>NC_138770.1:291279972-292659972 GCF_965119305.1 Pelophylax lessonae
TTCTCAGCAATTTAAACCGGCAATGCTCTGAGACAAGCCGTGATCATCCAGATCTCGGTTTATCTCAGTTTACTAAACGTACACCGTAGTGAGACTAGTGAATTTTCTGGATTTTCACCTTATATCAGTGAGGAGCCTACAATGAACCATCTTTGTTATTGATCTAACCTTAGCATCCTGAAAAGTGAATGGTTGCTTTATGATAAATTATTTATTTAATTTTTGCTCTTTCCACTGATTAACTGTGTATGACCAGTTTTATTTGAAATATAATAACATGTTCTAATGCCAAATAACATCATATTTCTGCCATAGGTGATAATCTTCAAACAGCAATTACTGTTGCACGAAATTCTGGCATTGTACAAAAGAATGTTAGGGTTATCCTAATTGAAGCATGTGAGCCAATGAAAGACTATCCTGCATCTATTACATGGAAACAAATGGAAGGTTGTAATGGCGAAAGCATTGAAATAACAGTAAGATATTTTCACTTTTCCTAAAGAATATAAAGACCCAAGATTTCATATTCCTGATAAGTACCTCCTGTAACATGTACTCGTGTGAAGAAGTCTCCTGTTCTCTTTGTATTGCTTCCTTTGTGTGAAATCCCTGGTGTTCCTGACAGTCCCTCTGCTTACCTATTAAAAGCTGATCCCACTAGGCATGAGAGCACAGCATGACACACCCACCTTGCACAGCCATTCAATGGGAAGATCAGTGTGTTTCTAATTATCCTCCCCAAGCCCCTATGCAGCTGAGAACCCAGGGTATATGATCACCTATAAAAAAAGGGGGAACAAGGGTATTTTTAATGTTTTTTTTATATATATATTTATTTCATTTCTATTTTAAACTGAACGGGTTGTTTTACAAGGGTTTCCATATACTTTTAGGAAGGAAGTTTAACCACTTAAGGACCAGGCCTTTATCTGACACGTGTTGTTAACAAGTTAAAATCAGTATTTTTTTATAGAAAATTACTTAGAACCCCAAAACATTATATATATTTTTTTTGCAGAGACGCTAGAGAATAAAATGGAGATCATTGCAATACTTTATGTCACACCGTATTTGCGCAGCGGTCTTACAAACGCAATTTGTTTGGAAAAAATACACTTTTTTTAAATTAAAAAATAATAAAACAGTACATTTAGCGTAATTGTGTTCTATAATGTGAAAGAGAATGTTAGGCTGAGTACAGTAAGTTGATACCTAACATGTCATGCTTCAAATGGAATGGCGACAAACATTGGTACCTAAAAATCTCCATAGGCAATGTTTAAACATTTCTACAGGTTACCAGTTAAGAGTTACAGAGGAGGTCTAGGGCTAGAATTATTTCTCATGTCTAATGATCATTGCGATGCCTCACATGTGTGGTTTAAACACCGTTTACATATGTAGGGGCGACTTATGTATGCGTTCGCTTCTGCACGCAAGCTCGGAGGGACGGAGCACTTTAAAGTTTTTACTTTTTTGTTCATATTTATTTTACCTTTTATTTTCCCATTTTTACACTGTCCCTTTAACCGCTTCCATACAGAGCAGTTAGACCCCCCTTCCTGCCCAGACCAATTTTCAGCTTTCAGCACTCTCACAATTTGAATGACAATTGCTCAGTCATGCTACACTGTAACCAAACAAAATTTTTATCATTTTTTTGACACAAATAGAGCTTTCTTTTGGTGGTATTTGATCACAACTGGGTTTTTTTTTTTTTTCGTGATATAAGCAAAAAAAAAAGCAAAAATTTTGAAAAAAAAACACTTTTTTTTAGTTTCAATTATAAAATTTTGCAAAAAATTAATTTTTCTTCATACACTTGGGCCAAAATATATACTGCTACATGTCTCTGGTAAAATTAACCCAAATTAGTGTATATTATTTAGTCTGTGTGAAAGTTATTGAGTCTAGAAGCTATGGTACCAATTACTGAAAATTAATCACACCAGGTGTACTGACTGCCTATCTCCTTTCTTGAGGCCCTGAAATGTCAGGACAGTACAAATACCACCCAAATGACCCCATTTTTGTAAAGTAGACAGTCTAAGGTATTTAGTAAGAGGCATGGTGGGTTTTTTGAAGTTGTAATTTTTTCCCACAATTCTTGGGAATATGAAGAAAACATTTTTTTTCTTTTTTTTCCCACAAAGTTGTCAATTTATAAGCTATTTCTAACACATAGCATGTACACAGCAAAAATTACACCCAAAAATACATTCTGCTACTCCTTCCGAGTATGGCGATACCACATGTGTGAGACTTTAACACAGCCTGGCCACAAAAAGAGACTCCACGTCCAAGAAGCACCTTCAGGCATTCTAGGAGCATAAATACACATAAAACTTTCTTACTACCTATCACACTTTTCAAGGCCCTAGAGCACCAATACAATGGAAAAGTCCACAAAATGACCCCATTTTGGAAAGCAAACACTCCAATGTATATTCTATGAGGCATTATGGGTCTTTTGAACGTGTCATTTTTTTCCACAAGATTTTGGAAAATGTGGGTAAAAAATGAAAACCTTTTTTTTTTACACAAAGTTGTCAATTTATAGGATATTTCTAACACATAGCATGTAAATAGCAAAAATTACACCCCAAAATACATTCTGCTACTCCTCCTGAGTATGGCAATACCACATGTGTGAGACTTTTTCACAGCCTAGCCATATAGAGGGACCCAACATCCAAGGAGCACTATCATGCATCCTAGCCACTTGCCTAGGCCTATTTTTGACATTTGGTGTTTACAAGCTAAAGTCAGTTGTTTTTACTAGAAAACTACTTAGAACCCCCAAACATTATATATTTTTTTTAGCAGAGACCCTAGAGAATAAAATAGAGATTATTGCAATATTTTTTATCACACCGTATTTGCGCAGCGGTCTTCCAAACGCAATTTTTTAAAAAAAAATCACTTTTTTTAATTAAAAAATAAAAAAACCAGTAAAGTTAGCCCAATTTTTTTCCATAATGTGAAAGATAATGTTATGCCGAGTAAATAGATACCCAACATGTCATGCTTCAAAATTGGGCACGCTCACGGAATGGCGATAAACTTTGGTACTTAAAAATCCCCATAGGCGACATTTTAAAAATTTCTACAGGTTGCCATCTTAGAGTTACAGAGGAGGTCTAGGGCTCAAATTATTGCTCTTGCTCTAACGATCGCGGCGATACCTCACATGTGTGGTTTGAACACCGTTTACATATGTGGGCGGGGTTTCCGTATGCATCCACTTCTGCGCACGAGCTAACGGGGACAGGGTGCTTTAATTTTTTTTTTTTTTTTTTTACTATTTATTTTATTTATTATTTTTTATTTTTACACCGTTTTGTAAAATATCATTTTTATTTCTATTACAAGGAATGTAAACATTTCTTGTAATAGAAATAGGCACGACAGGACCTCTTTTTTGTAAGATCTGGGATCAAAAAGTCCTCAGATCTCACAAGTACACTAAAAGATAGAAAAAAAAATAAAATAAAAATAAAATGAAAAAAAAAAAAGGGACCTTTAAACTGGTTGCTAGGCAACAACGTTTGCCGTAGCTCCGGTCCTCCAAGACCATAGAGTCGAGTGAGGGCAAGCTTGCCCTCACTCAACATCCTGTCCATGAGGATCCGGGACCGGATCGTTTTCCCCGATGCCGGCGGGTCCGGTCAGCTGGGAAAAGGACCGGGACGCGGCAGGAGGGGGGGGGGTCACCTCTTCCGCCATCCCGGAAGGGTGATCCCGTGGCAAATCCGCCGCTGGGACCACCCTTATCGGAAAGCCAACTGTCCACCGTTTAAAAAAATACCAGGGTTATGGCAGCTATCTGCTGCCATAACACCGGTTTTTAGGTTTAAACCGAGAACGTATATATACATTGGCCGGTTGGCAAGTGGCTAGGGACATAAATCACACACATAAATTCCTGACAACCTATCACATTGCTGAAGGCCCCTAACACATAGCATAATACATACCAAAATACATTCTGCTGAGCAAAGGATAAACAAAAAAATACCTGTGGTTTTAGCAGTGCAGTGGTTCAGGCAGCAGGCGGAACGTAGACAGCGACAGTGAAAGGATTGTCCAGGCAGCAGGCAGGAATACTGTCCATAGTCAGTACAGGCAGCAAGCACAGATATTGTCAGCACAGCCAAAGCATTGGTCCAGGTAGCAGGCAGGTCAGCAGCAGAAAAAGGATTGTCCGTGCAGCAGGCAGGAATACTGTCCATAATTAGTACAGGCAGCAGGCAGAGATATGGTCAGTACAGCCCAAGTATTGGTCCAGGCAACAGGCACATGTTCCATAAAAAGTCCTGGGTCAGTGCAGGCAGGGATATGATCAGCACAGCCAAAGTATTGGTCCAGGCAGCAGGCAGGACCATCAAGCTTAGGGCCTCGGTCGGGAAAGAATGGGGACAGGGGTAGAGGCTTCTCCCACCCAAATCGCTTTGAAGCGATCCGGACTCCAGACCCTGTTCTGAGTTTACAAACCCAGAGAAATCCAAAAACTGTTTTTCTCATATCAGAACACTATATTCTGAAGCCCCTCACAAAAGTGAGACCCCTGCGTCATTTTGAATCCCACTACTACAGTAGCAGGGCGAAGGATCAGTCTAAGTGGCAGGCAAAAAACATGGTCGTAACAGGCCGAGGTCAGTGCAGGTAAAAGGCAGAAATAGACGGTAGGCTAAGGCAAAATTGATAAACAGTCCAGGGTCAGTTCACTTGAAAGGCAGAAACATGGCGGATAAACAATGCAGACGGCAGGCAGAGGCATCTTCGATAAACAGTCCAGGGTCAGTTTACTTGAAAGGCAGAAACATGGCGGATAAACAATGCAGACGGCAGGCAGAGACATAGTCGATATACAGGCCAGGGTCGGTTCACAAGGAAGGCAGTGATATGGTTGGTTGAGGCAGCAGGAAAATATTCAGCAGTGAAATATGGGCTAAAAGTTTAGGGCAGTGTGATATATTTTGAAGCATTCTCCAATGCAAAGGCCAGGTTGGGAGGGACAATCGGTACAATGGAAACTGGTGTCTTTCCTAATTCCTCTTTTGCCACACACCCAACACCTTTTTTGGCGTCTTCTTCCGGTTTCTGATGGTGGGATATGGAAAGGGAAATGGCGCTCATGAAGTCTGCTGACACAATCCGAACGAATGATTTCTGGGGGGGATCCTTGCTGGTAAATGAGGGCAGTGGCAATGTCTTCAATAAACTGGAGGAAGGGGATTGGTGTTGTTGTGGACTTTTTATAGGTGACAAAGGCGTTGTACATGGCCAAATGGTAAAAGTACATTGCAACCTTTTTGTACCAAAAGAGGGTCTTTCGTGTCGGGAGATAGGGCTGCAGCATTTGATCGTTTAAATCCACCCCCTCATGTACTTATTGTACTCGTGGATACAAGCAGGCTTTTGAACGGAACCGCGTCGTCTTCGAATTTCCACTGAGGTGTCATCGTGGATGGTGGACATGAGGTAAACGTCCTTACTATCCCTCCACTTCAAAGCCATTACCTCCTCGTTCCTAAGGCTTGTGGATTCCCCAATTCGTAATTGAGTGGTGATAAGACTCTGCGGGAAGCCCTTCCGGTTTTTCTTACTGTACCGCAGGCCAAGGTTTTCTTCAGGTACAGGTGGCGGAAAAGGAGCAAACTGGTATAATAGTTGTCCATATAAATATGGTACCCCTTTTGCAGCAATGGGAAGGCTAGGTCCCAGACAATCTTCCCACTTACTCCCATGTACGTTGGGCACTCAGGGGGCTGGAGCTCGGAGTCTCTGGCTTCATACACGCGAAAGGCGTACACATATCCCGTTTTGCTTTCGCAGAGCTTGTTTAGTTTTAAGCCGTACCTAGCCCTCTTGCTGGGAATATACTGCTTAAATGCCAGCCGGCCTGTGAAGTGGATCAGTGATTCGTCCACAGCGATCTTTTGGTCAGGGACATAGACTTCGGGGAACCGTCCAGAAAAGTAATCAATTAGGGGGCGAATTTTGTAGAGTTTATCGTAATTGGGATCATCTCGGGGAGGGCACTGGGAATTATCGTTGAAATGCAGGAAGCGCATTATAGCATCATAGCGGGACCTGGGCATGACTGATGAATAAATTGGCATGTGGTGGATGGGTTTGGTGGACCAATAAGAATGCAGCTCATTTTTTTTTGTAACCCCCATATTGATTGTAAGGCCCAAAAACACTTTGAACTCTTCTACTGTTAGGGGTCTCCATTCAAAGGGACGGGAATGATATGAGGTGGGGTTGTTCTCGATAAACTGTTGGGCAAAAAGATTTGTTTGGTCCACGATGTTTTGAAGGAACTCCAAAGGGAAAAATAAATTAAAAAAATCAATCAGAATAAAATTTTCGGTGTTGACCTGCAAACCTGGCTGTGCTGTGAAGGGGGGATTGTAGCTGACCCAGAGCTAGAAGGCAGCCACAATGGGTTTGCCAAGGCATCCGGAAGCTGCATTTGGGCTCTTCTTCTTTGGGGCTGGTGTGAAATCCCAGTGCTTGTACTGGGCATTTCCTCCTGGGGTCCAGCGCCGTTGGCGTTTGCCGATTGGCCATTGGCGCTGCTGGTGTCTGCCTGATTTTCAGTGCGGCGTCTTTTAGGCCGAACTTCTTCCTCCTCCGATTCAGTGCCGGATGTAAGGCCTTTAAAGGGCTCAAATTCTGAACCGGATTCAGAAATTGTTTCAGCGTCGGAAGGTGAGAGCTCCCCGCTGCTCTCACTCATCATGGATATTATTTGACAGGCCTCTTCGGCAGTGAAAACCCTTTTGGACTTTGACATGGTGGCTGTATGAAGGGTGACAGGTAATCGGGTACTTTGCTGGGCAGGTGACAGGCAGGTGACAGGTACTGATGAGCAGGTGGCAGGTACTCGGGTACTCCAATAGGCAGGTGACAGGTACTCGGGTACTCTGATGGGCAGGTGACAGGCAGGTGATAGGTACTGATGGGTACTGATGAGTAGTACTGATTCTGATAGGCGTTACTGATGGGTACTGATGATCAGTACTGATACTGATAGGTACTGATGAGTACTGATGGGTACTGAGTGGTACTGATGAGCAGGCGGCAAGTACTCGGGTACTTCAGGCGTCAGGTACTCTGATGAGCAGTTGGAAGGTACTCGGGTACTCTGATGGGTAGGTGGAAGGTACTCGGGTATGCTGATGGGTAGGTGACAGGTACTCGGGTACCCTGATGGGTAGGTGACAGGTACTCGGGTACCCTGATGGGCAGGGAAAAGGTACTCGGGTACGCTGATGGGAAGGTGACAGGTACTCAGATGGGCAGGTGACAGGTACTCAGATGGGCAGGTGACAATAATCTGGTGACAGGTCTTCTTTATTTGATGGGGGCAATCAGGGCACAGTAATAGTGACAATACTCTCACTGGTAACTCACTGTTTGCTGATCTCCTCACACTGGATCGGTGTGTGAGGAGAAGAGCCTGGTAACAGTGAGTTACCCTCATGTTTGTTGACATTTGTGACCGGCTGTGATTGGACACAGCCGGTCACGTGGTAAAGAGACAATTTCATTGGCTCTTTACCAAGATCGGGGATTGGCTCTGTCCAAGGGACGAGACTCGTCCCCGATCGCTGCTCTGCGTGCCCCCGGGGGCGCGCATTGCAGAGAGAACGAGCTGCTTGTGCTTGAGCCGCTCATGTGATCGGCTGTGATTGACACAGCCGATCACGTGGTAAACAGCCAATTTCTATTGGCTGTTTACCTTGATCAGGGATGGGCTATGTCCGAGGGACTAGTCTCATCCCTGATCGCGCCGCTGCGCGCCGCCGGGGGCGCGCACTGGCAGCTAGAACGGGCCGACGTCATATGACGGCGGCCCGGATCGCTAAAGCCATGATGCCGACGTCATATTACTATGACTCGGTATTGAAGTGGTTAAAAAAAAATAAAAATATTGATCACGTTTATTCCAATTACAAGGAATGTAAACATCCCTTGTAATAGAAATAGCACGACAGGTCCTCTTTAATGTGAGATCTGGGGTCAAAAATACCTCATATCTCACATTTACACTTAACCCCCCTCCCCAAAAAAAAAAGTCATTTTTTTCTGCAAGAAAAAAAATGGGCCATTTTATGGTTGTTGGGAGGAAGTGACGTATAACGTCGCTCTGGTCCTCCAAGGCCATGGAGTAGAGTGGGGGGCCATCTTGCCCTCACTCGACTTCCTGCCTAGGACTCCATCAGGTTGGATTGTTTCGGGCCAGATTGTTTTCCCCGCTACCGACGGCTCTGGTAAGCGGGGAAAATGAACAGGAAGTGATGGGGGGGGGGGGGGCACCCCTTCCGCTGCCCATAAAAGGGATCCTGTGACAAATCCACCGCTGGAACCACTTTTATGTTTAAGCCCGCCGTTTTAAGAAATACTGATCCGTAAGTGATTAATGACTTTTTAAAAAAATTACATAATAGCAAAGCAGTCATATTTTATGTATAAATCTATGGGGTTGATTTACTAAAGGCAAATAGGCTGTTCATTTTTCTAAATAATTTTTGGTTTAGTGAGTGTGAGAAAGCTCTGCTCCCATCATCAAACCATGAGCAAGCTAAAACACTGTTTTTACTTTGTTTAATTTTAATTGCACATGATTGGGTATTCTTTGCATTCTTTTCATTATATTCACACACCTAGGGGAACATGTTCTTCAAAAATGAAAACCCCCTTGCAAAGTTAAGAGCTAATTTGTTTAAATCAACCTCTATGACGTTTAATTATCACTTTTTTTTAATATCACACAGTAATTTCATTGTAATATATTGCATAATAATAAATCTATGATTGGGATGTGTCTCATTTAGTGCCATATGCAATTGTAATTTATTTTATTATGGGCAGTGTCAGGTTGAAAGGATTATAGCAGTATGTGACAATAAAGGGAGGGGGTTTTAATTATGTGTCTTCAACATGTCAAATCCTAACTTGAGTTTTTAAACTGTGCTTACAAGCTGGAGCAAGGAATGGGGTTTCTCTAAAATATTTAGTAAAAAAAAAACTGAGGAGATCATATTGTAGACCTGGTGCTGACAAATAGGAACCAATTATTTGATGATAAAGTGGGAGACCTTGTCTTTGGTTTGATATTAGAAAAAACACTGAAAATTCACATACAAAAAAATTATAATTTTCAGTTCAAAAAGACAAATTTTGCTGGAATGAGTGAATTTCTTAAAAATGAATTGAACATTGAAGTCACTCTACAGGGGCCAATAATCAGTGGGCACTTAAAGTCTACCATCAGGGGCGTAACTACAGGGGTTGCAGGGGTTGCAATTGCTACCGGGCCCCATGCTCCAGGGGGCCCGGTAGCAAACCAGTGTGTGAACTTCCAAGATCTCAAAGGTCACACTTGCGACCGGGCCCTGGCATTGCACCACTGTGGGGAGGCCCCAAGATTGCAGGAAGGGGGCCCACTGCAGAACTTGTGAAAGGATCCTGCTGCGGGACCATAATAAAAGGCCATGCAACGAGAGTAAAGAGCCCCAGGATTAGTGGGAAGAGCCCGGGCTTGAAGGGAAGGGCCCCGGCCAGGGGTCTGGGGGGCCCTTTATGGTTTCTTGCATCGGGGCCCTGAAGGTTCTAGTTACGCCTCTGTCTACCATCATAGAGGAAACTCGTTTATATGTCAGTCAAATTAGTAAGAGTAAACAGAAGAGAAATGAATTATGGTTCACTACAGAGATAAGCAGGATAGTAAAAGGGATAACATAAAGAAACGTTTAAGGAAGCAAAAAGTGTAGCTGACAGAGTAGTAACAAAAAACTGACAAAAGTAGGCCAAAAACATTGCATTCAGGAACCTCATTCCCTGCAAGACAACCAAGTCTGCTGCAAACCTCCTCCAGAACCCCAATCTCCTCACAGTGACATCCAACCCCATCCAGTACTTCAATACATATTTTGTATCCCCATACTTTCATTTTGTGACTATAAACTTTTATTTTTTTTTCTGTTGGGGCATAGAAGGTTTTATAAGAGTTTATCTGGCCTTGGCCTCAATAAGGTTGAGAACCCCTAGTCTAAAGGAAAGAAAGGAAAGGAGGACATGATTGAAACCTTTTAATACATAAGTGGTGTGAGAGCAGTATTTTTAATACGAAGGAAAGATCAAGAACATGGGGACATGGCCTCAAATTAGCAGGAGGAAAATTCAAAAGTAACTTTAGAAAGTAATATTTTATTGAAAAATGTGGGGGAACGCACACGTCGCCAGAGGCACACACACGCGCTGATTGGCCAGAGGAGGAGCCAATCAGCGGGTTACCCACGATCCCCCCCCCCCCCATGGAGACAGAACTGCAGTCTGCCTATGTAAACAAGGCAAACTCCTGTTCTGTCAGAGATGAACATAAGGATCCTGTGTTCCTCCTATTTAGGAACACAGGTCTCTGTGTTCATCCAGTGAGTACAACCCCCATACAGTTAGAAAGCACTCCCTATGAGCACACTTAACTCTTTGATCGCTTCTGGTGTCATTATTACAGTAACAGTGCATATTTTTAGCACTGATTACTGTAGCAATGGCACTGGTCCCCTCAAAAGTGTCAAAAGTATCAGTTAGGTGTCCGATCTGTCTGCCACAATGTCATAGTCCCGCTAAAAATCGCTGTATGCCGCCAATACTAGTAAAAAATAAATAAATAAAAATGACATAAATCTATCCCCTAGTTTGTAGATGCCATTACTTTTGCGCAAACCAATCGATATACACTTATTGGGATTTTTTTTTACCAAAAATATGTGGCAGAATACATATTGCCCTAAATTGATGAAAAAATGTAGATTTTTACATTTTTGTTATTGGGAATGTTTTACAGCAGAAAGTAAAAAATATTGTTTTTTTTTTTTTTTTCCAGAATTGTCGCTCTTTTTTTGTTTATAGCACAAAAAATAAAAACAGCAGAGGTGATCAGTTTCACACGACCACACAATTGTCAGTTAAAGTAACACAGTGCCGTATTGCAAAAAATGGCCTGGTCATTAAGGGTGTAAAACCTTCTGGTCCTTAAGTGGTTAACAGACATCCGGCAGAGGCAGTTAGTCAGTCAACAGTAAGTAAATTTAAAACATGCTTACAAAGACAAAAAGGTAAAAAAAAAAAAAAAAAGCCAAAACAAATAAAAAACAATAACAAAGGAGCAAAAAAAAAAAAGAGGGGGCAGACTCGATGGGCCATTTGGTCTTTTTCTGCTGTAACTCTTCCATGTTTCAGGACGTTAGGCCTGTTTATGGCAGAGACTGAATTTAACTACCTTTGCTTTGTAAGGTGTAAATGTATTTGTGAATAATGGCAACAGTAGGTTAGTGAGTGTACATACTTAACATTTTCTTGATATTGTAGTAGATATTTTTGAGGAATAATCAGTTCTGGTGTGATGACCATTTCTGGTCTTCCAGTTGGCCTTGTGACACAAAGTATGTAAAATGTAAACCATGACCCATAAAGTAGCATCAACTAATGAATGAAGTTTACAGGTATGCTAGTTTCTATTCTAGAGTCATACATAGGTATGTACAACAGACAGTTTGAGGAACTTGTGTAAAACTCATTTTGACTGTATACGGCAGGGGTCTTCAAATTATGGCCCTCCAGTTGTTCAGGAACTACAATTCCCATCATACCTAGTCATGTCTGTGAATGTCAAAGTTTTACAATGCTTCATGGGACAAGTAGTCCCGCAACAGCTGGAGGGCCCTAGTTTGAAGATCCCTGGTATTGGGCCTGTCCACTCATAAAATAGGTATAGGTGAAGCCCAACAGGCTGAGTTAGCCCCATGTTCTTGTATGTCTTTGAGTAGACAGTTATATCTGAGAGAAATTTAAAAAAGGCAATTTTTTCTAGAACATAGTTGGGTATTTATACTGTATCTATGGTCAAAATGTAAATCATATATTTATTTCTAGATTGTATTTCAATGCTTTCTAGTCCACTGTTATTATCCCCCTCCCAGCAGGTGGTTCTCTCATTCTGGGACAACATCATATGACATCTCTCCAGTTTGGCCACACATGCGTGCCCACAGGGGTGCGCAGCGCAGCGATTGGCGGTGCACTGTGTTCCTAGGACATGGTGCATCAATGATCTCAGTAAAGAGTCAATGACGAGGCTCTTTACCCATGTGATCAGCTGTGTCCAATCACAGGTGATCACATGTAAACAAGGAAATGCCAGTTATCAGCTTTCCTCTCCTCACACTGACAGCGTGGGAGGGGAGCTGATCAGCTGCATTTTCTTACAGGGGAGATCTGTACAGATTATCAAGGCACTGATCATTAATGCCCTGATGACTAGTGCAGCCCCAACAGTGCCGGCAGTAATGCCAGTCAGTGCCCAGAAGTGATGTCAGTCAGTGCCCATCAGGGATGCCAATTAGTGCCCATCAGTGATGCCAATCAGTGCCCATCAGTGAAGCCAGTCAGTGCTTCCTTTCAGTGCCCATCAGTGCCTGCTCATCAGTGCCACTCACCAGTGCCCATCAGTGCAGCCCATCAGTGCCACCAATCAGTATCCATCAGTGCTGCCAATAGGTGCCTAGCAGTGCTGCCTATTTGTGCCGCCTGTCATTGCCCATCAGTGCCACCTATCAGTGCTGCCTATCAGTGCTCATCAGTGCTGCATATCAGTGCTGCATATCAGTGCTGCATATTAGTGCCCATTAGTGCTGCCTATTAGTGCCTCCTCATCATTGCCCTTCAGTGCTGTCTCATCAGTGCCCATCAGTGCCACCTAGCAAAGCCCATCAGTGTTGCCTCATCAGTTCACATCAATAAAAGAGAAACATTACTTGTTTACAAAATTGTCTTACAGAAACTATGAAAAACTTTTTTTTTTTCAAAATTTTTGGTCTTTTTACATTTTTTTTAGCAAAAAAAAAAAAAACACAGTGGTTTAATAATACCACCAAAAGAAAGTTCTATCTGTCTAAAAAAAAATGATAAAAATGTAATTTGGGTACAGCATTGCCCAGTACTGAAGCAGTTAATCTAAATGCTCTTTAAAAGTAAATTGTAAAGATCCCTACACGTTTACTTCCTTAAAGTGGAAAGTTAGTCAGAAAATGAAGTCCTGCTAGATCACTTCAGTCTAGCCTCTTTTGCAAATATAACGAAGTAAAACATTAAAGTGTTACTAAACCCAGGACCCTGCATTCACTATATCTGGTCTCCTACAGTATACAGAACATGGAAATGCAATTATTCTAGTAAATATAAACTGCTAAATACCTTTTCTCATCAGCAGTATATAGCAGTCTTTTGACTTCTATCAGTGTCTGGTTAAAGCTTGTAGAAAGTGTTTTTATTCTACTACTACTACTACTGACTGTCCTATGGGGCTGCAGGACCCCTAGACCTCTGTCTGGACAGTACTTATTGGCCATGTGCTGATCACATGCACCCTCTCAAAAAAAAAAAAAACTCTCTACCAATACACACCAAACTGAGCATGTACAGAGTGCCCCCAAGGCTTTGTACTATCAGCAGATGGATTGGAAACAGTGGAATAAAGGGGAACAGTGGAAAAAGGGGAGGATTAGAGAAGACAGGATCAAACCGTTTTTTACACAATGCAGAGGATTAACCGCTTAGGTCCCACAGTGAGTTAAACAAGCATGCTTTACTGCATACACAGACTGATTTTACTTTTGTGAGTTTAGTAACACTTTGAAAATACATGCCTGTATTTTTTAAAATAAAGTAATACACTGTCTCGCCCTGCTCTGCACATGCTCAGCTGATCTCTATTTTTTGGCACTACCCAATTTAAATACTCTGATCTGCTGACAGCCTTAAAGTAGAATTAAACCCTCCTATCCTTTACAGCCAAGAAAGCTGCTTCAGTTTGATCTGCAACTGCCATGGTGCTGCACATGTAATCAGTTATGACATCAGCCATTGCGGGTTTTACAGTTTGGTTGGGGACACAAGCAAATGTGACAGTTAGCAATCCCGACATTCCAGGAATGTAACTGTTTCATTAAATCGGGTAGTTCCGCTTTATGATTTACTCCTGTTCAGGGGCTCTGAGCTTCAATAAAATGGCAGTCACCAGCAAGAAGAAACAGGGACAATGCTGGAGGCAATTTACAGCACACACTAATTTTGGTAGCGTAATTATTATTATGGAATGTATGTTCTTTGCTAAAGAGCAATATTTTTTATCAAGTTGTGTTAGGTAAAGTTCTGCTTTAAATTCTGTGACATGTATTCACTATTCCCTGTGAATAGGCATTGAAGTGTCACACTTTACAGAAAGGAAGGGGGGGAGGCGCCACTAAGTGTAGTATTAAAAGTTGTCATTTATTAAACAAGATTAAGGATATTTACAAGAGTGTAGAATAATCTGGACTCATCAAAATATGTGTAATCCGGATGTTCATGTGTAATGTTCTGGTACCTTTGGGTACCCTAATTACTCTTTCATAAGTGTATGCGCCCCACCATTCTCTTTTGGTAAGGTGCGCTTACACCTTTAAGACTGATGCTGTCATCACTGAGCGCCGGACTTAATGGCTATTTAGATCGCCGGCTCTCACTCACATGTGTTCGTTCAAACTGCTTTGTGCCTTGATGCTAACCTGTCTTGAAGCTCTCATGCTTGCAAGCATACCTCGCTGTCGGAACCACGCTGCGCTGATCCCTGTATCCCGCTACCGGATCATCCGCTCTTGCCGAACCTCTCCTCTGCTACATTGCTATTAGTGATAAGTACCCCACAGGGGAAACCTCTATAACTTTCATACTAAAGCTTACACTATCTAGCTCTGCATACTAAGGACTATTACTACATCTGCATTATCTAAGATTGCTAGCTCTTGAGCCTACTACCACCTGTTCTTGCACTGGGTTGATCTCTCTTGTATGTCCACCTGCTACTCTGTCATCTGCTACCATACATGATTGCTAAACCTATCTGCATCCCATCTGCTACTATATTACTTTCAAGAACATTTCCTTTCAAGTGTCTGTCATCTACCATCTCTACCCAACCTGTCTCTTCAGCCTATCATCACTGTGTTACTATATACATAAGTCACTCTAGGAAACATCTTATTGAGTGTGTGTATTTACTTGCTGAATTGAGATCATCCACACATGATGAGTCATTGAGAGTTGGGATTGGTGTCTCAGCGTTTCTCTACATGACTACTGAAGTGGAATATTTCTGCAGCTGAAAATCCACATCATACATAAAACGCAGGAGCGTTACAGATTGAACGAACCACAAATGGATTCAGCAGAAATAACCACTCAGATGACACAATTAAAACAGCAAGTACCTGCGTTAATACACGCACTTTCTGAATTAAAAGAAGACAATCAGGCTCTGTCGCAGCAGGTAATTAGACTGACACAACTTACCACTGCTCAGTCCCCTGAACCCAAAATAAATCCTCCTTTGGTATTTACAGGCGATCGCAAAAAATTTCGCGAATTTAAAAACGCATGTGAGTTACTTTTCTTGCTAAAACCCCGTACCTACCTTACTGATCACATTAAGGTTTGTACTATTATTTCTTACCTAACAGGCGATCCTCGGGCCTGGGCAGACTCTCTTTTTGAGAAAAGCGACCAGCTTCTCAACTCCTATGCCTTGTTCCTAGCAGAACTCACTAGCCTATATGATGATCCCGATAGGCAGAGTACTGCCGATCTTCAATTAAGATCCTTGAAACAAGGTGGGAGACCTGTAGAAGACTTTGTCGCAGAATTCAAGAGATGGACCCTTGATTCAGAATGGAATGATGCATCTCTGAAATCCCAATTTAGGCTTGGCCTATCAGAGGCCGTTAAAGACGAGCTCGCCCGAGCGGATCTGCCAAAAACCCTGGATGCATTGATACAACTCAGTATCACCATAGATAGAAGACTACGAGAAAGAAAGGCTGAGAAAATGGGAATGCCATTATCCAGTTCTTCTCGGATTTCGGCCGTTGACCCCGTTCCTATGGAGGTAGGAACCATACGCCCACCTCTATCAACTATGGAAAGAGCCAGAAGACGATCTGGTAATCTCTGCTTGTACTGTGCATCCCCGGATCACAAGATAAACGTCTGTCCCCTAGTCTACAAAAAGAAGGGTGAGTGTTCACATGTCCTCCTAGGGGGATTGATAACTTCAATCACTAACCCTTACCTTTCTGTTTGCTTAACATTACAGTGGGACCAGAACAGGATTAGGGATGATCGAACTTTTGAAAAGTTCGGTTCGACCAGAACACCCGAACTTCACGAAAGTTTGGTTCGGATTTCAGAACCCCATTGAAATCAATGGGACCCGAACTTCTGTAATCAAAAAACACCATTTTTAAGCCCTAAAACCCAATAAATGCCCCTAAAAAGTGCCTAGGGTTCTGGGTCATGCCCCAGGGACTATTAATCACACAAAAAAAAGTTCTTAAAAATTGTCGTTTTTGATAGATAGCCAATTATTGAAAAAATTAAAAAAAAAAAAAAAAAAAGAGATTTCTTTGGATTTAGTGTCTGGGGGGTCTAAAAGGTGTACCTGTGAAGTTTCAGCTCTGTAGCATGTCCAGAACCAGAATTACAGCATACCAAACCTTCAAAAATGACTTTTTTGCTTAACCGCACCTTTCTTTTGCTCCTAATCAACGGCTCAGCCAATGTGTATGATGGGGACATAATGCAGTGCACTGGGAACAAGATTAGAGGTTTTTTTGGAAAAAGGTGCTGTCTCTTTAAATGTGCATATAATTAACGGGTGTATTTCCACAATGGGGCTTTTATTACCAAATGTTTCAAGAAGTCCAAAGATGTATGTAATTGCACTTTATTTCATGTAAAATGGTGTTTGGTGCACTTTAACTTGAAATCTCACAAGAAACAGACATATATGCACGGATACATTGAGGGTTAGGGGTAGGGGCCACAATGTAGTGCAGAGTGAACAAGATTAGAGATGTTTTGGATGAATACTGTTGTCTCTTGACTTTGAATAGAAGTAAAGGATGCTTAAAAATTGGGCATTTGGTGGTGCGGACGATGCCTTGACACCATATCCCTATGAAAGTGCTGGTAATGAAAGCAATAATTGCCTTTGTAAGGAAAAAAATTACAATGATATGCATCTGTGTGACAGGTGCGCAAAAATTGTTGTTTGGGTGTTGGCGGAGCCATACCACTGTAAGCCCAAAGAGCTGGTGTTGAAGAAGGCGTAAAAATTATGAAGGTGTGCACCTGTGGAACAGGTGCGCAAACATGGTAGTTTTGGTGTTGGCGGAGCCTCCCCACCATAACCCCAAAGAGCTGGCTTTGAAGGAGACCCAAAAATTGTAAAGGTGTGCACCTGTGGAACAGGTTCGCAAACATGGTAGTTTTTGTTTAGCATAGCCTCCCCACCTTAACCCCAAAGAGCTGGTGTTGAAGGAGGCCCAAAAATTGTAAAGGTGTGCACCTGTGGAACAGGTGCGCAAACATTGTAGTTTTTGTTTTAGCATAGCCTCCCCACCTTAACCCCAAAGAGCTGGCGTTGAAGGAGGCCCAAAAATTGTAAAGGTGTGCACCTGTGGAACAGGTGCGCAAACATTGTAGTTTTTGTTTTAGCATAGCCTCCCCACCTTAACCCCAAAGAGCTGGTGTTGAAGGAGGCCCAAAAATTGTAAAGGTGTGCACCTGTGGAACAGGTGCGCAAACATTGTCGTTTTTGTTTTAGCATAGCCTCCCCACCTTAACCCCAAAGAGCTGGTGTTGAAGGAGGCCCAAAAATTGTAAAGGTGTGCACCTGTGGAACAGGTGCGCAAACATTGTCGTTTTTGTTTTAGTATAGCCTCCCCACCTTAACCCCAAAGAGCTGGTGTTGAAGGAGGCCCAAAAATTGTAAAGGTGTGCACCTGTGGAACAGGTGCGCAAACATTGTCGTTTTTGTTTTAGCATAGCCTCCCCACCTTAACCCCAAAGAGCTGGTGTTGAAGGAGGCCCAAAAATTGTAAAGGTGTGCACCTGTGGAACAGGTGCGCAAACATTGTCGTTTTTGTTTTAGCATAGCCTCCCCACCTTAACCCCAAAGAGCTGGTGTTGAAGGAGGCCCAAAAATTGTAAAGGTGTGCACCTGTGGAACAGGTGCGCAAACATTGTCGTTTTTGTCATAACCAAAATGAGGTTCTGTGAACGTAAAGAGAATGAGAGGAGGGTTTGAGGGTGGCACCATGGTCCAGGCTTAAACTGAGGCTCAACTGCCACATCACAACGATAGCCTAGTCTACAAGGTCTGCATCAGGTGCATCAAAGCTTGATATCCACGACTGATTCATCTTAATGAATGTCAAACGGTCGACTGAGTCGGTGGAGAGTCTAGTTCGATGGTCTGTGACGAATCCTCCTGCTGCGCTGAATGCCCGTTCCGATAGGACACTGGAAGCAGGGCAGGCCAACAACTCCATGGCATACTGGGCCAGTTCTGGCCAGTGGTCTAATCTTAAGACCCAGTATGCCAGTGGATCGGATTCGTCACATGAAAAGCCCTCTGTGTCACTTTGTGCCCTCACGTAATCGTCCACCATGTGATGCAGACGGTGTCGATGCGATGTGGCAGCTGAGAGGCCTGGGCGGTGAGGACTAAAAAAAGACCGAAAGGCATCCGTCAACCGCACGCCTTCTCCAACGCTCCTCTCGTGACCACCAGTAGAATCCATGGTAGGTTGTCCCCGCCCCTGCATCCTACGGGAGTCGGGGAACATGTTCACCAGATTCCTCTTGAGACTGTCCTCAAGGGATTTGATCCTGTGGACTCTATGGGTGGATGGGAAAAGCTCCGAGACTTTACACTTGTACCGGGGGTCAAGTAGGGTGGCCAACCAATAGTGGTTAGTCTCTTTAATGGCCTTGATTCTGGGGTCCTTTCGCAGGCTCTGGAGCATGATGTTTCCCATGCGTCGCAAATTAGTGAAGGCCTGAGAAGCTGACTCCTCGGGGTCACTCATAACGACATTATCTTCAACGGGCTCCTCCTCCTCCCAGCCACGTACTACTCCAAAGTGTCCCGAGGGAGTCAAACTAGGCCTTGCAGATTGCCGCATGTCTTCCTCCTCCTCCTCCTCAAACCCTGCAAAAGTTCCCGCAGAATCGTCCTCCTCCTCCTCTTCCACCCCTGGATCCTGCTCGGGCCTCTGGGAGCTAGGCATAATGGGGTCAGGATTCTCAGGATAAAGGGGGCCTTGAGAGGCAAGGAAGTCCTCCTCTTCCTCCTGCTGCTCTGCCTCCAGTGCCCTGTCCATAATGCCACGCAGAGTGTGCTCCAACAAAAACAGTACCGGTAGGGTGTCACTGATGCATGCGCTGTCCCGGCTGACCATCCTTGTGGCCTCCTCAAATGGCGAGAGGACAGCGCATGCATCCTTAATCAAAAGCCACTGCCGTGGTGAAAAGAAGCCCAGGCGCGCAGAGCCAGTGCTGGTGCCGTACTCGCATAGGTATTCATTGAGGGCCCTCTGCTGCGTGTACAGGCGCTGCAGCATAGCCAAGGTGGAGTTTCAGCGGGTGGGCATGTCACAGATGAGGCGGTGTACCGGCAGGTGAAACTCGCGCTGCACTTCGGCCAAACGTGCAGTGGCACTGTACGACCGCCTGAAGTGACTGCACACCCTTCTTGCCATCCTTAGCACATCCTGCATTCCCGGGTACGAGTTCAAAAACCGCTGTACCACGAGATTCAGGACATGCGCCAGGCATGGCACATGGGTTAACTTTCCCTGACGAAGGGCGGCCAGGAGGTTTGACCCATTATCAGTAACCACCATCCCTGGCTGCAGCTGGCGTGGTGTCAACCACCTCTGGGCCTGTGCCTGCAGAGCCCCAAGAATCTGAGGGGCAGTGTGCTGCCTGTCCCCTAGACACACAAGCTGCAGCACTGCGTGACACCTTTTGGCCTGAGACATAGAATAGCCCTTTGAACGTTTACGTGGTATCTCATCATATTCAAAGGACCATTCTGCAGAGGAGGGCATGGAGGAGGTAGAGGAGGAGGAGCAGGAGGGGGTAGAAGTGATCGATCTACCCGGATCAGCGACACCACCAGCTGTTTGCAGACATGGGGGCAACACTGGCTGCAGCACCGAGCCCTGGCTACAATCCCTTCCACTGGCAAGCAGTGTCACCCAGTGAGCAGTGACAGAAATGTACCGTCCCTGCCCATGTTTGCTTGACCAAGTGTCAGCCGTCAAGTGTATCTTACGGCTGACTGACTTGGCCAGGGATGACACTACATTGCCTTCCACATGTTGGTATAGGGATGGCAGGGCCTTACGGGAAAAGTAATGCCGACTTGGCACCTGCCACTGTGGAACTGCACATTTTGCGAAGTCACGGAAGGGAGCAGACTTTACCAGGTTAAATGGTAATAGTTGCAGAGCCAGTAGTTTAGCCAAACTACTGTTTAGACGCTGGGCATGTGGGTGGCGGGGAGTATACATTTTTTTTCGTTCCAGCATGTGTGGAATCGAAATTTGGCGTCTAGATGATACAGCTGGTGGTGTGCTGGAGGTAGATGCGACACTGCCTGCTATATCATCATCCCTGCCAGTGGAGGCTGCCAACAGGTGACGAGTGACTATAGCAGGGCCAGGAACAGACTGATGTGCAGGTGGAGCAGGTGGAGCAGATGGAGCATGAGGAGGAGCGCGAGGAGAACTAGGAAGCCGACTGACCAATCTTTGGCCCTTTTGTGGGTTCTTTAAATGCTCCTGCCAACGGGCCGAGTGGTGGGTTGTCAAATGCCTGTTTAGGCAGCTTGTACCCAGGTGGTTGACATTTTTGCCACGTTTTATACCCTTCTTACAAATCTTGCAGATCGCAACTGTTTTATCTGCATGGGATGTCTCAAAAAAGGCCCAGCAAGATGAGGTGTGTATAGTGGCCCGGGAGACAACAGGTGCGGCCTTAGATGGAGTAGGCCGTCTGCTCTCCCCTCTTGCTTGCTCTGCCTCCTCCTCAACCTCAGACCCAACATCTGACTCCATCAAAGACTGAGCATCAGGCCTGGCCTGGGAGACAACAGGTGCGGCCTTAGATGGAGTAGGCCGTCTGCTCTCCCCTCTTGTTTGCTCTGCCTCCTCCTCAACCTCAGACCCAACATCTGATTCTATCAAAGACTGAGCATCAGGCCTGGCCTGGGAGACAACAGGTGCGGCCTTAGATGGAGCGGGCCGTCTGCTCTCCCCTCTTGTTTGCTCTGCCTCCTCCTCAAACTCAGACCCAACATCAGACTCCATAAAGGACTGAGCATCAGGCTGGAGTAGATGGCCGACACTGTGGTCAAACAGCTCAGCTGACTCCTCTGCCATGTCTGAAATTGGGTCTAAGGGAGGACATGAGGTGGACATGGACTCATCTGTATTTGTTCTGACAACTGCAGAAGACTGACCACTTTTCTCTGCCTGGGTCACTGTAGTTGCAGATGATGCCGATGATGAGGGTTTGTTCATATAGTCCACCACCTCCTGTACATACTGTGGACGTATAGCTTGGCCACTGCCGGAGAACAATCCAAATGGTGGCCTGGCTGAGGACTGACCACCACGTCCACCCCTGCCTCTAGACACCCTAGAAGCTGTGCCCATTTCCGCAGCAGGGCCACGTATGCCTTTTCTTGGTCTACCAGGCATATTTCTCAATGATGCGTTGGCAACTGTGTGCGGTGAAAAACGCACACTGCTATGCGACCCACAGTTGTCGCTGGATACAGCACAGCAGTTGCGTGTCACGCACAGTTGCAAAGGCTTTTGTACAGTGCACCTAACGCTTTGAACAACAGGCGTTAAGTTGTCACTGATGCGTTGGCAACTGTGTGCGGTGAAAAACGCACACTGCTATGCGACCCACAGTTGTCGCTGGATACAGCACAGCAGTTGCGGTTCACGCACAGTAGCAAAGCCTTTTGCACAGTGGACCTAACGCTTTGAACAACAGGCGTTAGGTTGTCACTGATGCGTTGGCAACTGTGTGCGGTGAAAAACGCACACTGCTATGCGACCCACAGTTGTCGCTGGATACAGCACAGCAGTTGCGTGTCACGCACAGTTGCAAAGGCTTTTGTACAGTGCACCTAACGCTTTGAACAACAGGCGTTAAGTTGTCACTGATGCGTTGGCAACTGTGTGCGGTGAAAAACGCACACTGCTATGCGACCCACAGTTGTCGCTGGATACAGCACAGCAGTTGCGGTTCACGCACAGTAGCAAAGCCTTTTGCACAGTGGACCTAACGCTTTGAACAACAGGCGTTAGGTTGTCATTGATGCGTTGGCAACTGTGTGCGGTGAAAAACGCACACTGCTATGCGACCCACAGTTGTCGCTGGATACAGCACAGCAGTTGCGTGTCACGCACAGTTGCAAAGGCTTTTGTACAGTGCACCTAACGCTTTGAACAACAGGCGTTAAGTTGTCACTGTATTTTGCTGCCTAGCAAGCACGTATACCTGCTGTGATAGAGCAGCACTGTGCCACGTGCTCACTAAACAGAACCCTCACACTTTCCCTACAGAAACGAAATTTTCAAATCTAACTAATGTAGTACAAAGTTCCCTAACTACACTAGATATCCCTTTCCACTAAATAGAAAGCTCCATACAGCAGAAGACTGACACTGTCCCTTAAGTTTTTTTTTTTTTTTTTTTTTTTTAACTCTAAGAACCAGCACAATCGCTGTATCTAACTACACTGGCTGTAAGCTAAATACAATTCTGCTATATGGAGCTTTAGAACCACTCGATATGTAGGAAATGTAGTGTAGCAAGCAGGAGTCAGACAGAACTGCTTCAACTCTCTTCAACAGGCTCTGGATAACTGTGCTAGGGGTTAGGCGGGGCCATCTTATATAGTGTGGGGCGTATTCACTCCTGATTGGCCTCTGGTCCCCGTAGTCACTCCAATCACGTTCCTAGGAGACTCCTGCCCCCTCATTGGCTTTTGCAGACGTTTCTGGGCCAATCACGGGCTTTTAAAGCCCAGTTCCTGTCCCAGTGCATTTTGGGCGGTTCTGGTGGCCGAATACCGAACTTTTGCCGCAAAAAGTTCGGTATTCGGCCGAATATCGAACATCCAATGTTCGGGTCGAACCGATGGTCGACCCGAACCGTTCGATCATCCCTAAACAGGATTACTACTAAGGCCATGATTGACACAGGATCTTGTGGAAATTATATTGACATACGTTTTGCTGCTTTAAATAAAGTTCCTATTATTTCTAAACTTAAACCTGTCTCAGTGAGTCTTATTAACGGTGTTCCTTTATCCTCTGGTCCGATCACTGATCAGACACAGGCACTCCTAGTCACTACTAACGGGTCTCATATGGAGACCACTACCTTCGATCTAATACCTTCACCCCACTTTCCCATTGTTTTGGGACTTCCCTGGTTGCACACACATCAACCAACCATAGATTGAAAGGAACGGACCCTGACCTTCCTCTCTTGCTATTGCGAGGGTACGTGTAACCTCTCGTCTTTCGGGAAGATCCTGTCTGTGGTGACAGATGAGATTGCACCACTATGTTATCAGGATCTCTCTGAGGTTTTTCTTGAGAAAAATGCTCAAGCACTACCTCCCCATCGAGACTATGATTGTAGCATTGATCTACTCCCAAATAGCAAATTGCCGTTCGGTCATGTTTATCCTCTTTCACAGGATGAACTTTCCCATCTCAAAGACTATTTGGATGAGAATTTGGAAAAAGGTTTTATTAGACCTTCCACTTCTTCCACAGCAGCAGGACTCTTTTTTGTCCGCAATAAGGACTCAAGTCTCAGGCCTATCATCGACTATAGGCAATTGAATGCTATTACAATAAAAGATCGCTATCCTCTACCGCTTATCCCTGAGCTCATTGAGCAGGTGCGTGGAGCTACCTATTTTTCAAAATTGGACCTGAAAGGAGCATACAATCTCATTCGAATCCGTGATGGACACGAGTGGAAGACTGCATTCAGAACCAGATACGGATTGTTCGAATATCTTGTAATGCCATTCGGGCTATGCAACGCCCCTGCAGTTTTTCAACGATTTATAAACGATATTTTCAGAGACTTACTAGATGTCTGTGTTGTGGTATATCTGGACGATATACTTATATATTCACGATCGCTGTCTGAACACATAAGACATGTAAGACTAGTATTATCGAGATTGCTTGCACACAACCTTTATGTGAAACTGAAAAAATGCTTGTTTCATAAAGAAGAGGTACTGTTTCTAGGCTACATCATATCCAAAACAGGAATCGAGATGGACATGAGTAAGATATCCTGCATTCAGGATTGGCCTACACCAACCACACGCAAGGCACTACAGCGATTCCTTGGATTTTCGAATTTCTACAGGAAGTTCATTAGAAACTTCTCTGCCATTGTGAGACCCCTCACACAGCTCACTAGCATTAAAAAACCATTCAAATGGTCAGATGAAGCAAATAAAGCTTTTCACCTGTTAAAGACAAGGTTTACTTCTGCTCCCATACTACGCCATCCAGACCCATCCCTCCAATACATTCTGGAAGTAGATGCGTCAAACATGGCAGTAGGAGCAATACTCTCCCAACGACCAACTCACACTTCACCACTTCATCCAGTCGCCTTTTTTTCTAAATCCCGAAACAGTCCAGAGATAAATTACCCCGTGGGTGAAAAGGAACTGCTTGCTATAAAATTGGCTCTGGAGAATTGGCGACATCTACTCGAAGGCACCCAATTACCAATACTTATATACACGGACCATAAAAATCTCCAATATCTTCAGACTAACAAAACTCTCTCGCACCGACAGGTACGATGGTCACTATTCTTTCTAAGGTTTAACTTCCTAGTGACCTACACACCTGCAGATAAGAACAAAAAGGCGGATGCACTATCACGACTAACTGAAGAAAACTACTTTGAAATCCCTTCCGTTCCTATAATACCTCACAAACGCATTATTGGAGTTGTCCGTTCCTTGAAGGAAGAGGTTTTGCATGGTATAAGTTTGGATTCACCCCCACCACAACTAAATACTGATGCAGAAGGCTTCCTCTACTACAACGACAAACTTTACATACCACCTACCATACGCACCAAGATCTTGGAATTATCGCATGATGTGCCTATGGCAGGACATATGGGTATGACAAAGACTCTTAATCTGATTACCAGGCAATTCTGGTGGCCTGACATGAAAACATCTATACAAAAATTCGTCTCTTCATGCAATGTCTGTGCCAGGTCCAAAATTGACACTACGAGACCATCCGGTCTACTATGCAGTCTACCAATACCCCAAACTCCATGGGAAGTTGTGTCCTTGGACTTTATAGTGGAATTGCCTCCTTCCAAAGGATTTAATACCATCTTAGTGTCAGTGGACCATCTGACAAAAATGGCACATTTCATTGCTATTCGCAGACTACCTTCGTCCAAACAAACGGCAGAACTCCTGATGAAACATGTCTTTAAGTTACATGGTATCCCAAAAACACTTCTGTCTGACCGTGGATCACAATTTATTTCCAAGTTCTGGCAAGAACTATGTCACATACTACGGATCGAGCGGAAGCTCACTTCTCCTTACCATCCGCAGACCAACGGACAGACTGAAAGAGTCAACCAATGCATCGAGCAATATTTACGTTGTTACACTTCTTACCAACAGGATGATTGGGTGGATCTTCTCCCTCTGGCAGAATTTGCCTACAACAACGCAACCCACAGTACGACCAAGCAGAGTCCGTTCTACTTGAACTATGGGTTTCATCCCTCTATTCTTCCACCACGCATCCTTCCTTCAAATAACCCAGTAGCTTCAGACTATCTTACCCAAATAAAGGACTCTCTGGGTTTGCTTAATACTACCATTGCACACGCTCATAGTCAACAAAAGAAGTACTATGATCTTCGCAGAAGACCTTCTCCTCAGTACGCTATCGGGGACCTCGTTTGGCTCTCAACAAAAAATTTAAGACTCAAAATCCCTAGCAAAAAGCTTGGACCTCTGTTCTTGGGACCTTTCCCAATCAAGAAACTTATTGGAAAAGCTTACATTGCCAATAGACCTCAAAATACATCCCATTTTCCATGTGTCGCTACTGAAGCCCCATGTTCCTGACCAAGGAATAAGGCCTACTATCCCACCTCCTCCTCCTCTACAAGTTGAAGGTGGAGAAGAATATGAGATAAAAGAGATTCTGGATTCTTGTATCCACAGAGGAAGACTTCAGTACTTGGTTCGATGGAAGAACTATGGGCCCCAAGACGACACCTGGCTAAACACCTCTGACATACATGCCTCTAGATTAATCCGCAATTTTCATGCAAAGTACCCAGACAAACCAGCTCCAGAGGCCTTCAGGTGCCGGCCTTAAGGGGGGGTACTGTAATGTTCTGGTACCTTTGGGTACCCTAATTACTCTTTCATAAGTGTATGCGCCCCACCATTCTCTTTTGGTAAGGTGCGCATACACCTTTAAGACTGATGCTGTCATCACTGAGCGCCGGACTGGATGGCTATTTAGATCGCCGGCTCTCACTCACATGTGTTCGTTCAAACTGCTTTGTGCCTTGATGCTAACCTGTCTTGAAGCTCTCATGCTTGCAAGCATACCTCGCTGTCGGAACCACGCTGCGCTGATCCCTGTATCCCGCTACCGGATCATCCGCTCTTGCCGAACCTCTCCTCTGCTACATTGCTATTAGTGATAAGTACCCCACAGGGGAAACCTCTATAACTTTCATACTAAAGCTTACACTATCTAGCTCTGCATACTAAGGACTATTACTACATCTGCATTATCTAAGATTGCTAGCTCTTGAGCCTACTACCACCTGTTCTTGCACTGGGTTGATCTCTCTTGTATGTCCACCTGCTACTCTGTCATCTGCTACCATACATGATTGCTAAACCTATCTGCATCCCATCTGCTACTATATTACTTTCAAGAACATTTCCTTTCAAGTGTCTGTCATCTACCATCTCTACCCAACCTGTCTCTTCAGCCTATCATCACTGTGTTACTATATACATAAGTCACTCTAGGAAACATCTTATTGAGTGTGTGTATTTACTTGCTGAATTGAGATCATCCACACATGATGAGTCATTGAGAGTTGGGATTGGTGTCTCAGCGTTTCTCTACATGACTACTGAAGTGGAATATTTCTGCAGCTGAAAATCCACATCATACATAAAACGCAGGAGCGTTACATCATGATGGTCCTGTGGGCTTTGATTGCCCCAAACACCACTGGAGGTGAATTGCTGGGTGATCTGGAATGTACCTCTATGCTAACCAGCGTAGAACGCGGAAGCGGATGTGACGTCACTGGTGCGGGGCGGGAGTCCAGAGCACTGGATACACACACTGCAAAGTAAGGGCAGGCTAAGCGCTTGAAGGTAATGGCTCCTTCTACTGGCCTACTGCTCCCTAGAGGAGAGCGGTATAAATACAGGCAAAATGACAAGTGCTGCTGCTGTGGAACTACAACGGCCAGCATACTGGCGAAATAGTCCATAAGACAACGCAACACATGGGGAACACACTAAAACTAGATAAAAATAATGCAGTAAGCTGAGCAAGTATGAAATTACAGAGAATGCAATATTAATGGTGAAGCATATAGGGAAATATGTCATTATAAAAAGTGCATGCAAGGCAAGGCAAAAAAAGAACAGCATTCTAAAATCACATCTAAGATCATTATAAGAAACTAAGATCATTATAAAAACTGGTACTGATATCAGTAAACACATAGAGTACTATGACAAAGGTTACTTACTATATAGTTGAAACCAACCACCACCACCCCCAACCAGAAGAGGGGAAATACGATATCCAAAAAATTATATATAAACAACCGTAAGGGTCCATTGTAGAAAAATAAAAATATCTAAGTATATGAAGTAAAAATGAAAATTAATTATATGAAGTTATACACTTATAAGAGGAAAAAAAAAGGGGGGGGGAGTTGGAAGGATTTTGACACACATTTTACAGAGCCTGCCTTCTGAACTACAGAGGTGTTGAGGGGAGGATTTTCAGGAGGTGGGGCCAGTATAGGAATACCTGCTTACAGGCAGCAAGGTACCATGGGATATGTAGTCTTTAGAAAATGAAAGTGAACAGCAGAGGAGAAACTGCAAATCATGCAGGGAATCCAGGAAGTTATGGAAAGAGATGGCCAGAAGAAAAGCAGAACTTACAACATTAAAAGGAGATTTTTCAAGTAACTTTAGATTGGATTGTCAAATATAACTATTGTTTGCATTGATATTACATTGCTGATGTTATAAAATGAAAGTGTATATGTGACCATATACTTACTTTAGGTCTGGTTCACACCTATGCGTTTTTTAATGCTTTTTGCAGAAACACACTACAGCCCATTTAACATGGTTTTCTATGGGACATGTTCACATCTGTGCTTTTTTCAGCCGCTGCATTTTTGGAAAGGGTCAGGGACTATTTTAAATGCAAAACAGTGCGTTTTTGGTTCAATAGACTTAAGTGGAGAAGCTGCAGAAATGCATGTACTGCGTTTTTTATGTGTTTTGCGTTTTTTAATCTGCCCGACAACAAAAACATTTCCCCTCTAACAAGAAACTTCCCAGGATACCAGAAATTTCTTAGGCTGCACTGAGAACCAGGAAGTTGACACTGGATAGCAAGATGGTGAAGACTGAGGTTCTAATCAGCCTGGTTCGGCCCAGGCCCTATTTTAACAGCCCTGCTGATCCCCAGCACAAGAACCAGTCCAAGCATAACCAGGGATGGCTGGAGATTGCTCAGGAGATATACTCGCATTGGGATTCATTCCTTAAAGAAGCAGCAAGAGGAAAAATGTAAGTGTCTGTACCTATGCATGTGCAACCTTTGCAATATCAGACGTACACTTTTTTGTCACTTTCAAGTCATTGTTGACCCCTGGACCTAGAGATCTCTGCATACTGCATGCATACATGTATGCAGAATGCTTTGCAAGAAATGTTTATTGCATTATCTTGAGTGTAGTTTGTTAGCAGGGGGTCTAATGAATTTGTCAGTGCAAATAAACACAACAGTTCCAATGGGCCTTGATCCATTGTATGTTTCAACACAATAATTTTATGTGTAAAAAAAAAAAAAAAAACACAGCTCCAAATTATTTATATTTTTCACAATCACATTATTATGCTCGTTTATTTATGTACCTTATCATATGCCCCCATTTTTGTTTTCTGCAAGATGCACACAGTGCATTGCATTTTCTGCAACAAGATGCACACACTTCTGTAAGAGGCAACTGTATGCTTTATGCAATGGCATGGCAGCTGACCTTTAGGAGACATAAAATAGGTTTGCAAAATCACCCTGGATAGTGGCACCACTCCTGCTGGCCGTGTTGTTGTCAGTTTAGCTCTAGATAAGTTACTATAGCCAAGTGTGGCCTAAGAAGTAGGGATGATCGAACTTTTGAAAAGTTCGGTTTGACCAGAACACCCGAACTTCCTGAAAGTTCGGCCCGGATTTCAGAACCCCATTGAAATCAATGGGACCCGAACTTCGGTAATCAAAAAACACCATTTTGAAGCCCTAAAACCCAATAAATGCCCCTAAAAAGTGCCTAGAGTTCTGGGTCATGCCCCAGGGACTATTAATCACACAAAAAAAAGTTCTTAAAAATTGTCGTTTTTGATAGAGAGCCAATTATTGAAAAAATTATTGAAAAAAAAAATTAGATTTCTTTGGATTTAGTGTCTGGGGGGTCTAAAAAGTGTACCTGTGAAGTTTCACCTCTGTAGCATGTCCAGAACCAGAAAAAAAAGATTGTTTGTATTAGAATTGCAGTAGAGCAGGCATAGGGCTCCGCTATTTTCACACCTGGCCGTTTTTGTTGCAGGCGTTTATTGGGCTTTTTTGTGGACGTCTTTGGAGGCAGGCATGACATCTGAACTTCTGTGTAGGGGTATATATACATACACACATGTATGTATATATATACATACACACATATAGGTGTGAAAGTAGCAGAACCCTATGCCTGCGCTAATGAAATTATTTGCAGGCATAGGGCTCCACTCCTATCACACCTATATGTGTGTATGTGTATAAATACATATATGTGTGTGTATGTATACCCCTATGCAGAAGTTCAGATGTTATGCCTGCCTCCAAAGACGCCCAGAAAATGCCCAAAAAAACGCCTGCAACAAAAACGCCCAGGTGTGTTGTTGCAGGCCTTTTTTTGGGGAATTTTTCAGGCGTCTTTGGAGGCAGGCATAACATCTGAACTTCTGTATAGGGGTATATATATACACACACACACATATATGTATTTATACACATACACACATATAGGTGTGATAGGAGCGGAGCCCTATGTCTGTAAATAATTTCATTAGCGCAGGCATAGGGTTCTGCTACTTTCACACCTATATGTGTGTATGTGTATATATACATACATGTGTGTGTGTATATATACCCCTATACAGAAGTACAGATGTTATGCCTGCCTCCAAAGACGCCCAAAAAATGCCCAAAAAACGCCTGCAACAAAAACGCCCAGGTGTGTTGTTGAAGGCATTTTTTTTGGGCATTTTTTGGGTGTCTTTGGAGGCAGGCATAACATCTGAACTTCTGTATAGGGGTATATATACACACACACATATATGTATTTATACACATACACACAAATAGGTGTGATAGGAGCGGAGCCCTATGCCTGCAAATAATTTCATTAGCGCAGGCATAGGGTTCTGCTACTTTCACACCTATATGTGTGTATGTGTATATATATATACATACATGTGTGTGTGTATATATACCTATATATACCCCTACACAGAAGTTCAGATGTTATGCCTGCCTCCAAAGACGTCCACAAAAAAGCCCAATAAAACGCCTGAAACAAAAACGGCCAGGTGTAAAAGTAGCGGATCCACTACCCTGCTCTACTGCAATTCTAATACAAACGTATTTTTCTATGGCGGTCACCCTGACATGGAAGAGTTTGGTCACCCTGCCATAGCAGTCAGAGTCAGTTCACCCTACACTACACTACGGTCCCCCTGACACTTAACACTTTCCCTACAGAAACTAGATTATTGAATCTAACTATAGTGGAAAATAGTACCCTAACTACACTAGATATCCCTTTCCTCACACTAATAATTGCTAAATGACACTTTTGAAGCAGGAGTAACAGAACTGCTTCCACTCTCTTCCACAGCCCTGTATTAAAGTGCTAGAGATTTGGCGGCTCTATCTTATATACTGGGGGGCATATTCACTACTGATTGGCCTCTGGACCCCCTAGTCACTCCAATCACATTCCTAGCATCCTCCTGCCCCCTCAATTGGCTTTTACTGATGGTTCTGGTCCAATCACAGGCTTTTAAAGCCCAGTTCCTGTCCCATTGCATTTTGGTCGGTTCTGGTTGCCAAATTCCGAACTTTTTCAGCAAAAAGTTCGGAATTCGGCCGAATTTCGAACAGTCAAAGTTCGGGTCGAACCGATGGCCGACCCGAACCGTTCGATCATCCCTACTTAGAAGGGGTTCACTGGGAGCAAACTCTAAATCCCCCAGAAAAACATATCTAGACCCCTTGTTCCCGGGCGCGGTCTGTTGTCTGGTAGGGCCAGTCTATTTTCTTGCAGCAGCTATCCAAACAATGAATGTGCAAATATGCTAGAGTTCAAAATGCTGCTATTAGAGCCTTTGTCAACATGTCTGCCACTGGCTACAGGCTTAAGTATGTGGATATGTTTCCCATCTATCGTACCACACAATATAAGAAGATTACAGTGCTGCCAGAACACATCCGCTATGTAGGGTCATTCTTCTGCTGTTGGTTTCTGGAAGACCACATCTTTCAGCACTTCCCAGATGACAGAACAGGTGTCCCAGACAAAATAACTCTGTAGATTAGACTATACACTCAAAATGCACTTAACAGAGAATGTTCAGTTGCAAAAACATATGTGTTTATGTTTTGCAGTAAAGCATTGCTAACAAGATCGCAGACCCCTAAAGATCGGTACAACAGCCTGTTAAAGAAAGAAAGGGGTGTTAGAACTGGCTCTGCGGCCTACACATATGCAAAAGACTTTTTGAAACCAATTCTGGAGATGAAAAAGTATGCTATGATCAAAGGACATCTGTAATCTGTAATCTGTGAATCTTTTTACTTATTGAAATAATTATTTTTTTGTTTATTTTTTATTTATTTTTTAATTTATTTCATTTTGGATTTACAGCACTGACAGCTTCTGGGAACCAGTAAGGATAATGATGAAGAAGACCCTCAGGAAGGATCTTTAGTACCAAGAGAGGAGACACCAACAGCTGGTTCTCCAATTTCAATGATGGCGGAGGAGAGATGAGAAGAGGGGGACTGCTGCTTCACGTCCATGTATGCCAACATGTGGAAGGGGAAGTGGCCCAAAGAGGTTGTTGGCAAAACAGAGTGGCAAACTATTTGATCTCTTAGATAAGATGACAGTTATGTTCAAAAAGCAAATGTCACTGTCCCAACAGTTTGCTAACACTCTGGTGCCATATATGGATACGGTCCCAAATGCACTAAAATTTGAGATGCAAATTGCATTAATGCAAACACTTAAATTATTCATTCCTAGTTCCCACACAGCCAGAACTAGCCCCCAAGGGACAACCCCAACGGCACTCATGCCCCTTATCAACATCCATCAACATTTTATCAGCCTCACTTGCAGCCTGCTTACAGTGCTGCATAGCCTTACCCATACAGACCACCTAGACAGCTGGATCTACTTAGACCTCAGGAAGAAAATGTTTAGATAGTGGATATTCTAAGTCCAGTAATCATGCTAAATCCTCCTAGGACGATTTTACCTAGCATAACCTGTGAGCATAAAAAATATGTCTACTGTTAAAAAAATGTCAAAGGGTTAACTGCGTGCCTAACAATGTGTAATGTTTGTTGCAAAAGCCACATCGCTGCTCCATGTGCACAACGTGTATGATGTTAGGTTTAAAAAAAAAATAAAATTGTTTTATATGTGTACATGGTTGTCATGTTATATTTCTATTTTTGAATAACATTTTTTTATAATGTTTGACATAAAAAGATTTAAAAAAATATATATATTTTTCGACATTTATAACTTACCTGTGTCCTATTCTTTGGAATACAGTTTTGGGTAGGTTTAGTTAAAAAAATAAAAAAACACATTCACCTCAAGGGTATAGTTAGTCTCTCAACAGGTGGAATACTGTCTCTCTAGAACGTGTTCTGTCGCTGAAGTTAGCTGCTAAGTAATCCCAGCAATTTGTTACAACTGTGGGAGAAAGAAAAATAAATGGTTACTGATTAAAAACTACAACACAATATGGCTTATGCAAGCACCTGTACATACAGCCAGTTGGGAATGCACTTGAGTAGTTACAGTGTCCTTTTTACTAAATTCATGTACTCACCTTTGCACAGACATCCTTGTGTACTTCAGAAGATTCACATCATGTGCTCACAGGTCATTGTAAAGCACCCAGAACTGTTGCCCATTTGCAATGACTGGGTGCACCCAATATCATCTTTTTCTCCTCTCATCTCCTCTCCTCTCCTCTCCTCTCCTCCTTATCCACAGCTGAGTTCAAGCAAGACAATAGCTGTAGCTGTTGCTGCAGCAAGAAAAAAATGCATTACAGCCAACACAGTTCATGCACTCCACACACAAAGAACAGTGAGGAATCAGGAAGTAACATGTTATCTGACATTCTGTGACATCAAAACTGTAATATCTTCCAAAAAAAAAAGCATAAAAAAGGCAAAATGCTTTAAAAAACAAGTAAAAAATGCAAAACGCACCGCAAAAAGCACTGCAGAAATGGTTGAAAAGCAAACTGCATAGGTGTGAACCAGGCCTTAAAGTTAACCTAGCTTCACTTTATTCACTAGCATTCACTTGACTAGGTGAACAGCCTATAGTTCTTCAGTAAATCACCCTATTATAAGCTGCTTTGGGCATCTTAGCATCTTTGTAGCAAGTAGAAAATATCTGTCTTCTGGAAAAAATGACACTTTATGAAACAAGCATGAAACTAAACAAAGCAAGCACAAAACAAAACAGAAAATTCATAATTTATATAACTCAACTTGAGTATTTGACATTGTTGTTAATTTTTTCTCACATTCTAACACCAGGCAATTGACATTGAGCAGCACCATGGAAAGACCAACTACTGTTTTGCCATGAATGGGAAAGCTTATCAAGTCATAGTACAATATTTCTACAGCCTACTGCCAAAGGTATTATTCATTATAAGCTTCATACTCTTCTGTATATAAACACACATACATTCAATATATACAAATAATGTGGCCTAATTAGATGGAAAATAATAAAACTAAAATTGCAATATTGTTTGAGTTATACATTAACATTTCATGTCTGCTATTTCATTTCAAAATAGCTCTTATTGAACGGTGCTGTTTTTGCAAGGATGTCCCCTGGACAGAAATCTAATCTCATAGAAGAATTTCAGAAAATGGAGTAAGTTCTAACCTATCATTTTTCTGGATATAAAAAATCTGTTGGATGCTTGTTTTCACTGGAGGTTTTGAACCCAGCCCCGGGTTCCTTTAATACTTTAATAGGGTCTTTACAACTGGGGGGGGGGGGGGAGTTGGATGGAGGATCATGTAGAAATTAAAAGAAATCTATCTCCTGCACTTAGAAGAGGCATCCATTTTCTGGAATGATCTGCTTGAACAGACATTTTTTTGGTTCCACTATAAACTTTGTATGGCTATGATGAAGCAGGATTACTGCCCCTTAGGCACAGAATTCCAATAATGTCTGAACTAGAAAAAGAAAATGACTTTACATGTTCTCCACTTCAAGTGGGCTCTCTCCAAGTCTAACTGACCTACTGACAGCCAGAAATGATATATTTTTAAGGCAAAAACACTGGTTAGCTGCCTAGGCATATGCGGCCAATCTTGTGCCTCTTCTTTATATAGAATCTGCTCCTCTTGTTCCTGAGAACCAAAAATGTCAGTGAAGCAGTGAGCTGTCTGAAGGGAGTCTGCTGTAGCCCATGAGTAGGTATGTTAAGGTCCTTTTACACATATTTTAGGAGAAGGCAGCTAGTGGAGTGGGAAACCTAATGAGAAAATCAAAAGCCAAGCATGCCCAAGACGTTCTGTAGTTTCTTTTGAACTTGCGAGTCTATGGTCCTTCCAAATATATTGACAATACAGATTAGTACTACTGGATTTTTGTTTCAAATGTTGCACCTAAACTCCCTCTATATACTAATGATATCTAGTGAAAAATACTAGATAAAGTTACAAAATATGTATCCATATATTGTTTCTGGTACATTTAATTCACAGTTTACTAACAACTCAAATTTGTTTTGCAGTTACTATGTTGCTATGTGCGGAGATGGAGCCAACGATTGTGGAGTAAGTTTGCAAATAATACAATATATGTTTGTCATTTTTTAAACATTTTACACTAGATGTATGCTAACACTAATTATATATATAAGTAGTCGATATTTATATGTACATGCCAAATTAACACTTTTACCAAATGATCCTGCCACAATGCATTATAATTGAATTTTTTGCTCAAGGACTATGTCAACATAATAAAGGGCCAGAAAATTCAAAAGTGAAATTTTAAACATAGATTGACCTTGGTTAGGCCATTAGATTTCTAGCTTCATATGCATATTTTATTATCCAACGGCATGATCTTTATGCTTAATTCCTGATTCCTAATGTTTGCTAAATCCTAACATTACCAAATTGTGACAGTGCATATTTATATTGATTTATATTTTAGGCTTTAAAAGTAGCTCATGCTGGTATATCCCTGTCTGAACAAGAGGCTTCTGTTGCTTCTCCATTTACATCTCAAATAACTAATATCCAGTGTGTTCCTGAGCTTATTAAGTAAGTTGTTTTTTTATCATTTCATTTTATGAATGCACATTTTTTGTTATTGCTTAGGTTGCTGAATTTAATATCCTACTTAGCAGCAGTATTTCAGACATGGTGCCTTAAGAGTATAAAAAGAGGTAGGGTTGATGAAGGTACACAGTGACCCTCACTATATACTGTATATATATATATATAAAATTCCGGGATTGCTGCACTCAAATTTATTGAAAAATAGGAAGAATATATACAAATATACAAATATAGCATAGTTCCATGTCATGGAACTATGCTATATTTGTATGTATTTTTTTTATTGTCTAATAAATTTGAGTGCAGCAATCTGAGACTTTTTTCTTATCTGTGGCCTGTGGGAGGGTCTGATTGCATGCGCCTGCAAGATTCCTGAGTGCTGTTACCTGTAAACTATATATATATATATATATATATATATATATATGTTAAATTGCCAAACGTATTGGGATGCCTGCCTTTACACGCACGCAGCCTTAGTCTGTATGGTTCAATATTGAGTTGGCCCACCCTTTGCACAAGGTCCATAAAGAAATGGAGGATGAGTAAGGTCTATAAAGACATAGATGAGCGAGTTTGGGGTGGTGGAAGTTGACTGACACACTCCTAAACCTTGTGGACAGCCTTCCCAGAAAAGTTAAAACTGTTATAGTTGCAAAGGGTGGGTCAACTCAATATTGAACCCTATGGACTAAAGGCAGGCGTCCCAATACATTTAGTAATATAGTTTATATCCGAAGACATGGATAGCAGTACAAACCAGACAAAAGCTCTAATTTTCCCCCACTCTATGCAAAATTGATGAGCACCTGCACCTGTTCTCTGACAAGAAAAGTCCTGTTCCGAGCTTTTAACCACTTAAGCCCCGGAGGATTTGGCTGCTCGAAGACCAGGCCCTATTTTGCGATTCGGCACTGCGTGATTTTAACGGACAATTGCGTGGTCGTGCGATGTTGTACCCATATAAAATTGACGTCCTTTTTTTCCCACAAATATAGCTTTCTTTTGGTGGTATTTGATCACCTGTGCGACTTTTACTTTTTGCGCTATAAACAAAAAAAGAGCGACAATTTTGAAAAAAATAACAATATTTTTCACATTTTTTTTATATGAAATTCTCAAAAAAAAATGTAAAAATTAAAATTTTTAACATTTTAGGCCAATTTGTTTTCTGCTACATATTGTTGGTAAAAAAAAAATCGCAATAAGGGTATTTTGATTGGTTTGCGCAAAAATTATTGCGTTTACTAACTACGGGAAAGATTTATGTAATTTTTATTGTTTTTTTTTTTTTAACTAGTAATGGCGGCGATCTGCAATTTTTTTTGTGGGACTGCAACATTGCGGCGGACAGATCGGACCCTTGACTGACATTTTTTACACTTTTGGGGGTACCAGTGACATTACTACAGTAATCAGTGCTATCAATATGCACTGTTACTGTAAAAATGACACTGGCAGGGAAGGGCTTAACTTTATTAGTGATCAAGGGGTTAAGTGTGTCCCTATGGGCGTGATTCTAACTGTCAAGGGGCGTGGCTTGTTAGATCATAACAGAGACATACGATCCTACATAGCAGGATCGCATAGCCTCTGTCATGATCTAAGGGAGAATGACAGACGGCTGTGTTTACATCAGCCATATGCCTTTCTCCCTCTCCTGTGGGAGATCGCGAGTGGCCGGCGGACAGCGGAGCTGACGGTCACTCACGGGGGGATGTCAGGAAACGTGCGGGGGTTGGAGCGCGCCTCCGGCGGTGCACGCTCACCCCCTAGAGATTTTGTGGGCGAGTGACGTACCCCTACGTCACTTTGCTCAGGAGGGGCTGACCGCTGCCGTATATAGTCGTGTGGCGGTCGGCAAATGGTAATATAATGCACAGGCGCATGTTTCTCTGCTCCAAAAGACAATAAGGTGTGACCACCTTTCTCCTGTGCTTGGTATCCCAGCCCCTCTACCACACTCCTCACGAGACTCACACCTGGCTTCTCAGATGGCTTCTCAGATGGCTACGGTCTTGCTGCTAAAGAAAACAAAGAAAGGGCAGCGACCTAGCGCATTATCCTCAATAGCAGGCTTTATTTGTGTAACATTAAAAATGGCTACTCACAGACATAGATGAAAGTAAAACATATCAAGCTAAATTGCTCAAATGTCCGGGTCAGTCCATATAATCGTCCAAGACCGATGAGATGACGGCTGACGCGTTTCGAGGCCCAGCCTCTTCCTCAGAGCCACAGATGACGGCTGACGCATGTTTCTCTGCATCCCAATAAAACTATAAATCTATAAATCAGGATTCTACAAATTCAAATGCATCATATGAACTGGAACTCCTCTTGAATAATGCCTAATATTCATTCAGGTGACTTGGTTACACAGCACAACCTAGTTTTACTAGCAGGTACCACTGTGAATTAAAACTGGAGCTATACTGTGTCTCTCAAGAATCCTTATCAGCTAAGGAAGTTTTTTATACACAGAAGAGTCCCCAAGGGCAAAGATGGGCCTCCTGTTTGCTTCCTTTTTTAATTTGGCTCTATTAAACCAATGCATTTGTATAACTTTGACCACATGATTGACCATTTTCTAAATTCACACCTTTGCAAATACATTATTCACAAAGAGAAAAAAACTTCTGAAATAAATGGTGTCTATTCCTGATTGCACAGGGAAGGTCGAGCAGCTCTTGTGAGTTCGTTTGCTGTCTTCAAATATGTCACTCTATACGCCATGATACAGTTTATTTGTCTGCTCCTGCTCTACTGGGTAAGTAATTCTATAGTTATTGTCATGCATAGGCTAGAAATAAAGTTATATAATGGATTTATGATTAATAAATTGTGCTATATGTAGCACAATTCCCAGCCGTTTTGCTGGATATGGGTCCCCCTGGGTTACTGCTAACAACAACAGCACATTTAAGCATGTTTCTCCAAGTGTGAGCACTGAGACAATGACCACTCCAGTATCTTTAGGTTTTTGATTTATTTAGGAACTTGGATGGGAGAAGGGATGAGTGGGATACTCCTTTAACTCAACTATGCACAATTTGGCAGAGACACTTAAGAAGTACTGTTTGACGCTGGCTTAATGCCCGCCAACGCTGACTTGACACTGGTTAGCGCTGACCGAATGCCGGTTAACGCTGAACTATTCTTGCAACTGAGCTTCAACTAAAGAAATCTTCTCTTAGCTGCCTTAGGTACTCCTTCCTGAGTTAGCTACTTGTACACTTTTGCTGCACTGCTAAATGCTATAGGGCCCACACTGGCACCCCCTTTCACTCCCTTATCTGCAGGGGTTAACACTTGGCACCCCCTTTCTATGCCACAACTACTGGTTAGCTGGCTCCTGGTTCCCTTTGACCTTCTGGAGTGCCCCCCTCTCTTAGGCAGACCCGTGGGCAGATTTTGAGTACTCACAACACTGTTTTTCCTCGAAACATCTGCCCAGCAGCTCCACTCAGTCAGCAACACTCTGGATCCATTTCTGCAGCCCAGCTCAACCTCTGGTCCTTCAGGCCGACTGCCCAGGACAGGGGGACTCCCCAGACTCAACAGACTACACCTGGAAACACATGACAACCTAACTAACTGATCAGGCCCCCCTGATAAGTAGACAGGGCCACACATATACTTTTCCTAGCACCTACCTAGGAGGGTGCTACATATATAATATATACACATTGTATAAGCAGTGTGGCCAGCAAAAATATTTCCATGCTAGGAATCTTAAATTAGAATATCTATAGTGCTGCTAATGAAAATTCCTAAAGACAATATTAATTTTGTAAAGATGTGCTTTCATTGGGCCACAATGTAAAAGAGTGTCTATAAGCCCTTTAAAGAAAAGCTATTTTAGTACCGGAAAACAATTTATGTATATACTGTTCATGTGTGTTTATCTCTATGAGTAATGTTATAGTGAAGCTCTTTAATTCTGTTGTGGGACCTGGGAAAGTGTAGAAGCCTTTATCTGAATCTTAAGCACTTCCACCACTGTTTTTTTATTTATGTTTAAGTTTCTATTCTGTGCTTTGTGAATACCAGAAAATTAGAATGTGCTTTAAGTTTCTTCTCTCTTGCAGTAAAGAAAAAAAAATAACTTACAACTATTGTATTTTTTAGCAACTGAAGATAGTTGGCCTTTACCAGTACCTGATCCAAGATGTGGGAATTACAATATTAGTAAGCCTAACGAGTATGTTTTACATTTACAAAAAAGATTATCATGTTTCTTTGCTCATTTATAAGCAAGTATTGTATAAAGTAGTTGTCGTGTGACAATCTGCTGGTCATTTGGGAAACAAATGTTCTATATACTTTAAAGCACATTTTCGAGGAACAGGCACATATTAAAGTGGAAGTAAAGACTAATAAAAAACTGCTTTAAAATGTTACCGTTTGTAAAAAGAGTAGCCTATTAAACTTGGGTGCTATTGGGTGCTCCAGAAGCAACAGCTCCCCTGTTTCAGGGAGCACTCAACAATGGGGCTGAATTCACAGAACCGTGATGTCACCCTTTAGCTTTCATTGCTCCCCATGGTTGGTACTCCCTCCCATCTCCTGCAACAACCTTTTACTGACACAGCGGAGCCACTGGTTTGAAATTATGTGACCACGCCAAAGCTGAATAAAAAAGAAAGGAATTTTTTTCACTACTGTCTTTTATAAACAGTGTGCAGCGCAAGTAGGAAGAGGGGGCAGGCAACATTTACGCCTATACTTCCACTTTAAATTGGTCCTAAACCATATACATAATTATCTTAGTGCATTATAGTAAAAAATGTTTAGGTAGCAGTATTGGCCACTCACCCTACCCCACCACCATATTTACCTGAGTCATGTCTCGAGCCAGCACTGTGCCTGTCTGTAGGGGCTTTGCTGAGGAATCGGGAGCCATTGGTCCCCACTGCTTTCAGTTAAATCCTGTGACAAGAGAGTGAGGGTGGGGCAGAGTCACGCTGTCTGTGTTTATGGAATTGAACCCGCATGAGTGCCCCATAGCAAGTGACTTGCTATAGGGGCACTTAGAAGGGCGAACGAGCAAGGGACCAGAGAGAGGAGGCCACTCTGTAGAATTCCATTGCACAAAGCATGTAAGTATAACATGTTTGTTTAAAAATAAATAAAAAATAAGAGGATTTATAGGAGCACCTATATCTAGGAGGTGTATGCAAACCTAATATCACCAACTTTAAAGCAGCAAGTAATTACATATATTAAATGTATAATTCCCAACCCACAGGTTTGTTGTTCTCCTAAGAAAAGATTTGTAATTGTTTAGTCACTTAGCCATAGAATGGCAGGTGACATACTCTGATTCAGCAATTCAGCCTCCTAAGTTACATGTTACCACAATAATTTTGTTAATTGGAAAATAATAATCATTATCTGCAATTATTCATCATTACTGTCTAGAAAACAGACCCAGGAGGCAGAAAAGCTAAAACTGGAATGAACAGAATCATTTTCCATTTTAGTAATAGGTTTACTATTGTTGTATGAATCTATATTCACAAAACACAAAAGAAAACATTTTTTGATAGTTAATAGAATTATCTGTGTATACCAGATGTAATTATCTGTGTACCATGTATAAGTATTTTTGAGGCAATTAACGCTCTTCACACTGTCATTCAAACATACAAGGTACTACCTCTCCCCTGTAATGTAATACCTCTTTAAGGTAGCCAGCTGAACCCAGATGTCCTTTTTTCTGGCTACCTTGTATTCTATCAGAAAATAAGCAAATGCCATTCTATACTTTAAATGAACGTGAAAGCATTAGAGAAGAGTTATCTAAAGGAGAGCCACAGACAGAATCTGATATATGACTTTCCTAACACAATAACAAAAAAGTATCTATGCTCACATGCAAACATAATATATAAAAACTATTGCTAACATATGGTATATGTGGCCACATCCTTCTATTTTGTTTAGACCTCTACAACTGTTTTATTTCCAGATTTTTGTGATTTAGTAGGGTTCCATAATACCAGATGTATTGGATTCTTCGTCATACCCTTTCTGATTTTCGGAAGAATCACTGGGAAGAAAACTGTGAACTAATATCTTCTTTCCTAAGTATTTTATTACGTTTTCATGTAAATAAGGGTACAAAAGGAGAATCATAACAAAACAGTAACAAATCACTTAACGTATGGGGGGTCAGGCCTTCCATCGGGTTACATAAAGAGGAATGTAATGACAAAGTAATACAAGTGGATTCCAAATAGCCAACATTGTCTTGTAGTTGGTCCTCTCAGTCGACCCAAAGGACTGTTCCGAGGGGAGCACAATGCGGACTAATTACTGTATGTTGTCATGTTAAACATATAATCAAATAACAATTGCGAGATTTAACAAGATTTATATTTAGAGTAATCTAAGAGGTATCTAAATGAGGGTAACAACTAAGTCAAATTGTAAGTAACAAATTAATATCTTCTTTTCAGCTGAGATTACTTAACTTCAGGAACACTTAAGAAAAGCAAATTCAGTGGCACATGCAGGCAAACTGCTTATTGATACAAAAAAGCACCATAGGGGCATGTAAAGCTGCTTTCAGGATCAGCACAAAGTAGTCTAATGCAGGATCCCTCATTTATTTTTCTTTCATTTCCTTTTTGTGGCACAGCAAGACATTGCTTACAGTAGTGTCTATAGTGACTGTGCAGCTACTGCGTCCCTGTATATAATTATAGGCTTCATAATGCTTCAAAAGGTAGCTGACAGAGCAATCAATCGGTGTATACAGTGATGGCAGCACTACTCTAACTAGTAGAGTTCAGTCCTTTGAAAGTTCAGTCGAACCACTGGTGGCATTCTTTTCTGCTTTTAGCTTAGTGCGAGAATCCAGGTCTGCCCATTTAAATTTCTAGTTTGTCCACTAAATACCCAACCAAAACTTGATAATTAAAGTTAAACTCCAGGCAATCAATGAAATAAGCTGTTGAAATGCTTACGGTATACAGAAATTGTGTTAGCTGTAAAAAAATTGTATCTGTCCATCCATTCCAGAGATTTACATAGCCCTTCCAGATAATACAGCCAGTCTGGGAATCTAATTTTTTTCAAATGCAGTTCATTAACATAGCTAGTTCTCCTCTCAATCTTGGCCTGTGATTGGACAGTGAAGGAGCGGCAACAGTCTCATAAGGTTATCTCTCTGCTCCTAAAAATTCTGGGCACCTAATCAGCTCAGGTGCTGCCTTTCCCAGAGTGCTGCTGTACCTGATATTTCAAAATGCGCAGTATGTAAAGTAAACTTCAGGTATTTATACTGGTTGCATTGAAAATACATTTAATTATTTAAAAAAAATGCATAATTTTTCTGTTTGGACCTCAGCTTAAGCTTTAGGTAACATTTTCCTTTGGACACCAAAAACAAAATTTCTGTTCTTGAATCTTTCAATAAAGCTTAATAGCACTGTTATGTTTTCACTGCTTTCTTAATTCAATTAAACTTTTCTTGGCATACAATAAATTAGATCATATTACATTTGATATAAAGCATAGTTATAGTCTTCTGAACTTTTGATGATGTTTGATATGCATTAAGTGTGTTCTATGCGTTACCTAATATTTCTCTCTGTTACAGTGAGCTTATCACAAGCATATCCAAAATTGGCCCCGTACAGACCTCCAGCACAGCTGATCTCACCACCTCTCTTGCTATCAGTCATCTTTAATGTGCTTTTAAATACAGCTATCCAGACCTGTGGCTTTGTGTTGGTGCAACAACAACCATGGTACAGCACATCAAACTTTAGGTTTGTTCACATTAAGTTGTTGTAAATGATTAATTGCCTGTACTGAAGGTACCCCCAGTCACTATATTGGTCCTTACTTGTTACAAACTAAGAATCACCAATTAATGCTTACAATATCTACATGTAATAAGTGGAGGTTCTAGAGAACAGGGAACCTGTGTGACATACATTATTAGTTGAAGGTATACACCAATCACAATTGGAATTCAGGCCTTAAATTCCACCCAACCAGCACAGCCTACCCATTTGGTGCTTTAGATTTTTATGCAGGTACTTCCAGGATTAGACAGCTTTGCCTATGTTGCTATAACTTTCCCACTGTGAGCTGCAATGTCTGAGGGGGGGCATGCGAAATACAAATAATGTAAAATTTGTCTCAGTAAGGGAAGGTATAAGAAGATTTATAGCATGCATCACACAATAACTGGAATTGGGAGTTGTTTAGACTGTCATATATGAGCTTTTAGTTGACCTTTATCTACTGGGTACAGAAGCTTGTAGGTACACTACAGTGCAGTTTTTGGAATAGCTGTAAACAGTTAACGGGAACCTTTCAGCAAGAAGACGTAACACCGAATCCCTAAAACAAAGTTACATAGTCAGCCTGAGGGATTATCTACTTGAAATAGATTTAGGAATTACGTTTAGGAATTCTTGAGTCCCTTCAGTTACCTTGTTACTGTTGATCACCCACTCTAAGTCGGAGCCTCTATTCTTCTCATGATCCTATTCTCTACTAGGCTCTCTACTGTTCTCTCCCAAGTAACAAACATGTAAGGTAACATCCTGCACTAAATGTACTACACTCTGGTTCCGCCATACCCTTTACAGACAGTTTATTTACTAAAGCTAGAGAGGGCAAAATTAGTCACAATTATGCAGAGAAACTAATCAGGTCCAGGTTTTATTGCTAAAGCTTAATTAAACAAGCTGAGGTTAGAAGGTGATTGCTTTCTCTGCAGAATTTGTGACTGATTTTTTCCTCCCTAGCTTTAGTAAATAAACCCCACTGTGTCAGTCTCTAAAAAATCATGACGCAAGTCCTCTGCAATAAAAGAGTATCTCCTCTTTGGTGGCCTGTCTTCTGCCTTCCCACTATTTCAGGCTGCAGCTTCTGTTAGTTTCCTTAGCCTTTGACACTTCCAGAAGTGTCAAAGGCCTGTGTGCCCTGCCGCGCACTGTGGTTTCTTCCTCCAATCCTTATACCACTGGAGGATTCAGCAGCAATTTAGGGGGCGGAAGAAGGAACAACAGCACAAGGTGATGTAAACAGGCATCCAGCACTCCTAGAAGAGTGAAATTCTAAAGGATCTTACGAAGGGTTCAGGGAAGACACTAAAATCCTCATATGGTTCTTATTTTACATAAAACCCCAAAAAATGCTGGAGATCCATTTTAAAGGGTAAGCAGATTTCCAGGCAAAATATAGATGTGTTCACACTGAATTCTCACCAATTAAACAAATAACTTATAACCAAGAAATCTTTGATGTACTTATTATGTAATGTTTATATTCCTATTAAAGTGGACAGCCTACCATCCCCCATTATTTCAGTCACTCCTTCTGCTTATGACATGACCATCTCAATGCATATGGTTTTATTTAAGGGCTTTGTTAAATTTTGGAAATCTCTTAAAACCTGTTTTGTAAATCATAAGCAATTCTTTTGTAACCGGATTTTGTCCTGAAACATAATTCTCAGCAAACAGCCTACAGTGCCTCAATAAAATGCTAAATACCCTATTACACATAAGGAGTTTGCTTACAAACACCATGGTGTCTTTTATTAATAAAATAATGAACATATCTTGTGCAGACATATTTTATTATTGGAATTGAACAAACATATTTTATGAGGAATAACAATGCAATTTTAAAAATTTAGTGCTTGCACAGATGGGAACAGCACCATGCAAGAATTTTCTGAATTTCAAGACTATGAAACTACAACCTTGTGGCCAATAACCACAATCAGCTGTATAATTGTTGCATTCGTGTTCTCAAAAGGAAAACCATTCAGAAAACCAATATATACCAATTGTAAGTATTTTTATTTTCTCACTGCAACTCCAAAAGCACCTTTAAAATGTGTATACAACTGTAAGAAGTAGAATAGGAGGTATCACTCGAACCTTATATCTGAGCCTGAATAAAAGAGTTTTTTTTTTTTTAATTTTAGACTAGTTGCAATAAGTCAGTGCTTCTAGGAAGCTTACTGTGCACTTATAGTAGACTGTCAATCTCAGCATTTGTCCTTAAAGCCACCCTTATGCCAATCTGCAAACCAAAAGAAAGCAGCTATATGGGAATTAGAAGGTAAAAGCATATATCTTCTGCTGCCCACAATGCGGCATGCTACCATGTTTAAGAGGAATTGCCCCAGAAAAATTGATGGAAAGCGAACACCAAGACAGGACACAGTGGGTGTATAGAGGACAACAGGTGGATTGAGTGAGCACTGGGGGGGGGGGGGGAGGTAAACAGGAGGTTGACACTCTAGGAAGTGTTGATTTCCCAGGAGACTTTGTTTGACAATTCCTCTTTATTGGAGCACTGTTGGGCAGCGGGAGCAGGAGCCGTAAGTATTTACAATCTTCTTTACAGGAAACAGCGTTGGGGTCAATTTACCAAGAGTTAAATAACGACCAAAAAATTGCGGTAAAATAACCCTAGCAGTAAATCAGTTGTGAAAGTGCAATTCACTAACAATTTTTGCGTTAAATACCAAATGGGGTATTTGTTTGATTTAGTGGTAATTAAATAATTAAATAATGCAGTCATTTACTGCATTGAGCTGGTTGCTAAGGAGCTGACTGGGAAGCCAGCCACCGAGTCTTTAACAATGGATGACTCCTCAACTGTCAGCGGGTTCCCTGTTTGGGGACACTGTTTTTTTTATTTTTTTATTAATATTGTCAAAAAACTGTCTCTGTGTTTTTATTACTTTTTTGGTGAATGGGTAGGGGTAAAATGTACCCCATACTCATTCACATAGGGGGATGGGATCTGGGGTCCCCTTTGTTAAAGGGGGCTTCCAGATTCAGATAAGCCCTCTGCCCACAGACCCCCACAACCACCAGCTAGTTGTGGGGATGAGGCCCTTGTACACATGGGGACAAGGTACTTTAGGGCAGAGCCCCCCCCCCGCCTCAACGCACCCACCTCCCCAAGTTGGTTCAGAAAGGGGGTGCTAGCTCACACCCCCCTTTCCTGGACCTGCCGGGCTGCATGCTCAGATATAGATCTTGTATGGATTTTGAGGGTGACCCAATGCCTTTTTTTTTTTTTTTTATTTTGGCATGTAGTTCCCCTAAAATCCATACTAGACCCAAAGGGCATTGAGAGGGGACCCCACACTGTTTTTGTTTTTTTTCATCATTTTTAATAGTTGGCATGTTTTTTGTTCCCCGCTGACAGCTGATGAGTCATCAGTTGTTTAGAAGGCGGTGGCCGGCTTCCTGGCCAGCTCCTTAGCAACAAACTATTTGTAAAAAAAAAAAGCGTGGGGGGTCTCTTTGACCTCCACACTGTTTTTTTGACAAATACTGCATGTTATACCACCAGCAAAACCCTGGTGGTAAATTTTTTATCTGTTTTTTTACTCTCTTGTCCGTTTGTGAATTGGACTTAAGAGCTTTTTAAACAATATTTATCGCCACATTTTTCATTTTGCGGTTAATACTGCATAATCGTTTTTTTTGTGAATTGGACTTTTATATACTGCATGCATTCATTTATGCAAATGAGTCACATGACCGTATTATCACATCTGGTATTCGTTAGTGAATTGACCCCTTTTTTTCCAGATCAGGGTTGGAGTTATTTTAATAAAAAAAAAAAAACAAGAAAGTAAAGAAAGTAAAGGCAAGAACAGAACTTTGGTTTAAATATGCATTGAGGATATTGCTGATCTCCATCTGCCCATCTGAAATTATGTGATCCATAAAACAAAGCCCATTTTCTAGTATTTTAGATAAAAATTTAGAGAAGGAATTTTAAAGAGAGGCCACGGGGAAGGTTTTTGCACATTAGCTGACACACAGAAAGGTGAGGGAGAATAAAGAGAAGAATAAGAAACTAAAAACAGGGCACCATATGATGTGTATCTAACGAATGAGAAAGAAACGGAGAGGAGAAAAAAAATGAATACCACAACGCTGAATGTAATCTCTAGTTTAGTGTCTTTATCATTTTCTGATTTGCAGATATATTTTTCTGCCTGCTGCCTATACAGCTGGGTGTGTGTCTCTTCATACTCTTTGCTGACATTGAACGCTTATACACAGCATTACAAGTAAGTATTACCCTCCAGTATTATTTTAACCACTCATAAAATTGACACAAATAAATCTAGATAACACTTAGGCATAAGCAGTGAATTTTCAGCAAAATGTATGTCATGTTCATCCTATTTCATTGAAATGTTGCCACTCATCTCTAAATTAGTTAGAAATGTTTGTTACATGTCATGCAATAAAAATGAATTGCTTGTATCTGCAGTGTAAAATGCAGATTTGTCATCCAGATGTCAGTTTAGTTTAAATAATTTATCAGGCTTAAAACACCATATTTTACTTTTTCTTTAGGGAAAACAGGTAGTAAGAATTTGTTACTATGTTCATTTTGTATAGCATTCAGCAGATGGATAGAGCAGGTACAATACTGCTGTTGTAGAATTTTGGCAGATTACAAATGATTAATTTCAAGATTAATGCCAGTGCCAAACATTTGGCTTTTCTTGATGTTTAGAACTGTGCACAAAACAGGATTTTGCTTATAATTTTGCAAATGTATTTAATTATTGTTTTTTCTCCTTCTGTTTTAGCTTGTCTGCACCCCTTATATATGGAGAATCGCTATATTCATATTATTGCTCATATTCTTTCTTTTATCTTACACTGTTGAGGTAAGATGGTATACAAATAATTGATATTTTTGAGCTAAACAGGGGTAAAGACACAGTACTGATTTTTTCCTATGAAGTATAAAGCCTCATTTTTTTCAGAGTTTTCAATAGTGCGTCTAGATTTTTGATGTGTTCCAATTTAGGAGATTTTTTCACACATTATATAAAATTAATTTTAGACCACTTCCAAAATCTTTACAGTGTGGCTCTGCACCACACAAAACTATGCCTAGTACTATTCTACAATTCTCTAGCTCCCTTGTAACCTCTTCCCATGCTCACCTCTAGGACTTCTCCTGAGCCTCTCTCATCCTCTGGAATGCTCTACCCCAATCTGTCCGACTATCTCCTACTTTGTCCACTTTCAGACGATCCCTGAAAACACATCTCTTCAGAGAAACCTATCTGGCAACCACCTAACAACTGTACTTTTATTTTCTCCATCTGCACATCATCCACAGTTATTACCTCTTGTATTTCCCTCTTAGATTGTAAACTCCAACAAGCAGGGCCCTCTGATTCCTACTGTAAAAAAGTGTATTGTATTTGTACTGTTTTCCCTCAAGTTGTAAAGCACTGCGTAAACTGTGTGCGCTATATAAATCCTATATAATAATAATAGATACATACACAGTATCTCACAAAAGTGAGTACACCCCTCACATTTTTGTAAAAAAATGTTTATATCTTTTAATGTGACAACACTGAAGAAATGACACTTTGCTACAATGTAAAGTAGTGAGTGTACAGCTTGTATAACAGTGTAAATTTGCTGTCCCCTCAAAATAATTCAACACACAGCCATTAATGTCTAAACCGCTGGCAACAAAAGTGAGTACACCCCTAAGTGAAAATGTCCCAATTGAGCCCAAAGTGTCAATATTTTGTGGGGCCACCATTATTTTCCAGCACTGCCTTAACCCTCTTGGGCATAGAGTTCACCAGAGCTTCACAGGTTGCCACTGGAGTCCTCTTCCACCTTCCATTTGAGGATGCCCCACAGATGTTCAATAGGGTTTAGGTCTGGAGATATGCTTGACCAGCCCATCACCTTTACCCTTAGCTTTGTTAGCGAGGCAGTGGTCATCTTGGAGGTGTGTTTGGGGTTGTTATCATGTTGGAATAATGCCCTGCAGCCCATTCTTCAAAGGGAGGGGATCATGCTCTGCTGTGTGTCACAGTACATGTTAGCATTCATGGTTCCCTCGATGAACTGTAGCTCCCCAATTCCAGCAGCAGTCATGCAGCCCCAGACCATGACACTCCCACCACCATGCGTGACTGTAGGCAAGACACACTTGTCTTTGTACTCCTCACCTGGTTGCCGCCACTCTTGCTTGACACCACCTGAACCAAATAATTTTATTTTGGTCTCATCAGACCACAGGACAAGGTTCCAGTATCCATGTCCTTAGTCTGCCTGTCTTCAGCAAACTGTTTGCAGGCTTTCTTGTGCATCATCTTTAGAAGAGGCTTCCTTCTGGGACGACAGCCATGCAGACCAATTTGATGTATTTTGCGGTGTATGGTCTAAGCACTGACAGGCTGACCCCCTCCCTTCAACCTCTGCAGCAATGGTGGCACCACTCAAACATCTATTTCCCAAAGACAACCTCTGGATATGATGCTGAACACGTGTACTCAACCTCTTTGGTCGACCATGGCGAGGCCTGTTCTGAATGGAACCTGCAGCGTTAAACCGATGTATGGTCTTGACCACTGTGCTGCAGCTCAGTTTTAGGGTCTTGGCAATCTTTTTATAGCCTAGGCCATCTTTATGTAGAGCAACAATTCTTTTTTTCAGATCCTCAGAGAGTTCTTTGACATGAGGTGCCATGTTGAACTTCCAGTGACCAGTATGAGAGAATGAGAGCGAATTTCACACACCCACTCCCCATTCACACCTGAGACCTTGTAACACTAACGAGTCACATGACACTGGGAAGAGAAAAAGGCTAATTGGTCCAATTTGGACATTTTCACTTAGGGGTGTACTAACTTTTTTTGCCAGTGGTTTAGACATTAATGGCTGTGTGTTGAGTTATTTTGAGGGGACAGCAAATTTACACTGTTTACATTGTACCAAAGTGTAATTTCCTTACTGTTGTCACATGAAAAGATATAATGAAATATTTACAAAAATGTGAGAGATGTACTCACTTTCTTGAGATACTGTATATATATATATATATATAAAGATTATTTGTTTTACAGTTTGCTGCGTAAAACAAAAGAAATGACTTTAAGAAATCCAATTATCAAGTAGTACAAGTAAAAAAAAAAATAACAATAATTTTTTCCTTCATTTTTTTTTCAGGAAGCCATCATTGAAAATAGAAGACTTTGGCTGTTTTTAAAAAGAACATTTAAATATCAGTCCCATAGCAAGTACAGGGTATTATATAGAGCTCTTCAGAAAGATCCCAGCTGGCCTTCTGTAAATATCACACAATATGCTGAATCAGAATGTGAAGAGAACAGTGGTGCAGTCTACTGTAATCCATGCTACAAGAATGATGAAATGCATAGCTGATTGATGGATTGTGTGTTAAAGCGGTGGTAAAGTCTTTAGAAAAAAAAAAAAAGTTTCCACCTGCAAAGCAATATCACCGCATACTAGCACATTTTGAAAGACTTAAAACCAAGCGCTACAGCAGCTCTCGGTTACTGCTGCGGAGGCTTCCATCTTCACCTGTTCTTCCTTCCTTCTGGGTTCGGGGACTCTGGCCTTGTGATTGGTTGAGCCGCAATAATGTGGCCGCGGCACACAGCTCTGAAGGAACGGCATGGGTATGTGATTCCTTCAGAGCACATGTGCCTGTTACGTCACTGGCTTCTGCTAGAATATCTCCTAAACGGTTCACATTTATGAGATATTCATTTTACCTACAGGAAAGCTTTATTATAAGCTTACCTGTAGGTAAAAAAAAAAAAATGTTTACTACCACTTTAAATGTAGAGATGTATATACTGTGCCTAAAATTAAGAGTTCTGTGAAGAATACTTTTCTAGAAAAAAAAAGTTAAAAGTTATTTACATGTAAGTGTCAACCTCCCTTCTGCTATGGCTTTTTATCAGGATTTGTGACATACAAGTGCTGGAGAAAACTGCTATTATGGCTCAACTATGGAACACAATAGTTCTCAGAGGACCAGTGTGTTTCAATTGCTGAGATGCCAATAATCTAAACATAGAGTTTTAGGGAAAACTTTAGCTACCTTACTTTGGTATAATTCAGGGAAATCTGCACCAGGTAAACAAACAACAGCATAAGGCTTTTTTGGTGACAACCATTTTACTAGACAGTAAAGCCCCGTACACACGTGCAGATTATCTGAAGACTTTTGTCTTCAGATTTACCTTTTCTATGTAGTACAAGGGCCTGCCGGATTGCATACAAATTGAAAGTGTTTAGGTTTGACCTCATATTATATGGTTTTGGTAAGTCTGCAGACAAAAGTCTTCAGATAATCTGCACGTGTGTACGGGGCATTAGTGAAGGAATCTCTCCAACAGAGCCTCCGACAGCAGTAACACCTGACAGGAGTTCTCATCCTTCCCCACTCCATTCAAAACATTAAATAAAAGGTTTAGCTTATAGACATATTTTAAATCGTTAATGTTTTTTTTTTTAAAGCAGAGAACCAATTTCCAGGACTGTGTACCTTTTATTTTTGATATTTTGTAAAGTTGCAAACAGATATTTGTTATTTATTAAAGCAATGCAGTTTTACCCTTTACATTTATTAGGGCTTGTTTGGCTTATTTTTTGTCTGTGTGTGATTTTAGTGTATATTTATAAAAAAAAAAAAAAAAAAAAGTTGTAATAAACATTTGTGCACATAAGTACATATTTATTTTTAAAACACAGTCATTTTTTTTTTAAATCACAGAGTTCCTGCGTTCCAAAAAAAAGCATGGGAGGGTCTTTTGCAAAATGTTTGGTCTATAACATGGATGTAGAAAATAAAAAAAATAGTTTGCCCAGCAGAGGTGAGCAACAAAAAGTGCTGTGTGGCACCAAAGCAGATAATTAACCACCTGACCTCTGGAAGGTTTTACCCTCTCGTGACCAAATCATTTTTTGCTATTGAGCACTATGCTAATGTAGCTGGCAATTGCTTGGTCATGCAACACTATAAGCAAATGAAATTTATATACATTTTCCCCCACAAATAGAGCTTTCTTTTGGTGGTATTTAATTACTGCTGGGTTTTTTATTGGTTGCTTTATAATCAAAAAATTCTGAAAATTTGAAAAAAAAAATATGTTTTTCCTAGTTTCCACTATAACATTTTAAAAACAAATAATCTTTCTTCACAAATTTAGGCAAAAATGTAGTCTGCTACATTTCTTTGGTAAGACTACCTTGGACTCAGCGGTCCCAGGGTTGCGCCGCTGTGTGCCCCAAGGGGTGTGCCAGTGTGCATCTGCTCAGTGATGTACCAGTACGTCATTGAGTCTGTAGCTGCTGCCCACTCACAGTGAAAGTGCTGTGAGCAAGTCGGCAAATAGTTAATACCTCCCAGTTTTAGTGCAGCGCAAAAAGAAGATGCAGTACTTTTCAAGCAAAAAAATACCTTCTATAATAAGGAATGGTAATGCATTTAAAACCATTTACAAAATACACCACACATCATCTACATTACTTTACAAAAGTGCAGCCATGTGAACATAACAAGAGCAATCTAAATGGGAATCATTAGCTTTATCAAGGATTTTAAGGGACCCTTGACAGTTGAACGGGCAGTAATGCACAAGCGTTAATTTATGTGTTCATATATTGAGGCACGCATCATTAACTAGTGTATTAACTTTAAATTGGCAGGCAAACATACCTCAATGTACAAAAACATACCTGCAATGATGCTTAATCACCAGGCACAAGTGTATTGCCAGCTACTTTATGTGTATTAGGGTGCTGTTTAAATAGAATTTAGGAATTCAAAAAAAATGGCACCCAATACAACAAAGATAGTACCTTGTATTAAAGGGCATTTTATTAAATGCAAGTGTGAAGTTACACATACGTGGGAAATATATCAGCTGCATGTAATCATCATAACAGTGAGTGGTAATATAATACAAAAAAAATACATTTTCTCTTACGTCCTCCGACAGTCGCCGCCTCTTCATATTCGTCACTAATGGGGTTATTGACCTTTGCTCCGTAGGAGTGCTAGGCAACAGAATATATTAATATCAAAGCTTTTAGCATATCCCACCCCCAGGGGGTGGTCCCCTCAGTCAATACCTCCTTGCTTCCTGCATACCAACTCAGTTTCATTTGCCTAGCTCAGGAGTGCAGGCTGTTCCTGTGCTGGGGCTCTTAGTCTCAGCCACTTTTCTCATTTTTGATTTTATTTGAAGTTTTTTTCTCTTTCTTTTACTTAGCTGTTTATTTCCAGCGTTAGTTAGTTCTTCTGATGAAGATGATCGTGCGGAGCTGGGTCTCTGTCTGGCCACCCTGGATCCCAGGGCTCAGGGCCAGGGGCTTCCCAGCCTGCCATCGAGCGTTCAGCGTAGGTTTTGCCCTGGCACATTGAACGACCCATCCCTGTTCACTGCAGGTATGCTATCGGTGAGGTGGTTACCTCACTGGACGCCATTGCGGTTTCGCACCGCAACTCCACTGCGTCATGCTTGCGACACTCCCTGTCCTCAGTACTGCGGTTTGGTCGCTGGAGCAGGCTCCCCACGCCATCCGGATTGGTAAGTGTATCTCTATGTGGGGACCTGTCTTTTTTGGGTGTCAGTCTGGGACTGTGTGACCCTTCATGTCTGTGTGATTGCTGTGCTCCCTGTCAGCTCCTGTGTGCACTTTCTGCCTGTGTGTGGGCTGTGAGGGGGGGGGGCTCTCCCGCTCTGCTGGGTGTCATATGAAGCAGTAAGATTTTAGACATGCTGTGCGGCGATCACTGCGGCGATCCGCCATTTTTCTGGGGCAAAATTTATGGTGGCAGGTCCTGTGAGGTACTGCACACGTTTTTGGCGCCAAACGCTGCCATTTTGAGCGGCGATCGATCCCACATGTCAGCGCCATGTTCTCTTTGCCCAGGGTTTTGTCCTCAGCCGAGCGGCCATGTTTGTGTAGCCTTGCAGAGGCTTCATAGGGGCGGTCAGTCTTGCATCACTTCCTTTTCCTCTGGGACAGCGATCGGTGCAGCAGCTTGTGTAAGCTCTCCAGGTTTTATATCTCTTTTTTTCCTGTATTCCTTGCCCAGTTTCTTATCCCTGTGGGGGTCAGTGTGTTCAGTGGGTGCGGTGGGCAGCGCTCGCCGCGATCTTAAAGGGGCAGTACCTTTTATTAATTTTTTGCTGGGGCATGGATTCTCAGGATTGCAAGTTTCCTCCCACCCTGGTGGGGGGCCAAGGGGCTGCTGCTTCCCCCGAGGGGGCTGATCTGGCCACTATTGTGGCTAACTTAGCTGCTCAGGTGCAGATGCTGGTGGCTGATCGATCCACAAAACGGCCCAGGGTGTCTATTTCCTCTGATTCAGAGGGCGATGGGGCTGCTATGGCTGGAGTGCCCTTCTCAGGGTCTCACTCATCCCTGGACCTTGTGGGGTCCGACGGGGAGGCTGAGGTGGAAGGGGTTGATAATTCTCCCCCTGGCTCGTCTGAAGAGCTTGCACTCATGGATGAGTTGGTTGCTTCTATCAAGCAAACACTGCATTTGCAGGATGAACCATGTCCTCCTGCTTTGATGTCCTCTTATGGGACGCAGAGGAAACGCAAAACATCGCAGGTTTTTCCTTGCTCTACGGAATTTCAGCGCGCGGTTGATGAGCAATGGCGCAATTTAAAAAAGCCTTTTGCTGTGCCGAGTAGATTTAAGCTGCGTTATCCCTTTACACCGGCTACTGATGAGCGTTGGTGTGTACCGCCTCAGGTGGATCACGCAGTGGCGATTTTGAATAAATCGACTGCGATCCCTGCTGAGGATACCCCGGTGTTCCGGGACCCGACGGACAGGAGATTGGAATCTCTGGCCCGTCATGCTTATATGGTTGCTGGCTCTATGCTGAAGCCTATTTTTGCTTCCATTATGGCAGCCCAGGCTATTGCGGATTGGACGCAGGTGCTCAGACGCACTCTGGTGGCTGACTCTGCCCCACCGACAACTTTGGCTATGGTGGATCAGATTCATCAGGGTGTCATGTATTTGTGTGATGCGGACTTGGATATGGTCCCTTTGGCGGCGCGCCTTTCTAGTGTGGCGGTCTTGAACCGTCGCCTGATATGGTTGAAATGTTGGTCGGTTGACCAATCTTCTCGCAAGACTCTGGCAAATTTGCCCTACGCGGGATCCCGCCTTTTTGGCAAATCTTTGGATACCCTGATAAAGGGTATTTCTGGGGGTAAGAGCACTCTCTTGCCCCAATCTAACAAGAATAAGTTTGTTCGCGGTAAGAAGAATGCTTCGTTTAGGCCCTCTCAGGGGTCCTTTCGTGCCTTTCGGTCGCACTATAAGGGCAAGCCCTTCAAAGGCCAAGGATCCCAGAAGAAGCCGTAGGCGGGTAAGCAGAAGTCCGGCCAGTCCGGATCCGCTGCCCATAACAATGCGGCCTGAAGGGGCGCCCTCACCCGTTTCTGGGGTGGGGGGACGTTTGCTCCGTTTTCTTCAACCCTGGCTGGACCGCATTCGGGACAGGTGGGTTCAGGAAATCGTTCGATCTGGATACAAGATCGAGTTTTTCTCTCGGCCGGCGGGCAGATTTTTCCCCTCAAACCTTCAGCTGACTCCGGAGCGTTTGCAGGATCTGCACCTGGCGGTGCGGGACCTGCGGGCCCAGGGAGTGGTGGTTCCGGTGCCTCATCGGGACAGATTTCGGGGGTTCTATTCCAATCTGTTCACTGTGCCCAGAAAGGAGGGCAAAGTGCGTCCGATTCTGGACTTGAAAGCTCTGAACCGCTTTGTGCGGGTTTGCAAGTTTCGCATGGAATCCCTGCGCTCGGTGGTGGCTGCCCTGGTTCCGGGTTAATTCATAGCCTCCATCGACTTGAAGGATGCGTACCTACACATCCCCATTTTCGAGGGTCACCGGAGGTACCTTCGATTTGCCATTGCGGAGGATCATTATCACTTCGTGGCATTGCCCTTCGGTCTCGCTTCGGCTCCGCGGGTTTTCACCAAGGTGCTTGCGCCGGTTCTGGCTTTACTGAGGGCCCAGGGCATTTCTGTCCTAGGGTATCTGGACGATATCCTGATTCGGTCCGCGACCGGTCAGGGTCTGGTGAACGACCTGTCTATCACGATGCAGACTCTGCAGGAATTCGGCTGGACGATAAATTTTCCAAAATCGACGTTGTGTCCGTCGGTTCGTCTTCCCTACCTGGGGATGATTCTGGACTCTGGTCAAGCGAAGGTCTTCCTGCCGGAAGACAAGCTTCGGACACTTCAGTGCGAAGTCAGGTCCCTCAGGGACAATCAGTGCTCGTCCCTCTGGACGTGTATGAGGTGTCTGGGATTGATGGTTTCGGCCTTCGAGGCGATTCCCTTCGCCCAGTTTCACACACGGGAGCTTCAGGCGGAGGTCCTGGCCAAGTGGGACGGGCGTCCGCAATCTCTGGATCTGCGGCTGTCGTTAAGCCATCTCACCCGAAGGGGTCCTTTGTGGTGGCTCCAGTCCCTGGCGGTGTCGGGGGGCAAGTCCTTTCGTCCTTTGTCGTGGACGGTGATTACCACGGATGCCAGCCTGTCGGGCTGGGGTGGTGTTCTGGGCGTTTTGTCCGCCCAGGGAACTTGGTCGGAGGAGGAATCTTCCCTTCCGATCAACATTTGAATTGCGAGCGATATCTCTCTGTCTTCTGCGTTGGACGGACAGGCTTCAGGGCCGTCCAGTTCGGGTGCAGACGGACAATGCCACAGCGGTGGCCTACATCAACCACCAAGGGGGCACCAGGAGTGCCCGGGCGGCTCGGGAAGTAGCCGACATTCTGTCTTGGGCCGAGACGCACGTCCCGGCGATCTCTGCAGTTCACATTCCGGGGGTGGAAAACTGGCAGGCGGATTATCTGAGCCGCCAGACCCTGGACCAGGGGGAATGGTCCCTTCACCCGGATGTCTTCCAGATGTTATGCGCGAAGTGGGGGTCCCCAGATGTGGACCTGTTCGCGTCTCGTCTAAATCACAAGGTGGAAAGGTTCGTGGCAAGGACGCGCGATCCTCGGACAGACGCCTCGGACGCGTTAGTGATGCCCTGGCATCAGTATCGTCTGATGTATGCCTTTCCACCGATTCAGCTGCTGTCCAGGTTCCTTCGCAGGTTGGCCTCGGAACCGAAAACGGTGATTCTGGTAGCACCGGACTGGCCTCGGCGGTCTTGGTACGCAGACCTCGTGAATCTGGCGGTCGACGCTCCGTGGCGTCTGCCTCTTCGAGCAGACCTTCTGTCTCAAGGGCCAATATTCCATCCTGCTTTACAGTCACTGGCTTTAACGGCCTGGCTGTTGAAAGCCAGGTCCTGAAGGATAGGGGTCTCTCCCCTGAGGTCATTCCCACTTTGATCAAGGCCAGGAAGGCCTCTTCGGGGAAGATTTACTACTTGGAAGGCGTATTTTGCCTGGTGTGAGTCCAGGGGGTATTCCCCTCGTTTATACTCGGTATCGAGAGTGTTGGCTTTCCTTCAAACGGGCGTGGACCAGCGTTTGGCGTTGGCCACGATTAAGGGTCAGATTTCTGCACTGGCCGTTCTTTTTCAACGTCCTGTGGCGTCTAACTCTTTGGTTAGCACCTTTGTTCAAGGGGTGCGACATTTGGTCCCTCCTAGGAGGGAGCCTTTGCCTCCGTGGGATTTGAACCTTGTTCTGTCCGTGTTACAACATGCTCCTTTTGAGAATATCAGGGAGGTCTCATTGTCTTTGTTGTCCAAGAAGGTTGCCTTCTTAGTAGCGATTACTTCGGCTCGCAGGGTGTCGGAGCTGGCGGCCTTGTCCTGCAAGTCTCCGTATTTGGTGATTCACTTGGATAAGGTGGTCTTGCGACCTAACCCATCTTTTCTTCCGAAGAGAATTTCTGAATTTCACCTCAATGAGGACATTGTCTTGCCTTCGCTTTGCGCGAAGCCTAAGCATCCGAAGGAGGTGGCTTTGCATTCCTTGGATGTTGTTCGGGCGATCAGGGTTTACCTGTCATCGACTAAATCCTTTCGCAAGTCGGATTCTCTCTTTGTCCTTCCTGAGGGACCTCGGAAGGGTATGGCGGCATCGGCTTCTACCATCGCCAAATGGATCAGACAGACCATTGAGCAGGCCTATGCTTTGAGGGGGAAGGTTCCTCCCGTGCCTGTGAAGGCGCACTCTACCAGATCTCTGAGTACGTCTTGGGCCTGTCATCATCGGGCTTCTGTGGCCCAGGTGTGTAAGGCGGCGACTTGGTCGTCTGTTCACACCTTCTCCAAATTTTACAAAGTGGATGTTCAGGCATCGGCAGATGCTTCTTTTGGCCGTAAAGTCCTTAGTGCGTCAGTGCCTTAGGGTCCCTTATTTGGGCCCTTGGCTGTTGGGGTGTTTTTACCCCTGCGTTACTTGTTTTTTCCTGGGTTGTTGCTCCTGTTGAGCACGTTTTCCTGTTGCCCAGTTGGTTCTCTTACTTTGGTAAGGTTCCTTTCTCTGATGTGGGTATTGCGTTGCTTTAGGCGTGGCTGCTGTTTTTCCCACCCCTCATGTCTACACTGCTTTGGAAGTCCCCATTAGTGACGAATATGAAGAGGCGGCGACTGTCGGAGGACATAAGAGAAAACGGAATTTTTGTAAAATCTTACCTGTAAAATTCCTTTCTCTGAGTCCTCCGACAGTCGCCGCCCCCGCCCCTCTTTTGGGGTTTGTTTGTATACTCTACTGCTATTCTACTGAAACTGAGTTGGTATGCAGGAAGCAAGGAGGTATTGACTGAGGGGACCACCCCCTGGGGGTGGGAATATGCTAAAAGCTTTGATATTAATATATTCTGTTGCCTAGCACTCCTACGGAACAAAGGTCAATAACCCCATTAGTGACGAATATGAAGAGGCGCCGACTGTCGGAGGACTCAGAGAAAGGAATTTTACAGGTAAGATTATACAAAAATTCCGTTATTTCTGTATACAGTTTGTAAATATCTATGCACAGGGTGGCATTTTTGATCTTTTTTTTAGTGCCAATTTAAACAAATATTTGCCCTTAGAAATGATTGGTGCCCAGAGTCCATGTGATAAAGGCTGCATATACTAAGAGCAGGGGATTGACCATCATTAATAAAATAAATCTTCATCCATGAATGTTACCAGATATTTTAATGCTAATTTACATTTACATACACTATGGTACCTGCTCCTATCTTCACTGCAATACAAGCCCCCCAGTGCATGACTGGAACCCCAAAAATGCTATGCAAGTACCGTTTTTTTGAAAGCCAGTGTTTGCAGAAGAACTAGGAATGATCCCCTCCACCCCACACTTTTCACAGTGTTTGGACCCAGCAACAGGCAGACAGCCCTGAATTTAGGCTGGATGGATGAATTTGAATATGCATCTCACATCAAGAAGTTCAGTTTGTTGTTGGGTCTTCAACAACATACGAAGCTGATCAGTAGTAGAATTAAAACCGGCACTTGGTACGATCCAAAAAAATCCAAAAATCTTTATTGGCGACATGTAAAAACACAATACTAGTACGCTAACATTAGGCTGTGGCAGCCTTCCTTATAGCATATGTAGCCAATAAAGATTATTGATTTTATGGATTGTACCAAATGTCGGCCTAATTCTATTATGGATCACTTTGTCACCTTGCTTCAGTGTGGGAACACTTTTACCAGAGTCCTGGTCTTTAGCCACAGGAAGCCACAGGAGTCGGCAGTTGAGTGTGGGTATTGACTATTTACTATACTGAGAAGGTGGACAGTAATGTAAAAATAGAAAAATGTACCTTAGGGTGCTTGCTTTACAGTGCCATTGTTAGTCTCCTACTAAGATATTACACATTTCTTTTAAAAGAAACTTGTCATAAAAGAAATTAGAAAGCTTCCATTGCTGTCCTCTTTCTAAAGGATGGCTATGTGGTCAAAATATTGCTGAAAAGGAAAAAAAGGCAGCGTTAAACACCTGTGGTAAAGCTGTTAGCAATAAAGGTAATATACTATAAATCCTCCAAAAGTCCAAAAAATCTGTTCAATTCATAAAAAAAGTTTGTAAGGTGCAACCAATCCTCAAGCTTTCCAAATAGCCAGATAACCCACTCACTGGAAGTCCAGGCTGCTTAATTTAGTGCAGCAATAACACATGTATTAGCAACTCCTTTGGCTGGCTAAAACCTCCTTTGGGTACTCTGGTGTAGTAGGAAAAAAAAAAACCTATACAGTGTAATATTGTATAGATCTGCAAAATGTACCACAACCACATGTGCACTACCACTCCAAACCTAAACATCTCTGTAATAAGTGTGAGAAAAGTGAAACGTGAGCACCATCACCACCAACGCACCAGCCTCCGCCCACATGTAATGCCTGTAAGCAGGGGCATTGGTGTGGCTGTATTTTAGAGGGAATCACACTACGTGGTATCGTAAATGAGGTAACTTTAAGTGCCGAATAAGCAGCAGTGGAAAATAATATTTTAAAAAGTGGAGTAAACAATTCTCTTGTTAGCATATAAGGCACAGATACAGAATGCAGCGTATTAAACTGAAACTGTAGTTATTATTCCTCTCTTCAGGCACATCAGTGGTCTTCAAGGCACATATTGGTTACTTGCCATAGGCTGGTGTCAATAAGCAGGTTCCACCAATGCAGCAGAGATGATTTAACAGGAAGATACTCTGTCTCTGGTGATCTTCTATCACAAGCACAAAAGCAGTGCTGAAAGGCAGGACTCCTGAGGATCTCTGTTCGGTCCCTGCAGGCTGGAACACTCTGAGTAAAGCATAGCTTTCCCTCACAAGCAGGGTATCTGTCCCTCTCTAATTCCACACGTCACCTCCAATGGTGGCTGGGCTCTGTCTATTATGTCTGAGCTAACAGAAAATGGTGGACAAAATCTCCAGAGAACTTGTTCCCAGTAAGAATATGAGGCCTCCCGAAGATGGCTGCTGGAGACAAGTTCAGAGAACAGCTAAAGCCTAAACAGGATTTCACAACACAGCAGGAAAACACAAACACTGAAAATCTGCATATAACATGACATTTCTGCATGAGAAAATGAGTATGATACAATTGTAGTCCCACTTCTCCTCTCAGCTAGCAAGACTGTCCTGTCACAGTTAACTGTATGTGAGGAGGCTACCTACATCTTTGCGCCCCCCCCCCCCCCATTTAAAGAATGCAGTCCTCTGCATTCACCTAGGTAAAGGCAAATAAAACAAACAATAACATAACAAGCAGAAAAACAGTCAACAGTCATAACAGTTCATGTAACATAATCAGAATACTTCACAGGTTTCAGTCCTCTGGTAGTGCGGCTGGGTAAGCGAGGCTCTGGAATTTGCAACTGTCCATCTCCCTTTGGGGAAACAGGAAACAGTTCCTCCTCCGCATCAGAATCAACAGACGATGCTTCATTCACAAGAGGCCTCAGTTTCAACAGGAGTAGGATAAGCCTGATTGTCTGTAGCTCTCTCAGCTGAGCTCCAATATTTCATGAGCTGACCAATGTCTTTCGACTGAAGTTTAATCCACTCTTGGGGAGTATGGATCTCTGGCCCTCTTTGTGGGATTTGTTTACTTTGCAGAGCTGAGACGCTTGTTGTTCTCCTAGGTTGACCCTGGAGGGGACAACCTCATACACTTCAAGCTGTTGATTAATATCCTCCTGAGGCTGGTCATGAGGAAACCTTGAGTGGGGCCATTTGAGCGCCCTGGCCTGTAGTGAATAGTATAGTTGAACCGAGCAATCCGGGCCATCCATCGTTGCTCCTAGGCCCCAAGTTTAACAGTTTCAATGTAGGCAATAGGGTTGTTCTCAGTATAGAGATCCACTTGTCCACCTACCAAATACTCTTGAAAAAAAATTTCAGTGATAGCCCAGACTACTGCTAACAGCTCAAGTTTAAAAGAGCTGTAGTTTGCTGGATTACGTTCTGTAGGTCGCAAGCTGCGACTAGAATATGCTATCACTTGGCGACTAGCGTATGCTATCACTCGTTCAGTCCCATCTTGCTCCTGAGCAAGCACAGCCCCAAGCTTTGGAGACTGCCATTGGTGTACACCCGGAAGGGTTTACGGTAGTCAGCGTAGGCCAATATGGGCGCAGTAGTCAACTTTGCCTTGATGGTCTCAAATGCTTCACTTTGTGCTGCCCCCCAACTCTCATTAATACTTGGGGAAGATTTTCCTTTTTGATGGGCAAGTTGACCACACAGCAATTGGGTGAGTGGGGCCGCAACATTAGCAAAGTTTGGAATGAATCTGCGGTAATAACCCACAAGCCCCAAAAAGGAGCAAAGCTCTGTCACTGTTTTTGGGGTGATCCAAGCCTGTACGGCCTGAATTTTATCTGGATCTGGGGACACCCCCTTGGCCTCGACCACATGCCCCCAGATAGTTGATTTTGGTCTTCAAAGGATGACATTTTTCTGGTTTGAGCTTAAGTCCATATTGAGCTAGCCGAGAGAGGTCCAAATGCTTCAAATGGTCCTCGAACATTTTGGAAAAGGTGATGATGTCACCTAAGTAAATCAGGAAAGGGTCAAAGTTCAAGTTTCCCAAGCAATGTTCCATTAGCCTTTGGAAAGTGCTGGGGGCATTATTTAGGCCGAAAGGCATATGATTAAACTCGTTAAAGTACCAGAGGGGTAAAAAGGCTGTTTTTTCACGGTCATCTTCCTGTACTCGGACCTGCCAGTATCTGCTGGCCCGGTCTTGAGTAGAAAAATACAGAGCCTGGCCTAAGTCTATTAGGGATTCTTCGACCATGGCAGCGGGCAAGAATCTCTATGAGTATATGAGTTCAGTCTGCGATAATCCACACAAAAACCTAAGTTTCCATCCCTCTTTTAAACAAGAAGTATGGGAGCAGCCCAAGACTGCGACTCTCTCCTATCACCCCCCCCCCCTTTCTTGTAGCATTCCTCGCAATAGGTCTTTAACTTCTTGACAAAGGGCAGGAGGTATATTACAATACCCTTCACGGATGGTAGCAGTGTCACCAGTGTTGATTGGATGATCCAATGATCCAAAGCAGTAGTACAGCTATAGTTTTCAGGGCCTCGAGAGAATACAATCATATGTTTGTGAACCAACTGCTTTACTTTAATTATTGATCAGGAGTCATCTTTCGAACTGGAAGTGCAAGCTGTGCTAATAATTGCAAAAGATAGGAGTCCTTGAAATCAGGCAGAGCTGATTGCAAAGAAGCACATGCAGCTTCTATCCCAGGGCAAGGATCAGTGATGCAGTTTTTAGGTACTTTATACACATCTGCAATAGCCAAGTCAGTGGGTACTTGGAGAGGGGCAGACCCCAGGTTAACAAGTTGCACCAATACTTGTTCCTGCTGGACAACAGAAAAAGTTTTGGCTACTGACCATTCACATTTTATTTCTAGATTGCATTGTGGTTCTACCATCACAGTGGCTCCTTCTGTGTGCCTTCTAACCACTACAGGAAAGGGGCACACCAGCTCTTGACAGGGTTGTATAGTTACCCGCTGGAAGGCGAATGACCCCAACTTTCTCTGTATATTTGTGACGAGATGTCTGAACAGCCCGACAAGCATTAATCAGATACTGTAGCTGGGTTTTTGGCCGTTTGGACCCCTGTGTAGAAGCCTCCCAAAGAAGCCGGGTTAAGTCCAGTTACTTCAGGACGTTCATACCCAACACCACTGGAAAATCTGAGAAGGAAGCATCACAGGTCACCAGCACCCGACCCGGGTAAGGGTCTACCCACGGACCTTTATAGATAACCAGGTGACCCCTACTACTGAATAGGCAGCTTATTTGCAGCTTTAAGATTTAGCAAAGAAGGATCTTGAGTTAGGGTGTTGCCAAAATTGTGCTGGTAGAAGTGGAATGCCATAGTAGTGACCTCTGATCCAGTGTCCACCAAACAGCTGGCCTGCTAATTGTTTAAAGTCACAGTTACTACTAGGCATGTGGATATCATCATAAGATTCCCTTGGGGCTGTGAATAAACGCTTCCCATGAGTTGCTCCTCTGCCATGCCACAGGAACATCTAGTTTAGGCTGGTGTTGGGCAATATTTACCCCTTTTTTTGTACAGTTCCTGGAATTGTGGCCTTATTGTCCGTACTGCCAGCACTTGTGATCTGTATCCGGGTCTCTATGGAGTGGGCTGTGTATGGCACTAGATTGGGTAGACCTGCTCCGAGTAGCTGATATTTCCTGTTTGAGGGAGGTCACAGAATCACCTAGGTCATTTACAATTCTTTCTATTGAAGACAACATAACAGCTGTGTTTGGTGAGGGACATGGAGCAGTCCATTCTTTGAGTTCTAATGGCCACACTGCATAGCGGGGAGGGTTTTCCTGGTGACGTCACCAGATGACCAGCCCCATGCCTATATAAGAAATGCCAGACAGCAGGATCTGACACAACGGAGGCGGTCAGTGTCAGAGGAAGACCGTGTTTTTTATTTTTAGCGGGTCATCGGCGGTGGACGAAGAATGAAGAAAGAAACCAGCAGAGAGTGAAGAAACCACTGGAGATAGAAGAGGGAAAAGAAACCCTGGAGAAAGAAGCCAGCGGAGGGAGAAGACAGCAGAGTTAGAATAAATCACTGGAGAGAGTGAAGGGAGAGGAAACACTGGAGGGAGAAGTCCAGAGGAAGAAGACACCATTTTTAATAAAGGACTTGTCAAAAAACATCTTTGTAACACACTTTTTTGGGGGAATGGGTAGGGGTACAATTAGGGATGTAACGATATTACCGCTATCGCGGTATCGCCGTTGTTCACATGGCCCGATATCGTCGTGGTGGGTGCACGGTGTCTGGCCGCCGTCTCTGTGTCTCTCTCTGTGTCTTGTCGGCTCCTGCTGTCTGCGGTCACTCACCTCTATGCTGCACTGCTACTGGCCGAGCCGAGGCGAGCGGCTGCCAGTTGGTTTGGAGCAGTGTGGGTGGGCGGGCTTGTGGAGCGGAGGCGGAGCCAGCGCACGAGAGCGGCGGAGTCAGAGCAGCTTCCTTCCAGGCAGGCACCGTGACCACAGCGTGACAGGCTGACAGCACCACGGCAAGTCGGCAAGAGGAAGACAGTGACACCGGACCGCCGGTGAGTCAGTTTATGTGTAAAAGAAAGATTCGAAATTAAATGAAAAAAAAAAAACTGACGCCACTCAAGGCCAGCACAGTGAGCACACATATGCATTGCTGGGCAGCAGATGGCCAAGAACTGTGAGCGCGCTCTCAGCACAGCAACAAGACTAATGGCCTGTAGTGGGATCACACATGATCACCAGTCCCTTCTGGGGCATTCACCTTTAAAAGGGATTCCAGGCTGAGCAGGAAGAGCTTAATAATATCAGAACAGCATCTAGGAAAAGGGTCTGGTCTGGTATTGATCAAGGGAATGCCTGGCTCTTAATTAACAAACAGAAGTAAATTGGCTGAAATTGTAACTTGCTGGAAAGTTAAACAGCATATTGATCTTTGTAAATGTCAGGTTTGATGTAGTAGGTTGGTTGTATAAATCGTACTACAGATGTGCCAAGGTATGATCTTAAAAATACTATAAAAATTGCTACTCCCCATTCTCCACCAACCAAACATTTTTTAAACATTTATTTTCCTTTGGTACTTATCCACAGTGGCAGTGCCCAGCCACCCATGCTGTTTGTTTCATAATCCCTTTCCCATTAGCCTAGAAAATGTTTTTTACATTCAGCTTTTAGCTTTTCCACAATATCGCAATAAATATCGTACCGTGAGGTCAATATCGAAATTGTATCGTACCGTGAGATTTTGATATCGTTACATCCCTAGGTACAATGTACCCCATACTCATTCACATGGGGAGGTGAGGTCCGGGACCAACCCCCAGAGGACGTGAGTTATCACAAAACATGTAGTGGTTTATCCTGACGGTGCAAGAGTTCGTATTGGTCCCTGGTGTTTAGATGGATCATCAGCGTTAGCTCTCCACCATACTGCCGGGTGACCCACGATCCGAGGAGGAATGTTCTGCAGGAACGCTGCGGCTGCATGTCATTGTTTGTTCCGCTGACATACAAAGTTTTTACATGTGAATGCATCCCTTTTTATTTATTAAAGTCATACATTGGTAATGCACTATGGGAGTGTTTCCCCTTTTTATTTCCATGGTTATACACTGTATATCCCTGTGAACTATGATTGGCTGTCCCCGGAGAGAGTGACCTATGCTCCTGCATGGCCATTCCACTACATTGGAGGATCTCTCTTTCATATGAGTGTTCAGCCACCTATAATCTAGTGGCAAGAGCTATTTGGTAAGGAGCCATCTCTCATTATATTGTCTGGTGGATTCATTTCTACTCCTGGGCACACCTGATCTTCCCCTTTCTTCATTTGTTTGGAGCTTTTCCTTTCCTGGGAATCTGTTTCAGCCAATACCTTCCTTTGTGGACTTCAGTGTTCATTTTTTGGACTGTATATAGTAACATCATACTTTTATTCAGTATAAGTGATTGTCATTCATAATTTAGCGCTACACCATTCTGTTTTTTTTTTTTTATTTTAACTTGTACTATTGTTTCAGGTGTTAGCTGCTTCTCCTAAAGTGCAGTGTTTTTTCTGTTTTTAAGATAAAAACCTACTTAAAAAAGCTAAGTTTCCCAAATTAGACGAAGAAGAACAGAAAGAATTAGAAAGACCTTTATCCCAGTAAGAATTCTTTAAAGTATTAAAGGAATTAGGAATGGGAAAGAGCCCAGGACCTGATGGCTTCTCGGTGTTGTACTACAAAAATAAAAAGAACTGCTAACTCCAAAACTATGCTCATACTGGTATTCCATGAAGGAAGGAGGGGAAATAAGAAAGGAATCTTTGTTAGCGTACATCGCAGTGATCCCAAAGGAAGATAAGGATATTATGCATTGTTCTAGTTATAGACCCATATCGCTACTAAATGTAGATACCAAAATTTACACTAAAATACTTGCTGCTTGATTGAAAAGGTTAATGCCAGGATGCATTTATGCGGATCAAGTAGGGTTCATTCCAGGGAGGGAAGGGAGAGACAGTGGAGTAAGAACACTGCTAATATTACAAAAGTAATTAAAGAGAAGTCCCCAGTGCTATTCCTGTCAGTAGATGCTGAAAAAGCATTTGACAGGGTAGACTGGAGATTTATGTTAGAGACATTGGAGGAGATAGGGATTGGCCCAAGAATGAGCATGTTATTGAAAGGAATTGTATATTTTTAATGTTGCCCTTTAATCTGAACTTAAAAACCTGCTCTCCACTGAACATTATTGCTACATATCCTCATGGCAGTACTCAGATACCCGTGCCCTTTTTTTTTTTACTTGCAAATTGTTTTTGGAAAAGGACAGTAAAAAATAACAAGATTAGGCTCCTATAGCCCTAGGCTCCATGCACACTAGCTTTTTTAAGCTCCTAAATGCTGTTATTAGCATTTTCTTTTCTGCTCTTAAAAGCTAAATAGTGTTATCCTAGGTGCCCATGCACACTACTTTAGGCTATTATCATTTTTTAATTCTCCGCGTCTATGAGCAGAAAAAAAATTGTTTTTGTAGAGTTACTTGGAGTGTTTCTCCAGCAGCGCTCCTAAATGCATTTTTTTTTTTTTTACTTTTCCCCCTTTTTTTATAGAAGCTGCAAAAACGCTAATAAAATGCTAATGCTGCTAAAATGCTACTACAAAAAGCTACTACCAGTGTTTTTTATCCCACGTTTTTGTAATTTTTTTTAGCTTAATTGGAAAGTGCATGAAGCCTTAGGTGGGGGTAAGATTCTATGTTTTGGGGTCACAGATATCAGGCTGAGTTTGGAGACTTGCACAGGAATTGAACCCAGCAGATTTTCTCATCACTAGTATTGATGCATCTATGTTTGTGGGATTGAAAGATTGTATAGAAAAATCTGTATCTTATGCTTTGCGTTTATAGATCTCAAATCCAATTAATAATTGAATTATCCCCTTTCTGAAAATACATTTAATTTGATCTATTTTTTGTATCGTTGTGTGTTTGCTGACTTTATATTTATAAGACATATTGAGACCTTAAAGTTATGGGATGCCCCCCTGAGTTATGTTGCACAACCCTGTGCATATTTTCTATTATTTCTATTACTTAATAGGTGTGATAGATGCCATGTGCCAGTGTGCCAGATGTGTGCATGAACTTGACTGCCAGCCAAAATGTACATGAACCATCTAAAACACTGTTCTTTGCCAGTGACTAGACCAACAAGTTTATATTTAAATGCAATACAGTATTTATAAATATAATATGAAATCCTATGGGACATCTAGGTGGAGGTAATTCAATTACAAGGGCGTGTACCAACTGATGAGTCAAAAAGGACAACTGAAGATTAGTTTGCACAGAACTACCAGGATGTCATCTGTGTTACCTGCTACTTCTATTGAACTTACCACTAAGAAGGAACCAAAAATGGATGGCAACAAAAAGAAGACAGACAGCTGTCCTTTGATCAATCCTGGGGAGGAGAATGAGATGGTATAAGTTACGTGATAATTATATTTGATGTTATTATGAAGTCAGTGTTTAGAGGAGGATTATATGTACTGTGGAAGATTCCAAATAGAAGCCACACTCTGCACAGTACTTAACCTTTTAAATCATTGTTGAATGCTTAAAGTGATTGCTATGGGTGGTGCTGTCATTGTTACGGATGGTGTTGTGATTGCTGGAGATGTTGCTGTGCCACAGCCAAATATGAAGTCACCAGCAGGCTAAAGGGATGTGCGTTGCCTTGAGGAAGCCCAAAGAGATGAAAATCTCTATGAGGCAGGGACCTTGCAAGCTCTCAAAACATTGGCTCCTTAGAACTTAAATCAGTCCTCAAAATAAATATGTGAAACGCCTTTATTTGGAGTGCTGGTGATTTTTTATCTCCATGTATGTTCTGTGATTTTCATAAAAATACAAGTCATCCTGTGTAGATTTAGCTATTTTTGCTTTCAAGGCAGCTGGGTCTAAGGACTGCAAGCCTACCCCTGCCCGTAGAATTGTGAAAGGTAAAAATGAGCTCATAATTTATTGCTCGTCACTGCTAGGCATCATTTGGTGTATCTTACTATAAAATTTGTTTCTGCGCAGTGCTTTTGGAGCCATCAAGTCCTAAGCATTTGGTAAAAATGGAAATTTGGAGAGTAAATATACTTTAGCGGGACAGCAGAGCAGCAAAGTCAAAACTTTTTTCTTAGCGTTGAATTAAGCAGGAATTGTTTAGAGACATTATAGTTTTGTTATTTTATATGTGTCACATTTATAGGAGTGCCCTTTATTTCCTGCCCTGTAGACAAAACAGAAAGTGAGAGGGAACGTGATTTCGTGCAATACAGCTGACCTGCCGCAGTAAATGTACGTTCGGCGGTTGGCAAGTGGTTAAGTAAAATAACAAACATGTTATACCTACCTGCACTGTGCAGTAGTTTTGAACACAGCAGCACTCATCCTCCTCTTCGCGAGCTCCTGTCAACACTCCTGGCCCCTCCCCCCGCTAAGTGCCCCCTTGCTAGGGGGGACACTCGTGCCTGCTCGCTCCCGAGTGTGGCTTGGCCCCGCCCCCACTCCCTCCTCACTGGCTGTGACTGTATCTGAGCCAATAAGGAGGGAGAGAGAAGAGGGAGCTGCTACTCGTATGCACATCGCTGGATGGAGATCAGGTTGAGGTAAAGCAGGGAAGGCATCTAGGTAAAAACATCCTTCTATATAGGATCACAGGTCTCTGTGGTCATTTCACAAGCCCATCTCCCATACAGTTGGAAAACACTCCCCTAGGCTCACACCTTTGATCACCCCTAGGTTAACCCCTTCCCTGCCAGTGTCATTATTACAGTGACAGTGCATATTTTTAGCACTGATTACTGTAGTAATGTCAGTGGTCCCCCCAAAAGTGTTGAAAATGTTAGTTAGGGGTCCAATCTGTCCGCTGCAATGTCTCAGTCCCACCAAAAAACGCAGATCGCTGCCATTACTAGTAAAAAAAAAAAAATAGACACGATAACTTTTGCGCAAACCAATTTTTTGCCGTAAAAGAAGCACTTTTTCTTCCCCAAAACTGGGGGGGAAAGTTGGTGCGTCTTATACGACAAATACACATTTTGCCTGCATTAAAACTGCCCCTAACTTTGTGTGGTGCTTGCTCGCAGTCCTCTTTTTATGCTGTGTGTGCTGCAGGCTGGATTTGTTGCATGTACTGTGGGCTGTGGAGACTTCTCTGACCCTCCCTGCACGGCCAGGCTGTGTGTGTTCGGGCTTCCCTCTCCCTCCTATAGAGCGCCTTGTCCCCCCCTCCTGACAGTCTATCCACGTGCTGCCCGGGCACCATGTTAACGCTGAGCTTACTGGCATCCATCAGTGCGGGCTGTGCCTCCTCATGTCTCCCCGGGCCACACGTCTGCCCCTCCTGCTCCATACGTTCCCGCTCCTATTTGATTTGATGCCCATGATTGATGGGCAGAAGATTTGATCTGCCAAAGCTCCGCCCCCCAAATCCCGGGGAGAAGACACCATCCTCCCTACCTCATACTGCTGCTCCTGCTCCGCCCCCACTTCGCCTACTACTCTATTGGATGCCCATGATTGATGGGCAGAAGAATGGCTCCACAAGCTCCGCCCCCGAATCACGGGGAGAAGACACACCGCCCTCCCTACGTCATACTGTTGCTTCTGGATAGATCACAGGCAGCGTGTGGTGTGTGTGAGAAAGTGTTTAGGCGGACCAACTACAGGGTAAATGAAATGTAAAATGTGCATACACACCCACACACACCTAGGGTCTAAGAGAGCCTACAGTATTTGGTTCAGAATCTTTTTTCTAGATTTTCCTCCTTTAAAATTGGGTGCGTCTTATATGCCGGTGCGTCTTATACGGCGAAAAATACGGTATATTGCAGAATGTGAAAGATATGTTTTTTTGTTTTTTTTTAAGAATTGTCGCTGTTTTTTCGTTTATAGCGCAAAAAATAAAAATCGCAGAGGTGATCAAATACCACCAAAAGAAAGCTCTATTCGTGGGAAAAAAGGACACCAATTCAACATTATTTTGGTACAGTGTCACACGACCGTGCAATTTTCCATTAAAGTAATGCAGTGCCGAATCGCAAAAAATGGCCTGGTCATTAACCACTTAAGCCCCGGAGGATTTGGCTGCTCAAAGATCAGGGCCTGCGTGACTTTAACGGACAATTGCGCGGTTGTGCGACGCTGTACCTAAATTAAATTGACATCCTTTTTTTTCCACAAATAGGGCTTTCTTTTGGTGGTATTTGATCACCGGTGCGATTTTTACTTTTTGCGCTACAAACAAAAAAAAGCGACAATTTTGAAAAAATAACAATATTTTCACATTTTTTTATATGAAATTCCTCCCCAAAAAAATTTAAAAATCTAAATTTTTTTAACGTTTTAGGCCAATTTGTTTTCTGCTACATCTTTTGGTGAAAAAAATCGCAATAAGCATATTTTGATTGGTTTGCGCAAAAGTTATTGCGTTTACTAACTACGGGAAAGATTTATGTCATTTTTATTGTTTTTTTTTTTTTAAACTAGTAATGGCGGCGATCTGCGTTTTTTTTTTCTGCGACATTGCGGCGGACAGATCGGACCCTTGACTGACATTTTTGACACTTTTGGGGGTACCAGTGACATTACTACAGTAATCAGTGCTATACATATGCACTGTTACTGTAAAAATGACACTGGCAGGGAAGGGGTTAACTTTATTAGAGATCAAGGGGTTAAGTGTGTCCCTAGGGGCGTGCATCTAACTGTAAAGGGGCGTGGCTTGTGATGAAACCACAGAGACATACGATCCTACATAGCAGGATCGTATGATCTCTGCAGTTACACCAGGGAGAATGACAGGTGGCTTTGTTTACATTAGCCACCTGCCTTTCTCCCTCTCCAGCGGGAGATTGCGAGTGACTGGCGGACATCGGAGCCGCCAGTCACTCGCGCGGGGATGGCAGTGAACAAGCGGGGGCGGGTGTGCGCCTCCGGCGGCGCTTGCTCGCCCCTATTGGCTCGCGGGTGAGTCACGTACCCATACATCACTTTGCCCAGGGGAGGCTGACCGCCGCAGTATATGTACTTGCGGCGGTCGGCAAGTGGTTAAGGGGGTAAATCCTTCCAGTCCAGAACTGGTTAAAAGAGTTGTAAAGTTAGAAGGTTTTTTATCTTAATGCATTCTATGCATGTGCAGCAGCCTCCCCAGCACCCTCTAATACTTACCTGAGCCCCATCTCTATCCAGCGATGTCCATGGGTCCCTCGGCCATCTGAGACTCTCCCTTCTGATTGGCACAGACAAAGCAGTGGCACCATTAGCTCCAGCTACTGACAATGGACTGCTGAATGGACACAGGGAGCTGTGACTCGACTCGAGTGCTACCATAGCAAGCTGCTTACTGTGGGGGCACTCACCAGGAGGGAGGAGCTAGGAGAGCAGAAGAGGGACCAGAGAAGAGGAGGATCAGGGCTACCCTGTGCAAAACCAGCTGCAAATAGGTGGTAAGTATAACAAGATTGTTATTTTTATTGAAAAAACGAGACTTTACAATCACTTTAAGCTTCCCCAGCAGGAACACAGACAGCAATTAATACCTGACAGAGGTGCTAAGCCTTTCATAACTTATAAATAAATCATGCTTGTGTACATATTTTGGGACAATAACTGTGTCAATTTGCAAGATGTTTGCATATATTATCTTTTGGAACACTCTAATGTAGTAGCTAGCAGTAAATACATGCCCTATTATTTCTGCTTGACTTCAGGCAGCAGTATTGCCAAACATGCTTAACCGGTTTGCTCAGAATAAGACTACACTGATTGTATGATTAGGGTAAATTTACAAAAAAACAAACTGCCATCATCTCATGATAATGTTGTTGTAGTGGAGGAAGGGAGAGTGCTGCAATCATGAGATAATCTTCCTATTAGAAATAAAGACACTACAGAGGCTAGATTAGATTTTGAAGAGGTTTACTGAATTGTTACTACTCTGGTAGTTTGGGAAGCTCTGACTTTTCTTTTGTTTTTGTTTTTTTATTGTAACTAAGACTTGAGATAGTGTATTTGCTAGCTGCAACCCAAACTGAGAGTTCAAATTACCATCAGTTTATATATATATATATATATATATATATATATATATATATACACACACACACACACACACACACACACACAGTATCTCACAAAAATGAGTACACCCCTCCCATTTTTGTAAATATTTTATTATATCTTTTCATGTGACAACACTGAAGAAATGACACTTTGCCACAGTGTAAAGTAGTGAGTGTACAGCTTGTATAACAGTGCAAATTTGCTGTTCCCTCAAAATACCTCAACACAAAGCCAATAATGTCTAAACCGCTGGCAACAGAAGTGAGTACACCCCTTAGTGAAAAGGCCAGAATTGGGCCCAAAGTGTCAATATTTTGTGTGGCCACTATTATTTTTCCAGCACTGCCTTAACCCTCTTGGGCATGGAGTTCACCAGAGCTTCACAGGTTGCCACTGGAGTCCTCTTCCACTCCTCCATGACGACATCACGGAGCTGGTGGATGTTAGGGACCTTGCACTCCTCCATCTTCCATTTGAGGATGCCCCACAGATGCTCAATAGGGTTTAGGTCTGGAGACATGCTTGGCCAGTCCATCACCTTTACCCTCAGCTTCTTTAGTAAGGCAGTGGTCATCTTGGAGGTGTGTTTTGGGTCATTATCATGTTGGAATACTGCCCTGCCACCCAGTCTCTGAAGGGGGGGGGGATCATGCTCTGCTTCAGTATGTCACAGTACATGTTGGCATTCATGGTTCCCTCAATGAACTGTAGCTCCCCAGTGCTGGCAGCACTCATGCAGCCCCAGACCATGACACTCCCATCACCATGCTTGACTGTAGGCAAGACACACTTGTCTTTGTACTCTTCACCTGGTTGCCACCACACACACTTGACACCATCTGAACTAAAGAAGTTTATCTTGGTCTCATCAGACCACAGGACATGGTTCCAGTAATCCATGTCCTTAGTCTGCTTGTCTTCAGCAAACTGTTTGTAGGCTTTTTTGTGCAACATCTTTAGAAGAGGCTTTCTTCTGGGATGACAGCCATGCAGTCCAATTTGATTCAGTGGGCCGTGTATGGTCTGAGCACTGACAGGCTGACCCCCCACTCCTGCAACCTCTGTAGCAATGCTGTCAGCACTCTTACGTCTATTTCCCCAAAGACAACCTCTTGATATGACGCTGAGCATATGCACTCAACTTCTTTGGTAAAACATGGCAAGGCCTGTTCTGAGTGGAACCTGTCCTATTAAACCGCTGTATGGTCTTGGCCACCGTGCTGCAGTTCAGTTTCAGGGTCTTGGCAATCTTCTTATAGCCTAGGCCATCTTTATGTAGAGCAACAATTCTTTTTTTTCAGATCCTCAGAGAGTTCTTTGCCCTGACGTGCCATGTTGAACTTCCAGTGACCAGTATGAGAGAGTGAGAGCAATAACACCCAAATTGAACACACCTGCTCCCCATTCACACCTGAGACCTTGTAACACTAACGAGTCACATGACATTGGGGAGGGAAAATGGCTAATTGGGCCAAATTTATACATTTTCACTTAGGGGTGTACTCACTTTTGTTGCCAGCGGTTTAGATATTAATAGCTGTGTGTTGAGTGATTTTGAGGGGACAGCAAATTTACACTGTTATACAAGCTGTACACTCACTACTTTACATTGTAGCAAAGTGTCATTTCTTCAGTGTTGTCACATGCAAAGATATATTAAAATATTAAAAAAAAATGTGAGGGGTGTACTCACTTTTGTGAGATACTGTATATACTGTATTTAAAGTATATCTAAACCCAAGAAGAAAAATGAATTTAATTATAGCTTACCAATCTCATATATATCTAGTAACCTGGTCAGTGATGGTTTTGGTGCATTTCATTTACCAGGAGCTCTTTGGATTCAGATCCGAGACATGGAGGCAGGTCTTCTGCATTTTTGGGTACATTTTCTCTCTCTGCATCCTTCTGCTTATATTTTACTGGAAACCAGAATGGGATGTCTACTGTCATTGTATCCCATGTGACCTGGAACAAGCTGATGTTATATTACTTAGAACTACGGTGAGTGTTTTGCAGTAACATGTAGTAACAAAGCTCCATCAAAATTCCTTCTCTGGAAATAGGGCAAAATCAATGATTCTCCAGCTATATTTTGTGCAGTTTGAATATGTGAATGTGGAAAATACTGCATTAGGCCTCTTGCATACTGCAGCTTGAAAAAGCTCAGTACAGTTTTTTTTTTTTTATACTGAGCTAAAAAACAGCCAAATAATTGTAATGTGCCTATGCACACAGGCATATAAACATGCGCCGTGTATTCGTCAGTTAAAAAAAAAAACCAAAAAATAAAAAAAAAATCTACTTTTTTGGACAGTAATTTACGCCTCATGAGCGCAAATGCCCACTTACATATTGTGCAGAACAAGAACACGAGAATAAGTATTCTCGCATTTGTGCGCAAAATTGTGGGAACGCATAAGCGTGTAAATGCGCGTAAATACCTGCAAATACATACAACAAAAAAAAACATCTGAAAAAGTAAATGCTCAAGGAGTGTAATTTGCAAGAGGTCTTATGGCTACAGGATAATAAGCGTGCTCCTCAGTGAAGTATAGTGGCCATAATGTGGTATTTTCCACATTCACAATTTCAAATTACAGATAACATAGCCAAAAAATAATACATTTTAACTAGTGAACTAGTTCACATGCATTTTTAATATGTGGAAAGATATATATATATATATATATATATATATATATATATATATATTATATGAATATATATATTTATTCATTTATTTTTTTATGAATACACCTCAATGTGTTTTCTTTTAGTTTTACGCTTTTATAAGGGCTCTTTAATATCTGTGTTTTGCAGTCGGTTTTCAGACACAAAAATGTCTAAATAGCAAGGTCTTGTATCTCCATAATCAGTAACAAAAAAGCACTTATTATTTAAAAAAATGTATATAGAGTCATTACTTGGGTTTAGTATTTGCAGAGTAAGTAATACTGGTGGTAAGCACATAAACCGCAGGTTTCATCTATTGCTTTTACATTGATCTGAAGCTGGGTGAATATTAGTTGCCATTATATTGCACACAGTGCCATCTACTGACTATCAGTAAGTACCTATTGGGAGCCAGTAGAACAGGCTCCTGATGACACAGTCATTGTGGTTACCAAACTTGTACCTCTTTCTTCTCAGAACATTTGTGAGAAGTATAAGATACAGTTTATCTTTGTGTCTGTTAAAAATAATAATAACAACAAAAAAATAAAGATGAAATAGCTAGATTATGGTAGCAAAGTGGCTAAGTAGTTAGCCTAGCAGCACTAGGGCCGTTGGTTTGAATCCCAAGCCTTGGCACTACCTGCACAGAGTTTGCATGTTCCTCTGGGTACTCTGGCTTCCTCCCACACTCCAAAGACATGCTGGTAGGCAGGTTCCTGTCTAAGTTGCCCCTAGTATGTGTACATGTGAGTTAGGGACCTTAGATTGTAAGCTCCTTGAGGACAAGGACTGATGTAAATGTACAATTCACTGTGTATGTAAAGTGCTGTGTAAATTGTCAACACTATACAAGTACCTATAAAAATAATTAGGACTTGATCTACATTAGTATTATGTTCAATGTCATCACTGATGTCGGTGTGTTTTAGGAAGCATGGAAAAAAAGCAAAAGGCATAACCATATTTCTGGGGCCCACTATGGATACAAACAACACATAATGCACACATATATTGGTATCCCCTTGCAAGACAGAAGTAGGAAAACTTATTTTGGGCTGTTTTTGGTGGTGGGTCATGGTAATGTTGAGAAATATACAGCTAACAGTTAAAAAGGTATAATTCATCTGGATACACTTTGGGGCAAAAAATTTGCTTTGCCAAAATCTCAACAAGCTTAAGAAATAATTCCTGTAATATTTCTAATATATGTAATATGTTCCTATGTGCTCGGCAGGCAAAACAAACTTCCAGCTGCAAAGTGATGTGAAACATTTAGCAATAGTATTAATACTACTGCTTAATGTGACAGCTTCCTTATGGCTGTTAGGGAACTGGCACCTGGCACCTGGCACCTGTCAGCATCCTAACAACCAGTGACTCATTTCCACCAGGAAATTTTAGCTGTGGGCTGGGGATTCCTGACTGAAAGGTGAGTGTAAACAAACAGTGTGGATAGTGTAAAAAACAAAAACAAACAAACAAAATGAAAATTAAAAAATTAAAAAATTAAAAAAAAAAACAACATGAGGTCCTCTCCAAAATTCATACCAGGCCCTTTAGGTTTGGTATGGATTTCAAGAGGGACTCCATGAAAACAAACCAAAAAAAATGGGGTCCCCCAAATTCCATACCAGACCCTTTGAGTCTTCAATAGAATATAAGGGGAACCTCAAGCAAAAAACAGGAAAAAAAAAAAAGTGTGAGCCCCTCTTCTAAATCCATACCAGACCCATATTCGAGCATGCAGCTTGGATGGCCAGTAAAGGGAAGGGAGTTGCAATTATATGTACAGTTTACTATCACATGCCAGAGTTGCAAAACTGCGTTTAGTAGTATAACTAAAGGCAAAACTTTTCTTTTTCATTGTGGAGAGTGGAGAGTGGAGAGGGATTAGAACAATGGTCACTTTTTTATTGTGGTCTGTGTCCCCCTTAAGGAGATTCACCCTCTCTATTTGTCCTGTTTACCGTTTTTTATTGAAAGTGAAACTCAAAGAAAATCACAAATTTTGGGCTGTCCCCAGAAAAGTAATAGAGGGAAAATCTTCCAATGGGGATTCTAGTTCGGGTGACCTGGGATTCTCCAAGGAATTCCTGTAATTCACAGGGATATTCTTTCACTTCCTGTTTGGCTAAGGGACAGGAAGTTAAGGGAAATCTTCATAATGGGACACAGATGGTGAAAAAAATCAGACAGGGTTTATAGCTCTCCCTTACTCTATCGAAAATAAATAAAAAGTTTTGCCTATAGTTCTACTTTAAGATTTAGCTTACCTTCCTCAGTAAGGGTGTATTTACAATACAAGCCAAATTAATGTTATTACAAATATTTTTTTTTTCTCTTTTAAAGGATAGTTTTAAAAATTATTCAAAGAAAAGGATATTTTGGGTCCACCCTTTCAAAACAGGAGACAAAAGTACATTTAAGACATTTACAGATAGAAGATCTGTTATCGGTAAAGCTCTAATAGAGCCGGAGAATAAGGTTAGTTCTTTTTTTTTTAGTATCGTATTTACAGTAGACAAAATTAAACATATAGCATTCTAAGATTACATGAACTTCATGCAAGTATACAACTATTTAAGGAAAAATGCTTCTACAAATCTGAACATCCAAGGTGTTTGTAAAATTATGAATATTTGCTAGAGCACACTGTTAAAGCTGAAACCCTGGTAAAAAATGTATTGGGGCTTTAGCTACCAATAAACCAGTAAGGAACCTCTAAAGATGTGTGTCCCACTGGTGGTTCTGCATCTTTCTTTGAAGAGGTTACTTACATAAAATCTCTGATGGTGATGTCACCCTTGGGGTTCCAGTGTTGAAACTGATAGTTGGGGCTGGAGCACAGAAATTTCAGCTGGTCACTTGCTTTATAGCTCATCCATTCAGAAAACATATTCCTTTTAAAGTATACAGGGTGTTCTGTAATTGGATAAGGGGAGTCTTGGCATTAATCCCCCCTTGCCCAATCATCCAGCACCTTTTATTCTTTGAAGGAAATACAAGATGTTTTCTAAATGGAGAAGCTGCATAGAAGGCAACCCATTGTAATCACGTTTGCCGGCTGTGAACTTACACTTCTTCCCAGAATTTGGAGAACCTAGAGGCATAACATTATAACATTTAATCTAAAGACTTTTTTGCCCTGGTGGGGTGTTGCTTACAGCTGGTGCTTGTACAGTTCCCATCCTTCCATTGGTTTGGGTACCTATTGGGATGCACATATTTATATCAGCAATGTAAAAAGCTTATACAGACTTGCTTAAGTGTGAAGTGTTGTGGATCCCCACATCATGTGCCTGAATTGTGGATGTCATTTTTTTTTGGTGCACTAAATTTTCCAGTTCAACGAGAGATTGATTATACAATAAATGTTATGACTTTCTTGCTAGGTGAAATTAAGAAACACCATGTGTCACCCAGCCCTTCACAGTTCCATAGGAATACCAAGTTAGGATACAATTATGATTAAAGAAAAACCTATCGTATTCTGATAAATACTGGTTGACAGGTGCCCATGAATAAGACCATCTATTATTTATAATAAATTCTGTTTTTGTTTACATATATTCTGCCTGTTCCCTATTTCATTTTCTCTTGCCTTGTATATGCAGCATCCCCTTACACCTGGTAAGTGGATGAGAACCCCAAGATGGCTAAGTGGGCTAGCATTTCAAACCATTAGGGTACATTCTTTTACTCTTTGTTGGGTGGAAGAGATTGGACATCACTTTGAAACCTTATTACTTTAAAACTCCCCTGTAACATGCTTAAGCAAAACAATACCCCAAGCTTAGGGAAAACTCAATGGAAGCAGAAATAACTATTCAAGGTCAGGCTACCTACAACTTAACCTAGATGTGACACCAAATATAGATTAGGGACATCACCAGTTTATGGCATGGTCCCTACATATATGTTACTTTAGCTTTGGTAGCATATCTTTAAACCATATTAGCAAGTCAGTAATAGTGTAAGTAAGTTGTGAATAAACCTACATTTTCTAATATTTCCTTAACCGTTTGGGGTACCCTCCACTTATATTTTGAGTTGTGGACTAACATCAAGGTTTTGATTATGTATTTTCTGTCAAGTTGCCTAATGTTCTTATTACCCTCCTACTGAACTTTTCTCTAATACAATGCCACTCATAAGGAAGCCACTCATAAGGAAGCCAACTGGTCCAGAGGACAAATCTTAGAGAGAATATATAGCTAGGAACATTAAGATGGCATATATCAGGCACTTTGCACCTCCTCCAGGAGCTAGATTCTTTGTGAATCCCCAGTTATGGTAGCTGCTTTACTAGAGAACTGTTTCATACCATAGACTTGCTTTTTGCAGCCGAGGCTCACACATGTGAAAGTCATTGTATTGAGAAATCTCTTGGATGCTAAGAATAATAACAGGTATGAATCTATTTGCCCTAAAACAATAGAACATTAAAACTTAGGACTGCAATATAGTAGGCTATTTTACAGTTTTAGTAATTCTGCTTATTCAGAAAAACAACATTGCTCATGTTTTTTATTATATTTTGCTCTTTTAAAACATAGGTGCGTTGCATAACAGTGCAGAAAATCAGATATGTGTGGAACACTTTGGAAAGACATTTTCAGAAAATTGGGTGAGTTGAAACAGTTTTATTGGGAAAATCTATATTAAAAGAAACTCTGTTAAGAGACCAAAAATGGCTGCAAGTATAAAGTACAGATGCCTATATGTATCTTACTTTATATAACTGCAGCAGGCTCCAAAACCTTGTCATTATGGTCACATAACAGACTATTTAATCAGTTAGTGCCAAAATTTGCCCGTGCACATTCCTAGTGATCAATGATATTGCATATTGTAGTTACAGACCAATAGGAATAAGGCATTGGTGGAAATACCAGCAAAGCACTACTTTGTTTAAAAGTTCCAAGGCTTTGTCTGTGTGAATGGCATGGCATTTGGCCATTTGGCTAACAATGTTTTTGAGGCTGCTGCAAGTACCTATAGATGCCCCAAATTGATATCTACAACAGTTTTTGTTTTTGGTTCTTTTGACATATTCTATTTAAAATATTGAAAACGGTATATATATATATATATATATATATATATATATATATATATATATATATCTATATATATATATAGATATATATATATATATATATACACATACATACAGTATCTCACAAAAGTGAGTACACCCCTCACATTTTTGTAAATATTTTATTATATCTTTTCATGAGACAACACTGAAGAAATGACACTTTGCTATAATGTAAAGAAGTGAGTGCACAGCTTGCATAAAAGTGTAAATTTTCTGTCCCCTCAAAATAACTCAACACACAGTCATTAATATCTAAACCGCTGGCAACAAAAGTGAGTAAACCCTAAGTAAAAATGCCCATATTGTGCCCAATTAGCCATTTTCCCTTCTCATTGTCATGTGACTTGTTAGCGTTACAAGGTCTCAGGTGTGAACAGAGAGCAGGTGTGTTAAATTTGGTGTTATCGCTCTCACTTTCTCATACTGGTCACTGGAAGTTCAATGGCACCTCATAGCAAAAAACTCTGAGGATCTGAAAAAAAAAAATTGTTGCTCTACATAAAGAAGGCCTAGGCTATAAGAAGACTGCCAAGACCCTGAAACTGAGCAGCAGCACGGTGGCCAAGACCATACAGCGGTTAAACAGGACAGGTTCCACCCAGAACAGGCCTCGATCAAAGAAGTTGAGTGCACGTGCTCAGTGTCATACCCGGAGGCTGTCTTTGGAAAAAAGATGTATGAGTGCTGCCAGCATTGCTTCAGAGGTTGAAGGGGTGGGGTCAGCCTGTCAGTTCTCAAACCATACGCTGCACACTGCATCAAATTGGTCTGCATGGCTGTCCTCCCAGAAGGAAGCCTCTTCTAAAGATGATGCACAAGAAAGCCCACAAACAGTTTGCTGAAGACAAGCAGACTAAAAACATGGATTACTGAAACCATGTCCTGTGGTCTGATGAGACCAAGGTAATTTTCTTTAGTTTAGATGGTGTCAAGCGTGTGTCGCAGCAACCATATGAGGAGTAAAAAGACAAGTGTGTCTTGCCTACAGTCAAGCATGGTGGTGGGAGTGTCATGGTATGGGGCTGCATAAGTGCTGTGAAGCCCCGGTGAACTCCATGCCCAAGAGGGTTAAGGCAGTGCCAGAAAATAATGGTGGCCACACAAAATATTGACACTTAGGGCCTAATTTGGACATTTTAACTTAGGGGTGTACTCACTTTTGTTGCCAGCGGTTTAGATATTAATGGCTGTGTGCTGAGTTATTTTGAGGGTATAGAAAATTGACACTGTTATACAAACTATACAATCACTACTACATTGTAGCAAAATGTAATTTCTTCAGTGTTGTCACATGAAAAGATATAATAAAATATTTACAAAAATGTGAGGGGTGTACTCACTTTTGTGAGATACTGTATATACACAATATCTCACAAAAATAATTGTTGCTCTACATAAAGATGGCCTAGGCTATAAGAAGATTGTCAAGACCCTGAAACTGAGCTGCAGCACGGTGGCCAAGACCATACAGTGGTTTAACACGACAAGGTTCCACTCATAACAGGCCTCACTATGGTCAACCAAAGAAGTTGAGTGCACGTGCTCAGCGTCATATCCAGATGTTGTCTTAGGGTAATAGACGTATGAGTGCTGCCAGCATTGCTGCAGATGTTGAAGGGGTGGGGGTGATCAGCCTGTCAGTGCTCAGACCATACACCACACACTGAATCGAATTGGTCTGCATGGCTGTTGTCCCAGAAGGAAGCCTCTTCTAAAGATGATGCACAAAAATGTCTTCAAACTGTTTGCTGAAGACAATCAGACTAAGGACATGGATTACTGGAACCATGTCCTGTGGTCTGATGAGACCAAGACAAGCTTTTTTGGTTCAGATGGTCTCAAGCGTGTGTGGCAACAACCAGGTGAGGAGTACAAAGACAAGTGTGTCTTGCCCACAGCCAAGCATAGTGGTGGGAGCGTCATGGTCTAGGGCTGCATGAGTGCTGACGGCATTGGGGAGCTACAGTTCATTGAGGGAACCATGAATGCCAACATGTACTGTGAGATACTGAAGCAGAGCATAATCCCCTCCCTTCGGAGACTGGGCCGCAGGGCAGTATTCTACCATGATACCGACCCCAAACACACCTCCAAGATGACCACTGCCTTGCTAAAGAAGCTGAGGGTAAAGGTGATGGACTGGCCAAGCATTTCTCCAGACCTAAACCCTATTGAGCATCCTCAAATGGAAGGTGGAGGAGTGTAAGGCCTCTAACATCCACCAGCTCCGTGATGTCGTCATGGAGGAGTGGAAGAGGACTCCAGTGGCAACCTGTGAAGCTCTGGTGAACTCAATGCCCAAGAGGATTGGAAAATAATGGTGGCCACAAAAAATATTGACACTTTGGGCCCAGTTTAGAAATTTTTACTTAGGGATGCAAAAAGTTTTCATGGATGGTGCCAATCAACATACTTCTAAGGCACCAACATCCCTGTATGTATGGAAAGAGAGCAAAGAGGGATTGTTATACCCTTGGTAGTGCCTTTTACCACTCTTGTGTCTTCAATCTTCAACTGGATGCATATTTACAGCCTCTATAACAAATCCAATTGAGTGCCCTATGTCCTGTGCATTTTTCCCTTCCCCCCTTTTTCTAGGTGTGGGTTTTTATTTTCTTTTTGGAAAAACCTCTAAGGGCAATCGTGTCCTTGATCCCTGATCTGTGGGGGTTTTTTTGATGTTTTGCTGCTGAAGCCGGCCCTTTATATATTATGAAGTGTAAGTAGATCTTGAACATTTGGTAGTATTTGTATAATACACCACTTTATTATTTGTGTTTTGACATAACGTTATTACCACTAGGTTTGACTTGCTGCTCCAGCTCCATTTATCTCCCTCTGCGGGAGACCCAATGCAGTGAGGCTGTTCTACTCATTGGGTGCCATTGGTTCCCTGGTGTGGGCTCATACATCCCTACTTCACAGTATATGCTCCATGCCACATCGGCAAAACCAGACAATTCAAAAGCGTAACGGACAATCCAAGTGTAACAATCTCATATAGCATATAGAACATCTCTATGTAAAGTTTTTTTAAATTTTTGTCATTAAATAAACTTTTATATATTTAATATATGAAGTCTCTATTGGCTATTTAGTTGCTTTACTTGGGCACCTTAAAAGTCCCACAATCCCTCTTTGCTCTCTTTACATTTTCACTTAGAGGTGTACTCACTATTGGCTGTGTGTTGAGTTGTTTTGAGGAGGCAGCAAATTTACACTGTTATACAAGCTGTACACTCACTACTTTACATTGTAGCAAAGTGTCATTTCTTCAGTGTTGTCACATGAAACATGACAAAATGTGGAAAATTTTAAGGGGTGTGAATACTACTTTTTCAAGGCACTATATATATATATATATATATATATATATGTGTGTACAGTATATATATATCAGTTTGTAGCCTCTATAACTTTTACACAGACTAAATAATATACACGTTTTTAGGTTATTTTTACCAAAGAAATGTAGCAGAATACATTTTTGATCTGAATGTATTTTTATTACATTATTTGTTTGCAACATTTTATAACAGAAACTAGGAAAAAAAAATTTTTTTTCAACATTTTTGGTATTGTTTTCATTTATTTAACAAAAAATAAAAATCCCAGTGGTGATTAAATACCACCAAAAGAAACCACTGTCTATCTCTGATAAAAAATGTCATTTGGGTACAGTGTTGCATCCCTGAATAATTGTCATTTAATCGTGTGACAGCACTGAAAACTGGCCTAGGCAGGAAGAGTGTGAAAGTGTCTAGTCTTGATGTAAAATATACAATTCATGGTATAATTCCTGATATGTTTATATTGCAGCATTTTAGAAGATGAATATTCTTGCTCAGATATACACACAACCTTTGGCTCTGGTTTCACGCAAGAGGAGCAAGAGATCCGGTATGCGTTTAAACACAATATACTCTTATTTATAATATACCCAGTTCAGCAGCAGAATTTTAGTTAATTTTTTGTGCATTCTGTTATTAATATCACTTATTTATTAACAGAAAGCAAGTATGTGGCTTAAATGCAATTGATGTAGAGGTTACCCCAATCTGGAAGCTTCTTTTCAAAGAGGTGAGAGACTATTTAACAGGAGAACTACAAAAGAACAAAGCCATATTTACAAATAGAGTAGTATCAATCATGTCCGAATGAAGGTCTGTAGTAGTAGTATAATGGTAGGCCAATAAACAGTGTCAATGCACCAGATTTAAGAAGTGTTTAGTCAATTCCCTCCCACCTTTTTCACTTGGCTAGCAATCAGTGTTTGTCAATAGAAATTATCATTATTGTCACTTTCTGCTCCAGTTTGAATAAGAAGGTCTATTCATCCTGTCATAACACTGAGAAGATAAGGTACAGCTCTCAAAAAATTATTAGTGCTTAGCTTCAAAGCAGGGTCAAATGTGACAGAGCCACCAACTTATTCCACTAGGTGGCTTACTTCCGATCAGGGCTGACTAAGGTCTGGGCACACTGGCCACTCACAGGCTACGTAGAACTCTTTAGAACTTTTTGCAGCTGGTGTGCACATATGGCGGGTTACAAACCCTTCACTCACCATACTCCTGGTCACTATGCCAACAGCCTTCCATCGCTGGGAACACTCCTTATGCAAGGCCTTGAAGCTTTCTCGTGGTTACAGGATAGGACACTGCTGGACAATTTGCTGGACATCTGAACTCCATGTGACAAGGAGAGGGTTAGCTGCGCATCAAGAAGAGGGCAACCTCATTTTCTAACCACCACCTGCCTCAAGCCGACCAAGTTTGCACTAGAATTGTCCTGTATCCTACCATGTGTTCCTCCAGGAGGTGTGTAATCACCCTAGAAGGAGCCACTGTAGATGACAGGTTCTTTCCTCAACAGTGCAGAGGCAGCCAGGCATGCAGCAACAACAATCCATTCACTTCAGCTCATTAATCAATCTAGGGGTTTTCTTTTTGAAGTTTATTTGCTAGGAGAAACTTGGATGGGGTGTAGGATGATATGGGATACTCCAGAATTTAACAATTGCAGGGAAACACTTCACTTTGCTAAGCCTCCCTGAACAGTCTCCATGCAGGAGCAAGTACAGATGGAAGAACTGAGTCCCTTTTTAAAAGCTATCCCAGACAGAACTGCCATTGTCCCTTCTGTGCAAAGGAAACAACACACAATCACTGGGACCCTGAGCTCAAATCAGTACTCACAATATCACAGGATCACCGGGTGCCTCCTTCCAGTATCCACCGGACATTCTTCAGTGAGGAAGAGGTTACTGCTCACAATGCCACAGGAAAGCCAGCCCTCTTCCAACTTCCACCAGCCACTCTTTAGTGAGCTCTTCAGACCAAGTCCTTAGGTGAGATCCCCTTCATTAGTTTCAGAGAAGGACTTTACAAGTAGCCCCCCCCCCCCCAGCTATACCACAGCTGGGACCTTGGTGAACATGTAGGGAATGCCAGCATTGTGCCCAGAGTGGCAGACCCGCTCAGGCTTTGAACTCCTCCATTAGGACAAGAAAAGGGCTGCTCCAGGCCTCAGACTTTTGTTGTGCTCTTTAGCCACCTACTAGGCACACCTCCTCAGGGATGCCTAACATCCTAGCAACCTAACTAGGGAGGTGCTACAGGTACATCAATATATATATATATAGTATAAAAAGTGGTTGTTTTGGAGTAAGTGTGTAAGTACTATGAAAATACCCCTGTGTCTTTGGGTGGGTTGCCAACTAACTCCAAGAATGCATATAGAGAAGGTTATTCTGCATAGAACGCAGAATAAGAGTAGGTTACTATTGTCGGCAGGGTAAGAATCGGGGAACAATTGTTAATGTATTCATAGATATTTATTGAAAAAGTGTCACGTGAAAATTCACTACCGTGCAGTATACATGCAAGAAGTAACCAGTGGTTTTTAACAATTGGTTAAAAACCACTGGTTACTTCTTACATGTATACTGCATGGTAGTTAATTTTCACGTGACACTTTTTCAATAAATATCTATGAATACATTAACAATTGTTCCCCGATTCTTACCCTGCCGACAATAGTAACCTACATCAATATAGCACTATGATCTAACAGTGTGCTGCCCCCCACATCTCCAGCGGTGACAGGCATCCACTTCAATAACATCGAAGACATCAGAGTCACAGTACACCTCTATTTTATTGTATTGGAAACAATAATGTCCTCTCTCTCACTCCCGCTGCAGCTGCTGGATCTCACACTCCTATCCCTGGATCTCCACCACTCTCCGGCCCCTATTTAACCCACAGAGAGTAAAAGGAGCTCATTGGTACTGGGGAGTAAGTGAATCAACTACCAGGGAGCACAGTTACCAGCAGCAGCAGGAGAGAGGATATTATTCATCTGCAGGGAGCCCAGCCAGCCATCTACACACACCGGGACTGACAATTTTTAAAACATCAATGTGGCCACTGGGGATGGACATAAAAATATGTTTCTGGAAGTTCTTTGGTGTATTCTTTTCTAGCCTGAACTGCTGGATTGAGCGATTAGCACAGAGTCAAATAGACAAAGCAAGTGTTTCCTGCACTTTGGTTGCAAGACTCCCTAAACCACTGTGTAGGGCAAGACGGATACCCTTCTTAATTGAATCTCCTTATCCTGCCCAACACTGGATAAGGGATTTAGGCAAGAGAGCAAGAGAAGGGAGCAAACATCTTTTGGTATAAATACACTGGGTCATGCAGCGTGGTGGAGGGAACCTTAAAGGATCACCACCACAGTTTACCAAAACAAACTGAACGGGATCAGGACCAAGCTAACATTGCTTGAGAACAGTTTCTAAGTGTAATCAAACGCGTTTTTGATTCCTCACTAAGGTTAGAATACTTGGAGCATGTAGGTGTTGCATCGGGTGGAGGCACACCTCCACCCGAAGCAACATAGTTGATATCATAGAAGAAAGTGAACTAGGCACGCTAAATCACCTCTGGATATGAACTATTGTGCACTTTTATTACATGTGCACTTTACCATGAACTTATTAATAATATGCACTTTTTTGTGATTATATTTTGACTATTTGCTATTTATAATTTTTACTGATTATTTTGAGGTTATATATATGTTATTGATTCACTACTCAGTTTGTGCAATACCAATTTCATATAAACATCTGCAGCAACTTGACCCCTTCAAATTTTGATTTGATTCAAAATAAGTGCATTCATTTCAGCACACAAACAATTTTTATGCACAGTGGTGGCGCAAAGGTATAATTTTATTATCATTTTCAGTGCACTTTTGATTTAAGGTTTCAGCTGAGGGGCCTAAAGAAGGCTTCAACTCTTCTGGGAAGGCTGATCACAAGGTTTAGGAGTGCATCTATGGGAATGTTTGACCATTCTTCCAGAAGTGCATTTGTGAGGTCAGGCATTGATGTGGATGAAAAGGTCTGGCTCACAATCTCCGCTCTAATTCATCCCAAAGGTGTTCTATCGGGTTGAGGTCAAGACTCTGTGCAGGCCAGTCAAGTTCCTCCACCCCAAACTCGCTCATCCATATCTTTATGGACCTTACTTTGTGCACTGGTCTAAATCATTTGGTGGAGGGGGAATTAGGGTGTGGGGTTGTTGTTCAGGGGTTGGGCTTGGCCCCCTAGTTCCAGTGAAGGGAACTCTTAAGGCTAACGGTTTGGAGATGGCCCCTTTCTGTTCCAACATGACTGTGTACCAGTGCACAAAACAAGGCATATAAAGCCATGGATGAGCGAGTTTGGTGTGGAGGAACTTGACTGGCCTGCACAAAGTCTTGACCTCAACCCAACAGAACACCTTTGGGATAAATTAGAGTGGAGACTGCGAGCCAGACCTTCTCATTCAACATCAGTGCCTGACCTTACAAATGCACTTCTGGAAGAATGGTCAAACATTCCCATAGACACACTCCTAAACCTTGTGGACAGCCTTCCCAGAAGAATTGAGCTGTTATGGCTGCAAAGGGTGGGCCAACTCAATATTGAACCCTACGGACTGAGACTGGGATGCCATTAACATTCATGTACGTGTAAAGGCAGATGTCCCAATACTTTACATACTTACTTATATATATATATAGCCTGAAGTGGAATGTTTTGATCCTTAACAAAGCTTCAATATAAATACACGCTGATTTTATTTTTACATTTTTGCCTTAAACAGGTTTTAAATCCTTTCTACGTTTTTCAAGCCTTCTCACTGAGCCTTTGGTTTGCTACTGGATATACTGAATATGCTGCGATACTTGTTGTTATTACACTTCTATCTATTATGGCCACAGTCTACACTCTCAGGAAGGTAGGTGTATTCAGCTAATATTATTGTAAATCGTGTCCTAAAGGAAACTGTTGTGAGAAACATGTGGAGGCTGCCATTGATGGCTTCAAATTCTACAATTACTAAATGCCTGGCTATCACATTGTCTCTCTGGTTTCACTGGTTCATGTCACTGCCTGGGGACAGGCATGCCAATAAGTTCTGACTTAATTATTATGTTCCTGATCTGCAAGCTCAGAAAATATTAAAACCATATTGTAAACAATAATTGAGTGAAATTTAAATATAAAGCGTTGTGTATCATAAACATTTTTTTTTTTCTTTAGAAATAAATACCGCACTTAATTTTACCAATACATTCATCCTGTTTTACATCTCAAAGCTGCACATCTTCTGCAGCCTCCTTGGAGCCCTTCCTGTATACCTACCTGCACTCAGTAATGGCTGCATAGTATTTCTATGGACAGGTTTTGTTGATGGTGACAACAGTGGATTGTGCATGTATAATTTAGACATTGGAAGTCCATGTAAGAGGGTGACAGCACAAGAGAACAACTGGGAGACAGGGACAGAATCCTCCCACCATATAACAGGAACCAGGGCCAGTTTTAATTAAAGTGGAGCCCTGGGTAAAAAGGGTGTCTCAATAAAGGAAGGGCTAAATAAAATGTAAAAAGCGATGACTATTGCGTGTATAGCGAGATGTGGGAGAGGCAAAATGAGTGTGTTTTTATTAATTATATTGAGCTAAACCTTTTTGGCTGTATAGGCAAGCAACATAATAACCCATCCCAAGCAGCATAATATCACAGATATATTAACTAGAGACAGTTCATCAATTGTACAAAAAGAAAGTGAGGTTGTTCACGGTAAGTGGGTTTTGGAAATCAGCAGCATTCACCCCTCCATATTCAACATAACACCTCCTTAGGGCATAATACTACTTGCTTTAGCAGGTGAATGTGTTCTTCAGGTTAGCTATGAATGTTGAGGCCATACAGACCGGCAGAGCTGGGGGGCACTGAAGAGAGATAAATTGTGATGTGTGAATCAAACCATGGCACCTACTGTGCTTATAGTTAGCCATATTACGCTAAGCAGCGGGTGTGGCCTACAGTGCATATTTTTTTTTTAAAAAGCAAACCTGTTCATTCAAAGCAAACTTATCCATCCATCCATGTTTTTTTTTTGCTGAGAAATAGCTTTGAAGGAGCACCACCTAGCATTTTTCTCCATGGCCATCTTCAGTAAAGGCAGACGATTCAAGTAGCATTAACTTCCTGGAATCTGTCTGCCCTTAGCTCAAGCCTGCAGGCAGGAGGGTGCGCTTAGCTGAGAAAACACCTCCCCCTCCTGAAGACTTCTGGGATGTATAATATAGTTTGCTTAGACCTAGAAACCAGGGCTTAACTGCAGAAATGTAAAAAAAAGGAAAAAAAGCAGTAAAAATTATATACTTTCCTATCTATTTACTAATGCTAGCAGTGTAAGGGTAAAGAATAGTCAATCTTGATTAAAAGAGTGAAGTTCTGCTTTATTTTTGTACCACAAACTGGAGTCTCATAGACATACATACAGACACATACAGACACACACAGAATATAGACAGTAGAGTACAGCCTGTATACACAGTTTATAGGATCCTGAACACCTTACCCCACATAGCATGAGTTCCTGCTGGAATTATGGAGAGCTGGAGCTGTAATTCTTATTTCATTAGCCACGTTCTACATAACTAACATACTTACTTACATACACTGCAACTAGTTAAGCTCTGAGTGAGCTGCTGGCTCTGTGCTGCATATGGCATTGCTCTTGGGAGGAAAGCAGCAAAACCTGCAAACAGAATGAAGAAGCTGGCCATAAATGTGAGAAGGGGTAGTGGGCAGTGTCACAGAGTGCAAGCAGAAGAGAAAGGATGACACTGATGCCAACCACCCTGGCCAACAGTCAAACAGTGTAACAACAGGGGCCCTTTAGAACCAGAAGCTCTGGTTCGCTCATTCCAAGCATTGGTCCTGACAAAGAACATCCTAAACGTTGATTTTTTTTTATGGTGGGGTCACAAAGTATTATTTTAAAAGACGATGCAGATTTGAAAAAAATTAAATTACTTTTGAAATTACATTACCATATTAAAGCATATTTTAGATTTTAACAATGGAATATTCATATACTTTAACACTGCAATAATTATTATTTTTTTTTTTTCAAGCAATCTGTGAAACTAAACAAAATGGTTGCAGCTCATAACAATACAATGGTCGCTGTTCTCCGGAATAATGGTGAGTTAAAAAAAAAAAAAAAATAATACCAGTCTTTGCTTAAAAAATTGTTGGAGAGAGCAATGGAGATTAGTCAGGAAGGGATTAGAGGAAGAGCAAGGGAGGTAGTAGTTAAGTAGGAGACAGGGAGAAACATGAAGAGAATAGATGCCAATTACACAGAGAACACAGTTGTAACATTTAACTCTGATATACAAGGCTTTCTCATACCTAGTTTTTTAATGCTTTTTCACTAATTGCTGTGTTATCCTTTAGGTGCAGCCTGCAAACTGCATAGCTTTCCCCTCTCATCTATTGTAGTTTATAGTGACCAGGGGTCCCTAGTTTCAGGGGACAGCCAGTGGCGGCTGGTGCTCAAAATTTTTGGGGGGGCGCAAAAAGAAAAATGTAATAGGCATTGATTTGCGGCAAAAATCGTGGTAAAAAATTGCGTGACTTTGACGTCACACAAGTGTAAAAGGGGCCTTCAGTAATCAAGGAACAGTGCCTTGGAAAAGTATTCATAGTTACCCCTTGAAATAATGCACATTTTTTCATGTTATTTACAACCAGGAAACTATGTACATACAATGTTCTGCGATTTTCGCAAATGTGATCGCATGATGTGATTATTTGTTTGGTTATTTTCTAGGAAGACTCCAGCTTAAACTTTTTGCATATTGGGTTAAAAAAAACTCCCTGATCACCGAGATATCATACCAACCAGACCCTTTCATAGTTTCGTATGCATGCATTTTTATCCAGCATTTTAGGTTGCAAAGCACTGTGAGCACTTTAGAAGCTGTTTCCCACTAGCGCCGATTCACTCTTTTCTCTCATAGCACTTTACCTGATGTACAATGTAATTGGCCTGGCCTGCACTGTCTTATATTGTGTACACTGCTAAGCAGGCTGCTGGCCTGGCACTATATATTTATTATAATTAATAGTAAATGGCTGCCATTTACTATTAATAATAATAAATATATAGTGCCAGGCCAGCAGCCTGCTTAGCAGTGTACACAATATAAGACAGTGCAGGCCAGGCCAATTACATTGTACACAGGTAAAGTGCTATGCTAAGTTAGCATAGCACTTTACCTGATGTACAATGTAATTGGCCTGACCTGCGCTGTCTTATATTGTGTACACTGCTAAGCAGGCTGCTGGCCTGGCCGCAGTCCCGCACACAGGAGGAGGGAGGCACTGAGTCTGAGGCAGCAGCTGCAGAATCACTTACCTCCTGCTCTTGGGCTGGCTCTCTCTCTCACGACGACCAGACCGACTCTGTCACTGCCTGGCGTGCTGCTGGCTGCTCTCTGCTGCTGACGGCCCGGGACTCAGGAGACTCGGTCGGGACTCTGCTCTGGAAGTCTTCTTCCTCCTCGACCTGCATGCGCGCCGCTGCCCTCCTCTCTGACGGCGGGCGGGAAGGTGATGTCGCAACGTCACCCGGGATGTCCTCTATGATTGGTCCAGGCTGGAGTCTGGACCAATCACAGCCAGGACAGCGCCACAGTGGGGAGTGTCGGGGCACATTGCTCTGCGCCCCAATGACACCCAGAAGGCCGCCAATCGGCGCCTCTGCTTGGCGCACGTGGGGTGCAAACCCCCCCCCCCCCATAGCCAACAGTAGGTCCAGCATCCCTAGTGGGCTGCAAATGTTAATTTTTTTATTTTCTTTTTTTTCCCTTGCACAGATTGGGGGGGGGGGGCAGCGCCCCTGCGCCCCCTATAAACCGGCCACCACTGGGGACAGCCCTTGATTTTAGTGGGCTGTCCCTGGGGAAAATGTGTCCCTGATTTTGTTCACAGTTGAAAGAATGTGTTCCTGATTTCTTTCCAGCCTTAATAATGATGTCCTTGGCCCAAGAATCTGCAGGATACGCTGCGTAAAATCTACATAAAAACAGAATGTAATGATTTCCAAACCTTATAAACCCATAATCACATTAGAAAAATATCAAATGTTTAAACTGAGAACTTGTACCATTTTAAGAAAATAAACAACAGCAAAATGTGTGGGGAAGCGCAGCATGGTGCGGCGGCAGTTAATACACAGACTCCGGTTGTAAAGAATAGAACTTGTATTAATGCAGAATCCAGAAATTCACAACAAATCCAGCAAGAAGGCACCGACTTGGAGTACTCACAGATAGTAACAGCAATCTGTGGCAGAGCAGGTCTCAGATTTGGAGACAGCATCTGTCTTGAGGGATGGAATGGCTGATTTGGACCAAACTGTAGAGGTCCCCAGGTAGGAACGCATGTCCCTATGTTTTCCCTACTTATCTGGAACCTCTCCCTACTGCTAATCACTATCCCTGACAGACATGTGACCTGAAACTACCCTACCCAAGCGCAAAATGCACACCGAGTCTTAAAAAGACTCTACCTGACCCAAGATGGCAACCAGAGTCACATGGGGTGGCAGCATCCAATCAGATAGCTTCCCGAGTGACCCAAGAAACCATAGAAGAGTCGAGTTCCTCTTGACTTTCTCTCCCATTGCAATGCCGCTGCAGTTTTGCACCACCTGCAGTGGGAAAAAAAAAACTGCATCGGCCTACACATGTTTCAAAAAAGTTGGGACAGGGCCATGTTTACCATGATGTAGCATCCCCTCTTCTTTTAACAATGCACTGTAAACATCTGGAAAGTAATGAGACCAGTTGCTGGAGTTTTGGGTGAGAAATGTTGTCCCATTCTTGCCTGATTTAAGGTTCTAACTGATAAACAGTCCTGGATCTTCTTTGTTGTATTTTTCATTTTAAGATTTGTCAAATAAGGTCTGGACTGCAGGCAGGCTAGTTAAGCACTGGGACTCTTCTACAACAAAGCTATGCTTTTGTCATAGATGCAGTATGAGGTTTTGCATTGTCCTGCTGAAATGTGCAAGACCTTCCCTGAAAAAGACATCATCTGAATGGGAGCATATGCTGCTCTAAAACCAGGATATATTTTTCAGCACTGATAGTGCCTTTCCAGATGTGCAAGCTGCCCATTCCCTACGCACTAATGCACCCCCATACCATCAGAGATGCAGCTTTTGAACTGAGCGCTGAAGATCCCTCTTCTCTTTAATCTGGAGGAAGGGGCACCAATTGTTGCCAAATTTTGATTTTTCTGACCACAGAACAGTTTTCCACTTTGAAACAGACCATTTTAAATGAGTTTTCTCCTAGAAAAGTCCATGTTCAGATATGGCTTCTTCTTTGCATGACAGAGTTTTAACTTGCTATTTTTTAAGGACAGTGTTCACAGACAGTAATATTTGAAAGAGTCCATGCAGTGATGTCCATCACAGAATCATGCCTGTATTTAACCACTAAAGCCCCGGAAGATTTTACCCCCTTCCTGACCAGGGCCTGTTTTGCGATTCGGCACTGCGTGACTTTAACGGACAATTGTGCGGTCGTGCGATGCTGTACCTAAACTAATTTGACGTCCTTTTTTTCCCACAAACAGAGCTTTCTTTTGGTGGTATTTGATCATCCGTGCAATTTTTTGATCATGCGCTATAAACAAAAAAAGAGCATCAATTTTGCAAAAATAATAATATTTTTCAAATTTTTTATATGAAATTCCCCCAAAAAAATGTAAAAATCTAAATTTTTTAACATTTTAGGCCAATTTGTTTTATGCTACATATTTTTGGTAAAAAAAAAAATTGCAAAAAGCGTATTTTGATTGGTTTGCGCAAAAGTTATTGCGTTTACTAACTAAGGGAAAGATTTTTGTCATTTTTGTTGTTTTTTTTTAACGCGTAATGGCGGCGATCTGCAATTTTTTTTGCGGCATTGCGGCGGACAGATCGGACCCCTGACTGACATTTTTGACACTTTTGGGGTTACCAGTGACATTACTACAGTAATCAGTGCTATACATATGCACTGTTACTGTAAAAATGACACTGGCAGTGGAGGGGTTAAATTTTTTTTGAGAGGGAGGGGTTAAGTGTGTCCCTAGGGGCGTGCTTCTAACTGTGATTGGTTGTGGCTGTGTGTGCGTAAGAACAGTGATCAACGGTCCTACATAGCAGAACCGTATGATCACTATTCTTACACAGGGGAGAATGACAGGCGGCTTTTGTTTACATTAGCCGCCTGCCTTTCTCCCGGTGTAACGGACGAACGCGAGTGCCGGCGGACATCGGGTCCGCCGGGCACACGGGCGGGAGGGTCCGTGACCGAGCGGGAGCGCGCATCCGGCGGCGCGTGCTCGATCCCCCGAGTCTCACAGGCTAGCGACGTAGACCTACGTCGCTTTGCCTGTGAGGGGCTAACCGCCGCAGTAAATAGTCGTGCGGCGGTCGGCAAGCGGTTAATGCAGTACCACCTGAGGGCCTGAAGATCATGGGCATCCAATATTGTATTTTGACCTTATTCTCTGTGCACAGAGATTTCTCCAGATTCTCTGAATCTTTTGATGATATTATGTACTGTAGATGATGACATATGTAAAGTCTCTGCAATTCTACGTTGAGGGACATTATTCTAAATTGTTTAACAATTTTTAGATGCAACTTTTCACAGATTGGTGAACCTCTGCCCATCATTAGTTCTGAGACTTTTATCAGGTTACTAACCTGTTGCAAATTAACCTAAATAGTTGCAAAATGTTCTTCCAGCACTTCCTTGTTAGTAGAACTTACTTTGCCAGCTTTTTATTACCCGCCACAACTTTTTTGAGACTTGTTTCATGCTATGTGAAGTGTCAAATACCAGCGCAAACAGGTATAGTGATAAAATATTAAATGGGTGAAAAATCACTATTTTATTAATTTATTTATTAATTTATTTATTTATTTATTTAGTTGTCCATAGCGTGGTACACATCTTTTGTTTCATGCTATACTTTTCAAATTTACTTTATTTTTTTCTTAAAATGTTGAGTTTTCCCAGTTCAAAAGTTTGATATGTTTTCTATTTTATATTGTGAATAAAATTGGGTTTATGAGATTTTCAAGTTATTGCACATATTTTTTTATGTGGACTTTCCACAGCTTCCCAACTTTTTGGATTTGGGATTGTATATGGTGCCTTCCGCAGCTGTATAAGTGCTACCACTGGAGATTAGGGGAGAGAACTCACCAGCAGATGGTGGACTGTGGGGAGTCACAAGCAATGCTATTCCAAGGTCCAGTGAGCACAATTTACAGAGCGGGGAATTTGTACTGGAGGTACATAGTGGGTGGGGGATCGTACTAACAGGAGGGAGGAATTTTTGTTTGGGGGGCGGTCTGTTCTATACTTACTTTTGGCCTCTACACTTGTGCATTTTATGCACTCTTGACCCATGGCAAAGTAGGCTTAGGTGTTATGAAACCATACCCATAGCCACTTCCAATGTAAGCACCATTTGGCCACACCCAACATGGGATATAGCATGCTCCATGTGCCGCTTTTATCCATCCAGCTAAACCCCTGCCCCACGCCTAATAACAGTGGGCAAAGTCAGTAGCTTATCGCCGTGGATTTCATTTTGAGAACTTGGTAACCTTTTTATAGGTTACTCTGTTGTTTAAAACAGGTCTCTCCTCATTTCAAATGTCTTTGCAAAGGACACACAGCACTAAATGATTCTTGAAACCTTAAAAAAAATAATAGTGGACTAGTAAGTATTTCTTATTTTCAAAACATAGCTAAATATTTTTTAGCTTACTAATCCTTAGATATGTTAACTGCATTTGTTTTCTTCCTCCTGTGTCTTTGTGTCAACACCAATTTGTTCATTGTATCTTTGTAGAGATCCATGGTTGTCACACAGGCTAGATATCAAACATGTCTGTCTTTGTTCATCTCCCTTACATGGTGAATTGGTTGAAGTAGTCATTTACGCAATAAAAATATGTTTCTCTGTGCTTTCCTTTAGCTCACAGAAAGTGTCAAAGACACTGCATTTCAAGCAAGATCATCATATATTTTCTGTACTTGTTGAGAATGTTCTTAGCCTGAAAAGTGAAATCTAATGCAGCCACCAAATCTAAGGACTAGTACGCTGAAAAGTATTACATTTTGGGTTTTTTGGGTTTAGATACACAAGTTTAAAGTATTCAATGCAGCAAACAGTAGCAATGTAGGAAAATTAAACCCAAAATCTGTTTTATATGTTTGCCATCATGCCTCACTGTGTACAGTTTTTTTATGCAAATATTTTTTGTGAATCAGTTGCAAAGTGTCTTACCTGCAGATCTTGCCAGTAACAGTGCTTCCAATTGAAGGCTGGGGTATAGGTTCTACAAAAAGAAATAAAAGCTGACCATTGTAAGCACCCCTGTCAGTGTTAAATAGTTTGTCTCCACCCCCTAACCGCTACATCTGCAGGGCAGCTTGTTCTGTTGAAAAACAACAGACTTACTAGCCAGATCACCAGGTGAAAAAAAAAAGGGGAAAAAGACAAAAAAAGAAGATGTATACAGCCATCACATCTAAGAATTGATAATCTGCAGTATAATACATTTTTGTGTAGCACCCTCCTAGATAGGTGCTAGGTAGGGAGTATAGTTTGCTCTGCCTGCTTATCAGGAGAGCAGTAGGTAAAACCTAGTTGCTCTATCTGCTTGTCAGGGGAGCAGGATTTCTAGTCAGGCCTGTTGTATGTGTCTATGTGTTTTTCATCTGGTCTGAGGGAGTGTCCCCACTGTGTCCAATAGGGTAGCATGTTGGACAGTGGAGGAAACCCAGCCAGTGACGCACAGGCTTTGTAACTGTCCCAGTGGGTTGGCAGAGAGAGTGGTGCATCCTGGGATATGTTATAAAAGCCAGGGGCACATATGACAGTGTGTCTTTGGGTGAGAAGCCAGGTCCCAGGAGGAGGGTGACGGCTGTCTCTCCTCCTGTTTGCTAAAGAAGTTGGTCACAGGCAGTCGGCCTAGTAAACCAGTGGTGTGGCTGAACCCAGAGGTCCAATGAAACTGACTGTGGAGGTGAAGGCAGAGCAACTCTGGAAAAACAGTGTCCGTGAGTACAGGTCTGCCCAGGAAGGGGACCACTCCAGTGGCTAGAGTCAGCGGTCAGGTGTCAGCACACAGGGAGTGATAGTAAAGAGGGTTTCAAGTTGTTAACCCTAAAGAGAATATTCAAACAGGAACAGTCTATTTATCTTCACTTCTGTGGCAAGGTAAAGAAGCGGCCTTGCCGCACACTACAGTTCATTTTCCTTAAGTTTGTGCATAGTTCATTGTTGGAGTATCCCACTCATCCCTTCTCCCATCCCAGTTCTAAATAAAACACAAAAACCAAATCCCCTGGACTGATTATTGTCTGAGCCAAGAACTGTTACTGCTGTTCATCTACTGCCAATTGCTAATGGAAACCCAGGGGACCCAAGAAAGCGTAATTCTCAGCAGCTCTCTAGGGGGCAGTGCTACATTTGCTTTTGGGTTTATTATCGTTCTTTGTACATAACAAAAATATGGTGGCTACTATTGTTGGCTTATTTCGAAAAAAATCCTGTGGAATTGCGATGTCTAGAGTCAACGTTTCTGAATAGCTAGTTATTTTATATATGAATTGTTATGTTTGCAAAAAATCTTTCTAAGATTTCCTGGTCTAGCGTTTTAGCTTCTTGTCTCACCTCTCAGTAGCTAACTCGCTTACTGAATAATGAGTCTTTGAATTGCACCCATTTCAAAATGAACAGGAGGATAAGAGGGGAAAGATGTAAAGCTGAATTAGAAAATAGGTATATAACAAGTGCAGCGCTCACAAACTCAAAAGCAATATTTTAAAAATAAATAGTAATAAAAAAATATCCTATGAATCACCAAGCTCTTTCCTCCAATGTTTTCCATCCAAGTATTTACCAGGCCCAACCCTGATTAGAGTCTAAGTTCAGACAAGATCAGGCACATTAATGGTGGTGTGGTCATAGGTATTTACCGCAATGTCTATTACCAGCAATATGTGTAATCAAAATGCTTTACCTAAGCTTTGATATTGTGGTAATAAACAAAACATAAATTGATAGTAAAGTCTCTTTTTTTTGTTAGAAATGACAAACATGTTATACTTACCTGCTCTGTGCAGTGATTTTACGCAGAGAAGCCCAGATCCTCCTCTTCTCGGGTCCCTCTTCTGGGCTCCTGGCCCCTCCCTCCTGTTGTGTGCCCCCACAGCAAGAAGCAGCTTGCTATGGGGGCACCCTAGCCGAGCTGCAGCTCCCTGTGTTCATTCAGACACAGAGCAGCGGCCCAGCCCTGCCCCTTTTCTCTCCTCATTGGATTACTGACAATGGCGCCGTGCTGCTGTCTCAGCCAATGAGGAGGGAGAGTCCCGAGCTCTCGTGCACATTGCTGGATCTAGATGGAGCTCAGGTAAGTATTAGGGGGGCTGCTACAAACAGAAGGTTTTTAGCTTAATGCAATGAATGCATTAGGATTAAAAAAAAAAACATACTGCGTTTACAACCACTTTAAATCCAGAAATGAATAAAGAGATCAATACAGCATAAAATGCACTGTGATGAGAAAATAGGTAGAGCTCATCAGGCTGTAATCATCAAACACTTGTAAAGTCTCCCAGGTGTCATTGATCACACACAGGGCTTACCAAATAATGCAACCCTTCATAAAAGAGTAGTCACATGCTCATAGTGATTCTCCCATGGAAAGGGCACTCTCTCCAGCCTCCACTCATCCACAGAGACATCAGCAATTTTGCTGTCAGTTGTCACCATATACAGGTACACTCAAAGCTTGAAGGGAACCACTGCACCACTGTTTAAATAGCTCAGTATGGGTGTGTATCTGTGTCCCTAATGATGTCATTTGTGATGAAATCTGTAGGGCAGACTCGGATACACGGTACTGAGCATGTGCGAAGGAGCGGTAACCATCTTTGATTTCCATGCTGCTCAACCATGTGATATGCTGTGTTACTTCTGGACATGTGTAAGTGCTTAGATTTAATAAATCCCCTTTTATGGCTGGTTTTACACTATGTGGAGTGTCTCTTTTATCATATGTGCATTGGTCCTGCTGATCTAATTCCCAGTGGTGCAGTGGTTCCCTGCAAGTTGTGGATGTATATGGTGACAGCAAAATTCCTGGGGTCTGTGGATGAGTAGAGGCTGGAGAAAGCGCCCTTTCCCTGGGAGAGACTCAATATGCACATGTGTCCACTCTTATATGGAGGGTCACATTATTTCGTAAGCCTTGTGTTTAATCAATGACACCTGGGAGACTTTACAAGTGTTTGATGGTGACAGCATGAGGAGCTCATCCTATTTTCTCATCACCGCTTTTGCCACTCTTTTTATTCTGTCCTAGTGTATTTTCTGCTGTATAGGCCTCTATATTAATTCCTGGATTTAAGCACTTTGTTGATTTATGTTTTTGTTTATTACCACAATTTATGTAAAGCATTTTGATTATACATATTGCTGTTAGCAAGAGAAATTGAGGGAAACACCTATGGCCACACCACCCTGATTGTATTTGATGTCGGAAGCTAAGCAGCATTGGACCTGCAAAGGAGACATTGGATGTAACATCTTGGTGATTCATAGGATTATTTTGCATTACTATTTATTTGTATCATTTTGGGTTTGTGTTTGCTGCACTTGTTATATACCTATTTCTGTTATGCTGAGTATCTAGGCATAGTGTCAGCAGCTAGAATATGCACAGATATTTCACTTCACCTTTCATTTGAATTAGGAAATAGAAAGATCACCTTCACAGAAGAAGAGAGAGAAAGAGATATTGAGGAGCTCACAGAGGCAAAAACTTTTAAAGATATATAAAAAAAAAAAAAAAGTATTTTTTTATATCTTTATAAATTCTAAGCCAGCACTTAGGGCTGTGACGCCTGAATTTGGTAGGCAGGGCTCTCAATCTTGCCGCACTGTGAATGGCTGCAGGGTGCTGATATCTTTGGGAGCCACTCTTACCAGCTCCCAAAAAGCAGTAGTTGACTGTGGCCTGTCAGTGACAGCTTGGTCTTGGTTCAAGGGGTACAAATGGAGCGTGCCCCAAAACAAGACAATGATGCATCTATGCACCGGCTGGGCATTAACTCTCACCTTCCTTGCCACTATATATGCTGTATATGTAACACTGCTGTAAAGGGGTTAATGTGAAGGCAGCAGGGTGTGCTATAAATATTGTATATTTTCTGTAGAGAATGTGTAGAAATAGGAAATAGAATCACTAAGCCAGTGCCATACCATAGTAGCACAAAACAATATATTATACCATTAGTATAATGGCATGTCTTTGAACAATACTGATAATAATAATTATAAAGAGCATGCAAGGAATTGTTTTATATTTAATTATATTTGTTTTTTCTTAGCTGTTGAGGAAATTGAATCGCAGTATTTAGTTCCTGGAGATGTCATAATTTTAACAAGAAAAAAGTTTAATTTGCCCTGTGATTCTGTACTACTAACAGGAAACTGTGTTGTAAATGAAGGAATGTTAACAGGTATGGAAAAATACTATTTAACAGCCTTTTAACGGTGAATGTATTCTCTTTTTTTTTTTTTTTTTCTTTTTTCTTATAAATCATTCTGAGATATTAGGGTTTTTTAAAATAAAATAAACATGACAGCTGTCTTTGTTGACCCATCCTTCTAAAAATGCTAGTGACATGGTTGATATATTGATCTCCTCTCTTAAGCTGGATACACACTATACAATTTTCTTTAGACTTTTTCCTTTAGATTTACCAAAATCATATCATTTGAGGTCAGACCTAAACACTTTCAATTTGTATGCAATCAGGCAGAAACTTGCACTACATAGTTGAAGGTAATGGGCCATACACACTATAAGATTTTCTGAAGACTTTTACCTTTAGATATACCAAAACCATATAATATGAGGTCAAACCTAAACACTTTTAATTTGTATGCAATCTGGCAGGCCCTTGCACTACATAGAAAAGGTAAATCTGAAGGAAAAAGTATTCAGAAAATCTTATAGTGTGTATGGCCCTTTAATCTAATGGAAATCTATCAACAAAAGTTGTATAGTGTGTATCCAGCTTAAGATTCTGATTTGAAATAGTAGGTCAGCATGAGAGCCAGGCTAATAGCATTTTGAGAAAGAGGTCAGCAATGGCTGCCCACACATTTCTCTGATAAAAGGTTTACTTTTAAACAGAGAAGACATTTGTTTGTAAGGTATGTGTACTTGTATATATTTTAATATGTATGAGAATATGTTGTGGGACTCTTGTTCATGTTTTTCATGTATGTCACCCATGACATACACTAATGTAAAGAAGAAACAATGCAAAATATTCTGAAACTTAATTACCCGCAGGACAATTTAGGAACAGAATGACTGTATAAAAGTTCATAGGGTAGATGGACCATCTACCTGCCATGCTTCATCACTAGCAGCCACCCTTCCAGTGTGCTTTATATATGTAGATCAGTATTTAAGTGCCTTCAGTACTTAGGTACTGGACTGTAGTTGTTCTGAACAAATTGTCCTTTTTCCAACTGTTCATCTAAAACAATATGTAGAACAGAATTGGAGTCAAGGTTCAGAAAAAAGAGAATTTTAGGCCAGACAAATAAAAAACAGTCCAAATAAACAGAGAATCGCATGCACAAGAAAAACAAGAAAACATAAATTATTATTCTGTAAAAGATGTCTTTAATAGTTCTGTAAGCCAATCAATTTGACTGCCGCAAATATAAATAATACATAGTGGGGAGATTTACTAAAACTGGAACACTCAGAATCTGGTGCAGCCATACATTGGAGCCAATCAGCTTCTAACTTCACCATGTTCAATTTAGTTTTGAAAATAAAATCTGGAAGTTGATTAGTTTCTATATAGAGCTGCACTAGATTTTTCATGCTCCAGTTTTAGTAAACTGTGTGTATTGAAACAAAGGATGTTCATCAAAAATGTGGAAGTTCAGGGCGGGATTAGAGAAGAGGTCATAAGAGATCCTGCATCATAAATAAAAAAAAAAGGACCACTGAAAAGACTACCCTCAATTGTCTACCTATCTACTGGACAACTGGGCCCTAGGGCCTAGAAGGAAAATCATCCTTAAGATAATTATCATATGTCTAGATGAAGCACTGGCAGGAAAGATCATTAAAGATTATGTAAACCCGTCATTTCATATTCGTGATATGTGCCTGCTGTACCCTGTACTTGTATGAAGAAGTCTCCTGTTCTCTTTGCATTGCTTCCTTTGTGTGAAATCCCTGGTGTTCCTGCCAGTCCCTCTACTTTCCTTTTAAAAACTGACCACACTAAGCAAGAGAATACACTGAGGTCAGTTCTGCAGCTATGCTGGGAACTCAACCTGCTCTGCTCCGATAAACACACTTGTCCTGACATGCCCCCTTTTCCCCCGCACAGCCATTCACTGGGAAGGCCAATGTGATGCTGTTTACAGGGGTTTACAATCACTTTAAAGCAAGTTATCCTGAGGGAAATACAAATAGATAAGCAGAAATAACATCTGCTTGCTATAATTCCTGGTTTAGCAACACACTATACATGGACAAAAAACTGAACGAAAAATCAAATCAGTGGACCAAATGTTAGATTTTCTAGTTAGTTTAGGATAGTTAGTTTGTTTACTGCTGCAGTAGATTTGCATTTTAAGATAAAAAATTAATGAACAAACATGTTGATTTTTTTTTTATTTCAAACAAACAATTTTCTAATTGTAAGTCAATCTGTGAAAAAAAATTTTAAGTGAAATTCACATGAGCAGTAGGGGTAGTAGTAGAATTGGATTGCAAAAAAAATTATGTTTAATGTTTAAAACAATTGAAAAGATGCTAAAATTCACTGTAAAATTTCCAATACAATAATTTGGCATTGAATGTTAGAATGAAAGAACATTCTGATTTTTTTTGAATGTTCATTCATTTTTCTATGTAGATTTACACGTCATTTTAGCATTTCACACACGTGCCTGTTTGTGCTTGTCATATTTGATTAGTGAGCTTAAGATTGAAAAAAAAAAAAACAATTATTGAATCCTAAATCTTGAAAACAAGAGTAAAGTTTGGTTGGGTTTCGACTACTTCTTTGAAAATCACTTTAGTAGCCGACTTTACAATTATGCAATACAAATGGAAATTGATCAAACCTAATGATTTTTTTACCACACTATAAATTTTATGTTACATGCAGTTTGCTTATTATACAGACATTTTTTACTGATAAAGTAGCCATGAACTAATTTCCATATTATACCATTAAATCAGTGCCTGCTGTTTTTAGGGGAAAGTGTTCCAGTGATGAAGACATCCTTGCCAAATGTCGATAATTCACTTCCTTGGAAGGAGTACAGTGGTGAGGATTACAAGAGACATGTGTTGTTTTGTGGCACAGAAGTCATTCAAGCACAGAGCAGTCATAAAGAATTTGTGAAAGCTGTTGTGTTAAGAACTGGTAAGTACTTGTCACCACAGTTAGGCTGGCTAACCTCCTTCTGCCATCCACCACTAGTCCCCTGACTGAGCCAGTCTTTATACATACTGCTTACTCCTCAGGAATAGGCTAAACCACTCACTCCAGAGGAATAAAGGGGATACTTAGTTAAACGTTGCCATATAATAACATTTACCTAAATTTAAGAAAATAAGTTTCTATGACAGTTTTCTTCTCCTTACTGCTGATAACTGACATATTCTGTAAAAGTTCATAACAACTTACAAAATACTCATTGCCCACAGCATAGAAGAGATTGACTGGTCCTTAGTAGATTTTATATCCTAGTCAGCCAGACAAGGTTCACAAACAGCCCTGGCTTTGCCAAGAAGGGTAAGCCTCAAATCCAGGTAACTCCCAGACTCCACAGGGGTTACCTCTTTTTTACATTATTCAGTCCTTTGTAGCCTATGCCAAGGAAACATATGCTGCTTACACTTTGCAATGCTTCCTCATAAAGGGAATAAAAGCCCTTCCCGGGCTGGGTACTTGTAAAGCATACATAGTCCATGTTGGGGGGGGGGTAGTAGTCTTTGCCTTTCTCCTCTAAGGAGATGCCAGGTGTCTCAGCTACTCACTCACATGATGTGTTTGCTTCCTTTCCCTGCTGACATGCAAAATACCTTATGCATTGCAGCACGTGATATATATCATGGCTGCACCAATATGGCTGCCGAAACCTATTACAGGCAAAGGCTTTCCCAAGATGGACACAGGAAGGACACATTTGTCCAATGCCGGTGTTCCGTGAAAAAACTCTACTCGTGAAAATTCCCTATCCTCGTCACTTCCGGTGAGTGTACGTCATTCATCAGCTGAGCCGCTTCCCAGTGCACATGCTCACAGCTGCGGAGGGTAGGGAATTTTCACGGGGTAGTGTTTTTTAACATTGCACCACGTCATTCATCATCTGTTGCCGTGCGTCCCACTTCGCATGCCCAGCCACTAAATGAAATCATCTCGGCTCCAACTCGTGAGACTTTCCTGATCTCGGCTGCAGGAAAATGTTTTAAATTTTCATAGACCCCGCCGCTTTAACATTTTCCTGGAGCCTAGATCATTTGGGACGCCCCACCTGCTGATGAATGATGTGCGCTCGAAGGGAAGTCTCAGGGTTGGAGCCGAGATGATTTCATTTAGTGACTAGACATGCTCAGTGGGACGCGCAGAAACAGCTGATAAATGACGCGGTGTAATGTTAAAAAAACACAACCCCGTAAAAATTCCCTACCCTCCGCAGCTGTGAGCATGCGCACTGGGAATCGGCTCAGCTGATGAATGACATACCCTCACCGGAAGTGACGAGGGTAGGGAATTTTCACGGGTAGGGTTTTTTTAACGTTACACCGGATTCTTCCTGTGATAATGAACTAAAGGAGAATATGAACAGGTGGGGACATCTAGTGGCAGGAGTTTGAACTAAATATAAATCTCCAAAGGGAATAGCAATGGCAAAATAGCATCCTACTACACTGTTAAAAATCATTAAAGGAACACTTTTTAATCAGAGTACAGCATCACGTCAATTAAACTCTTGGGATATTGATCTGGTCAGTTAAGTAGCAGAGTGAGTTGTTGATCAGTTTCAGCTGCTTTGGTGGTAATGAAATTAACAACAGGTGCACTAGATGGGCAACAGTGAGACAACCCCCAAAACAGGAATAGTTTTACAGGTAAAGGCTACTGAAATATCTTTCCCTACTCATTTTTTTACTAGTTTTGCATTTGGCTGGGCTCAGTGTCACTACTGATATCATGAGGCGATAGCTGTACCCTATAGAGGTTGCACAGGCAGTCCAACTCCTCCAGGATGGCACATCAATACGTGCCATTGCCTGAAGGTTTGCTGTGTCTCCAAGCACAGTCTCAAAAACATGGAGGAGATTCCTGGAGACAGGCAGTTACTCTAGTAGAGCTGGACGGGGTCGTAGAAGGTCCTTAACACATCTGTAAGACTGGTCTGTTCCCGTGTGCACGCAGGAACAGGGTGAGCACTGCCAGAGCCCTACAAAATGAACTCCGGCAGGCGACTGGTGTGAATGTCTTTGACCAAACAATCAGAAAAAGACTTCATGAGGGTGGCCTGAGGGCCCAACATCCTCTAGTGGGCCCTGTGCTCACTGTCCGGCACAAGGGAGTTCGATTGGCATTTGCCATTGAACACCAGAATTGGCAGGTCCGCCACTGACGCCCTGTGCTTTTAACAGATGAGAGCAGGTTCACCCTGAGCATATGTGACAGATGTGAAAGGGTCTGGAGAAGCCGTGGAGAATGTTATGCTGCCTGTGAAATCGTTCAACACGACTGGTTTAGTGGTGGGTCAGTGATGGTCTGGGTAGGCATATCCATGGAGAGACGCACAGACCTTTACAGACTAAACAATGGCACTCTGACTGCCATTAGGAAACGGGATGAAATCCTTGGATCCATTGTCAAACCCTACCCTGGTGCAGTTGGTCCTGGGTTCCTCCTGGCGCATGACAATGCTTAGCCTTATGTGGTGAGAGTATCCAGTTCCTGGATAATGAAGGAATTTATACAACCCCACTCTCGCCTGACCTAAATCCAACAGAACACCCCTGGGACATTATGTTTTGGTCCATCCGATGCCGCTAGGTTGCACCTCAGTCTGTTCAGGAGCTCAGTGATGCTCTGGTCCAGATCTGGGATGAAATACCCCAGGACACCATCCGCCATCTCATTAGAAGCATGCCCTGATGTTGTCAGGGATGCATAAAAGCATGTGGGGGCCATACAAACTACTATTACCATTTTGTTGCTGCAATGAAATTTCAGCAAAATGGACTATCCTGCTGCATAATTTTTTCACTTTGATTTTTCGGGGGTGTCTTGAGTTCAGCCCTCTGTGGGTTGATCATTTTAGCTTTTAATTTACAGTGATCATTTATTCTCTGGTAAATTGCTTTTGATTTACAATATGCCTTTTTTGTTAGTAATTACATTGTAATGCACTTCCTTTGTCCGAAGTACTGATAATCAGAGAATGAAGCAATGTATATGCTAAAAATTATTTCTCTAACAACTCAAAGTAAATGTTAAATTTATGTTAAGTACAATGTTGTTGTGAGAAGAATTATGAATTAGTGGTCAATATTCGATGACAACGATGGTGCTGAGTATGATGATTTCTGATTTAATATTATTTAATTTTCAGGATTCAACACAGCTAAAGGGGACCTTGTTCGATCCATCCTCTACCCTAAACCTGTTAACTTTAAACTTCATAGAGATGCCATCAGGTTCCTAATCGGACTTGTAATCATTTCAGTGGTTGGAGTAATTTATATTGCTATTGTGAATACAAAGAATAATGTAAGTTTTTGGTCACATTTTTAATCCATGTCAATGTTCTCTGATAATTGGTCATGGTTAAATGTTCTAAGCAGCTAACTTTAAAAATGTTGAGGATGATATCTGTTCAACAACTGCCCTTAACTAAATGCCACCTTTGGCAGAATACAGGATTTACTGTATACTGGCACACATTGACAATTTGCAATAGCAAATTGGCAGGTAGGAGAGTACCTTACAAACATATTCTTCTTGTATGTAGTGGGACACATTTACATTATGGGGGGGGTGAAAACAGCGAGAGTGAAGACCCCCACCCATTGGACACTGACCATAAATTTCTTCTTTTTAATCAAAACAGCACAATCGACAACTTAGGTTCAATTGATTCTGGTGCATCATGTTAGCTCCACGGTATCACTGTTCAATACTATTATATTACCCAGCGTTAGTTTCACTCATGTAACACTGCATTGCTATGGAAACGGGGGCGATCAGCGATTAATGGGGGCGATCAGCGATTTTTAGCGGGACTGCGACATCGCAGCAGACAAATCTGACACTAAGTGACACTTTTTGCGGACCAGTGACACCAAAACAGTGATCCGTGCTAAAAAATTCACTGTTACTGTATAAATGACACTGGCAGAAAATGGGTTAACACCAGGGGCAATCAAGGGGTTAAGGGTGCTCCTAGGGAGTGTTTTCTAACTGTGGGGGAGTGGATGCACTGGACGAAAATAGAGATCTTGTGTTTCAGCTTAGCTGAAACACAAGATCTCTTTTGCTCCCTGACAGAACAGTGGACTGCCTTGTTTACATATGCAGACTGTCGTTCTGCCTTTGAATGATTGGCGGGTCCTGTCGGCCACTGATTGGCTCCCACTGTGTCCAATCAAAGCGGAATCAGCACTCCAGGGGCACGCACACGCCCCCTAGATCACGTATACAAAATCATGTACATGCATGTGATTTTGCGCAGCCGGGCCGCCCTGCCGCAATATATAAAAGGTGGGAGGTCCGGAACTGGTTAAAAAAATATTAATACATTAAAATAATCAATCAAATCCTGGCACGTTTCTAACTACAATTATTCAAAAATCATTAAAATGCTTCTTACTGAATTACTACCCAGATGAACTAAAATACGCATAAGGATATCATTCAGTCTTGTGTCATGTAAGAAGGTAAAGAACACTTTATTGTGAATACTGCATTTCTTTATTCACACCTAACTATTGCCTTATAGAAGAAAAGGTTTCATTGAGAAAAAAGTTAACACAAATAAATGAGAAAAATGACTATACAGACCTTGTACAAAAATATCAATAGTCAAGGGGCATTTATCAAATTACCAAAAGAAACTTAAAAAACTCTTTACCACCTACAGGAAATCATATCATTATAGAGAAAAGATGTGTTTCACAAATAGACATTCTTTATTATAGGACAACAGCTGTTAACAACATTTAAACCAATGCCCTCAATGCCACCCACAACATAAAGCATAGAAAAAATCCTTTAACATTCATATCACAATGTACTAAATAACTGCTGCATTAAAAATCAAGTTTCTTTACGATTGATTGAGGGACACAGGAATATTAGAAAATCATAGACAATTGGGTTATACTGCTACTTTCAGGAGGTCTGGACACAGGCAAACAAAAAATATGGCCAGCCAGTTTAACCTTGCCAACAACTGTCATTACTGTTTTTTTGGTGTTCCAGCATGTTGGATGTCTTTTCCTAAGCCCTGCTGATGCAAAGATTCCCGGTATGTGTATGGGCATTATTGTGCGCTCCAGACCAAAGTACAGGCAGTCCCCGGGTTACACACAAGATAGGGTCTGTAGGTTTTTTCCTAAGTTGAATTTATATGTAAGTTGGAACAGGTACATTTTTTAGAGTGTAACTCCAGGCAAAAACATTTTTTTAAAGTTTTTTTGGATAGCATAGGGTAGGGTTAACACCCCTGTATGATTTGTTTTGTTGTCTGTATCCCTGTTCAGAAGATTTCACCTTACTTTCTGTCCCTGTAACAATTGGATTTTGAAAATGTTGGGTTGCTGTGGATACAAGGATTGGTGATAAAGCTTCAGTGGAGACACCTTTTTCCCATGAGAACTCTTCCAGGAGTGAATTTCCCTTCCTAGGGGTAGATTTCTCCTCACTTCCTGTTATCTCCCTCTGTTTGTAAGTAGGAGTTGTTTGTAAGTTGGATGTTTGTAACTCGGGAACTGCCTGACTTGTGTCTGTTGCCCGCAGGGTATCATACTAATTCAGAGTTTTACCACTTCCTCTGTAACTCATTCATGGTAAGTCATAGTACAATGTTAACAAATGACACCTTTAGAGCAATGGCTTGGCATATGGTATGACCCAGTCACTGATCGCTCATTGTGGTAAGTCCCTGTACTCCAATTACACATACCATCCAAATTCAGAGCTAGGTCACAGCCTTTAATGTGTCCCAGTTTTTGTTTCCTCACTCAATGACTAACTTATGATTGTGACACAGGCATTATGTTTCAAAATATAAAATCCAAACAGCAGGGGTGTGAATCCATTAGGTGCTGCTGAGCTGCCCACTATTTGAGTTTTTAGGGTTGAGTGCGCAGACAGTGTTCCAAAACCTACTAGCTCTAAACTCTATATAGTGGTCCCTTCTTCTGGTTATGGCCCACTACTTCTGCTGCTGTTCCCCATTTCTAGGAGCAGTTTAAACTGGTCTCCATACTCTCACTCTGCATGATATATATGTTGAGGTTTACATATTATGTTTTTTATCTCTTCTTCTAACTTGACTCCTTATGATGCTTAGCATCCTGAAGACAGCTGAAGCAAAGCCCTTCTACAGAGACTGGATATTCGCTGTATTGCCCTGTAGTTGTTTCTGGTAAATCCATATGCCCCTTGTGGATAATAGCTTTTTGAAGACACTTTTTTCTGAGCTGTATTACCTTGTGGTAAGTTCCTTGGATCCCTTTCTCTTTATCTTATTTTCTTAGGTTAGCTCTAATTCTGATTTGACCTAAGGTATTTGGGGGTTTCATCATGTTATCTCATGGCAGAAGCAGTTAAGCAGTTTGTTTTACCTATATTCTGGAATGCTTATCTCTCTACAACATACAATCTCCCTTTTTAAGGGCCCTCAGGTAATACTTCAAACTCTTCTTTCACATTTCCCTGTTTTTCCATGTCGGTCCTTTTTACTCTTTATGGATTCCTTACATGAACTTGTTTGGTTTGTCCAGATCTCCTTTCCCTGAAGTTAAAGCGATTGTAAAGTCTTGTTTTTTTTTTTTTTTTTAAATAACAAATATGTTATACCTACCCGCTCTGTGCAGTTGGTTTTGCACAGAGTGGCCCGGATCCTTCTCTTCTCGGGTCCCTCTTTGGCTCTCTTGGCCCCACTTTCCTGTTGAGTGCCCCCACAGCAAGCAGCATGCTGTGGGGGCACCCGAGCCGATTCCCAGCTCCCTGTGTCCATTCAGACATGGAGCCGTGACCCAGTCGCGCCCCCTCTCTCTCCTGATTGGCTAAATTAATTTGATTGACAGCAGCAGGAGGCAATCGTGCCGCACTGCTGTCTCAGCCAATGAGAAGGGGAGTCCAAGGCAGCTTAGACACTCCTGCAACATCACTGGATAAAGATGGGCTTAGGTAAGTATTAGGGGATCTGAAGGGGGCTGCTGCAAACAGAAGTTTTTTTCATCTTAATGCATAGGTGCATTAAGATAAAAAAAAGCCCTTCTGCCTTTACAATCCCTTTAAGGCTTAGGTGTGTAGGGATTAACCCTTTTTGTTTTATAGTCCAATGTTGATTTTTGTTATTGGACATTTTTTTTTTTTCTTTAAACTGCCTTGGTTAAACAAAAGCCTACTTGGTTTGTTTTAGTTTACCATTCTTTTAGGTGTCATGTTGTTCAGGTAACTTTTAGAACCATACAGATTCTCTTCTCCGATTGTATGCTGTCCTGGTCTGTAGCTCCGCGTTCTTCCTTTCATCTCTCTCCTTATTTTTTTTAGCATATTGTCTTTTATTGAGTAATTTTCATACTTTACAATAAACAGAAAACAGTGCTTGCAAAAAAGGCTTATTGGTACATAAGCTAGTACAAAGAGCAAATCTAGCACAACAGATTTTTCTATGTCAAAATATTGTATGAACCTCCCTAGGTCACTAATTATCCATGACAAAGGTATCAAATCTCCCAGGATAAAGAGGCCTAAAGTAGATGTTCAACCAGCACCTTACGAACTTTAAACCTACTTGCAGCCACATTCCTAAACTAATCTATCAAGCCCCGTAAAGAAAAAAATCGCTGTACTTATCTGTAGTCGCTTCCATCTGGTCCTAGGCTGAGTTGTCAGTGGCGGCTTCGGTGTGGAGGCATGTGCAGCCAACAACGGGAGCCCAATATTAACTCTATGTGTGACGTCACTTCCCAGGCATTTCCCAGTTGTTGTCGGTTTTCTCCTGCACACAGCATCCGCCGCTGGAGACTGGATCGAATCGGCTTCAGAAAAGGTATGTATAGTAATTTCTTCTTTAAATGGCTAGATAGATTAGATTTAGAATGTGGCTGCGAGTAGATTGGAGTTAGTTAGGTTTTGGATGAACTTCCACTTTAAGGCCCAATGAGAGAATTGATATTTATGTTTTTGGAGACATAAAGGGATTGTTGCACCTTACCCAATATAGCAACCATAATCACTAGCATTTCAGAGAAAAGAAGAAGAAAAAACACAACAACCAAAAGGTATAGCTCATACAATTATATTGGGTTTAGGAGAAATTGTATGGTCTCCAGGAAAAGAAATAAAGGTGACTTATTTGCTAATATTTTGGGCGTCCAGAGTATTTAACAATTGTGATTTAGCATACTATTCCATTTAATGGAAGGAGGACATTAACTGCACTCCTCTCCTTCAAGGTCTTTTCATTATATGGCTCCTGCGTTTGAAAACACCTGTACTATCCAGCCTTTCTTAAAATCATTGTGTAATTATTTTTTATTTCACATTGTTGGATCTCTCAGTGTATTTTACCCACTCCTGAATGTCCCAATTGTCTATGGTATTATAATATTCTTGTATCTCTCAATGGACTATAAAGAAAATTTTTGCACTTACCACAAAATATTTTTCTTATAGTCCATTGGAGGACAATGGTCCTTGGCTTTATGTATTGCTTGCTCACAAAATTGAGACATGATGGTTGGTGGTTGTGTCCAGACCTCCTGAAGGTTGCAGTATATACCAACTGTCTATATTTATATTCTTGTATTATTTCTGTATCCCTCAATTGACTTGTAGAAAAATATTTTACGATGAGTACAAAAATTGTATTTTCTTGCTTAAATATGTAGATTGAAATCTGACAACATGTGGTTACTACAGGTGCATCTCATAAAATGATTGGTCTTTTCACTAGCTGTAAGCCATATACATAAAACTTTATAGAAGGAAATGCTTGAAATATACTCTGTGTGTATAGCATCTATATAAAATATGTGGGTTTCCCTTTTTGAATTGAATTACTGAAATAAGTTAACTTTTTGATGATATTCTAATGTTATGAGATGCACCTGTATATAGGGACACCCAAGCTGGTTTAAAAAAATAAAAAAATCAAAGTTCAATTATTTCCAATGGGTCTAGAAGTGAAGCCACAGCATTTAATGCATATAGATTATAGACTGACTGAAGATCTGCTCTAATCGTGTGTACATTTAATACATATAGAGACTCTCAAATGCACTTGCTGGACTGTGAAGTGGGTTAGAAACCAGATATGAACAATGCATGGGAAATACCACTCCTGCATTATTACTGTATGTACTGGCAATAAATGCATATGCATTTTTTCCACAGTAGAGCTGCCTTTTAAGATATTGACAAAATAAAGAACCTAATGATATTCTTGCTTAGCCTACGCTAGCCCTATACAACAGGGCTGTAACTACCTTTGGTGAATATTTTTTACCTATATCTGGCCAAACAGTCCCAGGAGAAGCCAAGGCTGAATTCACATTGTAATACGTCTTGCAAGACAGTCATTCCCTCTTTCCCTAGAATGAGATCTGCCAAGTGATTGAGCAGGACATAACCCTAAGCTTTAACCTATAAAATAATTTGTACAAATATACTGTACATCCTACCAAAAATGAGTAATGTTATCGGCTATGACTGATGGACCTGCACTTCACATCCATACGCCATCTAGGTCCATACTGGGCAGTAAAGCATAATCGACATTAGCACCACAACAAGATCTGACAAGTGCAACAAGCAACTTAGATCCAAGCAATGTTATCACATGCACAAGTGATAGTGTAATGTAATGTTTCCTGTTGGCTGTGTAATATGTTCCATCCAGCAGAACATGTCTGAAGTGATATCACAATTGGTCCCTAATCAATGATACAGCTACATCCCAAGTGTAAAAACAGCAGCAGTAAACTGAAATTTAGGAAGTACTGATTTCTATAAAATACTGCTGATTTGACAATTGGAATGTAGCTACGTTATTCAGAGCAGCTTTATGAATAGGCAAAATTGTTTGAAATAACATAAAGGAAATTGTATCATTTTTTTACCATTATAAATAAGCTCCTTTGTCCATCCATATTGTAGAACACTCTAATATATATATAAAAATATAAAACTGAATGCTGCAATTTGTTTTTTTGTTTGACCTTCTGTAGGGCTCAACCACCTTCACTGTCCTATGGTGTTTACTTCTTGTAACCGTCAGCATTCCTGCCGCTCTACCAGCCTCTCTCACAATTTGCACATTGTACTCACAAACAAGACTTAAGAAAAATAACATATTCTGTTTAAGTGCACAGAGGATTAATATGTGTGGACAGCTTAACATCATCTGCTTTGATAAAGTAAGAACTGACCCGCAGAACAATTTTGGTCTTCAAATCTTGATCTGTGAAAACATATTTAGGGCTCAACCCTGCATATCTGATTTAATGTTTTTGTATTCATTACCATTTTCATTTTTAAGCCAAATCCTTTTTATGGTATCGCTTTTGTTTAACTTATTCATTTTGTTGAGAAAATCCCTTCTCTTGAAGCAGAATTTATAGAGGGGACTGTCTTAGTGAATGGTAGCTGTGTGCATCACATCTAAATGGAGTTAATAATTTTGGTAAAATGTGTCATACAGCCTAACCATCTTCCCCAGGCTCAGGTCAGCAGGTTTGTTTCAGGTTAGTAGCTGTGTTTTTGCACTTTTAGCCAGAAAGTGCAACAGTAGGGGCCATTTCACATGGGTGTAAAGTCTGGATCCATCTATCAGTTTTTAGGGAAGGATCCAGACTAACCCACAATGCATACAACTTATACAACTTGAATATGTATTTCATATTATTTCAACTAAGAATCCCTGTTTATGTGGCAATACGTTTGATATAAATATGTAAAGGTTAATGCGTGGTTACACCTCTTGAGTATCTATAGTAACTAGATTATTCTTTAATAGGAACAAGAAATTATGTTTTATGTGCTGTAACCCCTTGTACTGTATTTTTGTATTTTCCTGTTAGTAATGTTCACCCTCTGAAAAGCACTTCTGGACAGACAGACAGACAGACAGACAGACAGACAGACAGACATCTGTGTACAGAATATAACAAACAATCTGATATTCTTTTAATACAGACAGGTACCCTGACAGAGGATGGCATGGAACTACGGGGCATTCTTCCCTCAGGAGGATCATTGTAAGTTTAATATTTTATCTTGACTTTGTTTTATGGCAGCTGTTCTGAACTAAGTTGTTTTTTAATGGTTCGTGGTATGGTTTTAGGTACACATCTTGGGGGGTTGATTTTCTAAAGGCAAAGACAGTTTTTTCCCCAATTCTTAGTGAAAGACATAAAGATCTGTAATGTAAGCAATAATACATGATTGATTATTCTTTGCAGAGTGAAGGTTCACCACTCTGGGGAAAATGATCTTGCAATGTGCAAATTCCTATGCAAAGTGAACGGCTTTTCTGCCATAATAAATCAACCCCATGTGTTATTCATGATTCTTTTAGAGAGTTAGGGGGAACTTGAGCTATTGGCTAACATGTACCTAACCAACCAGTTTGCAAAGAATCAGTTGAAGTGTTACTAAACCCAGGAGCCTGCATTCACTATATCTGGTCTTCCACAGTACACAGATCATGGAAATGTAATAGTTTTAGTAAATATAAACTGCTAAATACCTTTTCTCATTGGCAGTTAGAGCAGTCTTGTGACTTCTATCGGTGTCTGGTTAAAGCTTGTAGGAGGAGTTTTCATACTGTTCTGACCCTTAACGCTCTGTCTGGACAGTGCTGATTGGCCCTGTGCTGATCACATGCACTTTCCCAAGGAAAAAAAAAACTCTCTAGCAATACACACCAAACTGAGTGTGTACAGCTTGTCCCCTACCCTCTGTACTATCCGGAGATGAATTGGAGACACTGGAAGAAGGTGAGGATCAGATAAGACAGGATCAAACAGCATTTTTACACAATGCAGAGGATTAACCCCTAACTCACTTATACACATTGAGTATAACAAGCATGCTTTACTGCATTTACAGACTGATTTTACTGTTGTGGGTTTAGTAACACTCTAAAGTGGGGTACACACACAGTAGAAAATCTGCCGAAAATTCCCATCCGAGGTAAAATCGTACGATTTTCGGCTAGTGTGTACACAACTTTCAGCAGCTGATGCCGACATTTTCAACGAAAAAAACGGATGGGACAAACACCAAAATTTTTATCGTCTGTCCCCAGACGACCAATTTTCGTTTAATGTGTATGCAGTACGTCCGTGAAAAATCGGATACGAAATACCGCGCATGATCTGAAGTTGCTAACGACCCAGAAGTCTAGGAACAAATGTCCCCAAAAAAAAAAAATCGGACGAGAAATTTCGTGAAGATTTATGCACTCTCAACTAAAAACGGTTATCAAGAGAGAGAAAAATCAGAGGATATTTCGTCCGATTTCCGTCAAGCGTGTACGTGCCTTAACTAAAATAAGTCTCTTAAAGAGATGTTAATAATCAAGCAGTAAAGGGGTTACTAAAAGAGCGTTGACGAGGACCAAAACAGTTTCATTATGCTTGAGTCCAGTGTAGAATAATTTGCCCAGTATCAAGAGTATTCTGTCTCCTGAAAATTGCATCACAAGTTATATAAATCTTCCATTATAATAGTTAGATTTTACATTGTATAGTTTATAGCATTCTGCTTTATGGGAAATGCTTGCACTGTTTGTGTTTTATAATTATTTATTTACATGATATTATCATATAGTTTTCAGGATGTTCATTGCTTTACACCTGGGAACAACTTGCCTTGGGGTCCACTGTTAGGAGCAATGGTTAGCTGTCACTCTCTCATTGTCCTGGATGGCAAACTACATGGAGACCCGCTTGACCTGAAAATGTTTGAAGAAACAGGCTGGGTAAGGAGAATAAGATAAAATTGTCACTTATAGAAAAAAGCATGGATTATCATGTCTTCCTGAAACTATATAATACATGATAATAAGGCTGTGCATGGGTTAACTGAAGAGGGATAAAATGATTCAGTCATCAGTAACTGTTACACTATAAGTCTTGACAGAATAAATGACAGCATGTCAGTTGTTCCCTTATACAAAATTGAAGAAGCTTTTCATTTGGCTGAGCTTGGAAGGAGATGGTGACAGGTCTTGAAAGTAACAGTGTTACATGAAAGGACAGGCAGTCCCCTGGTTCAGGCATCTGCCCATCGTATAAACAGCTCCTAACTTCAGCTTGTTTAATTAAAAGAGAAGTTATTTTTTGGAATTATACTTACCTAGGTGGATTCAACATCGCTCCGATGCTGCATCTGTCCTCCACTGGCTCTAAGGCTGTGAACCGAGCGACCAAATACCGCTGAACGCTCAGTTCTCAGTGCTTTGTGAGCAGAGAGCTGGTGATTGCAAGTCACTGGCTCTCTGCTCTGAACACCCCCCCCCCTCCTCCCTGCGCTCCCTGCGCTCCCTGCGCTCCCTGGAGTGCTGGGCTGTATAGGGGGTGGGAGTCGCTAGCTCAGGCTCTCAGAAGATCACTGAGAGACTAAGCCGGGTGCCAGTGCTGTTCTAGGAATTTGGGTGGATCCCGACCACATGGTCACAATCTTTCCCCAGCCTGGACCAGCTCTGTGACAACAGCCGACAGCAGGCTTCAGCCCACTGTCTGTTGAAAACGGGTCACAGGACTGCAGGACGAACTGCACTCCTGCTTGTGATCCATAGGAGAAGTACAGCCAAATGAGCTTTAACTCTACTTCTCCTTTAACTTTTCCTAAAAAGACCTGAAAGCTGATTTTTTGTAGAGCTGCACCAGATGTTGCACTCTCCAGTTTTAGTAAATTAACCCCATAGTTTCCTCTGCAACCCAAAAAACGAATGTTTTTCTGCCAATCAAATTCAGGCAGAAAGGGTATCGATAGCAACTGGTATAAAAATCAGAGCGTGAACTGAGGTGTTGTAAAAGTATTAGAGAAGATAATAGAACATTCTTAAAAGTGTATCTAAAGCCATTCACTACTATATCTAATGTTTCAATAGGATTTGGCTTTAGACTTGTGTTCTTATTTTAAACAAAACTGTTTGGTTGATTGGTAATGAGAGTAAAAGTAAAAAAAACAGAACAGTAAGGTTATATCTAGACCACTGTTCCTGATCTTTGCTGACAGTATTATGACAGAAACTGTACCAGGTGACTGGAGGAAAGCTAACTTGATACCTGTATTCAAAAAAGGGCAAAGGCATATCCTGGGAAATTATAGGCCGGTCAGCCTGACGTCAATAGTATGCAGACTTCTTGAGGGGATGATAAGGGACTATATCCAAGAGTTTGCTAAAATCAATAATATCATCAGCAGTAATCAGCATGGGTTTACAAAGGGGCATTCATGTCAAACCAATCTGTTAACATTCTACAAGAAGGTTAGCTGTGAGCTAGATAGTGGGAGACCTATGGATGTGGTGTACCTGAATTTTGCTAAGGCGTTTGATACAGTTCCCCACAAACGGTTGATTTATAAATTAATGGCCACAGGCATTGACCACAAGGTTTGCTCTTGGATACAGAACTGGTTAAAGGGGAGTGTCCAAAGGGTGGTGGTACATAATGCATACTCGGACTGGTCCGAGGTGGTAAGTGGGGTCCCCGAAGGCTCAGTTCTGGGTCCAATTTTGTTCAATTTAGTCATAAATAAGATTGAGGACGGGGTCAGTAGCTTGATCTCAGTTTTTGCAGATGACACAAAATTGAGCAGGGCAATAACTTCACATCGGGAGGCAGAAATCTTGCAGAATGACCTGAACGAAATAACAGAGTGGGCAACTACATGGCAAATGAGGTTTAATGTGGATAAGTGCAAGGTATTGCACTTAGGGACTAATAACGTAAACACAAAATACATGCTAGGGGGGGAACCTCTGGGGGTATCAAAAATGTAGAAAGATCTGGGGGTCTTAGTAGAAGATAGACTTAGCAATAGTATGCAATGTCAAGCTGCAGCTGCCAAAGCTGGCAGAATATTAGCATGCATAAGGAAGGGGATGTATCCCAGAGACAAAACTATAATCCTTCCACTTTATAAATCACTGGTTCGACCACATCTGGAGTATTCTGTCCAGTTCTGGTCACCAGTCCTCAGAAGGGATGTGTTGGAGCTGGAGAGAGTACAAAGAAGGGCAACAAAACGTATTAGGGGATTAGAGGACCTTAATTACGAAGAACGTTTATTAGTGCTTGATTTATTCTCTCTGGAGAAGAGACGCCTGAGAGGGGACATGATAGCAATTTACAAATACCTCAATGGTGATCAGAGCATAGAAAAAAAAATATTCAGTCACAAGTTATACATGAGGACACGACGCCATACAATGCGATTGGAGGAGAAGCGTTTTAACCTCAGGCTATGCAGGAGGTTCTTTACCGTAAGGGCTACAAGACTGTGGAATTCTCTGCCACAAATGGTATTAATTGTGGGGAGTATGGCTACTTTTAAAACACTTTTGGACATACATCTCAAGGATAAAAACATTCAGGGGTATGGGAAATGATTCACACCGACACAGGTTGAACCGGATGGACTATTGTCTTTATTCAACCTCAACTACTATGTAACTATGTAAGAACTCAATGAACCATATTTGGAGGTCTAGGAACCTCCTGAAAGACTGAGATAAGATATGCATTTTATAACAGATATAAAAAGTCAACATAATTGCAAACTCCATTAGATATAAACATGAAAACATCAACACAATTTTTTTTCTATGTTCGGTCTTCTATACTGTATAATTAGCAATTAACAAAATATTTTAATTCTTAAGCATCCCTAAAAGTAATTAAAAATAGAAGTAGACTGCCAGCACTTGACTAGACATACTGATAAGTGTGAATCAAGGGAAAATATGGAGAGGAAACAACCGATCACGTGCAGGGGAATTTAAAAAAATGGAACTTCCTGTATATATACTTGGATATTTAAGGTAAACACATATTTAATCCATGGCACGTGATTGATTTTTCTCCTCATACTTATGCAAATCATGCACATTGTGTGAGAAGCTTCCTGAAAAAGCTGTACACACAAAAATACAAAATTACAGAAAACAGAAAAAAAAAAAAAAGTTTGTTGTACTGGAACAAGAACTTGTATAGCTAAAAGCCATTAAATTAAAACAGAAAAAAAAACATTTACTAAAAGGTCCAGTAGATGGCGATAGAGATCCATGAAATAAATAAATCATATTTGTATAGACATGATAAAACATGTAAAATGAAAAAACCCTAAAGAATATTATGCATGTCTCCACTCAACCTCTGAAGAGCAAGCAAAGCAAAAAAGTGCTAACTAAAGCCCACTAGATGACAACTGAAATAAAATATATATAAAATATATATATGTATTTTTATCATGTACCTGAACCTGTTCACAGACTATGCACACAAGCATTAACATTTATTTACTAACAGTAAAAGCACTTTAAAAACACTCATTCACCTCTGCAGTTATAGACATTATGTGGGCTGATAGCCTCTTATATGACAGCATAATAACAGGTCTTCTTTAATGAGACCCCCTAATGTCACCTATTGACCTCAGTTAAGCTGATTAAGTTCTACATAACATAGCTGTCTGGACTGCGGATCCTAGCTGCACCCCACTTTGATCGTTGGGACTGTTTCCTCACCTGAGTGGTTCTCCCTTTTCTCTATCGATTTACATAGCATAAGCTGATTAAGCACAGATCACGTTTGATTAGATTCTTACCTGTCCTCAACTCCTGGGAAACGCATGACATCGGTAGTTGGGTTGGAGGGAGGGGTGTGATACCTTTGCTAACTTTACAGTGATCTGTAGCTCAGTCTCTCAGCAACTGAAAAAAAAAGGTGTATCTCTGCGCTGTGTTGGTGGGGCAGCTGACACAGATAAGTAATATACCAAACTTATAAATAATATTAAGAAAAAGTGTGTAGCGCCAAAAGTAAATGAACAACAATGAAATGTGAGTACTGTGTTATAAAATTACAACACATTTAAATAAAGTCCATAAAGTGCTAAAGTGAAAAAAATGTATTTATATAAGTCTAGTCTTGAATGAAAATCAACAATAAAAAACAATATAGTGAAAAATATAGATTTATATGCTCAGTCCCATGATAGGATCAGCAGTATAAACTTATTGGTGAATGCAATAAAGTTCAGTGCAGAGATGTGAACAAATAATTGGTGATAACTTGAAAAGTGACAAAGTGATCCAGTACAGTGCTCCATAATCATCCACGACCACACCCCTGTGAAATGGACACTCCCCGGAAAAGCTGGCTGCCGTTACAGCAGCAAACGCTCACTCAGTGTAGATCCACCATCTGTTGTGAGGAAGGCTGTTCAGCAATCCTCACCATCCAGATGTAGCTGTGATAAATAAAGCTCACCGGGAGCCAGATGAAGTCTCCATAGTGTAGTATTGATTGGATTTGTACGTTAAAAGCCAAAATAAAATAAATCATAAAACCATATGACAATGGGTGCCACTAACGACCCGGTATCGGATAGTGGCCTGACGTCAGCACTAGTGTCTCCTCATGGAGCTCCAGATGGTGATAATGGGTATCGCTACATGCTAGTGCCAGGCCACAATGCTAAGGATTTCCCCCCCAGGAGGTGAGTGAGCTTGGGTCCAGAGGCAGATGAAGCAGGTAGGGATCATCAGAAGCATAGTCAGTAAAGCCAAAGTTTAATAACAAGAGCCTGCAGGTTGAGATCAAGTAGAAGCATAGTTGAGGAATAAGTCAAAAATCGGTAACAAAAAACTGTGAAGATACGGATGGCAACAGGAGCAAAAGGGGCAAGATATTGGCTGAAAAGGAGCATAAAATCTGGCAAACAAGAAGTGCAGAGACATGGCTTAAGTTAGGAGGTTAATGGGAGGAGCAAAGGGTTCACAGTTCACCAGAAGTAAGACTCAAACACATTTGTCCAAGGAAACAGGCAGGGAGCTGATCAGCATCTCAGTTGGCACAGTGAGAAGAAACACAGCCAAACACTGCAGAGGTTCAAGGTTCAAATCCAGATCCTGACAGTACTCCCCTGCTACCAAGGTGACCAGGTTTGTGAGTAAACCACTGGTGGTATATTTTTGTCAATCTGGGAGCATGAACATTCTGCTCTGGTTCCCAAGAATTTTCCTCTGGTCAATACCCTTCTCATTGAATCAGATACTGTAATTTGTTCCTAAAGATCCTGGAATCAAGAATTTGTTCAACCACAAATTCCTCTTCATCATGTACCTCAACAGATGGAATAGAGACCAACTTGCTTGTCTAGAATTAATTTTATTTTTTTATGATCAGTGATAACTGTTACAGAATGATTAGCTTCTTCCAGAAGTTCCAGCAGATGCCTCTATTCCGAAAAGGCTTCCAGTTGTTCATTCTTCATATCATAATTACTTTCAGCTGAAGAAATTAAATGAGAGAAAAAAAGAAAAGTATGAAGCAAAATCTTTTCAGCTATTTGCAGAATAGAATAGCTCCCACAGCAGAATCTGAAGCATCCACTACATGATAAAAGGCAGTTCAGGATCAGGATGTACCTTTATTGGTGCAGAAGTTAAAAAAGTCTTTAGCCTACTAAATGCAGGCTGTGCCTCAGGGGACCACACAAATGGCATCACCTTACAGAATTTTCTGTAGAAGTTGGCAAATCCAACAAATCATTGTATCTCCTTAAGTTTGGTAACAAATGGTTGAAGATTGGGATCAATCAGAAGTGTAGACGAAGGAACAAGCCAAAAAGTTGGTAACAAATTGTTGTAAACATACAGATGCAAGCAGGAACAAAAGGAGCAAAGGGTTTACGGTTCACCGGAAACAAGATACAAAGCAAGTTTGTCCAAAGAATCAGGCAGCACAATGTCCAGCATCTCAGGTGGTAAAGCGAGAAGAGAAACAGCCCGACAACACAGAGGTTCCATGTTCAGGTCTGGATCTTGACACTCTAGCTATTAATCAATAATAATTTCTAGCTTTGCCAGTTTGTAATAGCAATGAATTGCTACTACATATTCACCAGTGTGATATGGCTCTAAAGGAAGTCTAAACACACAAACAAGGGAGGAGTTTTAATGTTCCCGGACTTGGGCTTTAATAATAGCATTCAATGCCAAGCTGCGGTTTCCAAAGCAAGAAAAGTCCTTGCTTGCATTGAGAGGTATTATTTTGCCCCTGTACAAATCATAAGTAAGGCCTCATCTGGAATATGCAGATCGGTTTTGGGCACCAGTTCTCAAAAAGGATATCGGGGAACTGGAGAAAGTGCAGAGAAGAGAGACCAAACTGATAAGAGGCATGGAGGAGCTCCGCTATGAGGAAAGATTAGAGGTGCTGAATTGATTGTCTCTTGAGAAGAGGAGATTAAGGGGGGATGTGATCATAATGTATAAATACATAAGTAGTGGCGTCACTAGGGTGGGGCCAGAGGGGGCCATGGCCCCACCAAAATTAGTCTGTGCCCCCCCCCCATGTGCCCCCCCAATTAATTATGGACATAGTTGCCAACAGTCCCGTTTTTCTGTCTGTCTCCCGGGAAAAGTCCCAGGAAATTGGCTTTATCCCTGACCTGTGGTCACTGACACTGCGATAGCTGAGGAGAATATCTAGCTGCGGTATCTCTCTCATGCTAGCTGGTCACTTCCTTGTGTACAGTGGAGAGGGGAGGGGCCTCTGACCCAAGCAGCTAATCGGCTTCTCTCTTCAGTGCACAATCAAAGCAATTTACTTGTACACTGAAGCCGATTAGCTGGCCGGTCCGAGGCCCCTCCCCTCTCCCCTGTACACAAGGAAGTGACCTGCTAGGCAGAGGGAGATCCCACGTGGGCACCACAGAGCTCAGCTGCTGCTTGTCCCCTCAGCTCTGAGCTGACACAGACGTGCAGGGGGAGATGCAATGCTGCAGGCACCACAGCACAGTTGGCAGGTGAGATAATTTTATATTTTGACCACAGATACTAGTGAGTTCAATTTACATTATGACAGACTAACCCTCTAGCTTGCCCTCCCCCTCAGCTATGCAAGGTTGGTGATGGGATCCCCCTTGTTAGTCTGCCCACAATCGCTGCCATCATCCCCTAGTCTTCTTCTGGGTACAGTGACTTCTATTTTCAGCCATTGGTCGGCCATCTGCACACGTGCACTTTTTTTGCCCCAGGACCTGGCTCTGTCCTTATCATCTTACAGATGGGTCAGCAGTTTTCACTGCATTGCACATCAACATAAACACTTGATAGAAGACACAGGTTTTTCCTAAAAGACAATGATAAAGTCTCTTCTACCAAAAAAAAAAAAAAATAGGTAACTACTACATTTACTTTCAGTTTCACTTTAACCACTTGCCGACCGCCGCACGACTATTTACTGCGGCGGTCAGCCCCTCACAGGCAAAGAGACGTAGTACTACGTCCCTAGCCTGTGAGGGTCTCGGGAGCGAGCGCGCGCCGCCGGAGGCGCGCTTCCACTCCCGCACGGTTACAGACCCCCCCCCCCCGCGCGTGACTGGCGGACCCGATCGTCCGCCGGTCACTCGCGATCGTCGGTGGAGAGGGAGAAAGGCAGGCGGCTGATGTAAACAAGCCGCCTGTCATTCTCCCCTGTGTAGGAATAGTGATCACTATGTAGGACCGTTGATCACTGTTCCTACACCTCAAGCCACAGCCAATCACAGTTAGAATCACGCCCCTAGGGACACACATAACCCCTCCCTCTCAAAAAAAGTTAACCCCTTCACTGCCAGTGTAATATTACAGTAACAGTGCATATTTATAGCACTGATTACTGTAGTAATGTCACTGGTAACCCCAAAAGTGTCAAAAATGTCAGTCAAGGGTTTGATCTGTCCGTCGCAATGTCGCAGTACCGCAAAAAAAATTGCAGATCGCCGCCAGTACGCGTTAAAAAAAAAAACAACAAAAATGACAAAAATCTTTCCCTTTGTTAGTAAACGCGATAACTTTTGCGCAAACCAATCAAAATACGCTTTTTGCGATTTTTTTTTTTTTTACCAAACATATGTAGCATAAAACAAATTGGCCGAAAATGTTAAAATAATTAGATTTTTACATTTTTTTGGGGGTTCATTTCATATAAAAAAATGTGAAAAATATTGTTATTTTTGCAAAATTGACGCTTTTTTTTGTTTATAGCGCATGATCAAAAAATCGCACAGGTGATCAAATACCACCAAAAGAAAGCTCTGTTTGTGGGAAAAAAAGGACGTAAAATTCGTTTAGGTACAGCGTTGCATGACCGCGCAATTGTCCGTTAAAATCACGCAGTGCCGAATCACAAAATAGGCCCTGGTCAGGAAGGGGGTAAAATCTTCCGGGGCTTAAAGCGAGGTTCCGGGCACAAAAACTATTTTTTTTTTGTGCCCCTCCGCTAGGTAGAGCTCACCTGAAAAGGAATTGGATAGTTATTTTTATTTTTTTTGTTTACTCGCCTTTTTATTGAAGATCGTAAATACTCACCTCTGACTGCTTCCTCCCTCGGAGCCGCGGCTCACCCCGTCACTTCCTGCCTCGCGATGATTCCTGGGAGCTAAACGTCATAGCTCCCAGGAATCAATGCGACGGCACCGGCCCCGCTCGTCATTTCCGGGCGACGCCGCATTCCCCTGCTAAACAGCTTCTGGGCATGCCCAGAAGCTGTTTAGGAATGCGGCGCCGCACCGGAAGTGACGAGAGGGGCCGGTGCAGTGCATTCTGGGACACGAAGACGCGGAAGAAGACAGAGAAGAGGACCGCGCCGGCTTCAGCTGCCCACAACAGAGATGGAAACGCTGTGGAAGAAATTTTCTAAGTAAGTATTTCTTCTAAAAGGTAAGTGCGAACCGGGACAGATCAGAGGCTAGCCATTGTGGAATGTGCTAGCCCTGACTGTCCCGGGGGTATGTTCAGCAAAAAATCATTTCTGTGCCCGGAACTCCGCTTTAAGTGGTTAAACCAGAAAACCAGGCAAGTAGCTAGCTACAGAATTGGAATATGTGAAAAGTTCCAACAGCCTGTAATTCTCTTCAGCCAACCTTGTTAACCAGACAGCCTGGCCACATACCTGGTTTCCTGTGTCACCTGCCTGCTTATTGGACAGAGGTGATCATGCTGCTTTTTTGACCAGTGACCAGACATAAAGTAGATTTACTGCAAACCTCGTCACTAAAATTTCTGTAAGATTTAATATTGATATAATTAAAGAAAAAAAAGTTGTTTTAAATCTTGTTAAATTTGCACCTTTTGGGATCTTTCACATGGCAATCTCTCCAGCTGTCAGTTCTTCAGGCGGACCTGATTGGATAGTCTATGCATTCCTATGGACTTGCAAGTGAAAATGGATTTGTATCAATTTACACCTATCTACCTCTGGGTCTGATCGGCCCACTCTAAAAAAAAGAAAAAAAAATGGAGAAGGACTGCATCCTCTTTCATTTGGACGGATCGGATCTGAGGCAGCCGAGTGTAAACGGACAGCGGAGTCTGTTTACACTCAGCGCCTCCTATAGCGCAGAGAAGGGTCTGTGCCTGCCCACTCTTCATAAATTGAGGGGATACAGACCTGTCATCTGTCCACTGTGCTCTGATCAGCAGGGGATCAGCTCATAGATTCCTTGCTGATCAGAATGGAAGGCGTCCGTGTGAAAGGGCCCTTTATTAAAAGATGCAGCCATGAAGGATCTTTTTTTGCCAGCTCCTGCTATGAGGTGTCAACTGTCACCCAGATGTGCTCCTGTGTTGTCACCTTATTACATATGACCCTGGTGAAAACTACAAACAGCCATGATGTCACATATTCACCTTCACTATTATTGTGGACTCATTCACATTTACATAGATTTTATATAATTTATATTTTTATATAGCGCTGCTAGTGTGATCTTATTTAGATTGAGCAATTTTGCACCTATGTGATTAATATTTTGGTTTAATAGCAGCAGCTTGTTTTTCTCTTTTAAGAGTTTTATACTACACACTGACTTTTTGGTTCTAATTGGTATAGCGCTGGGTGAGTGGGCATAATTTTTTATAATTACACCTACTCCTTTTCTGAGCTAGTAATAGTTCATGTTTATGCGTTTTTGATGCCCATTTTCAGGAATATTAAATGTTTATACGTTTGATGCCCATTGTTTCTTGACAGTGGGCATCGAATGCATAAACATGAAATATTCCTGACAGTGGGCATCAAACGCATAAATATGAAATATTCCTGGCAATGGCCATCAGTCATGAATAATTCATGTTTATGCGTTTGACCCTTTTCAAGAATATTTTATGTTTATGCGTTTTGATGCCCATTGTCAGGAATATTTAATGTTTATGCGTTTTATGCCCATTGTTAGGAATATTTAATGTTTTCATGTTTATACACTTGATGCCCATTGTTAGGATATATAAAGTGTATGCATTTATTGCTCTTGCTCATTGACAAGTTATACCAAGGTAATGCAACTGCTCATTGGCATGAGTATTCGTGTGTGTGTGTGAATGTGACACACATACACACACACACACACACACAATTTGTCCTATTATACTTAGAGTATTTTACCATAGCGTTTTGTGTTAATTATTCTTATTTATCAATGGTCGTGGACCTCGTGTGTATACGTTTTTTTTATTTTTTATGGTGATGTTTTGATAATGCACATTTATTAGGGTGTGTGATAATGTGGTTCCAATTTAGTTAGTTTAGTTGATTGCTGGTTGGTAGTGCAACTACATTTTACCAATAACATACAGTATGTCAATGATCATGATGTCCAGGGATCTGTAGTTGTTTTTGGTGTTAATGTATATTGCACAAATAAAACAAAGGTGAATTTGTAACAAGACCTCTGGATTGCATTCTATTATTGAGATGTATATATGTGTAAAGTCGCATTTTATAGCTGGCCCCCCTACTTTTATCCCTGTCCCCCCATGTGCCCCCCCTAAATATGAAAGCTGGAGATGCCACTGTACATAAGCTGTACATATAGTGAACTTGGTGCTGAGTTATTCACTTTAAGGTCATCACAGAGGACAAGGGGGCACTCTTTACATCTAGAGGAAAAGATATTTTGTCTCCAAATATGGAAAGGTTTTTTCACAATAAGAGCTGTGAAAATGTGAAATAGACTCCCTTCAGAGATGGTTCTGGCCTGCTCAGTAGATTGCTTTAAAAAAAGGCCTGGATTCTTTCCTAGGTGTACATGATATAACTGGGTACTAATATTTATAGGTAAAGTTGATCCAGGGAAAATCCGACTAGTGTATAGGCTGTCTTAAGGGAGAAAATCCAAAAAGTTTTTCAAACCCAAAATATGTGAACATACCAGATATGGCTTATATTCCAAATACAGAGATACAGTATATTTTTGACTACAGTTATGAACTGTGCAAAAGTGACTGCAGGTTCACCAGGTAATGGTTTCCTGTATGTCCTTGACAGTTAAATTGGCACAGTCTGGTAATTAGACCCTTGCAAATGTGTCAGATAAGTTCTGACTCACGTAAATAGTTTGTTAATCTCCAATGGTATCTTAAAATACCAATTTGGATGTAAATAAAAGTTCTGAGACTTTTTAAGAAAAAAAGGCATACCAAAGCTGTTTTGTGTTGAAGAATTTTAGGCCACTGTTTCAACACAAAAGGAGGTATTTGAAGTATGTATGTACAGAAACTAAAAATCTTCACAGCTGTGGGAAAATTGACTTATCTTTGGTTAGCAGCAGACAGCAGGAGTAGGGATGATAGAACTTTTCAAAAATTCGGTTCGACCAGAACACCCGAACTTCCCGAAAGTTCGACGGATTTCAGAACCCCATTGAAATCAATGGGACCCTAACTTCGGTAATCAAAAAACACCATTTTGAAGCCCTAAAACCCAATAAATGCCCCTAAAAAGTGCCTAGGGTTCTGGTTCATGCCCCAGGGACTATTAATCACACAAAAAAAGTTCTTAAAAATTTTCATTTTTGATAGAGAGCCAATTATTGAAAAAATTATTGAAAAAAAAAAGAAATTTCTTTGGATTTCGTGTCTGGGGGGTCGAAAAAGTGTACCTGTGAAGTTTCAGCTCTGTAGCATGTCCAGAACCAGAAAAAAAAAGTTTGTTTGTATTAGAATTAATATAGAACAGGATAGTGGCTCCGCTATTTTCACATCTTGCAGGTTTAGTAACAGGCATTTTTTTGGGCATTTTTTGGGGGTCTTTGGAGCCAGGCATAACATCAGAACTTCTGTTTAGGGGTATATATACACACACACATGTATGTATATATACACATACACATATATAGGTGTGAAAGTAGCAGAACACTATGCTTGCGCTAATGAAATAATTAACACCCATATGGCTTCTCTGCTATAACACCTATATATGTGTATGTGTATAAATACATATAAGTGTGTGTGTGTGTATATATACCCCTATACAGAATTTCAGATGTTTTGCCTCCCTCCAAAGACCCCCAAAAAATGCCCCCAAAAAAACACCTGCTGCAAAAACACACCTGGGCGTTTTTGTAGCTAACGTTTTTTGGGCATTTTTTGGGCTTCTTTGGAGGCAGGCATAACATCTGTACTTCTGTGTAGGGGTATATATACACACACACATGTATGTGTATATACACATACACATATATAGGTGTGAAAGTAGCAGAACACTATGCTTCTCTGCTAAAACACCTATATATGTGTATGTGTATAAATACATATAAGTGTGTGTGTGTGTATATACCCCTATACAGAAGTTCAGATGTTATGCCTGCCTCCAAAGACCCCCAAAAAATGCCCAAAAAAACGCCTGCAACAATGCACCTGGGCGTTTTTTTTTTTGGCGCAGGCGTTTTTTGGGCATTTTTTGGGGGTCTTTGGAGGCAGGCATAACATCTGTACTTCTGTGTAGGGGTATATATACACACACACATGTATGTATATATACACATACACATATATAGGTGTGAAAGTAGCAGAACACTATGCTTGCGCTAATGAAATAATAAACACCCATATGGCTTCTCTGCTATAACACCTATATATGTGTATGTGTATATATACATACATTGTGTGTGTATATATACCCCTACACAGAAGTACAGATGTTATGCCTGCCTCCAAAGACGCCCAAAAAATGCCCAAAAAAACGCCAGCTACAAAAACGCCCAGGTGTGTTTTTGCAGCAGGCGTTTTTTTTGGGCATTTTTTGGGGGTCTTTGAAGGGAGGCAAAACATCTGAAATTCTGTATAGGGGTATATATACACACACCCTTTTATGTATTTATACACATATATAGGTGTTATAGCAGAGAAGCCATATGGGTGTTAATTATTTCATTAGCGCAAGCATAGTGTTCTGCTACTTTCACACCTATATATGTGTATGTGTATATATACATACATGTGTGTGTGTATATATACCCCTACACAGAAGTACAGATGTTATGCCTGCCTCCAAAGATGCCCAAAAAATGCCCAAAAAAATGCCAGCTACAAAAACGCCCAGGTGTGTTTTTGCAGCAAGCGGTTTTTTGGGCATTTTTTGGGGGGTCTTTGGAGGGAGGCAAAACATCTGAAATTCTGTATAGGGGTATATATACACACACACTTATATGTATTTATACACATACACATATATAGGTGTTATAGCAGAGAAGCCATATGGGTGTTAATTATTTCATTAGCGCAAGCATAGTGTTCTGCTACTTTCACACCTATATATGTGTATGTGTATATATACATACATGTGTGTGTGTATATATACCCCTACACAGAAGTTCAGATGTCATGCCTGACTCCAAACATGTCCTCAAAAAAGCCCTATAAACGCCTGCAACAAAAAGCAGGGTGACAGGGGCAAAGCCACTATCAGTTTCTATAAGTGAAACGATCTTTTCTCTATAGCAGTCACCCTGAAATGGAAGGGTTTTGTCACCCTGCCATAGCAGTCAGAGTCAGTTAACCCTACACTACACTACGGTTCCCCTTACACTTAACACTTTCCCTACAGAAACTAGATTATTAAATCTAACTATAGTGGAAAATAGTACTCTAACTACACTAGATATCCCTTTCCTCACACTAATAATTGCTAAATGACACTTTGAGAGCAGAAGTAACAGAACTGCTTCCACTCTCTTCCACAGCCCTGTATTAAAATGGTAGAGATTTGGCGGGGCTATCTTATATACTGGGGGGCGTATTCACTAATGATTGGCCTCTGGACCCCCTAGTCACTCCAATCACATTCCTAGCATTCTCCTGCCCCCTCAATTGGCTTTTACTGATAGTTCTGGTCCAATCACAGGCTTTTAAAGCCCAGTTCCTGTCCCATTGCATTTTGGTCGGTTCTGGTTGCCGAATTTCGAACTTTTTCAGCAAAAAGTTCGGAATTCGGCTGAACCTCGAACAGTCAATGTTCCGGTCGAACGGATGGTCGACCAGAACCGTTCGATGATCCCTAAGCAGGAGTCAACCCTGGCCTATGTCTCTGCAGGTTACTAGTAAATTGTGAGTTTGCAAACTGCTTGCCAGTCACTGTTAAACCAAATATTAGAGTGTAGGTCCCTGGCAGTTCAATTCCTCCTTTCCATCTCTATGGACAATAATGTACATCCATGGTGATCTTAGTGCACAACTAAAACAATTTTTGTACTCAGTTACTGCCTGTATACCTAGGTACATACAGTAACTGATTCAGTATGAGGTCTGTAGCAAGCCTAACCAACTATAAAGTGGGATAGGCAATGCATCCATATGAGCATATATGTAGCCAAGACCAGATTACCATAACAGCAGGCACACAGATTTGACGCCTGAAATAACCCTAACCTGCTAGGATCTCCACTTCTACACACTGCTATCCTGACAATGTGTAAATAACTGTATCCCTCGTTTGGCAGGATGGGGCTATAAGAAATGGTCTTCCCCAAACAGGATAATGCAACCTGTAGGTAATTAGGAGAACCAGAACCTTTTCTAAGGGGAAGAGTGGGCTATATAATAAAGTTGGCAGTGTCTCCATCCAGAACAAGGCCTCTGAGCAAAGGAATTCCCTTCCTTTAGAAATGATCAGCAATGTATATAAAGTAATTGGGAGCAGATGAACTACTGCAAACAGCATAAAACATTATTCATAAGTATATAAATGCACACCAGTATGGAAGTAAGACAAGGCTTATATGAGAAAAGATTAACAGCAGTACATACAGCTAATGTACAAACATGTATTATCAGTAAATGCCCAACAAGAGTTCTGATGAAATTGTGCACATATAGCTGGGTATATATGGTTATTACTAAAGATACCTCCAAATGAATGTTGCAGCTCACTTTGCAGGGGCCTCTCTGAGTATGATAACAAGGCAGCATGTGTCCTGGTGCCAGACACCTGAAGATACCATCAAGGGTGATGGGGTGATCATTCCAACTTTTGTCCAAACGGCCTGGAAAGCAGATTTCTCCACGGTGGCACTAATACTCAAAGTGAGCCTATCTACTCTGTGTTTTAGTGCCCAATCTGTCATTCAACCAGACCTCTGAGTGCCAGAAGTGACCTTTAGATGCATAACCTGGCTCAAGCCTATGTTGGTTATTGAGCCTTGAGCTAAAACTAGCTTTAAAATCCCATACCAGAAGGGATATAAACTCTATCACAATAAACAGGTTCACCGCAGAGGCGTAACTAGAACATTCAGGGCTCCGATGCAAGAAACCATAAAGGGCACCCTGACCCCCGACCAGGAGTCTTTCCTTTGAGCCCGGTGGAGGACTGTCACCTTTGCGACCCTGGTAATTCTGCCACTGGTGTTAGTAGTTTTTTTTATTTTTGTTTTATTTCTTCACCATTTTATTTTTTTAATTTTTTTACTTTCTTTTTTACAATTTTTTTTAAGAGCCCTGGTGGGGGGGTGGGGGGTTTGGTGAAATATCAGGTGTCTAAACAGGCCTCTGATGTTTCATCTTTAAACAAAGAAAAAAGATTGAGGATACAGCTCTCAATCTCCATCTCTGCAGCCTCAGCTACACAGAATGAATGGACAGGAATAGCTCTGTACTGAGCTTCCTAAACATACACGGTACAGTGACCGGTAACTCTCCATTCTGACAGCATTCCCTGCAGCAGCCGGTGGAAGAGGGGGGACCCAGCAGCAATGCGGTGGGCCAAAATAGAGCACAGGTGCTTGGTGAGAGCACGGGGGAGGGGGGAGCACAGGAGCCCAGAGATCCCCCCATCCTTCCCCTACAGCCTCTGAATGCTGGCGGGAGGAAGAAGAGGAGAAGCAGGCATTCAGTGGCTGCAGGAGAAACAGGTGTACAGGATGTACAGGGGGCTGCAAGGGCCCCCTGGAGCATAAGGCCAGGTCGCAATTTTGCAACCCCTGTAGCTAGGCCTCTAGTTCACCTGCTAATGCACTGAAAAGTGATCACTACCCACATACAAGTGCACAGACCTAGCTATCTGTCACTGTGCATGTGCGATAACAACGGGGTGACAGATATCTTTCTGTCACCAGTCTTAAAATATATACATCCAGAAGCTATGTGCAGCATCATCAAACTATAAAACACACTTGCCTAATAATCCCACCTCCCACTGGAGTTTTCAACCCAGACACAAGAGACAGGAAGTGATGTACATAAACAACTCTGTGAACATCAAGCAGCACAGACACTTTCAGACATTAGAGGGCAGCAGATATCTGCATAAGCCTATATAAAATGTGTATATTTCTACGCATCACGGGAAAAAGAGCATACTTAATAACTATGCAGGTAAATGTCACTCCTTTTTCTAAGCTGCCTATAGGCACAGGCTTACTGTGCCCTATGTTAAATACAGCATTGTATGTAGTTAACAGCTAATACTCAAGCTGCATCTGCTAGGTTGCACAATGCTTTCAGATTCACACAAATTGTAATGTAACGTGTGGCTCCTGAAATACAGCAAAAAATGTCATTTTCCCTTAAAATTACTTTATTAATCTTACCTTTTATTTTTATAATATGTACGCATGTTGGAGATGAAAAAATACCTGAAAATTTGGTAGTAAAAAAAATATGTAGTATCATTTTTTTTTGTTTGCTTGCAGTATTTGCATGACAATAATGACGAAACAAAAAAAGGGGAGGAATCAACCCAATATATCATTATTAAACCAGGACCAGAAGCTGAAGAGGTACATCATTTAAATGCTTGCCTACCAGGACAATTGTATACAGTATACATATGTATTATAAATGGAATATTTTTTGAAAGCAGAGACCCTGGAGAATACAATAATGGCTGTTGCAATTTTATAAGTCACACAATATTTTTGAAGATGTTTATCATATGCAAATTTTCTGGAAGAAATATAGTTAAATGAATTTTAGTGCATACAAACACAATATAATACCCAATTTTTTGGTAAAAGATAAAATATGATATGGCATTCAGTAAATAGATATCAAACATGTCAATATTTAAAACTGCACACACCTGGGAAATGGTGACAAACTAAAATAGGCAATGTTTTAAAAGCCTTTATAAGCTATAATTTTAGAGTTAAATGTGAGCTCTGACACTAGAATTATTGTTCTTACTCTGATGTTTATGGCAATATTTCACATATGCAGTGCAATCACTCTTTACATATGCATGCCAGGCCAGGCCAGGCAGTGTGAGATCATGGGGAGAATGGGGGGTACATTACATTTTTTTTCTATAATTTTATACTTTTTCTTTTTTTTTTTCTTTTCATTTCATTGTTATCTCAAGGAGTGTTTATGCCCATTATGATAGCTTTGGGCAGTAACAGGTACTCATTATTGAGACACCAGGGGTCTATTAGATCCCTAATGTCACCCTGCCTTTTAAAGCACCTGATTAAACACAGATCTGTTTAATCAGATGCTTCCCTGCCTGTACCAACAAGGGAAGGACAGCACTGAAACTGGAAGTGACAAAATCTTATCTACTTCCAGCTTCTTTTGTCACAAAGGAGATCAGGGAACAAATGTTCCTTCATCACTTCTGTGCGCTGTCAACCCAACCACTTACAGCAGATCTGCACTCTCTCGTGGAACATGAGAGCCTGGGAATGCCATTGGGCAGCAGAGGGAGGATGGCCCCTTCTGTTTAATTCGTTTTTATTAAAGTTTCAAAAAGAATAGAAAACACTCAAACAGTCCACAAGTAGTATTAGAACAAAAAGGTTACCATCATGACATCATTTAGACATTAGTAGTGATAGAAAATTGGTATAAATGGTACAAATAATATACTTTTTCCAAGAACAACAGTAAAAGATACAGTCATAAAATAGTGAAATGTCATGATATCACTATTTCAGAATCACCCCTACACTTGATGTTGGGCTCACTACGGAGTGAGACACCCCAAATGGGAACTAAAACTGTGTCCAAGTCCGCCACTCACCTACTAGTTGTAAAGCAGCGCTTTGGGGGGAAAGGTGCCACCAATGGTGGCAGCCGCACGTTGGTATGGGCCAAAGGGTTAGTCACGTAATGTATGGACTGACTGAATATCAAAATAAAATAAGAAAACAATATAGTTCAAGGAACTAAACCAAACAAAAAAAAAAAGGAAAAATGGAAAAAAACAACAGTGACCACCAGAAAAACAGAGGTAATTTGTCATCAAGCAGAAATAAGAGTTAGTATCCTTAGCTGTAACCTATTACGGCACTGATCCTGGAAAATATGTAAGCCATACAGAACACATATGCGAGTATTGTGTGGTGGAGCCATTACGGAAAGCAAAAAATTCCTCATAGGAGCAGTGGGAGTTCACTCTGTGGACGACATCCGTAATGTTTGTTACCACCGGTGATCTCCATGTAGAGGTAATAGCCAACCGTGCAGCTATCAAGATATGGGTAATAATTGCCCTATACTGTTTGGGGAACTGGTCAATACCCAAGCCCAATTTAGCCAGTTCTACTTTGAGAGGAAAAATCATGCCTGTGATTTTCGCTATGAGTTGGGACACAGAGTTCCAAAAACTGCAGAGGCATCTGCACCCCCACACTACGTGTAGCAAGGTGCCTATAGATTCGCAGCCCCTCCAGCATACGCCAGGAGGTTGCTTGAAAATACGGGCTATACGCACGGGTGTCAAATAGCTCAGATGAGGAAGTTTCATAGCCAGTTCCCAATGGTTTGTACAATGGGAAAATTTAAGGACCAAAAACTTAACTGACTCCCATTCCTTAAGAATGTAGGTAGTTTAAAGATCCTTCTCCCAATTTAGCATACTTGCAGTCTTGGTGTGTGCGGTACAGGAGTATAAGTACGAATAAAACCATGATATGCCCCCTTTTTTCCAAGTCCTTTTAGACAAATAAGACCAAACTTCCGCTGGGAGGCTGCAGGTATCATCTGGGAATCTAAGATTATAATACCGGAGTTGGGCAGTGGTATAATAATTATGTGATTGGTAATGGGCGAGAAATGATTTGTAGGTAGTATACCTGGCACTAGCTCCTGAAGGTAGTTTTAGATATGGAATAAGGAATTCATATGTGGCCAAGGACAATTTCTATTTGTGCATGGTGGTGAGGCAAGGGAGGGTGGAGGAGACTGCCCTCCATGCCTCCAGTGAGGCCTCAATAGACGGGAAGGGTGGGTAGAACACACATCTATTTAGGCTAGTGGCTATTAGTAGGGAAGGAAATTCTCTCCCCGTTAAGATTAATTTTTCTATGGAAACCCATAGTTTATCTGTGTGGGGATCAAACCATTCCTGTACCTGGTCTAGAAGTGCTGCATAGTAATAATTACGTAAATTAGGGAGACCAGGGCCCCCCTAGTCTTAGGTTTCAGTAGTACAGAGAATGACAATTTGGCCATCTTTTTTCCCCATAGGAGACGTCGAAGCATGTTGTCAATTGTAGCAAATTAAGAGTGTGGTACTGAAACAGGGACTGTGCGGAAGTAATAAAGAAATTTGGGCAGAACATTAATTTTAAAAGCTGCTACTTTGCCAAGCCAGCTGAGTTTGTGGGTAGCAATGGGGTCTAAGTCTCGTTGAATGGATGCTAGTAGTGTGAGGCAGTCATGTTTGTAGGTTTCTTTCGTGGGGTAAGTGAGTGTGGGGTAAGTATGCTAAGGTTCTCTTCACCCAATTAAACGTAAACCTAGCTTTCAAGTCTACTAAGTCAGGGGCAGACATGTGGATGGGCATGCAATAGGATTTAGATACATTCAATTTGTAATACAATATACGACTAAAGAAGTCCAAGAGTTCACAAGCGGCCTTAAGAGAGGTAGTAGGTGATGTAAGTGTGAGAACGACATCATCAGCAAAGAGGCCCAGGTTATGCTCTCTGTCTCCCACTTTTATACCCTTGATGTCACAGTGTTTCCTAATTGACTCCGCCTGGCGGATACCGTTCGTGATGGAGAATTTCTGTGACATGCCATTGGATGTGTAGACATACGCCGAGGGTTCAGTATAAAGAGCTAAGATTGCCGAGAGTATAGGGCCCGAAAAACCAAATTTCTGAAATGTCGCCTGAAGGTAACCCCAGTGAATACGATCGAAAGCCTTTTCGGCATCTAGCGTCAAAAAGGCAGTCGGCATCCTCCTCTGTTTGGCAACTTTGAGTAAATTAAACATCCTACGCATTCCAACAGGAGCCTGCCAGCCCCTCACAAACCCAACTTGGTCTGGATTGATTAAACTGGGGGTGACTAAGGCTAGCCTATTGGCAATGATCTTAGCGTAGATCTTTATGTCACTATTAAGCAACGAGATGGGGTGAAAATTCGAGGGAGAATCTAGCACCTTACCCGGCTTTGGTAAAGCCACAATAACCGCTTCAAGCATCTCAGCAGGAAATGGGGTTGAAGAATGGGCCTTGTTGAACATAGCAGTCATATGTGGGAGTAAGATAGATTCAAAAGCCTTATAATATTCCACAGAAAACCCAAGAACGAATCACGGCAGTAATCTCTTCCGCCGTGATAGGTCCATTCAGTCCCCTCAACACCTCCTCTGTGACAGTAGGTAGTTGTAGGGGTCGCAGAAACTCAGAAATAGAATGGTCGGTGGGTTGAGTAGTATTAGGATCAAAACTCAAATTGTACAGTCCCTGATAGTATTTACTAAATGCGTTGGCAATATCTTTAGGGTGACACACGGAAGCATTCGATATAGGGTCTTTACTGTTGGCCAATCGTGAACTCGTTTGTTTTTTACAAAGATAGGTAGCAAGGAATTTCCCTGCTTTGTTCCCTTGTGAATAGCAAGCAGCTTTGGACTTTTTAAGGTGGTATACATGTTCAGAGGTTAAATGTAAGCTAAGGTACTGTCTGCATTGCATGAGCGCAGATGTGTTCGTAGGGGTTGGACCTGATTTATGTTGCTGTTCTAGATCCTTAAGTTTGGTCAGTAATGTGGTCAGTGTTTGGAGTTTACGCCTCTTTTCCCCTCGCTGCCATCTGAAGCAACACACCCCTGCAGTAAGCTTTGTGAGCGTTCCACAAGGAGAATATATCTGTATCAGGTAAGTCATTAAGAGAAAAGTATTCCTCCAGTTGACGATGCAGATGGCTCTTTAGCTCAGATTTAGAGAATAGAGACGTGTTATTACGCCAAAGATGTACTGGTGTAGTATTAACACGCTCGTTCAACTGTATAGAGACCGGTGCATGGTCAGACCAGGTTATGGAGTGTATTGTAACAGAAAGTACATGCTGAACAAATTGAATATCAGACAAAAAAGGTCTATCCTAGAGTATGACCTGTGGGGCGTAAAATAATACGTATAGTCCCGCGGTCCGTGGGATTCAGACAGCTCGATAGGTCATACAATCCAGAATCGTGGAGAAATGGGCGGGGCTCCATTCTGGGGCACTGTGGCCTATGGGAGCAGTCCATGTGGGGATCCACAACACAATTGCTGCTCCCCCCCATATATCACCATCCCGTGTTTGAAGCTATTGACTTTCTTCCTTAGGGAGCGAAGGAAAGAGACCTGACCCGTATTGGGAGCATACACATTGACTAACGTATAGTTAGCATTATTTAAAGTACATTTCAAAACCAGGAACCAGCCCTTGTGGTCAACACATGAGTCGTGCAGTTGAAAAGCAATCAGGCTGCTGACAGCTATCAGTACTCCAATCTTCTTTTTGGGTCTGATGCAGTGAACATATGGGGGAACCGTCTATCTGCACAGTGGGGTTGTTTAGTAGCCATAACATGTGTCTCTTGGATGAATAGGACATCAGCTTGTAATGTCCTGGCATCTCGCCACATAGCCCACCTATGGAATGGACTGTTCAAGCCATGGGCATTTAGAGATACAAAATTAATCACCATTAGTATATGGGGCCAGGATGCTATGTATCAGTAGCCAAAACTTGGTAAGAGGTTAGAAAATGGCAAAAAAGGTACTTGCAGTTACATCCAAGGAACAGAGCCAAAAGAAGCTGAGGTGGATAGGATACAGCAGCCAGGAGTCTTTCGGTGACCGAGTAGATTGAATGATTCCATTGGAACAGGAAAATGGTGGCCAGAAAAAAAAAGAGCATAAAGAAAACAGTATAAACAAACAAACAGTTAAAAATAGGCGGAGGAAATCCTATATATGCGAAACAGTCCGCATAGCAGTGGTGGGGGTAAATCCTCCACATCCAGGCCTGCAATCACTGCAGGTAAAGGAAATCCACATGGCCCAAAGGGCCTATGGTGAGGCTTGAGTGAGATCATCAATCGAGTTTAACTTGTCTCCATTCAGGAGTAATGCAGCTAGGGCCTGTGGGCGCTGAAGGAAGGTCGCCATCAGGGGGAAGGAGACCCCATTTTTTAGTGAGAGTGAGGCCATCTTCCAATGACTTGACCGCGTAGGTTCTATTTACTTTTACAATCAGTAGTTTTGTCGGGAAACCCCATGAGTAAGTTAGCTGATTGTTGCGCAGAAGTTTAGTCAACGGGAGAAGTTTTTTGCGGGCCTGCATCGTGTACTGTGACAGGTCAGCATATACAGCATAAGGGTCAGGCAGAGGGGACAGTTGTCTGGCTAGTCTCATGAGGTTATCCTTAACATGGAGAAAGCTTGGTTTTGGCAGTCCGTGTGCACGGTCCACCAGTATTTCCCCGGCCGAGGTGTCTGGTAGTAGATCATGTATAAACTGTTGGACATAATGCCTCAGATCAGATGAGGGGACAGATTCCGCAATGCCACATAGTTTGATGTTGTTCCTGCGGAACCTGTCCTTTAAGTCTGCCAGCTTGCTTCTAATCATGTCCAGTTCCTCCTCTTAATCATTATGGACATCTACTAGCTCATTGTGAGCTGTTGTAAACTCAGCCATTTTATGTTACACTTGATCAACATGGTCTCCCACCTCCTCAATTTCTAGCTTCATCCGTGACACACATTCCATTAAGGCCCTTTGCATGGATCCCTGTAAGGAGATCAGCATATCTTTCATAACCACATCATTCAGTGGCTGGCCTGTGGTAGGAAAGTCCTGAATGTGTTCATGAAATTCCAATGTGCTGTCTGATAAATTGAGGACTACTTTGTCCCCTGCATATGTGTGGGCCACGGAGTGCTTTGGAGCCGACTTCTGGGGGCTCTGGTGCGGTGTGTGACCCGCAGAGGAGCGGGAACGGGAACTGCCAGTGGGAGAATCGGAGGCATGGCGACTAATGTCCCTTTCTTGCTGGTCAGTAGATCCGCAGGAGTCGTGACGCCGTGGGGAGGCCGCAGCTTTATCTTGGCTCGATGGCATGCTGGCAGAGTAAAAGAACTCCGTCAATTTACGAGGTCCCCCGCCTGGTTTACATTTCTCCATGTCTGCAGGTGTAAAGGGGGTATAAAAGGCTGCCTCACCAAGCCGTGGTACGATGTCTGCGGTAGCTGATGTTGCGGATTGCTGGCAGATGGAGCGGAGCTCTCCTCTCAAGCAGCCATCTCTGTCAGCTGCCGGCCACGCCCCCGGATGGCCCCCTTCTGAGCACAGTAAAAGCGATCGGATGGCTGATCCATGATCCTAGTATGATGATGTTCATGGTATGACCGCGTGCTGCCCAGTCCTTATATATAAAGCCTCTGGGCAGCAAGAGATGTTTGTTACTATTAAGCCTATCCTCACATTTCATGTCCCTTTTAAATAGTCTGTTTGGGCCAAAATCCACATGCCAATGGCTGCTGATAAAGGATACATGCACTTTACTGTTACCATTTGAGAAGGCAACAAGGATAGTGAGCCATGACAATGCATGCATCAGTGACACAATCCCTGTTGTGTTCCTGCTGGAGCAGACTCTGCATGGCATTATGGACAAGGAGCTCAAGACTTCTTTTTCTCTCAAGGCCTGCTTTATGCAGGCACCATTCTTGACACACTGCAGAACACAAAAGAGGAGAGGGAGGAGGATTCTGGCAATTTTGGAGGCATTGAAGCAGAGCAAAACAATTGTCAGATGGTTTTGCATCCCCAGAACCCTTGGGAGTAGAACATGGCTGGGAAGAGGCAGTTCCAGATATTGTAATCCCCAGTGACCCCCGAGGAGGCGTCTTATAAACTTGCAGTGCATAGGCTCCCTCATGCTTTAAAGCCTGCAAAAGGACCCAAGATTACATGGCATCAAGGAGAAGGATCACTTTTCATTGGCAACCCTCCTTGACCGCCGTTACAAGGGGTAAGTCTCAGAACTCATCCCGTCCCCATAGTGGGAGCGGGGGGCTGCCTAAGTGTTGCATTTTACATTTTTTTTTAGTCATCAGCACCCAGGGCTGTCAGCTTCAACATCCCATCGGCAACGTCTGCATCAAATGGTAGACGATTATCTAGGGGAGAAAACAGAGATGAAGAGCTTTCGAGTTGACGATCCACTGGGTTAGTGGGTCATGAGAATAGACCATTGGCCAGAACTTGCCCAGTATGCAATTGAGCTACCCTGCATCCAGCGTGCTTTCCAAACGAACATTCAGTGTAGCTGGAGGTCTTGTTACTGATAATAGCCGGTCCACAGACTCAGTGGACCGGCTGACATTTATCAAAATGAATCAGTCCTGGAATAGCAGCAGCTATGAAGCCCCTGATGCTGATGTCACTGATTTTGTGTTTTGGGATTTGGAATCTCTGCAAGACTTCTAGGCTGCCTAGCTTTTTTCTGCACCTGTTTGACAGGTGCATATCATTAAAATTTTTGATAGCAAGGCCAATTCTTGCTTTCATCAAGAGTACCTCTATAGAGTTATGGTGTGAAGGTACCACAGACACCCAAGACCAATTTTTCTGCACCTGTTTTACAGGTGCATATATTTTTAATTTTTGACAGCAAAACCAATTCTTGCTTTCATCAAGAATACCTCTATAGGGTTACAGTGTGAAGGCACCATGAACACCCAATGACCAATTTTTCACACCTGATACTTCTATTCAAAGTCTGCAAAAGAGACACCAGAATGTATCCAAAAAATATCTAATCTTGTTCCCAGTGCACTACATTGTGGCCTCATCATACAGAATGGCTTCCTAAACCGTTATTTCCAAAATAAAGAAAGTTTGCAGGGCAAATGTCACATTTTTGGTCTTTATAAATGTCATTATTGCTGCAGCAGCTTCTAAACATAGTACAGATGTGCCACTTTACAGGCAGACTAAGAGCCCCCCACCCCCCACACTATATTGAAAGGAATTTTAAATTTTTATTGTTTTTCTCATTTTTATGCTTTCACTTTAAGCATCAGTAAATCACTGCTCATTTAAAATTACATTTTTTGCAAACCTTTTTCGTTGTGACATGTCGCCCAGGGCAGTACCTGGACCCCCATAACTATTGTATGTCCAATTACCTGCATATAAACCTTCAAAATGTGCACTCTTCATTTTTCCAGTTTGGGTCCCATAGACTTCATTAGGGCTTGTTATTCAGTTCTGAACTTTTGCAATGTTCGAAAGTTCTGCTGAGAACTGAACAGGGGGTCATTCGGCCCATCCCTAATTATGGACTCCATTTGCTGAAGGACATTTTCAATTAGCTCAGTTAGCTCAGTAAAACTGTATGAATAGCAACCAAATTTGTGAACATACCTCAAAGTCCACACCTTACAAAATAACCCAACAAAAGCATAACTATACAACATCTGAACACTACAAACCAAAAATGCCATTTAATTCATTTATATATTCAAATTTAACTCGCCCATCCATCCATGTCTCCATGCTTTATTTTGCTGAGAAATCACTTTGAAAAACACCCCATAGCATTTCTTGCCCTGGCCATCTTGAGTAAGGGCAGATAATTAATGTAGCATTTACTTCATGGAATCCACTTGCCCTTAGCTCAGGCATGCGGACAGGAGGGTATGCTTAGCTGAGAAAGCCACTCCTTCCTTCCTGAAGACTCCTGCAATGCATGATATAATTTGCCTAGGTCTGGAAACCAGGAAGTAACTGAGGAAATGAAAAAAAAAAACTCCTGTCCTGGAAATATAACAAGAAGCAAGAGGAGATCTTGCCAAAATGAGAGAAAGTGGTCACTGCAACACGTATTACCTTTTAAAGATTTCCCCTCTATTCCTGTCTTTGTGATAATTCAAAACATTGGATTTCTCATACCTTTCTGTCCAAATTACAATGGTCACCAGGACAAATAGAGTAGGTGTACCACCTCACCTGGGCCACTGACAACCACAAACATTGAGCAGGGGCTCTAAACAATATATACTTTACACAAAAACCTAAAAAAAAAAGTTTTTGCTTTAGATACACTATAACAATTTTGTGTATGCCCATTTTTGAATTGATAAAAAGACATGTAATAATGGGTTTTGTACGCATCCTTTTTTTGAGTATAGGTGCCAGTGGAAGGCATCATCATTCTACAACAGTTTCCTTTCTCATCTAGTCTACAACGCATGTCTGTCGTTGCTCAGGTCATGGGAAATGATGAATACTTGGTATTTATGAAGGGAGCTCCAGAAATGGTAGTTCAGTTCTGCAAATCTGAAACAGGTATGATTATCTGCCACATAAATGTAATAACACAAAAGGTGATAATACTAGTATGTCTCTGAAATTCTTCAAGCTCTTGACTTTTAGCCAAATAAGCTGTCCCAAAATATAACCTGTCCGGTTTTTCTAATTTGATTCAGGATTTACTTATCATTAATGAATGTAATAGGTTGTGACAGAACCCACTGTCACTGTGTGTTTTGGAGGGGACTGTGCGCAAGCCTCCTTCCGACAGACTATGGGCCAGAAGATACTGGAGACCTGGGGACATGCTGGCATTGAGTTAATGTAATGTAATGAAATGCTACAGCCCTTCTCCCCCATCCCCCCCTCCTGTTTCTGTGTCTAATTGTGTGGATTCATGACACATAGACAATGGTCTGGACTGGAGACATCTCTCCGCAGGGGGTGTGTATTGAGAGACTGCCTGTTTACCATAAGCTCATTAGGTTATCTGTAGCCTGTTTCAATGTACAAATGTTCAGTTCCCATTGGTTGTTCCTTGTCCCCTTCCCCCCTTTGGCAAGGCTAAGGGGAGTGTCCCTAACTGTGTGTACGTAAAACTGTATGTCTTGGAATTTAATAAACAGTTTAAGATCTGCATGTTGAACCCTCAACACCTGTGTGGATTGTCTCGTGATTGAGGGGTTAAGGGCTGGGTATGGCTTCTCCGCAGGCTGTGGGTGCGTTTGGAGGACAGGAGACACAGGTCCGGCGGATGTGCCCACCTGGGGTACTAAGATCCGTTACATTGGTTGGCAGCGGTGGGATGTCTCCTGCAGTCCAGGACAGCCAAACCACCACCAGGATTCAAGATCTGGGCAGCTGCAGAGGAGTGATACGGGGACCAGCCAGCATGAGAGCGGAGTTCGGCAGGAGGCTGCAAGGCATGCGGAAGAACCATCGGGGACCAGCGACAGAGCACACCATGCTTGGCTGGGAGGATGTGATCCGCCGGCAACTCTGGCATGAGACTCCACAGAGATGTACCGGACGCAGTACCATGCGCGAGAGGTGTTCCTGAGGGAGCGACCGCGAGATGAAGGGAAGACAGAGCTCGGAAGATTGGTCCAGGAGGAAATGAGGCTGGACGCCAGCTACAGAGCCCTCTGGTGGTTCGCGGCTCAACTGTGGCCAGGTACAGCAGATGGCAGCCCGACAGAAGGCATTGGCTATGGCGGCATGGGGCTGCTCCATCAAAAAATGTACGAAGACCCAGACTTTGGGAGCGATGAGGAGTGGCGGCTGGAAAACATCCTGGACTTCCGAGATGAGTTGCTGGACCTCCTCAAAGAGGCGTGTGACCTGGAGGTATTAGAGTTCCTGGTTAAGCAGGAATGGGAGCTCGAGATTGCCTACAAGCGGCTGTTTGACAGTGATGAGCAGCCTGGCATGGCTCCCGTTGCCTGGGACTGTCCGAGAGAAATAGCAGACAGTCACAAAGATGAGAAGCAAATGGGGCCAGGGGTGACCCTGCATTTTCCCGTCCTAACCGCAATGGAAGAAGCAGCGATGATACAGAGGGCACTGCGAGCGCTAGAATGCCGGAACGCACCGGAGGTCCCCCAGGCAGCGAGACAAGCTAATAGCATGAAGGTTTCAGAAGGGGGAGTTGAGACAGGCGCTGGAAGGCTGGGAAATGGTGATCAGCAGCAAGTCCAGAGTATCTCATCTGGTGCCCCAGCAGAAGCGCTGGCTACAGGGCAGAGTGCCCCTGGCATCTGCCCAGCATCAGAAAAAGAGTTGGATCCGGAGAGTCTGAGAGAGGATCTGCGTGAGCTGTTTTCCCAACAGCAGATATCCCCACCGGGAGTAGAGGAAGCAATTCTCCCTCCCCAGCAATTGGACACTACCCCAATGTTCATCCCCCCAGCAGAAGCGCTGGCTACGGGGCAGAGTGCCGCTGGCCTCTGCCCACCCTCAGAGTTAGATCCAGGGAGTCCGAGGGATGACCTCAGTTAGCCGTTTCCCCAGCACTTGGACACTACCCCAGTGTTTATCCCCCCTGCAGAAGCGTTGGCTACGGGGCAGAGTTCCGCTGGCCCCTGCCTCGTTCTCAGTATGTTTTTGGAGGGTTTGGGAGACAGCCCCTGTCAGAAGTCACAGAACCGGCAGGCGAGAAAACCCTTCCCCCTCTCCAGCAGTTGTACCCAACTTTTGCATATGTCCCCCCCAGCAGAAGCGCTGGCTACAGGACAGAGCACTGATGGTCTCTGCCCAGCATCAGAACAAGAGATGAAGTATCCGGGAGACAGTCCCTGCAAGATAGCTTCTCAGAGGCTGGTAACTACACCAGGAGAAAAGCAAGTACCTTTTTCTCCACAAATGCATAGCTCTACCAGCCTACATTCCCTACCAGCGGAAGAGCTGGCATCAGGGCAGAGGATTATTCAGCTCCCCCCAATATCTGCAACCCAGCCCCGGATCAGAGGAGTGCAGACAGCTGTTCCCACTCTGCAGCGGCTGTTTTTATTCATGGGAGACCCTATGTGCGGTTTTTCTCCCCAGCGCCAGAGTCATACTTTTACTTTTCCTGGTTGCCTGGGGTGGAAATTGGTGACTAACGCAGGTCCAGACCAGTTGAGGGTCAGGAACCTGGTTAGTCTGTTTTTAAAAGGGGAGAAATGTGACAGAACCCACTGTCACTGTGTGTTTTGGAGGGGACTGTGCGCAAGCCTCCTACCGACTGACTATGGGCCAGAAGATACTGGAGACCTGGGGACATGCTGGCATTGAGTTAATGTAATGTAATGCTACAGCCCTTCTCCCCCCCATCCCCCCCTCCTGTTTCTGTGTCTAATTGTGTGGATTCATGACACATAGACAATGGTCTGGACTGGAGACATCTCTCCGCAGGGGGTGTGTATTGAGAGACTGCCTGTTTACCATAAGCTCATTAGGTTATCTGTAGCCTGTTTCAATGTACAAATGTTCAGTTCCCATTGGTTGTTCCTTGTCCCATTCCCCCCTTTGGCAAGGCTAAGGGGAGTGTCCCTAACTGTGTGTAAAACTGTATGTCTTGGAATTTAATAAACAGTTTAAGATCTGCATGTTGAACCCTCAACACCTGTGTGGATTGTCTCGTGATTGAGGGGTTAAGGGCTGGGTATGGCTTCTCCGCAGGCTGTGGATGCATTTGGAGGACAGGAGACACAGGTCCGGTGGATATGACCACCTGGGGTACTAAGATCCTCTACCTAGGTGTATTTGTCATCAAAAATGAACAAATTAACTTTTAAAATGGCATGATAGAAATGCTAGTGTCAAAGGTATGGCCCCTATTCTTTAAGGAAATATGAAGAGTTTTTGGGAGTAAATTGCTAAAAAAGTATGTGTTTACTAACCGGAGTAAACTTTGAGTGCCCAGTCATGTGCAGAGGAATGTCATAAAGTTGGAATTTCCTTTGCACTCGTTTGGTTCATTAGACAACATTTTTAAAGTTATTATACCTTGCTTTACACTATTTTTATGTGACCATGTTATGACCATAGATTTTATGATGTTCAGACCTATGAAATAATTTGAATTTAATTAGTAGGAGTACACCCATTTAGGATTGTCAAATAAAACAAAGAGCAGAATTGCAAAATGAACAAACCTACAGCCAGATAATTAAACAGTTGGATTAGAGAACATATATTGAAACAGGCTCAGATAATATTGCTGCAATTAAGCCACCAAATTATTAGCCTCTGGTGTATTATCCTATGAAGAAATTATGTTACAAGTTAAACCTTGTGATTAGCAAGATAAAACTTGGCTTCTCATTACCTAACATGGGAAGGAGTCATGACACATTTGGAATGATCATTATAAAACACAGTGTTATGAAATTATCAAACATTAGTTAAAAGTAAAATGGATAGGGTTAAATAAATAAAAGCATTATATCTAACTTATCCAATTTTAAGTGCATGCAGACTCATACTGTATGTACGCATATATAAAGCACATTTTTAGATGGAAGAATACAAAGTTATAAATACTTAATGAATGCACCAAAACAATTGTCCTTCCTAAGCATAGAAGTAATCATGATACTTTTTTCTTCAAATATAGTTCCTCTTGGTTTTCTAAATGGACTTGAACATTATACTTTGCAAGGATTTCGAGTAATTGCATTGGCGTGTAAAACGGTAGAGGTAAATGGCCAAGATACTCTTCAGACCTTTGAGAGGTAATTCCATAATATTGTAAAATAAAACTAGAACATGACATGCCTCCTGGCTATCTATCTTTATATATATATATATATATATATATATATATATACAGTGAAACCTTGGTTTGCGAGTATAATTGGTTCCAGCAGCTTGCTTGTAATCCAAAACACTCGTATATCAAAGCAAGTTTTCCCATAAGAAAGCATTGAAACTCAGATGATTTGTTCCACAAGCATTTAATGGTATAAATAAAGATATGCTGTTATTATATATAAAGTACATTCCTGTACAGTAAAAGTATGCCATCTCCTCTGTTAAATAACATTATGTGTCCCTGTGTCTGTATTGTATATAACAGATGCCGGTTTTAGAGCTTGTCTGGCTCTGTGTGAATCATCAGCCCTGCTCTGCTTCTCTCCTCCCCTCCTCCTCAGATGTCAGCAGGAGTGATCGGCCCCTCCCGCCGGGGAGAGCAGAGAGGACAGAGACCAGAGAGAGAGACAGAGGGATGAGGAATCGTACACAGTAAGCACAGGGAAACACTCTGAAAAGTATATATTGGCATCTTTATATACAGTACAAGCACTGGAACACATAATGGTATGTGACAGAGGGCATTAACAGAGGGGATGGCATGCTTATAGTGTATAAAACTGCTCGTATATCAAGACAGTGCTCGTATATCAAGACAGATTTTTAAAAAAAATGTTGCTCGTCTTTCAAAATGCTTGTAAACAAAGGTACTCGTAAACCAAGGTTCCACTGTATATACACTATATTGTCAAAAGTATTGTGACACCTGCCTTTACACACACATTAACATTAATGGCATCACAGTCTTGGTCCGTAGGGTTCAATATTGAGTTGGCCCATCCTTTGCAGCTATAACAGCTTTAACTCTTCTGGGAAGGCTGTCCACAAGGTTTAGGAGTTTGACTATGGAAATTTCTGACCATTCTTCCAAAATCACATTTGTGAGGTCAGACACTGATGTTGGATGAGAAGACCTGGCTCGTAGTCTCCGCTCTAATTCATCCAAAGGTGTTCTGTCAGGTTGAGGTCAGGACTCTGTGCAGTCCAGTCAAGTTCCTACACCCCAAACTCTCTCATCCATGTCCTTATGGACCTTGCTTTGTGCACTAGTCAAAATCATGTGGTAGAGGGGGGATTATGGTATGGCAGGGGTGTCCAAACCTTTTTCAAAGAGGGCCAGCTTTTATAAAGTGAGCATGCATGAGGGCCGACCATTTTGCCTAACATTCTTTGGACCATTGAAATTAAATGCAAATTAACTATTTTAACGGCATCCTTTTTTTTGTCAAATGGATGATGGATGACAAATCTAAACAGGTGTTAAATCACTCTGCCTTTCATATCTAAAGGCCAGATGAAAAAAAAAGCCAGGAAGCTGAAATATATGTCAGCAACATTGTAAAGTACATTACATATTATTGGTAATAAAGGTTGTCTGTCAACTTTTAAGTTAAAAAAATATGAACAGGAACATAACACCAAGTATACATGTTGTGTCCAAATATATTTATAACTGATTTAGACCAACTGACATTAAATGGGATTTTACAATGTATTCATCTCAATTAGGAGCATGCGTGCTCCCTAATCAGTCACACAAGGGTTAACCACATATAAGCGCTATATGAACCCACTGTGATGATTAATGATGGCAGCAATAATAGTCATGAATGATGCCAGTGTATTTTTCAAAATTTCCTGTGAGGCCGTATTAAAGTGGCCCGGGGCCAACAATTGTCCCGCAGGCTGGACTTTAGACATGCCTGTGGTATGGGGTTGTTTGTCAGGGGTTAAGCTTGGCCCCGTAGTTCCAGTGAAGGGAACTCTTAAGGCATCAGCATATGACAACCTTTGGACAATTTCATGCTCCCAACTTTTGTGGGAACAGTTTGGGGATGGCCCATTCCTGTTCCAACATGACTGTGCACCAATGCACAAAAAGAGGTCCATAAAGACATGATTGAGCGAGTTTGGGGTGAAGGAAATTGACTGGCCTGTGCAGAGCCCTGACCGCAACCCAACAGAACACCTTTGGGATGAATTAGAGCGGAGAATGCGAGCCAGGACTTCTCATCCAATATTAGCGCCTAACCTCACAAATGCCCTTCTGGCAGAATGATCGAACATTCCAAGAGACACACTCCTAAACCTTGTGGATATATATATATACACATTGGACAAGCTGTTTTTTTATTGGCCTGTGTCATTTACAGACTATAAAACTCTTAAAAACTTTTAGAAACACTGCTGATATAATCTTCTATTTTGTCTACACAACCTCATTAAAGTGGACCCGAACTGTGAAAGCTGTACCCAAAAAAAGGCACACAGGGGTTTATGTACTAAAACTAGAGAGTAAAAAACTGGTGCAGCTGTGCATGGTAGCCAATCAGCTTCTAACTTCAGCTTGTTCAATTAGGCTTTGACAATAAAACCTGGAAGCTGATTATTTTCTATGCAGACCTGCACCAGAGTTTACACTCTCCAGCTTTATAAATCAACCCTACAGTGCGCAAGGGACTAATCACAATTATTGCCTGTAGGATCCCTGCAGCTGCTCTTTTCTTCTTTATTGACTTACCATCAAGAGTTCCATGTTTTGTCTCTGTACAGAGGTGATCATCTTTGTAGAGAAACAGGGCATTGCTTTATCATGTCGGAGCTGCCCTCCGATCATTAGAAATCACATGACAAGCAGGAGAAGTGCACAAAGCAAAGATCCGCACTGCAGGTCCTCGGGTAATGGTTCCTCTTCAGGAAAGTAGTGGCATTGCAAAATTTCACACTAAATCTAGTGAGACTTAGGTAATTTCCCACTGCAAATATAGAAATATGAGGCTCAAGGGGGCCTAGGCTCAGGAAGTACACTGCTATTTATCAGAAGGAATTTAAAACAAAAGGTAGATTTCCAGGGCACTGTCTAGGAGACATCTCTAGATGTTCCCTCTTAGATAGCTTAATGTTTTGAGTTCAGATCAATTTTAGGATATTAATTCATCAAGCTGAGAAAAATTGCATCTACTGTATGATAGCAGGTTTGTCACAAGTCACAAAAGTATTTTGGGAACCACCGTCCGACTCCTAAAGTATAATTTATTTTAAAACTAAAACACTGAATTACACTGTCATTATTGTTTTTATCAGAGAGGATGTGGAATCAAATCTTGTATTTCTTGGATTGCTAATAATGGAAAATAAACTTAAACCTGAAACAAAACCTGTTTTGCAAGAGCTTATGGCCGCTAGAATAAGGATCGTAATGATAACAGGTATGTATTTTGAATGTAGATTTACATTTCAGACACAACTTAAGGCAAAGAGATAAATACACAGTTAAAAATACTTACTGTATATGTTTATAATTTTACCTTTCAATCTTGTTTTTTTTACACATACTGCACAGCCAGGCAGGTTACACACAAAGTTATTGGTTAAACATATAAGACTGGTTAAAAATCCCCTGTCCACCATAGCCTTTTCATTGAACAATGGATTAGTATTATTACATCTGTCCAATTAGCATAGAGGTTACCCAGGGAGCAGTATAGCTGAAGCAGCAACTAGTAAAAAGGGACCTGAAACTGAGTTCATTGGCTGTGTGAACATATGTGCTGAGTGGCAGGGCTGTGCAAATCAAAAGGCTGGCAGTACAGAATTACAAATCCTTTGAATCAAGGCAGCAATTTGGAAATATGAATTTACCAATGATGGTAGAACTACGTCATTACAGTAACACTGCAAAATACAATGACTCAGTTTCACATTTTATGTCATAGACATAGTGAGATCACTGGGATGTTCTTAGAACATTTAATTACAATTTACAAACTTTTTATTTTAATTACATACTCATTAGATACAGGATACCTGTGACAATTGACTGATGTATTTATATATTTACAATGGTATTTATCTTGAAATTGAAGTTTTTCTACCATAAAAAATGTTTTTTTTTTCTTTTTCCTTACTGCTGATTTTTATTTGGTACTCAGGAGATAACCTTCAGACTGCCTGCACTGTTGGCAAATCTTCAGGGATGATTCCCTGTGGCAGCAGCTTAATTTTATTAGAAGCCAAAGCTCCTGAAGGATGCTGTCCTGCATCAGTCACCTGGCAAACAATGAAAGTTAATCAAGAAGATGAACCTGGATCACAAGTATGTTGACCCCACAAAGATTTCATTTATGAAAATAAATGTAATGGGGTTTAATAATGAAGTTAATACAGCATATTCAATTTACAAATATGTCTATGATTAGGCTACGAACGCAGGGAAAAACAAGTCAGACAAGCATAGCCAGGAAGAGTTCAGGCTGAAGCTGTATCTTTGCCTCTCTATATTGTGGCTGGGTTTCAATGTGTGGCATTTCTTCCTTCTGTCTTCCAATTTCATTCAGCTAGCCTGGATGAACTTGTTTGAATGTTGGCACCTGATCTGTGCTTTAGACTGCAGGGGGAAGTTTGCAGTGCTTTGTACAGCGCTCCAACTTTTTGTATATATGCCACGATTGATTTTCCCAGTTTGAATCCTTAATCAAGACTAGTGTTGAGCGAACACGGACTGTATTATTTGTGTTCGTACCGAATAATTGGATTTTTGTTACCCGAACACGAACACGGACACTTTACTGTATATTCGGGTAAAAATCCGTGTTCGGTCGTTTTATTTCCGGGTTTTGCATGCTTTGGCGCTCTTTTCATGGCGGGCTTTCAACAGCCAATCAACAATCGTTTAACTGGTGTGCCTTAAGCCATCCCAGCCATGCCTGCAAATGTCTCAGTAGCTGTGATTGGCCGTCTGAAGCATGTGACCAAGTCTTTATAAGTTCGAGGCAGCCGCAGCGGCGTCATTATGCTGCTTAGATCAGGGACAGAGCACACATCAACGTGCTGGCTGCTGATTAGGGAAAGATAGGCAGGAAAAAACCATTTGTGTCCGGATAGAATTGAGGGACAGGTCGGAGTGTTTAGGCAGGGCGAGTTGTAGGCATTTTAGGGATAGAGTCTGCTGAATTATAGGGTCAGTGTGTTCTACAAACTACCATCGATATTGCTGCATGGGGTGGGGTCTGCACTTAGTTCTCCTGATCTACGATCTCTTCTCAATCCTGTTAGGGACAGAGTCTGCTGAATTTTAGGGAAAGTGTGTTCTACAAACTACAATCGATATTGCTGTGTGGTGTGGGATAGGAGATAGGCAGGTGTCAGTGATCCACATCCATTTTTCTGTGTGTGGGCTGCAGTGAACACAATCTTTTTGGGGTGCAGTGAACACAATCCTTTTGGAGTGCAGTGAACAAAATCTTTGTGGGGTGCAGTGAACAAAACCTTTGTGGGGGTACAGTGAACACAATCTTTGTGGGGTGCAGTGAAGACAATCCTTGTGGGGTGCAGTGAAGACAATCCTTGTGGGGTGCAGTGAACAAAATCTTTGGGGGGTACAGTGAACACAATCTTTGTGGGGTGCAGAGAAGACAATCCTTGTGGGGTGCAGTGAACAAAATATTTGGGGGGTACAGTGAACACAATCTTTGTGGGGTGCAGTGAACAAAACCTTTGTGAGGTGCAGTGAACACAATCTTTGTGGGGTGCAGTGAAGACAATCCTTGTGGGGTGCAGTGAAGACAATCCTTGTGGGGTGCAGTGAAGACAATCCTTTTGGAGTGCAGTGAACACAATCTTTGTGGGGTACAGTGAACACAATCTGTGTGGGGTGCAGTGAACAAAACCTTTGTGGGGTACAGTGAACACAATCTTTGTGGGGTGCAGTGAACACAATCTTTGTGGTGTGCAGTGAACAAAACCTTTGTGGGGTGCAGTGAACACAACCTTTGTGGGGTACAGTGAACACAATCTTTGTGGGGTGCAGTGAACAAAACCTTTGTGGGGTACAGTGAACACAACCTTTGTGAGGTACAGTGAACACAATCTTTGTGGGGTACAGTGAACACAATCTTTGTGGGGTGCAGTGAACAAAACCTTTGTGGGGTACAGTGAACACAATCTTTGTGGGGTGCAGTGAACAAAACCTTTGTGGGGTACAGTGAACACAATCTTTGTGGGGTGCAGTGAAGACAATCCTTTTGGAGTGCAGTGAACAAAATCTTTGTGGGGTACAGTGAACACAATCTTTGTGGGGTGCAGTGAACAAAATCTTTGTGGGGTACAGTGAACACAATCCTTGTGGGGTGCAGTGAAGACAATCCTTGTGGGGTGCAGTGAAGACAATCCTTGTGGGGTGCAGTGAACAAAATCTTTGGGGGGTACAGTGAACACAATCTTTGTGGGGTGCAGTGAACACAATCTTTGTGGGGTGCAGTGAACACAATCTTTGTGGGGTACAGTGAACACAATCTTTGTGGGGTGCAGTGAAGACAATCCTTGTGGGGTGCAGTGAAGACAATCCTTGTGGGGTGCAGTGAACAAAATCTTTGGGGGGTACAGTGAACACAATCTTTGTGGGGTGCAGTGAACAAAACCTTTGTGGGGTACAGTGAACACAATCTTTGTGGGGTGCAGTGAACAAAACCTTTGTGGGGTACAGTGAACACAATCTTTGTGGGGTGCAGTGAAGACAATCCTTTTGGAGTGCAGTGAACACAATCTTTGTGGGGTACAGTGAACAAAACCTTTGTGGGGTACAGTGAACACAATCTTTGTGGGGTGCAGAGAAGACAATCCTTTTGGGGTGCAGTGAACACAATCTTTGTGGGGTACAGTGAACACAATCTTTGTGGGGTGCAGTGAACAAAACCTTTGTGGGGTACAGTGAACACAATCTTTGTGGGGTACAGTGAACACAATCTTTGTGGGGTACAGTGAATACAATCTCATACTTCTGAAGCTTTGAGGGTGCTGCCTGTTCTATACTCCTCCTCCTCCTCCTCATCCATCCTTTTAGGTGTACAAACAATAGTAATTGGGGCCTAGTGTGCTTCTGTACGTGTGAAAAACATACACTTTTTTTGATCATATTTCCTATTCCGTTATTCAATAAAAACCTTTGGGGCTCAATTAAATTGCGGAATAGTCTGTGTCGGTACGTGTGAGATCCACCTTTCCAAGTTTTTGGGGTTCATCTCATACTTCTGAAGCTTTTGAGGGTGCTGCCTGTTCTATACTCCTCCTCCTCCTCTTCCTCATCCATCCATTTTGGTGTACAAACAATAGTAATTGAGGCCTAGTGTGCTTCTGTACGTGTGAAAAACATACACTTTTTTTTGATCATATTTCCTATTCCGCTATTCGATAAAAACCTTTGGGGCTCAATTAAATTGCGGAATAGTCTGTGTCGGTACGTGTGAGATCCACCTTTCCAAGTTTTTGGGGTTCATCTCATACTTCTGAAGCTTTGAGGGTGCTGCCTGTTCTATACTCCTCCTCCTCCTCCTCATCCATCCTTTTAGGTGTACAAACAATAGTAATTGGGGCCTAGTGTGCTTCTGTACGTGTGAAAAACATACACTTTTTTTTTATCATATTTCCTATTCCGCTATTCAATAAAAACCTTTGGGGCTCAATTAAATTGCGGAATAGTCTGTGTCTGTACGTGTGAGATCCACCTTTCCAAGTTTTTGGGGTTCATCTCATACTTCTGAAGCTTTGAGGGTGCTGCCTGTTCTATACTCCTCCTCCTCATCCATCCTTTTAGGTGTACAAACAATAGTAATTGGGGCCTAGTGTGCTTCTGTACGTGTGAAAAACATACACTTTTTTTTGATCATATTTCCTATTCCGCTATTCAATAAAAACCTTTGGGGCTCAATTAAATTGCGGAATAGTCTGTGTCGGTACGTGTGAGATCCACCTTTCCAAGTTTTTGGGGTTCATCTCATACTTCTGAAGCTTTGAGGGTGCTGCCTGTTGTATACTCCTCCTCCTCCTCTTCCTCATCCATCCTTTTAGGTGTACAAACAATAGTAATTGGGGCCTAGTGTGCTTCTGTACGTGTGAAAAACATACACTTTTTTTTGATCATATTTCCTATTCCGCTATTCAATAAAAACCTTTGGGGCTCAATTAAATTGCGGAATAGTCTGTGTCGGTACGTGTGAGATCCACCTTTCCAAGTTTTTGGGGTTCATCTCATACTTCTGAAGCTTTGAGGGTGCTGCCTGTTCTATACTCCTCCTCCTCCTCCTCCTCATCCATCCTTTTAGGTGTACAAACAATAGTAATTGGGGCCTAGTGTGCTTCTGTACGTGTGAAAAACATACACTTTTTTTTGATCATATTTCCTATTCCGCTATTCAATAAAAACCTTTGGGGCTCAATTAAATTGCGGAATAGTCTGTGTCTGTACGTGTGAGATCCACCTTTCCAAGTTTTTGGGGTTCATCTCATACTTCTGAAGCTTTGAGGGTGCTGCCTGTTCTATACTCCTCCTCCTCCTCCTCCTCATCCATCCTTTTAGGTGTACAAACAATAGTAATTGGGGCCTAGTGTGCTTCTGTACGTGTGAAAAACATACACTTTTTTTTGATCATATTTCCTATTCCGCTATTCAATAAAAACCTTTGGGGCTCAATTAAATTGCGGAATAGTCTGTGTCGGTACGTGTGAGATCCACCTTTCCAAGTTTTTGGGGTTCATCTCATACTTCTGAAGCTTTGAGGGTGCTGCCTGTTCTATACTCCTCCTCCTCCTCTTCCTCATCCATCCTTTTAGGTGTACAAACAATAGTAATTGGGGCCTAGTGTGCTTCTGTACGTGTGAAAAACATACGCTTTTTTTTTTTATCATATTTCCTATTCCGCTATTCAATAAAAACCTTTGGGGCTCAATTAAATTGCGGAATAGTCTGTGTCGGTACGTGTGAGATCCACCTTTCCAAGTTTTTGGGGTTCATCTCATACTTCTGAAGCTTTGAGGGTGCTGCCTGTTGTATACTCCTCCTCCTCCTCTTCCTCATCCATCCTTTTAGGTGTACAAACAATAGTAATTGGGGCCTAGTGTGCTTCTGTACGTGTGAAAAACATACACTTTTTTTTGATCATATTTCCTATTCCGCTATTCAATAAAAACCTTTGGGGCTCAATTAAATTGCGGAATAGTCTGTGTCGGTACGTGTGAGATCCACCTTTCCAAGTTTTTGGGGTTCATCTCATACTTCTGAAGCTTTGAGGGTGCTGCCTGTTCTATACTCCTCCTCCTCCTCCTCCTCATCCATCCTTTTAGGTGTACAAACAATAGTAATTGGGGCCTAGTGTGCTTCTGTACGTGTGAAAAACATACACTTTTTTTTGATCATATTTCCTATTCCGCTATTCAATAAAAACCTTTGGGGCTCAATTAAATTGCGGAATAGTCTGTGTCTGTACGTGTGAGATCCACCTTTCCAAGTTTTTGGGGTTCATCTCATACTTCTGAAGCTTTGAGGGTGCTGCCTGTTCTATACTCCTCCTCCTCCTCCTCCTCATCCATCCTTTTAGGTGTACAAACAATAGTAATTGGGGCCTAGTGTGCTTCTGTACGTGTGAAAAACATACACTTTTTTTTGATCATATTTCCTATTCCGCTATTCAATAAAAACCTTTGGGGCTCAATTAAATTGCGGAATAGTCTGTGTCGGTACGTGTGAGATCCACCTTTCCAAGTTTTTGGGGTTCATCTCATACTTCTGAAGCTTTGAGGGTGCTGCCTGTTCTATACTCCTCCTCCTCCTCTTCCTCATCCATCCTTTTAGGTGTACAAACAATAGTAATTGGGGCCTAGTGTGCTTCTGTACGTGTGAAAAACATACGCTTTTTTTTTTTATCATATTTCCTATTCCGCTATTCAATAAAAACCTTTGGGGCTCAATTAAATTGCGGAATAGTCTGTGTCGGTACGTGTGAGATCCACCTTTCCAAGTTTTTGGGGTTCATCTCATACTTCTGAAGATTTGAGGGTGCTGCCTGTTCCATACTCCTCTTCCTCATCCTCCCTTTAGGGTAGGAAAAAATTTAATCGGGCCTAGTCTGTGTTTGTACGTGTGAGATACACAGTTTTTTATCCTATTCCGCTATTCAATACACACCCTTTTGGTGTAAAAAACATTAAATTGCGGCATAGTTTGCATATTTGACTGTGAGATACACCCGTGCGATACTGTTGTTCTTTTGTTCCGCTATTCAATAAAGACCTTTCTAGGGCAAGATCTTAAATTTCAGAAATATGAGGAGAGCGTCAAATAGGGGCCATGGCCTGGGTCGTGGTGGTGCTGCTGCTAGAGCTCCTGTTGCAAGGAGAGGACGTGGTCGATCTGTGCCAGCTACACGCACAAGTGAAACACCTTCCTCAAGTGTGAGTAGGCGACAGAACCTGCATCAGTATTTGGTAGGGCATCATACGCCCCTAGAAGTGATGAGGCCAGAACAAGTGGAGGCGATAGTAGATTGGTTTGCTGCTGACAGTGCCTCCAGTTCCTTCACATTGTCTCCCACCCAGTTTACTGCAGAAAGGTCACAGTTGGCACCTGCAGCCGATGTCCAACCGTCTTTCACCTCACCCCCTTGCAAATCAGGCAAGCAGTCTGAGCCCCAAGCCATACAGCAGTCTCTTCTTCTTTTTGATGACTCTGTCAGCAGGGTTTCCCAGGGCTATCCACCTAGCCCTGCCCCAGAAGTGGAAGAGATTGAGTGCAGCGATGCCCAACCACTTATTTCTCAAGATGAGTACATGCAAGGATCATCGCAGCACGTCTCCGATGATGACGAAACGCAGGTGCCAACTGCTGCGGCGTTCAGCATTGTGGAGACCGACAAGGAGGGCAGGGGTGAAGACTGGGTGGAAGATGATGTGGAGGACGATGAGGTCCTCGACCCCACATGGAATGAACGTCATGCAGGTGACCTGAGTAGTTTGGAGGAAGAGGCGGTGGTTGCACAGAGCCACCAGCACAGCAGAAGAGGGAGCAGGGTGCAAAAGCGGAGCGGCCGTGCCCTAGACACTACGCCCGCTACTGCCCAACGCAGCAAGGGAACGAGCGCACCAAAGTCAGCTCAAAGGAGTTCTCTAGCGTGGAAGTTCTTTAGAAAATGTGCCGATGACAGGACACGAGTGGTTTGCACCCTGTGCAATCAGAGCTTGAAGCGAGGCATAAACCTTCTCAACCTGAGCACAACCTGCATGATCAGGCATCTAAGTGCAAAGCACGAGCTGCAGTGGAGTACACACCTTCAAAACCAAGAAACGTCTCTGGCTCATCCTGCTTCCTCTTCTGCTGCAGTCTCGGCCGCTCCAGCCACATCTGTAGTGATACCGACACCTGCCACCCCGCAAACAGACGATCTGTCAGCAACACCACCACCTGGGTCACCAACAACCATCTCCACAATGTCCCGTGGAAGCGTTCAGCTTTCCATCTCCCAAACACTTGAGAGGAAGAGGAAGTACCCCCCTACCCACCCGCGATCCCTGGCCCTGAATGCCAGCATTTCAAAATTATTGGCCTTTGAAATGCTGTCATTCCGTCTGGTGGAGACGCACAGTTTTAAAAACCTTATGTCGGTGGCTGTCCCACAGTACGTCGTGCCCAGCCGCCACTACTTTTCCAGGCAAGCCATCCCTTCCCTGCACAACCAAGTGGGGGAAAAAATCAGGTGTGCACTGCGCACCGCCATCTGTGCCAAGGTCCACCTAACTACCGATACGTGGACCAGTAAGCACGGTCAGGGGCGTTATATCTCCCTAACGGCACACTGAGTAAATGCAGTGGCGGATGGGCCTGAGGCGGATAGCAATTTGGCGCATGTCCTTCCACCACCGAGGATTGCAGGGCGCTTCAGTTTGCCTCCTGTTCCTAACTCCTCCTACTCCGCTTCCTCATCCTCTACCGCCTCCTCATCCGGACAGCGTAACACCTTCACCACCAACTTCAGCACGGCCAGGGGTAAACGACAGCAGGCAGTTTTACAACTTGCCTGTTTGGGGGACAAACCACACACCGCGCAGGAGTTGTAGAGGAGCATGGAACAGCAGACAAATGAGTGGTTGCTGCCAGCGAGCCTCAAGCCCGGCCTGGTGGTGTGCGATAACGGGAGAAATCTCATAGCAGCTCTGGGCCTAGCCGGTTTGACGCACATCCCTTGCCTGGCGCATGTGCTGAATTTGGTGGTGCAGAGGTTCCTTAAAAACTACCCCGATATGTCAGAGCTGCTGCAGAAAGTGCGGGCCGTTTGTGCGCACTTTCGGCGTTCTCACCCTGCTGCTGCTCGCCTGGCAGCGCTGCAGCGTAACTTCGGCCTTCCCGCTCACCGCCTCATATGTGACGTGCCCACAAGGTGGAACTCCACCTTGCACATGCTGGAAAGACTGTGCGAGCAGCAGCAGGCCATAGTGGAGTTTCAGCTGCAGCACGCACGCGTGAGTCGCTCTGCGGAACAGCACCACTTCACCACCAATAACTGGGCCTCCATGCGAGACCTGTGTGCCTTGTTGCGCTGTTTTGAGTACTCCACCAACATGGCCAGTGGCAATGACGCCGTTCTCAGCTTAACTATCCCACTTCTATGCCTCCTTGAAAAAACAATTCGGGCGATGATGGAAGAGGATGTGGCACAGGATGAGGAGGAGGAGGAGGATGAAGAGGTAACATTTCCAAGGCTTTCAGGGCAGTCATTCGCAAGGGGCTCCGAGGGTGGGTTCCTGCACACACAAACGCCAGGGACACAATTGTCCAGCAGGGGCACAGTTCTGGAGGATGAGGAGGATGAGGAGGAGGAGGAGCTGGAGGAGGAGATGGAACCATGTTCACAGCAGGGTGGCACCCAGGCCAGCTCATGGCCATCACTGGTGCGTGTCTGGGGGGATACAGAGGACACGGACGATACACCTCCCACAGAGGACAGCCTTTCGTCGCCTCTGGGCAGCCTGGCACACATGAGCGATTACATGCTGCAGTGTCTCCACAACGACCGCCGAGTTGCCCACATTCTAACTTGTGCTGATTACTGGGTGGCCACGCTGCTGGATCCCCGTTACAAGGACAACGTACCGTCCTTAATTCACTCACTGGAGCGCGATCGCAAGATGCGCGAGTACAAGCGCACGCTGGTAGACGCGATGCTGCTGGCATTCCCATCTGACAGCGGGGCCACAGTGGAAGCACAAGGCAGAGGAGGAGGAGGTCGCCAACTCAACCAGGGCACCGCCAGCACCTCAGAAGGCAGGGTTAGCATGGCCGAAATGTGGAAAAGCTTTGTCAGAACGCCACAACAAACAGCAGCACCAGCAGCTCAGATGGAACGTCTTAGCAGGAGGCAGCATTTTACCAACATGGTGGAGCAGTATGTGTGCACACGCCTACATGTAGTGAATGAGGTGTCTGCCCCCTTCAACTTTTGGGTCTCCAAATTGGGCACATGGCCTGAGCTTGCCCTTTACGCCTTGGAGGTGCTGGCGTGCCCTGCAGCCAGTGTATTATCTGAACGGGTATTTAGCACGGCTGGGGGTGTTATAACAGACAAGCGCAGCCGCCTGTCCAGAGACAATGTGGACAAGCTCACGTTCATTAAAATGAACCAGGCATGGATCCCACGGGACTTTTCCGTACCTTGTGCAGAATAGCAATGGATACCGACCTTACCCAGCCATTGTTCCATTTTTGCTCTTTCTCACTCTTTTGGGGTGTACCCTCATTTAAAATTTGTGAAAAGAAGCAGTGTTGGCTACCTCGTCCTCCTCCTCAGGGCCAGATTAACGTAGGGGCTATTGGAGCTGCAGCTCCATGCAGGCCCCTACCTTTTATATAGGCCCCGGGTTGGCCATATTCACTGTGACCGCTCCTCTGTCACTTGTAAACACAGAAGTCTGGCTTCTATGCTCGCTTCCCCAGGCAGCACCCTCAGAACCTCCCCACACAGCGCGAAGGCCGGACAAGGAGGGACAGTTGCCGATGCATGGATGTGTTTATGGGCTTCAGAGACAGCATCCCATGTTGAATTAGGCATGCATGGCTGCACCCTTCCTACTCTGGGTGCATGCCAAGGCACGGCCCTTAAGGCCCTTCAAAATCCTCAGCACCAAGACCATGATGCTCTTAATCCGGCCCTGGTCCTCCTCCACCGCCGCTTCCACCTACACCGCCCATAGGTGTGCGCAGCCTATTGCATTAGGGTGTGCACCCCAAAGTTGAAATACACATGCATGTGTTTGCCTACATGTACATGGCCCCGATACATTACTCTCCCTGCTGGCAAAGAGAAATAGAGCAGAGCAGGTGCGAGGGAGATCTTTCCCATCTCCTCACTGGCAAACAGAGCGATAATGCTATGTGCCCTAGGTGATTAGGGTGTGCCCAGGTACACCAGGCACACCCTGTGCGCACGCCTATGACACCGCCACATCCACCACCACCTCAACCTCCCTCCTACTCCATATGGGCCTCGTCCTTCAGAGATGAAGAACATTGTTTTATTTTTCTGTTTTTGTTGTTTTAAGTTATTTCCCTATCCACATTTGTTTGCAGAGCACTTGCCATGCTCTTAACTACGTTTTGCTGCCATTTGCAGCACTCTAGCCCTTTCCATTGGTGTTTTAGAGCCATTTTAGTGCCTTAAAGTTCGGGTCCCCATTGACTTCAATGGGGTTCGGTGTCCGGGAAAAGTTCGGTAAAAGTCCGGGACACGGACCTGGACTTTTTTTTAAAGTTCGGCCGAACCCGTCGAACACGGACATCTAGGTGTCCGCTCAACCCTAATCAAGACCTAAACTGGAGGCCACCTTTTCCAAGGAAGAAATTTCCACATTTCCTCCAAAAAATACCCCAGGTTGTAATGCAATCATTTTTCTGCCATTGATGTAGAGCTTATGCTGGTAGGAGAATGTAAACAGACTCTATAGTTTTCTTGTTCACGTGCTCACAGTGAGCTGTTTGGTATCTTCTGGAGGTGATTTGAAAAAGCCATAAAGCTGCCTGATCATTCTTCCATGCATGATGTGTGCTTGGTTAGTTTCAAAAGAGTGCAGAGGTGACATTAGGTGTCTTCTTAAAGTGATCCTGTCACTTGCACTATGCTTTCACATTATGATAGCAATACAGTTAAGTATAAAAAATATAAAGTTGAATAAAATAAATGAAAAAAAGCCTTCCACCCTGACAGATACATACATAGGAATGCAAATACCTACACTGGGTGTGCTTTGGTACGAAAGCAACCATTGCTTTTGGCTATTTTGCTCAGATTCTCAGATGTTCTTGTACTATTATACACATTGTAGAGCCAAAGAAATGTGACTCTAGGTGAGTGGCCGACCCTCACATGTTGTGAACAGGACTAGGGTTGAGCGGACACCTAGATGTCCGTGTTCGATGGGTTCGGCCGAACTTTAAAAAAAAGTCCGGGTCCGTGTCCCGGACTTTTACCGAACTTTTCCCGGACACCGAACCCCATTGAAGTCAATGGGGACCCGAACTTTAAGGCACTAAAATGGCTCTAAAACACCAAAGGAAAGGGCTAGAGTGCTGCAAATGGCAGCAAAACGTAATTAAGAGCATGGCAAGTGCTCTGCAAACAAATGTGGATAGGGAAATAACTTAAAACAACAAAAAAAAACAGAAAAATAAAACAATGTTCTTCTTCATCTCTGAAGGACGAGGCCCATATGGAGTAGGAGGGAGGTTGAGGTGGTGGTGGATGTGGCGGTGACATAGGCGTGCGCACAGGGTGTGCTGGGTGTGCCTGGGCACACCCTAATCACCTAGGGCACATAGCATTGCCAGTGAGGAGATGGGAAAGATCTCCCTGGGACCTGCTCTGCTCTATTTCTCCTTGCCTACAGGTACATGGCCCCGATACATTACTCTCCCTGCTGGCAAACACATGCATGTGTATTTCAACTTTGGGGTGCACACCTTAATGCAATAGGCTGCGCACACCTATGGGCGGTGTAGGTGGAAGCGGCGGTGGAGGAGGACCAGGGCCGGATTAACAGCATCATGGGCTTGGTGCTGAGGATTTTGAAGGGCCTTAAGGGCCGTGCCTTGCCATGCACCCAGAGGAGGAAGGGTGCAGCCATGCATGCCTAATTCAACATGGGATGCTGTCTCTGAAGCCCATAAACACATCCATGCATCGCCAACTGTCCCTACTTGTCCGGCCTTCACGCTGTGTGGGGAGGTTCTGAGGGTGCTGCCTGGGGAAGCGAGCATAGAAGCCAGACTTCTGTGTTTACAAGTGACAGAAGAGCGGTAACAGTGAATATGGCCAACCCGGGGCCTATATAAAAGGTAGGGGCCTGGAGCTGCAGCTCCAATAGCCCCTACATTAATCTGGCCCTGAGGAGGAGGACGAGGTAGCCAACACTGCTTCTTTTCAAAAATTTTAAATGAGGGTACACCCCAAAAGAGTGAGAAAGAGCAAAAATGGAACAATGGGTGGGTAAGGTCGGTATCCATTGCTATTCTGCATAAGGTACGGAAAAGTCCCGTGGGATCCATGCCTGGTTCATTTTAATGAACGTGAGCTTGTCCACATTGTCTCTGGACAGGCGGCTGCGCTTGTCTGTTATAACGCCCCCAGCCGTGCTAAATACCCGTTCAGATAATACACTGGCTGCAGGGCACGCCAGCACCTCCAAGGCGTAAAGGGCAAGCTCAGGCCATGTGCCCAATTTGGAGACCCAGAAGTTGAAGGGGGCAGACCCGTCATTCACTACATGTAGGCGTGTGCACACATACTGCTCCACCATGTTGGTAAAATGCTGCCTCCTGCTAAGACGTTCCATCTGAGCTGCTGGTGCTGCTGTTTGTTGTGGCGTGCTGACAAAGCTTTTCCACATTTCGGCCATGCTAACCCTGCCTTCTGAGGTGCTGGCGGTGCCCTGGTTGCGTTGGCGACCTCCTCCTCCTCCTCCTCTGCCTTGTGCTTCCACTGTGGCCCCGCTGTCAGATGGGAATGCCAGCAGCATGGCGTCTACCAGCGTGCGCTTGTACTCGCGCATCTTGCGATCGCGCTCCAGTGAGTGAATTAAGGACGGTACGTTGTCCTTGTAACGGGGATCCAGCAGCGTGGCCACCCAGTAATCAGCACAAGTTAGAATGTGGGCAACTCGGCGGTCGTTGTGGAGACACTGCAGCATGTAATCGCTCATGTGTGCCAGGCTGCCCAGAGGCAACGAAAGGCTGTCCTCTGTGGGAGGTGTATCGTCCGTGTCCTCTGTATCCCCCCAGCCACGCACCAGTGATGGCCATGAGCTGGCCTGGGTGCCACCCTGCTGTGAACATGGTTCCATCTCCTCCTCCAGCTCCTCCTCCTCCTCATCCTCCTCATCCTCCAGAACTGTGCCCCTGCTGGACAATTGCGTCCCTGGCGTTTGCGTGTGCAGGAACCCACCCACGGAGCCCCTTGCGAATGACTGCCCTGAAAGCCTTGGAAATGTTACCTCTTCATCCTCCTCCTCCTCCTCATCCTGTGCCACATCCTCTTCCATCATCGCCCGAATTGTTTTTTCAAGGAGGCATAGAAGTGGGATAGTTAAGCTGAGAACGGCGTCATTGCCACTGGCCATGTTGGTGGAGTACTCAAAACAGCGCAACAAGGCACACAGGTCTCGCATGGAGGCCCAGTTATTGGTGGTGAAGTGGTGCTGTTCCGCAGAGCGACTCACGCGTGCGTGCTGCAGCTGAAACTCCACTATGGCCTGCTGCTGCTCGCACAGTCTTTCCAGCATGTGCAAGGTGGAGTTCCACCTTGTGGGCACGTCACATATGAGGCGGTGAGCGGGAAGGCCGAAGTTACGCTGCAGCGCTGCCAGGCGAGCAGCAGCAGGGTGAGAACGCCGAAAGTGCGCACAAACGGCCCGCACTTTCTGCAGCAGCTCTGACATATCGGGGTAGTTTTTAAGGAACCTCTGCACCACCAAATTCAGCACATGCGCCAGGCAAGGGATGTGCGTCAAACCGGCTAGGCCCAGAGCTGCTATGAGATTTCGCCCGTTATCGCACACCACCAGGCCGGGCTTGAGGCTCGCTGGCAGCAACCACTCATTTGTCTGCTGTTCCATGCTCCTCCACAACTCCTGCGCGGTGTGTGGTTTGTCCCCCAAACAGGCAAGTTGTAAAACTGCCTGCTGTCGTTTACCCCTGGCCGTGCTGAAGTTGGTGGTGAAGGTGTTACGCTGTCCGGATGAGGAGGCGGTAGAGGATGAGGAAGCGGAGTAGGAGGAGTTAGGAACAGGAGGCAAACTGAAGCGCCCTGCAATCCTCGGTGGTGGAAGGACATGCGCCAAATTGCTATCCGCCTCAGGCCCATCCGCCACTGCATTTACCCAGTGTGCCGTTAGGGAGATATAACGCCCCTGACCGTGCTTACTGGTCCACGTATCCGTAGTTAGGTGGACCTTGGCACAGATGGCGTTGCGCAGTGCACACCTGATATTTTCCCCCACTTGGTTGTGCAGGGAAGGGATGGCTTGCCTGGAAAAGTAGTGGCGGCTGGGCACGACGTACTGTGGGACAGCCACCGACATAAGGTTTTTAAAACTGTGCGTCTCCACCAGACGGAATGACAGCATTTCAAAGGCCAATAATTTTGAAATGCTGGCATTCAGGGCCAGGGATCGCGGGTGGGTAGGGGGGTACTTCCTCTTCCTCTCAAGTGTTTGGGAGATGGAAAGCTGAACGCTTCCACGGGACATTGTGGAGATGGTTGTTGGTGACCCAGGTGGTGGTGTTGCTGACAGATCGTCTGTTTGCGGGGTGGCAGGTGCCGGTATCACTACAGATGTGGCTGGAGCGGCCGAGACTGCAGCAGAAGAGGAAGCAGGATGAGCCAGAGACGTTTCTTGGTTTTGAAGGTGTGTACTCCACTGCAGCTCGTGCTTTGCACTTAGATGCCTGATCATGCAGGTTGTGCTCAGGTTGAGAAGGTTTATGCCTCGCTTCAAGCTCTGATTGCACAGGGTGCAAACCACTCGTGTCCTGTCATCAGCACATTTTCTAAAGAACTTCCACGCTAGAGAACTCCTTTGAGCTGACTTTGGTGCGCTCGTTCCCTTGCTGCGTTGGGCAGTAGCGGGCGTAGTGTCTAGGGCACGGCCGCTCCGCTTCTGCACCCTGCTCCCTCTTCTGCTGTGCTGGTGGCTCTGTGCGACCACCGCCTCTTCCTCCAAACTACTCAGGTCACCTGCATGACGTTCATTCCATGTGGGGTCGAGGACCTCATCGTCCTCCACATCATCTTCCACCCAGTCTTCACCCCTGCCCTCCTTGTCGGTCTCCACAATGCTGAACGCCGCAGCAGTTGGCACCTGCGTTTCGTCATCATCGGAGACGTGCTGCGATGATCCTTGCATGTACTCATCTTGAGAAATAAGTGGTTGGGCATCGCTGCACTCAATCTCTTCCACTTCTGGGGCAGGGCTAGGTGGATGGCCCTGGGAAACCCTGCTGACAGAGTCCTCAAAAAGAATAAGAGACTGCTGTATGGCTTGGGGCTCAGACTGCTGGCCTGATTTGCAAGGGGGTGAGGTGAAAGACGGTTGGACATTGGCTGCAGGTGCCAACTCTGACCTTTCTGCAGTAGACTGGGTGGGAGACAATGTGAAGGAACTGGAGGCACTGTCAGCAGCAAACCAATCTACTATCGCCTCAACTTGTTCTGGCCTCATCACTTCTAGGGGCGTTTGATGCCCTACCAAATACTGATGCAGGTTCTGTCGCCTACTCACACTTGAGGAAGGTGTTTCACTTGTGCGTGTAGCTGGCACAGATCGACCACGTCCTCTCCTTGCAACAGGAGCTCTACCAGCAGCACCACGACCCAGGCCACGGCCCTTATTTGACGGTCTCCTCATATTTCTGTAATTTAAGATCTTGCCCTAGAAAGGTTTTTATTGAATAGCGGAATAGGAAATATGATCCAAAAAAGTGTATGTATCTCGCACGTACAAAACCACACTAGGCCCCAATTACTATTGTTTCTACCCCTAAAAGGATGGATGAGGAGTAGGAGGAGTATGGAACAGACAGCACCCTCAAATCTTCAGAAGTATGAGATGAACCCCAAAAACTTGGAAAGGTGGATCTCACACGTACCGACACAGACTATCCCGCAATTCAATTGATCCTCAAAGGTTTTTATTGAATAGCGGAATAGGAAATATGATCAAAAAAAGTGTATGTATCTCGCACGTACACAACCACACTAGGCCCCAATTACTATTGTTTGTACCCCTAAAAGGATGGATGAGGAGTAGGAGGAGGAGTATGGAACAGGCAGCACCCTCAAATCTTCAGAAGTATGAGATGAACCCCAAAAACTTGGAAAGGTGGATCTCACACGTACCGACACAGACTATCCCGCAATTCAATTGATCCTCAAAGGTTTTTATTGAATAGCGGAATAGGAAATATGATCAAAAAAAGTGTATGTATCTCGCACGTACACAACCACACTAGGCCCCAATTACTATTGTTTGTACCCCTAAAAGGATGGATGAGGAGTAGGAGGAGGAGTATGGAACAGGCAGCACCCTCAAATCTTCAGAAGTATGAGATGAACCCCAAAAACTTGGAAAGGTGGATCTCACACGTACCGACACAGACTATCCCGCAATTCAATTGATCCTCAAAGGTTTTTATTGAATAGCGGAATAGGAAATATGATCAAAAAAAGTGTATGTATATCACACGTACACAACCACACTAGGCCCCAATTACTATTGTTTGTACCCCTAAAAGGCTAGATGAGGAGTAGGGGGGGTATGGAACAGGCAGCACCCTCAAACCTTCAGAAGTATGAGATGAACCCCAACAACTTGGAAAGGTGGATCTCTCTCACACGTACCAACACAGACTATCCCCCAATTTAACTGATCCCCAAAGGTTTTTGATTAAATAGCGGAATAGAAAATATGATCCAAAAAAAGTGTATGTATATCACACGTACACAACCACACTAGGCCCCAATTACTATTGTTTGTACCCCTAAAAGGCTAGATGAGGAGTAGGGGGGGTATGGAACAGGCAGCACCCTCAAACCTTCAGAAGTATGAGATGAACCCCAACAACTTGGAAAGGTGGATCTCTCTCACACGTACCAACACAGACTATCCCCCAATTTAACTGATCCCCAAAGGTTTTTGATTAAATAGCGGAATAGAAAATATGATCCAAAAAAAGTGTATGTATATCACACGTACACAACCACACTAGGCCCCAATTACTATTGTTTGTACCCCTAAAAGGCTAGATGAGGAGTAGGGGGGGTATGGAACAGGCAGCACCCTCAAACCTTCAGAAGTATGAGATGAACCCCAACAACTTGGAAAGGTGGATCTCTCTCACACGTACCAACACAGACTATCCCCCAATTTAACTGATCCCCAAAGGTTTTTGATTAAATAGCGGAATAGAAAATATGATCCAAAAAAAGTGTATGTATATCACACGTACACAACCACACTAGGCCCCAATTACTATTGTTTGTACCCCTAAAAGGCTAGATGAGGAGTAGGGGGGGTATGGAACAGGCAGCACCCTCAAACCTTCAGAAGTATGAGATGAACCCCAACAACTTGGAAAGGTGGATCTCTCTCACACGTACCAACACAGACTATCCCCCAATTTAACTGATCCCCAAAGGTTTTTGATTAAATAGCGGAATAGAAAATATGGTCCAAAAAAAGTGTATGTATATCACACGTACACAACCACACTGGGCCCCAATTACTATTGTTTGTACCCCTAAAAGGCTAGATGAGGAGTAGGGGGAGTATGGAACAGGCAGCACCCTCAAACCTTCAGAAGTATGAGATGAACCCCAACAACTTGGAAAGGTGGATCTCTCTCACACGTACCAACACAGACTATCCCCCAATTTAACTGATCCCCAAAGGTTTTTGATTAAATAGCGGAATAGAAAATATGATCCAAAAAAAATGTATGTATATCACACGTACACAACCACACTGGGCCCCAATTACTATTGTTTGTACCCCTAAAAGGCTAGATGAGGAGTAGGGGGAGTATGGAACAGGCAGCACCCTCAAACCTTCAGAAGTATGAGATGAACCCCAACAACTTGGAAAGGTGGATCTCTCTCACACGTACCAACACAGACTATCCCCCAATTTAACTGATCCCCAAAGGTTTTTGATTAAATAGCGGAATAGAAAATATGATCCAAAAAAAGTGTATGTATATCACACGTACACAACCACACTAGGCCCCAATTACTATTGTTTGTACCCCTAAAAGGCTAGGAGTAGGGGGAGTATGGAACAGGCAGCACCCTCAAACCTTCAGAAGTATGAGATGAACCCCAACAACTTGGAAAGGTGGATCTCTCTCACACGTACCAACACAGACTATCCCCCAATTTAACTGATCCCCAAAGGTTTTTGATTAAATAGCGGAATAGAAAATATGATCCAAAAAAAGTGTATGTATATCACACGTACACAACCACACTAGGCCCCAATTACTATTGTTTGTACCCCTAAAAGGCTAGATGAGGAGTAGGGGGGGTATGGAACAGGCAGCACCCTCAAACCTTCAGAAGTATGAGATGAACCCCAACAACTTGGAAAGGTGGATCTCTCTCACACGTACCAACACAGACTATCCCCCAATTTAACTGATCCCCAAAGGTTTTTGATTAAATAGCGGAATAGAAAATATGATCCAAAAAAAGTGTATGTATATCACACGTACACAACCACACTAGGCCCCAATTACTATTGTTTGTACCCCTAAAAGGCTAGATGAGGAGTAGGGGGGGTATGGAACAGGCAGCACCCTCAAACCTTCAGAAGTATGAGATGAACCCCAACAACTTGGAAAGGTGGATCTCTCTCACACGTACCAACACAGACTATCCCCCAATTTAACTGATCCCCAAAGGTTTTTGATTAAATAGCGGAATAGAAAATATGATCCAAAAAAAGTGTATGTATATCACACGTACACAACCACACTAGGCCCCAATTACTATTGTTTGTACCCCTAAAAGGCTAGATGAGGAGTAGGGGGAGTATGGAACAGGCAGCACCCTCAAACCTTCAGAAGTATGAGATGAACCCCAACAACTTGGAAAGGTGGATCTCTCTCACACGTACCAACACAGACTATCCCCCAATTTAACTGATCCCCAAAGGTTTTTGATTAAATAGCGGAATAGAAAATATGATCCAAAAAAAGTGTATGTATATCACACGTACACAACCACACTGGGCCCCAATTACTATTGTTTGTACCCCTAAAAGGCTAGATGAGGAGTAGGGGGAGTATGGAACAGGCAGCACCCTCAAACCTTCAGAAGTATGAGATGAACCCCAACAACTTGGAAAGGTGGATCTCTCTCACACGTACCAACACAGACTATCCCCCAATTTAACTGATCCCCAAAGGTTTTTGATTAAATAGCGGAATAGAAAATATGATCCAAAAAAAGTGTATGTATATCACACGTACACAACCACACTAGGCCCCAATTACTATTGTTTGTACCCCTAAAAGGCTAGATGAGGAGTAGGGGGGGTATGGAACAGGCAGCACCCTCAAACCTTCAGAAGTATGAGATGAACCCCAACAACTTGGAAAGGTGGATCTCTCTCACACGTACCAACACAGACTATCCCCCAATTTAACTGATCCCCAAAGATTTTTGATTAAATAGCGGAATAGAAAATATGATCCAAAAAAAGTGTATGTATATCACACGTACACAACCACACTAGGCCCCAATTACTATTGTTTGTACCCCTAAAAGGCTAGGAGTAGGGGGAGTATGGAACAGGCAGCACCCTCAAACCTTCAGAAGTATGAGATGAACCCCAACAACTTGGAAAGGTGGATCTCTCTCACACGTACCAACACAGACTATCCCCCAATTTAACTGATCCCCAAAGGTTTTTGATTAAATAGCGGAATAGAAAATATGATCCAAAAAAAGTGTATGTATATCACACGTACACAACCACACTAGGCCCCAATTACTATTGTTTGTACCCCTAAAAGGCTAGATGAGGAGTAGGGGGAGTATGGAACAGGCAGCACCCTCAAATCTTCAGAAGTATGAGATTGTGTTCACTGTACCCCACAAAGATTGAGTTCACTGCACCCCACAATGATTGTGTTCACTGCACCCCACAAAGATTGTGTTCACTGCACCTCACAAAGATTGTGTTCACTGTACCCCCCAAAGATTGTGTTCACTGCACCCCACAAAGATTCTGTTCACTGTACCCCACAAAGATTGTGTTCACTGCACCCTAAAAGGATGTTGTTCACTGCACCCCACAAAGATTGTGTTCACTGCACCCTAAAAGGATGTTGTTCACTGCACCCCAAAAAGATTGTGTTCACTGTACCCCCCCAAAGATTGTGTTCACTGCACCCCACAAAGATTGTGTTCACTGCACCCCTAAAAGATTTTGTTTCACTGTACCCCCCAAAGATTGTGTTCACTGCACCCCAAAAAGATTGTGTTCACTGTACCCCCCAAAGATTGTGTTCACTGCACCCCACAAAGATTCTGTTCACTGTACCCCACAAAGATTGTGTTCACTGCACCCCAAAAAGATTGTGTTCACTGTACCCCCCCAAAGATTGTGTTCACTGCACCCCACAAAGATTCTGTTCACTGCACCCCACAAAGGATTTTGTTCACTGCACCCCAAAAAGATTGTGTTCACTGCACCCCAAAAAGGATTTTGATCACTGCACCCCAAAAAGGATGTTGTTCACTGCACCCCAAAAATGATTTTGTTCACTCCACCCCAAAAAGATTGTGTTCACTGCACCCCACAAAGATTGTGTTCACTGCACCCCAAAAAGATTGTGTTCACTGTACCCCCCAAAGATTGTGTTCACTGCACCCCACAAAGATTCTGTTCACTGTACCCCACAAAGATTGTGTTCACTGCACCCCAAAAAGATTGTGTTCACTGCACCCCAAAAAGGATGTTGTTCACTGCACCCCAAAAAGGATGTTGTTCACTCCACCCCAAAAAGATTGTGTTCACTGCACCCCACAAAGATTGTGTTCACTGCACCCCAAAAAGATTGTGTTCACTGCACCCCAAAAATGATTTTGTTCACTGCACCCCAAAAAGGATTTTGTTCACTGCACCCCAAAAAGGATGTTGTTCACTCCACCCCAAAAAGATTGTGTTCACTGCACCCCAAAAAGATTGTGTTCACTGCACCCCACAAAGGATTTTGTTCACTGCACCCCAAAAAGATTGTGTTCACTGCACCCCAAAAAGGATGTTGTTCACTGCACCCCAAAAAGGATTTTGTTCACTGCACCCCAAAAAGATTGTGTTCACTGCACCCCACAAAGGATTTTGTTCACTGCACCCCACAAAGATTGTGTTCACTGCACACCAAAAAGGATTGTGTTCACTGCACCCCAAAAAGATTTTGTTCACTGCACCCCAAAAAGATTGTGTTCACTGCAGCCCAAAAAGATTGTGTTCACTGCAGCCCAAAAAGATTGTGTTCACTGCAGCCCAAAAAGATTGTGTTCACTGCAGCTCACACACAGAAAAATGGATGTGGATCACTGACACCTGCCTATCTCCAATCCCACACCACACAGCAATATCGATTGTAGTTTGTAGAACACAGTTTCCCTAAAATTCAGCAGACTCTGTCCCTAACAGGATTGAGAAGAGATCGTAGATCAGGATTGAGTGCAGATTCACCCCACCCCCCACACAGCAATATCGATTGTAGTTTGTAGAAGACACTGACCCTATAATTCAGCAGACTCTATCCCTAAAATGCCTACAACTCGCCCTGCCTAAACACTCCGACCTGTCCCTCAATTCTATCCGGACACAAATGGTTTTTTCCTGCCTATCTTTCCCTAATCAGCAGCCAGCACATTGATGTGTGCTCTGTCCCTTAGCTAAGCAGCAGAATGACGCTGCTGCGGCGGCTGCCTCGAACTTATAAAGACTTGGTCACATGCTTCAGACGGCCAATCACAGCTACTAAGACATTTGCAGGCATGGCTGGGATGGCTTAAGGCACACCAGTTAAACGATTGTTGATTGGCTGTTGAAAGCCCGCCATGAAAAGAGCGCCAAAGCATGCAAAACCCGGAAATAAAACGACCGAACACGGATTTTTACCCGAACATACAGTAAAGTGTCCGTGTCCGTGTTCGGGTAAAAAAAATCCAATTATTCGGTACGAACACGAATAATACAGTCCGTGTTCGCTCAACACTAAACAGGACCCATGGTGCTGCACAGCTCATCTGTGAGATTCAGAGACATGCAAAAATACAGAATATTGCTGCACTCCTTGGTAACTTTTTTGAAGTATTAAAATCACATCAGAGGTATGACAGGTACATAAAAGGTAACACGTTTCGCGCTAAAGTCAGCGCTTACTCAAACCTCATATACACATACATTGCATGAAATAAATATATATGCATGATACAAGTAAGCATGGCATGGCAATTAGGTAATTGAACAATTAACCAATAAATCAATTGAAGATACACTCCCACTACACTACTGAGAGTCTATGATCCTAGCCTTCCCATACTAACATGTCATATAACACATAAATCAAAAAACAAAAAAAAAATCAGAAACAAAACAAGCCGCAGAAATCCCCTCCAACCCATTGCCCACCAACACAGATCCAGCGATACTCAACAGCTCCTTACATGGGTTACCAGGGATCATAGAAGAGAGTTATACCTGTCTGAATTAAATTACTATATTCTTATTGTATTGTTGTGTAGGTGAATAATGATTCTGCAGGCCTAGTAGTGACAGGTATGAGACAAACACATAATATGATAGCCTAATTACAGGCTGTAAGTTATTTACATAGGGCTATTGGCCTTTGCTTACAGTACCTATTATTAGTCACTCTTAGTCACTAGCTTCCAGTAGTTCATACATGATGAACATGCAGCTCAGGAGTTTGCTTTACAATATACTATAAACAATTCCCATAGGAAGCAATGCATTTCTCCTGTCTACTCATTTTGCCTATCCTAGATAATGCACTATAAAAGACAATGCATTTAGTTTAGTAGTAGTAGCCCTAATTTCTATCACACCCCCTGCTCAGAGGAAAGGTAAGTTGCACATAACCACCCAGCCCCTCACAAATGCTCATATCAACATTTGGGGCATAGGGTGGTACAGAATCCCTCAATATTTTACGGGCCAGCCTCATGATGCACGTGTCCATCAAACTGGAAAAAAAAAAACTTATGTACTGCTATCAGCATGATTGATGGCTTGCACACTTATGATGCTTTTATGAAAGTGATACAATACTTTACTCTGTGTCCATTAAAAAACATACTAGCAGTTGCAAAGCTGGCAGATGATTTTGAAAAGGTTGTTAGGGTAGATCTATGGCAATGCACATTTTTAAAAGTTTACAAATCTATACCAATGACCAAAAGGATAAGAAAATGACACTAAATGTGAAATGTAATTTTACTATCAACTGAAATAAAAAAAAAAAAAAAACATGATTTCCTTTTAAAGAGATACATCTAAAATAATCATATGGCAGTGATTAATACATATGTTTGTTAATATTGTTTTACAGGAGTTATACATTGACATGAGTGAAGCAGATAATGACAAAACCAAACCTTTTCATTTTGCTATGACTGGAAAATCCTATCAAATAATTGTGAACCATTTCTACTCATTGCTTCCAAAAGTAGGTAAATAAAAGTAAATATAGAATATTTTAATGTATTTCTAATCTTTCTTAAAAAATGTAGGCTATTGTCTAAGGCACCTGTAGTGCAGGGGGCAGATGTAAATTTAAATCTAAATAATCATTGGTTGCTCATTAGTAGAGATCAGTTTAAGGTTTTGGACTGTGAATGAGTGTGGGGTACTCTTACAGTTTTTGACAAGTCTTTTAATAAAAAAAGAAAAGAAATTGCCACAATGTACATGCACCAATAGTCTTGTCACCCAGGAATGTAGATCCATGTTAATCACGATGCCCAACGTCTGCCAAGTCCGACCCACCAAAAGAAAAAACACTTTCATGGATCACCCACCTCAGACCCTTACAACCACCGTGACTGGGTTTTGGGGAAGAGGATTTTGTCCTCATCAACATGCATCTCCCTGCGTACCCGTACAACCATGTTAAGGGCATGGGCCTGGTATGATTCAGGAAGGGGGTGCATGCTACATTGGATCTACATTGCTGGACATTGTGATTGACAGTGTTGAGAAACAAGGAGGGGAATTTTTTGGGACTTTGAATGAGGCTCATAAACATATGTGCCTCCATTCCTGATAGGAATTCTTGGGACTTTATTTGAGGCTCATAAACGTATGTGCCTCCATCCCTGATATGAGAAAGCAGAAAAAGGGGGTTGGGACTTTGAGTAAGGTGTGTGACAAACGTAAATATAATGTATGAACACATATTATAAATATGCAAAAACAGAGAGATGTATTATAATGACACTGGTACATCTTGGTTGTAAAAGTACATCAAATAATTATATAAATATATAAATGGCACAATATCGTCATAACAGACTAGATAAGATGTAAAGTTAATGGACAGGCATAGCATTAGTGTGGATACATATTGAACAAAGGTAGTACCAACAAACTCAATTCAATACATAATAAAGTAGAAAATAAAAGTATTGCCTCCTATATTGGTGAAATACACTTCCTCAGGGCCAGGTACAATCCATGTGTGAACAGCAGTGTATCCAAATGGTTATAAAACCCTAAAATTAATGCCTTCCACAGATCAAACAAACAAGTAAACTAAAAATTGTTACCACATGATGTGTGGAGTTCTCTGGGAATGTCTAACCCGGTAACTGAGGGAACAAAGCGTACGCACGTCATGCAGGGTATGCAAGGACTGGAGAGAGAGTGCAAATCTCCATGGAGGGTTCACTAAAGCCTCAGCTAGCGGTCCAAATAGAATTCTATAAAAAATATTAATAAAGTATATATAATATAGTGACAAATAAATGGTTATGGCTAGTGACCTCAATAGGTGAGACTATGATAGGTCCCACCACCAGGAGATAAAAAGACAAAAACAAAAGTAGAATGTGCGTATATGCACTGGGTGATAAAATGAAATAGTAAGTGCTAAGTATGAGCAGTGAGCGCAAATATTGTGGAAAAATAGATTAGTTTTGGCCTGATCCAGAAAAAGAAAAAAAAGGAAGAAAATGAGACATTGCAATACAACCACCAGTGAAAGAGGCCACAGAGATTTAAGGAGGAAAAAGTGGATAAACATAATAGGTAACTAACAGTGAAAACAAGTAAACAAACCACCAAAGGCTATTTACCTTGTGTCATCTATAGTCTCCATTTTGAAAGGTAAAGTATCAATGTGCCCAAAGAGAATATAGAATTGAGTCCTCATGAAAGGAGGTAAGAATATACCCCCACAAAGACGTGCACAGGAGTAGTTCCCAGCGTCACGCAGCTGTTCATGTACCGGGAATTTCCAAACAGGCGCTAAGTGCCAAAGACAGCCTCTCTCATGTGAACACTGATGGATATACATGTGCTGGTGTGCAGACGTCTAAAAGGTGATGTCACATGCCGCACAGAAGGAGTGTGGCGCTGATGTGCTGCGGCCACAACCCGCCCCTACCTCCGCCTCAACGAGGAGGGAGGAGGGGAGAGAACGGCCGGAGTGCATCGCAGTTCCCGGAAATGGACAGAGCCAGCAGACCCTCCCATCCACAACAAACTATTAATGGTAAAAACAGAGTCATAGCAACACAGATAATGCAACATTGGTCTAGTAATTTACAGAATTTTAGCAGACCAAACAACTACGTAGGGCCATCCCCTTGGAAATCTAAATATTATGTAGGGGTATTAACTGTGGTGACACACCTCCATCCCTAAATAATTGAGAAACAAGGAGGGGGAATATTTTGTGACTTTGTATGAGGCTCATAAACATATGTGCCTCCATCCCTGATAGGAATTTTTGGGACTTTATATGAGGCTCATAAACATATGCGCCTCCATCCCTGATATGAGAAAGAAGAAAAAGGGGGTTGGGACTTTGAGTGAGGTGTGTGACCAAACGTATATATAATGTACAGTATCTACAAAAGTGAGTACACCCTTCACATTTTTGTAAATATTTTATAACTTTTCATGTAACAACACTGAAGAAATTACACTTTGCCACAGTGTAAAGTAGTGAGTGTACAGCTTGTATAACAGTGTAAATTTGCTGTCCCCTCAAAATAACTCAACACACAGTCATAAATGTCTAAACCGCTGGCAACAAAAGTGAGTACACCCCCTAAGTGGAAATGTCCAAATTGGGCCCAAAGTGTCAATATTTTGTGTGGCCATCATTATTTTCCAGCACTGCCTTAACCCTCTTGGGCATGGAGTTCACCAGGGCTTTACAGGTTGCCACTGAAGTCCTCTTGCACTCTTTTATGATGACATCACGGATCTGGTGGATGTTAGAGACCTTGCGCTCCTCCACCTTCTGTTCGAGGATGCCCCACAGATGCTCAATAGGGCTTAGGTCTGAAGACTTGCTTAGCCAGTCCATCACCTTTACCCTTAGCTTCTTTAGCAAGGCAGTGGTCATCTTGGAGGTGTGTTTGGGGTCGTTATCATGTTGGAATACTGCCCTGCAGCCCAGTTGTTGAAGGGAGGGGCTTTAGTATGTCACAGTACATGTTGGCATTCAAGGTTCCATCAATAAACTGTATCTCCCCAGTGCCGGCAGCACTCATGCCGCCCCAGACCATGACATCCCCATCACCATCCTTGACTGTAGGCAAGACACGCTTGTCTTTGCACTCCACACCTGGTTGCCGCCACACGTGCTTGACACCATCTGAACTAAATAAGTTTATCATGGTCTCATCAGACCACAGGACATCGTTCCAGTAATGTCCTTAGTCTGCTTGTCTTCAGCAAACTGTTTGCAGGCTTTCTTGTGCATCATCTTTAGAAGGCTTCCTTCTGGGACAACAGACCAATTTGATGCAGTGTTTGGCATATGGTCTGAGCACTGACAGGCTGACCCCCACCCCTTCAAACTCTACATCTATTTCCCAAAGATAACTTCTGGAAAGGATGCTGAGAACATGCACTCAACTTCTTTGGTCAACCATGGTGAGGCCTGTTCTGAGTGGAACATGTCCTGTTAAACTGCTGTATGGTCTTGGCCACTGTGCTGCAGCTCAGTTTCAGGGTCTTCAATCTTCTTATAGCCTAGGCCTTCTTTATGTGGAGCAACAATTCTTTTTTCAGATTCTCCGAGAGTTCTTTGCCATGAGGTTAATATGTATTGAATTGTTTGTTGGTACCTTTGTTCAATATGTATCCACATCAATGCTATTCCAGTCCATTAACTTTACATCTTATCAAGCCTGTTATGAGGATATTGTGCCATAGAATGCATTAAGATAAAAAAAAAAAAACTTCTGCCTTTACAACTTCTTAAAGGAAATCATGGTTTCTATGGAGTAGGGCTTATGGCCTGACAAGATAGTACAACCAGACAGGTTACTGGAGGGATGGGTTAAAAAGATGTGCTCTGCTGAGCTTCTCTCCTCCTATTAGCCCACTGCACCACCACATCCTGCCTGGCTGTAATGCTTTTTCACCCAATGAAATCTGACATTTTTTATGTAGCAAAGCTGCAATACTTAAGTTTATTACTAATTTTTTTCTGTCCAGTTTAAACAAATCTTTACAGAAATGACAAATTCACTTGGTAAATGTATGAATTATTTCATAATGTTGTTATAGATTCTTCTAAATGGAACCATATTTGCTAGAATGAGTCCAGGACAAAAGTCCAACCTTATTGAGGAATTTCAGAAGATAGAGTAAGTTTTTACAGTAGTTATTAACAATGTTAAATGTTTAAAATAAAATATACAGAGGTAAAAAAAATATCTATTCCAGGGGAATATGAAAAGCATTGGTTTTTACAACTATAAGTCATATTTCACTTGCCATCTCAATTATCTTGCAAGATAAAGGTGTGCAAATATGTATACTGTGTAATGCCTGGCTGTACTGTGAGTGAGTATATGCACATGCACACATATACTTATGGATCTTGAAATGTGTACATGTGGAATGGTTCTCATGGACTGTTCTTTGATTTCTGGTGGTCATTATTTAAGGGAATTCTGTCAGAGCTTTGTATAAAGCATGCATGTTGTATGTGATCCAGATTTCTGCTGCTGACATTAGCTTTTATCTGGGTTTCATTTTACCTGTTTGACCTTGGATTATATGACACTGATCGCTGGTTCTTTCCCTTTATTTTTTTGCCATTTGGACCCTGACAATAGTGACACAATCCCGAATAACCTTTCATCCTTCAAGCTGGTTGCAAATTCACAATGCACCATAGTTACATAATAATGTACTAAATACAAGGGTATTTTACTAAGGTAGACTCTTGGTTTCTCTTTTACTATTTAGCTACTATGCTGGCATGTGTGGAGATGGAGCAAATGACTGTGGGGTGAGTATATATAATGACTGTGGGGTGAGCATATAGTGAAGGTCCAGTTTTGCTGGAAGCTTTTGCAGGTCAATTGTGTACAGAAGTTTGTGATCCTTGCCTGTTTCTGTATTGTAAATACGGAGACAGACAGTTCCTATACTGGTACACTTGTACCACCATCATCCTATCATTCATACAAGATTCCCATCAAAGATGAACTCCCTGCAATAAACTTAACGGCATGCCCATAGCAGCTGATACATCAATTGATATAAATTGATATGACTAAAAATAGTGCAGTGTTTAAAGTGAATGAAAGGAAATGTGAAAACACAGATATTTATACAAAAAATGAAATGATATACAGTATATTCCAAAATATTAACACCAAGGAGACAATCCTAGAAACCTCTTTGATTAGAATCACCATACAACAGTCCATAAATTACCCTATTATCCTGCGATCCACCGCTGTAAAGAGGGGCATACACGCTTACCAGATTGAATTGACTCCCATGCTCTATGTACGGAGTCAATCACGCTTGTTTAAACATGACACAGGAGGCAGAAGAAGGGACAGCTCTCCTTTGGGAACAATCAGGTAATTAGCATATCACACATAGCTCTCCAGATGGGTCACACATCCAAACTTGTGGTCGGTTACCAACATTAGCCATATAAGATAAGAACAATGCCACATAGTGTAAAAGTGCTAGACATTGTTTATTAAAATCAAAGAGTAACATTCACAGATGAGCAAGTATCAAAGCACTTGTGTATAACAACTGTCCCAGAGAAAAAGGGAGATCACTTCCTGGATGTAAGAACGTGATGGCGTCATGAGCACAGGCTCCGCCCAAATCTGTCAGTGTGACTTTGATTTTTTGCGCTGAAGTAGTGTGATTTCAAAGCCGCATTCAGTCTGAACGGGGTCTAAAGTGTATTTGTCGTTTTGGATAGAGTAGGGAAAGGTTAAGACCACTGTAATTTTTTTTTTTTTTTTTTTGCTTTTTGTAGCCCCTTTGGAGGATTAACTGTACTGTAAAATGTTGTATTTCTTATCACATTCTGACAATAAATAACAGGACAAATAAAGAGGTAGTAGTGATGGTAGTTCCAATTTTTTTTATGTCACACGATATTAGCACAATGGTTTATGAACTTCAAAATTTAAGTAAAAAATGCACTAAAGTTAATTCTAGGACATAAAAAAACACATTGTATTACTCCGTTCTTTCTAAAATATAAAAGATGAGGTAGCACTGAGTAAAATATAACCAACTTGTGAAGCCTTAAAATTATGTGTGCACATAAAAGAGAGACGAACTACTGTGCCCTAAATTTTCCGTAGGTGACACTTTAAAAGTCATTACAGGTCATCAATTTGAAGTTAACTTTTAATTACATAGGGTACCAAAAGCTCTCTTAAATTAGACATCATGGTCCTTAGACCCCTGATGTTTCATCTGACCGTCATACCATACCTCCATATCTCTATATACCTGTCCTCCATACCTCTATCATCAAGGAAGATTGGAGAATTTGCTGGGAAAAGATAGGTAGTTCGGATTCTGACTTAGACAAAACCTTGTATTTTATTCTTGTCCTTTATCTCCACTTCTGGAAGCCAGTTTTTTCCAGCTGGTTGCTTTCTGGACATGGACAATGGTCTATACACCAATGTACAGCATGTTTAAGCACCTGCATTGCAGGTGAAGAACTTCAGAGAAGGGCCTTATGGTACTCTGGGCCATATACATGCTGAAAAAACAGGTTTTCCTGATGTAGGAATCCTCTGGCAGTAGCAGAGAATGCTCTACTGACTCTCGCAGATCTACATACAGTACATGGGTCTAGGTCCTTCTTTTGTGTTTGTTTCTCAGATCTAAAAAGAGAGCCTTTCTGTTGATCTTCCTTGTTTTGCATTTTTCTAGGGGAATGTTCTTTCCTGATAAGACTCCTGATAGTTGCTCCATAGACTGATGCATAATTGGATCTGGGGAGTCAGGAGCATCCCTGTTATTTTAAGGCTCTAGGATAAGCAGGGCAATTAATCAAGTTTTCCCTTTGGGTGCTTCTTCTTCCTTGAAAATGGGTGGGAGCTGAGCTTAGTCCTTAGATCTGTTCCTATGTTACTTGCATCATTTGGTCAGGCTTACTTTGTGGGATCAAATTTTGTTTCCCTAGGGGGGCTCAGAAACCACCATTATCCTTAGGATTCTCCCCTGGCAGACATTGCCTTGGCTAGGTAAAGGTCCAACCTCACAGTCAATCCATGCATGGATCCCTTTTTTCTCTTAAACCTCATATGATCGGGTGAGCTATGGTTTAGGCCTTCTCTAACCTTGGTTAACTCTGGTCCCCCCCCCCCCCCTCTACTAGGAAGTTATTCTCAGGTTGTCTGATTCCAGTTCTAGAGAGGAGATTCTTTTTTCTTTGCAGCCACCCATTTTAAAACCAACAACACACATATCACTCATAAGGTAGTGCAGGATAATCCACTCATTTCTTTACACCTGTTTAGGGTATGCATCCCTCCCTTTGTCAAAGATTTGTCCTTACCAGGTGAGGGTTTGGCTTAATTTGGTGCAAGCTTCTTGCATTGGGCCTTCAGGAGACTCTTCAGCTGCAAGCAGTTCCAAGTTTCTCTTGGCCTGTTAACGGTTGTTAATTGTTGCCCACCCTTCTGTGGGACTGCTTTTAAATGCCCTGAAAGTGATGACTGTGTCTGTGTCCCTCAATGGATAAGAAAGAATATAGGATTTTTGTACACTCTCCATAAAATCCTTTTCGTGGAGTCCATTAAGGAACACAGGTCCCACCCCTTGGTGTTATAATAACACTCTTGGTACTGCTTGCTACAAAACTAAGGCATACTCGTAAAAAGAGTGATTATTTTGGCCTGGTCCACAGATTTTTTTTTACCAGTGTCCAATACGCCTACAAATATCAGTATAACCCCACAAAGAATTATTCCTCTGTCCCTCAATGGATTTCAAGGCAGTTACAGTGAATACAAAATTTCTAGTATATTATACCTCTAGGTCACTGACTATAAAAAGCATGCGGATGTAAAATCAGGACTCCTCATCTAGATAAATGTTCTATGTCTGTAGCTTTTTTAATTTTTAAATCCAAAGGGTTAGCATGACTACCAAGGACTCCATTTTTAGGAGAGCACAGTAAAGGTAGACTATACATCATGACAAGTTTCTTTTAATAATGTTGAATATAGTAAGAGACACTATTTAGCATCTATCATTTTGCCATTGTTGCTATTGCTATGGGATAGTGTACTCCGTGGCTCTTTGCAGTGCCATATTATATAATTGTTGTGCCTTTACTCACAATATAAATATAGCACTAAAGTATGTAATCAGCTCTGCTTGAAATAACTGTATGCCATGGTCCTGGTTGTTGGATTAGCTCAACCTGGTGTACTATTGACCGGCTTCTGAAAATTGCGATTGATGTTTTTGGTGTGGTCTTTTCAATAGCAAGTTAAAATAAATATGTCAATTTAGGCAAACTTTAAAGAAATAGAAAAAGAGCAAACAACTAAATATGATCAACATGTTTATTGATGTAATTTGCAGGCTTTGAAAATGGCACATGCTGGTATTTCACTGTCAGAACTGGAGGCTTCTGTGGCTTCACCTTTTACATCAAAAACTCCCAATATTGAATGTGTTCCAAAGCTTATTAAGTAAGTTCATCTTATACTTCATCAATCTTAGAATATTGCATTTGTGCACTTTTTTTAGCAGACAGACTTAGAACTGACAATATGAGAATGTTTGTTAGGCTCCGTTCTCACGTGTCCGGCTGCGGGTTCATGCCTGGGGTTCGCTGCATCCCTGTTCACCGGTTCAGGTGTGAATTAGGTCTGAATTGTAGCCTGAATTTGCACCTAATTAGGACCAGAAGAAGCACAGGGCTCTTTTTCAATCTGGACCGCGGCCGCCCCAGACATGTGTAAACCGGCTCCATTGAGAGCCAGTCACACTTCCCTGTCATGTGAATTGGATGTGGGGAAACCTGCATCCAATTTGCATATGTGTGAACCCAGCCTCAAGGTGATGAACAAAAGTTAGAATTTGCATATGTGTAAAATATGCTTGATGAGCTCCAGCCTTAATTATAAAAATAAAATATTGTTTAAAAATGCAAAGTTGTTGAAATCACTAAACCGAATTTACGTAGAGTACTTGCATGTATTGCAAAGGAAAGTTAGTTAATATTCTCAAACTACTCTACTGCTCAATGGTGACAACTACTGCTCAATCTGACAGCCTTATGTGCTTATATTGGTGCATTGATTGCACGTGAACATCCAAATTATATTGTCATGATATTTATTATGTGCTTATGACATATGTGATAGACTTAATGTCTTTTGCTTTGCTGTGTACACCTTACTGCTTTGCTTGGGGCATGCCCATTTCTTTGACTAGTCACATTACTTTTTTTTTATAATACCTTGTAAATTGTTGACATGTCCATGCCTTGGTGCACTTTATGCAAATTGAAGGCACTAAAGCTGAATTATTTGGATGTTCAAACTAGGACTGCACTGTACAAATGTACTATAAGTGTACAGTTTACAATAAGTCCAAATGTACTATTAACAAAGAGCACAGGCAGTTGTTTTACTATCAGACTACCAGAGACTGCAGATTACACAGCAGTGTAAAATTATGGATAGTAGGCCTAACTGATGTACAGTATGTCTATCTATCTAATCTATCTCTTTCAAACAATGCAGTGGCTTTCAGTGAACAAAAGGCAGATACAAAATAAGATGATCCATAATAGCAAGTGAATGTCTCACTTTGCTTATTTGCAAAAAACACTATACCCCAAAAATAATTTGAGATACCCACATTTCTACTCAATAACTATAAAATGAAATAAAAGACAAAAAAGCCTTCACTTATCAGAACAAAAAAACAAAACAGAAAAAGGTTTGATTGCTCAAATGGCTAGCAATCAGAATTGAAGTAGAAAACTGATCCTAATCTTGACTTTGGCAGTTTGTTAGCTTTCCTATGCTTTCCTTGCAACAGCTTGCTTCCAATTTACTCACACTCTGGCTAGCCTGCGCAACCCCCCGGCCGATTATAATGAGGGGGCTGACTTAACCAAAAGCCACCTTTTTAGCCCTTCTAAGACTGCTGGCAATAGTTTAAAGGCCATATGGTGCATTGTGGTTTTAAAAGATTGTAGATTCTGCAAATCTACACATAAATTTACCAGGAATTCAAATCTTCAGCCTGCAGGATTTGCCTTCATCCAATGGTAGTTGTGAACTGGAACATTATCCCTAAAAGCCAAATGAGATTGCATTAAAACAGCAGTGTGTCAAACATGGCACCCACAAGCATTTCAATGTGCCTTTAACATGACAGACTTCAATTTAGTATTTTGGCTGAGCAATGTATTCATGGTATGATCCGTGCATTGATTCCTTGTCAGTCACCCTGGATACTGCTCTTCTTCTCTGTATTTTGTTTTTATTTTTATTTACAGTGTACAATATATAGACTATATTGATGCATACACATATAAAGCATATGATGCAATGATTGTTAAGACTGTTGATAATATATTGATATGATACATTTTCTGTAACTGCTTAACCAAAGTTTTTTTTTTTTTTTATTCTATCACAGAGAGGGAAGAAACTCACTTGTCACTTCATTCTGTATGTTCAAGTATATAGCAATGTATGCCATGATTGAACTTATTTGTGTGATGCTCCTGTTTTGGGTATGACGTTCTATTAAAAAATGTATATTTATACAACAAAATAGCAAACTAAATTAAATAATTTATTAAACAATTCCACCCAAAAAAAAGATTTCTCTTCGGTCAACACCTAAATATTTTTCCCTGAAACACTGCAATATGGTACCATCTAGTACCATCTAGTGTATTATCTGCTAGAATACACAGACCGCACATAATCTGGTGATAGAATTAGCTCACCAAGCTCACCAAATTACTATTGCTATGCCAGGAGTGAGGAGAGCGTGCCAAACCAGGACATTCAACAACAGTGAATAAGGAACAGGGAATTAAGCCTTTCTCTGCTTCTGTTTGAACTACATCATAGTATGCAGTCAAACCCCTATTGATGTTAGTTATAGATAAGGTGTGCCTGCTCTAACTTTGAATAGCCAATTATCTGTGATGTAGATTGAAAAAATATGATATTTACTAGAACATGGTTGCTTTTTAAAATGAACACGCCTCCACTTTACTTACTAATGTAGACAGCTACTGCCCAGGTAGCAAGGATAACTTGCCACAAATCTGTGGCAGTGTTGAATTGTAAATCTGTTACCTTGCTGCACATTTTCACTGGCAAGTTGAACACTTGCAGAGCACTTGAAGCACATGTTCTCATTGACACTTTTCCAATTTGTAGCAAATTTGTGTGGCAAGTCTTTAGCAAGAGCAAGGTTCCAGTGGTGAGTCTACAGCAAGAGTTTAGCAAATCTACAGCATGAAAATTCAGCCACAGTGACCCCTGTGGTGTGATGACTATTGCACAAAATAACTGAACCAGAACTTGCAGCAGACTTGCAGACTGTTTGCAAAGAAAGTTTATCTGGAGTCTTGCAATGAAGACTTGTTGCAATTGTGCAACAAACTTGTGAGACCTGAAAAGTGTAGCAATAGCTTAGCAAAACAGTTTCAAACCTGTAGCACTATTGCTTGCTATCGAGGTGGTTGTCTCCCCTAGATTCTCTCTACCCCTGCTCAACTTCTCCTCACTGCCTGTATGTCAGGGTGCCAGGAAACTAGACCACACAGGATAATGGTAAAACAAAGCAACTTATTGGAGAAAACAACAAAAATTGCACAGCAAGAGTGAGGAAGAGAGAGCAGGAACAAGCCGGGGTCAAGTCCAGGCGCGGGTAGTCATCCAAGCCGGGGACGGGTCCAGAAGTGGGTAGTCTGGTGATGCTGGGTCGTCAGTCAATGCCGGGTCATCAGCCGATGCCAGGTCGAGAGCCAGGAGAGTTGTCAGCCAAGCCAGGTCATACATGGAGGAACATGAAGAACAGAAGACTGCTAGCAGAGATGTACCTTGGAGCACAAACACAAGGGCAAGCATTGCAACCCAACAGGTGATATATATAGTCAGGTGTGCAGCATCATCAATGTGCGACGGCCAGGCAGCAGGAAGTGATGATGCAATCAGAGTCTATAAGAGGCAGCAGTCTGCACATGTCCAAGATGGCTGCCAACAGGAGGGCAAGGTAAGACTTTGATTCTGAGCAGCGCACTGTGGGATTTTCCCCTCTCCTGCTCTTGTACTCCCCGATCTTCCCAGTGGTTGCTATTCATTAATAGGTGACAAGGGGAGGAGATCGGTGCCACAATGGACACTGGGGAATGTAGTCCTTGTAGAGGATGATATACTGCACAGGGATACTGCAGAAACTACAGGTCGCAGGAGGCTGGAGGACTCAAGGAGGAGACCAGGTGATTTTTATTAAACTGCCTGAAAAACTCAGGGCTTTTGTTGTCTGGAGTTGTAAGAGAGAGGACCTCTGTCTGAGTGCTCCTAGCCCATCAGAAGCCCAGCTAGGAGGGACCTGATCCAGGGACTACTGCAGTTCAATATCTGCCACAATCAGCAGCATTTGCACAGTCGCCACAGAACGGCTAGAGCATTCATCTACCACCCACTTACACCGCTGTTGGACAGAGACTTTGGGGAGAGAGTAAGGGGGCCCATTCCATTACAGACACCTGCGGCTGTAACTTGAAATTGCTAAGAGGACTGTCATGCCCTTACTGACACTGTTAGAAGAGACTGAGTTGGCGAGGGTAGAAGACCAACTACACCTTGCACACACTGCCTCCATACCCGCTTTAAATGGTGCTCCAGATGAAACTATATTACATCTGTTCCCAAACTGCACCACTGTTCCATTACACTCTCTCTGCATTTGACCCATCTACGTATATCTGGTACCTATCACTCATTGATATTGCATCAGTGCAAAGACTTTACCATGCCTACCATATGCCTTAACTGCATGCAGGTTCATTAGGACTATTGTTAAGTGCACCAGTGCTTCTTAAAGGGCCTCAATGATAGCCAGCAGAATAAACATCTTAAGGACTGCCCCTTCATATAATCTGTTCACTAATCCTGTCCCGCCACTGCTCACCTATTCCTCACCCTTTGAGCTCTGACAGTGCTTACCAGATGGTCTTAGGCCTAGCATATCCACCGTTAGTTCACTCAGTATAGCTCCTGTGGTTTGTTAGTACAAATCTTATTACTGATTACTGTAGCACTGACGGTGGCCGTGTTACTGTTTATGGTGATCTGGACACCCGTTGTCATCTTATGCTCTGTCCTTATCGCTAATTATCCTGTATACCAAGTGTATTAATACTCTTATTCATTTTTCGCCTTATCTCTGCTTGCCTGGTACTAACTTTGATGACAATATTTTAAGTTTGTTTTTATAAAGTGAGTTAGTGCTTGCTTTCTTTGAAATAGTATTACTGCTGGGTACTTTGTGTTACTTAGTGTTACTCTGAGTGATTTCCTATGATACTGTGTGTTCATGGCCAGGAACAGAGGACCCATCATAACCAGTGGCTCCTTCGAGGGTAGTGCTATACTAGCAATAACTAATTTGCTTTAACTATTGTTGTAAATCAACCCCAGTATATAAATCCTATATATGCTAACAGTGGAGATTGTTCCTCTGTTTGTCCATGTAAATATGGATAACAGATCAATCTTGCACTGGTTACACAGATATTTAATTGCTGTAAAATGTTGGCCAGACATTGGGTAAAGTTAGTAGTCTTGTTTTAGATTAATCAGTTTGTTCCCCATAAATCAGAATTTTTTTTTTTGTATCAAATACAGAAAAAGGAACTTCTAGGAACTCGGCATTATCTAATGCAGGATGTGGCCATAACTATCACAGTTGTATTAACATGCAAGTACCCTCCCTGTTTTACTGTTCTCCTTGTTAAAATCTAACACATATTTTTATATTCTGTAAATAAACCAAATTGTACTATTAACACGAGCAAGGCCATTGAAAACAGAGCATACTAAATATTAAGAATAATAAAGAGAAACAAAAGTGTATTATCACTTTAGAATTGCTGCCATCTTAAATTAGAATAAAGGAAAAACTCTAGCAGGAAGGATTATAAGCCTTTTTGCTTGTTTTTTCTTTTTGTTATCTGTGTCCCATTGGGGAGATTTCCCTTTACTTCCTGTCTCATAGCCATAACAGGAAGTTTGAGGAAATCTCTCCAAAGTGAGGGAATCCCTGGTTGTCACCAGTGTCACCAGCCCTAATCCCTATGGGAACATTTCTGGTACCACCTCATATTTAGGTTCCTTCTCTCACAGCAGGGGTACCTAACCTGAAGATATCTTCAGGCTGCTGAGTTTTTATAGTCATGATATTAGTTCACCTGTGAAAGAACATCCTCCAGCACACTTTTTATTCTTGGTTTCTATTGTGTTAAAATTAATGACTCATGGTGGTAGTAGTGGTAGAGGTAGTGTTAGTAGTAGCAGTAGTAATGTCACTTTCAAATTTAGACTTCTAGCAGCAGCTCCATTCCAGACATAAAAAAACAAAACAAAACACTGAGCTACTTGAAGAGGAGCTTTAGTCAGAAAATTAGGTCTTGCTAGATCAGTTCATGCTGGCCCTTTTTGCAGGTATAGCTATTGTAGCAGAGTGTCCCAGAAGGAGCCTAGGAGAGTCCTGTTCAGGGTTTATATATCTTCCAGGTTTAGGGGTCTTGAATCCATGGTCTAGCACAGGGTTTACTCCTTTCCTCTCTGCTAATGTAATCCCACCTGGAACCTGCAGCCAGTGCTCTCAGCCTGGGGAAATAAGACAAGTCCTGTCTGAGAGAGCTAATAAGGTTGGTTAAAAGTAACAAGCTGTGTATGTGGAAGCTGACAAGCGTTAGGTTTGCTCTGTCAGATAGTAAGGGCTTAAAAGTTGTGTAGTTAGTGCTGTGAAACAGTTAGACTTTTGTTTTGTGATTATTTGCCTGTTTATTTTCTGGAACACGGTATAGCACATGTGAATAAGAATTGTAAATAGCACTGCAGACACTGCACTGTGTGTCACTACCTCACTGTACTTATATCTGTGCCTAAGAGTGTGCTCACCCCAAGGAGCTTTTGTACCTACTACCTATACCCCAGCTCAAACTATGTAAAACATTACAAATAAGTGCATATACTGTTTAGAATCCAGTAATACACTGTCTAACCCTGCTTTGCACATGCTCAGTTGGCTGCAGAAGCCAATCTGTTTACATCCTAAAAATATACTGCTGCTTAGGGGCTTTGGGCTTCAACAAATTAATGGCCTCCAGCAAGAAGAAACCGGAACAATGCAGGAGGCAATTTACAGCACACACTAATTTTGGTAGCATAATTATTAATGTGGAATGTATGTTCCTTGCTTAAGAACATTATTTTTTATCAAGTTGTTATGGGTAAAGTTCCACTTTAGTCAGCTAGCTGCTAGTTTTGTTTCTCTGTTAGGCAGTTACTCTATAAGTTCAAGGATTGGTTGGAGTGCAGTTTGATCTCTATACCCCAATATAAATATAGTCGTTAATCTAGTATCATTACAATGTCATAGTATGGAGTTTAACTCATAGTATTAGAATATTTAGGGCCAGATCTCTGCTTATTGCCTACGTAGTTCCAAGGACACTAAACATTGAAGGTCATCAAAATCAAGTCTAAAAAAGTATACTAAGCTAAATGTCATCAGCTTAATTCCATGTTCTTTTTCTGCACATGTAGCCAGCCACAGTTGCTTGCTCGATTTGGGAGATGGGAACACGAGTCTTGGAAGCAGGGGCTTATCATGAAATCAGTAGGCCCATGTGCAATATCAAAAGCGGGCCTTAGTTTTTTAGAGAAAAAAAAATGTGCACCGTGGCGAACAGTGGGGGTGGTTTTAATTGCGCTTAAGTAGTGGGTGTGTCTTGAAGGGGGTCTGATTAAATAGAGTCTGAGGTTACTTACATGATTGCAGAATTTGGTAATGTTAAATAGGGAATTAAGAAAGTGCAGAGTATACAGCAGTGGGTAGTATGTGCAGACGAGGAGTGCGGAGTGTATGGTGGTGGGTAGTATGTGCAGGAGAGGAGTGCAGAGTGTATGGTGGTGGGTAGTATGTGCAGACGAGGAGTGCGGAGTGTATGGTGGTGGGTAGTATGTGCAGGAGAGGAGTGCGGAGTGTATGGTGGTGGGTAGTATGTGCAGGAGAGGAGTGCGGAGTGTATGGTGGTGGGTAGTGTTGAGCGAACACGGACTGTATTATTCGTGTTCGTACCGAATAATTGGATTTTTTGTACCCGAACACGGACACGGACACTTTACTGTATGTTCGGGTAAAAATCCGTGTTCGGTCGTTTTATTTCCGGGTTTTGCATGCTTTGGCGCTCTTTTCATGGCGGGCTTTCAACAGCCAATCAACAATCGTTTAACTGGTGTGCCTTAAGCCATCCCAGCCATGCCTGCAAATGTCTCAGTAGCTGTGATTGGCCGTCTGAAGCATGTGACCAAGTCTTTATAAGTTCGAGGCAGCCGCAGCGGCGTCATTATGCTGCTTAGATTCAGGGACAGAGCACACATCAACGTGCTGGCTGCTGATTAGGGAAAGATAGGCAGGAAAAAACCATTTGTGTCCGGATAGAATTGAGGGACAGGTCGGAGTGTTTAGGCAGGGCGAGTTGTAGGCATTTTAGGGATAGAGTCTGCTGAATTATAGGGTCAGTGTCTTCTACAAACTACAATCGATATTGCTGTGTGGGGGGTGGGGTGAATCTGCACTCAATCCTGATCTACAATCTCTTCTCAATCCTGTTAGGGACAGAGTCTGCTGAATTTTAGGGAAACTGTGTTCTACAAACTACAATCGATATTGCTGTGTGGTGTGGGATTGGAGATAGGCAGGTGTCAGTGATCCACATCCATTTTTCTGTGTGTGAGCTGCAGTGAACACAATCTTTTTGGGCTGCAGTGAACACAATCTTTTTGGGCTGCAGTGAACACAATCTTTTTGGGCTGCAGTGAACACAATCTTTTTGGGCTGCAGTGAACACAATCTTTTTGGGGTGCAGTGAACAAAATCTTTTTGGGGTGCAGTGAACACAATCCTTTTTGGTGTGCAGTGAACACAATCTTTGTGGGGTGCAGTGAACAAAATCCTTTGTGGGGTGCAGTGAACACAATCTTTTTGGGGTGCAGTGAACAAAATCCTTTTTGGGGTGCAGTGAACAACATCCTTTTTGGGGTGCAGTGAACACAATCTTTTTGGGGTGCAGTGAACAAAATCCTTTGTGGGGTGCAGTGAACACAATCTTTTTGGGGTGCAGTGAACACAATCTTTTTGGGGTGGAGTGAACAACATCCTTTTTGGGGTGCAGTGAACAAAATCCTTTTTGGGGTGCAGTGAACAAAATCATTTTTGGGGTGCAGTGAACACAATCTTTTTGGGGTGCAGTGAACACAATCTTTGTGGGGTGCAGTGAACACAATCTTTTTGGGGTGGAGTGAACAACATCCTTTTTGGGGTGCAGTGAACAACATCCTTTTTGGGGTGCAGTGAACACAATCTTTTTGGGGTGCAGTGAACACAATCTTTGTGGGGTACAGTGAACAGAATCTTTGTGGGGTGCAGTGAACACAATCTTTGGGGGGTACAGTGAACACAATCTTTGTGAGGTGCAGTGAACACAATCTTTGTGGGGTGCAGTGAACACAATCATTGTGGGGTGCAGTGAACTCAATCTTTGTGGGGTACAGTGAACACAATCTCATACTTCTGAAGGTTTGAGGGTGCTGCCTGTTCCATACTCCCCCTACTCCTCATCTAGCCTTTTAGGGGTACAAACAATAGTAATTGGGGCCTAGTGTGGTTGTGTACGTGTGATATACATACACTTTTTTGGGATCATATTTTCTATTCCGCTATTTAATCAAAAACCTTTGGGGATCAGTTAAATTGGGGGATAGTCTGTGTTGGTACGTGTGAGAGAGATCCACCTTTCCAAGTTGTTGGGGTTCATCTCATACTTCTGAAGGTTTGAGGGTGCTGCCTGTTCCATACTCCCCCTACTCCTAGCCTTTTAGGGGTACAAACAATAGTAATTGGGGCCTAGTGTGGTTGTGTACGTGTGATATACATACACTTTTTTGGGATCATATTTTCTATTCCGCTATTTAATCAAAAACCTTTGGGGATCAGTTAAATTGGGGGATAGTCTGTGTTGGTACGTGTGAGAGAGATCCACCTTTCCAAGTTGTTGGGGTTCATCTCATACTTCTGAAGGTTTGAGGGTGCTGCCTGTTCCATACTCCCCCTACTCCTAGCCTTTTAGGGGTACAAACAATAGTAATTGGGGCCTAGTGTGGTTGTGTACGTGTGATATACATACACTTTTTTGGGATCATATTTTCTATTCCGCTATTTAATCAAAAACCTTTGGGGATCAGTTAAATTGGGGGATAGTCTGTGTTGGTACGTGTGAGAGAGATCCACCTTTCCAAGTTGTTGGGGTTCATCTCATACTTCTGAAGGTTTGAGGGTGCTGCCTGTTCCATACTCCCCCTACTCCTAGCCTTTTAGGGGTACAAACAATAGTAATTGGGGCCTAGTGTGGTTGTGTACGTGTGATATACATACACTTTTTTGGGATCATATTTTCTATTCCGCTATTTAATCAAAAACCTTTGGGGATCAGTTAAATTGGGGGATAGTCTGTGTTGGTACGTGTGAGAGAGATCCACCTTTCCAAGTTGTTGGGGTTCATCTCATACTTCTGAAGGTTTGAGGGTGCTGCCTGTTCCATACTCCCCCTACTCCTAGCCTTTTAGGGGTACAAACAATAGTAATTGGGGCCTAGTGTGGTTGTGTACGTGTGATATACATACACTTTTTTTGGATCATATTTTCTATTCCGCTATTTAATCAAAAACCTTTGGGGATCAGTTAAATTGGGGGATAGTCTGTGTTGGTACGTGTGAGAGAGATCCACCTTTCCAAGTTGTTGGGGTTCATCTCATACTTCTGAAGGTTTGAGGGTGCTGCCTGTTCCATACTCCCCCTACTCCTAGCCTTTTAGGGGTACAAACAATAGTAATTGGGGCCTAGTGTGGTTGTGTACGTGTGATATACATACACTTTTTTGGGATCATATTTTCTATTCCGCTATTTAATCAAAAACCTTTGGGGATCAGTTAAATTGGGGGATAGTCTGTGTTGGTACGTGTGAGAGAGATCCACCTTTCCAAGTTGTTGGGGTTCATCTCATACTTCTGAAGGTTTGAGGGTGCTGCCTGTTCCATACTCCCCCTACTCCTAGCCTTTTAGGGGTACAAACAATAGTAATTGGGGCCTAGTGTGGTTGTGTACGTGTGATATACATACACTTTTTTGGGATCATATTTTCTATTCCGCTATTTAATCAAAAACCTTTGGGGATCAGTTAAATTGGGGGATAGTCTGTGTTGGTACGTGTGAGAGAGATCCACCTTTCCAAGTTGTTGGGGTTCATCTCATACTTCTGAAGGTTTGAGGGTGCTGCCTGTTCCATACTCCCCCTACTCCTAGCCTTTTAGGGGTACAAACAATAGTAATTGGGGCCTAGTGTGGTTGTGTACGTGTGATATACATACACTTTTTTGGGATCATATTTTCTATTCCGCTATTTAATCAAAAACCTTTGGGGATCAGTTAAATTGGGGGATAGTCTGTGTTGGTACGTGTGAGAGAGATCCACCTTTCCAAGTTGTTGGGGTTCATCTCATACTTCTGAAGGTTTGAGGGTGCTGCCTGTTCCATACTCCCCCTACTCCTAGCCTTTTAGGGGTACAAACAATAGTAATTGGGGCCTAGTGTGGTTGTGTACGTGTGATATACATACACTTTTTTGGGATCATATTTTCTATTCCGCTATTTAATCAAAAACCTTTGGGGATCAGTTAAATTGGGGGATAGTCTGTGTTGGTACGTGTGAGAGAGATCCACCTTTCCAAGTTGTTGGGGTTCATCTCATACTTCTGAAGGTTTGAGGGTGCTGCCTGTTCCATACTCCCCCTACTCCTAGCCTTTTAGGGGTACAAACAATAGTAATTGGGGCCTAGTGTGGTTGTGTACGTGTGATATACATACACTTTTTTGGGATCATATTTTCTATTCCGCTATTTAATCAAAAACCTTTGGGGATCAGTTAAATTGGGGGATAGTCTGTGTTGGTACGTGTGAGAGAGATCCACCTTTCCAAGTTGTTGGGGTTCATCTCATACTTCTGAAGGTTTGAGGGTGCTGCCTGTTCCATACTCCCCCTACTCCTAGCCTTTTAGGGGTACAAACAATAGTAATTGGGGCCTAGTGTGGTTGTGTACGTGTGATATACATACACTTTTTTGGGATCATATTTTCTATTCCGCTATTTAATCAAAAACCTTTGGGGATCAGTTAAATTGGGGGATAGTTTGTGTTGGTACGTGTGAGAGAGATCCACCTTTCCAAGTTGTTGGGGTTCATCTCATACTTCTGAAGGTTTGAGGGTGCTGCCTGTTCCATACTCCCCCTACTCCTCATCTAGCCTTTTAGGGGTACAAACAATAGTAATTGGGGCCTAGTGTGGTTGTGTACGTGTGATATACATACACTTTTTTTGGATCATATTTTCTATTCCGCTATTTAATCAAAAACCTTTGGGGATCAGTTAAATTGGGGGATAGTCTGTGTTGGTACGTGTGAGAGAGATCCACCTTTCCAAGTTGTTGGGGTTCATCTCATACTTCTGAAGGTTTGAGGGTGCTGCCTGTTCCATACTCCCCCTACTCCTCATCTAGCCTTTTAGGGGTACAAACAATAGTAATTGGGGCCCAGTGTGGTTGTGTACGTGTGATATACATACACTTTTTTGGGATCATATTTTCTATTCCGCTATTTAATCAAAAACCTTTGGGGATCAGTTAAATTGGGGGATAGTCTGTGTCGGTACGTGTGAGAGAGATCCACCTTTCCAAGTTGTTGGGGTTCATCTCATACTTCTGAAGGTTTGAGGGTGCTGCCTGTTCCATACCCCCCCTACTCCTCATCTAGCCTTTTAGGGGTACAAACAATAGTAATTGGGGCCTAGTGTGGTTGTGTACGTGCGAGATACATACACTTTTTTTGATCATATTTCCTATTCCGCTATTCAATAAAAACCTTTGAGGATCAATTGAATTGCGGGATAGTCTGTGTCGGTACGTGTGAGAGAGATCCACCTTTCCAAGTTGTTGGGGTTCATCTCATACTTCTGAAGGTTTGAGGGTGCTGCCTGTTCCATACTCCCCCTACTCCTCATCTAGCCTTTTAGGGGTACAAACAATAGTAATTGGGGCCTAGTGTGGTTGTGTACGTGTGATATACATACACTTTTTTTGGATCATATTTTCTATTCCGCTATTTAATCAAAAACCTTTGGGGATCAGTTAAATTGGGGGATAGTCTGTGTTGGTACGTGTGAGAGAGATCCACCTTTCCAAGTTGTTGGGGTTCATCTCATACTTCTGAAGGTTTGAGGGTGCTGCCTGTTCCATACTCCCCCTACTCCTCATCTAGCCTTTTAGGGGTACAAACAATAGTAATTGGGGCCCAGTGTGGTTGTGTACGTGTGATATACATACACTTTTTTGGGATCATATTTTCTATTCCGCTATTTAATCAAAAACCTTTGGGGATCAGTTAAATTGGGGGATAGTCTGTGTCGGTACGTGTGAGAGAGATCCACCTTTCCAAGTTGTTGGGGTTCATCTCATACTTCTGAAGGTTTGAGGGTGCTGCCTGTTCCATACCCCCCCTACTCCTCATCTAGCCTTTTAGGGGTACAAACAATAGTAATTGGGGCCTAGTGTGGTTGTGTACGTGTGATATACATACACTTTTTTTGGATCATATTTTCTATTCCGCTATTTAATCAAAAACCTTTGGGGATCAGTTAAATTGGGGGATAGTCTGTGTCGGTACGTGTGAGAGAGATCCACCTTTCCAAGTTGTTGGGGTTCATCTCATACTTCTGAAGGTTTGAGGGTGCTGCCTGTTCCATACCCCCCCTACTCCTCATCTAGCCTTTTAGGGGTACAAACAATAGTAATTGGGGCCTAGTGTGGTTGTGTACGTGCGAGATACATACACTTTTTTTGATCATATTTCCTATTCCGCTATTCAATAAAAACCTTTGAGGATCAATTGAATTGCGGGATAGTCTGTGTCGGTACGTGTGAGAGAGATCCACCTTTCCAAGTTGTTGGGGTTCATCTCATACTTCTGAAGGTTTGAGGGTGCTGCCTGTTCCATACTCCCCCTACTCCTCATCTAGCCTTTTAGGGGTACAAACAATAGTAATTGGGGCCCAGTGTGGTTGTGTACGTGTGATATACATACACTTTTTTTGGATCATATTTTCTATTCCGCTATTTAATTTAACTGGGCCTCCATGCGAGACCTGTGTGCCTTGTTGCGCTGTTTTGAGTACTCCACCAACATGGCCAGTGGCAATGACGCCGTTCTCAGCTTAACTATCCCACTTCTATGCCTCCTTGAAAAAACAATTCGGGCGATGATGGAAGAGGATGTGGCACAGGATGAGGAGGAGGAGGAGGATGAAGAGGTAACATTTCCAAGGCTTTCAGGGCAGTCATTCGCAAGGGGCTCCGAGGGTGGGTTCCTGCACACGCAAACGCCAGGGACGCAATTGTCCAGCAGGGGCACAGTTCTGGAGGATGAGGAGGATGAGGAGGAGGAGGAGCTGGAGGAGGAGATGGAACCATGTTCACAGCAGGGTGGCACCCAGGCCAGCTCATGGCCATCACTGGTGCGTGGCTGGGGGGATACAGAGGACACGGACGATACACCTCCCACAGAGGACAGCCTTTCGTTGCCTCTGGGCAGCCTGGCACACATGAGCGATTACATGCTGCAGTGTCTCCACAACGACCGCCGAGTTGCCCACATTCTAACTTGTGCTGATTACTGGGTGGCCACGCTGCTGGATCCCCGTTACAAGGACAACGTACCGTCCTTAATTCACTCACTGGAGCGCGATCGCAAGATGCGCGAGTACAAGCGCACGCTGGTAGACGCCATGCTGCTGGCATTCCCATCTGACAGCGGGGCCACAGTGGAAGCACAAGGCAGAGGAGGAGGAGGTCGCCAACGCAACCAGGGCACCGCCAGCACCTCAGAAGGCAGGGTTAGCATGGCCGAAATGTGGAAAAGCTTTGTCAGCACGCCACAACAAACAGCAGCACCAGCAGCTCAGATGGAACGTCTTAGCAGGAGGCAGCATTTTACCAACATGGTGGAGCAGTATGTGTGCACACGCCTACATGTAGTGAATGACGGGTCTGCCCCCTTCAACTTCTGGGTCTCCAAATTGGGCACATGGCTTGAGCTTGCCCTTTACGCCTTGGAGGTGCTGGCGTGCCCTGCAGCCAGTGTATTATCTGAACGGGTATTTAGCACGGCTGGGGGCGTTATAACAGACAAGCGCAGCCGCCTGTCCAGAGACAATGTGGACAAGCTCACGTTCATTAAAATGAACCAGGCATGGATCCCACGGGACTTTTCCGTACCTTATGCAGAATAGCAATGGATACCGACCTTACCCACCCATTGTTCCATTTTTGCTCTTTCTCACTCTTTTGGGGTGTACCCTCATTTAAAATTTTTGAAAAGAAGCAGTGTTGGCTACCTCGTCCTCCTCCTCAGGGCCAGATTAATGTAGGGGCTATTGGAGCTGCAGCTCCAGGCCCCTACCTTTTATATAGGCCCCGGGTTGGCCATATTCACTGTTACCGCTCTTCTGTCACTTGTAAACACAGAAGTCTGGCTTCTATGCTCGCTTCCCCAGGCAGCACCCTCAGAACCTCCCCACACAGCGTGAAGGCCGGACAAGGAGGGACAGTTGGCGATGCATGGATGTGTTTATGGGCTTCAGAGACAGCATCCCATGTTGAATTAGGCATGCATGGCTGCACCCTTCCTCCTCTGGGTGCATGGCAAGGCACGGCCCTTAAGGCCCTTCAAAATCCTCAGCACCAAGCCCATGATGCTGTTAATCCGGCCCTGGTCCTCCTCCACCGCCGCTTCCACCTACACCGCCCATAGGTGTGCGCAGCCTATTGCATTAAGGTGTGCACCCCAAAGTTGAAATACACATGCATGTGTTTGCCAGCAGGGAGAGTAATGTATCGGGGCCATGTACCTGTAGGCAAGGAGAAATAGAGCAGAGCAGGTCCCAGGGAGATCTTTCCCATCTCCTCACTGGCAATGCTATGTGCCCTAGGTGATTAGGGTGTGCCCAGGCACACCCAGCACACCCTGTGCGCACGCCTATGTCACCGCCACATCCACCACCACCTCAACCTCCCTCCTACTCCATATGGGCCTCGTCCTTCAGAGATGAAGAAGAACATTGTTTTATTTTTCTGTTTTTTTTTTGTTGTTTTAAGTTATTTCCCTATCCACATTTGTTTGCAGAGCACTTGCCATGCTCTTAATTACGTTTTGCTGCCATTTGCAGCACTCTAGCCCTTTCCTTTGGTGTTTTAGAGCCATTTTAGTGCCTTAAAGTTCGGGTCCCCATTGACTTCAATGGGGCTCGGTGTCCGGGAAAAGTTCGGTAAAAGTCCGGGACACGGACCCGGACTTTTTTTTAAAGTTCGGCCGAACCCGTCGAACACGGACATCTAGGTGTTCGCTCAACCCTAGTGGTGGGTAGTATGTGCAGGAGAGGAGTGCAGAGTGTATGATGGTGGGTGTTATGTGCAGGAGAGGAGAGCGGAGAGTATGGCGGTGTGTAGTATGTGCAGGAGTGTGGAATGCGTATATTACTAATATCTTTACACTATTCCCTATAAATAACACTGGTATTTGTACACTGAGTGACACAGATATCAGTGTTATACTGTATATAGTTAATATCCCTCAGTGTATAGAGATCAGTGTTATATATAGGTTATAGCACCTAGTGTATGAGCAGTCACTGTCACACTGAGCCTTTTAAAGAATGAAGCACGCTCCTTAAACTGCTAGAAATCCCAACCTGCACACAAGGCAGGCTGCTGCTCCATTCATTCTGCCACCTCTGGCTCATTTGGCAATGACTTACTGTTCCCCACAGTGGAGATTTGGGCTGTGGAACAGCTGCCCTCATTTGCATGGCTCCACCATCCCTCTCATCCCGGCTAGCATGAGTCCTCCATCCTCTCCTAGAGCCACTGCATCAACTAATGACAGAAACCTCTCATGGGGCCCCCCACTGACCACTGAATGCTTTGACCAATGTAACTTAGTAGTTCGGTTTTAGTAGATTTTGGTGACCTAAACCACTAGCTTACTCTTTCCATCTCTTGAGCACTCTGGCTGCAAGATCTCCTCAGCATGACAAAAATTATGTTTTAGTTATGAACAAGCTTAATGGCTTAGTTTATAGACATGCAGCAAAATAACCCACTTACATACTGTATAGCTTCAAATTACCTGCACACAAAGCATTGCATAGTGTAAAAAGTATGTACATTCTTTGATTTCAAATGTCCTGTCATTCTTTAATGGGCACATTTCATATTATTTTGCTTAAGACTTTGTGACACTATTAACATATGGGTATTTTTTTTAAAGTGAGTTTAACTGGTCCAGCACCAAAACTGGCTCCATACAGACCATCTGGACAGCTAATGTCACCACCTCTCTTACTGTCAATGATTCTTCATTTCATATTCACCTTGGTTGTGCAGACAGTTGCTTTCACAATGGTTCAACAGCAGCCGTGGTATGATGAGCATGATGTCTTCAGGTAATTCAGTCTTAGAACATAATTTTTAGGATAAATAATTTTTATTAAATATATTAAATTGGGTTGAAGTGCAGTGTATACCACAAAGATATACACACACACACACACACACACACACACACACACACACACTTCAGTTCATATCAGTTTCTGTCGGGCTTGCAAACGAAAGGCTGTGAGTTTGAATCACCAGGCCCCAGACATCCAAAATTCATTAAAGTGGTTCTAAAGACTCAAGGTATTTTACCTTCATGCATACTTTCTCTGTGCAGCAGCCAAACCCTAATACTTACCCAAGCCCTCCAGCGATGTGCACAATAGCCTCGGCTCTCCAGGGACTCTCACTCCTCATTGGCTAAGGCAGCCATTGGCTGAGCCGAAGCTCTGTGTGTAAATGGACAAGCTGCTTGCTCTGGGGGGGGGGGGGGGAAGAAGCCTGGAGCACCGGTGGGGGGCCAAAGAAGAAGAGGATTCAGACTGCTCTGTGCAAATCCACTGCACAAAGCAGGTAGGTATAACATGTTTGTTATTAAAAAAAAAAACAACAGGTTGCGACCATTGACACAGACAGCGAGACTCGACTCCGCCCCCCGCTCCTATCTCACAGCTTTGGACTGACAGCTGCGGGAGCCAATTTGTCCAATGAGGGGATCGACAGCGGCTGGAGCTGCTGCGCTCGTGCACATTGCAGGATCAGAACGGGCTAAGGTAAGAAAAAGGGGGGTCTGGGGGGGAGGCTGCAGTACAGAAGAATAGAATGCATTAAGATGAAAAACCTTAAGGCTTTACGACGACTTTAATGGTACAGTTTTTTTCAGCTGTAAAGGCTCTAAAACACCCAAGACTGAGGAAGAAGGCAGATCTCCAGATGTATAGAGCAGTATGTACCACATCAAGAATAACTGAAATTATCTCTTGTACGTCTGGGGTAATGGCTGAAGACTGTGATTCCTCAAAAACCATCTCAGAGTCAGAGATAGTCACCCTGACCAGTGACCCAACCTTCTCTAGGGCTGCAGGCAGATAAAAAAAAAATTCTGTAGAGGAAGACTTGGAAGCACCAGCAAGAAATGTTGCATTCCATCTTTTGTGATGTGATCCTTCTTCAATAAATCTTTCAGCTGATAATAGATAATCCATGGTGTGCTGGCAAGCAGGGCCGGTGCAAGGATGTTTGTCCCCACCATCCTCCTTCCACCCCCACACCCTCCACAATGTGACTTCCCACCCTGGTTTTGGTGGGACCTTCCTGAGATTCCTATGACTAAAGGCCTCTTCACAAAAGAACGCTGTGAAGGAAACCTGCGTTCCATGTGCGTTTCTAGCACTGCAATAAAAATGCACTGTAGTTGCAATCTGCAGCGTGTGTCAACTTAATTACTGTATTTTCTGGCGTATAAGACTACTTTTGAACCTCAAAAAAATCCCCCAAAAATGGGGGGTCGTCTTATACGCCGAGTATAATATCTCCAAGGTAACCTAAGTATAAGTATTACCGGTAGATGAAAATTAGGGGGGTCGTCTTATACGCCGGAAAATACGGTACTTAATACCTTGATGATACCCCAAAAGCAGGTCACAAACTCAATGTGTTTGCCTGCACTGGATCAGATTGTACGGTAGTGCCATGCAATCTAGTTCCTGTACATTTTTATGAAGTAGTGCATGCACAACTCATGCAAATGAATGGGCTGAAATCGCACTGCATTTAGATCACATGTGAATCTGCTGCAGTGTTCTGCAGCAGTACAGGCTACTTCCCATCTGCTGCTAGAACTAAATAGAAATGGACTGAATGTTTCTCTGCCATTCAGGAAAATCTTTGAATTTGTAGCAGAGAATACAAGGTTTCTTCTGATTTGTCAAAGGGGAGAGGTGGGCGGATGACATTGCAATTTACACCTCAGCCAATCAGAAGAAGCCGATGGAGGAGAAGCATCTGTCCTGACTTTATTTAGTTCTAGCAGCAGATGAGAAGTCACCCATACTGCTGAGGAACACAGCACTGCACAATGTATGTAGCTAATTATAATACAGTATACTAAAGCACACACAGTGGCTCCATAGCTACGTAATGGTACTATTTAAAGTCATATTAAACCTTGATTCCACTCTAAGTTTCAGAGTTGTGGGTTTGGTTACTATTAGGGATGAGCCGATGGTTTGGTCCAAACTTTGATTTGGACCATATTTTGGCTGTTTGGGCATTCAGACAAATCCTGGAACTTTTGCCCATTTAGTCCCCTGCTTGCACCTGTTTCATCCCTAGGAATTACTGGAGTCACTGGGAATCCCTGCCACTTCTCTCAAATATGGCCACTGGCCATTTTTGGGCAATGACGTTAACTAAATATGGCCATGGCTGTATTTGGTCAATGATGTTGCATCCATACCTGCCCCTTTCATTATATAGCTAATGACAACTTGGGAAACTGTCATTTGCCAATGAGTACCATCAGGATCAGTTGCGTGTTCAGATGGGAAAGTGTGGCCTATGCAATTTATTTTTCTTGCTGTATGATATACTTAAGCAAAATTGACTTTTCCAAAGAAATAAAATGATACCGTTTAAATTGCCTGTAAATGACATTCATTGCCAGTTTCTGAAAAAAAAAACCAAAGGTCTTCAAAGGTTTTTTTTATTATTTAGTATTTTTTTAAGCAAGCTGTCAATGACATGTCATTTGCTGGCAAAGTTAAAGGAATTGGGCATTTTTAATGTCTTGAGATAAGGATTTAGAAAACCACTGTTCCTTGCTGAGTTGTTTTTTTTTTTTTTTTTTCCTTGCATTGGTACATGCTTACCAGGGCAGTATCCATCTCAGTACTATTTTTTTACACCCCTTGCCTATTAGCCCCAACATTTTGCATTTTGAATTTGACAGATTTGGCTCCCATTCAATAGGGTTTGGGTTCAGCATCCAAACGTCTTTGACGTTTCTCTAAAATTGCTCGAACTGAACCCAGTTATTATCTCTTCTACTGATTATGACATTAGAAGGTTTATTTGGTAATCTTGCAACTATTAATGTATACATCCTGAAAACATCTATTCATCAATGTTAGGTAAGCTGTTGTATGTCAAATGATAAGCATTTCCAGCGGAAACAAACCGCAATAAATAAAAAAAAAAAAAATGACAACAGTTCTAACCCTTTTACATTCTATTTAAACAAAAAAGTTTTGGTTATACAGTAATTACATAATAAATAAATCTACCAGTAAATCTTGCAGGGCAGTACATCTTCAAGATCACACTACAGTATTCACTTCATGTGATTTATATTTTGAGGCACAGCTTAGGTTTAACAAAAAATATTAGGAGTGTTCTTGTCATCTTTTTAAAACAAGTCCATGTTTAATGAAATGTTTCAAATGCAATCTAAGGCTGTTTTGTTGTAATTTATATATTTATATTTTATATATATTTATTTTATATATATATTTTATATATATATATAATTTATATATACAGTGGTGATGTTGTGCTACTGTATTTATTGTGAAAGATAAAAATGCAAATATTATGGCTGTATAGTGATGTAAACAATATGTGTTCAAGTAAAGTGCAATTGTGCAATAAAGTAACTGAAGACTCCAAAAAAAATCATAAGTTAGTACATATCATCGCTCATAAGGTGCAACTAGCGAACTGTTTGTTGAAAGCTAAAGTTATGTTGTATTCAGGAACCGTAGGGCTGAACAAAGTTTTAATTTGTACTTTCATTTCTCTATTGCAGTGGATGTCTTCCCTTAAATCACAGTGCTAATAATATCACAATAAGTGAAGAACTTCTAGTGAATCGAAATTTTAATACAACTACATTGTGGTTCATAAGTGGAATCAATCTTATTATTGTGGAATTTGTGTTCTGTAAAGGAAGGCCTTTCAGAAAGCCAATATATACAAACTGTAAGTACTATTTTTTCTCTTGACTTAATTTCTCCTGAGTACCATGAAAAAGGGAAAAGCTTCTATAAGTTCTTAAACATGTCTATATATCTGAACCTCGTTTTTCAACAGAGTTGCCCAGTGTTAAAAACAATCTATCTGAACAAAATGTAAAGTGGACCTAAAAACTTGTTAAAGTGTTACTAAACCCACAACAGTAAAATCAGTCTGAATATGCCTTAAACATGCTTGTTATACTCACTGTGGGACCTAAGGGGTTAATCCTGCACATTGTGCAAAAGTCTGTTTGATCCTGTCTTCTCTGATCCTCTCCTTCTTTCATTATCCCCAATCCATCCCCTGATAAGACAGAGCCTTTGAGGTCTCTTTGCACATGCTCAGTTTGGTGTGTATTGCTAGAGTTTTTTTTTTTTTGGGAGGGTGCATGTGATCAGCACTGTCCAGACAGAGGGTCAAGGGTCCTGCAGCCCCATAGGACAGTCAGATTGAAAATCCCTCCTGCAGGCTTTAACCAGACACTGAAAAACATCACACGGCTGCTATATACTGCTGTTTAGAAAAGGTATTTAGCAGTCTATATTTGCAAAAATATTTGCATTTTCATGTTCTGTGTACCATGGGAGACCAGATATAGTGAATGCAGGGTTCGGGGTTTAGTAACACTTAAAGTCTAACCTATTTTACTACCCCTCATTACCATAGCTGCTAAAAATCCTGTGAATACTAACCCATTACCAGTCCCAGTTTCTCTCTAGTTGCTAAGCAATGAACACAGCCTCAGCAGAGGGACTTGTATTGAATTGTATTTTCTGGGAAAACTGACCTAGCCAATCAATATCTCTGCCCAAACACAAGTCCTCGATCCTGACAGGGTGCATGTGTTCTGCAGTTGTAGAACAGTGTTCAATGAGTTATGAATTGGCTTGGTGTTACTTTATCTGGTCTCCACACACAATTTATAATTTTAACAAAATTCAGTAGAAAGCCTTTGTTGTGGGAACAATAATCTACATTTCATTTTGGGCACAGCAGATCAATAGAGTGCACCAAATAGGCTAGTGGTCCACTAGAGATATAATGTCAATGCACTCAAATTTACAGGTGCTGGTTCTGTAAGCAGTTATCTGCTGGACTTCCAGGCAGTTACAAAAAGAAAGGAAGCCCCACAATGGGATCAAAGCCTCTGTTATACATCCATCCTCTAACATGGTCAGTCAGTTGAAAGCTTATTCATACTAGATCCTTATCCTGTTCAGCAGATAACAGACTGCTTACATAGCCAGCACCTATAAATGGGAAAACATGGAAATTATATTTGAGCAGTGCAGTATTTAATTATTTTGTACATTTGTATCTGACTGTAAAGGGGAACCCCGCAACAAAAAATACTGTGTGGTGTTCCCTCTACAAATATTTATCCCTGACCCAATGGTTGTGGGGGTCTAGGTTGGGATGGGGTATGGGAGCTTATCAGAATCAGGAATCTCCTTTATAAAAAGGAGGCCCCGGAAACCTGCTGCCGCCCAATGTGATTGAGTAAGGGATGGCGCAGATTACTCAATCACAAAAAAGTCAAATAGAAAAAAAACACAATGACATCTTTCAAAAAAGCCTTTTTTGAAAATACCATCAGTGACAAAGCCCCTTATTAAACAATGAAGTTTGATAATGTAAATCCAACATCCACTATATTGTCCAGTAATGAAGATCCATGTCAATCTCAAGTAATGATGTCTGTTGACCAGGCAAATAAAAAATAAAAAAATCTGACTGCCAAAACATCCCTTCCTGATAGACTGCTCACTGTAAATATAAAGCTCTTTATCTGGAACTAATTGTAAACAAAGGGGTGAGTAACATCACTGACCAAATATGGACATGATCATATTTGGTTAATGCCATCACCCAGGAGCACCAGTGCCATCACTGACAAAATATGGTCATGCCCATAAATGGTTAATGGCATTTAGCTGGGGTACCCCAACCCATTTAATTGTAATTGGCATAGATTTACACTCACTTTTAAGGGGCTTCCAAATTCTGATAAGTCCCTATCTGCAAACCCCCACAAACACTGGACAAGGATTGTGGGGAAGAGGCCCTTGGATTCATCAACTTTGGGATAGGATGTTGTGCCAGCAGGCTTGTTTTTTTTTTTTTTTTTTTTGCATTGTCCCAGTAAAATCCACGCTACAACCCTTTTCCAGGATAAGGGTCAGTTATAAAGTCTGGGGGGGGACTCCGTGTGTTTTCTAAAGCTTTAATTGGTGGTTACGGTGCATAGCAACCAATTAACTGGTTGCTAGGACTTTGGCAGCTGGTTCCCACAATGTCCTTAGCTGCTAGGAATTAGGCAACCACTTGTTTTCTAGCAACCAAAAACACCTGTGATCCATATGACTGGATATTGTATACTACTTATTTCAGCAGCCAGAGGTACACCCTATTTAGTACACGTATCCTGAATGGGCACAAACATGAACTCCATTGCTAATGCATACTGATAACACTAAATTTGATGTAGAAATTCAGTTTTCAATGACCTTTGGGCCCAAAAGGCTAGACAAGACTGGAATTTAACCATATAACATCTCATTTTGCATGCATGCGAATTTAAAGTTTTTTTTTTTACATATAGATACAAGGCTCTGTGGAACTGAATGTGAAATAAACTATGCTTAGCTTACAGTGAGGGCTTAAACATTTAAATTAAAATGTAAAAAACACCAGAAACAACAGTGCTCAAGTAAAGTTATGTAGAATGCAAACTAGTTCCAATTACCAGTTGTGGCAGCTGTGGTAGAAGATCGACTGCATCCTGTATCATTAGACTCCGGGGCACACATGGCTATGTGCAAGCCTAGCTGGAAAGACTGTCAGAGTTTTGCACCAGCATGGCACACCGGAAGTGACATCAGTGGTGCAGGTAATGTGTCAGATCCACTTGATAAAAAACTAGTATAAAAAAACGAATATACAAATTATATATAAACATATGTGAATAGTAGGTGGAATGAAAAAAATAATAAACACATTGTAGCATATAAAGGAACTCTATATGAAGAATAATGATCGTAATGATAACAACTAAAATCTAAATAAATAAATATACTGTAAGTAAACAAGAAGAAATGAAAAGAAAAAAACACAAAACGGCACCTCCAGTACTGAATGTATTTTATGGCAAGGAGTGCTGGGGTGTGCTAGAGGGAATAGTGATGCTGCCTGCTAAGATCTTCACTGGTAGGGATCTATTTTTGTGTGGGGGTCTATTGTTGCTTGCAGGGTGTCTTATGTTGCTGGGGGGGTCATTTTTTTCTGGGAGGGTTCTACCGTTGAGGGAGAGGTAAGTTACTGATGGCTGCTGGGGGGTTGATTGATGCTGGCTGCTGGGAGATCTGTTGTTGCTGCTGGGGTTATATTGTTGCTGCGGTGGTACTTTGTTGCTGAGGGTCCATTGTTGTTGGGGGATCTATTGTTGAGTGGGGACCTATTGTTGCTAGGGGGGCATTTTTGCTGGAGTGGGTCTTTTGCAGTTTAGGTGGGGTCTATCAAATTCCATACAAATTACTTTGTAGCACAAAATTATTCTTGGTTCTTTATTCTCTAAAAGGGGTGGTGGGTAGGGGTTGGAACCAAGAGATGGTGCTCAGAGGTGGGTAGGAGGCAGATAGGAAGGATGACTCAGAAGGGAGGAGTTCCTGCACCTATTCTCTGAGAAAAAAAGCCATGACTATATCAAAAAGCAAAAAAATAAAAAAGAAGGAAAAAGAAAGGGGGTAAAAACAGAAAATTTTAAGTAATAAGGAAATAACTGCAAAGTCACCAAATATGGGTCAAATAATGTTATCTCAAGGCCCTCATGGAGGTAATTTGTTGACTATTTTATAGATTCAATAGGTCTCCCTTCTGTATAGGAGGGAGTACCTTTTGTTGGCTGTAAACTAACCATCACGGATACATTCAATGGCTATTACCTCAAGGCCTCCAATTTTCTTGTTGTGGGCCTTAAGGAAGTAACAGCAGATGCTGTGCTTGTAATATCCCTCAGGAATGATTCTGCGATGTTCCCCAATATGTTTGCGCATTTGGTATGACCTACATATAGCAAATTACATGGAAAGCATAGTACATAAATCACAAACTCAGAGCAGGTGATAAACTGCTTTATGTAAAAAAACATTCCCCTTACTATCCATGATATTAGAACACCCATGTCAAATAATTTAACACGTGAGGCATCCCCTCTTTTTGTACTGGAAGATGCCCATCCTGTGGTCGAAGAAGGATCGAATGTCTGCGCATCTGTTGGAATTGTAACTTACTTGAGTAATTATATTTTTAAGGATACGTGCTCATCTAAAGGTAATTTGCAGGCGTGGAGGCAGAATTGGGACCAATATTGGGTCCAACTGAAGGATGTTTCACTGCTTACAGATGATTTTCTAAATGACTGTATATGTATCATTATACCCTGTAATAATGTCTCTCAAAAGCTTCCCTTATAAGGGGATCTGTGTAACCTTTTTCTTTAAATTTATTTGACAGTAGCTCACCCTGCTTGATACAGTCATCTGTTTTTGAACAGTTTCTTTTTAATCTGTGAAACTGCCTACTCAGGAAGGATGGATGTTATTTCTCCAAGCCAGGTAGTGGCAACTGGAGTAATGAAGATAAGAGTTATCCCCTGTTGGTTTAGTATGGTTGCTATTAATAATGATACTCTTGTCATGAGATAACTCTAGGTCCAGGAAGACCGATCTGTCTGGGTCGATGACATGAGTAAAACGTAGGCCCAGAGTATTGGTATTACAATGGGCATTACAGAGGGCAACAAAGAAGGAGAACATGTCTAGGCCACCATACCAGATGAGCAAAATGTCATCAATATAGTCTCCATAAAAAAACTTTGTTTAAAACGAATTTACTTTATTTATTTCGATTTTTGTTTTTATTATTACAATCCTTATTATTTTTTTCATATATATTTACATTATCACATATATTTATATAATGTTATTATTAGTTAATAGTAATTATTTAATATTAGTTTTTACACTAGTTTTGTACCAAGTGGATCTGAGGCACTACCTCTCATGAGTTTTGCGCCATTGTGCATCATTTTTTTATTGATATTATGTTGTTTAAGTGAGGGTTATGGTGAAAGATAAATAGTGATGTGTCATTAGGGATTCCCCTAATAGCCAATTTCTGCCCCTTGCTTCTCATGCTCTCCTAATATTTACTATAAAAATCTTCGGTTGCCATATGTCATGTGACTTGACAAAGTGCATGCGCATGGAAAGCACAATCGGGGCAACCTGAATAGCTTGCTTTCAACCCCTCTCTTTCGTGGCTTCCTCTTGGCATCTCCTGATCTCCCCACTGATGTCAATTCTCATGCGCTGTGCTGGTGCAAACACCCCCAAACGCAGTTTCCACGACTGGTAATTGGAACTAGCTTGCAAACTACATCATTTTTATAGCTTTTGATGAATTTCATGTTTGTTTTATACATACCTGATTTATTGTGGTCTTCAATAAAAAACATTCTGAGGACTAGCTGGAAGTTCCTGGTATGATGCCATAGCATATTTTATGTATGCCTTGCAGTTGAGTATTGGACAAATATTAGAGTACAAAGAGGTCTTGAGTGCTGCTGTTTCTGGTGTTTTTGCTTCGAATATTCACTGCTGTGTTTCCCCACACTAACTGGCAATGTAATGTACCGTCCTATTAATCACAAATTTTTGATACAATCCACTCAGCGCCTGACTCTTGGATTTATTATTCAAATGAAAATGTAAGTAGCTGTAATTACTTAAACTCATGAGAAATATGTGAAAATACAAATCAAATTAAATACAAAACTATTGAAAACAGACAGCCACATACACAAATATCCATAAACCAATACCAAACAATAATAAATGTAAAAAAAAAGCATTGCTCTATCACTTTAAATGGTCATCAAGATACATTTTATACAGGTCATGCAATAGTAAACATACAAGCAGTGCAAAAAAAGTGACCCTTACAAATTTCTTAGAATGCATTTATCAATAATAAAAACAATAGTGAAAAAAGTCCACATTCATGGTCTGATGTGCTTTCCCAAACAATGAATTAAAACAAATGGAAAACAGCGGTAGGTTCCTCTCCTCTGCCAGTAACCTCCACAACATCAGATTATGCAATAGTCATAGCAAAAGAGAAAAGGATCCTACGTAGCATTATACTGTAAACAACTCAGATTTAGTAAAAGAATGAATACTCACAAGCAAGGCAATCGAACAAACATATATGAAAAAGCCATGCCACCCAGCATCCATGTGCAATAACATCAGATTGTATGCTTCACCCAACACGTGTCATCAGAATTTACATTATTAGGTCAGTAACAAGCGGTAGCCAAGATATAGGCCAGAGCAGGAGTGACAAGAGCAAGATTTTGGCTGGAGAGAGCACAATAATCTGGCAAACAGGAATTGCAGAGACATGGTTTAAATTAGGATGTTTACGAGAGGAGCAGAGTTCAAGGCTCACAAAAACAAGACAAGGTTGTCTAAGCAATCAGGCAGATTACCTGTACAGCATCTTAGGTGGCTCTGTGAGAAGAGTTACTGTCAGACACAGCAGAGGTTCAGGTTCAGGCCCCAACACAGATTGTGTGTTCCTTGCCCCTGATGACATAAATTTTGATTAAATATGTTGGGAGGAGCATATGATCTAGCGTCATTGCACATGGATGCTAAGTGGCACAACTTTTTCACATATATTACTCCATTGTTTGGTGAAGCACATCAGACCTCCTATAACTAAAGCAGCCCATAGATTATGCAATTTTCTTTCCTTTAAACATGGGTAAATGAAATTGCTTGATTCCCTATTATCACGGTCAGGGAGCCTTCCCTGAAGGCAGAACACAAGAAGCACTGGCACCAGCAGTGATCACATGAAAAAAATCCAACAGGCTGGTCGATCGATGGATCTACTTCAGTATAATCAGCATGCCCATAGATGGATCGTATCTCGATCGGTCTCTGCTGAACTGGCCAATATTTGATCTATCTATGGCCAGCTAAAGGGGTTTTAATATCTGGTGGGGTTTTTTTGGATTCCATGAAAGTGGAGTTTTTCATAAATTTCATTGGTCCTTTTTTTAGCACTGTTTTGCCTGTTTACCATTGAATGACATATATGATATTTGGCATTATGACCTTTTAAAGTGACAGTGCAACACATTTTTTTGTAATTTATTTTATTATTGTTATTTTTATGAATAGTTAATATACAACTGCACTCGACAATGTACACAGTGCTTAGCATGTATGTACTTGGGAATGGAGTTTCAACAGCAAAAAGGGGCTTAATCAGAGATTTTTACTCTGAAACAGAACAAAAATTCATAAAGAGAAAGGCAAAGCACGTTATTCCCATGATGATGATAACCATAATAAAATATTAATGATTATATTTTAAATCAAATTGGGAATGTAGTTCTCATTATTTTTTTTAACTGTATGTTTTTGTACTGTTTTTTCTATTACTAATAATAACATTCTAATTTCTAGAGATAAATTTGTTTTCCTGTTTTGTTTGCAGATATCTTTACTATATTACTTATTGCACAACTGGCAGCATATTTATTTGTCTACTTTGCTAATATTGAATCAGTGTACCGTATTATGGAGGTAAGTCTGCCATACAAACAGACATAACCACACCACAAGAAACATCTGAGGTTTATTTATAGGCACATAATGAGATGTATTTGACTGCACTTTTTAGTCTTTCATATATCTGGACAAACTGAATTGGCAGATCCCTGTAGCTGAGTTTTTAATGTTTGCCAGCCTGCTGGAAATATTCCAAGGAGGCTGCTCTCACCTTTTGGAGTTTGCATTATGATACATTATGAAGGTCACTGCAGTAAGAGTGATATTCCTGTTATGCATAACACTTTGAGGTATATGATAAAGAATTAGATATTTCAACAAGCAATTTTAACTAGTAGAGTGCCAAGAAAAAAACACAATCAAAACCAATATTCCAATTATGTAGATAATGGAGAATACAATTTACTAAAATGTCTTTGTGGCTCTCAGGAACTCTGATGGCAAGACTGCTGTGTTTGACTTCCCAGGCCTGCCCACTTACCTGCCCACCCTTTCTGTATAAAATTCTGGAGGGAGCATCTATTTTGTAGGAGAAAGAGTAGAAAAACTTAGTAGGTGGGCACTGAGCCAGAAACTGTGTTAGGAAGATCATACTAATGTGAAGCACCCTCCTTGGTAGGTGCCAGTGAGACAGTATAGTTTTTGGCTCTGTCTGCCTATCAAAAGAGCAGCAGGCAAATCTATATTGCTTTCTGCCTACCAGAGAGCAGGATCTGTGAGTTAGGTCTACTCATAGTGCTCAATGTGTGATTCATCTGGTCTAGGAAGTGTTTCACACTGGTCCAATAGGCATATTGGACAGTGGAGAAAATCTGACCAATGGGTGCACAGGCTTTGATACAGCCCCAGTGATTGGCACAGACTGATTGTTTTGGTGCATTCTGGGGTGTAGTATAAAAGCCAGGAGCACATGTGCTGTGGGGTCTTTGGCTGGTGAGCAGAATCCCAGAGGGAGGGTGGTGGCTGCCTCCTCCTCTGTAGCAGTGGCACGTGATCACAGGCAGTAGGTCTGGGGACCAGGAAGGAGGGAACTGAACCCCTAGGTCCATGAGAGCTGACTAGAGGGGTAGAGACACAGGAAAACCTTGAAAAACTGTATTATTTTGTTTCCAGGGGATCATGTATAGGGGCCTGACCTGAGGAGGGCCACCCCGGTGTAGAATAGTCAGAGGACGGGTGTCAGCAGGTGGAGTTAAAGGGGGTACTAGGAGTGTTTTCTGAAGATAATTCATGCTAACAAGTCATCTGCATAAAGACTTAACCTTAAATTGATCTAAGTGGCAAGGTGAATCAGCAGCCTGGCTGCATCTTACGACAGGAGTCCTCATCTACTGTGAATAGTTCAAGTTGGAGTATCCCACTCTTGCCTTCTCCCAACCCTAATTTAAATAAAACCACAAAAACAACTACATCCTGTACAGACTGTACTTTGACTGAGCCAGATAGTAAAGAGTTAAATTGTACATGCTACAGTTGCTAACGGTAACCCAGGGGATCCCAAGGTAAATAATCCAGCAGTCATCAAGGGGACAGTGCTACAAATGGAACCCAAAAAAATACAAAATGTGAGTGACTCACCTACCAGTCTAAATCATTGATCGTAAAATAAATTCTGAATGATCTCAATCTTTTCAAGACAACTGAATTTAAACTCTATGTTGTATGGAATGCCACTTTCAGTGTAGAATATAAAAAGGGTGAAAATCCTATATGTAAAAATTGGGAGTGCAATGCTCCATTCAAAATATGTGATATTTTTAAAAGAGATCCATACAAAGATTTTGTTTTTAAATATCAAAATATATCTTATAAAATCCTGTTTTATGTAAAGCACCCACTTATGTGACAGGATTAAGTATTTTTTGTTAGATCTCTAATTACAATAAGTAATTTTCATCACAGCATAGGGAAACATTTTGGAATTTTCTACTATAAAAAAGCTTCATGTAAAAACCTACCTTGCCCCATATATAAACAAGTATCCATATTTCACATATAACATACATTTAAAGGATAAGTTCACCTTTTGTAAAAAAATAAATAAAATAAATGCACATTTTTTTCAGGTTAAAAAAAAGTGAATTTTGAAACTTTTTTTTCTACTAAGAGCCTGTAAAGCATTGCACCCCTGATCAGCATATTACAGGTGCTATGCAGGGCTCTTGCAGTCAGTGTAAGCTGTCTGCTCTTACCTGGTATGAGCAGGCAGTTACACACTGATAGTGATGTCGCGAACATAAAATTCGCCGTTCGCGAACGGCGAGCGCGAACATCGGCGAATGTTCACGAACCGCCGAACATTGCGAACCGCCATAGACTTTAATAGGCAGGCGAATTTTAAAACCCACAGGGACTCTTTCTGGCCACAATAGTAATGGAAAAGTTGTTTCAAGGGGACAAACACCTGGACTGTGGCATGCCGGAGGGGGATCCATGGCAAAACTCCCATGGAAAATTACGTAGTTGACGCAGAGTCGGGTTTTATTCCATAAAGGGCATAAATCACCTAACATTCCTAAATTGTTTGGAATAACGTGCTTTAAAACATCCAGTGTGTGTATACTATCAGGTATGATGTTGTATCGATCAGGTAGTGTAAGGGTTACGCCCGCTTCACAGTGATAGACCAAACTCCCCGTTTAACGCACCGCAAACAACCGCAAACAGACCAGAACCGACCAAAATGGGACAGGAACTGGGCTTTAAGGGTTAGGGTTAGGTTTAGTGTTAGGGGCTAGGGTTAGGGTTACGGTGAGATACTTAGGGTTAGAGTTAGTAACCCTACCCCTACGCCTCTAACCCTAACCGTCTAACCCTAAGCACTAAAAATAACCCTAACCCTAGCCCTAACCCTAACCCTAGCCCTAACCCTAATTCTAAAATTTTTTCTGGTTCTGGACATGCTACAGAGCTGAAACTTCACAGGTACACTTTTTAGACCCCCAGACACTGAATCACACAAAAAAGGTTCTTAAAAATTGTAATTTTTTGTTAGAGAGCCAATTATTGGAAAAATTAAAAAAAAATAAAAATAAAAAATTTCTTTGGATTTAGCATCTGGGGGGTCTAAAAGGTGTACCTGTGAAGTTTCAGCTCTGCAGCATGTCCAGAACCAGAAAAAATTACGAATTAGGGTTAGGGCTAGGGTTAGGCTTAAGGCTAGGGTTAGGGTTAGGGTTAGGGTTAGGGTTAGGGTTAGGGCTAGGGTTAGGGTTAGGGTTAGGGTTAGGGTTATTTTTATGGCTAGGCTTAGAGGGTTAGGGTTAAGGTTAGAGGGTTAGGGTTATGGTTAGAGGGTTAGGGTTAGGTTTAGTGTTAGGGGCTAGGGTTAGGGTTACGGTGAGATACTTAGGGTTAGAGTTAGAAGCCCTACCCCTACCCCTCTAACTCTAACCCTCTAACCCTAAGCACTAAAAATAACCCTAACCTTAGCCCTGACCCTAACCCTAGCCCTAACCCTAACCCTAACCCTAACCCTAGCCCTAACCCTAATTCTATTTTTTTTCTGGTTCTGGACATGCTACAGAGCTGAAACTTCACAGGTACACTTTTTAGACCCCCCAGACAATAAATCCAAAGAATTTTTTTTTTTAAGTTTTTTTTTTTTTTTTTAAGTTTTCCAATAATTGTCTCTCTATCAAAAATGACAATTTTTAAGAACTTTTTTTGTGTGATTTAGTGTCTAGGGGGTCTAAAAAGTGTACCTGTGAAGTTTCAGCTCTGTAGCATGTCCAGAACCAGAAAAAAAGATCATTTTTCAGTAGAGCAGGGATGGTGGGAACCCCTTTTACACCTATATGATCTTTTTTTCTGGTTCTGGACATGCTACAGAGCTGAAACTTCACAGGTACGCTTTTTAGACCCCCCAGACAATAAATACAAAGACATTTTTTTTTTAAGTTTTTTTTTTTTTTTTTAATTTTTCCAATAGTTGGCTCTCTATCAAAAATGACAATTTTTAAGAACTTTTTTGTGTGATTTAGTGTCTAGGGGGTCTAAAAAGTGTACCTGTGAAGTTTCAGCTCTGTAGCATGTCCAGAACCAGAAAAAAGACCATTTTTCAGTAGAGCAGGGATGGTGGGAACCCCTTTTACACCTATATGATCTTTTTTTCTGGTTCTGGACATGCTACAGAGATGAAACTTCACAGGTACGCTTTTTAGACCCCCCAGACAATAAATACAAAGAATTTTTTTTTTTTAAGTTTTTTTTTTTTAATTTTTCCAATAATTGGCTCTCTATCAAAAATGACAATTTTTAAGAACTTTTTTGTGTGATTTAGTGTCTAGGGGGTCTAAAAAGTGTACCTGTGAAGTTTCAGCTCTGTAGCATGTCCAGAACCAGAAAAAAAGATAATTTTTCAGTAGAGCAGGGATGGTGGGAACCCCTTTTACACCTATATGATCTTTTTTTCTGGTTCTGGACATGCTACAGAGCTGAAACTTCACAGGTACGCCTTTTAGACCCCCCAGACAATAAATACAAAGAATTTTTTTTTTTTTTAAGTTTTTTTTTTAATTTTTTCAATAATTGGCTCTCTATCAAAAATGACAATTTTTAAGAACTTTTTTGTGTGATTTAGTGTCTAGGGGGTCTACAAAGTGTACCTGTGAAGAGTGTACCTGTGAAGTTTCAGCTCTGTAGCATGTCCAGAACCAGAAAAAAAGATAATTTTTCAGTAGAGCAGGGATGGTGGGAACCCCTTTTACAACTATATGATCTTTTTTTCTGGTTCTGGACATGCTACAGAGCTGAAACTTCACAGGTACGCTTTTTAGACCCCCCCCCAGACACTAATCCAAAAAAAGTCATGCCTGCCACCGTATATATCAGTGGTGGGTGGGCAGTGGCACTGCAGTGGGCACAGTACACTCTGTGGACCTGACAGTCACTGGCACCCAGGCAACTGCAATTATAAAAAATATATATATATTTTTACTTTGCAAGCTGCTGTGCCACCGTATATATATCAGTGGTGGGTGGGCACGCAGTGGCACTACAGTGGGCACAGTACACTATGTGGACCTGACAGTCACTGGCAGCCCAGGCAACTGCAATAATAAAAAATATATTTTTTTTTTCAATTTGCAACAAGATGCTGTGCCACCGTATATATATCAGTGGTGGGCAGTGCACTGCAGTGGGTACAGTACACTCTGTGGACCTGACACAGCACTCACTGCAATTATGACAGAGGAAAAAAAAATATTTTTTAAAATGCAAGGTACTGTGCCTGTGCCACCCGAAATGAGTGTGGTGTGCACACAGTACAGTCTGTGGTGGGTCTGTGGCCTCTCACACACAGCGGGCAGGCAACTGCAGTGTACAATAGATATATATATATATATATATATATATATATAAACTCAATTACCAGCCCTTAAAAGGGCTTTTGGGGACACTAGATATATATATATATATATATATATATATATATATATAAATAAAAAAAATCCTCAATTACCAGCCCTTAAAAGGGCTTTTGGGGACACTATATATATATATATATATATATATATATATATATATATATATATATATATATATATATAAAATTACACAAATACCAGCCCTTAGAAGGGCTTTTTGGGGTGCTGTCAGTATGCTGTCCTTACAGCAGTAGTGGACCAAGAACACTGACTAGCAAGACCAGGAACACTGACTAACAACTGTCCCAAGCTATTAACAGCAGCAGCAGCAGCAGCTCTCCCTGCTCTCACTAACACACACTGCTTCAGAATGATCTAAGATGGATGCTGCCCTTGCTTATTTATAGGAGGTGGGAGGGTGTGGGAGGGAGGTATGCTGATTGGCTGGAAATGTGCCTGCTGACTGTGAAGTTCAGGGTCAAAGTTTGCCTCAATGATGTATTATAGGGGGCGGACCGAACATCGCATATGTTCGCCCACAGCGGCGAACGCGAACATGCTAAGTTCGCCGGGAACTGTCCGCCGGCGAACAGTTCAGTACACCTCTACACACTGACAGGAAGTCTTCACAAAAGAATCGGGGGGCTACACAAACCCAGCTTGTAAGGCCGAACTAAATAATACACCTCAGGAAGTGCCACCATGGCTAACAGAAGATAGACTTAGAGCCAAACTAGAGAAACTTAACATAAATAAATCCCCGGGACCGGATGGCTTGCACCCGAGGGTTCTTAATGAGCTCAGCCAGGTGATCGCCAGACCATTATTCTTGATCTTTAAGGATAGTTTACAGACGGGTATGGTGCCAGCTGATTGGAAAAAAGCCAACGTGGTACCAATATTTAAGAAGGGGCCGAGATATATCCCGGGTAACTATAGGCCGGTCAGCCTAACATCTGTAGTCTGCAAAATTTTGGAGGGGATGTTAAGGGACCACATACAAGACTTTAGTAATGAAAACGGTATTATAAGTAGTAATCAGCATGGATTCATGAAAAATCGTTCGTGCCAAACCAATCTATTAACCTTCTACGATGAAGTGAGCAGCCACCTAGATAAAGGTAAGCCTGTGGATGTGGTGTATCTGGACTTTGCAAAGGCCTTTGACACCGTTCCCCACAAACGATTACTGTACAAACTAAGGGAGGTAGGTATGGATCAGAAGGTGAGTACCTGGATAGAGAACTGGCTCCAGGGGAGAGTACAGAGGGTGGTGATTAATGGGGAGTACTCGGATTGGGCGGGTGTGGAAAGTGGGGTCCCCCAGGGTTCTGTCCTGGGACCAATCCTGTTTAATTTGTTCATAAATGATCTAGAGGAGGGGATATCTAGCACAATCTCAGTATTTGCAGATGATACTAAACTAGGCATGCCAATATCTTCTATGCAGGATGTGGAAACCTTGCAAGCAGACCTGAACAAAATAACGGGGTGGGCAACTACATGGCAGATGAGGTTTAATGTTGATAAATGTAAAGTAATGCACTTGGGGGCCAGAAACCAGAAAGCAAGCTACTCACTAGGGGGGGAACCTCTGGGTGAGTCTAGGATGGAAAAGGACTTGGGGGTACTGGTAGACAACAAGCTTGGCAGTGGCATGCAATGCCAAGCCGCCGCAAGCAAAGCCAACAGAATACTGGGATGTATAAAAAAGGGGATTCACTCCAGAAATAAAGAGATTATTCTCCCACTCTACAAGACTCTGGTCCGGCCACATCTGGAGTATGCTGTCCAGTTCTGGGCACCGGTCCTCAGGAAGGATGTGCTGGAACTGGAGAAAGTCCAGAGAAGGGCAACAAAAATAATTAGGGGAATGGAGGACATCAGCTATGAGGAAAGACTACAAGCCCTGAACCTTTTCTCTCTGGAGAAAAGACGATTGAGGGGGGATATGATATCAATGTACAAATACTGTACTGGTGACCCGAGCATAAGGAACAAACTATTCAGAGAAAGGAGATACAATAAGACACGTGGCCACTCACTAAAACTAGAGGAAAGGCGGTTTAACCTTAAAGTGCGTAAGGGGTTCTTCACTGTAAGAACGGTAAGGATGTGGAATTCTCTTCCACAAGCAGTCATATCAGCAGGGAGCATTGATAGTTTCAAAAAACTATTAGATGGACACCTTAAAGATCACAACATACAGGGGTATACAATGTACGGTTAAAAGCAAACACACACACGCATCATAGGTTGAACTGGATGGACTGATGTCTTTTTTCAACCTCACTAACTATGTAACTATGTAACTATGTAACTACCAGAGTGCTCAACAACACCCTGGTAGTTCATTGAGATCTGCAAGTCAACAGTCGCAAAGGCTGTCAGTACTTGTAGTTCTCACATTCACAGAACTCTGTGAATGAATAGCGGCTGGGTGGGCAGATCCCCAAACAGCCATTTTTAAAAAAAATATTATGACAGCAGGTGCTGGGAGAAGATCCCCCGCTAGCTGTCACAATGGGGGATCAGGGGGTGTGGGGGCTGCTGCATCTGTAACATGTTGCACCCTGAATATGGGTGTAACATGTTACAAAAGGTAAACTTATCCTTTAACTATGATCTTCTTTTTAGCTTTAACAAATCTTCTCTGTCCTGATTCATTAGCAAGGTGATTTTATCTAGTCTAGCTCAGTGGATTTTTTTCATCTCATTCTCTGTCAACTCTAGTACATACAAATCCCAGTCCCAGAAGGTCAGCAGCTTTTCAAAAAGCTGCTACTACTACATCTCGCACCAACAATTGTTCCATAATTGAATTTGCGGGATCATGCATCTTTCCCTTTCTAATGTTGTGTCAAATGAACTGTGCCAAAATACAACTAAATACATTCATATAAATGCACTGCACTCCTGTGAAATATTAGTTGTAGAAATAATTGTAGAAATCATCATTTTCATTAGTTTAGATAAAATAAACTGAAATCTGTGCTATAGGTTCCTGGACGTTGCATGTCATTTATTTAGCTCAACATTACCTCTTAGTAAGTTTAGTAATGTTTCTCTTTATTATTGCTCTATTTCTTTACAGCTTGTCTGTACACCATATTACTGGAGGTGGAACACTGTTATTATGGTGGCCGTGCTTTTTGTCGTTTCATACCTAGTTGAGGTAATGTTTCTTAAAATTATGTTTCACATTCAGGCTTTATTGATATTTTCAAGTAGATATAAAAGATTGCATAAATGTTCTATTCGGTCTCATTCTTTTATATTAAAGGACTAGTGATGTCGCGAACACAAAATTCGCTGTTCGCGAACGGCGAACGCGAACATCGGCGAATGTTCGCGAACCGGCGAACATTGCGAACCGCCATAGACTTTAATAGGCAGGCGAATTTTAAAACCCACAGGGACTCTTTCTGGCCACAATAGTAATGGAAAAGTTGTTTCAAGGGGACAAACACCTGGACTGTGGCATGCCGGAGAGGGATCACACAAAAAAAAGTTCTTAAAAATTGTAATTTTTTGATAGAGAGACAATTATTGGAAAAATTAAAAAAAAATAAAAATAAAAAAATTGGATTTAGCATCTGGGGGGTCTAAAAAGTGTACCTGTGAAGTTTCAGCTCTGTAGCATGTCCGGAACCAGAAAAAATTACGAATTAGGTTTAGGGCTAGGGTTAGGGTTAGGGTTAGGGCTAGGGTTGGGGTTAGGTTTAGGGTTAGGGTTATTTTTATGGCTAGGCTTAGAGGGTTAGGGTTAAGGTTAGAGGGTTAGGGTTATGGTTAGAGGGTTAGGGTTAGGTTTAGTGTTAGAGGCTAGGGTTAGGGTTACGGTGAGATACTTAGGGTTAGAGTTAGTAGCCCTACCCCTACCCCTCTAACGCTAGCCCTAAGCACTAAAAATAACCCTAACCTTAGCCCTGACCCTAACCCTAACCCTAGCCCTAACCCTAACCCTAACCCTAGCCCTAACCCTGATTCTATTTTTTTTCTGGTTCTGGACATGCTACAGAGCTGAAACTTCACAGCTACACTTTTTAGACCCCCCAGACAATAAATCCAAAGAAATATTTTTTTTTTAAGTTTTTTTTTTTTTTTCCAATAATTGGCTCTCTATCAAAAATGACAATTTTTAAGAACTTTTTTTGTGTGATTTAGTGTCTAGGGGGTCTAAAAAGTGTACTTGTTAAGTTTCAGCTCTGTAGCATGTCCAGAACCAGAAAAAAAGATAATTTTTCAGTAGAGCAGGGATGGTGGGAACCCCTTTTACACCTATATGATCTTTTTTTCCTGGTTCTGGACATGCTGCAGAGCTGAAACTTCACAGGTACACCTTTTAGACCCCCCAAACAATAAATCCAAAGAAATTTTTTTTTGTTAAGTTTTTTTTTTTTTTTTAAGTTTTCCAATAATTGGCTCTCTATCAAAAATGACAATTTTTAAGAACTTTTTTTGTGTGATTTAGTGTCTAGGGGGTCTAAAAAGTGTACTTGTGAAGTTTCAGCTCTGTAGCATGTCCAGAACCAGAAAAAAAGATAATTTTTCAGTAGAGCAGGAATGGTGGGAACCCCTTTTACACCTATATGATCTTTTTTTCCTGGTTCTGGACATGCTGCAGAGCTGAAACTTCACAGGTACACCTTTTAGACCCCCCAAACAATAAATCCAAAGAAATTTTTTTTTTGTTAAGTTTTTTTTTTTTAAGTTTTCCAATAATTGGCTCTCTATCAAAAATGACAATTTTTAAGAACGTTTTTTGTGTGATTTAGTGTCTAGGGGGTCTAAAAAGTGTACTTGTGAAGTTTCAGCTCTGTAGCATGTCCAGAACCAGAAAAAAAAGATAATTTTTCAGTAGAGCAGGGATGGTGGGAACCCCTTTTACACCTATATGATCTTTTTTTTCTGGTTCTGGACATGCTACACATATATATATATATATATATATATATTAAAAAAATACTCAAATACCAGCCCTCAAAGGGGCTTTTGGGGACAATATATATATATATATATATATATATATATATATATATATATATATATATATATCACAGAACAAAAAAAATTACACAAATACCAGCCCTCAAAAGGGCTTTTGGGGACAATAGATATATATATATATATATATATATATATATATATATATATATATATATATATATATATATATATATATATATATATATATCCAAAAAAAACCTCAAATACCAGCCCTAGGAAGGGCTTTTTGGGGTGCTGTCCTTACAGCAGGGGTCTACCAAGAACACTGGCTAACAAGACCGGGAACTGTCCCCAGCTATAACAGCAGCAGCAGCACCAGCACCAGCACTTTCCCTGCTCTCAGTAACACAGAAATGATCTAAGATGGATGCTGCCCTTGCTTATTTATAGGAGGTGGGAGGGTGTGGGAGGGAGGTATGCTGATTGGCCTGGAATGTGTCTGCTGACTGTAATGTTCAGGGTCAAAGTTTGCCTCAATGATGATGTATAGGAGGCGGACCGAACATCGCATATGTTCGCCCGCAGTGGCGAACGCGAACGTTCGAAGTTCGCCGGGAACCGTTCGCCGGCGAACCGTTCGGTACATCTCTATAAAGGACAAGATTAGAAAAAGTCTAACTTGTGCAAATACTGACATTATAATTATTTACTCCACAAATCTTCCCTTATTACACACTTATGAGCTTCCCAGATGTTTACTGGTAAAGTCACGTGTCATGGCTTATGTTAGTGCCAAAGAAATTCTCTATTGAGTTTTATATGTCCTCTTTTACCTTAGGGTCTGTCGGGACGGACGCATTTAATCTCCAGTTAAACGCATGCGGCTTTTTTGTGGGAGAGGTCAGAGAAATTTATGTGGGAGCATGGTCTGCTTTAGATAAGCTATTAAGATCTCTTTGAGTTAGGAATATTAGATCTATTCTTGAATAAAGTTTGTGGGGTGATAAACAAAAAGGTGAAGTCTTTGTCTGTCGGCTGTGCTGTCCTCCAGGTGTCTACCAAAGTCCAAGATTGAAGGAGTATTTTAAAATGTTTTAAAATCTTATAGGGAACATGTGTTTGACTTGATGATATGTTATGGAGAAGGATCAGTGGTATATTAAAATGTCTGCCTAAAATTATGCAACCAGAGGCAAACCATTTCAATTCATAAGGGATACATCTTGGAAGAGCTGTATGTTCCTCCCATAAATATGATAAGCTCATTCTGCCTAGACTTTTGGAGGATTTTCTCTTTTAAGCAGAAATTAGGAAGGCAACAAATGATGTCCCTTGGAGGGGCATTTTCTTGAGCTCTGGGTCTGAGGGCTCTGTGTGCTCTGCCAAAGTCTGTTGGTGATTCTGGTGGCCTCTCAAGCAGATTATTAAAGATGGAGCATAAGGCTGGCTTGATTTGCTCAGAATTCAGACTCAGGTATTCCTCTCACTCTGATGTTGTTTCTACATCCTCTGTTTTTTAGATCTTCTATTTGTCTGTTCATACCTATCATATGTTAAGAATGTGTGGCTGTAACTTGTTGAAATTTTGTTATTGCCTTTTCTCTCTGCTTCCCAGCATCTCATTTACAGCCAGTTGCTCAGTGAGCATTAGTAAGTCAGCTTTTATATCTGTAATGGCTGCTGAGAAAGAGTTTTTGATGTCTGCTGCTATTTCTGTCATGTCAGCATAAGTTAGAGGGTGGTCGGATTGTATTGATTCTCTTACTAAATCATCTGAAGCTGGGAGTGAGAAATCATCATATTCTTCATCGTCCTCTCCTGTTGTTCTGTGAGGCATTACCATCTTGTCTGTAGTACTGCTGTGTCTTGTAGAAATTGAAGATCTGCTTTCCAGATGGGGTAGATGCCGAGTGCTGGGATCGTCCCTTTCTTAATTTCCACTGGGTAAAGAGATTTACATCTTCTGCTATCACCTCTCTCATTTGTTGGATGTTCTTCAATGCACATTTTTATCTATATTTGGTAAGGGGTATTTATATAGATCTACACAAACACTGTGGTGTTTACTTTTTACAATAATTCTTATTTTTATTTTATTTTTTATTTTAGTTTTCTTTTTGCTCCTTTTTCCCTTTTCCCTTGGTGTGGAGGCATTTTTAATATTTTTTATTCCACATTATTTTGTTGTGCATTAACTTTTTTGGGATTTTATGCTATGGCGGTTTTTTTAACATTTCATGTTCATCATCCCATATGACCATTACACTTCCATTTGAGTGACCTTGACTTCATCATCATAACAAATCAGGAGTTCTATATAGGATACCTTCACAACATAAATGTTCAGTTGTGAAAATTGTATTTATTTGTTTTCATTTAACTTCTGAAATTGTATTATAATTCATTATTTCATCTTACAATAGAAGATTCAGTACAAGATTCAGAACTATTTGCCATTCTGATGTTAGTAATTTTATTTTAGCCATGTGACTGTTATTTCAGCTCTTATTGGTCTTTCTTGCTGAAAATAATGGTTGTTGGGGCTCCTTGTTTATTAAGGCTGCCAATGACTACATATGTTATCATTTCACAGATGGCACTGCATGATAATTCATGAAAATCACTATGTAGTGTTTGTGAACAAAGAAATATATTTAGACAGAGGAGTCATTAATTTAGAAAACTGAGAATAAATATGTCTGTTTTGAGCCTTGCATAGCTACATGTTGATACAAACAATATAAGGGGACAGCACAGAATGTGGAGAAGTTTTTAGAAAGTCAAGGTATAAGGGAGTTATAGGGTAGAAACACCAAAGGTAGACGATTTTAAAGTTTATATATGGATAAGAGAGGGATACAGAAGTTATAAGAGATAAGGATCTATTGGGATATCAATGAATACCAAACAGGTGATATACTGTGTGGCCCCCATAATTCTGTTAGGGTATCAAATAAGTAATAATTGTTCTCTGTCTATCATACAACTAAAAACTTCTGTTACATATTTTAATTCAGAGATCAGCTTCTTCACTGCAGCCTATGTACAAAAAAAATGTATGCAATTTACACATCTACTGTGCTTTTCTCCTCCCTAAAAAAAATTCTAACCTCAGACCTAGAGTACTAAAGTTTTGTAGTGACATGGAATTGTAATGTTTAAATGGCTTGTCTACTTTTTTTTTTTTTTACCACATCCTATGTGTAACTATACGATCTATTGTTTTTCAGGAAGGATTTATCGAAAACAGAAATATATGGTTGTTACTGAAGACATGGTTCAACTACCACTCAAAAAGCCAGTATAGAATTCTAGAAAGGGCTGTAAAAAAAGATCCAAAATGGCCCCTTATAAATGAAACTATCTACTCTGACCAAGTGGAGTGTCAAACAGATGGACAAAGCCATTGTTATAAAAACCTAGCCTTTGATGAAGCAACAGAAAAACAAGCAAATCACAATATTGATGGAGATGTATAAGTGTAAGCACTGGTAAAGACAAAAAGAAAAAAGAAAAAAAAAACCCTTTTGTCTTTACTTACATATACTTCAGACCTAAAGAAAACACAATTGTTTTTATAAATGCATATTTTTTTGCAGGTGATCGTAAAATAATGAAAACAAACATAAAGCAACAATTCCATCCCCATGTGTATGATCATTACACATACAATTTTAAAAATAACATGATTGTGACAAATAAAGTAAGGTTTCCAAAAAAAAGAATGTCTTTTCTGTATCGAATATGATCCAATAGGCACAGGAGCATTGTTAAGTTCCTAAAAAAAAAAAAAACATTGGGAAACTCCTGGTCATTACTGTTATTCCCAACTTCTGTTATTCAAGGAGCACTTTGACTTTGTGGGAATATTGGAGCCTGTTTGGACAGCTCACACATTGGGTTACAACAAATGAAGGGTATACTTTACTTCAGAGGGACAGAATTGACAGAAGAGGTGGAGGGATATGTATGTATGTGAAAGTATATATCTGAAGGTGAGTTTGAGAGATGATCACCAATGAGAATTGTGATGCGCAGAGTCACTATGGCTGGAGCTACATAGAACTGCAGCAAATAAAAAATGACTTGTGGGAGTGTGTTATTGGTCCCCCAACTGAAAGAATAAAAAAGCAGTTCAACTCGTTTCACAGACTGAAATGGTGAGAAAGCAGAGTGATGTTGTTATTAACTGATTCTGATATTGATTTGGCAAATAGAACGGCACAGTCAAAAAAGGCTTGCCATTTCTTTAATGTATCGCAGGGCAATTTCATGTAACAGGTGGTGGAAGCCCCAGCATAGAAAAAAAATGCTCCATTGAATCCGCCAATTTCAAACAACATGGAGTTTATTACAAATGTGCAAATTAGAGACAACTTTGGTAATAGTGATCATGGTATTACCTTTGTGGGGGGTCAGGGGGTGTTGGTATGGGGCGCTACCACCTTGTACAGCAAATCACTTTGTTATGTGCGATCCCAGATAAAAGTGCTCAGTGCTTACTTGTTGGCAAATATTGTGCAAATGAAATATTAAAGTGCTACGTGCTTGCCAAAATAAATGTGCAACTTGTTGCAAATACAAAAAATGGTATTTTCACCGTAGTGCCGAGTGGATTGTACCATCTATGTGTCACTCATCGGATGTTGACAACCATTGGTTGGTGACAAGTGCAAAAAGTGCTATAGTGCAAATAAGTGAATAGACAATATAAACTTTTTATTGTGGCCTCCTATTACAGAGGATACTAACATCCGTGATGAGTTTTGTAAACAGTATAAAGTAAAAATAAATGGCGCCTGTTTGCGCGTGCTGAGAGTGAGGAGTGCTAATACCGCTGGTAAAGCACTTACCAATAGCCTCTCCCTTTTCACTTGGTTTACTGTTTCTCCCTCCTCATGATGCCTGCAAGAGCTGGTTGTTCCACGGATATTGTGGCGCGCGTATCTAGGGAGTCAGTATACAAAAGACCAAGAGAGCTTCCATTGCGTAGTATAATACAGTATTGAGGGAAAAACAACCAGCTCTTGCAGGCATCAGGAGGAGGGAGAAACAGTAAACCAAGTGAAAAGGGAGAGGCTATTGGTAAGTGCTTTACCAGCGGTATTAGCACTCCTCACTCTCAGCACGCGCAAACAGGCGCCATTTATTTTTACTTTATACTGTTTACAAAACTCATCACGGATGTTAGTATCCTCTGTAATAGGAGGCCACAATAAAAAGTTGACATTGTCTATTCACTTATTTGCACTATAGCACTTTTTGCACTTGTCACCAACCAATGGTTGTCAACATCCTATGAGTGACACATAGATGGTACAATCCACTCGGCACTATGGTGAAAATACCATTTCTCTTACGTCCTCTGACAGTCGTCGCCTCTTCATATTCGTCACATATGGGGGTATTAGACTTTGCTCCGAAGGAGTAGCTAGGCAACAGAATATGTTAACATTAAAGCTTTTAACATATCCCACCCTCAAGGGGTGGTCCCCTCAGTCAATACCCTCCTACTTCCTGCAACCATATCTCAGTTTTAATGTCTAGCTTGTCAGGAGTGGCTGGCTCTCTCTGTGCTGGGGCTTTGTGCCCCAGACTCTTTCTTCTTTTTTTGATTTTTTGTTTGAGTTTTCTCTCTACCTTTACTTAGCTGTTCTTTTTGTCAGCGTTAGTTAGTTCTTCTGATGAAGAGGATCATGCGGGCTGGGTCTCGGGCTGATCCCCCTGGTCGCAGGTCGTGGGTCAGTGGCTTCCCAGCCTGCCATCGAGCGTTCAGCCAGGTAACGCTCCTGGCACAGTGAACGACCCATCCCTGTTCGGTGCAGGGATGATTGGTGAGGTGGCTACCTCACTGGACGCTGTGCGGTTTCTTAACCCCTATTCTGTGCGTCTTGTATGCGACTCTCCCTGCCTCATGTGCAGTGGCTTGTTCGCCTGTGCGGGTCCCCCACGCCACTGTGAGGTAAGTGTATTTATGTGGGGACCTGTCTGTCTGGGGGGGTGTCAGTCTGGGACTTTGTAACCTGCCTCTATTCACACTGTTTGTCTCCCTATCTCTCGGCTGCATGCTGTGGGCTGCAGGGGGCAGGGGGAGCTGTGTGACACTGTGTGTGTCAGCCTTGTCAGTGTGAGAAGCTGTGTGCTGTGGGGCATGTTTTGTGGCATGTTTGGGCATTATACAGCGATCGCTGCGGCGATCTGACATGTTTTTTTATATACAGACATGTGTGCATTACTGTACTGTGGAGCGGCGGTTTCGGTGCCAAACGGCGCCATTTTGCCTACACTCGCTCCGGCCGCATGTTCTACATGCATGGCGGCCATTTTCTTGTAGCCTCCCATAGGCTTTAATAGAGCGCCCTGGCAGCATCACTTCCTCTTCTCCAGGAACACCAATCGAGGCAGCAGCAGCGGCGAGGGTCTCCTCAGGTTATATCCTTCCTATCCATTGCCTGTGTCAGTTTTATTGTCCCTGTGGGGGTCTCATTGTGCTTGTGTGTGGTGCGGTGGGCTGCGCTCGCCGCGCTTGTTAAAGGGGCAGTTAACCCTTTATTATCTGGCATTTGTTATAGGGGCAATGGATTCTCAGGAGGGCAAATTTCCTACCGCCTTGGTGGAAAGCCAGGGGACCGCTGTTTCCCCCCCAGGGGGGGATTTAGCCACTATTGTGGCTGGCCTTGCTGCTCAGGTGCAGATGCTGGTGGTTGCTCAATCTACTAAAAGACCCAGAGTTGCTCTTTCCTCTGATTCTGAGGGTGAAGGTGATGGGGTTGTTATGGCGGGGGCCTCCTTATCGGGGTCCCGCTCCTCCCTGGATCTAGTGGGGTCCGAGGTGGAGGCTGAAGTTGAAGGGGTTGATAATTCTCCTCCTGGCTCGCCTGAAGAGCTTGCAATCATGGATGAATTGATTGCTTCCATAAAACAAACGCTGCGTTTGCAGGATGAAGTGTGTCCCCCCGCTGCCTTGGCGGCTTATGGGACGCAGAGAAAACGCAGGAGGCCGCAGGTTTTTCCCTGCAATGATGATTTTCAGCGCACTGTTAAGGAACAATGGCGCAATCTACGCAAACCTTTTGCTGTACCAAGTAGGTTCAAGCTGCGTTATCCTTTCTCGCCTTCCACTGATGAAAGGTGGTGTGTGCCACCCCCAGTGGATCACGCAATTGCGGTTTTAAACAAATCCACTGCGATTCCTGCAGAGGATTCCCCTGTGTTCCGTGATGCCACGGATAGGAGATTGGAGTCTCTTGCCCGTCATACTTATTCTGTTACGGGTTCTATGCTTAAGGCTCTGTTTGCCTCTCTCATGGCGGCCCAGGCGGTCGCAAGTTGGACGCAGATGCTTAGGCGCGTCCTAGTGGCCCATTCGGCCTCGCCGGTGACCCTGGATATGGTGGATCAAATCCACCAGGGTGTCATGTATCTGTGTGATGCGGACTTGGACCTAGTCCCGTTGGCTGCACGTGTGCACAGCGTGGCGGTGTTGTCTCGCCGCCTGGTTTGGTTAAAATGTTGGTCGGTGGACCAGTCTTCACGTAAGACCTTAGCCAATCTGCCTTATGATGGGTCTCGCCTTTTTGGGGAGTCCTTGGATGTGTTGATTAAGGGGATCACCGGAGGTAAGAGCACTCTCTTGCCCCATTTCCCCAAGGCTAAGGGGGCTTCTGGGAAGAAGCATGCTAATTTTCGGCCCCCTCGGGTCCTTTCGTGCCTTTCGGTCGCACTACAAGGGCAAACCGTTCAAAGGTCAAGGCTCTCAGAAGAAGCCCTGGTCTGGTAAACAGAAGTCTGGTCAATCCGGATCCGCAGCCCATAACAGTGCGGCCTGAAGGGGCGCCCTCACCCAGTTTTGGGGTGGGGGGACGCTTGCTCGGTTTTCTTCAGCCCTGGTTGGCCCGCGTGCTGGACAGATGGGTTCAGGAGATCGTTCGATCTGGTTACAAGATCGAGTTTCTCTCTCGGCCGGAGAGCAGATTTTTTCCCTCAAATCTTCAACTGTCTCCAGAGCGTTTACGGGACCTGCACCTGGCGGTGCGGGACCTGAGGGCTCAGGGAGTGGTAGTTCCGGTGCCTCATCGGGACAGGTTTCGGGGGTTTTATTCCAATCTGTTCACCGTGCCCAGAAAGGAGGGCAAGGTTCGTCCAATTCTGGACTTGAAGGCTCTGAACCGCTCTGTGCGGGTTCGCAAGTTCCGCATGGAATCCCTGCGGTCGGTGGTGGCTGCCCTGGTTCCGGGGGAATTCATGGCCTCCATCGATTTGAAGGATGCGTATCTTCACATCCCCATTTTCGAGGGTCACCGTAGGTTCCTTCGATTTGCCATTGCGGAGGATCACTGCCAGTTCGTGGCGTTGCCTTTTGGTCTCGCCTCGGCTCCATGGGTCTTCACCAAGGTGCTTGCACCGGTTCTGGCATTATTGAGGGCCCAGGGCATTTCTGTCCTGGGGTATCTGGACGACATTCTGGTTCGGTCTGCGACCAGCCAGGGTCTGGAGAAGGAGCTGTCTGTCACGATGCAAACTCTGCAGGAGTTTGGTTGGACGATAAATTTTCCAAAGTCGACACTGAGTCCATCGGTTCGTCTTCCCTACCTAGGAATGATTCTGGACTCGGTGCAGGCGAAGGTCTTCCTGCCGGAAGACAAACTCAGAACTCTTCAGGAGGAAGTCAGGTCCCTCAGGGACGTTCCACACTCGTCTCTGCGGACATGCATGAGATGTCTGGGATTGATGGTCTCGGCCTTCGAGGCGATTCCCTTCGCCCAGTTTCACACGCGGGGTCTCCAAGCGGAGATCCTGTCCATGTGGGACGGGCGACCTCAATCTCTGGATCTTCAAATCTCGTTGAGTCATCGCACCAGAAGAGACCTTCTGTGGTGGCTCCAGTCCCCGATGGTGTCCGGGGGCAAGTCGTTTCGTCCTATCTCGTGGACGGTGATCACCACGGATGCCAGCCTGTCGGGCTGGGGTGGTGTTCTGGGCGTTCTGTCCGCCCAGGGAACTTGGTCGGAGGGGGAGTCTTCCCTTCCGATCAACATTCTGGAATTGCGTGCGAAAAATCTCTGTCTTCATCGCTGGACGGACCGGCTGCAGGGCTGCCCGGTTCGGGTGCAGACGGACAATGCCACGGCGGTGGCCTACATCAACCACCAAGGGGGCACCAGGAGTGCCCGAGCGGCTCGAGAAGTGGCCGACATTCTGTCTTGGGCCGAGACTCATGTCCCGGCGATAACGGCGGTTCACATTCCGGGGGTGGAGAACTGGCAGGCGGACTATCTGAGTCGCCAGACCCTGGATCAGGGGGAATGGTCTCTCCACCCGGCTGTCTTCCAGATGTTGTGCGCGAAGTGGGGTCTTCCAGATGTGGACCTGTTCGCGTCTCGTCTCAACAACAAGGTGAGAAGGTTCGTGGCAAGGACGCGCGACCCTCGGGCAGACGCGTCGGACGCGTTAGTGGCCCCGTGGCATCAGTACAGACTGATGTACGCGTTTCCACCGATTCAGTTGCTGTCCAGGTTCCTTCGCAGGTTGCACTCGGAACGCAGCACGGTGATTCTTGTGGCACCGGACTGGCCTCGCCGGTCCTGGTACGCAGACCTCGTGAATCTGGCGGTCGACGCCCCGTGGCGTCTGCCTCTTCGAGACGATCTCCTGTCTCAAGGACCGATATACCATCCTGCTTTACAGTCTCTGGCTTTGACGGCCTGGCTGTTGAGACCGAGGTCCTGAAGGAGAAGGGTCTCTCCCCAGAGGTCGTTCATACTTTGATCAACGCGAGGAAGTCTTCCTCGGGGAAGGTTTATTACTGTACTTGGAAGGCCTATTTTGCCTGGTGTGAGTCCAGGGGGTTTTCACCCCGCACGTACTCGGTTTCCCGAGTGCTGTCCTTCCTTCAAACTGGTGTCGATCAGCGTTTGGCGCTGGCTACGATAAAGGGTCAGGTGTCTGCGCTGGCCGTTCTGTTTCAACGTCCCGTGGCTTCCAACTCCTTGGTTGGCACTTTTGTTCAGGGTGTGCGGCATCTGGTTCCTCCTAGGAGGGATCCTTTGCCCCCGTGGGACTTGAATCTCGTTCTGTCTGTGTTGCAACGTGCTCCTTTTGAACAGATCAGGGAGATCTCGTTGTCTATGTTGTCCAAAAAGGTCGCCTTTTTGGTGGCGATCACTTCGGCTCGCAGAGTGTCGGAGCTGGCAGCTTTGTCCTGCAAGTCTCCGTATCTGGTTGTTCATTTGGATAAGGTGGTCTTGCGACCTAATCCTTCTTTTCTTCCGAAACGAGTTTCGGAATTCCATCTTAATGAGGATATTGTCTTGCCTTCGCTGTGCGCGAAGCCTAAACATCCAAAGGAGGTGAGATTACATTCTCTGGATGTTGTTCGGGCGGTAAGGGTTTACCTTAAATCGACTGAGTCTTTTCGAAAGACGGATTCCTTGTTTGTTCTTCCAGAGGGTCCTCGGAAGGGCATGGCGGCGTCGGCCTCTACCATCGCAAAATGGATCAGGCAGACCATTGAACAGGCCTATGCTTTGCAGGGGAAGGTTCCCCCTGTGCCTGTGAAGGCGCACTCTACTAGATCTCTGAGTACGTCTTGGGCCTGTCGTCATGGGGCTTCTGTAGCCCAGGTGTGTAAGGCGGCGACTTGGTCGACCGTGCACACTTTCACAAAATTCTACAAAGTAGATGTTCAGGCATCTGCGGATGCTTCCTTTGGCCGCAAGGTTCTTAGTGCGGCGATTCCCTAGGGTCCCTTGTGGGGACCTCTGGCTGTTGGGATAAGTTTTTTATCCCCTGGTTATTTGTCTTTTCCTGGGTTGTTGCTCCTGTTGAGCACCTGTTTTTTCCTGTTGCCCAGCTGGGTTCCTTCCTTTGGTAAGGTTCCTTTCTTTAATGCGGAGACTGCGTTGCCTTTTCGGCGCGGATGCGTTTCCCACCCCTCATGTTTGCACTGCTTTGGGACGTCCCCATATGTGACGAATATGAAGAGGTCGGCGACTGTCGGAGGACGTAAGAGAAAACGGAATTTTTGTAAAATCTTACCTGTAAAATTCCTTTCTCTGAGTCCTCCGACAGTCGCCGCCCCCGCCCCTCTTTTGGGGTTTGGTTGTATACTCTACTGCTATTCCACTAAAACTGAGATATGGTTGCAGGAAGTAGGAGGGTATTGACTGAGGGGACCACCCCTTGAGGGTGGGATATGTTAAAAGCTTTAATGTTAACATATTCTGTTGCCTAGCTACTCCTTCGGAGCAAAGTCTAATACCCCCATATGTGACGAATATGAAGAGGCGGCGACTGTCGGAGGACTCAGAGAAAGGAATTTTACAGGTAAGATTTTACAAAAATTCAGTTTTTTTGTATTTGCAACAAGTTGCACATTTATTTTGGCAAGCACGTAGCACTTTAATATTTCATTTGCACAATATTTGCCAACAAGTAAGCACTGAGCACTTTTATCTGGGATCGCACATAACAAAGTGATTTGCTGTACAAGGTGGTAGCGCCCCATACCAACACCCAATGACCCCCCACATTCTTTTTACCCTTGTGGTAAGTGTGAGGCAGCATAACCATCTGATCCCCACAATAATTTTGTATACACATTACTGGTTCGGTATTTGTGTTGCTATCCATAGCACGGGTGCACCCCAATCTTTAATTTACCATGGTATTACCTTTACCATAAATTACAGGAAGGAGAAGCATGTTGGTAAGACAAGAACTCTACATTTCAACAAAGTGAAATTTAATAAACTGAGATCCTTACTTCACAACCATCAATGGGACCAAATATTTGCAACAAAGAGCACACAGGAAGTGTTTTAAAGATGAATTAAACAAGTACATTAGTCATTGTATCTTATTGGGTAGCAAGCATAAAAGAACAAAAACAGGTCTTTCAAAGTAGAGGGAAGCATTCCAGATTTTCAAGAAAAGAAACAGGAAATGCAAAAGGCAATCAGAGAGGCTAAAACAGAAGAGAAACACATTGATACCGCAATTAAAACAAACTTCAATTTTTTTTAAAACGTATTGTATAATGGAGAGCCCAGAATCACCAGCTAACCACTTGTAAATGTGACAGTCCTAATTGGGCTCTCAAAAGAAAAACAAAACAAAAAAAGATTTCTTTAGCAAAAATGAAAGAAAACAGTCAATAATCCTGGTATAATCAAGACAACCAGTACCAGTCCCAAACTTGGGTTTAGGATTTCTGTCTGCTTGGGGGATACTGCAAAGGCTGCAGAAGTTCAGCAAAACCATGTCTCAGTCTCCAGAGAGTCCACACTTCCTCACAGCTGTGAACCATTCCACGCTACCTAACAGACACCTGCTGTCTGTTTCTGCCTCCTTTGCCTGTGGGTTAACCCCTCAGGACCACAGTCCCCGTAATTTAAATTGGAGGCTCTTTCCCACCTAAAGGGATCGCAACTCAATCAACAGGGAGACATATCTGCCTTTCAGGACCCATCCCTGGCATCCTGTTCAATATTGATTGTAAAAAGTTTTTTAAAGAACAGACAGACCTCACAAAGGAAGAACACAGTGGGCTGGCCACAAATGACAGGGAATGACAGATACATTAAATTATTTTTTCTCTTCAGTTTTACAGAGAAAAAGATTTTGTTTTTAGTGATGTTTCGCCAAAGGTGCTTCTGTGATTGCCTGAAAACCAGGTACAAAAGAGATTAGAAAAACTTAATGTAATCACCAGGTCCAGGTGACTTACACCCACAAGTCCTTAGGAAACTTAGTTAAATTATAACCAATTTGCTATTTCCAATTTTTAAAACCAGCTTACGGACTTGAATGATACTAATTGATTGGCTCAGAGTAGGGATTTCGCCCAACCTTTGGGTGTTCAGACAAAAGTTCTACCTCTGCCATATAGGGCAGCTTCCCACTGTCACTGCTTACTAAGGAAGCCACAGGTTATATCACTTGCGGCATACCTAAGAACCAACAATGTCACCAGGAATCTCTGTTTCTTTTAAGGAAAGAGGCAGGGATAGTAGTGCCTTTACTGCCCAACTATGGCCAAATATGATAAACTGTTTACTCTAAGGTCCCTAAGGAGGACATATGGCCATGATTTGATACATTATGCAGGGCTCTTAAAATTGTTGGAAAATAAAAATATAAAAGTATAAAATATAATATAAAAATATCCTTGATGTCTCAATGATTAGGCCCACTAGGAGATAAAACACATCTGAGGGACCTCTTCTGCAGGTTGAGAGCAGAGCCGAAGTTTTGGTCACAGTGAGCTGGTGTCGTAAGTGTGATCAGTTGCTATTTTTCTGTATTATATTTTGAATTTTACAAAATATTTCTCAAGGTGTTTCCCTGGGAAACAGTTAGGTTCAGAGATTAAAACAGATGTGTTTTTTGTTTTCATTGTGGCGCCATTTTAGAAACTAAGAGACTTCAATACAAAGAATCAGTTTTTAATAAAGAATAAAAATGTGCCTTTTTTTATACAGTACAATGGTAGGTAGGTGCAGTCTACTTTTTCCACTACAGGTGGCGCCTAACAGCAGCGGCATTGCAGGGGGAAGAAGTAAAGGGGAACATGGCTCCTCTATGTTTTCCTGGGGAAGCTATCTGGTTGAATGCTGCTGCTCGATGTGACACTGGTGGCCATCTTGAGACAGGCAGAGTTTATTTAAGACCCTGACTCCTGGGCTTGGTGCGCATTTCGCATGTGGGTAGTGTAGGGCCAATTCACCCATCTGGCAGAGACAGTGATTAGTGGCAGGGAGATGTTCCAGATGAATAGGGAAAGGATGGGGACACATCATAGAGATGGGGAAACCTCCTCATTTGGGTAGGAACTGGCCAGACTGCATTCTGCCCTCAAGACAGATGCTGTCGGTGCATCTGAGACCTGCTCTGCTCTGCTACTCATTGCTCTTGTATACTGTGAGTGTTCCCACTTGAATGCCTCCCCTTCAGGGTTCTTTTGAATCACTTAATTCTACATCAATACACATTCTATTCTCTGCAACTGGACTCTGTGTTTACTGCTGCTGCACCATGCTGCACCTCCTCATACATGGAATACTTACATATAGTACATCCCATCTGTTTTTTTACTGACATGCTTCAAAGACCTGTGTGATAGAGGTTGGATATATACATTTGGATGGAGAAAAGAGGTTGGAAAGAAGCAACAGCATATACAGTAACAGGATATAATAGTAACTGTTCTGTCTATACGGGTCTACAAAAACAGCATTTATAAAATCCTACTAAGCTTGTGTTAAACTTCTTAAACTTTGCATTCCGTATTCAGGTATCATTATTTCATACATTATTTACAGTCCATGGGACCTTTTTTGTGTACCACCTAACTCCTAAAATCACTAAGAAAATCACTCCTTTATCCTGAACTCACCTTCTAGAGATACTATCATAAGCTATCTCTTTCTTTTGGTGGTATTTGATCACCTGTGCGATTTTTATTTTTTGCGCTATAAACAAAAAAGAGTGCCAATTTTGAAAAAATAACAATATTTTTCACATTTTTTGATGTGAAATTCCCTCCCCCCCCCCAAAAAAAAAAATTTGAAAATCAAAATGTTTTAACATTTTTGGCCAATTTGTTTTCTGCTACATATTTTTTGTAAAAAAAAATCGCAATAAGCGTATTTTGATTGGTTTGCGCAAAAGTTATTGCGTTTAATAACTACGGGAAAGATTTATGTAATTTTTATTGTTTTTTTTTAACTAGTAATGGCGGCGATCTGCGTTTTTTTTTGCGGGACTGCGACATTACGGCAGACAGATCGGACCCCTGACTGACATTTTTGACACTTTTGGGAGTACCAGTGACATTACTACAGTAATCAGTGCTATAAATATGCACTGTTACTGTAAAAATGACACTGGTAGGGAAGGGGTTAACTTTATTGGTGATCAGTGGGTTAAATGTATCCCTAGGGGTGTGATTCTTACTGTGGGGGGCGTGGCTTGTAATGTAACCACAGAGACATACGATCCTACATAGAAGGATCGTATAGTCTCCTGCGGGAGATTGCGAGTGGCCGGCGGACATCAGAGCCGACGGTCACACGCGCGGGGATCCCTGTGAACGAGCGGGAGCGCGCCTCCGGCAGCGCGCGCTCGCCCCCTACAGGCTTCTGGGCGAGCGTCGTAGTCCTACGTCAGTTTTCCCAGGAGCGGCTGACTGCCGCAGTAAATAGCCGTGCGGCGGTCGGCAAGTGGGTAATGCATTCTCTGCAATATAGTAAAAGAACAAAAAAAACAAATGCCTGTCCTCGCCCCAATCACTTACCTAACTCCTCCATTTTTTTTTATCAAATAAAAATAATAATGTTTTATGAAAATAAATACTCACTTAAAGCGGTAGTATCCCGATTTTTTAAATTTTAACTACAGGTAATTTTAACTCAGTGGCGGCGCGACACGCCTCCTCTCTAACGATGTTTCCTCGTAATAGGCTTCTCCTATCTCCGCCGCCACTGACGTCACGTTCAGCCCTGTCTGCAGCCGGGCTAACGCTTGTCTACACCACACCGCTGGTTATTCCCTCCTTAAGTGTAAGTGTACTCTCATTTAAATAAACTTTTTACCGGGGATAATGCACCATGGTTTTTTTATTTCTTGCCCCACATGTTGATCTGGGGGATTGAGTACCAGTACCCATTGACACCAGGAGTGGGACAGTACCATTGGCCACCCATCCATTGGATCAGCGTTTTTCCACAGGATTTTCCTGCGCTTGATTCATTTACCCTCTGGTAAGCAGCCACTTGTACTATACCACCGGGTGATTTTAGAAGGTATCTCCATTTATCCAAGACCAGAGTCTATTCTGCGTTCCGCCTTGCTAATTTTGGTAAGGAGGAACTCTAGCTGGTGGTGGGATCCTTTCACTCATTCTACATTGGACACATCCCTTTGATTTTAGAGTGTTTATACACTTGGTGCAGACTCTCATTGGACTTTTTTCACTCTTGGACTGGAATATATGTTGTTATAATTCACAGTTTATTTTGACACTATTATTGCACTATTATACCTTTGGTTGTTTTGCTAGTGCATTTTCCATATCATTATTTGTATTTGTATCATTGTGCCTTGTGACACATTTATCACAGATATTTAGCGCACCTTTTTCCCATCAAGTAATTGATGATGAGCTCGTATGCGATGCATACTAGCTCATTATGCCTTTGTCTTGCAGGTTTTTTTTTTTTGGGTTTACAACCGCTTTAATAGTGAATGCTTTTTAACATATAAATCGTTTATTGCATTGACAAAGGGGATTGTTTATTGTACTGTTCTAACTGTTACATTCAGCTTTGACTAAGCACTGTCTGCATCAGTTTCTGCACCCCCTCAACCTGCCCGTCCTAGCCAGCCAGGCTAAATTAGGGGTTTGATATGGATTTTGTATAGAAACCTAGCACATTTTTTTCCGTGGAGTTCCCTTAAAATATGTAAGGGACTGGTATTCATTTTTTTTTTTTTTTTTTTCATTTTTGCTGATGGATATGTCCCCTTCACAGTACATAGTAGACCTTTGTCAATGTCTGCTTTTTTTTTTTTAACAAACATGTTAAATTGTTGTCAATTTTAAAAATGTTTCCTTTCTAAATGTTAGTGCTGCAGCACATTCTGTTCATTACAGACAGGATAAGGCCATTCCCCCAGGCATGTTCTTTATCCAGTTCATCTCTACAGCATTTTTTGTATACTTGTATAATCTGTATTTTTGACTATGAAATGATCTAAAACCCCTAAAACAATATACTGTATATTTTCTCAAAGCAGAGGTCCTTTAGAGCAATAGTATTTGCATTTTTTTTATTTTTTTGTTATGCCATGTGATATTTGCGCAACTATTTATTAAATGCATATTTTCAGGAAAAACTTTAATAAAATATATAGTGAGTGTTTGCAGTAAATTCTAATAACAGTTTTGTTTTTGTTTTTTGGGGGGGCATATAAAAGATGGGGTTGCCTGAAGTAACAAACACCAAACATGTCAAGTCTTAAATTTGCATGTGCCTGTGATATCACAGAAACGTTGGTACCCAAAAATCTCAGCGAATTATGCTTTTAAACCCTTTACTACTCACCAGTTAATTGTGGCCTATGGCTCTAGAAAGATTGCTCTCATTCATGTGTGGTAAATTTGTAGTTTAAAGACACAGGATTTTACAGGGTTTTGTTTATTTTTTATTTTTCAATTAATTTTATTATATGTTTTCATTTATAACTTTATTGCTATCACAAGGCGGTTAACAAGCCCCATGTGCAGGGGCGGGCGGGGCCAGGGGGCAAGGTGGCAATTTCCCCCCGGGCCGATCTGATCCCCCTCAGAAAAGGCCGCTCAGTTTCTTGGGTCAGTCGGCACTCGATATGCATTGAAAATGGGAGGCACGCCACTCACACAGTCACACTGTCACTTGCTTCTGGCCGCGGCCAGCGACTGCCCTGCCCTGGAGACCTGGTTGCTAGATCACCAGCCGCTTAGCGTCTAGCAACCAGTGACGTCACGGTCTCCAGAGCAGAGAGGAGGACCCATCATGCAAAGCACAGCGGTCAGCCGTCCTCCGCGCCAATTACTGGCCCCAGCCGCCCGGCCCCACCCACCTCCGGCTCCTCCCTCCATCCATCAACGTGGGGCCGATGCAGAAGAGGGGGCTGGCCTGGGAAACTGCAGTCTGCAACAGCGGCAATCCAGATTTCAAGTCAAGTTACCTGCTGCGGTCGACAGTGTCTGTCGGTGAGGTGGTCGGGACTCAGAGAAGAGCAGCCAGTGAGTGCCAAAAAAAAAAATGTCATGTGTGGACAACATGTGGAGCATTTTTTCCCTGTACTTACCCCCTGGCACTGTATACAGCCTGTATATTGATGTGTAGCTGTTCCTGGCACTATATACCTGTCTCATACCTGTATTATACAGGTATGAGACAAGTATTTAGAGCCAGGAGCAGCTAGACATCAATATACACAATATACAGGCTGTATGCAGTCCAGTTAAAGAGGAAGTAAACCCTCCTCTACAACTTGTACTTATTGGTAAGCCTATGATAAGGCTTACCTATAGGTACTGTAAATATCTCCTAAACATGTACCGTTTAGGAGATATTTACCTTAGATGCAGCCAGTGACATCACTGGTGCATGCGCTCTCAAGGAACGGCCGCTGGTGCCGTTCCTTCAGAGCTCCGTGCCGTGACCGTCGGTTCCCGCGCACGTGCGCGGGAGTGACGTCACCGCGGCTGCGGCCAATCAGATGGCTGGATGCCGCGATCCCGGAACACGGGCGACTGGACATGTCACCATACAGGTAAGCGTGCAGCACGGCGGGGGCACGTTCTTAGGTAAGTATTTCATAATGAGCTAGTATGCGATGCATACTAGCTCATTATGCGTTTCTCTTTCAGGTTGCAGCAATAAAAAAAAAAAAAAAAGTTTCATGGGTTTACAACCTCTTTAAAGGTATTGGGTCCCTGAGGTCCCCTAGGGCTCCCCCTTGTGTCATGGGAGCGTAAGCTGGCCTCAAAGGAGGAGGTCACATGTGTAGATCTCAGCCAGGGTTCATGCTGGGACTTGCAGTCCTTTGCTTTTGGGGATGTAACCCCCCCCCCCCAAAGTGAAGGACTACAGGTCCCAGCATAAGCTCAGAATGTGTCACACACCCCCGATCCCCCAGCTAGTGGAGGACTACAGGACCCACTCTTCCAGCTTAACCACTTCCAGACCGCCCACCACATATATAGTGTGGCAGGGCGGCCTGGCTGCGCAAAATCACATACTGATGCGTGATTTTGTGCATGGGTTCTAGGGGGCGCGACACAGAGGGAGCCAATCAGCAGGTCATCTGCGATCATGCAGGAGAATGACAGAACGGCGGTCTGCCTTTGTAAACAAGGTAGATGGCTGTTCTGTCACAGGAAGATGGAGATCTGGTGTTTCAGCTAAGCTGAAACACAGATCTTTTTATTTTCTCTAGTACATCCATCCCCCACACAGTAATAAAGCATTCCCTAGGATCAAACTTAACCCCTTGATCACCCCTAGTGTTAACCCCTTTCCTGCCATTGTCATTTATACAGTAGCAGTGCATTTTTTAGCACTGATCACTGTATTAGTGTCACTGGTCCCCAAAAAGTGTCACTTTGTGTCAGATTTGTCCGTCGCAATGTCGTAGTCCCACTAAAAAGTAGGGATGATCGAACGGTTCGGGTCGACCATCGGTTCGGCCTGAACATTGGCTGTTCGAGGTTCGGCCAAATTTAGAACTTTTTGCCCAAAAAGTTCGGAATTCGGCAACCAGAACTGACCAAAATGCAATGGTTCAGGAAATGGGCTTTAAAAGCCTGTGATTGGACCAGAACCATCAGTAAAAGCCAATTAATTGGGCAGGAGAATGCTAGGAATATGATTGGAGTGACTAGGGGGTCCATAGTCCAATCATTAGTGAATACGCCCCCCCAGTATATAAGATAGCCCCCGCCAAATTCCTAGCATTCTTATACAGGGACATGGAAGAGAGTGGAATGCTGTTCTGTTACTTCTGTTACAAACTGTTACAAAGTGTCATTTAGCAATTTTTAGTGTGAGGAAAGGGATATCTAGTGTAGTTAGGTGCTATTTTTCACTATAGTTAGCTTTAATTTATTCAGTTTCTGTAGAGAAAGTGTTAAGTGTAAGGGGACCGTAGTGTAGTGTAGGGTTAACTGACTGTGACTGCTATGGAAGGGTGACAAAACCCTTCCATAGCAGGGTGACCGCTATAGAGAAAAGATTGTTTCTCTTGTGTCACTTCGGAACAGGAATATGGCTTCGCTCCCGTCAGCATTCTTTATGCTGCAGGGGTGCTAGTGCTTTTTTGAGGACATGTTTGGAGTCAGGCATGACATCTGAACATGTCTATAGGGGTATATATACACACCCATGTCTGTATATATACACCTGCACATATATAGGTGTTAAAGGAGCAGAACACTATACTTTTGCTAATGAAATAATATGCAAATATGGCTAGGCTTCCAACACACCTATATATGTGTAAGTGTAATATACATATCAGTGTCTGTGTATATATATACCCCTATACAGAAGTTCAGATGTTTTGCCTGCCTCCAAAGAACCCCAAAAAATGCCCAAAAAATGCCTGCAAGAACAAACCTGGGCATTTTTTTTGGCGCTGGCATTTTTTTTTTGGGTTCTTTGGAGGCAGGCAAAACATCTGAACTTCTGTATAGGGGTATATATATACACACACACTGATATGTATTTTACACTTACACATATATAGGTGTGTTAGAAGCCTAGCAATATTAGTGCAAATTATTTCATTAGCAAAAGTATAGTGTTGTGCTACTTTCACACCTATATATGTGTAGGTGTGTATATATACCCCTATACAGAAGTTCAGATGTCATGCCTGCCTCCAAAGAACCCAAAAAAAATGCCCAAAAAAATGCCTGCAAGAACAAACCTGGGCATTTTTTTTTGGCGCTGGCATTTTTTTGGGCATTTTTTTTGGGTTCTTTGAAGGCAGGCAAAACATCTGAACTTCTGTATAGGGGTATATAAAAACACACACTTATATGTATATATACCCATACACATATATAGGTGTGAAAGGAGCAGAACACTATACTTTTGCTAATGAAATAATTTGCACTAATATGGCTCCGCTCCCAACACACCTATATATGTGTAAGTGTAATATACATATAAGTGTGTGTGTATATATATATATATATACCCCTATACAGAAGTTCAGATGTTTTGCCTGCCTCCAAAGAACCCAAAAAAATGCCTGCAAGAACAAACCTGGGCATTTTTTTTGGCGCTGGCATTTCTTTGGGCATTTGTTTTTGGGTTCTTTGGAGGCACGCAAAACATCTGAACTTCTGTATAGGGGTATATATATATATATACACACACACTTATATGTATTTTACATTTACACATATATAGGTGTGTTGGGAGCAGAGCCATATTAGTACAAATTATTTCATTAGCAAAAGTATACTGTTCTGCTCCTTTCACACCTATATATGTGTATGGGTATATATACATATAAGTGTGTGTTTTTATATACCCCTATACAGAAGTTCAGATGTTTTGCCTGCCTCCAAAGAACCAAAAAAAAATGCTAAAAAAAATGCCAGCGCCAAAAAAAAAAATGCCCAGGTTTGTTCTTGCAGGCGTTTTTTGGGCATTTTTTGGGTTCTTTGGAGGCAGGCATGACATCTGAACTTCTGTATAGGGGTATATATACACACCTACACATATATAGGTGTGAAAGTAGCACAACACTATACTTTTGCTAATGAAATAATTTGCACTAATATGGCTAGGCTCCTAACACACCTATATATGTGTAAGTGTAAAATACATATCAGTGTGTGTGTATATATATATACCCCTATACAGAAGTTCAGATGTTTTGCCTGCCTCCAAAGAACCCAAAAAAAATGTCCAAAAAAAATGCCAGCGCCAAAAAAAAAATGCCCAGGTTTGTTCTTGCAGGCATTTTTTTGGGTTTTTTGGAGGCAGGCAAAACATCTGAACTTCTGTATAGGGGTATATATATACACACACACTGATATGTATTTTACATTTACACATATATAGGTGTGTTAGGAGCCTAGCCATTTTAGTGCAAATTATTTCATTAGCAAAAGTATAGTGTTCTGCTCCTTTAACACCTATATATGTGTAGGTGTATATATACAAACATGGGTGTATGTATATATACCCCTATAGACATGTTCAGATGTCATGCCTGACTCCAAACATGTCCTCAAAAAAGCACTATCAACGCCTGCAGCAAAAAAAATGCTAACGGGAGCGGAGCCATATTAGTGCTCTGAAAGTGACAAAATACAAACGATCTCTTCACAGGTACACTTTTTAGACCCCCCCAGATACGAAATCCAAAGTCAAAATCAAAAAAAATCTCTTTTTTTTTTTTTCAATAATTGGCTTTTTTATCAAAAATGACAATTTTTAAGAACTTTTTTTGTGTGATTAATTGTCCCTGCGGCTTGACCCAGAACCCTAGGCACTTTTTAGGGGCATTTATTGGGTTTTAGGGCTTTAAAATTGTGTTTTTTGATTACCGAAGTTCGGGTCCCATTTATTTCAATGGGGTTCTGAAATCCGGGCCGAACTTTCGGGTAGTTCGGATGTTCTGGCCGAACCGAACTTTTCAGAAGTCTGATCATCCCTACTAAAAAGCACTGATCACCGCCATTACTAGTAAAAACAATAAAAAAAAATGAGTTTTTGCAGGTTAAGATGCCTGCTGTCCTATGTATGTTTTGTAATAAAAACTGGCATGTAGTTGTGTATCTGTATGGGGGGCGGCTGACAGACGGTAGTGACCCAGCGCTGCGGTGGACATCTCCTTGTGCTATGTGTGGGAAGCTGAGAAGTGGGAGCCTGATATATCCATATCCACATGAACATCCGTTTTAAAACCAGGTGGGCATGGATGGTGAGTTGATTCGGTGGTTCAACGGGCCACTTGACTGGACTTGCCCCCCAGGCTTAAGGCTGCCAGCCCTCCCCTGCCCATGTGATAACACTGAGCAAGTGATTGATACTCTTTATTGAGGTCTACTAGACTCCCAATGTCTCTCATGTCCTACAAAGCAGCTAACCAAGATCATACTTGGTTAGCTGCTTCCCTAGCTGTATCAGCCAGGGAATGGCAGCTCTGAAACTGGAACTGATGCTTCTGGCTTCATTCACTGCAAAGGTGAACAAGTAAAAACATGTTCCTCAATGTCCTCCCACTTGCCAGCCTGAAGCCCTTCGAAGTGATGCTAGGAAGAGCAGGAGTCCGAGAACCCTGGGGGGAGAAGTAGCAGCAGGGAGGAGGGGACCACACCACCCACATTGTAAAAGAGATTGAGGAGCTATACAGCCGCCTGAATCAGTTTTGTTTTAAAGCTGGGAGCCAGCTGAACAAAATGAGTACAAACCTGCTGTTGCTACTACAGCTACAGCTATGTGCTTGTGCTTAACTCTTCACTATCTGACCATACTACATATGTCCAAAGACCTTAGGTGGGTAATGGAATTAGACACTTTTAAAGTAGAACTATAGGCAAAACTTTTTTTATATTTTGAATAGAGTAAAAAAGGGTCATAACCCCTGTTGTTTTTTTTTTTTTTACATGTGTGTCCCATTCCCTTCACTTTCTGTCCCATAGCCAAACTGGGAAGTGATCCCTGCAAAGTGTCCACTTTGGAAGATTTTTCCCTTTATTTCTTTTCTAGGAACAACCCAAAATGTGGGGTTTTCTTTTACTTTCTCTTTCAATGATAATGGTAAACAGGACAAATAGAGAGAAAGAATCTCCCTACGAAGGCACAGACAGCATTAAAAACTGACAGGTGTTCTAATTCATCCCAATTCTGTCCAAAACTAAAAACAAGTTTTGCCTTTAGTTATGCTTTAATGGCTCACTTTAAGCATTTAAAAAATCTCTGCTCCTGGCAGAATTGAAATTGAAAAAATGTTTTTACATTGGTACATATTCCCCAGGGCAGTGCCCCCACCCCCAATGCTATTTTTAACACCCCCTTTCCTATTCGTCCATAAAATTAGCAGTTTTAATTTGACAGACACCACTCCCATTGATTTTATTGGGGTTTGGGTTCAGCATCAGAACTTCTTTGAAGTTCACAGAATCCTACTCAAACCAAGCCAAGGGCACTGCGCTTCATCACTAGCATAGAGCAAATGTGGTACCAATTTGCAAAAAAGGATTGTACTAGGAAACTACAGACCAGTCAGTCTAACATTAACTGCTTGCCGACCGCCGCAAGTAGATTTACTGCGGCGGTCAGCCCCTACCAGGCAGAGTGACGTTAATTAACGTCACTAGCCTGGGAGGGTCTGGGGAGCGAGCGCGCGCCCGCGGAGGCGCGCTCCCGCTCCCGCGCGGTCACGCACCCCCCCGCGCGTGTGACCAGCGGACCCGATGTCCGCCGGCCACTCGGCGATCGTCGGGGGAAGAGGGAGAATGTCAGGCAGCTTGTGTAAACAAGCTGCCTGTCATTCTCATCGTTGTAAAGACACTGATTACTCGGATCTAGTATGTAGATCCGTTGATCAGTGTCCTTACAGCTAGAGCCACAGCCAATCACAGTAAGAATCACGCCCCTAGGGACACACACAGCCCCTCCCTCCCAAATAAAGTTAACCCCTTCACTGCCAGTGTATTTTTATAGTAACAGTGCATATGTATAGCACTGATTACTGTAGAAATGTCACTGGTAACCCCAAAAGTGTCAAAAATGTCAGTCAAGGGTCCGATCTGTCCGCCGCAATGTCGCAGTACCGAAAAAAAAAAAATCGCAGATCGCCGCCATTACGCGTTAAAAAAAAAAACAACAAAAATCTTTCCCTTTGTTAGTAAACGCGATAACTTTTGCGCAAACCAATCAAAATACGCTTTTTGCGATTTTTTTTACCAAACATAGGTAGGATAAAACAAATTGGCCAAAAATGTTAAAAAATTTTGATTTTTACATTTTTTTTTTGGGGAATTTCATATAAAAAAATGTGAAAAATATTGCTATTTTTGCAAAATTGTCGCTCTTTTTTTGTTTATAGCGCGTGATCAAAAAATCGCACAGGTGATCAAATACCACCAAAAGAAAGCTCTGTTTGTGGGAAAAAAAGGACGTCAAATTCGTTTAGGTACAGCGTCGCACGACCGCGCAATTGTCCGTTAAAGTCACGCAGTGCCGGATCGCAAAATACCCCCTGGTCTTTTAGCAGGAAATTCCTCCGGGGCTTAAGTGGTTAATAGAATGTAGGAAATTTGGGAAAGACTAAAGGGCCATACACACTATAAGATTTTCCTTCAGATTTACCTTTTCTATGTAGTACAAGGGCCTGCCAGATTGCATACAAATTGAAAGTGTTTAGGTTTGACCTCATATTATATGGTTTTGGTAAGTCTAAAGGAAAAAGTCTTCAGAAAATCTTATAGTGTGTATGGCCCATTAGGGACTATACAAACAACCAACATGGATTTATAAAAGACCTTCTTTGTCAGACAATCTGATATCATTTTATGAGGAATTAAGTGAGAAACTGGATGATAGAAATACAGTGGACGTAGTTTATCTAGATTTGCTAAGGCAGTTGCTACTGTACCTCATAAATGTTTAATCTATAAAATAAAGTCTGTTGGGGTTGGAGAAATTGCATGTACACAGATAAGATGCTGGTTATATGAAAGAGTCCAGAGAGTAGTGATAAATGACTCACTCTCTGAATGGTCTAAAGTTGTGAGTGGTGGTGCTCCAGGGTTCTGTTTTTAAATAAACAAGTCCAGAGGGTAGTGATAAATGACTTATTCTCTGAATGGTCTAAAGTTGTGAGAGGTGTGCCCCAGGGTTCTGTCTTGGGCCCAATGCTGTTCAATTTGCTTATTTGTTATTTGTTTATTAAAGGAGAAGTATAGACAGAGGTTTTTGGCTATATTTCTCCTATGGGTCACAGCAGTGCAGTTAGCTCTGCACTCCTGTGACCCATATTCAGCAGACAGCAAGCTGAAGCCCGCTGTCGGCTGACGTCACAGAGCCAGTCCAGGCTTTGTAAAGATCCCGACCATATGATCAGGATTCACCCAGAAGCCTCATTCAGCACCTGGTTCAGCCACTCAGTGATCCGCCAAGCTTGAGCCAGCGCCTACCAACCCCCTCCACAGCCCAGTGCTCTAGTGTTTTCTGGAGGAGAGAGCAGAGGGCCGCTGATTGACAGTCATGGCTTTCCTATTGGAGTGGAGGGGGAGAAATGAGAGATCAGCAGTGTTATATCGCTCAGTTCTAACTACAGAGTCGGCGGGGGCTGATGATACCAAATAATGCTGGGAAATAACTTTGATGTGGCATAATTGCAGGAAGAACTTGATAAAATAGGGGGTTTGGCAGCTACATGGCAGATGAGGTATAATACTAGGAAATGTTAAAGTTATTCACTTGGGTGCCAAAAATACACATGAGAAGGATCCCCCTTAGGAGAATCAATGATATAAAAGGATTTTTTTTTTTTTTTTTGGGGGGGGGGGGGGCTTGTAGATCACAGGCTTAGCAATAGCATGCAATGCCAAGCCCCAGCTAACAAACCTAACAATGTCATGCATTGGAACGGGCATACATTTCAGAGATAGATCAATAATTCTACCCCTTCACAAAATACTGATTCGGTCTCCTCTTGAAATATGCAGCACAGTTTTGGTCACCAATCCTCAGGAAAGTTCAACAAAGGGCAAAAAATCTAATAAGGGGAATGGAGGACCTCGGTTACGAGGATTGATTAAGTAGATTACAGTTATTCACTCTGGAGAAGAGGCACTTAAGGGTTGATATGATTACATTGTGAAAATATATCATAGGTGCCTTCAGTACCTGTGAAAATGATATAAGGTATTTTGTATTGGGACTTTTTAAAGTCCACTCTGTGATTTTTTAAATAAATGCATTAACAGAAAATTGATTTTATTCATAAATTTTCCAAAAGTGTAAAAAATTAAAAAAATTAAATTAGTGTCTCAATAAATACTTAAAAAATATCCTTCATACAGCACTTGCTTCCTGAAGTTTTCTCCAAATACTCATATTAGACATGTGCAGTTCGTTTTGTTCCTGAATAAATATTCAGACAAATTTTTGTTATTCGGAGATTCGGATGCTAACGAAATTCGGAATTATAATATAAACATATTTTTCTGAAATCTATGAATAATAAAACAAAATTTGTCCGAATTTACGAAACTTGGCACAAAATTTAAATTGAAGTAGTGTAAATTGAAATGCATTTGAAATCAATGAGTCCTATTAGAGTACAAATTCAAAATAATGCTGTTTTGATTTTTTTTAACCGGTTGCCGACCGCCGCACGACTATATACTGCGGCGGTCAGCCCCGGCCAGGCAGAGTGACGTATCGGTACGTCACTCGCCTGTCACTGACTTGCGAGCCTATCGCGCCGCGGCTCGTTCACAGACAAGTCAGTGCGTGTGACCGGCGGACTCGATGTCCGCCAGTCACACTGCGATCGCTCCTGTGAAGGGAGAAAGACAGAGCGGCTTGTGTAAACAAGCTGCCTGTCAGTTCTCCCTGTGTAAAAGTGAAGATCTGTCCGTTCTACTATGTAGAACGGTTGATCTTTGCTTTTACACCAATAGGAATGTCCCTACACAGTTAGAATCACGCCCCTAGGACACACTTAACCCCTCCCTGTCCAATAAAGTTAACCCCTTCCCTGCCAGTGTCATTTTTGCAGTAACAGTGCATATGTATAGCACTGATTACTGCAGTAATGTCACTGGTACCCCCAAAAGTGTCAAAAATGTCAGTCAAGGGTCCGATCTGTCCGCCGCAATGTCGCAGTACCGAAAAAAAAAAAATCGCAGATCGCCGCCATTACGCGTTAAAAAAAAACACCAAAAATGACAAAAATCTTTCCCTTTGTTAGTAAACGCGATAACTTTTACGCAAACCAATCAAAATACGCTTTTTGCGATTTTTTTTACCAAACATAGGTAGCATAAAACAAATTGGCCGAAAAATGTTAAAAAATTTTGATTTTTACTTTTTTTTTTGGGGAATTTCATATAAAAAAATGTGAAAAATATTGTTATTTTTGCAAAATTTACGCTCTTTTTTTGTTTATAGCGCGTGATCAAAAAATCGCACAGGTGATCAAATACCACCAAAAGAAAGCTCTGTTTGTGGGAAAAAAAGGACGTCAAATTCGTTTAGGTACAGCGTCGCACGACCGCGCAATTGTCCGTTAAAGTCACGCAGTAAAAAATCGCAAAAAAACCCCTGGTCCTTTAGCAGCCAAATCCTCCGGGGCTTAAGTGGTTAAGCCAAAGATGATTTAAAGATTCATTCTAAAGATCATTTGATGAACATTTTTAATTTGTTCACTTTGCATGTGTAAAATTGATAAAAAGAAACCATTTATATATATATATATATATATATATATATATATATATATATATTTTTTTTTTTTTTTTTAAATAATTTATAATTTTTTTTTTTCACCTCAAATAACACTGGCTCTCTCCTCTCTCTCTCACAAAATGGCTGCCACACATGGCCTTATATAATGTTCAAGGGCCAGGGGATATGCTTTGCATTATGGTAGTGGTGTCAAAAATATGCCTATTTTACATAAATATTTGTGAAATAAAATATTTGTATTCATTTTTGCATTGATTTGTCAGTCAGTTCTGCAATTAAAATGCACTTTTTAAATGTAAACATTTTGACTGCTGCATTTGAACCAAAAATAAAAAAAGCTAAAATTGTTGATTCGACCAATTCGAAATGTATCGATTCGAACATTTTGAATTACAAAAATCGGTAAATTCGAAGAAAATTCGATAAAATGCATCAAACAAATCCAGAATACTAATGAATCAAATCAACAAATCAACTGAATATAATGAAACTAAATAATTAGATCTTAAAATCTAAAAAAAAAAGAAACAAAACACATTTTTTCATCATGCACATGTCTAACTCATATACAGGATCAATCATTACATTTTGTGTCTTACAAAATAATCTCCAAAGTGTTTTTTTTTACGAGACAGTGAGGACTGGCATAAGATCTGTTTTGCAGTTTCATTGTGGCGCTAATTCAAAGATTAACCACTTAAGCCCTGGAGGATTTGGCTGCTCAAAGACCAGGGCCTAGTTTGCGATTCGGCACTACGACACTGTACCCAAATGAAATAGACGTCCTTTTTTTCCCACAAACAGAGCTTTCTTTTGGTGGTATTTGATCACCTGTGCGATTTTTATTTTTTGCGCTATAAACAAAAAAAGGAGCGAGTAAAAAAGAAAATGTAAAAATCAAAATGTTTTAACATTTTAGGCCAATTTGCTTTCTGCTACATATTTTTGCATTTTTCATTGAAAACGTTGCATTTCCTATTCAGGTAACATCATTTCATATATTTTAAACAGGGCATGTGATCTCTTTGTGCACCAACTAATTACTAACATCACTAAGAAAAACATTCCTTCTTTACCCTGAAATCACCTTCTAGGGTTACCATCATAAGATATAGTCATAGCTGCATAGTAGTTGAGGTTCAATAAGGACAACAGTCCATCCAGTTCAACCTTTTTTTGCCTTTCACAGGGTGAATGTAACATTCTCCATCATTTGATCCCAATAGAAAATAGTCGTATGAACGTTTAACTTTGTCCCGTGAAACTGCATGTACACAAAAACAATTGGTACTAGGCAAATTTCTATCCAGTTCCAATGTTTTTCATTTTTAAGATTACAGTGGATCAGGAAAATACTGAATTATGACCACAAAATGGAGCTAATGATCAAAGTAAATAAGTATTTTAGAGCAACAAATCAGCTGCTGCAGAGAGTGAACTGAAATACAGAGTTGATACCATGTTTCAGAGACAAAACTTCATTGTTTGACAAGTTTAGTAGACTGGCTGGGTTCATACTATTGTGATGTGGGAACCAGCACAATTCCATTGTGGGTTCCCACATCGCATCTCTCTCGCAGTTAGTTCAGACTGCCCTATGCGAACTGCTGTGGATGTCAATACAAAGTTAATGACACCCCTAGATTGGTTAGCAGATTGCAGTGCGAACTGCAAAATGGTGCAGGAACCGGATCGCATGGATGTGAACACCCATGCAATCTGATTCCAGTGCGGACATAAAAAAGGGTCCTGCACCATTTTGGAGCCAATTGGGATGTGAATTCAGACATATAATCTGTATGACTGAATTTGCATCGCACAGACATTGCATGTGATCTTCATAGCAGTGTGGTGCGAATAACATGTGATGTCTAACATCGCAATAGTGCAAACCCAGCCTCAAACCCTTAATCCCAGGACCCTGCATTAACTATATCTGGCCTCCCATGGAAATGTAATAATTTTAGTAAAAATAAACTGCTAAATACCTTTTCTCATCAGCAATTATAGCAGACTTGTGACTTCTATCAGTGTCTGGTTAAAGCTTGTAGGAGGAGTTTTCATTCTACTCTGACTGTCCTATGAGACTGCAGGACCCCTGACTCTCTGTCTGGACAGTGCTGATTGGCTCTGTGATGATCACATGCACTCTCCCTAGAAAAAAAAACTCTCTAGAAATACACACCAAATTGAGCATGTGCAAAACACTGTACTTTTAGCAGAGGTGATAGGGGACAGTGGAAGAAGGAAAGGAACAGAAAAGACAGGATCAAACAGCCTTTTTACATAATGTAAAGGATTAACCCCTTAGGTTCCACAGTAAGTATAACAAGCATGCTTTACTGCATATACACACTGATTTTTTACTGTTGTGGGTTTAGTAACACTTTAAGGCCCCTTTCACATGGGGAGGACTCCTGCTTTCCTCTATGGGGAAATTTGATTAAAACTCACAGCTTGTCCATTTTCTTCTGATCCCATCCGATCTGACCTACTGGACGGATTTCAAACGTATCGCCATATGTCTGGTTTCAGCAGATTTTGTCATATCAGATGCCAGGCAGGTGTCCGCTGACATCCACCCCCCCCCCCCAAAGAGAACAATGGGTGGTCCAATCGGGTCCACCTGAAAAGGGCCCCTTTCACATCGAGTGAAGTTGGATGCAGTTGATTGCAGTTGGATGCAATATGAACCGCACTCCCAACTGCATAGACAGCCCAAGATCAAGGTAATCCAATGGTAATAGCTCACATCATTGCAGTGCAGTTCAGCGCAGTTAAAAAAAAGTAAAGCGTGCTGCATTTTTCCACATGGTTACAAAAGCGCTTGAAAGACGCTTCAAACACACCGCGCCCCTTTAAGTTAAGAAAGCTAAGCCCAAAAACGTATAGAAAAATGCATTTCAAATGCAGTGCTAAATGCAGCGCAAAACACATGCAAGCGTGCATCAAGTGCACATCAAGCACACATCAAGCATGCTTCAATCGCTCTTCAAATGCATGTGAACATGCAGTCAAAAACGCCCAGTTATGTGCAGTTTCTGCGGTGAATGGGCCCTTACAGATCAAGTTCTTTCTCTGCAACATTGTATCAATTCTCCATGGCAGTTCATTCTCTGCAGTTAATTTATTACACTGTCATTGGTGAGCGCAGGAATCACCATACAATTTTCTCTATTACAAATTAAATAAAAAGTGTAGAGCCAGTGGTTAGAAAATTACATAAAAGTATATATAAATATAAATATATATATATATATATATATATATATATATATATATATATATATATATATATATATATATATATATATATAAATATATGTATATATATATATATATATATATATATACTATATATAGTATATATGTGCAGGTGGAAATCAATATAGTCCAAACAACATCAAAAAACACGCGACCTGGGATCGCGCAGAGGTGTGACGTCAGCACTAGTGTCTCCTAGGAGACTAGTGTCTAGGGGACACTAGTGCTGATGTCACGCTGCTGCGCAATCCCTAGTCGGCAGCGGCTTTTCATGTAAGGAGCTTTTATGATTTTTTTCTGTTGTTGATGAATATAGATTCCTATTCATGTACAATACTATCAGAGCACTTTATCAGCTCCTGGTGAGCTTTATTTACTGTACCTAGCTGACAAAACATTTCTGTATTATAAGTAATATGAAAGGACATTCACTAGCATTTTGGCTGTCAAACATTTTCTATAACGAGTCTTTTTTTAGTTTCAATATATATTTATTTGGTTAAACAAGAAAGGAACAAGCATGTTCAGTAGGCCATTATAACGGAATTTTTGTAAAATCTTACCTGTAAAATTCCTTTCTCTGAGTCCTCCGACAGTCGCCGCCTCCTCTAAGTCATCACTGTTGGGTATTGACTTCCCATCCGCAGGAGTAGCTAGGCATATAGACTTAGTCAAAAGACAAAAGGCATTAGCATATACACACCCATGGGGGCTGTCCCATCTGGTCAATACCCCCCCTGCATCATCACTCCCAACTCAGTTTGGTAGCATAGCAGTAGGTAATAAGAACCCCAAAAGAGGGGCGGGGGCGGCGACTGTCGGAGGACTCAGAGAAAGGAATTTTACAGGTAAGATTTTACAAAAATTCAGTTTTCTCTTACGACCTCCGACAGTCGCCGCCTCCTCTAAGTCATCACTGTTGGGATGTCCCAAAGCAGTATAGACATGAGGGGTGGGAGACGCAACCGTAGAAAAGGCAACGCAGTACCCACATCAGAGAAAGGAATCTTACATGCACTGTTAGAGAACCAACTGGGCAACAGAAAAAGCAATGCTCAACAGGAGCAACAGCCCAGGAAAGCAAATGCCCACAGCCAGGGACCCAGAAAAAAAAACACAAGGGTCCATCATGGCACTGCCGCACTGAGAACTTTGCGGCCAAAGGAAGCATCAGCCGATGCCCGAACGTCTACTTTGTAGAATTTTGAAAAAGTGTGCGCCGACGACCAAGTCGCAGCCTTGCACACCTGGGCTACCGAGGCCCGATGCCAATAGGCCCAGGACGCACTCACAGATCTGGTAGAGTGCGCCTTAACAGGGAAGGGTGGAACCCGTTCCTTCAAGGCGTAAGACTGTTCAATGGTCTGTCTGATCCATTTGGCAATAGTGGCTGCAGAAGCAGCCATGCCCTTCCGAGGTCCCTCAGGAAGGACAAAGAGGGAATCCGTCTTCCGAAAAGGACTCCGTAGACGACAGGTAAACCCTGATCGCCCTGACAACATCCAAGGAATGCAGAGCAACCTCCTTAGGATGCTTAGACTTCGCACAAAGCGAAGGCAGGACAATGTCCTCATTAATGTGGAACTCAGAGACCACCTTAGGAAGAAAGGAGGGATGCGGACGCAAAAACCCCTTATCCCAGTGAATCACCAAGTACGGAGAACGGCAAGATAACGCTGCCAGTTCAGACACCCTGCGAGCCGAAGTGATCGCCACCAAAAAGGCAACCTTCTTAGACAGCAGAGGCAACGATATATCCCGAATATTTTCAAAGGGAGCATGCTGTAAGACGGACAGAACCAAGTTCAAGTCCCATGGAGGTAAGGGCTCCTTCCTGGTAGGAGCCAAATGTCGCACACTTTGAATGAAGGTGCGAACCAGGGAATGAGACGCCACAGGGCGTTGGAAAAGAATAGCCAGTGCGGACACCTGGCCTTTGATCGTGGCCAGCGCCAGGCGCTGGTCCACTCCAGACTGGAGGAAGGCCAACACTCTTGACACCGAGTACGAGCGAGGGGAGAACCCCCTGGACTCACACCAGGCGAAATAAGCCTCCCAGGTACGGTAATAGATTTTACCGGAGGAGGTCTTTCTAGCCTTGACAAGGGTAGGGATGACCTCAGAAGAGAGACCCCTGTCCTTCAGGACCTGGGTCTCAACAGCCAGGCCGTTAAAGCCAGCGACCGTAAAGAAGGATGGAAGATCGGACCCTGAGACAGGAGATCTTCCCGCAGAGACAGACGCCACGGAGGCGCCACTGCCAGGTGAACAACGTCGGTGTACCAGGACCGGCGTGGCCAGTCTGGAGCCACCAGAATCACCAGGTGCGGTTCCGAGACCAATCTGCGGAGGAACCGGGATAGCAACTGAATCGAAGGAAAGGCATACATCAGACGATACTGATGCCAAGGGGCTACCAACGCATCCGAGGCGTCCGCCAACGGATCGCGTGTTCTTGCCACGAACCTTTCCACCTTTTGATTTAGCCGGGATGCGAACAGATCCACGTCCGGGGATCCCCACCTCGCACACAGCATATGAAAGACCTCTGGGTGTAGGGACCATTCCCCCTGGTCCAGGGTCTGGCGGCTCAGATAGTCGGCCTGCCAATTCTCCACACCCGGAATGTGAACTGCCGAGATCGCCGGGACATGAGCCTCGGCCCAAGACAGAATGTCGGTCACCTCCCGGGCCGCCCGAGCACTCCTGGTGCCCCCTTGGTGGTTGATGTAAGCCACCACGGTAGCATTGTCCGTCTGTACCCGGACAGGACGGCCCCAAAGACGACCCAACCACTGGAAGAGACAGAGTTTTATCGCTCGTAGTTCCAGCACATTTATCGGGAGGGAGGATTATTCCTCCGACCAAGTGCCCTGAGCAAACAGGTTGCCCAGAACTCCACCCCAGCCCGACAGGCTGGCATCCATGGTAATCACCGTCCGCACAAACTGGTAGTGGTCCTCTGCGATAGCAAACCGAAGGTACCGCTGATGACCCTCGAAAATGGGGATGTGCAGGTACGCATCCTTCAGATCTATCGAGGCCAGGAATTCCCCTGGACTCAGGGAGGCCACCACCGAACGGAGAGACTCCATACGGAACTTTCGAACACGCACGAATCGGTTCAGCGCTTTTAGGTCCAGAATAGGACGCACTTTGCCCTCCTTTCTGGGCACAGTGAACAGATTGGAATAAAACCCCCGAAACCTGTCCTGATGAGGCACCGGGACAATAACTCCCTGAGCAAGCAGGTCCTGCACCGCTTGATGCAAGTCCTGCAGACGCCCCGGAAGCAGATGAAGATTGGAGGGAAAGAATCTGTCCGCTGGCCGGGAAAGGAATTCGATCTTGTATCCCGATCGAACGATTTCCGGAACCCACCTGTCCTATATCCGGAGCAACCAAGGTTGGAGGAAACTGCGCAAACGTCCCCCCACCCCTGAAATGGGTGAGGGCGCCCCTTCAGGCAGAGGCGGATTGACCCGCCGCGCCAGCATTGCCGGACTTCTGCTTACCCGCCCAGGGCTTCTTCTGACTGCCCTGGGCCTTAAAGGGCTTGCCCTTGGATTGGTTCCGAAAGGCACGAAAGGACCCCTGATTGGATCTAGGTGCAGAACCCCGCTTGCCCCGAAAGAACTTGTTCTTCGGGTTCTGGGGCAGCATAGTGCTCTTGCCCCCCGTGACGCCTTTCACCAGGGTATCCAACGCCTCGCCAAAAAGGCGAGAACCAGCATAGGGAAAATCAGCAACTGTTTTCCGTGAGGACTGGTCAGCCGACCAGCTCTTCAGCCATATCAGTCGCCGGTTAAGTACCGCGACACTAGAAAGGCGAGCCTCTAAGGGGGCCTCATTCAAGGCTGCATCACACAAAATACATGACTCCTTGTTGGATCTGATCCACCATTTCCAGCCGGGCAGGCGAAACACCATCAGACACGAGATTGCACCTAAGCATCTTAGTCCAATCAGCCACCGCCTGAGCCACCAGAACGGACGCGAAAACGGGTTTGAGCAACGAACCCGCCACCGTATAGGAATGGCGAGCTAGAGACTCCAACCGCCGGTCCGTGGGATCCCCGGAAAACCGGGGTATCCTCAGTAGGAACCAAGGTAGCCTTGTTCAACACGGCCACGGTGTGATCTACCTGTGGAGGCACACACCATCGTGATTCCGTAGCCGGCGCAAAAGGATAAAGCAATTTGAACCGACTAGGTACCAGGAATGGACGTTTTAACGTGCGCCACATTTCATTAACAGTGTAATGAAACTCAGCTGGGCAGGGGAAAACCTGCGCAGACTTGCGGGTCCTGTGCGTCCCAAATGAGGACACAACATCCGGAGGACAGGGCTCATCCTCTAAATGCAAGGTTTCCTTAACAGAAACAATTAACTTGTCCATGGTCGCCCGTTCTTCAGGTGACCCTGGGGAGGAGGTATCAACCCCCTCCATCTCAGCCTCCCCGTTAGACCCCGGGGGGTCCAGGGATGAGCGGGACCCTGAAAAGGGCACGCTCACAGCAGCAGCCATATCCCCATCTGAATCAGAAGATAGAGACAATCTGGGCCTCTTTTTTGCAGCACGTTCAGACATCAGCATTTCCATATTAGACACCAAAGTCGCCACCACAGCAGCCAAATCGGGTCGCAGCGGGGCCACAGGAGAACTGGGGACCCCCACTAAAGCTGGGGGGAAGTTGCTTTCCTGAGAATCCATTGCTCAAAGTTCCCAGAAAAAAACAGTGCAATAAATGTGTACTGCCCCTTTTAGATCGCTGCGGAATGCGCAGCCCACCGCCACAGCTACAGTAACAAAAGACCCCAAAAGGAGAAGAAAAAACTGAGCCAGAGGCAATAATACAGCCCGCAGAGTGTTGCCACCGATGTCCTGCTGCATATGGAAAGGAAGTGCTGCTGAAGTAGGCTGAACGTAAAGACTTTCAGACTCAGGGAAAATGGCTGCCCCATAGGAATGTATCGGAGGCTTCAAGAAAATGGCCGCCGAACATGCGGTCGGATCGATCGTTCCACCCCCACAAAAATGGCGACGGATGGCGCCAAAACAGCATGTAGTATCGCCCACAGAGAGGCTGACCATGCCTGCCCAAATCAAAGATGGCGGACCGCGTGAGTTCACTCCGCTGCGGTCGCCACACAACGTCTGCACCCCCAACAATGCACCGAAGTGACACAGGGAAGGGGACCCCCACACATACAGAAAACTGCACAAGCGATCCCCGCAGGGACCCCATCAGGGAGTCACACAGGCACAGACATGGGGGACACACAGCAACACAGACTGCCACCCCAGACAGAGGCCCCACACAGAAGTACTTACCTGTACCAGATGGCGTGGGATGCCTCTATGCACGGAAAACTGCTGTCCTCACCTGACAGGGAGTGCCGTGAGCCAGGGACATGACACTGCAGCACCGCAGATGTGTCCTGTGAGGTAGGACACATCACACAGGCACAGACATGGGGGACACACAGCAACACAGACTGCCACCCCAGACAGAGGCCCCACACAGAAGTACTTACCTTTACCAGATGGCGTGGGAAGCCTCTATGCACGGAAAACCGCTGTCCTCACCTGACAGGGAGTGCCGTGAGCCAGGGACATGACACTGCAGCACCGCAGATGTGTACTGTGAGGTAGCCACCTCACGGCTGCATCCCTGCAGCGAACAGGGATGGGTCATTCATAATGCCAGGGCGAGCCATAGCTGAACGCTCGATGGTGGGCTGGGGGTCCATCTGACCCTTTTGCTCTGGAGAACCAGGGCGGTCAGTCCGAATCCCAGTACCGCATGATCCATCTTCATCCGAACAGAAGACTAACACTAGAAGCTGACAAAATAAACAGCTAGTAAAGTAAGAAAAAAAAACTGACATTTTCAAAGAAAATCAAATAAAAGATTAGGAAGGCTGAGACTGAAGCCCCAGCACAAGGTAAGCCTGACTACTCCTGACGCTAGGCAGATTAAAACTGAGTTGGGAGTGGTAAAGCAGGGGGGGTATTGACCAGATGGGACAGCCCCCATGGGTGTGTATATGCTAATGCCTTTTGTCTTTTGACTAAGTCTATATGCCTAGCTACTCCTGCGTATGGGAAGTCAATACCCAACAGTGATGACTTAGAGGAGGCGGCGACTGTCGGAGGACGTAAGAGAAATTTAAGTTTCATAGGTGCATACAGCTATATAAGTAATCTTTATGAGAAAGAGAGAACAGGTTGGCAGAAGCCCAAAAGGAGGGGGTCAGGGCAGAGGCGCAACTAGAACCTTCAGGGCTCCAGTGCAAGAAACCATAATGGGCCCCCATGACACCCCCCCATCCATCCGAGCCCTGAGCATCCAATTTTGGGAGGGCGTCCATGAACATCCTCCCAGAACCCTACCTCCTGCGGTCCCCTGGGGCATGTATCCAGCTCACTCTTTGACTGTTGTGTACTTTGGATGATCACAGATCACTGTAAATGGTCAATCACAGCAGCCTTTTACCATTAATCCAGCCTTTCAGTGCTCATTAATGCCGCCTATCAATGCCCATCAGTGCCACCTATCTGTGCTCATCAATGCCACCTATTAGTGTCCATCAATGCCGCCTATTAGTGTCCACCAATGCAGCCTATTAGTGTTCATCAATGTCAATGCCACCTATTAGTGTCCACCAATGCTGCCTATTAGTGTTCATCAATGTCACCTATCAGTACCCACCAGTGCGACCTATGAGTGCTTATCAATGCCGCCTATCAGAGTCCATCAGTGCTGCCTATCAGTGCTCATCAATGCCACATATCAGTGTCCATCAGTGTTGCCTATCAGTGCTCATCAATGCCGCCTATCGGTGCCCATCAATGAAACCTATCAGTGTTTATTAATACTGCCTACCAATGTCCAACAGTGCTCCCTACCAGTGCTCATCAATGCTGCATATTAGTGCCTATCATTGCCACCTATCAGTGCTTAATAAATGCCCATGAGTGCTGCTTTTCAGTGCTCATCAATGCCCACAGGTGCCACCTATCAGTGCACATCAATGCTGCCTATCAGTGTCAATCAGTGCTTATCATTGTCACCTATCAGTGCCCATAAGTGCCACCTATCAGTGCTTATCAATGCCGCCTATCAGTGTCCATCAGTGCTGCCTATCATTGCTCATCAATGCTGTCTATTAGTGCCCATCATTTCCACCTAACAGTGCTCATCAATGTCACCTATCAATGCTCATCAATGCCCACCAGAGCCACTTTTCAGTGCTCATCAATGCTGCCTATCAGTGCTCATTATTGCCCATCGGTGCCGCTATCTCTGCTCATCAATGCCGCCTACAGTGCTGCCTATCAGTGCTCATCAATGTCGCCTATCATTGCCCATCAGTGGCACCTATCAGTGCCCGATCACTGCCACCTATCAGTGTCCATCAGTGCTGCCTATCAGTGCTCGTCAATGCCGCCTATCAGTGTCCATCAGTGCTGCCTATCAGTACTCATCAATGCCACCCATCAGTGCCCATAAGTGAAACCTATCAGTGTTCATCAATACTGCCTACCAATGTCCAACACTGCTCCCTATCAGTGCTCATCAATGCTGCCTATTAGTGCCTATCATTGCCACCTATCAGTGCTTAATAATTTCCCATGAGTGCAGCTTTTCAGTGCTAATCAATGCCCATCAGTGCCACTTATCAGTACTCATCAATGCTGCCTATCAGTGTCAATCAGTGCTTATCAATGTCACCTATCAGTGCCCATGAGTGCCGCCTATCAGTGCTTATCAATGCCGCCTATCAGTGTACATCAGTGCTGACTATCAGTGCTCATCAATACCAACTACTAGTGTCCATCAGTGCTGCCTATCATTGCTCATCAATGCTGTCTATCAATGCCCATCATTTCCACCTAACAATGCTCATCAATGTCACCTATCAGTGCTCATAAATGCCCATCAGTGCCACTTTTCAGTGCTCATCAATGCTGTCTATCAGTGCTCATTATTGCCCATCAGTGCCACTATCTCTGCTCATCAATGTCGCCTACAGTGCTGCCTATCAGTGCTCATCAATGTCGCCTATCATTGCCCATAAGTAGCACCTATCAGTGCTTATCAATGCCACCTATCAGTGTCCATCAGTGCTGCCTATCAGTGCTAATCAATGTTGCCTATCATTGCCCATCAGTGGCACCTATCAGTGCTGATCAATGCCACCTATCAGTGTCCATCACTGCTGCCTATCAGTGCTCATCAATGCTGCCTATCAGTGTCCATCAGTGCTGCCTACCAGTACTCATCAATGCCACCTATCAGTGCCCATAAGTGAAATCTATCAGTGTTCATCAATACTGCCTACCAATATCCAACACTGCTCCCTATCAGTGCTCATCAATGATGCCTATTAGTGCCTATCATTGCCACCTAGCAGTGCTTAATAATTTCACCTATTAGTGCTTATCAATGCCCATGAGTGCTGCTTTTCAGTGCTCATCGATGCCCATCAGTGCCACCTATCAGTACTCATCAATGCTGCCTATCAGTGTCAATCAGTGCTTATCAGTGTCACCTATCAGTGCCCATAAGTCCCACCTATCAGTGCTTATCAATGCCGCCTATCAGTGTCCATCAGTGCTGACTATCAGTGCTCATCAATACCACCTACTAGTGTCCATCAGTGCTGCCTATCATTGCTCATCAATGCTGTCTATCAGTGCCCATCATTTCCACCTAACAGTGCTCATCAATGTCACCTATCAGTGCTCATCAATGCCCATCAGTGCCACTTTTCAGTGCTCATCAATGATGCCTTTCAGTGCTCATTATTGCCCATCAATGCCGCTATCTCTGCTCATCAATGTCGCCTACAGTGCTGCCTATCAGTGCTCATCAATGTCGCCTATCATTGCCAAGAAGTGGCACCTATCAGTGCTTATCAATGCCACCTTTCAGTGTCCATCAGTGCTGCCTATCAGTGCTCATCAATTCCCCTATCAGTGCCCATCAGTGAAACCTATCAGTGTTCATCAATACTGCCTACCAATGTACAACACTGCTCCCTATCAGTGCTCATCAATGCTGCCTATTAGTGCCTATCATTGCCACCTATCAGTGCCTAATAATTTTGCCTATTAGTGCTTATCAATGCCCATGAGTGCTGCTTTTCAGTGCTCATCAATGTCCATCAGTGCCACCTATCAGTGCTCATCAATGCTGTCTATCAGTGTCAATCAGTGCCTATAAGTGTCACCTATCAGTGCCCATAAGTGCCACCTATCAGTGCTCATCGATGCCCATCAGTGCCGTTTTTTCAGTGCACATCAATGCTGCCTATAAGTGCTCATTATTGCCCATCAGTGCCGCTATCTCCGCTCATCAATGCCGCCTACAGTGCTGCCTATCAGTGCTCATCAATGTCGCTTATTATTGCCCATCAGTGGAACCTATAAGTGCTTTTCAATGCCACCTATCAGTGTCCATCAGTGCTGCCTATCAGTGCTCATCAATTTCGCCTACCAGTGTCCATCAGTGCTGCCTATCAGTTCCCATCATTACAACCTATTAGTGCTCATTAATGTCACCTATCAATGCTCATCAATGCCCATCAGTGCTGCTTTTCAGTGCTCATCAATGCTGCCTATCAGTACTCATCAATGCCAATCAGTGCTGCCTATCAGTGCCCATCAGTGCCACCTATCAGTGCTCATCAATGACATCTATTAGCGTCCATCAGTTTTGCCTATTGCTGTTTATCAATGCTGCATATTATTTGTTAAGGCACCCCGGACACAAAAGGGTTAAAACCGTTTAGGAGATCTTCCCCTTCCAGAGCTACAGGCACAGCTACTTGCAGGACACCAAACTCCCGAACTAGAAACCAAGGAATGATGCAAACAGTGTAGCTGAAACCTTATGAATGCTGCATACAGCTGAATAGGAAAACCCATATGAAGGGTTTACACTCCTAGCAGTCAAACTGGAACAGCATACAATAAATCTCCCCAATAACAAGACAAGGCTCCGTGTTGAGGTTCAAACAGTAGTCAGACAGTGCAAGCACATACAGACTCTTTTTATTACCCAGAGGGACAGCCCCTGGACTGCTACATTAACCAATCACAAATCACATACAGATAACACGGTCCAATCAAACAATGGTTACAACCCACACAAAGTCCTCCCCTCTGCCTAAAACTAGTTTTCACAGAGACCTCTATCCTGGAGACAATGAAAAATATAATTAGGTTTAGCTTCCAGGATAGAGGCAAGACTCCATTAGCCACATGGTTAAAGAAACACAAAAAGACACAAAAATGCATAACTCCCAGTCTACTGAACAGAACCCCCACATTCAACCCATCCCCAGATAGCCTGGATCTGAGCGCTCAACATATCCAAACAGCGCTCAGATGCCACAAACACAGTCAAATCGCCATGGGGTTTACTTTTAGCATGGGCTGATGAGAGGGTCCATAGTCACGTTGCAGGAGGCGAGCAACCAGGCTTCTCCAATGCCCAGTGGCGAGATTGGTCTCGTCACATTATTGTTAATCAGTGCTGCCTATTAGTGCTCATCAATGCCATCTATCAGTGCCCATTAGTGCCACCTACCAATGCTAATCAATACCGCCTACCAGTGTCCATCAGAGCTGCCTATCATTGCTCATCAATGCCGCCTATCAGTGCCCATCATTGCAACCTATTAGTGCTCATCAATGTCGCTTATCACTGCTCATCAGTGCCACTTTTCAGTGCTGATCAATGCTGCCTACAAGTGCTCATCAATGCCCATCAGTGCCGCTATCTGTGCTCATCAATGGCAACTGTCAGTGCTCATCAATGCTGCCTATCAGTGCCCATCTTTGCCACCTATCAGTGCTCATTAATGTCTCCTATCAGTGCTCATCAATGCCGCCTATCAGTGTTCATTAGTGCTGCCTATCAGTGCTCATCAATGCCACCTATCAGTTTCCATCAGTGCCACCTATTAGTGCTCATCGATGCTGCCTACCAGTGTCCATCAGTGCTGCCTATCAGTGCTCATCAATGTCACCTATCAGTGTCCATCAGTGTCACCTATCAGTGCTCAATGCCTATTAGTGTCACCTATCAGTGCTTATCAATGCCATCAGTGCTGCCTATCAGTGCTCATCAATCACAGCTATCAGTGCCTATTAGTGCAGTCTATCAGTGCTCATCAATCCCAGCTACCAGTGCCCTTAGGAGCCTCCTATCAGCCCTCCCGATCAGTGCCACCTATCAGTGCTCATCAATGCTGCCTGCCTCCTCAGCAGGGCTCTGAGCTGAGAACGTCTCTCTCACACAGCTCAGAGCCGTCATTGACAATTCCCCCTCCTACCTCCTCTGCTCCTTCTCCGCCTGTGTGCACCATGGGAAGTGTGAGCTCATTAGCTTCACACTTCATGAAGTGCACACAGGAGGAGAGAGGCGGGGGGGGGGGGGGAGAAAGAACAGATTGGCTGTCTATTTTCCCACCTGTACGAGGGAGGAGGGAGAACTAACTAGCAACTACTAACTAGCAACCCCGCTGGGGCCCACCGACAGTGGCGGAACACCAGGGCCCGGTCGCAAGTGGGACTGTTGCGACCCTGGTAGTTCCACCACTGGATTAGGGGAAGGTAAAGGAGGGAAGGTGAAGGTGGAAGGGAATGAGAGAGAAGGGGGGTGCAAGGCTAAGGAGGGGGGAAGGAGCAAGGGATAGGATGGGGGGGTAATAGATAAGTAGATCCTTAGGTGAGAACATGGCAGTAGGTGGAATGATAACATTAAGATTAATAGGCAAGCAGATGGTCACATATTAATAATACATGGATGTAGAAAAATTTAGTAGTTTAGAGTCCAGCCTGATTTTAGTGGGTCAGAAGATGCTAGAGTTGAGGTAGCTTACAAGAGGGGTGAGAGGTCCATGGAGACCATAGAGAGGAACATTTATGAAGAAAGCAGGTTTGCTTTGGAAAACATAAACCCAAGCAGCACATGTTCATTCAGAATTTGAATAGTAATGGCTAGTGATGGACGAACATCGGCCGGGCGGTTCGCGGACGCCAGCAGAAAATTTTCTCAAATATCCACGAACCGAAAGTTTGCGGCGGGCCCCATTGACTTTAATGGGAGGCGAACTTTAAAAACCTTTTAGGTCATATTTGCAGCCACAAAAGACTTACTAGCTGTGCACAAAGAGTCCCACCACATGGACAATGTCATAAATGAAGTATTGAAATAGGAATTTTTTATTTTTTTTTACAGCAAAACTGACAGAAGCCGGTAAATACATGTCAAATACATATAGGGTCCATTCACACATCTGTGTATATCTGAGTGTATTTTAGTCCTGCAAAAATGTGGCCACTCTTGCTTTGTTACCGGGCTACACACAGTGACAACAGTTACTGGCCAATTATTTGTAGGACTGGTGTAATAAACCTGTTGCCCCCCAATACCACATATTGAAGCGGGGTGTTATCTGAGTATACTTCTACAAGTGTATTTGTGTCCTGCAACAATATTGCCTCTTTTGCTGAGTTAAGTCTGATACACACAGTGCCAAACTCCCTGGCCAATTTTTTGAACAACTGGTGTGATAGACCAGTGGCCCCCCAATACCACATATTGAAGTGGGGTGTTATCTAAGTATACTTTCATAAGTGTATTTGTGTCCTGCAACAATATTGCCTCTTTTGCTGCGTTAACTCTGATACACACAGTGCCAAACCCCCTGGCCACTTTTTTGAACAACTGGTGTGATAAACCAGTGGCTCCCCACTACCACATATTGAAGTGGGGTGTTATCTGAGTATACTTTCATAAGCGTATTCGTTTCCTGCAACAATATTGCCCCTTTTGCTGTGTTAAGTCTGATACACACAGTGCCAAACTCAATGGCCAATTTTTTGAACAACTGGTGTGATAAACCAGTGGCCCCCCAATACCACATATTGAAGTGGGGTGTGATCTGAGTATACTTTTACAAGTGTATTTGTGTCCTGCAACAGTATTGCCTCTTTTGCTGTGTTAAGTCTAAAACACACATTTGCAAACTCACTGGCCATTTTTTGAACAACTGGTGTGATAAACCAGTGGCTCCCCACTACCACATATTGAAGTGGGGTGTTATCTGAGTATACTTTCATAAGCGTATTCGTTTCCTGCAACAATATTGCCCCTTTTGCTGTGTTAAGTCTGATACACACAGTGCCAAACTCAATGGCCAATTTTTTGAACAACTGGTGTGATAAACCAGTGGCCCCCCAATACCACATATTGAAGTGGGGTGTGATCTGAGTATACTTTTACAAGTGTATTTGTGTCCTGCAACAGTATTGCCTCTTTTGCTGTGTTAAGTCTAAAACACACATTTGCAAACTCACTGGCCATTTTTTGAACAACTGGTGTGATAAACCAGTGGCCCCTCAATACCACAAATTGAAGTGGGGTGTTATTTAACAGTATACTTTTCTAAGATTGTATTTTAGTCCTGCAAAAATGTGGCCTCTTTTGCTGTTTTAACTGTGCTACACACAGTGACAACAGTTACTGACCAATTATTTGTAGAACTGGTGTGATAAACCTGTGGCCCCCCCAATACCACAGATTGAAGCGGGGTGTTATATACCTTTTTCCAGATATACTGCGATTCTCTAGAGACTTTTGTCACAGGGTAATATAAAAACATGACAGGCAGAGGAAGAGGCAGACACTTACGCAGGGGTGGTAGGGGTAGGGCAGGAGCAGTAGGCAGGAGCCAAAGTGTGAAGTTTCAAAAGCCGCGTGCAAAGACAACCAAGTCTCAACCAGACTTGGTTGAGTGACTCACTCAGCCTTCCTCTTCTGCACCCTCCTCATCCTCTCTATCTGCACCCTCTTCACTCTCTGCTGTGTTCACTCCCAAAGACACCACCACAAACACCGCCACCACATACTCTCCGCTTAGGTCACTGGAATTATTTTCCTATCAATCACAAGACATTTGCGATGCGCAGCCATTGTTGGCATCGGATCAGGAAGAGGAGGTAGCAACAGCCGCCACTCAGCAGTATGACTACAGTACCAAGATCAGCCAAAGGAGGTTGGTCCCCGCTGTTGCTGCCTACTCCGAGATCTCGATTGTTAGTGGTGGGGAAGGTGACGTGTCTATGAATGTCACGTGGATGCCCACAAGAGAGGAAGAGGAGGGGAGTTCAGAGGGAGAGAAGAACCGGCAGATAGGGAGGAGAGGCAGGTAGAACTTGCATTGCACAAGAGGTACAAAGCAGACTGCAAATGTATCAGGAGCGAGCCATCAAATATGTACAGTCACATCTGGCGCTGCCAGGACGTCGGCACATGGCTCCGCAGTGTGGGCTTTTTTTAATGTGTCCGTTGCTGACAACAGTGTTGCCATCTGCAGCCTTTGCAGTCAACGCATAAGTCGCGGTAAGCCCAACACTCACCTAGGGACAACCGCCTTAAGAAGGCACCTGAACTCCCATCACCGAGCCCAGTGGAAGCAACACCATCAGAACCCACAAAGCCACACTCCAGGCTCTCACTGTCCAGCCTCTTCTCCTTCTCCTCTCTCCTCACATTTGTCCTCCACTCCACCTTCCATGATGCCATTGTCACGTTGTTCTGGAAAAAGGCAGGCTTCTGTGGCCCAAATGCCATATCAACAGGTGGACTCGGAGGCCTTTCGTAAATTTGTGGCCATTGGAACACCACAATGGAAGGTCCCAGGCAGGAAATATTTCTTGCAGAAGGGCATTCCAGAGCTGTATGGCCATGTTCAGCGGCAAGTGAATATATCTCTGACACACAGTGTTGGTGCCAAGATACATCTGACCACAGACACATAGTCTAGCAAACACGGGCAGAGAAGGTATATCATTTTTACTGCCCACTGGGTGAACCTTCTGACGGCCGTCAAGCATGTAAGCCGGGGTACCCGTGTAGATTTGGTTGTACCGACATGGATTGCATGCAGGCCTGCCTCTTCTTCTCCTCCTCCTCCATCCTCCCTCTCCTCCTCGGCTGACTCCACCTTTTCCGCTGCTACCGTCTCTTCCGCTGCACCGCCCAAGATCCTCAGAACCTATTCCACATGCCAGGTGAGACGTTGCCATGCTGTGCTGCGTCTGTTGTGCCTTGAAGCCAAGAGCCACACTGGTCCTGCACTCCTTTCAGCTTTGTGTTCACAGGCAGATCAGTGGCTGACACCGCTGAATTTGACAGTTGGTAAAGTGATTTGCGACAACGGTGCCAATCTGCGGAGCGCGCTGAAACAGGGCAAAATAACACACGTGCCATGCATGGCACACGTCCTGAACTTGGTGGTGCAGCAATTTCGTTGCCAAATACCCTGGGGTCCAGGACGTCTTGCTTCAGGCCAGGAAAATCTCGGGCCATTTCAGAAGATCTTACACAGCCATGGCTCGCCTTGCTGACATTCAGCGGCGACACAACCTGCCCGTCAGGTGTCTTATTTGTGACTGCAACTCAAGGTTGCATATGCTTGATAGGCTGCTCCAGCAGAAACGTGCAGTTAACGAATACCTGTACGAACTCTGCGGCAGGACAGGTTCTGGGGAGTTTGGGTTTTTTTCACCTCATGGCTGCTCATGCGGGACGCATGCAGACTTCTGCGGCCATTCGAGGAGATCACCAAACTGGTCAGTCACGGCCAGGGCACCATAAGTGACATCGTACCTTACGCATTCTTTCTGGAGCGTGCATTGCGTCGTGTCATTGATCAAGCCGTCGAGGAGCAGACAGATGAGGAAGTCGCAATGTTGGATGAATTCCCAGTGGGTGCTACTCCATCTGAGACAAATCAACAGCAGGAGTCTGAAGAGTAGTCAGAGGAGGATGTTGCTGGGGGGGATGAGGAGGAGCAAGAAGCGCATGCTTTAAACCTTTCTGGGATCCCTGGTGTTATCCGTGGATGGGGGGAGGAGAACGAGGACGACATTATCCTGAATGATGAGCTGGAAGAAGGCCACTACACCTCTTTCAGTTTAGTGCGAATGGGGGCCTTCATGCTCTAGTGTTTTAAGGGGGACCCCCGTATAAAAAGCATAAAGGCCAAGGACCAGTACAGTGTGGCAACGTACTTAGACCCCCTGTACAAACAAAAAATGGCGGAAATGTTACCACAATCACAGAGGGCGGTCAGAATGCAGCACTTCCAGGCCTTGCTGCGGGGAATGCTGCATTCTGCTTTTGCGTGCGCTGGCAGAGGAATTTCCAGTCACAGAGAGACAGTTGCGGGTAGCAATCCAACAGCGCCTGCAAGAAGAGGGTTGTTTGAAGATGTCTTGGTCACTTCAGATATGAGATCCTTCTTTCAGCCGAACCATCGACAGCTGTACTCCGGATCCAGCATCAGGGAACGCCTAGACCGTCAGGTGTCCGACTACATCGGGTTAATGGCTGATGTGGACGCTCTGAGGAGTGATGAACCCCTTGACTACTGGGTGGGCAGGCTTGACCTCTGGCCAGAGCTTGCACAATTTGCAATGGAAATGTTGGCTTGCCCCCCGTCCAGTGTCCTGTCCGAAAGGACGTTCAGCACAGCAGGGGGGATCGTGACCGATAAGCGCACTCACCTAGTTCATGACAATGTAGACTACCTCACATTTATAAAAATGAATGAGGCATGGATCTCTGAGGAATTCAACACATGTGACCAGTAGACCATGTTTCATTGAAATTCCTCATGCCAGGCCACAAATATCCGCCAGACCGCCATCCACCCACAACAATTCCTGGTCCTTGGCTACGTTCTTAGCTGTCAGTTAAACCCATGTGGGCTAATTTTTGTGGCCCATACAGGCCGACACCTACTTCTTTATCCTTTGAATGCCTAATGTACCTCCAGCCACCAAATACTATGTTCTTAGCTGTCAGGTAAACCCATGTGGGCTAATTTTTGGGGCCTGACAGGCTGACACCTACTTCTGTATCCTGTGAATGCCTAATGAACCTTAAGCCACAGAATACTACGTTCTTAGCTGTCAGTTAAACCCATTTGGGCTAATTTTTGGGGCCTATACTGGCTGACACTTACTTCTGTATCCTGTGAATGCCTAATGTACCTTCAGCCACAGAATACAATGTTCTTAGCTGTCAGGTAAACCCATGTGGGCTAATTTTTGGGGCCTATACTGGCCGACACTTACTTCTGTATCCTGTGAATGCCTAATGTACCTTCAGCCACAGAATACAACGTTCTTAGCTGTCAGGTAAACCCATGTGGGCTAATTTTTGGGGCTTATACTGGCCGACACTTACTTCTGTATCCTGTGAATGCCTAATGTACCTCCAGCCACAGAATACAACAATCTTAGCTGTCAGGTAAACCCATGTGGGCTAATTTTTGGGGCATATACTGGCCGACACTTACTTCTGTATCCTGTGAATGTCTAATGTACCTTCAGCCACAGAATACAACATTCTTAGCTGTCAGGTAAACGCATGTGGGCTAATTTTTGGGGGCTGGAATGGGCGACACTTACGTCTGTATCCTGTGAATGCCTAATGTACCTTCAGCCACAGAATACAACATTCTTAGCTGTCAGGTAAACACATGTGGGCTAATTTTTGGGGCCTGGAATGGCCGACGCTTACTTCTTTATCCTGTGAATGCCTCATTTTTCAGCCTGGAATTGAAAATTAATGGGTCTGTAAAGGTTCCGCCAAATTGTGGAATTGATGCAGACCCATTTTACAGATGTGTGAATGGACCCTATATGTATTAGACATGTATTTACCGGCTGCTGTCAGTTCTGGTTGATTTATTAAAAAAAAAATAATAATTTTTGCTGTGAAAAAAAAAAAATTTAGGGCAACTTTTCCAATTGCAATACTTCTGTTATGACATTGTCCATGTGTGGGGACTATTTGTGCACAGCTAGTATGTCTTTTGTGGCTGCAAATAGGACCTAAAGGTTTTTAAAGTTTGCCTCCCATTAAAGTCAATGGGACCCGCCGCAAACTTGCAGTTCGCGTACTTTTGAGAAAATTTGCGGCTGACGTTCGCGTACCGCCCCGGCCGATGTTCGTCCATCACTAATGGTGACAATTGTTTTATGCTATATGTCATTATGCACATTTAACAGCCTAAATTGTATTTTCATGTACTATTGGTATTTATGGTATTTATATGTGTTGCTAGATTGCGATACATATCTCTGAGTGTGTGGACACTATGGCGATGTACCTTCCACCCAGCATTTGGACTATCAGTATTACCAATGCTAGAGATCGTGTTGTATGGCCGCGCTGTACACCGATCATTATGACTTTTTTTTAGCAATATGATAGTCACTTAGTTAAATTATGCATCCTTCGTCAGCACGTCTGTATTAAGATTATCATATTCTCCCCATAATATTATGAAGGTGAGCTGACGCTGTGGAGGACGGTTATATATATATATATTTTATCTGCCACAATAGTATATTGATATATTCAGAGATTGTAGAACCATTATCTGTGAGCTCCAATGATCCTGGAACATTCCTTCCTGCAGGCATGCGATCGGCCGGGGGAAGGGGGTTAAACGTCCAGAGAGGAGAGAGATAAATGGAGGTTGCGGTGCAGTGTGCTCACGCTCTCCGTAGAAGTCAGTGTGATGACGAAACATGTCAGGGCGGGAGCACGCTGCCACCCCGACATTAGTATTGTGAACAGCTGCTGAGGACTTGCCTACACATCCTTCCGACGCTGACGAGCAGGAGAGGGGCGGTGAGCTTCCGCAGCGTTACTGCTGTCATTGATATCTTGTGTTTGAGTGCCTTTATTCATTTTGTTCATGTGAGTGCATAGAGTGGGGGAACTTGGGGTTTGTTTTAACAATTAATTAGTGTTGGACTACTACCCTATGAGCCCTTTATGTTTTTTATATCACTCTGCACACATTTGTTGGATAAACCGGTACATGGATCCTGTGCATCTCTTATGATTCCGATTGGGGAGATATTGGTGTCTAAGGAGTATGGATTTGCCCGGACCTGGTCCTGTCTGATGAGATTGAGGATTTTAAAGGCTCTCCGATTATATATGTCTGGTGAGTGAGCATTACCCTAGGGGGTCACGTGGTGGGGTGGAAGCCTTGATCTTATCTACACTCCATTGATCATCTCACTATTAAGGTGCTCGCGGATTCACCGTTGTTGATACATTAAGGGGTCACACTCTTTTCAAGCGCTGCTTATGTGTTGGACTTTTCATTCTCATTGACTTTGAAGGGATTGACACATTTTTTCAAGATCTTGTATTGATGATGGAAGAGTAGGACCACTGCGCAAAGCCTTCTCCAGCACATCCCAAAGATTCTCAATGGGGTTAAGTTCTGGACTCTGTGGAGGCCAATCCATGTGTGAAAATGATGTCTCATGCTCCCTGAACCACTTTTTCACAATTTAAGCCTGATGAATTCTGGCATTGTCATCTTGGAATATGCCCATGCCGTCAGGAACGACAAAATCGATTGATGGAATAACCTTGTCATTCAGTATATTCAGGTAGTCAGATGACCTCATTCTTTGGGCACATGCAGTAACTATCCAATAGGATAGTTACTGCATGCTTAGTTTAGTTTGTTACTTAGTTAATTCCAGGTGACAACTTTTTTTGGGCAAGGCAATGTATTATGTTGGTGGGGACATTAGATTGTAAACTACACTGAACAGGGGGCACTGTGAGTTCTGAATTCTTTTTAATGCTTTGTATAGTATGTTGGTGGTAAAGCTCTGGGTTACTTTTTAATAGAACCCCATCAACTGTCACTATTCCCCACAGTAACTGTTTTCTGCCACTAGATGTTCTCAGTCTTCTAGGTTAAATGATGCCCCACATCATACAATCTGGAAGAATAAGCTCAACCTGAGTTCAGGGCCTCATGGCTTAACCCCGCTTTTTTAGTGTAAAGGTAAAGACAACAGCACTTGAATCTTCATGTTAATGCTCCTTTCTGCTACACTGAGGATCACCCACTACCGGGGGAAAATCTAAAGAGAAGGACCTATATATTTTTTTATATACAGTTTGTATATAATTATACAGTATATCTATCATAAAATACTGGCTAGTGGGCATTAGGGAAGGCATTTAAAGACCAGAGTTGGACCTTAAATGATCCCTATAGGAATTAAATATGGTAGAGTCCACTGTTGGTTCCCATCTTGTGTCTTTGTTCTAGTTTGGAATCTGACAAAGTGCCTACCTATTCTATTAATGATGAATCATCAAGGAGTCTGAACCTTTAAGAACTATTTTTCATATTCTTTCATTACAGATCCACTTTAAGACTGTCATTAAATGTCAGTATTTTGTAGCTATAAAATCACATTTCCCTTCCCTTTTGTTACTTTTCTGGCACAATCTGATCTAACATTCAGCAGTCACATAACTGAAACACAGATGAGATAAAGCTGCAATAATCTTTAAGAAAAATCTTATATACATACTGCAGTGTTACTGGATGTCTTGCAAAGTGCCCTGAGGATTATCAATAGTCTGCATACCGTATCAAGTTTCCTACTGTGATTTTAAACAACTCTTTACTAGGGATGATCGAACTTTTGAAAAGTTCGGTTCGACCAGAACACCCGAACTTCACGAAAGTTCGGTTCGGATTTCAGAACCCCATTGAAATCAATGGGACCCGAACTTCTGTAATCAAAAAACACCATTTTTAAGCCCTAAAACCCAATAAATGCCCCTAAAAAGTGCCTAGGGTTCTGGGTCATGCCCCAGGGACTATTAATCACACAAAAAAAAGTTCTTAAAAATTGTCGTTTTTGATAGATAGCCAATTATTGAAAAAATTAAAAAAAAAAAAAGAGATTTCTTTGGATTTAGTGTCTGGGGGGTCTAAAAGGTGTACCTGTGAAGTTTCAGCTCTGTAGCATGTCCAGAACCAGAATTACAGCATACCAAACCTTCAAAAATGACTTTTTTGCTTAACCGCACCTTTCTTTTGCTCCTAATCAACGGCTCAGCCAATGTGTATGATGGGGACATAATGCAGTGCACTGGGAACAAGATTAGAGGTTTTTTTGGAAAAAGGTGCTGTCTCTTTAAATGTGCATATAATTAACGGGTGTATTTCCACAATGGGGCTTTTATTACCAAATGTTTCAAGAAGTCCAAAGATGTATGTAATTGCACTTTATTTCATGTAAAATGGTGTTTGGTGCACTTTAACTTGAAATCTCACAAGAAACAGACATATATGCACGGATACATTGAGGGTTAGGGGTAGGGGCCACAATGTAGTGCAGAGTGAACAAGATTAGAGATGTTTTGGATGAATACTGTTGTCTCTTGACTTTGAATAGAAGTAAAGGATGCTTAAAAATTGGGCATTTGGTGGTGCGGACGATGCCTTGACACCATATCCCTATGAAAGTGCTGGTAATGAAAGCAATAATTGCCTTTGTAAGGAAAAAAATTACAATGATATGCATCTGTGTGACAGGTGCGCAAAAATTGTTGTTTGGGTGTTGGCGGAGCCATACCACTGTAAGCCCAAAGAGCTGGTGTTGAAGAAGGCGTAAAAATTATGAAGGTGTGCACCTGTGGAACAGGTGCGCAAACATGGTAGTTTTGGTGTTGGCGGAGCCTCCCCACCATAACCCCAAAGAGCTGGTGTTGAAGGAGGCCCAAAAATTGTAAAGGTGTGCACCTGTGGAACAGGTTCGCAAACATGGTAGTTTTTGTTTAGCATAGCCTCCCCACCTTAACCCCAAAGAGCTGGTGTTGAAGGAGGCCCAAAAATTGTAAAGGTGTGCACCTGTGGAACAGGTGCGCAAACATTGTCGTTTTTGTTTTAGCATAGCCTCCCCACCTTAACCCCAAAGAGCTGGCGTTGAAGGAGGCCCAAAAATTGTAAAGGTGTGCACCTGTGGAACAGGTGCGCAAACATTGTAGTTTTTGTTTTAGCATAGCCTCCCCACCTTAACCCCAAAGAGCTGGTGTTGAAGGAGGCCCAAAAATTGTAAAGGTGTGCACCTGTGGAACAGGTGCGCAAACATTGTCGTTTTTGTTTTAGCATAGCCTCCCCACCTTAACCCCAAAGAGCTGGTGTTGAAGGAGGCCCAAAAATTGTAAAGGTGTGCACCTGTGGAACAGGTTCGCAAACATGGTAGTTTTTGTTTAGCATAGCCTCCCCACCTTAACCCCAAAGAGCTGGTGTTGAAGGAGGCCCAAAAATTGTAAAGGTGTGCACCTGTGGAACAGGTGCGCAAACATTGTCGTTTTTGTTTTAGCATAGCCTCCCCACCTTAACCCCAAAGAGCTGGTGTTGAAGGAGGCCCAAAAATTGTAAAGGTGTGCACCTGTGGAACAGGTGCGCAAACATTGTCGTTTTTGTCATAACCAAAATGAGGTTCTGTGAACGTAAAGAGAATGAGAGGAGGGTTTGAGGGTGGCACCATGGTCCAGGCTTAAACTGAGGCTCAACTGCCACATCACAACGATAGCCTAGTCTACAAGGTCTGCATCAGGTGCATCAAAGCTTGATATCCACGACTGATTCATCTTAATGAATGTCAAACGGTCGACTGAGTCGGTGGAGAGTCTAGTTCGATGGTCTGTGACGAATCCTCCTGCTGCGCTGAATGCCCGTTCCGATAGGACACTGGAAGCAGGGCAGGCCAACAACTCCATGGCATACTGGGCCAGTTCTGGCCAGTGGTCTAATCTTAAGACCCAGTATGCCAGTGGATCGGATTCGTCACATGAAAAGCCCTCTGTGTCACTTTGTGCCCTCACGTAATCGTCCACCATGTGATGCAGACGGTGTCGATGCGATGTGGCAGCTGAGAGGCCTGGGCGGTGAGGACTAAAAAAAGACCGAAAGGCATCCGTCAACCGCACGCCTTCTCCAACGCTCCTCTCGTGACCACCAGTAGAATCCATGGTAGGTTGTCCCCGCCCCTGCACCCTACGGGAGTCGGGGAACATGTTCACCAGATTCCTCTTGAGACTGTCCTCAAGGGATTTGATCCTGTGGACTCTATGGGTGGATGGGAAAAGCTCCGAGACTTTACACTTGTACCGGGGGTCAAGTAGGGTGGCCAACCAATAGTGGTTAGTCTCTTTAATGGCCTTGATTCTGGGGTCCTTTCGCAGGCTCTGGAGCATGATGTTTCCCATGCGTCGCAAATTAGCGAAGGCCTGAGAAGCTGACTCCTCGGGGTCACTCATAACGACATTATCTCCTCCTCCTCCCAGCCACGTACTACTCCAAAGTGTCCCGAGGGAGTCAAACTAGGCCTTGCAGATTGCCGCATGTCTTCCTCCTCCTCCTCCTCAAACCCTGCAAAAGTTCCCGCAGAATCGTCCTCCTCCTCCTCTTCCACCCCTGGATCCTGCTCGGGCCTCTGGGAGCTAGGCATAATGGGGTCAGGATTCTCAGGATAAAGGGGGCCTTGAGAGGCAAGGAAGTCCTCCTCTTCCTCCTGCTGCTCTGCCTCCAGTGCCCTGTCCATAATGCCACGCAGAGTGTGCTCCAACAAAAACAGTACCGGTAGGGTGTCACTGATGCATGCGCTGTCCCGGCTGACCATCCTTGTGGCCTCCTCAAATGGCGAGAGGACAGCGCATGCATCCTTAATCAAAAGCCACTGCCGTGGTGAAAAGAAGCCCAGGCGCGCAGAGCCAGTGCTGGTGCCGTACTCGCATAGGTATTCATTGAGGGCCCTCTGCTGCGTGTACAGGCGCTGCAGCATAGCCAAGGTGGAGTTCCAGCGGGTGGGCATGTCACAGATGAGGCGGTGTACCGGCAGGTGAAACTTGCGCTGCACTTCGGCCAAACGTGCAGTGGCACTGTACGACCGCCTGAAGTGACTGCACACCCTTCTTGCCATCCTTAGCACATCCTGCATTCCCGGGTACGAGTTCAAAAACCGCTGTACCACGAGATTCAGGACATGCGCCAGGCATGGCACATGGGTTAACTTTCCCTGACGAAGGGCGGCCAGGAGGTTTGACCCATTATCAGTAACCACCATCCCTGGCTGCAGCTGGCGTGGTGTCAACCACCTCTGGGCCTGTGCCTGCAGAGCCCCAAGAATCTGAGGAGCAGTGTGCTGCCTGTCCCCTAGACACACAAGCTGCAGCACTGCGTGACACCTTTTGGCCTGAGACATAGAATAGCCCTTTGAACGTTTACGTGGTATCTCATCATATTCAAAGGACCATTCTGCAGAGGAGGGCATGGAGGAGGTAGAGGAGGAGGAGCAGGAGGGGGTAGAAGTGATCGATCTACCCGGATCAGCGACACCACCAGCTGTTTGCAGACGTGGGGGCAACACTGGCTGCAGCACCGAGCCCTGGCTACAATCCCTTCCACTGGCAAGCAGTGTCACCCAGTGAGCAGTGACAGAAATGTACCGTCCCTGCCCATGTTTGCTTGACCAAGTGTCAGCCGTCAAGTGTATCTTACGGCTGACTGACTTGGCCAGGGATGACACTACATTGCCTTCCACATGTTGGTATAGGGATGGCAGGGCCTTACGGGAAAAGTAATGCCGACTTGGCACCTGCCACTGTGGAACTGCACATTTTGCGAAGTCACGGAAGGGAGCAGACTCTACCAGGTTAAATGGTAATAGTTGCAGAGCCAGTAGTTTAGCCAAACTACTGTTTAGACGCTGGGCATGTGGGTGGCGGGGAGTATACATTTTTTTTCGTTCCAGCATGTGTGGAATCGAAATTTGGCGTCTAGATGATACAGCTGGTGGTGTGCTGGAGGTAGATGCGACACTGCCTGCTATATCATCATCCCTGCAAGTGGAGGCTGCCAACAGGTGACGAGTGACTATAGCAGGGCCAGGAACAGACTGATGTGCAGGTGGAGCAGGTGGAGCAGATGGAGCATGAGGAGGAGCGCGAGGAGAACTAGGAGGCCGACCGACCAATCTTTGGCCCTTTTGTGGGTTCTTAAAATGCTCCTGCCAACGGGCCGAGTGGTGGGTTGTCAAATGCCTGTTTAGGCAGCTTGTACCCAGGTGGTTGACATTTTTGCCACGTTTTATACCCTTCTTACAAATCTTGCAGATCGCAACTGTTTTATCTGCATGGGATGTCTCAAAAAAGGCCCAGCAAGATGAGGTGTGTATAGTGGCCCGGGAGACAACAGGTGCGGCCTTAGATGGAGTAGGCCGTCTGCTCTCCCCTCTTGCTTGCTCTGCCTCCTCCTCAACCTCAGACCCAACATCTGACTCCATCAAAGACTGAGCATCAGGCCTGGCCTGGGAGACAACAGGTGCGGCCTTAGATGGAGCGGGCCGTCTGCTCTCCCCTCTTGTTTGCTCTGCCTCCTCCTCAACCTCAGACCCAACATCTGATTCTATCAAAGACTGAGCATCAGGCCTGGCCTGGGAGACAACAGGTGCGGCCTTAGATGGAGCGGGCCGTCTGCTCTCCCCTCTTGTTTGCTCTGCCTCCTCCTCAAACTCAGACCCAACATCAGACTCCATAAAGGACTGAGCATCAGGCTGGAGTAGATGGCCGACACTGTGGTCAAACAGCTCAGCTGACTCCTCTGCCATGTCTGAAATTGGGTCTAAGGGAGGACATGAGGTGGACATGGACTCATCTGTATTTGTTCTGACAACTGCAGAAGACTGACCACTTTTCTCTGCCTGGGTCACTGTAGTTGCAGATGATGCCGATGATGAGGGTTTGTTCATATAGTCCACCACCTCCTGTACATACTGTGGACGTATAGCTTGGCCACTGCCGGAGAACAATCCAAATGGTGGCCTGGCTGAGGACTGACCACCACGTCCACCCCTGCCTCTAGACACCCTAGAAGCTGTGCCCCTTTCCGCAGCAGGGCCACGTATGCCTTTTCTTGGTCTACCAGGCATATTTCTCAATGATGCGTTGGCAACTGTGTGCGGTGAAAAATGCACACTGCTATGCGACCCACAGTTGTCGCTGGATACAGCACAGCAGTTGCGGTTCACGCACAGTAGCAAAGCCTTTTGCACAGTGGACCTAACGCTTTGAACAACAGGCGTTAGGTTGTCACTGATGCGTTGGCAACTGTGTGCGGTGAAAAACGCACACTGCTATGCGACCCACAGTTGTCGCTGGATACAGCACAGCAGTTGCGTGTCACGCACAGTTGCAAAGGCTTTTGTACAGTGCACCTAACGCTTTGAACAACAGGCGTTAAGTTGTCACTGTATTTTGCTGCCTAGCAAGCACGTATACCTGCTGTGATACAGCAGCACTGTGCCACGTGCTCACTAAACAGAACCCTCACACTTTCCCTACAGAAACTAAATTTTCAAATCTAACTAATGTAGTACAAAGTTCCCTAACTACACTAGATATCCCTTTCCACTAAATAGAAAGCTCCATACAGCAGAAGACTGACACTGTCCCTTAAGTTTTTTTTTTTTTTTTTTTTTTTTAACTCTAAGAACCAGCACAATCGCTGTATCTAACTACACTGGCTGTAAGCTAAATACAATTCTGCTATATGGAGCTTTAGAACCACTCGATATGTAGGAAATGTAGTGTAGCAAGCAGGAGTCAGACAGAACTGCTTCAACTCTCTTCAACAGGCTCTGGATAACTGTGCTAGGGGTTAGGCGGGGCCATCTTATATAGTGTGGGGCGTATTCACTCCTGATTGGCCTCTGGTCCCCGTAGTCACTCCAATCACGTTCCTAGGAGACTCCTGCCCCCTCATTGGCTTTTGCAGACGTTTCTGGGCCAATCACGGGCTTTTAAAGCCCAGTTCCTGTCCCAGTGCATTTTGGGCGGTTCTGGTGGCCGAATACCGAACTTTTGCCGCAAAAAGTTCGGTATTCGGCCGAATATCGAACATCCAATGTTCGGGTCGAACCGATGGTCGACCCGAACCGTTCGATCATCCCTACTCTTTACCAGTTATGCTTTTTCCTAGTCCCTTGATTGCTGTAGACCTACACACAACATTCCATTTTCCTACTGTTTCACCATGACAAAAACTAACATTGAACATACTACACTGTGTGCAATGGATTCTTTTAGAGTAAATGCTTACAAAAACTCAGGTTAAAAATAGTATTCAGAAAATTAAAGCCGACCTTCATCTGCATCTGAGCACCACAAACCAAACCCACTTTTTAATTAATTTTTATTATTCAAATCAAACACCCCCTTTCATTAATGTCTCCATGCTTTATTTTGGTAAGAAATCTCTTTGAAAAATATTCTCTAGGATTTCTGGCTGTGGCCATCTTGAGTAAGAGCAAATGATTTATGTAATATTTACTTCCTGCCCTTACCTCAAGTATGCATGCAGGAGAGTAAGCTTAGCTGAGAAAAACCCTCCTCCTCTCCCCCCCCCCTGAAGACTCCTGGGGTGTATGACAACATTTGCCTAGGCAAGAAACTAGGAAGTAAGTGAAAAAATAGAAAAAAATAAAACATTTAAAATAAGTAAATATAATATACTTTCCTTTCTATTTACTAATGCTAGCAGCATGAGGATTAAAAATAATCAATGTTGATTGAGAGAGTGAAGTTCCTTTTTAATGATCAAACTACTTTGCTTTTAGGGCCTATGCATATACAACATTTTAAAAATACTTTTAGGGGCATCTGGCTTTTTCTCTGCCTCTTAACGCCCCTCCCTTTTAGCCTATGTGTCAATGCATACATAGGCGTTTAGAAGAGTTTAGAGGCAGGTGGTGAATTTAGAGGCAGAAAAAAAAAATATTCCCAGCGCATCCAGGAGTAGCTACGTTTTGGCAAAAAAAACCCTTGATGCGTGTAAACGTGTCTAAATGCACATAAACTATACTGTCAAATGTTTGATCATAAATTAATTTCAATGGCCAGAATTATGGCCATTAAAATGAATTAAGGCCCAAGCCCTTGATGTGCCTAAGCATGCCTAAAAACGTCTATATGCATTTACACACGTTTACATGCATCAAGCATTTTTTCCTACAAAAATGTGGCTGAATGGCACATGAGCCCTTATACAGTATTGTCATATTTAGTAGATAGATGAAGAAAGGTAGTGTTAAGCTTTAAGTCATGAATGGAAAAGCTCAGAATGATACACAAAATAAAATAATCAGACAGGCATCAGATTCAAGTGAGAAGGATTGTGCTTTTAGTTGAAGACAGCTGAATTGTTCAAGCTATTTCCAGTAATGCAGTATTTTGAATCAGTACAATAGTAAAAAATGTTTTGTTTTTGTCCCAGTCATTTGTTTGCAGGACATGTTGTTCTTCATTAGTATTGTCCTTGTCTTGATTTATTGTGAAACATTCCCAGAAGCGAGAAAGCTCCAGCAGCTGCTGTTACGAATCCAATAGCACTGATAGCTCTGTTTGCCTATAAGAAAATGTATATACATCAAAACCTAATAAGAGGTTATTTGTAGACTGCAAAAACAGCCTTGATGTAACTTCTTATTCAATGATTCACTTGGTACTGCATGTCAAAAGATAAAACAAATTACACCCTCAGTCACTCTGGGCTACTTGAGATACAATTGTGTACCAATCACCAGTCGCAGGGGAGCAGTACCATGTAATGGCATGTTCCTGCTCTCTGCAGCATTCAAGACTTGCTCACCTCCATAGGAACATGAAGAGTAGGAATGAGGTTCGGGTTCCGGTCAAGCATGTTTGAGGTGAACCCATCTCACATACAGTTCAAGGAAAGAGTAAACTAACACTGGCAATTGATGCCATAGCAACAAACTAACAACAATGCCTTTCATGGCATTTGAACTTAAGTCACATGGCTTAGAAAGGCCAATAATGGAGGTTTTATAACGAGTCAGCCCTCTAACTATAAAAGGCTAGGTCATCAGCAGCCATATTGACATTATGTTTAGCAGTGATAGGGGAAGCATAGTGTATGTTGCTGGTAAACTTGCATAAGGAAAGATTAGAGTAGGGCTTGAGGGCTCTGGTCTCTTGAGTACCAGTCTGTATTACCCTTCATTACCAGGCCATTTTTCAGTTTCCAGTGTTGTAATAGTATGATTGACAGTTAATCATGCAACCACATAAATTCTATTTTATCTATTTTTTAGATAGTTAGAGCTTTCTCTTTTAATAAGTACAGTTTTTTCATTTTGTAATATATATACTCATTATATATATATATATATATATATATATATATATATATATATATATACATACAGTGCCTTGCTAAAGTATTTGGTCCCCTTGAACTTTGCGACCTTTTGCCTCATTTCAGGCTTCAAACATAAAGATATAAAACTGTAATTTTTTGTGGAGAATGAACAACAAGTGGGACACAATCATGAAGAGGACTAAAATTTATTGGATATTTCAAACTTTGTTAACAAACAAAAAACTTAAAAATTGGGCGTGCAAAATTATTCAGCCCCTTTACTTTCCGTGCAGCAAACTCTCTCCAGAAGTTCAGTGAGGATCTCTGAATGATCCAATGTTGACCTAAATGACTAATGATGATAAATAGAATCCACCTGTGTGTAATCAAGTCTCTGTATAAATGCACCTGCACTGTGATAGTCTCAGAGGTCCGTTTAAAGTGCAGAGAGCATCATGAAGAACAAGGAACACACCAGGCAGGTCCGAGATACTGTTGTGGAGACGTTTAAAGCTGGATCTGGATACAAAAAGATTTCCCAAGCTTTAAACATCCCAAGGAGCACTGTGCAAGCGATAATATTGACATGGAAGGAGTATCATACCACTGCAAATCTACGAAGACCTGGCCGTTCCTCTAAACTTTCAGCTCATACAAGGAGAAGACTGATCAGAGATGCAGCCAAAAGGCCCATGATCACTCTGGATGAACTGCAGAGATCTACAGCTGAGGTGGGAGACTCTGTCCATAGGACAACAATCAGTCGTATACTGCACAAATCTGGCCTTTATGGAAGAGTGGCAAGAAGAAAGCCATTTATTAAAGATATCCATAAAAAGTGTTGTTTAAAGTTTGCCACAAGCCACCTGAGAGACACACCAAACATGTGGAGGAAGGTGCTCTGGTCAGATGAAACCAAAATCGAACTTTTTGGCAACAATGCAAAACGTTATGTTTGGCGTAAAAGCAACACAGCTCATCACCCTGAACACACCATCCCCACTGTCAAACATGGTGGTGGCAGCATCATGGTTTGGGCCTGCTTTTCTTCAGCAGGGACAGGGAAGATGGTTAAAATTGATGGGAAGATGGATGGGAAGATGGATGGAGCCAAATACAGGACCATTCTGGAAGAAAACCTGATGGAGTCTGCAAAAGACCTGAGACTGGGACAGAGATTTGTCTTCCAATAAGACAATGATTCAAAACATAAAGCAAAATCTACAATGGAATGGTTCACAAATAAACATATCCAGGTGTTAGAATGGCCAAGTCAAAGTCCAGACCTGAATTCAATCGATAATCTGTGGAAAGAACTGAAAACTGCTGTTCACAAACGCTCTCCATCCAACCTCACTGAGCTCGAGCTGTTTTGCAAGGAGGAATGGGCAAAAATTTCAGTCTCTCGATGTGCAAAACTGATAGAGACATACCCCAAGCGACTTACAGCTGTAATCGCAGCAAATGGTAGCGATACAAAGTATTAACTTAAGGGGCTGAATAATGTTGCACGCCCAATTTTTCAGTTTTTTATTTGTTAAAAAAGTTTGAAATATCCAATAAATTTTGTTCCACTTCATGATTGTGTCCCACTTGTTGTTGATTCTTCACAAAAAATTACAGTTTTATATCTTTATGTCTGAAGCCTGAAATGTGGCAAAAGGTCACAAAATTCAAGTGGGCCGAATACTTTCGCAAGGCACTGTATATATATATATATACATATATATATATATATATATATATATATATATATATAAAACCTTGGATTGAGTGTTTTGCAAGATTCTTAAATAAGTTTTGACTTGATAAACAAGCGATGTCTTGATATATAAGTAACGTCACGTCACAACTGAGTATTAGAGAGAAGAGTGGCTCCTCTAAGTGCAGCAATATGGTTACATTTACTGAAGGTACAATATTTAGCAACTCACATGGTTGATTATTAAAACAGGCACATCTTTGTTTGCAGTCATCGACTGCAGACTGACGGCAGTGATAGCCGGAGGTCTGGAGGATGGTCTATGTGGACACCTTCACCCCGGATGCCTGCATACTTAGATGTGCCTGTTTTAATCATTAGTCATGTGAGTTGCTAACTGTTGTACCTTCATTAAATGTAACCATACCGCTACACTTAGAGGCACCTCTCTTCTCCTGCTGGATTTTGCTTTTAATCCCCTTGTGGAGGCTTCCATTTGTGGATGGACATTTTATGGTTACACAACCTATAAAATTGCTAAAGTCTTTTTATATGGGCTATAAACTGAAGGACTTATGAATAAATGATTGTGGAATGAATCATCTGAGTTTCCATTATTTCTTAGGGGGAAATTTACTTTGATATATGGGTGGATTGGATTACAAGCATGTTTGCAATCCAAGGTTTTACTATATATATTTATATATTTATATTCATTATACTGCAAAAGATTTGTGGTCAGTGAGTATTTTATGATTTGATTTTTAATTTATATGCTGTTCGAATAGGTAGCAGCTTGAGTTATGTATTTATAATGTTTCCCAATCAGGAAAATGGTGCCTATTAGCTTATATTAAAGTATCTATAAGAAAATGGCATGGACACCGGAAGTGACGTTTTTGTCCACAGGAAAATTACGTTTTGAGCGGAAATGATGTAAGGCGATACTCCGCCTAAAGGCTACAAATATAGGGCCACTCAGATGGCATACTAGAGAACCCTGAGGACTGGAAACGTGTTGGGTGATGCCACTTACATAACGTCATGCCGCCGCGAGTGCCGGTCGTGACGGGGTTTACATGTGAGTGCTCTATGCAATTTCTGCTAAGCTCATGTATGGTTTTAAGCTGGATTCTTAATAAACCATACTACAATATGATAATTTGCTTCCTTTGTTTGGTATAATGATGTGGTGGGAGCGACAGATTGTCCAATAATAATTTACCGTTTGAGATCCCTGGAACAAGTGGATGTTGGAGGCAGTGTTGCTGGTATCCATATACTCCCTGCTGTATTCACTGGATTGTGACAGGCTCATTGTTTTAATCCATCTTGTGAGTTTGCACTGCATGTGGGGGAGATGAAGTGAAGCACTGAGGCTTTTTGTTTGCCATCATCATGGGTGTTTCTTTTCTATCCACTTCTAACAACATTTGGATGATATACTACACTGCGTTTTTTCTTTTGATCTTTTCACTGTATGGTGGAGAAAGAGATGCAAGCACTCACTCACACACATCAACAGCAGGCTCCTTTTGGAGGCCCACACAGGTATCTTCAGTGGAACTAATATACAGAGCCATTTTCGTTTTTTTTTTTTTATTGAGTGACTTTTTCTCTCATATTTATTTAATAATAAGGACGTTTGCACTTGACACTTTATGGACTTGTTTTGGGATATCATTACCCTAATGAGGACTTTTACACCTTTAATTGAATTACCAGGTGTACTATTAGCTGTACAAAAGCACTGCAATTTTTTGTATATTATTTCATTTGAGGTTGTGTGTTTTCCCTCAATTGCTAGCGGCTTTTACAGCAACTTGCGCTGATCATTTCTTCTAATTTTTATCTATCTATCTATCTATCTATCTATCTATCTATCTATCTATCTATCTATCTATCTATCTATCTATCTATCTATCTATCTATCTATCTATCTATCTATCTATCTATCTATCTATCTATCTATCTATCTATCTATCTATCTATCTATCTATCTATCTATCTATCTATCTATCTATCTATCTATCTATCTATCTATCTATCTATCTATCTATCTATCTATCTATCTATCTATCTATCTATCTATCTATCTATCTATCTATCTATCTATCTATCTATCTATCTATCTATCTATCTATCTATCTATCTATCTATCTATCTATCTATCTATCTATCTATCTATCTATCTATCTATCTATCTATCTATCTATCTATCTATCTATCTATCTATCTATCTATCCATCCTCTACTTGGTGTGACCACCTTTTGCCTTCAAAACAGCATTAATTATTCTACACACTTATATTTGCACACGGTTTATGAAGGAACTTGGCACACATCTTTTGTGGATGTAGGCTGCCTAAAAAATAATCCCAAGCAGACTCAATGATGTTGAGATCCAGCCTCTGTGAGAGCCAACCTTCACTTCCTTGGCCGACCAGTGCATCTACGGTCCCCAACGCTGCCCATTTCTTTGTGCTTCTTGAAAAGATCTGGGTAAGTTCCTGTCGCTGCTCTCCATTCCCAGGAACTTACCCATAGCTTGGCGTTCACTTATTTTTACTTGCTTTTACTCGATTTTCACTTTGCACAATATATTTTAACGGCAAATTATAATAAAACATGTTTTAATGGTACTGCACTATCGGAGCTCTTTTTTGTCCTTCTCTTGATCTGGACTTGGAGGATCAGTCTTCAAACACAGGAGTATCACGGAGCAGAGTGAACCATAGAGCCCAGCAGTTACCTACAGGCTTGGGAAGCCATAAGCTCGTAAGGTCTTGGTACTATACGGTACGCAAGACCCAACAAGTCCGGTGAGTGTGCACCCCTTATGTTACAACTTATGCGGATTATACCAGCAGCTGAAACATTGGAGAAATAATACTAGGACATTATTTGCACAAAATCACGAAGAAATTTCACATTGGGACTTTTATAATACTTTGATGAATTGATTTTAATTTTATTTATCTATTGATGTAAATTAACTTCACCCAGCACTTTGCACTTTATCATATGTTTATACAATTTTTGCTATCACCTTTAGGAAACTAATTTTCTTCACTTGATTGTTCACTACTCAGGTGTGTGTACAAGGAATTGTTCACCCCTGACTTAGTTTGCAATACTGTCCCTGCCTATGTTTGTTTCACAAGTAAGGAAGGGACAGCCTTACAAAAAATAAATAAATAAAATAAATAAATAAGTCAAAATGTAAATCCGTACATACAAAAACATAAAAATGTGCGCTGGACCTCTACTTATCACTTTAGGCCTTGCTGATACTTTTTAATAAAGGGGAAGGGTGTGCAGTCCATGGCTGTGGGATTATGTACTACATTTTCCTGTTGCCTGCTTTTCCTCTTAAAATAAAAGTGAAATTGTGCTCATGGAATCAATGAATAAATAGCTGTGAGCACGCTACGGGATATTTGACATAGCAAACAAATATAGTGTATTACAAAATGCCGCTCTTAGATATTGATCAAAACTGTATATTTCATGCATATCATAAACAACAGAAACTGATCAAAATTCAGTCCACAAATTATGAAATATTCCACAAAATTATAACATGCAAGAAATCCAAACAGGGGAGAGATTCAGGAGAGGCTTGCCAGACAAATAAAACCCTCAAATTATAGAGAAGTCATATTTGGCATGATGTGAACAATCCAGTTTAAGTAACGCAGAACACAAACTCATAACTGGAATATCCAGCTAGAGGTGCAACCAGTAGAGCACTTTTCAAACTCACATTCCCAAATGCACAATGTTTAAAGAGAAGAAAGGAGACCGATGTAAAAAAAAAAAAAAAAAAAAAATCTCCCCACCCATCAATGCCCCCAAAGACGTCAAATTTCACAAAACACATAGGGCAGAGCCATTCTACGTGACATCATCATGTTAATGAAATGTTCCCTGGAAGTGCAATTCAGCCATATTTGATTTTGTAAACAACTCTGTGGTGCCCATTTTGATGTGACTGCAATATATTTTTTATAAATAAACAGTTTTATTGGATTTTACACTATCTGAAGCGTCGGTCTTCTTTCTTCTCTAAACAGGGTGCATTTGAGAGTGTGAGTTCTAGAACTGCTATACTGTTTGTAGCTGTAGCTGGCTATTCCCAGGTCTGAGCTTGTGTCCTGCCTTCCTTAACCACTTAATGACCGGAAGGTTTTACCCTCTTAATGACCAGGCCATTTTTTGCCATACGGCACTGCGTTACTTTAACTGACAATTGCCCGATCCTGCGATGCTGTACTCAAATAAAATTGATGTCCTTTTTTTTTCTCATAGAGCTTTCTTTTGGTATTTGATCACCTCTGCGGTTTTTATTTTTTGCACTATAAACAAAAAAAAGAGCAACAATTCTGAAAAAAAAACAATATTTTTAACCATATGCTATAAAACATATCAAATTAAAAAAAAAAAATCTTATTATTTCATCAATTTAGGCCAATATGTATTCTGCTACATGTTTTTGGTAAAAAAAAAATCCCAATAAGTGTATATTGATTGGTTTGCACAAAAGTTATTGCGTCTGCAAACTAGGGGATAGATTTATGCCATTTTTATCTTTTTTTATTATTTTTTACTAGTAATGGCAGCAATTAGCAATTTTTACTGGGACTGCAGAATTAAAGCAGACAGATCGGACATCTAACTGACACTTTTGAGGGGACCAGTGACATTGCTACAGTATTCAGTGCTAAAAATATCCACTGTTACTGTACTAATGACACTGGCAGGGAAGGGGTTAAAACCAGGGGGATAAAAGGATTAAGTGTGCTCCTAGGAAGTGCTTTCTAGCTGTGTGGGTGAGGTACTCAACATCAACAGATGAACACAGAGACCTGTGTTCCTAAATAGTGGGAACACAGGATCCCTGTGTTCATCTGTGACAAACATAGGCAGACTGCCGTCCTGTCTCCATGGGGAGCGATCGCGGGTGGCCAGTGAACAACGCTCCTCCTCTGGCCAATCAGCACGTGTGCGTGCCCCCACTTTCTATTGCATGAAGCGACATACAGGTATGTCATTTTGTGTAATAGAGCTGGCCTCCTGCAGTAAAACTATGGCGGCTGGTCGGCAAGTGGTTAAACTGGATTGTTAACATCATGCCTAATATGACTCCTCTGCTGTATCTCTGCGGTGGTGGAGATTCTGGTGGAAAGAGACGCACACTGTTTGGATTTCCTGCATTTTATAATTTAGTGGAATATTTCACGATTTGTGGATTCCCCCCCCTCCCCCGCTCTCCCTCCTCCCACATTTGCTCTTGCCTGCTGATTACCCCTGGCCTAAAGACTTCCTTTCTCCATGTTATGCTGCCAGCTCTTTTCCCTGAATTGTGGAAAGGCCATATATTTTCAAAATTGAAAAAAGAAACCCCCTTAGGTTTATGGGACTTTAAAGGTAACAGTAAAGGCTCTCTCAGGAGAAAATTTTTTACGTGTAATAAAGATAAAATTTATTTAGAAAAGGTGTAGATATAACAAATAATCATCATAAACTGTACATATTTATAATCATAGACTCGAAAAAAGCATGAATGATACAATACAGTTATAGGTACATAGCAGAGTCCAACGCGTTTCAAACCGTTTGTTTAGTACATAAATCTTCCTCAGGGAATCTGCATATGTTCCTGAAATACATAATTGAATATAAATTCCAAGAAACAGAATATACATAGGCATTTTACAATGAAAGTTTTTTTACATGAAAAGAAGTATTATTTGCATCTGCGACCACATGTTGCCCTGAAAGTGCCCTGGAAAGCCTATTGCTTATCCAGGATACCCCTAGAGAAGAAACCTACTCCCAGAGATTGGGGGGGGAAGAAAAAAGGGGGGGGGGAAGGAAAAAGAGACCCCTTGTGTTAAGGAACATACCTGCAAAACAGTAGAGCCCAATAGGGTTCCCCTTCGGGGGGTAAGAACTCCCATGCGTTGAGAGCTAGAGTCAGGTATAAAGATTTATTCTTTATCTGAAACAGCGAGTATATTTGTAAGAAACTGTCAGAGATCCTGGATTAATGTAAATATGTTTACAAACATTATTACAGAAAATATTCATGTAAATTCACCTGTTATGATGATTTTCGTGTAGACATATAAAAGAAAAAGAAAAAGGGGAACGAAACCAGGAAAAACAGGGAAAAAGGAGAAAACGGATTTTTCCAAAAGAAATATTATTATCTTCCGATGTATATATCTCCCAGATTTGCCATGTGCCTACCGAGTGGTAGATATAGGTCTCCAATATTGAGACTCTGCATATGCTTGTTGATGCGTTTTCCTAGTTCTTGCTTGGTCTTCCCGACATAGAAGGCCTTACATTCGCAACGCATCAAATACACAAGCCCCCTAGTTTTGCAATTCACAAAATGTCTGGGTTGAAAGATTTCACCATTGGGGAGTGTGGTTGTTTTACATCTAACTATCACTTTGCATTGATCACATCTACCACAAGGAAATGTGCCTTTTTGTTGACATGGATCCCCTCTATTAGGGCCTCACCTCTCATAGAAATCTGGGTAACTTTCTCATTTATATCTCAGATACCTTCTCCTTTTTCAAACTAGGACCATTACAACATTGTATACCCTTCCTTTCTTCTCCCTCCCCCCATCGTGAATATGTGACAGTACAAAGATACTAAACTTTATGAGATATCATATCTCTGAGTGGGTCATAAAAATATCAACACTATAATATATTAATATATCCCAAATAGGATACACATCTAAATTGTTTAAATTTAATATGTGATGCATTCTGCGATTAACATTTTTCCCTTTTGTCGCAGGCCAATTGTGGGTGGGTTTACAACTGCAGACCCGGTCAGGGTCTCTTCTGTGCAAAATCCCCCATATTGGGGAATCTTTGCCCTCCTTGCCCCCTTCTCCTGTGCACCAGGGGATTCCCTGTTCCCTCCTGATGAACCTCCCCCTTCTAGATTTTGCTATCTCTTTCTCTCCCACTGTGTAGGCATACCAGCTGACTTGTATCCCTATCCATGCAATTTACATCAACATGGCTTTTGTATCATTCTTTTTTTCTTTCCCTTCGGGGGCTCCCCTGCAAATGAGAGCCCGGCACGGGTGAGACATCTCCTATGGGGACCATTTATAGGCCCCTAACATCTGGAGAAACAAGCGTTCTCGGGATGTTAACAGTTGGTTGCAATGCTCCATATGTTTCTTTCTGAAACCCCTGGATAACTTTTCCAGGGGATATACGCATTACCCGTGTCCGGGGCGTTATCTTTTAGAGATTTCCCCTTTTCTAAATAAGTGTCCATTAGCAGTCTCCATATACGATATAGAGAGGCATTATTTACCATAATTACGAACTTTACTTTAATAATATTTATAAAAATCAAATTCAACTTGGAGAGAGGAAAATCTTCCTCTTCCTCCTTTCTTTTCCCTCTCTTTTCTATGTTCCTGAAAAAAACAAAATTTAATTAAAAAATTATTCCCCATTTATGTATCTACTGTATGACTATACCGCTATAACTAAGGCGGACATACAGTGGAGTCTATTAGAGAGAAGGGCGGATATTATGTCACCGCCAGTCCAGCGGAATCATCTTCGGGCATTTCAGGCGGAAATGACACACATCGGAGCCATTGATCTGGGCGGATGTGATGTCACCGCCAGTCCGAGGAACTTCCGGTGGCAAAAGACGGATATGACGTAATCACCCACAGAGTTCCCGCGGGAATCACTACGAGACTCTCGGACACTTTCTAGGTATTTAAGGGGACGCCGAGAGCCAGAACGGAGAGCTATCTCTCCGATGCAACACAGGACGTTTATCGCTCTGATATTTACACAGAACAGTGAGTACTCTGGAGGAGACCTGCAAAACTTCTTTCTTAACCGTTATGGCAATCTATTGAAAGAGGGTTTTATTTTCCCCTTATGTTATTATCAGGACCCATAGGACGAGTAACGGTAGATTACATCCTATATCTTATGGGATGATACGCCGCTGTCTCCATTGGATACGGTGACGACAGGCTTCAGTCTGAACGGTATAATCTCTATAGGTGGAATACCTATTTACAACTAATATTAAGATATGTAAAAATGTATACGTACATATGCATATTCTCTCTGTCCTATACCTTTCAGGCAAGGATCTATATTCCCATTAGGAAGATACAGGTTTCCTTAAAACCCTTACCTCAACCTACTCTTGGAGGCCGATGGGATACCCCACACCCTCCAATAAATTAGTGAGGTAAGAGTTACCACATTCGAATTACTGAATATGCTATACACGTTATCCTGATTTATAAAGGCTGAAAAGACACATCTTCTTCTCCCCTAATAGGATCCTATTATAATAAATCTGGGAGATATATACATCGGAAGATAATAATATTTCTTTTGGAAAAATCCGTTTTCTCCTTTTTCCCTTTTTCCCTGTTTTTCCTGGTTTCGTTCCCCTTTTTCTTTTTCTTTTATATGTCTACACGAAAATCATCATAACAGGTGAATTTACATGAATATTTTCTGTAATAATGTTTGTAAACATATTTACATTAATCCAGGATCTCTGACAGTTTCTTACAAATATACTCGCTGTTTCAGATAAAGAATAAATCTTTATACCTGACTCTAGCTCTCAACGCATGGGAGTTCTTACCCCCCGAAGGGGAACCCTATTGGGCTCTACTGTTTTGCAGGTATGTTCCTTAACACAAGGGGTCTCTTTTTCCTTCCCCCCCCCTTTTTTCTTCCCCCCCCCAATCTCTGGGAGTAGGTTTCTTCTCTAGGGGTATCCTGGATAAGCAATAGGCTTTCCAGGGCACTTTCAGGGCAACATGTGGTCGCAGATGCAAATAATACTTCTTTTCATGTAAAAAAACTTTCATTGTAAAATGCCTATGTATATTCTGTTTCTTGGAATTTATATTCAATTATGTATTTCAGGAACATATGCAGATTCCCTGAGGAAGATTTATGTACTAAACAAACGGTTTGAAACGCGTTGGATTCTGCTATGTATCTATAACTGTATTGTATCATTCATGCTTTTTTCGAGTCTATGATTATAAATATGTACAGTTTATGATGATTATTTGTTATATCTACACCTTTTCTAAATAAATTTTATCTTTATTACACGTAAAAAATTTTCTCCTGAGAGAGCCTTTACTGTTACCTTTAAAGTCCCATAAACCTAAGGGGGTTTCTTTTTTCATTTTATGACGGGATTATGGTAACCAATTACCTGGTAGCTATCTACATCATTCTATAGGCCATATATTTTCTTCTGCAGCCCTGCCTTTAGTGCAAAGGAAACTGGCCACAATCAGGAAATGTGACAAAGAGATTGTTGCAGCACATCCTGATAGTGACACTTTTGGGCTACATCTGGGGTGGTCTGAATTTGCTGTAGAAGGAAAACCCGCTGCCTGCTGTATGTTTTAAAAATCACTTTTCTTTTAAAAATGCATTGCATTCCATGGCTGTGCCTGGATCCTAATGCCCTTTTTTGACAATCCCTCGCCTATTAGCTTTGGCCAGAATTTATTATCAACATTTGTCCCAAGTAGATCTCAATAGAGTTCAGTTTTAAGCTTGCAATTTTGAGACTTCACACAGGGTTCGATGAACCCCCACAAACCAAACCCATAATGGAATTGTTCCCAACCTTGTGGCTGCACTCTTTGGCAAAATGTTTTACAGGAGTTTGGAGTGTGTGAGGTCAGGTACATACAATGCATCTGAAAAGTATTCACAGTGCCTCACTTTTTCCACATTTTGTTATGTTACAGTCCTATTCCAGAATGGATTCAATTCAGTATTTTCCTCTATATTCTACAAACAATACCGCATATTGACAACGTGAAAGAATTGTGTTTGAAATCTTTGTAAGTTTTTTTGTAAATAAAAAAATGAAAAAATCATATGTATATAAGTATTCACGGCCTTTGCCATGACATTCAAAATTGAGTTCAGGGCATTCTGTTTCCACTGATCATCCTTGAGATGTTTCTACAACTTGGTTGGAGTCCATCTGTGGTAAATTCAGTTGATTGGACGTGATTTGGAAGGGCAAACACTCCTGTCTATAAGTAGTTTGGAACCATCAGGACTCTTCCTAGAGCGGACTGCCCGCCCAAATGGAGCAATCAGGGGAGAAGGGCCTTAGTCAGGGAGGTGACCAAGAACCTGGTGGTCACTCTGACAGAGCTACAGCGTTTCTCTGTGGAGAGAGAAGAACCTTTCAGAAGAATAACCATTTCTAAAGCACTCCACCAATCAGGCATGTATGGTAGAGTGACCAGACAGAGTCCGCTCTTCAGTAAAAGGCACATAACAGCCCGCCTGGAGTTTTTACTAAAAGGCACCTGAAGGACTCTCAGACCATGAGAAACAGAATTCTTTGGTCTGATTGAACAAAGATTGAACTCTTTGGTCTGAATGACAAATGTCATGTCTTGAGGAAACTAGGCACTGCTTATCAACTGGACAATACCATCCCTACAGTGAAGCATGGTGGTGGCAGCATCATGTTGTGGGGATGTTTTTCAGCGGCAGGAAGTGGAAGACTAGTCAAGGGAAAGATGAATGTAGCAATGTACAGAGACATCCTTGATGAAAACCTGCTCCAGAGCACTCTGGACCTCAGACTGGGGAGAGGGTCATCTTCCAACAGGACAGCGACCCTAAGCCAAGATAACAAAGGAGTTGCCTAGCCAGAGCCCAGACTTGAAACTGGTTGAACATCTCTGGAGAGATCTGAAAATGGCTGTGCACTGACACTCCCAATGCAACCTGATGGAGCTTGAGAGGTCCTGCAAAGAAGAATGGGAGAAATTGCCCAAAAATAGGTGTGCCAAGCTTGTAGCATCATATTCAAAAAGACTTAAGGCTGTAATTTGTGCCAAATGTGCTTCAACAAAGTACTGAGCAAAGCCTGTGAATACTATTGTACATGTTATTTTTTCCCATTTTTTTTTTATTTTTAAATTTTCAGATTTCAAAAAAACTTCTTTCACATTGTCATTGTAGGTTTTTTTTTTTTCTTTTGTAGAATTTAGAGGAACAAAATGAATTGAATCCATTTTGGAATAAGGCTGTAACATAACAAAATGTGGAAAATGTGAAGCACTGTATTTTGAATGAGAAGACCTGGCTCTCAGTTAGTGTTCCGATTCATACTAAAGGTGCTCAATAGGGTTGAGGCCCTGGGCTCTGTGTAGGCCACCAGAATTCCTCCACAGCTATTCCACCATACCACATCTTTATTGAACTGGAAAAGAAAAGAGTCTTTCTTAAACTGTTGCCACAAGTGCACAATTTTCTAAAATGTCTTTGAATGGTGTAACATAGAACCCTTTACTGGAAAATAAATATTTTGGAGGTTGTTATATACTTTTGTTCTTATATTACTGTATGTCTGTGCATTACCTGGTCAGATACGCCTTCTCCATAGCGAAGAAGTGTCACAAAATGTTCACAATTATTCCCCAATAGATCATAACTTATTTCTTGGCCAATAAGAATTTCAGCCCGCTGGATTATTTCTTCAGCTGGAAGTGGGGTGTATTTGTCATCATACTTATTGTTCACTTTGTAAGTGTCATTTCCCACCACATCCTTCAGAAGCTGCATCTTCACAAGGGCTTTTCTACTGAAGACAGACTTTGCACTTGAAAATGAAGCAGCGGTGCTCTCTTCTGCAAGTGAAAGTATCAACATGTCAATGTTAAACAGTACAGTACCTATCTGTAAGGTAATAAAAAAACACTAGTGAGTAAAATGTAGATAGTAGCCATGCTGCTGGTGTTTCCTGTTATCCATGGCTACATTCCAAGTGAAAATGGCAAAATAGCTGTTTCACATTATCATTCTCTTTTATCATATGACTTATTTCATAACACTACACACACCAAAACTAATTTTATACATGCTTTTTATTATTTTGCATATTAAAAAAGAGACTGAAAATTAAAACAATGAAAGTTTATTAGATTTTATCTAATAATGCAGATACTATAGTCACCTTCATTATGTTGGTACTCTTTCTACCTCATATTTCATATGCATAAATTATACAAATAATAAAAGTCAGGTGTAACCAGGACTGGCCTAGAAACGTATATCCCTATCCCCTATTGGACTCCTATATTTTAAAATGTTAACATCTGATTTCTTGTGAACAAAACAGGACATAAAGCTCTGTGTGTGTGTGTGTGTGTGTGTGTGGGGGGGGGGGGGGGGGGTGATAATGCCATATCTGCTGTCTCTGAGAATCATGAGAATCTGCTGGTGAATGAGCCCAATTGGGTTCATCAGTAAAATAATTTGGAGTAAACCAGGCCTGTATGTGGCTTTCAGAGCAAAATTGTGAACTTTCAGTTATTCGATCACTGAGAAAAGTCTTACCTAATGGTGCCACATTGATGACGTAACCATCACCTAGGTATAGTGCCCAATGCTGATATGCTGGTCGAAAAATTTCAATCAAGTCCCCGGGCTGGAGATTATTGGGGACATCCTCTTTGTTTATGTCACTTGAAGCCATCTGTAATGAGCAAAAATTGTTCTTTAAATCTTAAAATTATATATTTTATTTGCAACAAAAAGTCACCCAATTGGAGATTTGAAGATTGTAAGCAGAACACACTAAATATCACTCATAAATAATGCCTAATGGGCCAATTCACTAAGAGTTAAATAACAGCAAATAAAATGCAGTAAAATAACGCATGCGGTAAATCAGTTGCGAAAGTTCAATTCACTAAGAATTTAGCGTTAAATAATGAATGCTATATTTTTCTGATTGTTTGGTGACTGCAGCATTTACCCATGTGGTAATTAAGCGCACGTGTTCGGGGTTAAGGGTTGTTTAGGTAGTTTGTTTGGGTAATTTCCTTATAGCATTTTACATTTTACCGTTTTGTTTGTTATTTTTCTATTGCAAAAAAATATTTTTTGATCTAACATTTTTTACAGTCATTTGTATTTGGTGGCATTGAAATTTGGACTACCTTCTCAAATTGATTTCTCCTGATGCTTGGTAATCCAAGCTGTGTCTTTTCCATGTGGAAATCTGTTGCCTGAAAATAGCTGTTAAGCTATGTTTCGCTCCTTTACTAAATCCATCATGCCATACATTCCTAAAAATGTGTTTTTTTTTGTAAATGCATGGCGTACTAGAGCTGTTGAACGTGCTGTTTACTAGACTGTTCTATGTTTTTTGCCCAGTTATGTGCTGCTGCCTATGTTTATATTGTGGAAACTAAAGAAAACTTGACTATATATATTTTTTTTAAACATTTTTCATGTTCCTATCAATGTTTAACTTGGCCACTTCAAGAGGTCACTTCTAGCTGGACTAATTGTCATGGTTGTCATACTCCATTGTTGCTTTTTTGTAAGCAACGTGTACTTTAAAAAAAAAATGTTCTTGATGTTAAATTTCAGCCGATGTCTGCATTTAATTTGCACTGCACGTCATGCCTTTTTGCTTTAATAAATAAATACTTGTGTACTCGTGATGTTCTGTGGGTGGAAATCCCCTTTCTGAGGTTTTGAATAGACCTCTCTTTCTGGTACTGGACTGGTTACTGGCACCAAAAGGGTGTTATTAAATATCACACCTTTTTTAGATCCTGTTACATTTGTGAATTGGATTTAACAGATTACCGCATGGTTTTTTGCAATATTTGCCAACATTTTGTCATGTTTTTATTGTTGTGCCTGAAGTCACAAGGCCAGGAAGTAAGGGGTAATACTCCCAGAGAGGACACATGGCAAAAAGACAAAACCTTCCCCTTGCAAGCCCTAAAAGTTTGTGCTAATTATATACTGAAACATAAGCAGCTTAAGAAAGAATGTTTCGATCAGCTAAAAAATTTGTGTTCATAGTACAGTTTAATGTATTGTCATTGCTCATGGCCAGCACTTAGTTTGCAGAGCAAATAAATATAGAATAAGACATATTAGGGGTTATTTACTAAAACTGGAGGGTGCAAAATCCGGTGCAGCTTTCCAAGGAAATCAGCTTCCAAGTTTTATTGTCAAAGCTTACTTTATTAAACTGAAGTTTGAAGCTAATTGACTACAATGCACAGCTGCACCAGATTCAGAGTGCTCCAGTTTTTGTAAATCTCCCCCATTATTTCTTGTTTTTCACTTCAAGTGGTCAGCAAATGTGTTTAATCAGTAAATTATGTCTCTTAAGGAGCATTTTGTTATTTCAACAAAGTCAAACATAACTTTTGTTGACGATCTTATTTCAAAAGTTCTCAAGGTACTAGAGAGGTCTTTCATCTAAGCAGGGGTCACTGTTCCTAAACTGAGGCCTTGGATGAAATGCAACAGATGTGGCCCACCTTCTTTGTTGCATCACTTATGAAGATTGTGTTATTCCTGGCCAGCTGTTCTCAAAACTGAATATCTAAAATAAATAAATAAAAGCTGCATTGCCGTTGTTTGTACTATTCCATAAACTGCAGATGGCCCTTAGGATTTAATATTGATTTTGGCAAAGTTCATTCAGACAATATTTGCATCGGAAGTCTAAGAGTGTGCTATCTGCAAAATATTTTTTTTTCTCATCTTAGAGAATTGTCAAAGGGAACAGGTGTCCTAACTGGAGGATTTTCCCGCACTTGCTGGTGTCAACTGTTTTAGAGTTCCCATTACTTTCTGTCTCAGTAACAATGGCTTTACCCAATGGAGACAAAGATAGCAATACAAGCCTGAGATTCTAACCTTTCCCCACTCTATTTAAAGTTAAAAAAATATTTTCCTTCATCAACACTTTCAAGTTATTGTAAAGTATTATTTTTTCTTTTTAAAATAACAAACATGTCCTACTTACCTGCTCTGTGCAATAGTTTTGCACAAACCGGCCCAATCTTCCTCTTCTGGGGTTCCCTGCCGGCAATGTGGGCTCTTCCTCTTCTCCATGTGCCTCCATAGGAAGCTGCTTTTTATGGGGGTATTTGTGTAGGCTCAATCCCGTGCCCCACCCCATTGACACAAATAGTACAGCTTGGCTACGCCCCCAATCCCTCATCACTTGATTTTATTGACAGCAGCAGGAGCCAATGGCTTCCACTGCTCTCATTGAGTCCAGTGTGGAGGGAGAGAGAGAAAGCAGCACTAGGGCACAGGGCTGGTTTGAGAACAGGCTCAGGTAAGTATATGGGAGGGAGAGGGGGCGGGTCAACAAAAAAATATTTTTTTACCTTAATACAGAGAATGCATTAAGGAACCTTCAGCCTTTGTACCCACTTTAAAGAGTAGGTGGGGGTTAGGCACTGGCCACACACTTTTCTCTACATATCCCCAATCTTCTTTTGAAAAAGTGGTATGAAGATTGTGTTATTCCTGGCCAGCTGTTCTCAAAACTGATTGGCCCCTGAGGTTACAGATATTGCCGATATTTAGGGAAAGTGCATGTCCTGGGGTGATGTCTGCAGCTAGAGGCATCAACCCGGTACCGGTGTCCATAGTCGACAGCCGGCTGACTTGTAAGGACAACCGATGCGGCTGAGAAGCCGCTCGGCTGTAATTACAAGGAGCGGGAGGGGACATCCCCCCTCCCGCCGCCTTCCATGGCTCACCCGGGTCTCCCGTCCCATCCTACCTCCACCACCGCCACCGCCAAAGAGAAGACCCGGTGTAGCATGAAGATGTGTCCCCATTAAAGCCTTTATCCCTGCCGCAAGTGCACATGCGCCGGTCTCCATGTAAAAACCCTGAAAGTGATGTCATCATGACATCACTTCCGCGTACTCGGCGCCACATTAAAAAAACTGACAGCATTCAAAACAGCCAAACGTGGAGTTTTTAATGCTTTTCAGTCTTGAGGAAGGGTTTGGGGTCTTTTAGACCCTCAGATCCCTCCACAAGGAGTACCTTTAGAAAAAAAAATGTTTTTTACATGTCCGAAAATATCGGCCGATACCGATATCCGCTGATAAAAATATCGGTATCGGCATTAAAAAAAACGATATCGGTCGATCACTAATTAGAACCCCTGTCGAGCTTTACTACTATTCCAGTATTCCATTATAAAGTGATCACTTCCTGTCTTGCTGACAATGTTTAACTAGATAAAAAGTGAGGCAAACTCTCCAACAGCAACACAGACAGAAATAAAAATGGGTACAGCAGGGAAGAATAGTGCCTTTGTCCGATTTTCTGTTTCTCTGTTGCAGATTTTCCCTCACTTGCTGTCTTACATCTTTAACAAATCTCAGGATAGCAGTAAAAATCCCAACAGAAGCTCTACTTCCACTGAACCTGAAAAAATGAGAGAATTGCTAATTGATTCCTTTTTGATTTTCTGCAATATCAAGAAATTTAGTAATCCAGGTCATAAAAATAATTAACTGTATGTTTCTCTGCAGACTGTGCAGTCTGTACGCATGACATCAGAAGAACCAAAAATACACCAATGCTCATCACTATTTATAAGCTCATAACCTTGTGTGTACACGCTAATCCTCCTGCTAGCTGGCAGTCTGTGAACAGAGCTGAAATGTAAAGCAACATGATTGGTTGCACATAAACCAAGAATAACTATAAAGAATTATCATGCTGGAGAATAGGGATGATCGAACGGTTCGGGTCGACCATCGGTTCGACCCGAACATTGGATGTTCGAGGTTCGGCCAAATTTAGAACTTTTTGCTGAAAAAGTTCGGAATTCGGCAACCAGAGCCGACCAAAATGCAATGGGACAGGAAATGGGCTTTAAAAGCCCGTGATTGGACCAGAACCATTAGTAAAAGCCAATTGAGGGGGCAGGAGAATACTAGGAGTGTGATTGGAGTGACTAGGGGGTCCCTAGGCCAATCATTAGTGAATACGCCCCCCAGTATATAAAATAGCCCCCGCCAAATTCCTAGCATTGTTATACAGGGACATGGAAGAGAGTGGAAGCAGTTCTGTTAATTTTGCTTCAAAAGTGTCATTTAGTATTTATTAGTGTGTGGAAAAGGATATCTAGTGTAGTTAGAGTGCTTTTTTCCACTTTAGTTAGATGCAAAAATTTTGTTTCTGTAGGGAAAGTGTTAAGTGCCAGGGTGTCCGTAGTGTAGTCTAGGGTGAACTGACTCTGACTGCAATGGCAGGGTGACCAAACCCTTCCATATTAGGGTGACCGCTATAGAGAAAAGATTGTTTCTCTTAGGTCACATTCAGAGCACTGATATGGCTTCTCGCCTGTCAGCCTGCTTTTTGGCTGCAGGCGTTTATAGGGATTTTTTGAGGACATGTTTGGAGTCAGGCATGACATCTGAACATGTGTATAGGGGGGTATATATACACACCCATGTATGTATATATACACCTGCTCATATATAGGTGTGAAAGGAGCAGAAAAATGCCCAAAAAACGCCAGCTGCAAAAACACACCTGGGCGTTTTTTTTTTGGCGCTGGCGTTTTTTTGGGCATTTTTTTAGGTTCTTTGGAGGCAGGCAAAACATCTGAAATTCTGTATAGGGGTATATATATATACACACACACTTATATGTATTTTACACTTACACATATATAGGTGTTATAGGAGCGGAGCCATATTGGTGTTAATTATTTAATTAGCGCAAGTATAGTGTTCTGCTACTTTCACACCTATATATGTGTATGGGTATATATACATATAAGTATGTGTGTATATTTACCCCTACACAGAAGTTCTGATGTTTTGCCTGCCTCCAATAACCCCCAAAAAATGCACAAAAAAACGCTTACTACTAAATCGGCAAGGTGTGAAAATAACGGAGCCATATCCCTGTTCTATAAGTGACATAATACAAACAATCTTTTTTTTTTTCTGGTTCTGGACATGCTACAGAGCTGAAACTTCACAGGTACACGTTTTAGACCCCCCAGACACTAAATACAAAGTCAAAATCAAAAAATCTCTTTTTTTTTTTTATTTTTTCAATAATTGGCTCTCTATCAAAAATGACAATTTTTAAGAACTTTTTTTTGTGTGATTAATAGTCCCTGGGGCATGACCCAGAACCCTAGGCATTTTTTAGGGGCATTTATTGGGTTTTAGAGCTTCAAAATGGTGTTTTTTGATTACCGAAGTTCGGGTCCCATTGATTTCAATGGGGTTCTGAAATCCGGGCCGAACTTTTGGGAAGTTCGTGTGTTCTGGTCGAACCAAACTTTTCAAAAGTTTGATCATCCCTACACAGGTGAGAAAAATTGCACCACATCCCCGGTAATAGATACAAAGTATGAATAGGGATTTTTGGGACTAAATAAAAATACTTACTTACTTACTATACTAGTGCCATTTCAAACTTTTACACATTTTTAAATGTTCATGTTACTTTTTCTAATAAAATGCTTCAAGTATTTTAATAAATCATTTCATTTTCTCCATTAATTCATTTTTCTTGACACTCATGCACCATTAAAGTCCCAAAAATCCCTATACATACTTTGCAAGAATAACTATACCTATGAAGATTTTATTTCCATTGACTTCAGAAGTTTGTCATTAGGACTAAAGCTCTTAACAGACTGTATTTTTATTTATGAACCAGAGATCCACTTTAACTCAAACTGTTTAAATAAAAGCCATTTTTGTAACATAACAGCGGAAATATAATACATTTTATTTTGAAGATAAATCCACACTTTTTTTTTGCTTTGTCCTTTTACACATATATAGAAATCACTAGGGAATACACACAGCAATTTGAGTAAATGAGGGCACTGGATGGGGGATTCTGGAATCTTGGAGCACAGATGTAGCTTTTAAAAGTACATACAGACAAAGAATAACAGATTCATGTACCTGTTAACCTGAACATTCTCTATGCATTAACCCAGGCCTGAACAATTGAACAATTGAAGCAGAACATCCCCATGGAAACAGTGCTAGTATATTAGACTATGTACAAGAACAGAAGAGACATGGCTGCAAAGCTGTGATAATATATACATATATATATACTGTATATAAATGTATTTATTTATTTTTGAAGAATACCTATACCTATCATTAAGCTGCCATCGCAGTTAAAGTGGGACATTGAAGAGGCTTGTGGCTCTAGTCTATGCCTGTTACAATCATTGCCCCCAACTTTAACATAGATACTTAATAAACCTGAATTTACATAAACTGTTTAAACTGTGCTGTCATTTGGTAAACTAGTCCTTAAAAGGTGCAGTCAGATGACTCCAGCCCCCTTACGAAGCTACAAAAACTCAAAAATATGGCACTCTCATTTCCGAATGCACTGTATTTTACCGCTTAACCACTTCTGGACAGGAAGATTCCCCCCCCCTTTGACCGGGCCATTTTTTGTGATTTAGTACTGCGTTACTGTAACGGACAATTGCGCAGTTGTGCAATGATGTACCCAAATAAAAATGATATCCTTTCCTTCCCACATAAACAAAAAAAGAGCGACAATTCTGAAAAAAAAACAATATTTTTCACTTTCTGCTTTATAACACCCCCCCCCCCCCCCCCAAAAAAAAAAATGTGAAAATCGATTTTTTTTATCATTTTAGGCTTATTTGTATTCTGCTACATAGGTTTGGTTAAAAAAATCCCAATAAGCGTATTTTGATTGGTATCGTGTCTACATAATAGGGGAAAGACTTATGTCATTTTTATTTATTTATTTTTTTACTAGTAATGGCGGCGATCAGCGATTTTTAGCAGGACTTCGACATTGCGGCGGACAGATCAGACCCCTAACTGACATTTTTGACACTTTTGGGGGGACCAGTGACCTTACTACAGTAATCAGTGCTAAAAATATGCACTGTTACTGTAATAATGACACTGGCAGGGAAGGGGCTACCCAGGGGCGATCAAAGGGTTAAGTGTGAGCCTAGGGGGTGTTTTCTAACTGTGTGGGGGTGGTCTTGTAATATCAACACAGAGACCTGTGTTCCTAAATAGCAGGAACACAGGGGCTCTGTGTTGATACCAGAGAAAACAACAGCCTGCTGTGTAGAGAACAGCAGACCGATGTTCTCTCTTCAAGGGGAGCGATCGTGGGTGCCCAGCGGCAATTGTGGCCTAAGTAAACAAGGCAGATCGCCATTCTGTGACAGGAGAAGACAGAGATCTTGTGTTTCTGCTAAGCAGGAACATGGATCTTTGTCTTCTTACAGTAAAATTACCCCACACCCAGTTAGAAAGCACCCCCTAGGGCAGTGATGGTGAACCTTGGCATCCCAGTTGTTTTGGAACTATGTTTCCCATGATGCTCTGCTACACTGCAGAGTGCATGAGCATCATGGGAAATGTAGTTGCAAAACATCTGGGGTGCCAAGGTTTGTCATCACTGTAATAGGGACAAATTTAACTCTTTGATTGCCCCTGATGCTAACCAGTGTCATTAATACAATGACAGTGCAGATTTTATCGTACTGATCACTGTATTAGTGTCACTGGTCCCCAAAAAAAGTGTCAAAAGTGTCACCTAGAGGGAGATTTACTAAAACTGGTGCACACAGAATCTGGTGCAACTGTGCATGGTAGCCAATCAGCTTCTAGGTTGTATTTTTACAGCTTAATTAAACAAGCTGAAGTTAGAAGCTGATTGGTTACTATGCACAGCTGCACAAGATTCTGCATGCACCAGTTTTAGTAAATCTCCCCCCTAGTGTCTGATTCGTCTGCAACAATGTTGCAGTCCTGCTATAAGTCGCTGATCGCCGCCATTACTAGTAAGAAAAAAAAAAAATCAATAAAAATACTATACAAATATCCCATAGTTTGTAGATGATGTAACTTTTGGTCAAACCAATCAATATACACTTATTGGGATTTTTGTTTACCAAAAATATGTAGCAGAATACACATAGTAGAAAATAGATGTTTTACATTTTTTTTTATTGGAAATGTTTTAGAGCAGAAAGAAAAAATATTGTTTTTTTTTTTTTTTCAAAATTGTCGGTCTTTTTTTGTTTATAGCGCAAAACATAAAAACTGCAGAGGTGATCAAATACCCAAAAAAGAAAGCTCTATTTGTGGGGAAAAAAGGGTACGGCGTTGCACATTAGCACAATTGTCAGTTAAAGTAACGCAGTGCCGTATCGCAAAAAAGGGCCTGGTCATAAGGGTGGTAAAATCTTCCGGAGCTGAAGTGGTTAAACTGTTATTGCATCTAACTGAACAGACATTTTTTATCATATAAAATGCTTGATTAGTAACAATTTTTTTTTCTCCCCCCTCTCCTCTCAGGTTGGGTTTTTGAATTGATGAATGTATGTATTGTTAGTTCCCTAGGGTATTTGTATGTATGTATGTATTGATGTCATTTGTATTGAAATTAATAAAAAGACAAGTTCTAAAAAAAAAAAAAATAAATAACAATTGTTAGCACCCAGCAGTAAGGACAGATAATCTGTATCTATGCCTGTTTGCATAACAGTACATTACCTATATTACCATTTTGTGTTAAGGCTACCATGCAAAGCAGATGGCAGTTTTGAGCTGTGAGTCCCTAGGCGTATTATATTTGTTTCTAGCTTGTTGCAGCTTTGTCTCTCAGCATTCCAGAGCAGCTCCTTGTGATCTGTAGCCAGAAAGTCATGCTGGGGCTTGTAGTTCAACAGGTGTTGTAAGCTTATGTGTGATTTTGATAGCCCCTGACCCTACAATGTATAGAAGAGATTCCAGACAAACACATGGAGCTGTTACTCACCGGTCTGAGCCGGGCATCTCATCTCCACGGTGCACACACACAGGAGCCTTGCTCTCCCGGGGACAGGTGCTCGCTGGTACCTTATGGCTTCCACACCGATTTGTCATGCGTTGCAGCATTGATTGTTATTCAAATAAGGCCTCCCTCAGCCACCAATCAAAATGCTCTGCTACTTATACATCCAGCAAAAGAGCTGCTTCTGGATGCAGCGTGGTACCCAGTCATGTGATGAGGAGCACATTATACGCAGCTATAGTGCTTTTCTTTACCAGAGATGCTCACAGTCACATCCAAACCTTCAGTGCATTCCAGGGCAAAGCTTTTCAAGGCAGTAACATTCATGCAGTTGAAAACAAATTGTATATTCAGTGCATTGTCAGGGACGTAACTCAAAAATCCTAGTCGGCTTTGTGTTGAAGAGGCATCCGGCATTCATGTGTCGTAGAGATTAGTCAGGAGATTGCACATCTAAAAAAACAACATTTCCATGAATGTGTTTACGCGTCTCATTGATGCGTTAGGAGGCTAAACTGCCACTTCTTTACAACAGGTGTGTCACAGCACTCTGGGTAAAGTGAAATCACAAATAATACAATTAATGATATAGAGGTTATAATCAAGAACTCAAATTCAGTGTTTGCTGATGATACCAAATTATGCTTGGAAATCATTTCAACACAGGAAGTGGCATTATTACAGGAAGATCTATAAAAATAGGGGTGGGGGGGGGGGGGGGCGAGCAGCTACATGGCAGATTAGGTACGATTTTGAGAAATGTAATGGTATGCATTTGTGTGTCAAAAATATACATGCAAATTACACATTAGGAGGGGCTTCCCTAGAAGAATTTGTGATGGAAAAGGATCTGAAGGTGCTTGTAGATCACAGACTTAGCTGCAGCGTGGCACTGAATGGCATTGCTAACAAAGATAGCAAAATACTGTCATGGCATTGAAAAGGCCATACATTCCAGAAATAAATGAGTAATTCTACCCCTATACAAAACACTAGTTAGGCTTCATCTTAAATATGCAGTTCAGTTCTGGTCATCAGTCCTCAGAAAAGATGTTGAATTAGAAAGAGGCATCAAAATAAATAATGGGGGTGGAGGCCTGATTACATAGAATACAGATATTCACTCTAGAAAAGAGGAGATAGGATTATATTGTACAAATATATCAAACAGAGGCATAACTAGAACCTTCAGGGCCCCGGAGCAAGAAACCATGAAGGGCCCCCCGGACCCCTGGCCGGGCCCTTCCCTTTAAGCCCGGGGCTCTTCCCACTGATCCTGGGGCCCTTTACTCTCATTGCGGGGCCCTTTATTATGGTCTCGCAGTGGGACCCTTTCACAAGTTCTGCAGTGGGTCCCCTTCCTGCCATCTTGGGGCCTCCCCACGGTGGTGGAATGCCAGGGCCCAGTCGCAAGTGTGACCTTTGTGATCCTGGAAGTTCACCCACTGGTGTCAGTAGTTTTTATTTTTTGGTACTTTAATTGTATTATTTTTATCATTTTATTTTATTTTTTTACAATGTCACTGACTATGACTCTTTCCATTCAGAAAAGGAAGGAGCTGGTAAATTACATATTTACCGACCCCTTCCTGGTTGTCTATTGTGACACATCCCCTGCAGCAGCAGGCAGGAGAGGGAAGGGAGCACCTACATGCTGGCCCTGCCCCCACCCCTCCTATTGGGGTGTACAGGGGAGCTGCACAGGCCCCCTGGAGCATAGGGCCCGGTTGCAATTGCAACCCCTGAAACCCCTGTAGTTACGCACCTGTATCAAAGGCAACTTCAATAACTGTATTAAACTGCTCACTGTAAGGTCCCTGAAGAGAACACATGGCCACAATATGAGGTAAGAAGAAAAAAGATGTAGCTTTAGATTGAAGAATACTTTTTTTTGCTTTTAGAACAGTGAAAATGTGGGACTCCTTACCACAGGAAGTAATACTTGCTGAGAGTGTTGATTGCTTCAAGAAATGTTTAGATGTCTTCCTCAGGAAGCCTAATATGCAGGGCTATAGGAATTGTTAGAGAATAAAACACACACATGTGTTTAACTGGATGTCATTAACACATAAATGAATAATAAAGGGATTATTTTCTGTGCGGTCTTGTGCAGATTATTACACAAAAAAGTGTATATATATATATATATACAGTGGGTACGGAAAGTATTCAGACCCCCTTCAATTTTTCACTCTTTGTTATATTGCAGCCATTTGCTAAAATCATTTAGGTTCATTCTTCTTCCTCATGAATGTACACACAGCTCCCCATATTGACGGAAAAACACAGAATTGTTGACATTGTTGCAGATTTATTAAAAAAGAAAAACTGAAATATCACATGGTCCTAAGTATTCAGACCCTTTGCTGTGACACTCATATATTTAACTCAGGTGCTTTCCATTTCTTCTGATCATCCTTGAGATGGTTCTACACCTTTATTTGAGTCCAGCTGTGTTTGATTATACTGATTGGACTTGATTAGGAAAGCCACACACCTGTCTATATAAGACCTTTCAGATCACAATGCATGTCAGAGCAAATGAGAATCATGAGGTCAAAGGAACTGCCTGAAGAGCTCAGAGACAGAATTGTGGCAAGGCACAGATCTGGCCAAGGTTACAAAAAGATTTCTGCTGCACTTAAGGTTCCTAAGAGCACAGTGGCCTCCATAATCCTCAAATGGAAGACGTTTGGGACGACCAGAACCCTTCCTAGAACCCAAAGATCACTGTGGCTGAGCTCCAGAGATGCAGTCAGGAGATGGGAGAAAGTTGTAGAAAGTCAACCATCACTGCAGCCCTCCACCAGTCGGAGCTTTATGGCAGAGTGGCCCGATGGAAGCCTCTCCTCGGTGTAAGACACATGAAAGCCCGCATGGAGTTTGCTAAAAAAACACCTGAAGGACTCCAAGATGGTGAGAAATAAGATTCTCTGGTCTGATGAGACCAAAATAGAACTTTTTGGCCTTAATTCTAAGCGGTATGTGTGGAGAAAACCAGGCACTGCTCATCACCTGCTGTGGGGGTGTTTTTCAGCTGCAGGGACAGGACGACTGGTTGCAATCGAGGGAAAGATGAATGCGGCCAAGTACAGGGATATCCTGGACAAAAACCTTCTCCAGAGTGCTCTGGACCTCAGACTGGGCCGAAGGTTTACCTTCCAACAAGACAATGACCCTAAGCACACAGCTAAAATAACGAAGGAGTGGCTTCACAACAACTCCGTGACTGTTCTTGAATGGCCCAGCCAGAGCCCTGACTTAAACCCAATTGAGCATCTCTGGAGAGACCTAAAAATGGCTGTCCACCAACGTTTACCATCCAACCTGACAGAACTGGAGAGGATCTGCAAGGAGGAATGGCAGAGGATCCCCAAATCCAGGTGTGAAAGACTTGTTGCATCTTTCCCAAAAAGACTCCTGGCTGTATTAGATCAAAAGGGGGCTTCTACTAAATACTGAGCAAAGGGTCTGAATACTTAGGACCATGTGATATTTCAGTTTTTCTTTTTTTAATAAATCTGCAACAATGTCAACAATTCTGTGTTTTTCTGTCAGTATGGGGTGCTATGTGTACATTCATGAGGAAGAAGAATTAACTTAAATGATTTTAGCAAATGGCTGCAATATAACAAAGAGTGAAAAATTTAAGGGGGTCTGAATACTTTCCGTACCCACTGTATATATATATATATACAGTACCTACCAAAAGTGAATACATTACTCACATTTTTGTAAATATTTTATTATATCTTTTCATGTGACAACACTGAAGAAATGACACTTTGCTGCAATGTAAAGTAGTGAGTGTACAGCTTGTAGAACAGTGTAAATTTGCTGTCCCCTCAAAATAACTTAACACTCAACCATTAATGTCTAAACCGCTGGCAACAAAAGTGAGTACACCCCTAACTTAAAATGTCCAACTTGGGCCCAAAGTGTCAATATTTTGCATGGCCACCATTATTTTCCAGCACTGCCTTAACCCTCTTGGGCATGGAGTTCACCAGAACTTCACAGGTTGCCACTGGAGTCCTCTCCCACTCCTCCATGATGACATCACAAAGCTGGTGGATGTTAGAGACCTTGCACTCTTCCACCTTCCATTTGAGGATTCCCCACAGATGCTCAATAGGGTTTAGAGACATGCTTGGTCAATCCATCACCTTTATCCTCAGCTTCTTTAGCAAGGCAGTGGTTGTCTTGGAGGTGTGTTTGGGGTTGTTATCATGTTGGAATACTGCCCTGCAGTCCAGTCTCTGAAGAGTGGGGATCATGCTCTGCTTCAGTATGTCACAGTACATGTTGGCATTCATGGTTCCCTCAATGAACTGTAGCTCCCCAGTGCCAGCAGCACTCATGCAGCCCCAGATCATGACACTCCCACCACCATGCTTGACTAGAGGCAAGACACACTTGTCTTTGCACTACTCATCTGGTTGCCGCCACACACGCTTGACACCATCTGAACCAAATAAGTTTATCTTGGTCTCATCAGACCACAGAACATGGTTCCAGTAACCCATGTCCTTAGTGTGCTTGTCTTCAGCAAACTGTTTGCAGGCTTTCTTTAGAAATCATCATCTTTAGAAGACGCTTCCTTCTGGGATGACAGCCTATGCAGACCAATTTGATGCAGTATCCTGCCTACGTTCTGAGCACTGACAGGCTGACCCTCCACCCCTTCAACCTTTGCAGCAATGCTGGCAGCACTCATACGTCTATTTTCCAAAGACAACCTTTTGATATGAGGCTGAGCATGTGCACTCAACTTCTTTGGCTGACCATGGCGAGGCCTGTTCTGAACCTGTCCTGTTAAACCACTGTATGATCTTGGCCATGTGCTGCAGCTCCGTTTCAGGGTCTTGGCAATCTTCTTATAGCCTAGGCCAGGGGTCCTCAAACTATGGCCCGCGGGCCGCATCCAGCCACGCCAGGGTCCTGAACCCAGCCCACCAGCAATTGCAGAACCAGGGGTTGGGCTGCGGGGCAGGGTGGAGATTTCCACGGCTGCTGTCTGCTGACATTACTTTTCTTTTTCTGTGTGCAGGAAATCGTCTGTAGCGGCCGGCAATTGGCTCTGTTACTGCCGCGCTGCATTCTGGGAGTTGTAGTCCTGACCGCACTCAAGTTCCTTGTGGCGGTGGGTGTGGAGAACTGAGCAGGGGCGCGCAGCAGGAAACTACAACTCCCAGAGACTTTGAAGGCAGGCAGAGGCGGGGCACATGGCCCAATAGGGAACAGGTTACGCACATCACATGACCCGCTCAGGCTCGCCGCTGGATGGCTGCAACAGTGCAGCATGAAGTTTTTAGAAAGAGCGAGAGCAGCCTTCTTTGGACCGAGAGTCTGTGGACTGGAGGCAGGGAGCGCCAGCCTGCCAGGGGACACATGTTACTGGCTCGGGCTGGGCACTGGCTGCAGCTTGAAGTGGTCATCACCCCCAGGAGGCTGAGCAAGGACCTGCTGAGCTGTCATCGGCATCGCTGAGGTGAGGCACCCTGACACCCCCCAGCTGACCCCCACATCCCATCTCACCCCCCCTACATACACCCCATTTTCCCTGCCCCAGTTCCCTGCCCACCCAGTAACCTCAAAACAGGAAATAGCCCCCAACACTGTCTGGCTGTCAGGTCCTGTGCTGGCCATGGCCTGTTGGTCCTGCTGGGAGCTGGCCGTGGCCTGTGGGTCCTGCTGGGAGCTGGCTATGGCCTGTGGGTCCTGCAGGGAGCAGGCCATGGCCTGTGGGTCCTGCTGGCCATGGCCTGTGGGTCCTGCTGGCCATGGCCTGTGGGTCCTGCTGACCATGGCCTGTGGGTCCTGTTGACCATGGCCCGTGGGTCCTGCTGACTATGGCCTGTGGGTCCTGCTGGCCATGGCCTGTTGGTCCTTCTGGGTGCTGGCCATGGCCTGTTGGTCCTGCTGGGAGCTGTCCATGGCCTGTTGGTCCTGTTGGGAGCTGGCCATGGCTTGTAAATCCTGCTGGGAGCTGGCCATGGCCTGTGGATCCTGCTGGAAGCTGGCCATGGCCTATGGGTCCTGCTGGCCACTGAGTCCTGCTGGCCTGTAGGTCCTGCTGGGAGCTGGCCATGGTTTTGGTGCTGCATCCCAATCTGGGAGCTGGCCATGGCCAGCAGGGCCCATAGGCCATGGCCAGTTTATAGCAGGATCCACAGGCCATGGCCAGTTTCCAGAAGAACCTACAGGCCAGCGGCCAACAGGACCCACAGGCCATGGCTAGCTCCCAGCAGAACTTACAGGCCAGTGGCCAGCAGGACTCACAGGCCATGGCTAGCTCCCAGCAAAACCTACAGGCCAGCTGCCTGCAGGACCAACTGGTGAGGCTGCATTGATGTGCACTGATGAGGCTGAGCTAATGGGCACTGATCAGACTACACTGATGGGCACTTTTGAGACTCCATTGATGGGCACTGATCAAGCTGCATTGATGGACACTGCTGAGGCTGCATTGATGAGCACTGATGAGGCTGCTCTGATGGGCACTGGTGAGGCTCCATTGATGGGCACTGGTGAGGCTCCATTGATGGGCACTGATTAAGCTGCATTGATGAGCACTGATGAGGCTGCTCTGATGGGCACTGGTGACGCTGCATTGATCCTTAGATCTCAGTGGTTCATGCTGGGACTTGAAGTCCATTAATTTTGGGAGGTATGATTTTAATAAAAGTGAAGGACTGCAAGTTCCAGCATGAACCCCTCAGAGCTGAGGACGTGACACCCCCTCCTAACTAGTGAAGGACTACAAGTCCCAACATGTGGGGCAAAGAAGGACAAATGAGCTCCATCAAGGATCACATAAATAGCTTACTTTGTCAGAGCTTGAAGCTGGGTGAGGAGAGTGTGTATCAGGTGATGAAGGAATGTGATATTCCACACCTCCCGAGATGGGTGGGAATGGAAGGGGAGACCAGACCAGATGTGTGATGACAGCAGAAGAACCAGATTAACTTGTCAGACAAAACTAGTGACCTAAGTAACAAAAGCAGTAGATGATTATGGAAATACTGACAATCAATAATTGTATATGGGTAGGAAAGTGCTTCGGGTACAGATGAAAGAAATGTGAACTTACTCTATCAGCAGGAAACAATGTTCACTTGAAATAAAAGTGAAAATAATAAGTAGATGAAAATTAAGTAGCGATCTATTTTTTTTATCACAGAGATGCATATTTATACATCTATGATACGTAGGAGTATATATATATATATATATATATATATACTGTCACAGGTCGAGACTCTATCACGGGGAAAATGGTAATTTAAAGGACACAGATTGTGCACATTGGCTCTGTGCAGAACTACAGAGCGTAGATGTGCAGTGGAGAGCACTGCTTTTGCAGCTTTCTCCAGGTTTGGTATACCTGGATGGGCCTCTGTAGTTTGGAGATTCCATAGTGTCTTGTGTGAGAGGGAATTTCCAACCTGGTGTCCATGTTATTGTGACTGACCAGCAGGGTGTGTGATCAGGTGAAGGGATCCCTCAGAGCTTCCAGTTGGAGACGGCTCCTCCCGAGAGAGACAGGAGGTCTCTAGAAGTCAGAGGCTGCAGGTGGCAGCCAGAGCACGTGTGTCTGCAAAAGACAGGTGACTTCCTTAAGCCGAAGGCCAGAGTGAAGCTGTCAGTTTCGGAGAACTCTTGGTCTGGGGACCAGCATAAAGAGCAGAGTTACTGCTACTGAAAAGCTGAGTGAGAGCCAGGTGGGCTAGCATTTCCTGTTTATCATATATTGACTGACTGGAGAAGAACCCCTGCATGGGAAACCCTATATGTTATAGACTTTCCTTCTGCCTTTTGGAAAAAAAAAGGCATTTTCTCCAGACCTAAACCCTATTGAGCATCTGTGGGGCATCCTCAAATGGTAGGTGGAGGAGCGCAAGGTCTCTAACATCCTCCAGCTCTGTGATGTCATCATCTAGGAGTGGGAGAGGGCTCCAGTGGCAACCTGTGAACTCCATGTCCAAGAGGGTTAAGGCAGTGCTGGAAAATAAGGGTGGCCACACAAAATAGAAAAAATATAAATAAAAAACTGAGTAGCTAGGGTGGTATTCTCAAGCCAGACTGGGTGGGTCGGCGAGAATACAGTCGGGTACGTACCACACGGTCAATTGGGACCGGGAACCCAGCGCAACCTGAGATATGGGGACAAAAAAGGTTAGGAGATGGAGGGACAAGAATTTCCCTCCGTGAATGGTTGCAATGAGGGGCTCACAGGGATATAGGTGCAGACAAAAAAGCTTTATTGGTGAAGATATACACACATGAAAAAAATATAATATATATAAACAAGTAATGCTTATCAGTAAAAGAGGTGTGGAAGCTCATCAGGTGAACTAATTGACTCCGTGGACCCCTAGGGGGTCAGGATGATACAGACAGCAATAAAACACATTGAGGTCCCCACCCACCCAGTCCCAGTATGCACTGTTGTTGACGGGCTTAGAGTGATTAGTCGAGAATACACGACCTAGAAATCACTCTGAAAGCCCGAGCGACAGTGCTGTGGCCAGGAGGGAACTATAGTGAGCCCGTGGAGGGAAGGTACATAGGGATGCCAATAGAGTGTGGAGTGGCAACTGAAAAAAATATACTGAATCTATTAATATGGCGTAATGTCATAAAGTTTCGTCAGTGCATCACAGAGATAGAACAAGATAAAGCATCATTGTCTGATGTAGTGACAGACAGCACGGGCCTGCTCCCTAGGAAGTAAGTCTCATTTCCTGGCTATGAGCCTCCAAGGAAACCTAGCCCCGCGGGGCTGTGCACGGCATAGTAGTGCTTGGAGGTATTGTGGCTTAACCAGCCGTTTTGCTTAATCAGCAAATTTCAATAAGGTGGGATGTGTTGAGGGGATCTGGGCTTAACCAGCCAATTTGCTAAAACAGCAGTATGGGTGAATGTTTGTCCCCTGAAAGAGATCTCCCGTGTTGGTGGCTGATCGCCAGAGATGCTTGTACACTGGCTGGCTGATCCAAAACTTAGCGGTACTGGGACGGCTCAAAAGTCTAAAGTCTGCATGAGAGAAGTCCCGGTCAGACCATTGGCTGGAGCTGCTAAAGGTATCGGGGATGAGGTGTAGCGACCATGCTTAACTGGTGATCCAGAGTTGGATATGTATTATAAGAAGTGTTGGTCTTACCAGATATCACCCGTACTCATCCGAAATTGTAAGGATGGAGGTAGCGTGCTCCGCACTTAGGTCACAGTCAGGGCTGGCAAAAGCAGATGAAGGATACTTCGGCTGTCCAATGGGTTTGTTACTGCCGGTGGCGTAGTAGCCTCTACCATCAAGGAAGCTGCAGGAGCAGACTCAGTTCCGTGTCCGGGTGCAGTCCTGGTGTTGTTTCCGGGTCGCGGTGGATGTGTTCAGCCAGTCGGGTGCGATCTCCTACGGGGACGAAGGGTGGGCGGGGCGTCAACGTGTGATGTCGACGCGTTTCGCGTGCTTACGCACGCTTCCTCAGGACGTCATCACGTTCTCCGGGGTTCGTTTATATAGGCTGTAGCCATGGTGACAGCAATCAACAATTAGATGTTCCCGGAAATGTTTAAACTGAGGCCATCTGGTGGTATAAATGTGGTACTTCCACCACGTTACCACAGCGGTACAATCTGGTATTTGTTCCCGATGTCGGTCAGATTTGACCATGTAAAAGACCTGGCGGTGAAGGGTAATAAAAGTCAAGTGCAAGGGAAGGGGCGGGGGGGACAAGTCCATCTCATAAAACACAGTGCCGGGGTATATGTAGCTTATACTTTTGCTTAGCAATGACCAAGTTAATAAATAACCATATAGTGTATGAAATAAGTAGAGGCATAAATAGACACTAAGGTAGATACATATTCCCACTTGGAATTGGCATAGGCTGGGGTACAACTCTAATGCAGAGCATGGTCATCATGGCAGAAAGTAGTATACTGAATACAGCCTGATGGCCTAAACCGTGCTAATAGTTGAGTAAAGGGTGTACTGTCCTACAGTGAGAATACTCAAGATGGCGGAAAAAATATACAGATGATGAGAATAATAATAATACGATTTTGAACACGGCCCCTGACTAACGGGGGGCAGGGGGTAAAGAATTCCTGAAGAGGAGGAGATTTAACCATAGCTATTACAGGTCCTGAAACCTAATAGTGAGGATAAAGAGGGTAGGGGCTATGTTTAGGGGTCCAAGAAGACCTTAAGGCTTAGTTCCTTGTTGAGCCCATATGGTGTAAGTGTGGAAAGCCGGAAAATCCAGGCTTTTTCGGCCCGAAGGAGTGCTTTATCAAAGTCACCCCTGCGGGGTGAAATGTTGAGGGCCCAGAACCCCTTGACTTTTAGGCCCCTGGGGTTACCTCCGTGATATATATACTATGGGGGCACCTTGGGCCCCCTCCTATGCCTGCCTGCATCTGGGACTGTGGGAGGAAGAGACAGTATACGCCTCGTCTATGTACCAGAGCCATGCACTCATGCACTCACATGGCTTAGGTACATAGACGATGTGTTGCTGGTCTGGAACGGCACAATAAATCAGCTCCAAGAGTTTTTGACCGAACTCAATAATAATGGTTAAATCTCCTCCTCTTCAGGAATTCTTTACCCCCTGCCCCCCGTTAGTCAGGGGCCGTGTTCAAAATCGTATTATTATTATTCTCATCATCTGTATATTTTTTCCGCCATCTTGAGTATTCTCACTGTAGGACAGTACACCCTTTACTCAACTATTAGCACGGTTTAGGCCATCAGGCTGTATTCAGTATACTACTTTCTGCCATGATGACCATGCTCTGCATTAGAGTTGTACCCCAGCCTATGCCAATTCCAAGTGGGAATATGTATCTACCTTAGTGTCTATTTATGCCTCTACTTATTTCATACACTATATGGTTATTTATTAACTTGGTCATTGCTAAGCAAAAGTATAAGCTACATATACCCCGGCACTGTGTTTTATGAGATGGACTTGTCCCCCCCGCCCCTTCCCTTGCACTTGACTTTTATTACCCTTCACCGCCAGGTCTTTTACATGGTCAAATCTGACCGACATCGGGAACAAATACCAGATTGTACCGCTGTGGTAACGTGGTGGAAGTACCACATTTATACCACCAGATGGTCTCAGTTTAAACATTTCCGGGAACATCTAATTGTTGATTGCTGTCACCATGGCTACAGCCTATATAAACGAACCCCGGAGAACGTGATGACGTCCTGAGGAAGCGTGCGTAAGCACGCGAAACGCATCGACATCACACGTTGACGCCCCGCCCACCCTTCGTCCCCGTAGGAGATCGCACCCGACTGGCTGAACACATCCACCGCGACCCGGAAACAACACCAGGACTGCACCCGGACACGGAACTGAGTCTGCTCCTGCAGCTTCCTTGATGGTAGAGGCTACTACGCCACCGGCAGTAACAAACCCATTGGACAGCCGAAGTATCCTTCATCTGCTTTTGCCAGCCCTGACTGTGACCTAAGTGCGGAGCACGCTACCTCCATCCTTACAATTTCGGATGAGTACGGGTGATATCTGGTAAGACCAACACTTCTTATAATACATATCCAACTCTGGATCACCAGTTAAGCATGGTCGCTACACCTCATCCCCGATACCTTTAGCAGCTCCAGCCAATGGTCTGACCGGGACTTCTCTCATGCAGACTTTAGACTTTTGAGCCGTCCCAGTACCGCTAAGTTTTGGATCAGCCAGCCAGTGTACAAGCATCTCTGGCGATCAGCCACCAACACGGGAGATCTCTTTCAGGGGACAAACATTCACCCATACTGCTGTTTTAGCAAATTGGCTGGTTAAGCCCAGATCCCCTCAACACATCCCACCTTATTGAAATTTGCTGATTAAGCAAAACGGCTGGTTAAGCCACAATCCCTCCAAGCACTACTATGCCGTGCACAGCCCCGCGGGGCTAGGTTTCCTTGGAGGCTCATAGCCAGGAAATGAGACTTACTTCCTAGGGAGCAGGCCCGTGCTGTCTGTCACTACATCAGACAATGATGCTTTATCTTGTTCTATCTCTGTGATGCACTGACGAAACTTTATGACATTACGCCATATTAATAGATTCAGTATATTTTTTTCAGTTGCCACTCCACACTCTATTGGCATCCCTATGTACCTTCCCTCCACGGGCTCACTATAGTTCCCTCCTGGCCACAGCACTGTCGCTCGGGCTTTCAGAGTGATTTCTAGGTCGTGTATTCTCGACTAATCACTCTAAGCCCGTCAACAACAGTGCATACTGGGACTGGGTGGGTGGGGACCTCAATGTGTTTTATTGCTGTCTGTATCATCCTGACCCCCTAGGGGTCCACGGAGTCAATTAGTTCACCTGATGAGCTTCCACACCTCTTTTACTGATAAGCATTACTTGTTTATATATATTATATTTTTTTCATGTGTGTATATCTTCACCAATAAAGCTTTTTTGTCTGCACCTATATCCCTGTGAGCCCCTCATTGCAACCATTCACGGAGGGAAATTCTTGTCCCTCCATCTCCTAACCTTTTTTGGCCACACAAAATATTGACAATCTGGGCCCAATTTGCATTTTCACTTAGGGGTGTACTCACTTTCATTGCCAGCGGTTTAGATATTAATGGCTGTTGAGTTATTTTGAGTGGACAGCAAATTTACATGGTTATACAAGCTGTACACTCAGTACTTTAACAATCAAAAAGGACAGATCCTGCACATGCCGATATACAACAAGTACAAAGAGGAGTACTTCACCAGCCCATGGCGCTGTCCATGTGTTCACCTCCTTTGTTTGTATGTTTTTTAGCTGAAATGTCCTGGTTGCTGCTGCTCCTCTCTCACTCCACTGGGGGGGGGGGGGATCAAAACAATTCAAATCTGTAAAGAAAAGCGCACGCAACCTCTGGCAATAAAGCTTTAATAAAGGACAATAACACAGTACATTGGAATTGCACTCATACTTTTTCTTTACCCACTTAAGCCCCAGCCCTATTTCGGACACTTTTTGTTTACAAGTTAAAAGCAGTATTTTTTCCTAGAAAACTACTTAGAACCCCCAAACATTATGTATATTTTTTTAGCAAAGACTCTGGAGAATAAAATGTCAGTCATTGCAAAACTTTTTGTCAAGCAGTATTTGCGCAGTGGTCTTTAAAACACCATTTTTTTGGAAAAAAATTGAAAAATCACATTTCACTGCATTTAAAAAATACTAAACAGTAAAGTTAGCCCATTTTTTTTGTATATTGTGAAAGATGATGTCACGCCGAGTAAATAGATACCCAACATGTTACGGTTTAAAATTGCGCCCCCCCGTGGGATGGCGACAAACTATGGTCAATAGAGATCTCAATCTGCGACACTTTAAATTTATTTAACGGTTACCAGTTTAGAGGTAGAGTGTAGCTCTTTTTTTTAAATTATTTCGCACGCTCTGGCGATCACGGTGATACCTCACATGTGGGGTTTGAACAGCGATTTCATCCGCGGCTCGACTTGCGTATACGTTTTTTTTGTGCGCGAGCTAACGGTGACGGGGGCGGCGAAATTTTTTTTTTTTTTTTTTCCTATTTATTTTTTAAACTTTATTACAGGTTTTTTTTTAAAAAAAAAATCTGATCACTTTTATTGCTGTCACAAGCAATGTAAACATCCCTTGTGACAGCAATATGTGTGACAGGTACACTTTATGGATGGATCGAGGGTCTAAAAGACCCTAGAACCCTCCACTACACTTCCCTGTATGCAAAACGCCGAAAACGGCATTTTTGCATACAGCCGTTTTTTAAATTTGCCGCCTTTTGCAGCACAGTAACCCGGAAGTGACGTCATGGACGCCGCCTCCGGGTTACGTCATCGGAGCCCCGATCGATGCCGTTTCCGGCATTCATCGGGACTCCATCCAGCCGGCGGACGTGCCGGCTGGGTGCTCGGGGCTCCCGGTGGGACGGGAGCCCCGGGCAAAGCCACGGAAGGCGGCGGGAGGGGGGAGGACGTCCCCTCCCGCCCCCCGGGTAACGATCGAGCGGCTCCCGAGCTGCATCGGTCGTTACCGACAGAAAGCTGACCGTCGGCTTCAAACCACGGTACCGGGATGATGCCTCTAACTAGAGGCATCATCCCGGTATAAACCCGCAAAGTGTACCGACGTATCGGTACGTTGATATGCGGTAAGTGGTTAAGGCAATCGCTTTACAGCATTCCAACAGGAGCTACTCGCTCCTCCCGTCCCTCCAGATGGTGACTCTGCGGTCTCCTCATCCGCGGCTGCCACCGCTGTATTCCCGCTCTCCTTCACTTCCTGTGTTGCCTGGTCACCGGATGCCGGTTCTAGTGCGCCTGCGCACTATACCAACGTGATCTACGTCGCCTCAGGAGAGCCTCAGCCAAAACCGGAGCCACAAGTAGTACGGAGCTGCGAGGTGGGGGATTCAAGGCACGGGTGCACTGCCCATGCTATTGCTACGGTCCATAGCAACAGCAGAGGCAGTGCACCCGTGTCTTGAATCCCCTACCTCGCAGCTCCGTACTGCTTGTGGCTCCGGTTTTGGCTGAGGCTCTCCTGAGGCACCGTAGATCACGTTGGTATAGTGCGCAGGCGCACTAGAACCGGCATCCGGTGACCAGGCAACACAGGAAGTGAAGGAGAGCGGGGATACAGCGGTGGCAGCCGCGGATGAGGAGACCGCAGAGTCACCATCTGGAGGGACGGGAGGAGCGAGTAGCTCCTGTTGGAATGCTGTAAAGCGATTGCCTTAAAGAAAAAGTGTGAGTGCAATTCCAATGTACTGTGTTATTGTCCTTTATTAAAGCTTTATTGCCCGAGGTTGCGTGCGCTTTTCTTTACAGATTTGAATTGTTTTGATACACTCAGTACTTTACACTGTAGCAAAGTTTAATTTCTTCAGTGTATTACATGAAAATATATGAGAGAGAGAGAGAGCGCTGTCCACAAGGGTTAGGAGTGTCTATGGGAATATTTAACCAGTCTTCCAGAAGCACATTTGTGAGGTCAGGTGCTTATGTTGGACGAGAATGCCTGGCTTGCAGTCTCTGCACTAATTCACCCCAAAGCTGTTCTATTGGGTTGAAGTCAGGACTCTGTGCAGGCCAGTCAAATTCCTCCACCCCAAACTTGCTCATCCATGCCTTTATGAACCTTGATTTTGTGCACTGGACCCAATCTTTTGCTGGAGGAGGGTGTGGGGTAGATTTTCGGGGGTTGGGCTTGGACAGTTTCATGCTCCCAACTTTGTGGGAACAGTTTGGGGATGGCCCCTTCCTGTTCCAACATGACTGCACACCAGTGTCAAAAGCATGGTCCATGAAGACCTAGATGAGTGAGTTTGGGGTGGAGGAACTTGACTGGCCTGCACGGAGTCCTGACCTCAACCCAAAAGAACACCTTTGGGGTGAATAGGTGCAGAGACTGCGAGCCAAGACTTCTCATCCAACATTAGCACCTGACCTCAGAAAGGTTGGGCCCACTCAATATTAAACCCTACGGACTAAGACTGGGATGCAGTTAAACTGATCCGACATACACTATGACTCCGAGAGCATTACATGTCAAAGTGAATTGTTCCCTATGAGAGCTGTCTTAACTGGTCCGGCTCATGTCTGTCCGAATTTGAAAGGTTCCTGCACTACTTTGGTCTCACTTGGGCACAATTTAAGTTCATTGATTTGAATGGAAGCCACATACAAGTCAAATCATCTTAACTGATCTGACTTGTGCTCTGAGGATCTTTAAGGGGTCTGTATGAATTGTGGCGTAACCCCCAAAATCCATACCAGACCCTTAGCCGAGCATGCAGCCAGGCAGGATGAACGATCATGCCTCAGTGATAAAGAGGCCACGTGTTCTCAATGCGAGGGTGGTTATGGGGGTCTGTGGGCAGAGGCCTATTGGAATCTGGAAGCCCTCTTTAACAAGGAGCCCCCTTTGTGAATGAGTATGTGATACATTGTACCCCTACCCATTCACCCCCCCCCCCAAAAAAAAAAAGCAGTGTAGTGTGTAAAAAAAAAAAAAAAAGATGGTGTTTGACAAGTCCTTTTATTAAAAATGTGTCCCCCGTCGTAGCTTCAACGGGTCTTCTTTACCTGGTTCTGCCACCAACGTGTTCTTCCTCTGGTCTTCTCCCTCTGCTGCTGTCTTCTCCCTTCGGTGATGTGTTCTTCCTCCAGTCTTCTCCCTCCGATGCCGTCTTCTCTGTCGCTGACCCGGTCCTTCTGACGCTGGCTCCAGCAGTTGTCATCTCTAATGTCCTGATAATTCTTATATAGTCATGGGGCATGGCCATCTGGTGACGTCACCATGAGACTTCATCTCTTGTGAGGTCACATGTCAGAGCAGTGTGACGGAAGCCCCTAAACACAGTGTGGGTCGTGGTTCTGTTACAATGTGTATCAAAACATGTTTGTCAAGACATGTTTTCAAATAAGATGTTATCAGAAGTGGCCATGTACCAGGGTGACAGACCCTTAATGTGTTGTGTGTGATAAGAATCCCGATAAAAGGGGAGTCTGAGCTGTATCAGATCATATACGGTGGCAATTAGATATGCTCTCATGTAGCTACATTTGATAATAAATCTTTAATTTGGATCTCTCTCAGACTGCAGGTTGATTTCTTATACAAGGTCAATTTCCTATACATTTGGTGCCGCTAATCAGATGCAAAGGCAATGGCTTTACAAATTGTAAACTCCACAATTTGATAACAGCAGATAAACGGGGCCTAGGTGAGTGGAATTTAGCTCACAAATTAAGTTTGCCTGTGCTTACAGGTTGGGGAGGATAGAGTGGTATAGCAATTCAATTGCCTAAAAACATAAAGAATCCAGACCAGAAAGTGTTTATATGTTTTGTACTTGTCTATGTATTTGTTTGTTTGTCTATTTATGTGTCATGTCATATGCTGCTCGCTCTTCTTCTATCTTGCACTAACTTTGCCTGTGTGTGTGTGTGTGTGTGTGTGTGTGTGTGTGTAGGTTCCAGAAGCTACAAGCCAAAGGGCTGTAAGCTGACAAGTCCCTCGGGACTCAAGAAGATAGCGGCTGTGTTGGCTTAACTCCTGGCCAGTCCAACGAAGGCTGATGAAGTTTTAGAGAGAGAAGGATGCCTTTGTAGTAAATGAAGCCCCTTGCTGATCTTTCTCTCTTTCTTTCTCTTTCTCTAATAACCCATCATATTTCTCTTTCTCTTTTTTCTCTTTTTTTCTTTCTCTCTTTTTCTCTTTTTTTTTCTCCTTTTTTCTCTTTTTTTTTCTCTCTTTTTCTCTTTCTTTCATAGAATCCAATGTGCGCTTGAAAAGTGCATGTCCCATCCTAAAAACCTCAAAAGGAGGCAGTGAATGTGCAGGGTGGTATCAGCGTTAGAAGGGATGACTAGAAGGGGGGGACCGAAGACCACCAATTCATTTATCTTTGAAATAGTTCTAAGATAAAGCAAGTAGATACGTCTTCCTGAAGTAGCACGTTGAGATGTTAAGATGGACCATTTTGTATTTTTCTTTACACTAAAACCTGTATCTAGTGAAACTTAATTTCTCTTCTATTTCTTTCATGTAATAAATTAACAGGGTAGCAATGTCTCTTTGTTGGGCGGGCCTGGCCTAGACCCAGGCGGAGGTCAGTTATCTGTACCACGCTGATACGAGGAATGTTGGCTGCTTGCCCAGACAGTAGAAGCAGGCTTACTAACATGGCAATTAAAACATTTTTGTGTGCTAAATGTCATAATGTAGAAGTTTTGGAATTGATATAATTGTAATACAAAGGTTTTGATCTATGCCTTCTGTTGACAGGGAAGGTAAGTAGTTTAAAAAAAAAAAAATAAACAAGTAAAATAGCTTGAAATTAGTGTTTAAATGAATAATACACTGAGTAAATGTCACACACCTTTATTTGTGTTTGAAATATTGGTCGTTGTGTTAGGGGCTATTGGCTGGATTCTGTTGGCAATAACTGTATTTAGACCAAAATTAATACCATTCTGCATATCTGATTCTTGGGAAGTCATTGAGCCAGATTGTGGGGAATATGTAGCATTGAGAAACGTTGTCCAAGAATCCAGCCAATGTGACCCCAAAAATGTGATTCATTAGTAATCCCCAATACATGCGATAAATTAGGAGTAATAATTGACACTATATTTGTTATTGTATTTTATTTGTTATATTTGTGGTATTGAAAATTTGGAGGGATAGGCAAATAGGGTTTGTAATCTGTGATTTAAATTTTTTTTATGCAAGTGTGAATCTATGCTGAATTAAGAAAAGCGTAGGTGCCTCAGTGATAAAGAGATCTGTGTGATCACAGTACGATAGAAGGGGTAACTGTGATTGCATAAGTCTGCCTCCGGGAGGCAGCAGCAAGGGAGGATTGAAATCTCTGGTTAGTATGGCCACCTGTTAGGTAAGCAGGAAAATCCAGATAATCTAAATAGCCAACTCTTTTAGTTTCACCTTCGGGGGGTGCAAGCGTGCATTTTAAAGTGGGTTGTGAAAGAGGTACAAGAGATTTGAGTGTCCTGGGGGCAGGAAGGAGACCTCTTCTGGAGGTGTATTATAAGTAAAGGTAAGCTTTGGCCAAGCTTTTCCTACTCAATTCTGGGGAAAAAGGGTACCCAAGAATTTTTCAAAATGGGGAATCTGTTGGGAGGAGGTAGAATAATTAAGGGACCACCTTTGACTCCTTGCCAAGAATTAAAAGCACGTTATGGCAAGTGGGTGGTTACATATTTAAAGAAATGGCACAGATTACCCTGTACCTATTCAGGGAATTTTTGATATTAGGACTTGGACTGCCCTTCACCACAATTTTAAAAGTAGAATGACAGGCCCAAATTAATTAGCAGCATCGCAAGGTGGACAAATGAATCTCATTCAAAAACCTTCAAAATCCTGTTGGCAATATCAGAAGAGGATGGTTATGAGTATACATTTGTTGGCTAAGACACTCATAAAGGAGCCCAGCTGTAGAGGAGGTGTCAAGCAGCGTTAGGGGGGTAGCTAGTCATGATGTTCGTCCACCCCCTTATGTGGCGGGATCAGCCCCAAAGTGTAGTCCTTTGGGGATGAGAGGAACTTTGCCAGGAGAAGGATCTGGTGTGGGATCATCAAACGAGGTGAGTGGATATAGTGGTTCACCAGGGGAAGTGTCTCCATACACTTTAGATTTGTATCCTCCTTTGCCACCTGATCAGGAGTGGGATGAGGAGGACACTCCTGATGCTACTGGGGTGGCAAGCAAGGAACCATATTACAACCTTAAAAAAGAAAAAAGAAAAGTAAAGGAGAGACTGTATTGCGTAATGGAACAGAGGGCATATGATCAAAACCAGCATTTGACGGGTAATAACCCATCATGTTCCCTGGACTCCTGGGGAAATTAATACATTTTTTAAACACAATTCCAAAACCGAGACCCAGTCCTCATCTATTTACTCAACAAATATGTGTGTAGCACCCACAAGGTAGGTGCTAGGCAAAGTATAGTGGGCCTTAGCTGCTTAACAGCAGGGCCATGATTTTCAGCTGCTCTGTCATGTCTCCCAGGTGTAGCTGTTGAGACTGGGAGTCTCCCCACTGTGCTCCATGAGAGGGTTCTCATTGGGCAGTGGAGGAAACCCAGCCAATGGCACACTCAGGCCTGTATCTACCCCAGAAAGGCAGATTCTGCTGCACAGGATTCTGGGAGTGGGTATAAGTTTGAGGGGAGCGCATGACGCAGCATCTTTGGTGGGAAGCAGAGTCCCAGGAGGGAGAGTACGACTGTCTCTCCTCCTGTCAGCAGGATCAGGTGTCCCGGGCGGCTTGCCTGAGGGGACGGAGTGAGCTGAGCTGCAGAGAGGATCCAGTGTGCTGAGGACCAGCGGAGCAGAGGGGGGTCCAGTTTCAGGAAAGCATTCCCAGTTTGTGAGTACTGTAAACTGCCCCTTGGGGTCTGCCTAGCAGAGGGGACCACCCCGGTGAAGATCCAAGGGATCCAGGAGCCAGCTAGCTGAAAAGGGGGTGCCAGTGAGAGGGCCCTGAAGTTCAGAGGGGGTGCCTAGTGAGAGGACCCTGAAGTTCAAAGGGAGTGCCTAGTGAGAGGACCCTGAAGTGTAAATGGGGCACCAGCGGTTGGGCCCTGAAGAGTCTCAGTGTACAGCGTGCAGTGTTGAGAGTTGCAGCATGCACAAGCAGTTACAAAGAGCTACCTCAGTCAGTGAAGGGCTGGGGGGAGCTGTTTATAGGACTTTTGAGCTAACCAGAGTGTCAAAAGTCAAGTTGAAGCACAGTTCAGCAAGTCAGTATTTTTAAGCGCCAGCAAGCATTGGTCGGCAGCCAGCTGGCATCAAGACAGCGCTAATAGGCATTTTTCTGCAAAGTGTCCAAGTTGTACCTAGTTGAGCCAGAGGAGTATCCCACTCATTCCCTTCTCCCATCCCCATTATCAAATAAACAAACCAAACCAAAGATGCCGGAATGATCATTGTCTCCAATCTCACACTTGGGTATTCAGCTTAAATGGGCTGAAGGTGTCACCGGTAACAATGGCAGACCCACATCAGGCCCAATGCCTGGAAAACCTGCTACATGTAGTATAGCAAAAAGCTATAGAGCAATTTGGGAGGATCTTTTTTGCATAATTTAGGGAGTAGCTGGGACAAGTGACTATGAGTTAATAATACGGGAGGCGGAGTTATACAAGATGGAGGATTTAGGTAGACACTCAATTCCAGGGGATTCCCCAGAAACTGCTACAAGTCAGTGTACTAAGATGAAAGGAGCAATAGGGAAAATATTTCCTGCAGCCACCTGGACTAAGGTAAGTACGATGACACAGGGGATTAAGGAAGAAGTACATGAAAATACTGATAAAATGGCTGTTACAGAAACAGGGCAGGACCCAGATTCTGCTGCCCTGGCTCCTATGTTAGTCACAATGTGGGGAACAGGACTCAGGAAATCTATCCAGGATAAGCTAACTATATGCTATGCTGAGTGGGAAACCATGAGTCTGCAAGCTTTGACCACCGTAGCGTCCAATAAACAGAAGAATATGGACGATATGGTGACAAAGAAGCCACAAAGAGTGATGTTAGTCAGTGAGGTCACTAAAGGACCTAGGGAGGAAGGAGAATGAAAATGGTTCCCTAACCTGACTTGTTAAAATTGTGGCAAGCCTGGACATATGGCAAGAGAATGCCGTCTGCCACGGAGACATTTTAGAAAACCGTGAGTTAGAAGAGACTGACTAGATACAATATTGCCAGTAATTTCAAAAACAGATGGCCAAGATGCTTTTGTAAAATGTCAAAGGAAAAGGTAAAATGGTGCCAGGAAAAAGTAATTTTCTTGGGATATTGTATCTTTGGGTGGGGGGGGGGGGGAGAAACGACTTACATTAGAAAGAAAGGCTGTGATACAGGCCTATCCTCTCGCAAAGAATCAGAAGGCACTCAGGGCATTTTTGGGCCATGTAGGTTACTGCAAAACCTGGATCCCAAACATGTCACAGATTGTCCAGCCTTTGTATACATTGACATCTAGTACAATTACACATTTTGAATTAACAGAAGATCAAAGGCAAGCAATAGAAACATTAAAACAAGCCATTATGACAAGCCCATGCTTGGCCTTGCCTGATTACAAAAATGATTATGTGTCATGAGGCAAATAATCAAGCATCAGAAAGAAGTATTAGCACAGAAACATGGAGATAGGTACAAGCCAGTGGGGTACTACTCTCAGCCGTTGGATCTAGTTATCTGTGCAGCAGCACCATGTGTGAAAGCTACACCTGGTGCAGCAGTGCTGGTGGAAAAGACTGCTGATATATAGTATTGGGAAATACCTTCATTTTAATGGTCCCTCATGCGGTAGAACAGGTGCTTAATCACATTAACACTAAGCATTTGTTTGCTGCTAGATTGACCAAATATGAGTTGACATAAGTGATGGACGAACATCGGCCGGGGCGGTTCGCGAACGTTAGCCACAAAACTTTCTCAAATGTCCACGGACCGCAAGTTCGCAGCGGGCCCCATTGACTTTTTTTTTTTCCTTTTAAATACAATTTATTAAAGGTGTTTTATTTGGAAACATGCTGTAATGTGCAACTTTTACAATTATTGTGTGGAACTGGATCTCAAAGTAAATCAAGCTCTGCTCCACTGGAAGAGAACTAACTTTACTTAATCCAAGCCTATTGCTTCAGCTTGATTGTCAGAGGTCTACTTAAATCTGAGCCTAGCTGCCAGTCACAAAGCCCCAAACACTGTCTTTCAACATAGGGATCAGAAGAGCTACAAAAAGCATACTGGTGGTCTACATTCATATTACTGACAAAGGTGTTTTGCTTTTTCGTTGTTTTCTTTTTTCAAACACATGTAGTATGTGGAGAGACAGTAAGAGATCGGGCAGTTGGCAAGGTGACCACTGTCAATTTGCAAATAGTCTCTGACCCTTGACGTTGAAGGTGAAATTTAGGCACAACATAATTAAACAACATGACTTTGTCAATTAACTTTTGAAAAAACAAAGGGTGACGAATGTGAACTGGCTGGATTTTGGCTTTACGTTTTTAGGGTAAGCAAAACTTTTATATTTAATTTTATTTTTATAGTAATCGTGTTTCAAGAAAAAAGATACAGTTTCAAACTCATACATGCAAAACTTTTTTTTTCTTTAAAAAAAACACACTTTAAAAAATGTTATACATGCTGGCCGGGTTCAAATTTGGTGGTAACAGCATTCTTTTAAAGCAGCATGTCATGTTTTAGGTAAAGAATCAGCTACCAATGGATTTTCAATCCCAGTAGTCGAAAAAAGTAAAGGCTACTTTCACAGCAGATAAACATCACACTTTACATGCTGCTTTTACAGAGTTGAGACTAACCATTTTTCCCTTTAAATAACGGAACTTTTTTTTTTTCTCTCGAGGTGTAAACTCTGCAATGCCGACATATTTCACTCAAAGAAAAAAAAAAATACTCATATATAAGAGCCATGTGCATGATAGAGTATCTTTCACTTCATTGTGACAGTTCACATTATTAAAAAAAGAAAAAAAAAAATGGAAGGACATAGAAAAAAAAAAAATCTAAGGGTACTTATTCAAGTATTAAATCAAAAAGCCTCTTAAAAAACATCTTACGATATATATTAAAAAGGCACGACTTATAATAAAAAATGTAAGAAAAATAAAACAAGTGTCTTTAAGGCAGACTGGCCAAAGAGGTTAGCCATGTAACGCTGAGGTGATGACGAGATTTCCCTGTGGAAGCACTTGTTCTGTTGATTTGTTGTCAGTGCTGGAGTAATCAGAAAACAGATGTGCTTCCAAAAGAAGGAACAGCTTCAGGGAGCTGTGCTCATAAATTCAATGGAAGTCCTAAGAGTATCTCCAGATGGCTACAGTGGCAGTAAGCACGCCAGTTAAGAAGACTCCAACAGTTTGCCAAGTTGCAGAAGTCCCTCCCAGCCGCCTTGATCACGTATCCACTGAACAACATAGTCCCTGAGGTAGTCCATGGTCCAGGGCCCCATTAAATTTAATAGGAGACGAACTTTAAAAACCTTTAGGTCATATTTGCAGCCACAAAAGACTTTCTAGCTGTGCACAAATAGTCCCACCACATGGACAATGTCATAACAGAAGTATTGCAATTGGCAAAGTTGCCCTAAAAATTATTATTTTTTTTTACAGCAAAAAAATTTTGTTTTTTTTTCCTAAATCAGCCAGAACTGACAGCAGCCGGTAAATACATGTAAAATACATACAGCTGCAAGAAAAAGTATGTGAACCCTTTGGAATGATATAGATTTCTGCACAAATTGGTCATAAAATGTGATCTGATCATCATCTAAGTCACAACAATAGACAATCATAGTCTGCTTAAACTAGTAATAACACACAAAGAATGAAATGTTGCCATGTTTTTATTGAACACACCATGTAAACATTCACAGTGCAGGTGTAAAAAGTATGTGAACCCTTGGATTTAATAACTAGTTGAACCTCCTTTTGGCAGCAATAACTTCAACCAAACGTTTCCTGTAGTTGCAGATCAGACGTGCACAACGGTCAGGAATAATTCCTCTTTACAGAACTGTTTCAGTTCAGCAATATTCTTGGGATGTCTGGTGTGAATCGCTTTCTTGAGGTCATGCCACAGCATCTCAATCGGGTTGAGGTCAGGACTCTGACTGGGCCACTTCAGAAGGCGTATTTTCTTCTGTTTAAGCCATTCTATTATTGATTTACTTCTATGCTTTGGGTCATTGTCCTGTTGCAACACCCATCTTCTGTTGAGCTTCAGTTGGTAGACAGATGGCCTTAAGTTTTCCTGAAAAATGTCTTGATAAACTTGGGAATTAATTTTTCCTTCGATGATAGCAATCCGTCCAGGCCCTGACGCAGCAAAGCAGCCCCAAACCATGATGCCCCCACCACCATACTTCACAATTGGGATGAGGTTTTGATGTTGGTGTGCTGTGCCTCTTTTTCGCCACACATAGTGTTGTGTGTTTCTTCCAAACAACTCAACTTTGGTTTCATCTGTCCACAGAATATTTTGCCAGTACTGCTGTGGAACATCCAGGTGCTCTTGTGCAAACTGTAAACGTGCAGCAATGTTTTGTTTGGACAGCAGTGGCTGCTTCTGTGGTATCCTCCCATGAAATACATTATTTTTTAGTGTTTTCAGCAATACCAAAAGACCCGGAAGACCACGGAAAACAACTGTGGTGGATGTCCGAAGAATTCTTTCCCTGGTGAAGAAAACACCCTTCACAACCAGATCAAGAACACTCTCCAGGAGGTAGGTGTATGTGTGTCAAAGTCAACAATCAAGAGAAGACTTCACCAGAGTGAATACGGAGGGTTCACCACAAGATGTAAACCATTGGCGAGCCTCAAAAACAGGAAGGCCAGATTAGAGTTTGCCAAACAACATCTAAAAAAGCCTTCACAGTTCTGGAACAACATCCTATGGACGGATGAGACCAAGATCAACTTGTACCAGAGTGATGGGAAGAGAAGAGTATGGAGAAGGAAAGGAACTGCTCATGATCCAAAGCATACCACCTCATCAGTGAAGCATGGTGGTGATAGTGTTATGGCGTGGGCATGTATGGCTGCCAGTGGAACTGGTTCTCTTGTATTTATTGATGATGTGACTGCTGACAAAAGCAGCAGGATGAATTCTGAAGTGTTTTGGGCAATATTATCTGCTCATATTCAGCCAAATGCTTCAGAACTCATTGGACCGCGCTTCACATTGCAGATGGACAATGACCTGAAGCATACTGCAAAAGCAACCAAAGAGTTTTTTAAGGGAAAGGAGTGGAATGTTATGCAATGGCCAAGTCAATCACCTGACCTGAATCCGATTGAGGATGCATTTCACTTGCTGAAGACAAAACTGAAGGGAGAATGCCCCAAGAACAAGCAGGAACTGAAGACAGTTGCAGTAGAGGCCTGGCAGAGCATCACCAGGGATGAAACCCAGCGTCTGGCAATGTCTATGCGTTCCGGACTTCAGGCTGTAATTGACTGCAAAGGATTTGCAACCAAGTATTAAAAAGTGAAAGTTTGATTTATGATTGTTAATCTGTCCCATTACTTTTGGTCCCTTAAAAAGTGGGAGGCACATATACAAACTGTTGTAATTCCTACACCGTTCACCTGATTTGGATGTAAATACCCTCAAATTAAAGCCGAAAGTCTGCAGTTAAAGAACATCTTGTTTGATTAATTTCAAATCCATTGTGGTGGTGTATAAAGTCAAAAATATTAGAATTTTGTCCATGTCCCAATATTTATGGACCTGACTGTGTATATATATATATATATATATATATATATATACATACATACTTTAACTTATTTATAGTTATTTATTATATTATAATTTATGATTTTGTGTTTCAAACGTTATCATACCCGAGATGTTATAAAGAAAAACGCACAGTAAAAAAAAAAATCATATGTAAATAGTTGGTTTGGGCTGCTCATTTTTAAGAATTGCATGCAAAATAATGGTACCGCTTTCAGCACCTAAAATCCGAAAGAATCATACCGCCAGGGAGGTTAAAAGACCTCGCCCTGCGATAGATAATAATGGAATTTCTGGTACAAGGGGGCTTAGAGTGGGTCTATATGAAGCAGGTGCCAATATTTGCCAATGACCCTTTGACAGATTTATGTAGTTTGGTATATTTTGTGATGATCCATAATGTTTCTGGATTTTGAAGTCCTGTTTTCTTTTTTTTTTTGTTTAATAAATGATATCATGTCTATTCTATTTGGCTGCTCGCCTGAATGCCTTTTTCATGCAGGTTGTCGAGTAGCCACGTTGTAATAATCTGTCCCTCAGGTTTTCTGCTTCAGTGTGAAAAGTATTGGTGAAACTATTGGCATTTGGTGAAAAATTGGCATGTAAAGACTAATAGTAGGCTGGTGTCCACTGCCATTCTATACCCTTTTTAAGGAAGCCATGCAAAGTGTTATGATTTCAGCATATTCAGCTACAAATCCTAAATAGTATTTTGTGAATCCTAGAAATTAGGATAGCTCCGCTTTATCTTTGGGCTTGGGTATGTATAGGGTATTTTTAACCACTTAAGCCCCGGAGGATTTAGCTGCTGAAAGACCAGGGGGTATTTTGCGATTCGGCACTGCGTGATTTTAACGGACAATTGCGCGGTCGTGCATCAATATACCCAAATGAAATTGACGTCCTTTTTTTCCCACAAACAGGGATTTCTTTTGGTGGTATTTGATCACCTGTGCAATTTTTACTTTTTGCGCTATAAACAGAAAAAGAGCGTCAATTTTGAAAAAATAACAACATTTTTCAAATTTTTTTATGTGAAATTCCCCAAAAAAAATGTAAAAATCAAAATTTTTTAACATTTTAGACCAATTTGTTTTCAGCTACATATTTTTGGTAAAAAAAATCGCAATAACCGTATTTTGATTGGTTTGCGCAAAAGTTATTGCGTTTACTAACTAAGGGAAAGATTTTTGTCATTTTTTTGTTTTTTTTTAACGAGTAATGGCGGCGATCTGCAATTATTTTTTTTTTGCTGGACTGCGACATTGCGGCGGACAGATCTGACCCTTGACTGACATTTTTGACACTTTTGGGGGTACCAGTGACATTACTACAGTAAGCAGTGCTATACATATGCACTGTTACTGTAAAAATGACACTGGCAGGGAAGAGGTTAACTTTATTGGAGATGCAGGGGTTAAATGTGTCCCTAGGGGTGTGCTTCTAACTGTAAAGGGGTGTGGCTAGTGATGTAACCACAGAGACATACGATCCTACATAGCAGGATCGTATGATCTCTGCTGTTACACCAGGGAGAATGACAGGCGGCTTTGTTTACATCAGCCGCCTGCCTTTCTCCCTCTCCACCGGGAGATCGCGAGTGACCGGCAGACATCAGGTCCGCCGGTCACACGCGCGGACATTTTAGGGAAGGAGCGGGGGTGGGAGCGCGCCTCCGGCGGCGCGCGCTTGCCCCCTAGAGGCTCTCAGGCTAGCGACGTAGTACTACGTCCCTTTGCCTGTACGGGGCTGACTGCCGCAGTAAATAGTCGTGCGGCGGTCGGCAAGTGGTTAATGTATAACATTGATGTTGGATGGTAAGGGATGTATACCCAGTGATGAGTCTATGGCCTCAGTCAACCTCAGTTTGTGCAAAAACTATTTTCTTCTTGATTGATGGAGTACAACCTCACACTAAATCTGAGAAAAGCTTGCATAAAAATTTAATTATTTTTCTCCAGAGAGGGTGCATAGCTAAGGATATCATTCAAGTAAATTACACCAGGGATTCCTGCAAAAACAATGACCATTATATTTTTTTTTTTAAACCGCTCTTAGCTAAGCAGAGTCTAAAGGGCACAAGTCACCATAGCGAACACTAAAATGTGGGTATTGCAGTAGCCCATTAAGGTAGTCAATATCTCCTCCTGTAGTAATAAATGGTGAAAAATGCCATTGTGAGTTGCTGCATTCAAAATGGAAACCTTTGCTTCTGTGTCACACAGTATCACATTTTGACACTAGTGATTATACAGTGACCGAGTTTAACATTTGTATCGCCCCTTTTGTTTGCATAAATCTGCAGACCATCAGGCTCTTGATCAACCTGTTTTACCACTGCAGCTCCCGAAGGTTTAGCGACCCCCCCCCCCCCTTCATGGCCAGGCCATTTTTTGTGATATGGCACTGTTACTTTAACTGACAATTGCATGGTCATGGGACGCTGTACACAAAATTGATGTCCTTTTAATAAACAAATTCTATAAAAAAGAAAAAGACTCTAAGTTATGAACAGATATACTGGGATGGAATGGCAACATTTAGCAAAGTGGCTCAGTTTGTTACAGCACCCATAGCATTTGCCTTGTGCAGGGCACAACTTATGCTTCCCTTACAGCAGTTCTCTTTACTGGGGCACAGAATATTACTGGCTTCCCGGACAGCCATTTCCACCTGGCTTACCAAATCCACATCTTTTAGCGAAAGGTTTGTAGTATTTTCAATAAACTGTATCTAATCCAGTATGGGTCCAAGTCTGCAGGGTGCTGCTGATTGTTAACAAGTCACTATCTTTATTAACCACACAAAAATTCTGCTCTAACTCCTCCTACTGCCTCTTAAAGCTCCTAGAGCAGAAACTGAATAACATTTCCCTAAAGTGGCAACACACAGGATTTAACAAATACACAACACTAATGGGTGGCCCGCAGCTTTTTAACAGCCTCTCCAGATTGCAGTCATAGCAGTCCACGTGTGTGTTTCCACATGGCATATTTCCTAATTTTTGCTGTCTGCAGTTGATTTTTATTTATTTTTTTCAGTCTGTCCCTGTCCACATGCACTTGATAACTGTTTGCATGTTTTTTTTTTTTTTTTTTCACAAGGCATAATTGTATTTCTTGCTGGCTGTAATTTTTGAAAAGACCTTATCTTTACAAAAAATAGTGTAATATTTTTGGACCATGCACATCAGCACAGAATATATATATTTTTTTCCTTTTTGGAAGTCATGCAATCAAGTGATTTATAGGCAGGAGGTTGCAGGAGACAGAGCATAATGCCTCATACACACGCGTCGATAGTTGGCTGGGAATTTTCGGCCAACGTCCGATTGGCCAATTTTCGGCTTGTTAGTATGATGCTTTCGACAACCGACTACGACTTTTTCGGCTGAATAAAATCTGGTTTGCAGGCTATAAAATTTTTGTTGGCCGTCAACACAACGGCCGATTTTCGGTCAGTCAGTACAGATTTCGGCAGACAAAAATCTGATGAGCAAGACTGGGCATGCTCAGAGAAGAAAAAACACACGGAAAGTAAACCAGCACATGACATCACTTCTGAAGTTGATTTTTATTGGCCGAGAAAATTCGTGTGCAGTCTAGAGCACATTCCATCCAACACAACAACACTGGACAAAAGACGGCCGATCGGTCGGCCGATAATCGTTGCGTGTGTACGAGGCATTATAACACCTCATTAGAAAGTGCCTAAATCAAGGACTTTTTATATTAGTATCACCAGGTGATAGAGCTTATATGAGATATTAGTGGTTGGATTTTCATCTCTTTAACAACCTCTGCTTGAGTTCTTTGAATTGCAGTACTGGGATTTTCTTGTACACCCTGCCAGTTTGTACAGAACTGAACACGTATCAGTTCTTTAAGGACAGATATGTTTGCACCAGTTTAATTATAGCAAAGATCTATCTGCACTAGTGTGTTTGCATCTGTACTGTAGGAAGAGTTTGCATCTAAACCACCCCACATTATATCACTCACAATCACTGCACCCCCCCTACCTATCCACATAGATAACTAAATAATGATAATAATAATAATAATAATAATCAAAATAATAAATACAATTAAGGCATACACTGGTTGGGGCTATTATCCCAGATTAAAACTGTCTTGCTGCTGGCCAATTTAAAACTTTTGTACATTTATTCCTGTAAGATAGCCTGGGATGATGCATATGCTCTGGGGCACGTGGGAGAGACTGCTGGTTCTGAGGAGTCAGCGGATGACGTTTATGCCTTCATATGGCCTCATGACCCTCTTCCCCACTTGACATATTCTAAACCTCTGGAACCCTTTGTGAAACCTTCCTATCAACGGAGGACACACAATGAGAATGTTATGCAGGGTGGGGTTGATGTGGAAAGTAGGTAATGAAGAGGAGTGCCTTTTGCTGATGTCTTGTCTCATGGAGGTGCTGCTCCTGTCAAGCTCTATGGGGTAGAGTCATGTGTTTCCTCATGCATGTGCTACCCAAATGGTTGGTGCTTTTACCATGGCTGACATTCTGCAGGCAGAGACTACAGACCACAATGGACCACAATTGTTTTGAGTACTATCCCAATTGTATCCGATTTCTAGCAAACGCATATCTTACGTCTATATTTTGCAAATTTGAGGAATAATTGGGGATATATAGATGGGAGTGAAGTGGGAGAATGTGGGGTTCTGGTTTTGCAGTACTTTTGTGCACTTTTTTTCATATATGATATATATATACAGTGCCTTGCGAAAGTATTCGCCCCCCTTGAACTTTGCGACCTTTTGCCACATTTCAGGCTTCAAACATAAAGATATAAAACTGTAATTTTTTGTGAAGAATCAACAACAAGTGGGACACAATCATCAAGTGGAACAAAATTTATTGGATATTTCAAACTTTTTTAACAAATAAAAAACTGAAAAATTGGGCGTGCAAAATTATTCAGCCCCCTTAAGTTAATACTTTGTAACGTCACCTTTTGCTGCGATTACAGCTGTAAGTCGCTTGGGGTATGTCTCTATCAGTTTTGCACATCGAGAAACTGAAATTTTTGCCCATTCCTCCTTGCAAACCAGCTCTAGCTAAGTGAGGTTGGATGGAGAGCGTTTGTGAACAGCAGTTTTCAGTGCTTTCCACAGATTCTCGATTGGATTCAGGTCTGGAGTTTGACTTGGCCATTCTAACACCTGGATATGTTTATTTGTGAACCATTCCATTGTAGATTTTGCTTTATGTTTTGGATCATTGTCTTGTTGGAAGACAAATCTCCGTCCCAGCCTCAGGTCTTTTGCAGACTCCATCAGGTTTTCTTCCAGAATGGTCCTGTATTTGGCTCCATCCATCTTCCCATCAATTTTAACCATGTTTTCCCTGTCCCTGCTGAAGAAAAGCAGACCCAAACCATGATGATGCCACCACCATGTTTGACAGTGGGGATGGTGTGTTCAGGGTGATGAGCTGTGTTGCTTTTACGCCAAACATAACGTTTTGCATTGTTGCCAAAAAGTTCGATTTTGGTTTCATCTGACCAGAGCACCTTCTTCCACATGCTTGGTGTGTCTCCCAGGTGGCTTGTGGCAAACTTCAAATGACACTTTTTATGGATATCTTTAAGAAATGGCTTTCTTCTTGCCACTCTTCCATAAAGGCCAGATTTGTGCAGTATACGACTGATTGTTGTCCTATGGACAGAGTCTCCCACCTCCTCTGTAGATCTCTGCAGTTCATCCAGAGTGATCATGGGCCTCTTGGCTGCATCTCTGATCACAGAAAAAAGAAGGTTATCTGGTCAGCTAGTAAGTTAGCGGGCGCACAAAATACTCAGCCCAAGGACAGGGGTGAAGAAACGGCATGACTGCCGTCAGTGACCTAGACACAAGCTGTCAGATCACTGCCTAGTCCCCATCAAAATACCCCATACATACCAACGTTCGGTGCTGACACCACCCAACAGCAAACGCCAAACAACCCCCCTCCCAGGATATCTCCCAAAAGCTGTAATCATTCCTTAAATAACTTACAGCCCTCTCCCTAACGGTCACAAGCATAACTGAATACAATTTAAACCGAGTTTATCGGATGAAAAACTTAGCACAATCGTGCAGTACTGCCACCAGACCCACTATCGATCCACATACCCCCCAAGGAGCCTTCCAAGAACTACCTATACTGTATCCAATTGACATATAGGATCCTATTATATAATATTATATTAGAATAGAATATATTCTTGATGAAATTGGTTCACGCCGGCCGTTTTTTGTTATTATCTGTTACATGTTATGTTTGTCTTGTTTCTTGTTATCACACTGATTGTATTTACTAACATTATTTTTGCACGGATGTACATTGATACTTTTCTATACTTTCCCAAATAAATATCTATGTTCACATAATTTTGTGCGCCCGCTAACTTACTAGCTGACCAGATAACCTTCTTTTTTCTGTGATCTATACAGAATGCTTTGTCTATATGCTGTTCTGGGTTAAGTCAGCCAAACACATACCACTAATACGGGCATATTCATAGATTGCATTAATACTACTCCAATCTAACTACTTTATATGCATGCATCTCTGATCAGTCTTCTCCTTGTATGAGCTGAAAGTTTAGAGGGACGGCCAGGTCTTCGCAGATTTGCAGTGGTCTGATACTCCTTCCATTTCAATATTATCGCTTGCACAGTGCTCCTTGGGATGTTTAAAGCTTGGGAAATCTTTTTGTATCCAAATCCGGCTTTAAATTTGTCCACAACAGTATCTCGGACCTGCCTCGTGTGTTCCTTGTTCTTCATAAAGCTCTCTGTGCTTTAAACGGACCTCTGAGACTATCACACTATCTGAGACTATCACAGTGCAGGTGCATTTATACTGAGACTTGATTACACACAGGTGGATTCTATTTATCATCATTGGTCATTTAGGTCAACACTGGATAATTCAGAGATCCTCACTGAACTTCTGGAGAGAGTTTGCTGCACTGAAAGTAAAGGGGCTGAATAATTTTGCACGCCCAATTTTTCAGTTTTTTATTTGTTAACAAAGTTTGAAATATCCAATAAATTTCGTTCCACTTCATGATTGTGTCCCACTTGTTGTTGATTCTTCACAAAAAAATTACAGTTTTATATATTTATGTTTGAAGCCTGAAATGTGGCAAAAGGACGCAAAGTTCAAGGGGGCCAAATACTTTCGCAAGGCACTGTATATATGTATATATATATATATATATATATATATATATATATATATATATAATTTTTTTTTTTTTACTTTTAAGACAATGCAGTATAGTACAGCCAAAAAATAAGTTAGAAAGCTATACTATGAAACTTTTGTGGCGCTGGCCAATTTCTACAAAGTTGAGGGCAATCGCTTATATAAAGTAGAATTCTTGTCTTGTTAGAGGGAGAGTTTTTAATAGGAGATTCAATAAAAGAGTATTGTGAGATACAGTACATTAGGCCTGCATTGGACAGTTAAGCCTGCATGGTAGTGTAGGCAGTGCCTTTGGGATAAATTCCACCCCATTATTTGTATCTGTTATCCAGGATGAGAAATCAGCTTAACTGATAACTTTTGGAACTCTATAAACATGAGATTGTGTGTTGAGGAACTAATAGCAGCGCAGTCAATTGTGAAAATAAAAGTTGTGCACTAAGTGTGCTATGGAGAAATAGGAGGCGGGGCCAAAATATTTGAAGCCTTTTAGGAGGTGTAGTGTAGTTTGATAGTGAAAGACTTGCAGATGGTTAATTTACAGTGATATAGTCATGTAAACAAACAGCTTTGTCTTGAAAATTCTGACTACAAACCAGCAGTCATAAAATACTTAGACCTACAGTAGTTGTGATAACACATTGACAATAAACAGACAAGCTCTTCAATATGCAGGCATTATATGGGAAACAAGTGGACAATTGTTACAAATTGCAGACCCCAAAAAAACAGATGTTACAATACTTGGGCAAACCTCCCATTTATGATGCAGATGACCCACACATGCCTGCTATAAACTCCTTGCTGCCTCTCACAAATTCGTTTTTCAGACAACAATCATTTTTAAGGTGTCAAATCATTTTAAATGTGAATGGGCTATAGGAAGGAACACATATATTAGGGAGTGCATGCCCTATAATCTATGAGGTGCATCACGGTGGGGGGGAAATATTCTATCTGCACTGCAAAGAAAACAGTTCGTCTTCATTCCTGATCCCATTTGACACCTTAGGCTCATCAAAAGTCGTTCATCAAAAATTGGGTCTCCCTCTAGTCACTGTGAATGGGGAAATGTCATCAGCACACCCAGAATTCCTCAGAAGGGTCCAAAGCTTTATTCACATGGTCACACGGTACACATATGGCAATGTTTCGGAGCCACACAGGGCCCCTTTGTCAGGCAAGTGACGGTCACTTGCCTGACAAAGGGGCCCTGCATGGCTCTAAACATTGCTGTATGTGTACCCTGTGACCATATGAATAAAGCTTTGGACCCCTCTGAGGAATCCTTGGTGCACTGATGACATTTCTCTATCCAGGTTGTCTGTGGTTTCCATCCGGTGGTCATTACAGCACCCAGCATTCTTACAGCCATTTCCATGAATGTGTGCGTGGGGAATATTGAGTTTGGACTTGGCCACTGTGGCTTCTCCTGCTTATCTTTAGTTACTGCAAGATGCAGTAGTGACATAAGGGTTACTGGGAACAACCAAAGAGACCAGAGAAGGGCAACATTCTTCCACACTCCCAGAACCATGGGAGGAAACTGGTAGTGGAAGCTATGCTACCAAACAAAGTTTCAGTATATGGGCCATGGATCAGGTAATTATAAAACTGTTTCTTCACAGGGTAGTAGTTTTTTTTTTTCTTCTTTTACAATCCAAAAACAGGGTTACTTTGTGGTAAATTTAACTCCTATTCTAATTTTAACACGGTTTCATTGTTTTATGAAAATAAATTTGTAGCCTAGTGATTGGTTTCACATGCTACCTGGAATTGCCTTTAAAGAAGAATTCAACTTCAATCTTCTAGCTCATCATTGCTTGAGGTGCCAATCTATCTTTCTTTTTACCATTATGGTCATAACATTCACCTGTGTTACCTTGCTGCTGAAAATAAAACCCTTCCTGGTAAGTATGTTTTTTTTTTCTTACATATTTTTAGCTTCATGCCAATAAATACATGTACCCCTGCAACCCCTCAGCAGGAGCAACTGCTGAGCTAACTATCTTGGATAGCTGTGTGATGCACATGCTGTTGATCTTGGCTTTTTATGAATATTTAAATAAGAGTAGGAAGTAAGAAAAATCTGAAATGACTTTTAAAGCTTAACTGAATGTTACTTTTAGAATGTGTACAATATGTGCACAGGGGCATCTATAACCATATTAAAGAGAATAGCTCATCTAAGCAGATGTTAAAAAAATTCAGAACAGTTCTGAAAAAAAAAAAAAAAACACAAATTGCCTATGCTGTTTTTTTATTCACTACTCTCATTTGTGAGGAATCTATGCTGAAAAATATATGTAAAAACCTAGAAACTGGGATCATTGCCAACTGATTAAACAGATAACATGACATAGAGAAAATAAAAAAAACATTTAATTGTGTTAATTGGTCCCTTTGCATGAAACTGGAAATACAAGAAATACAGGGGCTACTACTACTGACTGCTTTCTGAAAATGATAGGGGACAGGCTGTCTTTGGCTTCTAAACTTTTTTTAGATACTAACCTGGGACAAACATAAAGGTAAGCCATGCACATAAATGCAGTTGACACAGCCCACAGAGGCAACTCTATTGTATGAAAGCACAACTGTTAAGAGAGGTAGCACTGTTAAGCACAGTTAGCCAGTTTCAGGGCCCTATAACTTTGGCTGCAAACCCAAAGGTTAAAACAAGAACAAATGACAGGAGGCCTCTTACCACTTTAGGTGATACAGCAGAATCCTTGACAGTTCTTCCCTAACAAATTCTCCCCTGCCGTCACATCCACCATGAAGCTGGGAAAACACGGTCCGAAAATCGTCTGAAAAAGGTTGGTTCGGTTGGAACTGGCTGACTTACGGCCCATGTGTACAGCTACTCATCCGACAGAAGCACTGCCGAATGAGCATGCTGGAAAATCAGTCCCCCAGTCAGAGCACAATAGCTGAGTGGGGAGATCATGGCACTAACATCGGATGTGTTAGTATGGCAATCTGTACGTTTTTTTTTTTCCACTCTGCCCACTGAATTGAATGATAAAAGCTTCCTGTGTGTACCCAGCATAACTTAGATTCTGGCGGGCACATCGCAACACTCGCAGTAATATATTTCCTAATCTGTGCAAGCAGTTGCAGAAATGTGTTCTGAGCAAGTTCTTTCTGGTATTCTTTAAAACCCACTGGTCGGGCCTGGGAACTAGTTGGGTGCTCTGCTCAGGGGGAAACTGACTGGGTGTGCCACAGGTCAGATCCTTTAGTCCAGTGATTCTCAACCTCAGTCCTCAAGCACCCCCAACTGGTCATGTTTTCAGGTTTTCCATTACTTTGCACAGCTGCTTTAAATTAATAATATTGACATGGTTAGGGATGGGCTGGATGTTCGAGTCGACTCAAATATTGGGTGTTTCATGTGTTCCCCGAACACATGAACACCTGGGGCACTCAGCAGCCAGTTCACCCGCCGATGAGCGCCCCATAATGCACTGCCTGATTGCAGAACATTAAGTGCTTGTGATTGGCCAAAGCATACATGTCAGGTGCATGCTTTGGCCAATTACAGCACATGTCACAATGTCCATGATTGGCCAAAGGCAGGGTGCCCAGGGTCAGTGCTACCTGTAAGGCGATCTAGGCAGCCGCCAAGGGCACAAATTAGCAGGGGGCGCCGACATCCTGCACCCGGAATCAATAATGGACCGGCCGCCTGCCGGCCGCAGAGAGTTGTGACGAGACCACAAGTTGTGGAGTAGCATACCTTGAGTCCCAACAGTCCCAGCTGCAATGAGAGTGTGTGTGTGAGTCCATGAGTGGAGCTGTCAAACTGAAACTCTGATGTTGGGAAGGGGGGGGGGCGATATACGGGGCTCCGCCCCTTTGTTCCGTCTATAGAGAAAACAGCCAGCATGCACACATTGTGGGCGGGGAAGAATGTGGTAGGGGGAGGGACCAACTACTGCATGTGCACCCACAGCTCTGTAGAATTCAGGTTGATTATACAGAGCTGTGGGTGCACATGCAGTAGTTGGCCCTGCCCCCTGCCACCTTCCTCCCCACCCACCAGTGTATAAGTGCTGACTGTTTTGTCAAAAGGGGGTCAAAGGGGTGGAGCCCCACACTTTGGCCACGCCCTTCCCGACATCACAGCTTCAATTTGACAGCTCCACTCATGGACTCACACTCACTCTCATTGGCCGTATGCCCCGCTGGCTTGCCCACCAATCCCTGGCTGTGCTGGATAGAGGTTCATACTGCTGAATGTGAACCCAATTTTGCAGCGCTGCTTAAAAAACTAAATTAATATGTTAAAAATTGTGAAATAAATATGTGAACTTGTGCAAATCTGCAAACATGTGTAAAGTATCCTGTGCAAATCTCGCAAGATCACGCAATAAATACTTCAAATTCATACATAAAATATCAAATTCATGTTAAATCATAAAGTCCATATAAAGTCCATCAAGTGCAGATAAGGTGCTTCTGTGCTTTTACTGTGTGCATGGATGGGGATGATCCCCTTGTGGTTTTCTAATTACCACAATATGCTCGGTATAAAGCATTCAGTGATGTCTTGCAGTATATTCACAATTTTCTCTAGCAGCCTGGGATCCGTAGCTGAGTGGGTGAGATCATTATTGGAGGTCCTTTAAAGTATATCCGAGTTCCCTTACATTTCTAACCTTTGTATGGCCTCTAGCCTTTGGAGCCATCTCCATTTGGTGTCCTTTATAAATCAGTCTGTGAATCACAGACTGATTTATATAGGACACCAAATGGAGATGGCTCCAATTTTCCAAATTTTCCAAGGATGAGGGCTGCTCTCCAGGATTTAGACTGGGAGGGAATATTGGCATCAAGGAGCAGAGAACAGAAATGGGAAATTTCCAAAAAGACTTTATACAAACTCACTGCAAAGTACATTCCCATGGGTAATACGTTTAAAAGGCTAAAAATAAAACCTATGTGGCTCACGGCCAAAGTTAAAAAAGCTATAAATAATAAGAAAAGAGCTTTTAAAAAATATAAAAATGAAGGAACACTATCATTGTTTAATTGTTACAAAGAATATAACAGAATATGTAAAAAGGAAATCAAGGACGCAAAATTCAAAATGACAGATTGCAAAAGATAGTAGGACAAACCTCAAAAAAATCTTTAAATATATTAATAGTAAAAAGGTTAGGTATGAGCATGTAGGCCCTTTACAAAATAATCAGGAAAGGGTTGCTGGGGACAAAGAGAAGGCAAGTTTATTAAATAGTTTCTTCAGCTTTGTACTGTATATACAAAGGAGCATGGGGGAGCTCATGACCATAATGAGGACGGTATTGAGACAGCCTCAAATGATCCACAATGGCTCAAAAGTGATGTGGTCCAGAAATATTTAGACAGAGTAAGGACAGTAAGTCTTCTTACTGGACACACTGCAGTAATGCATGAAGGTAAAAAAACTTGTGTGCAACAGGACCCCCTAATACTTACTTGAGTTCCATCTCAATACAGCGAAGCGCACGAGTGCCTTGGCTGTCCGGGGACTCTCACTACTCATTGACTTCCTCTGCTGTCAATCACAGCCAATGAGTAAATGAGGAAAGAGGAGGGGGGAGGAGGAGAGAGGTGGTGGAGCCAAAATTGTGTATGAATGGACAAGCAGAGCCGCGACTCGGGAACAAGCCTGTTTGTGTGCTCCCAGAACAAGTTGCTTGTGCTGGGGGCAGTTGTCAGGAGGGAGGGGCCTGGAGAGCCGGCGGGGGACCCGAGAAGGATCGGGGCTGCTCTGTGCAAAAACATTACACAGAGCAAGTATTACATGTTTGTAATTAAAAAAGCAAAAACCAGAGCAAAAATACAAGAGTTCAACCACTTGTCGACCTGCCGAATTATACTGTGGCAGGTCGGTTCTATTACGTGAAACGACGTACCTATACGTCGTTTTGTGTAATAGCAAGTGGAAGCGCAGGCGGGAGAGAAAGAGCCAATCAGCGGGTCCAGCGGATGCGATGTCCGCCGGCCACCCACAATCGCTACCCATAGAGACAAAACGGCGGTCTTCCTATGTAAACAAGGCAGACTGCCATTCTGTCAGGGATGAACACAGGGATCCTGTGTTCCTGCTATTCAGGAACACAGATCTCTATGTTCATCTAGTAAGTACATCCCCCACACAGTTAGAAAGCATTCCCTAGGGACACACTTAACCCTTTGATTACCCCTGGTGTTAACCCCTTCCCTGCCAGTGTCATTAGTACAGTAACAGTGCATATTTTGTAGCACTAATTATTGTAGTAATTTCACTGGTCCCCTCAAAAGTGTCAAAGTGTCAGTTAGGTGTCCAATCTGTCTGCCGTAATGTCGCAGTCCCACTCAAAATCGCTGCCATTACTAGTAAAGAAAATAAATAAACAAATAAAAATGACATAAATCTATCCCCTGGTTTGTAGACTCAATAACTTTTGCACAAACCAATCAATATACACTTATTGTGATTTATTTTATTTTTTTTAACCAAATATATATGTCAGAATACATATTGGCCTAAATTGATGAAAAAAATAGATTTTTACATTTTTTTTTATTGGCTGTGTTTTATAGCAGAAAGTTAAAAAAAAAAAAAATATATATATATATATATATATATATATATATATATAATTTTTTTTTTTTTTTTTTTTTTTAAATTGTTGCTCTTTTTTCATTTATAGTGCAAACAAAAAAAACAGAGGTGATAAAATACCACCAAAAGAAAACTCTATTTGTGGGGGAAAAAAAGGACATCAATTTTATTTGGGTACAGCGTCGCCCGACAGAGCGATTGTCAGTTAAAGTAACCCAGTGCTGTATCGCAAAAGAATGGGCATTAAGGGGGTAAAACCTTCCAGTCAAAAAGTGGTAAATATCACTTTAAGGATGGAGAAAGATCTGGGGTCCTAGTAGATCATGAGCGCATCAATAGAATGTAATACCAAGTAGCAGCAAGCAAGGCAAGCAGATGATTAGCATGTATTAAAAAGGTATCTACTCAAGAGATAAAACTAATTCTACCACTTTAAAAAAACTCTGGTCCAGCCACATCTTAAGTATGCTGTCCTGTTCTGGTCACCACTCACCAGGAAGGATGTGCTGGAACTGGAGAGGGCCCAGAGAAGGGCTAATAAGCTAATAAGGGAACTGGAGGACCTCAGTTATGAGGAAATACTTTTTCTCTCTGGAGAAGAGACGCTTGAGAGGAGATATGATAGCAATATACAAATATCTGAAAGTTGATTCTAGCATAAATAAAATATGATTCAGTCTCAGGTCACTTAAAAAAGACACGTGGACATTTAATTAAGCTGGATGAGAAACAGTTTAACCTAAAACTATGTAAGGGGTTCTTTACTGTTGAAGCAGTAAGGATGTGAAATTTCCTTCCACATTTGGTGATGTCAGCGGGCAGTGTTGATGATTTCAAAAAATGTTTAGATGGGCAGCTTAGCAAACACAATATACAGGAATATAGGCAATGGTAGAGACTTACACACTGTAGGGGATTAGCTAATTGAGAAACTAAAAGTACAGTAAGAAATATTATGAGCTTAGCTTTGGATTGAGTTTGAGGAAGTGTTGTGACATCCCCCCTGATATGTTCATTAGTAAATGTAACCAAGCATTGTGTTTCAGTATTTTGATTTTACTGTATTGTAAATTACCAGTTGGAAAGGTTCCCTTTCTTTGTACAAGATGAAGATGTTGGGTGTGCTTTACAGTTCACAGTACAGAAAGCTAGGAATGTTTGGAGTCTTGGCTACAATAAGTGACACGGAAGTAGCTGAGGTCATGGATTACAAACCCCAAAAAACCACGGAGGCACGTAGAGTTCCAGGGGGGGGGGGGGGTGGTAAACTACACCTACCGACAGCCTTTATGGCTGTCAGGTTGTAGTTATCAATGAACTAACACAGCGCTGTTAAGCGCTGTGGTAGTTCATTGAAAATATCTGTCAGTGTGTAACTGAATGGGGGTACGAGCACACAACTTACACAAAGAGTCTGCAAGTGCCCTGTATAGCAAGCACAGTCTGCTGATCATGGGTGCAATGCTTTACAGGCTTCTAATAAAAAAAAAAGCATATTTATCACTGTGCGTGGGGTTCTTAAACATCATCAAGCGTACCAACAACACCAAGGGCCCCATTGTAGCTGGCAGAAGACTAACATTGACGACTGTATATAGTTCATTCATTACAGCTTAGCAGTTTATATAATGTTACTACTTGCAAAACAAGGCATATGTTACAAATCAGCCTGCAGTTTTCTGGCCTGTTTATTCTTAAAGCGGAGTTCCACACAAATGTGGAACTTCCGCTCATTTGCTTCCTCCCCCCCCTCTGGTGCCACATTTGGTACCTTTCAGGGGTGAGGGGGGAGGGGGGAACAGATACCTGTTTTTGACAGGTACCCTTCGCCACTTCCGGAAATGGCGTTGCGGCGAAGTGAGAACCCCTCCTCCTTCCCTCCAAAATGCGCAGCAGGGACCCATCCCTGAAGCCGCAAAGGCTTCACTGCCGGGTTCCCTGACCTGCAATGGCGGCGGGAGCACCCGACAGCCAGTAGAAACATTGTGGGACTTCAGGACAGGTAAGTGTCCTAATATTAAAAGTCAGCAGCTACAGTATGTGTAGCTGCTGACTTTTAATTTTTGGAGGGGGTGGGGGCAGAACTCTGCTTTAACTTCTTACTGCAGTGTTCTCTTAGTCCTCTGATTCCTTTCACATCTGTTATTGGCTTCTGCACGTGTGGGACTTCAGGACAGGAAAGTGTCCTAATATTAAAAGTCAGCAGCTACAGTATTTGTAGCTGCTGACTTTTAATTTTTGGACGGGGTGGGGGCGGAACTCTGCTTTAACTTCTTACTGAAGTTCTCTTAGTCCTCTGATTCCTTTCACATCTGTTATTGGCTTCTGCACTTGTGGGACTTCAGGACAGGTAAGTGTCCTAATATTAAAAGTCAACAGCTACAGTATGTGTAGCTGCTGACTTTTAATTTTTGGAGGGGGTGGGGGCGGAACTCTGCTTTAACTTCTTACTGCAGTGTTCTCTTAGTCCTCTGATTCCTTTCACATCTGTTATTGACTTCTGCACTCACCTATGGGCATCACCTCCTATTCTCTGGGTTTATGTTTTCTTTCACTTCCTGGCCGAACTCCCAGTTGGCTTCCACACATACATGTGCTCAGTCCAGCCCACATTTCCTAAGCAACTTTCTCAAGTTCTCTGATCCCCTGTTTGCTAACTACTTCTTGTATCCTGTCTGACTACCCAATAAACAATTCCATGAGTAAGGTTTGGTGGGCAGAGTGAAACACGTTGTGGGTGTTGGCTGGCAGGGGTCCAGGCTGAAATTGCCATTTACTATCATACAGCAGGTCTGACTTGATGTACTGCTCCTGGGAATCCTAATACTCTCTACCATTGCCTGGAGCATAGAGGAGCTCCCTTTCCAGTCAGTAGGGATGGGCTTTGTGTTCGAGTTGAATGTAAGTTTGACTCGAACATCAGCTGTTCATGTGTTCGCTGAACACACAAACAAATGGAACACTCAGCGGGAAGTTCGCCTGCCGATGAGCGCCCCATAACGCACTGCGCTCTTGCAGTGCATTAATTGCTGATGATTGGCCAAAGCATGCACCTGACCTGTATGCTTTGGCTAATCATAGCACAATGTACTGTTAGAGCCATGATTGGCCAAAGGCAGGGAGCCTTTGGCCAATCATGGCTCAGAAGCTTAGTCCACGCCCCACACTATATAAGGCTGCTGCTTACACGGCAGCCGTGTATAGTGTGTGACAATGGAGATTAGGCAGGTAGTTAGTGGATAGTGTGTTGAGTCAGTTTAGTGCAGTCAGTGTAGTGTGCAGGCATGCTCAAATTTTAAAATGTATGGATATGTTGTAGTCCTGGGTCCTCTCTTGGTGCTCCCCAAGTTTGGTGTCCCTGTCACTTATGGTTTGGGAGCAGTACCATGTCAAACTGACCAAGATTTCACATAGACACCAATGGTAGACAGGGAGCAGTGCCATGTCAACCTGACCAAGATTGCCCATAGACGCCAATGTTAAAGACCCGGAGCAGTGCCATGTCAAGCTGACCAAGATTTCCCATGAATGCCAATGAGCACTGAAAGCTGACAATTAGTCTGGGCAGAAAGGGGGGGGGGGGGAGTGCCCGGTATTTAAGTGGTTAAGGGGAATTTAAAATGAAAACGGCGTAGGGTCCCCCCAAAATCTATACCAGGCCCCATGCAGCCTGACAGGCCAGGAAGGGGGGGGGGGCATATACATTTTTTTAATTTTGATAATAACAAGTTTTTATTGATGTATGTGTGCTTATTGTGGAGATTTACCCACACTTCCTGTCACAACCAAAAGCAAAAAACAGTACAGTAAGCAAGCGTGAGAGCTCCTGAAATTCATTTTATTGCTGTCCATACCTTGCTCGAGTGATTACTTCATGCTTGTGCCAGTGATAAGCTTATGCTCCACTCTTGTACCCCCCATTCCTTGTTTAGGTATCACAGGGACACAAAGTGGGTGACAGCAAGAAACAAAAACCTGACACAAAAGTATTTCACACACAAAAACACCCACATTTTTTGGTTGGAATTAGGCTTTAAAACTGAACTCCAGTCTAAACCTCTCCTTTTTTTCAGCTTTGGGCACAGCTGAAAAGGGTTAGAACTTATGCTATGTTTAAAGTACTGTTTGTGTCCCTGCTGAAAAGACTGCTTCTAAATTCCTGTTTTTTTTTTTTCTCTCAAGGATGTCACAGGGCAGGAATTGAGGGGAGGATCTTTTCGATGCAGGCAAATATAGTAATAAAACTCAAATGTTTTAACCCCACTCCACACTACTAGAACACAGGGCCGTCTTTACCGCAGGGCAAAAAGGGCAGCTGCCCTGGGCCCTGTCATTGTTGGGGGGCCCAAAAGCATTTGCCACTTGAGCCCACGCTGCCCGCAAATTGGGAGTCCCATGATAACACTACAGAGTCAGTCACAGTGCACTACATCGGCGTATTCCCCAGCCGTCAGGGTGGGGGCGGGGCCAGGAGCTCCACTGCTGCTCTGACCCTGTCTGCCCCATGTAGCCTGTATGCATTGCTTGGAGCTGAGAGAGAAGAACACTGGGAGCACCGGCTCCAGACCTCTGCCGAGTTCTGCCCCCAGACCTTTGAAAGCCCTGCCTCCAGACCTCTGACCGCTCCGCTCCCAGATCCCTGAGGGCCCCGCACCTGGACCGCTGAGGGCCCCGCTCCCGGATCCCTGAGGGCCCAGCACCTGGACCGCTGAGGGCCCCGCTCCCGGATTCCTGAGGGCCCCGCACCTGGACCGCTGAGGGCCCCACTCCCGGATCGCTGAGGGCCCCTCACCTGGAACTCTGAGGGCCCCGCACCTGGAACTCTGGCTGGCTAGGTAGGTCCTTTTCCCCATGGACTGCTTGTGGAGTGTTTTCCTAACCCTGACCAACAGTATAGCTGAATGCAAATAAATAAATCAATAAAATTGTGAAAACTGTAAACTATTTGTACAGTGAATAAAACTAGCTAAATAACTGATATCAAGTATGAATGAAACAGCAAAATGAAAGTCCCAAATAATTAGTGACAAAACTGGTTAAATGTGATGATATTGAATGAATAACAGTGCCCAAGTCTCTTCTTCCACCCCAGTGCATCAGTCACCTAAGCATGCAGTTATGCTTACCAGATGCCGGTAAGGGTCCTTTCCGTATGTCCGTTTTTTATCCCATTTTTTGCGGATGAAAAACAGACATAATGCATGTCAATGGGATTGCGGTCCTTTCCAATCAGTTCTGTTTTTTGGAACGGAACAGAACCCTATTTTTCTTCCTTTTAAAAAAATGGAAAGGACGCAAAATCGGATGTCAGTGGTGTCATCCGCTGACATCCGCAATCCCATAGACATACATTATGTCCGTATATCATCCGCAAACGGATGGGATGATATGCGGACATACGGACCGGATGACACAAGTGTCATCCGTGTCCGTAAAAAAAAAAAGTGACGGAGCGGATCAAAAAACGGTCCGCTCCGTGCGAAAGGACCCTTAGTAAAGTGCCAAACAGACATTCACCAAATATCACATATGGATCAGCAGGACGATTCCCACAAGGGATCCGAACAGCAAGGAGACTCCGGATAGAAGGCGCAGCGCCAAAAACTGCCAACACACTCCAGAAACACTCCAGGCACCAGTCCGATGTATTACCATATAAAACATAAAAGCAGCTCCATAGTGCAATATGCCTTAAACCACTTTGTTATATAAAAGAAAATGTACTCCCATTCTGTGAGAAGATAAATCACTAAAAATAAACTTGGGCACCGTTATTCATTCAATATCATCACATTTCACCAGTTTTGTCACTAATTATTTGGGACTTTTATTTTGCTGTTTCACATTCAAACTTGATATCAGTTATTTAGCTAGTTTTATTCACTGTACAAATAGTTTACAGTTTTCACAATTTTATTGATTTATTTATTTGCATTTTTTCACGCTCAGCGCAGCTTTTTTATCTGCTACTATTTTTGGTGTTATCTCACTATAAGCTGCAGCTTTCCTTTTTACTAGCGCGGTTAAAATTTTGTTACAGTATAGCTGATAGGTAACATTTTAAAATGGTTTCTTTTAGTTGATCACCCCCTGTACTAGATCCACAGTCTCTGGTTATCCCCTGTACTAGATCCGCAGTCTCTGGTTATCTCCTGTACTAGATCCGCAGTCTCTGGTTATCCCCAGTACTAGATCCGCAGTCTCTGGTTATCTCCAGTACTAGATCCGCAGTCTCTGGTTATCTCCTGTACTAGATCCGCAGTCTCTGGTTATCTCCTGTACTAGATCCGCAGTCTCTGGTTATCCCCAGTACTAGATCCGCAGTCTCTGGTTATCTCCAGTACTAGATCCGCAGTCTCTGGTTATCTCCTGTACTAGATCTGCAGTCTCTGGTTATCTCCTGTACTAGACCTGCAGTCTCTGGTTATCTCCAGTACTAGATCTGCTGTCTCTGGTTATCTCCTGTACTAGATCCGCAGTCTCTGGTTATCCCCAGTACTAGATCCGCAGTCTCTGGTTATCCCCTGTACTAGATCCGCAGTCTCTGGTTATCCCCTGTACTAAATCCGCAGTCTCTGGTTATCCCCTGTACTAGATCCGCAGTCTCTGGTTATCCCCTGTACTAGATCCGCAGTCTCTGTTTATCTCCAGTACTAGATCTGCAGTCTCTGGTTATCTCCTGTACTAGACCTGCAGTCTCTGGTTATCTCCAGTACTAGATCTGCAGTCTCTGGTTATCTCCTGTACTAGACCTGCAGTCTCTGGTTATCTCCAGTACTAGATCTGCAGTCTCTGGTTATCTCCTGTACTAGATCCGCAGTCTCTGGTTATCTCCTGTACTAGATCTGCAGTCTCTGATTATCCCCTGTACTAGATCCGCAGTCTCTGGTTATCCCTTGTACTAGATCCGCAGTCTCTGGTTATCCCCTGTACTAGATCCGCAGTCTCTGGTTATCCCCTGTACTAGATCCGCAGTCTCTGGTTATCCCCTGTACTAGATCCGCAGTCTCTGGTTATCCCCTGTACTAGATCTGCAGGCTCTGGGTATCCCCTGTACTAGATCCGCAGTCTCTGGCCACCCCCTGTACTAGATTAGCAGTCTCTGGGTATCCCCTGTAGTATGTCTGTAGTCTCTGACCATCTCCTGTAGTACATCTATCAGTGAGCAGTAATGATGTGCAGTATCATTTAGCAAACCAGTCAGTAAGTGATAATAATATACTGTACCTCTGGCAACCAATTGCAATTGCTGCTTGATCTGCTGCAGTAAACTGATTTTGAGTCTTCCTGCTATTTGTTATATGTCTAAGAGCGGTTGGGGGGCCCAAGAAAATGTTTGCCCAGGGTCCAATGAATATTAAAGACGGCCCTGCTAGAACATAGAATATTTTTTTCCATGCCAGTGTCCCCATTACTATCTCTTTGAAACCTGTCAGAATTTGAAATGTAAGGTTTACTTAAAGCAGGGCTGCACTGCATCTGAGCCCCACAAAATAAAACAAACACAAAAATGCTATTTAACTAATTTTTAGTATTCAAAGAAAATGCAACCATACACAAATGTATTCACGCTTTATTCTGCTGAGAAAGTTCTTTGAAAAAACTCCTAGCACCTCTGGCCATGGTTATCTTCAGTAAGGACAGATAATTCATGTATCCATTCACTTCCTGGAATCCATTAGTAGCAGAGGTGGTGCTGGTGAGGGGGGTGATCAGTGACAGCAGAGGTGATGAAGGGGGTGGGATTAGTGGCAGTGGTGGAGTTGAGTGGGGTGGCAGCAGTGATGATGAGGGGGGTGGTGCGATTAGTGGCAGCGGTGGTGGTGAGGGGGGTGGCAGCAGTGGCAGTGAGGGGGGGGTGGGATTAGTGGAAGCAGTGGTGGTGAGGGGGGGTGGGATTAGTGGCAGCGGTGGAGGTGAGGAGGGTGGCATCAATGGCAGGGAGGTGGGGTGGGATTAGTGGCAACAGAGGTGGTGAGGGGGATGGTGCTCTTTGGAGAGGATAGGCGGGGCGGTCCGGGCTCTAGCGATATTGTGCTGCTTAGCTCAGCCTCCCCTCAGCGGCCAGCTGCATGCCCCCCCCCCCCCCCACCCCCTGCACAGAGGAATGGACCCCTAAACAGCAGCACCATCAGAACGGGTGGCCCCTCACGGTGGGAGAACGGGGGCAGGCGGGCCTCCATTCAGGGGCAGGACTCTAGGGCCCAGTCGCAGGTGCAACTGCTGCGCCCCTGTTAGTTCCGCCACTGCAGCAAGACACATTGGAGTTGATCTACTAAGGGCAAATCCACTGTGCACTATAAGTGCACTGCAAGTAGATGTAGTTCTGAGGGGAAATCATGTGCAAGCAAAAATGCCATATTTTTATTTTCCTTACCCTCAGATCTACAGTGACTGCTCTTCCAAGTGCACCTGCAGTGCACTTCTAGTGCACAGTGGATTTACCTTTTAGTAAATAAACCTCATTGGCCTTGATCACTGCCATACCAGTACAGAGTTACCAGACTAGTACAGTCAGTAACAATGTTCCTGTTTACTGCCACACCAGTCAGTATTTTCAGAACAGCGTAAGCCATTAAAAGTGTTTCTGATCACCCTCACACCAGTCTCAACATTGCCATCAATGTAAGTCAGCAATGGTGTTCCTGACCACAGTCTCTCCCATTACAGTGTCACTAGACGAGTGAAGCCTGCAACAGTGTTCTGGTCACTAACCACACCAGTCCCAGTGTTGGCAGACCAGTGTAAGCCAGCAACAGTATTCTTGATCACCCCTGCACCAGTTCTAGTGTCATCAGACCAGTGTAAGCCAGCAACGGTGTTCCTGATCACTTGCACATCAGTCTTAAGGCCCGTACACACGTACCGATCGTCGGCATACAAACGTCGGTGGACGAAGGATCTGCCGATTGTACGCGTGTTAGTATGGTGCCTCCGACAGATGTCTGCGCACAATCCGCGGACAAAAGTCTTTCTTGCAAACATGAAAATTTTTGTATGCCGACACCAGAACGGACGATTGTTCGCCTGTCAGTACACAATTCGGCCGACAGACCGCAGATTTGCAAGACTGGGCATGCTCAGAAAATAGAAAACACAGGGAAAGTTAACCATTACATGACATCACTTCTGCAGTCGGCGGACAAAATTCTTGTGCTGTCCTTGTGCTGTCTTTGCACTTTTCAGCAGACACCGACATCCCGGGGAGAAAAGAGGAACATTTGTATGCCGACCATCGGTACGTGTGTACGGGGCTTTAGTGATGGCAGGCAAGCCTAAGCCAGTAACAGTGTTCCTTATCACTAACCATGCCAGTCTTGATGTCCCTGTTTTCACCCACACCAGTGCCAGTGTCACCAGATCAGTCTAGCCAGCAACATTGTCATGATTGCTAGCCACACCAGTGCCAGTGTCACCAACACCAATGCAAGCCAATAACAATGTTTTGATTGCTGCCACATCAGTAAAGTGTCACTAGAGCCTGTGTAAGCCAGCAACAGTGTTCTGGTCACTATTCACACCAGTGCCAGTGTCATCAGAGCCAATTAAGCCAGCAACATTGTCTTGATCATAAGCCACACAAATGTCAGTGTCAATAGAGCTAGAGTAAGCCAGAAGCAGACCAGCCACATCAGTTCAGTGCCTTCTAATAGAACCGATAGCTGGAACCAGTGTCCCGATCGCTAGTTAGCACCTAGACCTTTCTAGTTCTGAGCAGGATGGATGATAGCAGTGGGAAGGAGATTTGAGGAAAGAATGGCCACTCTGATTCAGAAGAAGGGATCTCTGTCACCAAGCGCTAAATATCCTACTAAATTGCAACAGGCATGCTGCAGCAGTAGGGTACATCCTGGTGAAAAATGTAATAGGTAGTCAAGAAACTAGATGTGTAATATATGGCCCCTGAAAGCTTTGGATTTTGGGACTCTCTGCATCTAGGGAGAAAAGAAGCCTCATGTGATATCCACATACTCGTGATAAGTAGAAGAATGTGTTTTGGGGTGTTATTGTAAGTATGCCTATGCTGTGCGTGAGAAATTACAACTTATAAAATTCACCGTGCTTCTTTCTAAATACATTGGAATGTTTGTTTCCTCAAAAGGGGCTTTTTTGAGGGTGTTTATACTGTCTTGTCATTTTAGGGCCTCCAGTAAGCAATCCGTACATCAGGGGTGACAAATATCCAACATATATACCATACTATGTAGATTCTATAGCTTTCATACATTACAAACTTTTTAATTTATGTATTTATTTTCACCAAAGAAATGTAGCGGAATGCATATTGGCCTAAATTTAATTTCATGGACCTAAATATCTTGATGCTGGTCATTGGAATTGGTAAATTTAGTCATTTATTTACACTCTAAAGTAGAAAAACTACCATAAACTTTTTTTTTTTTAAGTATTTCATGGTTTGCAGCCAGATCTGTAAAAAAAAAACAACAAAAAACTGGTACATAACCTGCATATTAGAAGAATCACATGTCTAGATAAGAGGCACATCTCATTTTAATATATTGCACATATTAATGGTTTAATAAAAGCAGCATTTATATTTTCCTATTCATCTACTTTGTTGAAAAAAAATATAAAGGTATATTTGCATACATTCTTACTGGTTTATATATGTAATAAGCAGAGCATGTTCACTTTGCAAAGTGATTTTTTTTTTTTTTTAATTGAATGTGGCCTAGCTGAATGAAAATTCACAATGCAAAGTAGACATGCTCTACTACTATAGTAAACAGGGCCGGCGCTCCCGCTAGGCAAACTAGGCAGCCGCCTAGGGTGCACTGCCGCCTAGGGGCACACTGTTGCCTAGGGTAGGGTGACCAGTCCCCGGTTTTGTCTCTGCTTTGCAGGGCCAGTCCTGGGTGGGTGCACCGTGAGCTGGGGCAGGGGGGGGGGGGTGCGCCCAAGGCCGGCCCTGCCATAGGTTCCTTTTGCTTCCTTCGGAAGGGAAGGGGGGAGGGGGCGAGGGCAAGAGCCGCACGAATAAACAGAGCAGGGCTCTTCTGCTTACCGGGCGCGGCTGCTGTAATGTGAAGTCCCTGCTCCTGGACCACCGCCAACCTATGATAGACAGCACACTGGTGATGTCTACCATAGGAGCTGGTCCAGGAAGTGGGACTTCGTATGACAGCACCCGCGCTGGGTAAGCAGAAGAACCCTGCTCTGTTTAATCATGCGGCACTCTAATCCCTATGCACTGGTCACTCTGCATTGATGGAGGCACACTGGTCACTCTGCATTGATGGGGGCACACTGGTCACTCTGCATTGATGGGGGCACACTGGTCACTATGCATTGATGGGGGCACACTGGTCACTCTGCATTGATGGGGGCACACTGGACATTGATCACTCTGCATTGATTGGGGCACACTGGTCACTGGTCACTCTGCAGTGATTGGGGCACTGATCACTGTGCATTGATTGAATCACTGGTCACTGGTCACTCTGCATTGATGGGGGCACACTGGTCACTGATCACTCTGCATTGATGGGGGCACACTGGTCACTGGTCACTCTGTATTGATGGGGGCACTGGTCACTAGTCACTCTGCATTGATGGGGCATTGGTCACTCTGCATTGATGGGTCACTGGTCACTCTGCATTGATGGGGCATTGGTCACTGGTCACTCTGCATTGATGGGGCACTGGTCACTCTGCATTGATGGGGCACACTGGTCACTCTGCATTGATGGGGGCAACTGGTCACTGCATTGATGGGGGCACACTGGGCACTGGTCAATCTGCATTGATGGGGGCACAATGGTCACTAGTCACTCTGCATTGATGGGGGCACATTGGTCATTCTGCATTGATGGGGCACCTGTCACTGGTCACTCTGCATTGATGGAGGCACTGGTCACTGGTCACTCTGCATTGATGAGGCATTGGTCACTCTGCATTGATGGGGCACTGGTCACTCTGCATTGATGGGGCATTTGTCACTCTGCATTGATGGGGGCACACTGGTCACTGGTCACTCTGCATTGATGGGGGCATACTGGTTACTGGTCACTCTGCATTGATGGGGGCACTGGTCACTCTGCATTGATGGGGCACTGGTCACTCTGCATTGTTGGGGGAACTGGTCACTCTGCATTGATATGGGCACTGGTCACTGGTCACTCTGCATTGATGGGGGCACTGGTCACTCTGCATTAATGGGGGCACTTGTCACTCTCCATTGGATGGGGGCACTGGTCACTCTGCATTAATGGAGCACTGGTCACCCCCCTCTCTGACACACTGCTCCTCCACCCTGACACACTGCTCCCCCCCTCTGACACACTGTGAGTGATGCAATTATATGGGGGAATATGGGAAATGCATGGAGTGTGCTGCGAATATAGGGAAATAGGGAAATTTTGAAGTTTTTTTTATTTATTGGGGGGGGCGCAAGTAGCTGGTCTTGCCTAGGGCGCAGAATAGTCTAGCACTAGGGATGATCGAACGGTTCGGGTCAACCATCGGTTCGACCCGAACATTGACTGTTCGAAATTCGGCCGAATTCCAAAACTTTTTGCTGAAAAAGTTTGGAATTCGGCAACCAGAACCGACCAAAATGCAATGGGACAGGAAATGGGCTTTAAAAGCCCGTGATTGGACCAGAACCATCAGTAAAAGCCAATTGAGGGGGCAGGAGAATGCTAGGAATGTGATTGGAGTGACTAGGGGGTCCAGAGGCCAATCATTAGTGAATACGCCCCCCAGTATATAAGATAGCCCCGCCAAATTCCTAGCATTGTAATACAGGGCTGTGGAAGAGAGTGGAAGCAGTTCTGTTACTTCTGCTTCAAAGTGTCATTTAGCAATTATTAGTGTGAGGAAAGGGATAGTGTGTTTTGCCTGCCTCCAAAGACCCACAAAAATGCCCGAAAAAATGCCTGCGCCAAAAAAAAAACGCCCAGGTGTGTTATTGCAGGCGTTTTTTTTTTTGTGCATTTTTTGTGGGTCTTTGGAGGCAGGCAAAACATCTGAACTTCTGTATAGGGGTATATATACACACACACTTATATGTATCTATACACATACACACATATAGGTGTGATAGCAGAGAAGCCATATGGGTGTTAATTATTTCATTAGTGCAAGTATAGTGTTCTGCTACTTTCACACCTATATATGTGTATGTGTATATACAGTGCTGTATCTTGTCCTAGGCCAACAAGGCCCAGGCCTAGGGCGGCACTTTGCAGGGGGGGCAGCAAAAAGCTGCACCCTGCACGAAAAAAAAAAACAGCCTCCTCCCGGCATGAAAAGCGTCCCCGCCGGCTTGCGCTACACTTTTTGTATAGTGCCAGTCTTATGTGGTGAATTGGGCCGGAGGGCAGGGTCCAGGAGGCAAATCAGTCTGGTACCCCCATAAAAGCATTCACACTGCTGCCTACCAGTATGATAATACCGGCCGGTGAGGACATTTGGACAGACCGCAGGCCGTCGACCACACTTAATACAACTGGCACAACGGCCGCCAATGCTAATAAGTGTAGTACTGCAGCCAAATACTCCGCCTACTCTCCTTTGCCCCCAGGCACTCATGGGCGCTAATATGCTGCTCTGATGGCCACTGATAAGGCAGCACTGATGGACACTGATGAGGCTGAACTTATGGGAACTGTTGAGGCTGCACTGATAGACTGTGGTTGTGGTCTGTGGTTTACAGATGATAGGGTGGGTCATAAACAGGAAGGGTGTGGCCTTTACATGAAGGGGTGGGTCATATTTAAATTAGGGGTGCACAAGTTTAGTCAGGCCTAGGGCAGCACAAAATCTAAATACACCACTGTGTATATATACATATAACCCCCAAAAAATGCCCAAAAAAAACGCTTGCTACAAAACCGGCAAGGTGTGAAAATAGCGGAGCCATATCCCTGTTCTATATTAATTTTAATACAAACAATCTTTTTTTTCTGGTTCTGGACATGCTACAGAGCTGAAACTTCACAGGTACACGTTTTAGACCCCCCAGACACTAAATCCAAAGAAATCTCTTTTTTTTTTCAATAATTTTTTCAATAATTGGCTCTTTATCAAAAATGACAATTTTTAAGAACTTTTTTTGTGTGATAAATAGTGCCTGGGGCATGACCCAGAACCCTAGGCACTTTTTATGGACATTTATTGGGTTTTAGGGCTTCAAAATGGTGTTTTTTGATTCCAGAAGTTCGGGTCCCATTGATTTCAATGGGGTTCTGAAATCCGAACCGAACTTTCAGGAAATTCGGGTGTTCTGGTCGAACCAAACTTTTCAAAAGTTCAATCATCCCTATCTAGCACCAGCCCTGATAGTAAAGCCACCCAAGTTGTATCTTAAATGTAATTTATCACTTATGTCAATCTGCATTGATGGGGACACTGGTCACTGGTCACTCTGCATTGATGGGGGCACTGGTCACTAGTCACTCTGCATTGTTGGGGGCACTGGTCACTGGTCACTCTGCATTGATGGGGACACTGGTCACTCTGCATTGATGGGGGCACTGGTCTTTGGTCACTCTGCATTGATGGGGGCACACTGGTCACTGGTCACTCTGGATAGATGGGGCACTGGTCCCTCTGCATTGATGTTGATGGGGGCACTGGTCACTGGTCACTCTGCATTGATGGGGGCCCTGGTCACTCTGCATTGATGGGGCACTGGTCAATCTGCATTGATGGGGCACTGGTCACTCTGCATTGATGGGGGCACTGGTCATTGGTCACACTGCATTGATGGGGGCACTGGTCACTCTGCATTTATGGGGGCACTGGTCACTCTGACACACTGCTCCCCCCTCTCTGACACACTGCTCCCCCATCCTGACACACTGCTCCCCCCCTCTGACACACTGTGAGTGATGCAATTATAGGGGGGGGAGTTTTTTTTTATTTATTGGGGGGTGGCGCAAGTAGCTGGTCTTGCCTAGGGTGCAGAATAGTCTAGCACCAGCCCTGATAGTAAAGCCACCCAAGTTGTATCTAAAATGTCATTTATCATGCCCCCCTTACTGGCATGGATCAATAGTAACAGATTTTGCTTTTTAGCCATACAGTATGATAGTGGCTTGTGGAAAAAATACTAGCATTAAAGTGATTGTAAACTTTCACCTTGTAAAACAACCAATTCAGTTTAAACTAGAAATGAAAGGCAAAACATTTTTTTTTTTTTACATCTATACAAAAAAGTTATAAATCATTTTTTCCCTTTAAAAAAAAAATGATCACATTCCCTCTGTTTTCAGCTGCATAGGAGCTGGAGGAGGAGAAACAGCAGTATACTGAGCTTGCCAGGGAATGGCTGTACAGTGGGGGCGTGTCAGGACAAGTCTGATCATTGGAGGAGAGTTCCCAGCATAGCTAGAGAACTGACCATGGTGTGCTTTCCTGCTTAGTCTGTTTTTTTATTAGGAAAGAAAGGGACTAGCAGGAACACAAGAGATTTCACATAAAGGAAGCAATATAAAGAGAACAGGATACTTTCTCATACAAGTACATGGTACAGCAGGTACATATCAGAAATATGAAGTGTTGGGGTAACAAAGGCTTTAAATGTTGTGTTAGTATATTTAAATTTCACATTTCTCACTACAGTTGCTGTACAGAGGAATGCCATGAGAATTTAGCCTTAAGCATATCTTATACAATGATCCCTGAAAAACCAGAGCTGCTACAAAAGGTGGAGTTTGCTGAAGGAGGTGATTAGAGAGGGTGTACACTGGCTAGAATATCTCAAGGCTCATTAGGCAGACAAGTTCCCTCTATGTGACTTATCCTGGAGAACAGCACCCAGCAATGACAACACAGGGAGTTCTTAATGAAGGCCAGGAAAATGAAATGGTATGGCACATTTTCTTTGTTTATTTTACTTACAAACACAATGCTATTTTAATCCAACTATGCATTTAAATGAACTAATGATTTATGACTGAAACCTATTAGGTGAAAGTGGGAATAGCTACAACATATAAAGTTCTATAGACAGATTAAAATGTAATATTAAGTCTGAAAAATTGCAGTGTTACTAAATGGAGTGGAGTATCCTGTTTTGCAAGTGTTAAAAAAGAATTAACAAGTGTTCTGAGCCTGTAGCATTTCAAAGTCCAAAGTACCAATCTGATTAATATAATAATCCGACATACTTCGACCCCTTCGCTTCCCCTTACTAGCTTGATTAGTAAAAGTAAATATGGGGTTACATGTAGAATCATGCATGTATTAGCCAACTTCCAAATGTTTTTTTTTTTTAATTGATGCATAACCATACATGCCTATTTTGGTGAACATGTATGCTTTTGCACTATGTACCACCTCTGGAAGCATCCATGTTTGGGAAAACCGAGATTGGCTTGGGTGTAATTTATAAGCGTTGCTACAATTAATCTTCTCACTTTAGAGTTGACACAAGTGTTGCCACATCTTTATAATCTACTTTACTAACTAGCCTACCTAATTGAGGGGCGGTTCACACTGGTGCGATGCGGGAACCCTGTGAATCAACTGCGGGTTCCCGCATCGCATGCAGTTCACACTGCCATATGCAAACTGCTGAGAGTGTCAATACATAACGACACCCCCAGATTAGTTCGAATATCGCAGTGCGAGCTGTCAGTTCAGACAGGAATTGGATCATATAGCTGTGAACATCCATGCGATCGGATTCTGGTGCGGGCCAAAAAAAAAGGGTCCTGTGTGGCTTTGGTCCGAATGCGATGCAAATTCAGCCATGCAATCTGTATGGCTGAACTCTCATCGCACAGACATTGCATGTGATTTGCGCAGAAGTGTGGAGCGAATCACATGCACTGTCTCACATCACATATGTGTGAACCGGCACTTAGTATAAACTGAATGGATTGTTTTGACAATATCACACTAGATGTTATTGGTAAATCTAATGCTGATGATCTGATTGTGCAATGAACTGGTTGTTTTTTTGTATTTCTTTTGAACTTAGCGAATTTGGATAATTTTGACTATTTTTATCCCTTTTCAATTGATTTTGCAGCATCCAATTGAAACTGAAAATACTGTATGTAGGTAGATAAACTGTGCAGGGTGCCCTTCGAGCTTTCTTGTCCCAGTATCATTTTACCAATTTCTGCCTAAGTAAATGTATTTTGTGCTGTTTGCTGTTTGCACTTAAACTATATGAACAATAAATATATTATTTAATTTAGCACAAATAGCACTTTATATGGAAAACACCACCACTATATGGGCAACCATTGTATGATTTGTATTACTGTATTTTTTGCCACTAACTTGTAGCACATAGAGCACTAGCACTTTTTTGAAGCAGGGTGCACTTATCTGATTTACAAGTGGTAATTTATATTTGAGTATCAAAGTGGATATATTCATTTTACGCACAACATCACTTTATATTTCTACACTACATGGGTAACACCTGAAAGACCGTTTATTAAAACTTTTTACATACCACTTACACACCCCCTCTTAACAGGTAGCGCCATAAACCAACAATTTACATGCAACACTTTGACATCGTACCCCAACCCCCAGGGGTAAGTTGATGGCAGCTTATACCCCCAGATTTGAGTAGGTTCTCTGTAGCGCTGGTTTTACTTTCAAAAATTTTTTATTTTGAGATAACAAGAGAACAAGAATAATCAAAGAACAAATGTAACAAAAGCAAGTTGGGTTACATATGAGAAGGGATCTAAAGTTACATGTCAAACTGAAACAGCGCTAAATGCGGAATACAAATCAACACCGGTCTCTGGGAAACACGCTAGCCGACTTATACTGGTAAGTGGAGGGCAAGTTTTGTGAAACCCAGATCCGGTATTCCCCTTACTCAGGCTGTCCATTTTCCCCTATAACATAAAAAGGCAAATGGTACAACAGAGTCGTCCATATCATAACCCCTTCTCCTAAAGCAGGACAGAGGGAAGGGAGGATAATGCTGCCATATATCCAGATATGAACCCTCCCAGGGAGAATAGACCCAAAAAGGAAAGACTTTTAGACAAGGAGAAAAGGGTAGAGCAGGAAGAGGAAGGTAGGAAAGGGGAGAAAGAGAGAGAAGGGGGAGATAGCAGCTGCGCCTCGAGGAGACGCTCCTGAACTAGAGAGCATTAAATCAGTCCTGGAGTGAAAGACATACCCACATAGTCGGCCTATGGCTCCTAAATTTTTTCAAACTTAGCTACTGTATCTGTCAGGGTGCCTACCAACTTCTCCTGTGTCATGATCCACAAAATTTTGTTTCTGATCTTCCTCATAGAAACCGCACACTGTTTCCAGGCCGCTGCAATCGTCATCTTGACGCCCAGGATGTAGCGCTGGTTTTATCTACTCTTTTCATTTATGAACAGAGCTTATTATGAATCTGGTCCACAGCGCAGACAGATTTTTCTATTGCGGTTTTCATCACCTCATTGACTAAACAACTGGGTTAAACCATCAAATAAAATTCTGTGCATGCATGATAGAGATTGCACAATCAGATTGCAGTGTGTGTGGCCAGCTTAAAGCCAAATGGTAGTTTCCAAGGAGACGTTTGGAGAGAATGTGGAGTAGGAGCGGGTCGGTGTGATAATGGGAGGATGGCAGGCCGGAGGCAGAGCGGTTTACAGCCATAGGGGACAGTGACTGCACCAGTAGGTCTCCAGGGTAGTGCACTTACCTGAAACGGATTGCTTTATGGGAAGGTTTGACTACAAAAGTCCCTCAATCATTCCAGGTGTTATGAGGATAGACAATCTACCTCCCTCCAGATGTGAAGTACCTTAGTTTCCTTTTTTGTTTCATATACATGGGGGAGGGTTATATACTTACCTCTAAGATTGAAGAACGTTGTTGCATTATACACAACCCTGAGGAGTACAAATCCTTATTGCCGAGCATGAGAGTGTGAGACACATATTGCTGGTGAGTATATATCCTATGGGGAAGTGGTGACACCTTTTTCACATGGTGTGGAGACTACTCAAGTGATAACATTTGATTTTCACAGACTGATATATGCACATATTCAGCCATGGATATGTTCACTTTGGACTTTATAAGATTATATGCACTTCATTACTACTGAGAGTTATTTATTGTAGTATCTAGCATTTATTTAGCGCCACTATTTACCTTCACTTTCTATTTGTTGGTAGATTTGTTGTTTATATGTCACTATGTAAAGTGGCAGCTATATCTGGTCTAACATTTTGTTGTTTCATTCACTATGGCGTAGTGGTAGGATAAACTATGTAGCCAGGTTTTGGTTTTAGACCTGAGGAGGTTTTAAAGCCAAATTGAATGTTTAGCTTAAATGAGCTAAAAACATTTGGAATACATTAAAACAAAAGGTTTATAATATCATGTTTTTTGGATAGCAGCCAAATCTTGAGTAGAAAAGACTGTTCCCTGCCAGTGTGTTGTAAAGGAGGAATCTTTCCCACGGGTCTGAATTTTTAGACCTCTGCAGAGAGACCACTGAAATCTAAAAAATATGAATGGGAGTGAACTAAAAAATAATACTACTAAATAAAAAGCGCACATAGTTGCTATAGTCAAGTGGTCCATTATAAGTGTATTTTTATTTTCCACCTATTGTCATGTAGGCTGGGAATTTTCTTGCTGTACAGTGGGCTATAAGCTTTTTAGATTTTTGCAGACTAGAGATGGCTCGAAGCAAGCCAAAAGCATGGCCACAATGAACTACCAGTCTAGAAGTCTACAATGTAACTAGGTGCTTGTCTAATCATGCAAAAGGTGAATACTATGCTTCACATGCTTGTAATTTCAGGAAATAGGCATGAAATAAGGTATATCTCTTCAGTACGAGGACGTGTTTTCAAAGTTTAAGTTGAGATGTGTTATGAAAACATAACTTGCTATTTTTGGACAGTTGGTAATAGTTTCCAGCAGATGTTACCTATATATGTGCCTTCACTGATTTGTATATGTACATGTATTGTATATGTACATGGAGAAAATAGGTCATTCACTACTGAGGGTGTAGTGTCCACCTGTCCAACCAGTTTCTAGCAATCTATTAAGTAGCAGGCCATTTAAATGTGTTTATCTGCAGATGAAAGTATTATTTACTTACACCAGAACAATATAGCTGTCATCCAACAGAGCTCAGTGACGTCACCATGCAGTGTGCTAAGACAAAATTCAACAGGAGGTGCATGATGGCATAAATGCTCTATAATTTACCAATGAGTGATTTTTATACAGTTTGCAAAAGTACTTGATTATATATTGATATCCACCTCATCTGTAATCCCTGCTAGTGATGGGAGGATCAATTCACACCTAAGGCTCCATTCACACTTGTACGACTTCCAAGGTGCGCTGACTTTGGAGTAACTTTGATGCAACTTTGGATGGGTGCAACCTAGATAGGACTTTGGCTTTGACCAGTGATAATGCACATCTATTGCACTTAAGTTGCATTGTATAACATTCAGGTACCACTTTCATGCAACTTCTGAGGGTTAACATTGAAGTCTATATCCAGAAGTTGCATGAAAGTCGGAAAAAAGTAGTGCATAAACTACTTTGAAGTTGCTGCAACTTTAACCACTAACCGACCGCTCACGTTGCTGTTACTGCAGCAGAGCGGCTCGGCTGGGTCCAGCAACGTAGACCTACGTCGCTGGATTCCTCCCTCTCTCGGCAGCGCGCGCGCACCGCCGGAGGCTCGCTTCCGCTGTATTCAGACACAGCGGGAGTCGGGCCAGGGGAGGAGAGGCAGTGATCACCGCCGCTCTTCCCCGATCGTCGGGGAAAAAGTGCGGAAATCCGCCCGCTTCTGTAAACAAAGCGGGCGGATCTCCTCTGTGACAGGCAGGGACAGATCACAGGATTTAGCATAGCTGAACCTGCGATCTGTGTCTGTGTCACACAACCCCCTCCCCCCACACACGTCAGTAAGCATGAGGCACACATTTAACCTCTTGATCACCAACAGTGTTAACCCCTTCCCTGCTAGTTTCATTATTACAGTAACAGTGCATATTTATAGCACTGATTACTGTAGTAATGTCACTGGTCCCCCCAAAAGTGTCAAAAATGTCAGTTAGGGGTCCGATCTGTCCGCCGCAATGTCGCAGTCCCGCAAAAAAAAAAATTGCAGATCGCCGCCATTACTAGTAAAAAATAAAAATAAACAATAAAAATGACAAATCTTTCCCGTAGTTAGTAAACGTGATAACTTTTGCACAAACCAATCAAAATACGCTTATTGCGATTTTTTTTACCAAAAATATGTAGCAGAAAACAAATTGGCCTAAAATGTTATAACATTTTGATTTGTAATTTTTTGGGGGGGGAATGTCATATATCAGAATGTGAAAAATATTGTTTTTTTTTTTCAAAATTGTCGCTCTTTTTTTTAAAAAATTTAAAATCGCACAGGTGATCAAATACCACCAAAAGAAAGTTCTATTTGTGGGGAAAAAAGCGCAATTGTCCGTTAAAGTAACGCAGTGCCGAATCGCAAAATATGGCCTGGTCAGGAAGGGGGTAAAATCTTCCAGTCTTAAAGTGGTTAAAAATACGCTCATTGAGAATTTTTTTGTCAAAGACATGTAGCTAAATACATTTTGGCCTAAATATATGACAAAAATTGAATATATTGGATACTTCTTAACTGTCAAAGTAGAAAATGTCAATTTTTTCGCACAATTTTCGCTCTTTTTTTTATTAATATCGCAAAAAATGAAAAGCGCAGAGGTAATCAAATACCACCAAAAGAAAGCTCTGTTTGTCTGAAAAAAAGGACATAAATTTTGTTTGGGTACAGCATTGCATGACCGCGCAATTGTCAGTAAATGTCGCGCAGTGCCGAGTTGAAAAAAGTGGCCTGGACGTTAAGCAGGAAAATCCTCTGGGGCTAAAGTGGTTAAGTCACGCATATAAGAATGGGTATTATTAGAAGACATGGGGAACGACTTGATGTCCAAAGTTGCATGACAAGCACACAAGTGTGAATGGAGCCTAACAGTCACAAATCACAGGGAATTTGGCTGTTTGCTCCAAGCTGTGTGTGGGGAGGAAGGGCTGGTTTTACTTCACTAGCAGTCCACTTATTAAACTGCTAAAGTGGGTCAAAGAATCAATTACCAGTTTACCTTCAAGCAGCACCCAGTGCTAACATCCTCCATGTTACAGTTGCCAATTTGTCATTTATAAACAGCTTTTCATGGCAGAACATAATGCTGAACTCTGGATACAAAAACTTTAGGTTAAATAAATTGGGCAATGGCTACAAAAGATCTGCTCTGTGTGCAGCCTATTGCTTCTGGAGGGGAGGGGTGGGCTTTGGGGAGTTGTGCACAGTCCCTTACCTCCAGGGAAGGGGGGGGGGTGCTGCATTTTACCTGTGGGGGGGAGGGGGTGGTGTGCGCAGCCTGTCCCTCTTCTTCTTTCTGCTTCCCTTTCCTCTCCATAGGTAAGGTCATCACAGAGAGGGACGGGAGTAGTGGTGCTAGGAGAAGGAGCGGGCACCCTCTGGCGGTGGGAGGGTGGCAGTGCAGGTTGATTCCGTAATTCTGTGATTCAGTCAGTAACACACTTCCTGCCCTAGAGCAGCAACTCACCCTCTGGCAGTGGGAGGGTGGCAGTGCAGGTTGATTCCGTAATTCTGTGATTCAGTGATCCATCCATGTATTTATGGAGGAGCAGCATTGTCACCCTAGAACAGGAAATGTGTTAGCACTAAAGATTACCATCTCCTCTCCCCATTTCCATAACATGGGGTAGGTGTTCTGTAGTTCTGACAAACTTCCTGATAACATTGTTTTAGATAAGAGTGCAGAGGACACAGAACTGGCCCCTGGATTTCTGGTGATCAATAGGAATTTTTTGCAAAAGATATACAGTATAACACATTGATTTACTAAAACTGGAGAGTGCCAAATCTGGTGCAGCTGTGTATGGTAGTCAATCAGCTTATAACTTCAGCTTGTTCAATTAAGCTTTGACAAAAAAAAAAAAAAAAATATAAGCTGATTGGTCTCTTTGCAGAGCTGCACCAGATTTTGCACTCTTCGGTTTTAGTAAATCAACCTTTACTTTTTTATTAGTATATTTAACAGACCAGGGAAGCAAAAAAGAGACGTTATGGTTACATACAGTTTAAGATTTTGACAAGGAGCCCCTCCCCTCATGCTGCTATTCACCTGCGGCTGCAAAGTCAGATTTATAAATAACTGGCATTCCCTTTGTTGCAGCAAGATATAAAGTACTGTGTGTCCATTTTTTAAAAGTGATAATCCTAAATACCTTATTGCACAGCGCTCCTGTGCAGTCACATGACCTCCCTCTGCTGGCTCTCATACGTCAGAGGGGAATCTCAGCGCCTCCCGCTGCAATCCTTAGGGAATCAGGGAAGGAGAGCAGAGGTGCGTCACTTAACCACACAGCTGAACTGTGCAGGAAGGTATTTAGGATTCTAATTAAAAAAAAAAAAAAACTGACACACAATACTTTATATCTTGCTACATCAGAGGGGATGCCAGTTATTTATACATCTGACTTTACAACCGCTTTAAACTGGCTGTAGATTATTCTTTTATTTTTGTTCATTCAGCTAGCATTTTTTCACAGAAATGAGGTGGACAGAACAATCCGTTTCTTAATTCCCCTCCCTCCCACCCTGAGCGACAAAAGGGTTTTCTGCTTATCTGCTCAACAGAAGTCCAACAGGGACAGACACACATGGATTGAAGTTTGGGTCAGATTAGAATTTCAATCTGTCTGTGGCCTGCTTTAGCTGCCCTGTAGTAGTCTACAAACCCTTTACGCATCATGCTTCCAATGCTGATAAAAGAAACCTTCAATTAGGCTGCCAGTTATGAGCTCTTCTTAACTGTCGTGCTGATCCTCTTGCTTCACTGCTGTCACCAAGGTGACTCAGAAAGTAATCAAGCCAGTAAGTTAGCATACTGGCCAGTCAACTACCCATTTTAGAAGTTTCCTGGGAGATTCCAATATTTGCACAAATTATCACTGTTTGTATAATTGCCATTCACAATAATGGGATTTTATATAAATGTAGCACAGCCCCCATAGGGGCTGCTAAATTTGTTCACTTCCTCCGCACTCCCTTGACCCCGAGGCACCTCCAACCGGCTGGACACTATCAGTTCTGACATGACAACAAGGACACTTGGATATCAGTATATCAGTTTACTGATGTAAGCAGAAAATAAACAGGTACAGTTTCAACACAACAGGAAATATAAGCAAAAAGGCAAGATTAAGATTCTAAGACCCCGTTCACACTGGGGCGACCTGTCAGGCGACCTGGTCGCCTGACAGGTCGCCGTAGATCGCCTGCCATAGAGAAGCTGTGGACCCGTTCTAATAGGAGCGACATAAGTCGCTCCGACATAGAAAAAGGGTCCGGAGCTTCTTTGGGGCGACCCGGAGCGACCTGTATTGACTTCAATGATATGAAGTCCGTGCCGGCCGCTCCGAGGTCGCGGTGCGAGCTGCGCACCACGACCTGTGAGGTCGCCCCGGCAAGTCGGATCGCTCATATGTGAACCGGCTCTGAATCTCCAGGTCCCAAAACCACTATGAAGCCCAAGACTCAGAATCCTATGCAGCAATAATATAGGCTGTGAATAGATATAGCAATATCTAACTAGAGATGCATATATATATATATATATATATATATATATATATATATATATATACAGTGGGGATCGAAAGTTTTGGCACCCCAGGTAAAAATTTGTATTAATGTGCATAAAGAAGTCAAGGAAAGATGGAAAAATCTCCAAAAGGCATCAAATTACAGATTAGACATTCTTATAATATGTCAACAAAAGTTAGATTTTATTTCCATCATTGACACTTTCAAAATTACAGAAAACAAAAAAAATGTCGTCTGCAAAAGTTTGGGCACCCCGCAGAATTTATAGCTTGCACTGCCCCCTTTGAGAGGCTGAGACCTGCCAGTGTCATGGATTGTTCTCAATCGTCGTCTGGGAAGACCAGGTGATGTCAATCTCAAAGGTTTTAAATGCCCAGCTGACCTTGCCCCAACAATCAGCACCATGTGATCTTCTAAGCCGTTGTCTAGAAAACTGAAACTGAAAATAGTTGACGCTCACAAAGCTGGAGAAGGCTATAAGAAGATAGCAAAGAGTTTTCAGATGTCAATATCCTCTGTTCGGAATGTAATTAAGAAATGGTAGTCATCAGGAACAGTGGAAGTTAAAGCAAGATCTGGAAGACCAAGAAAAATATCAGACAGAACAGCTCGTAGGATTGTGAGAAAAACAATTCAAAACCCACGTTTGACTGCACGATCCCTCCAGAAAGATCTGGCAGACACTGAAGTTGGGGTACACTATTCCACTATAAAGAGATACTGTGGTATGGTCTTCATGGAAGAGTCATCAGAAGAAAACCTCTTCTACGTCCTCACCACAAAAATCAGCGTTTGAACTTTGCAAATGAACATATAGACAAGCCTGATGCATTTTGGAAACAAGTTCTGTGGACCGATGAGGTTAAAATTGAACTCTTTGGCCGGAATGAGCAAAGGTACGTTTGGAGAAGAAGGGGCACAGAATTTAATGAAAAGAACCTCTGTCCAACTGTTAAGCATGGGGGTGGATCAATCATGCTTTGGGGTTGTATTGCAGCCAGGCGCACAGGGAACATCTCACGAGTAGAAGGAAAAATGAATTCAATAAAATTTCAGCAAATTTTGGATGGTAACTTGATGCCATCTGTGAAAAAGCTGAAGTTAAAGAGAGGATGGCTTCTACAAATGGATAATAATCCTAAACACACCTCGAAATCCATGGGGATTACATCAAGAGGCTTATTTTGAAGCAAAAACCCCCTTCCTTGTGGGACTTTAGCGGTAACAATGGAAAATCTCTTGAAAGAGAGGATATTATATTTAAAATAGTATAATTTATTTTGATTCAAGTATAGATAGTTGAAACATCATCATATCACCAGGTATTGCATACATTATTTAGACATATTGAATTCCATAAAATGATACAGTGAAATCATCAATACGTAATATACAAAATACTGTTGGAGGAGTGTTAACAAAATCCAACGCGTTTCGAAGTTGTCAAATACAAAAATCTTCCTCAGGGAATCTGCATTCACTCCTGAAAAGGCATAATTGAGTATAAATTATAAGTCCCACAGAGGACATACAAATATCAATGCTGCAATGGTATTTACATCAATTCAATTCGAGAAAATATGCATCCGCGACCATTCTTCCCCAAGATGTTTCTTGGAAATCTCCCGCTCCCCCCCCCTCTCCCCCTCACCACCACCCCAAACTCCCCCCCCCCCACACACAAAGCACCTTGATGGAATTCCCAGTCCAGTTAAGCCACGTACCTGCAAGAATAGCACCCCATGGGATTTCCCTCCTGGGGATGCACCTGATCTCCCAGATCCGAAAGCTAGAGTCAGGTGTATCAAATTGTGGATATTTCTTAACCTGAAAACAGTGAGTATAACATGTGATCTTTGTTGAGGGACGGGTTAACAATTTGAGTTGCTAAAAGTTCACCTGTTGCCTGTTGCAACAGGTGAACTTTTAGACTCACCTATCTAATTAGCAACTCAAATTGTTAACCCGTCCCTCAACAAAGATCACATGTTATACTCACTGTTTTCAGGTTAAGAAATATCCACAATTTGATACACCTGATCATTGGTGTCCAGTGGCATCCAGCTTAGCTGTGGTTAACAGGTAAGTCAAAGGATTGTTATCAGTCTTGACCACGAAGTAGGCTTCATGAAGGTAGTCCCTTAACTTATCTACTACAGCCCACTTAAAGGCCAGGAACTCCAACTTGTGAATAGGGTAATTCTTCTCAGAAGGGGACAGACTATGACTAATATATACTACAGGGCACAGTCTCCCTTCAATCTCTTGATACAACACTCCGCTCAATCCATCCCGACTGGCATCCACATGTAATTCATATGGCTTTGCTGTGTCTGCATAAGCTAGCACAGGGGCTTTAGTAAGACTCTTCTTTAGCTTCCAAAAAGCCTGTTCACACTTAGCACTCCACTGAGCTTGGAGGGACTCTTTGGACCCCCGAGGCCCCTTCCTCAGTGTCATTGGCCAAGGAATCTTCTCCTCCTACTTCCTTCTTCAGTAACTCATTCAGTGGCTTGGCTATTTGAGCAAAATTCTTAACAAATCTTCTGTAGTAAGAACAAAATCCCAAGAAGGATCTCAATTCCGTGACGGTCTTGGGCCTTGGCCAAGTAGTGACAGCCTCAAGCTTCTTGGGATCTGTGGATACCCCTGCAGCAGATACCACATGCCCCAGGTAAGTAACGGACTTCTGATAGAACTGGCATTTCTCTAAAAACAGCTTCAATTCTTCTTCGTAAAGTCTCTGGAAGACCTTTTCCAGGTGAGCCTAATGCTCCTCCAGTGTTCTTCCAAAGACAATAATGTCATCTAAGTATACAAGGACTTCGATCAAATTCATGTCGCCCACTGTATTTTCCATGAGGCGCTGAAAGGTTGCCGGGGCCCCAGCCAATCCTTGGGGCATTTGGTCAAATTTATAGAAACCCAATGGGCTGATGAAAGCAGTCTTCCCTCGATCATCTGGGTGCATGGGTATCTGGTAGTATCCGCTTTTCAAATCCAACATACTGAACCACTTGACACCCAACAAACATTGCAGCACGTCTTCAATACAGGAGTAGTGTATTGATCTGGGATGGTCCTGTGATTCAGAGTGTGATAATCAATGCACATTCGAATGGTCCCATTCTTCTTGCGGACCACCACTATGGGGGAGGCATAAGGACTGCGAAACTCCCAAATAACACCAGACTTCTTTAATTCCGCCAATTGCTCCCGAAGGTCTTCAAGATCACTCAACGGTATTCTCCTAGCCCTCTGTCGGAAGAATTTGTCCTCACTGAGGCGGATCCGGTGCTGAGCACTCTTGGCACATCTTGGCACATCCAACATCATAATAATAATAATAATTTTTAGAGAATAATTTCTCCCATCTGGATAGCTGAGTCTTCACCCGCTCCCCCCACTTAAATGGGATAGCTAGGTGCTGGGTTGGAGTGTATTCCTACTCATTTGTTTTCCTCCCTTCTTCATCTAACTCTGAAGGAGTTAGGGGCATGGCAGCACACTCACCCCAACAACATCCGGGGCTTCTAACTGACTGGCTGTTTCGTGACATTCTGAACACTGACAGGAACCCTTCACTTCTCCATAAAGCCTTAGTTGGAACTATCTCAGGGACCAACTCTATCCCCTTGTCTTCTCCTAGCAGATCTCCTTCCAACATCATGAAAGGACCCGGCTGATCCCAGGACAGCTTCACCATTGCCTTCATGCAAGCTCTCTCTCCTGACTTCAACACCCCTTCTCTGGTGTCCAGCCGCCACAACTTCCCCACTCCTTCCACAGGGGTCTTCTGCTCTTTCACCACTCGCTGAAAGGCTTGCCTTAGTTGTGGGTGCACTTCTTCTTCTGCCGAGTCATTTTAGGCTAAAGGAGCCAAGTCAGTTTTGGTCCCAATAATCAAAGAGTTCTGCTTGGCACCAGGAGGTCGTGGGCACACCACAGCTAGTGTGTCAAACACCTCCATCTTCACCCCTGCTGCCGGTTGAAACAAAATCTTCACGGGGATATACCCATCATAGGGGAACTTTTGGGGTCCCAAGCCCCAAATCTCCAATTCTTCCAACTTGCAAAGGGTAATATGCTTCAAGTGTTTATAATAGAAATCCCGATAGAGTATTGTTACTTGGGCCCCTGTATCCAACAGAGCCTTGGTGTAGATACCCTCCACTTGGAGCGGCACTATGGGAGATGGCCCCACTAATTTTTTTGGCATCAGCCCCTTCACAGGCTCAAACAACTTTCGCCGAACTTTAGGCACTGTTTTTTTTGTTCTACTTCGATTAACCTTCGGTGGGAGTTCAGCAGTCTGCACTTCTACTGACTTCATCCTGGGGGTCCATGTTCTCTTTTCTCAGAGTAGAGTGGAGGTACTGACCCCCTGTGTCTCTCTCCCCAATCCAGGCGACCCCCATAGACCAACTGAGATATCGGGGGAGTGTGGAGGAACAAACCTCACCCTGCGGTGACTATGACCATTTTAACTACTGTTGGAGCTCACATTTGTCGAGGGACTCTCAATTGGCTCCTTCACTGAGGTTCCCCGAAGTTGTCCGCCTTCTTTGAGAAAAATAACTTCTGCAGTGCTTTCAACAATTCTTCCAACACTTCAGGGCTCAAACCTCTCTTCGGACACTTAGCTGGGAAATCCCCCTTCTCTCCACATTCGAAACATCCCCTTTCACGAGGGGGGGGGGGAGTTGGACCCTTCTCCTGGCCTCTGGCATCGTTCCTTGAGCTTCCATGACCTGCATCAATGTTTGACACATTTGGGTCTGGGCCTGTGCCACCTGGAGCATCAGATCAGTAGAATGTAGATTATCATATGATTTCATTTTCTCCCCTGCTTCTTCCTGAGGGTTCACTTCCAGTTCCACTTCACTTTAATCTTCATGGAGACTGTTTTCAACTCTGACCAGTCAGGCTGCAGCTCTCTCCCTTCTCCCCTCATTATTCAGCAGGTCTCTTACTCCTTGGCTCTTTTCTTCCAGGAGGGCCTCCTCCTCTCTTACTTCTCTCATGAGTTCAGGATAGGTGGGGGTGTCCCGGACCCCTTTCAGCAGAAGCTTCAGAACAATAGGGTGATTGGGTCGGACCCCTTGCAATACTCTGTCCAGCCATAACTGATCAGCATCCTTGGGATCAATGCCCTTCAGCAGGATCTGATGTAATATTTTATCGACCCAAGAAATGTATTCAGAGAGTCTCTCTCCCCTCTGTTGATGAGTGTGGTTAAACTTATACAGCAAAACTGTGGTCTTCTCCACTCGTCCAAATACATCAAATAGAGCATCCAAGTAGTCTTCAGCAGTACAGTTCTTACTACCCATCCTTAAATTCTGGATCACTTCAGCGGCAGGACCTCTCTCGCTCAGTCTCTGTCTCTTCACTGCTTCAGAAACACTTCACTCATCTACTGCCTGAGTGGCCTGGGTCACCCAGCTTTCAAAGTGTTCTTCTCCTACTGGAGCAGGCAATTGGCCTGAGAAAAAACTTAGTCTCCGGTAGCTCTGCCCAGCTCTGCTAGACCTGTTAAGGACCAGACTCTACTAGCCTACTCAGATCAGCATAAAAGAAAGCAGGAGGAACTCCTGTGCCATCAGCATCCTTCTTCAAAGAGCTTTGGCTGCTGGAGGCGAGGGAGATCTCCCTTCGCTCTCTCTCTTCTCCAAGGGGAAGAACACTTTGGCGGGGACCTTCTCATCCAGCATCACATAATTCACCGTAAAGCATTCAGGCACATTCTCCCGCCATTCTACGAGCACTTGGACAGCATCCAACACGTAATCGGCTCATGCATCCACTATGTAGGTCCTCTGGTCTGGGGCCAAAGCTCTCATTCAGCGTCTGATTTCTGCTTCTATGCATTCACTTCCAGTAACTTCAAGGACGATGCTTCGATCTAGGTGGGCTCCTTGGAAATGAGCCCAGGCTTGGGAGAGAGTCAGGTTCATAACTCCTCCCCATGACTGGTTTGTGGGCGGGTGCACTCAGGGCTGAAGTGGCACCGAGGATCCCAGACGAGCCCCCAAATGTAACATGGCCCTCACAGGGGCTGCTAAATATGTTCACTTCCTCTGCACTCCCTTGACCCCGAGGCACCTCCAACCCGTTGGACACTATCGGTTCTGACATGGCAGCTCAGAGAGACAACAAGGACACTTGAATATCAATATATCAGTTTACTGATGTAAGCAGAAAAAAAACAGGTACAGTTTCAACACAACAGGAAATATAAACAAAAAGGCAAGATTGAGATTCTGAATCTCCAGGTCCCAAAACCACTATTAAGCCCAAGACTCAGAATCTTATGCAACAATATTATAAGCTGTAAATATATATAACAATATCTAACTAGAGATGCAGATATATATATATACATATATATATATATATATATATATATATATATATATATATATATATATATATATATATATATACAGTGGGTACGGAAAGTATTCAGACCCCCTTAAATTTTTCACTCTTTGTTATATTGCAGCCATTTGCTAAAATCATTTAAGTTCATTCTTCTTCCTCATGAATGTACACATAGCACCCCATACTGACAGAAAAACACAGAATTGTTGACATTGTTGCAGATTTATTAAAAAAGAAAAACTGAAATATCACATGGTCCTAAGTATTCAGACCCTTTGCTCAGTATTTAGTAGAAGCCCCCTTTTGATCTAATACAGCCAGGAGTCTTTTTGGGAAAGATGCAACAAGTCTTTCACACCTGGATTTGGGGATCCTCTGCCATTCCTCCTTGCAGATCCTCTCCAGTTCTGTCAGGTTGGATGGTAAACGTTGGTGGACAGCCATTTTTAGGTCTCTCCAGAGATGCTCAATTGGGTTTAAGTCAGGGCTCTGGCTGGGCCATTCAAGAACAGTCACGGAGTTGTTGTGAAGCCACTCCTTCGTTATTTTAGCTGTGTGCTTAGGGTCATTGTCTTGTTGGAAGGTAAACCTTCGGCCCAGTCTGAGGTCCAGAGCACTCTGGAGAAGGTTTTTGTCCAGGATATCCCTGTACTTGGCCGCATTCATCTTTCCCTCGATTGCAACTAGTCGTCCTGTCCCTGCAGCTGAAAAACACCCCCACAGCATGATGCTGCCACCACCATGCTTCACTGTTGGGACTGTATTGGACAGGTGATGAGCAGTGCCTGGTTTTCTCCACACATACCGCTTAGAATTAAGGCCAAAAAGTTATATTTTGGTCTCATCAGACCAGAGAATCTTATTTCTCACCATCTTGGAGTCCTTCAGGTGTTTTTTAGCAAACTCCATGCGGGCTTTCATGTGTCTTACACTGAGGAGAGGCTTCCGTCGGGCCACTCTGCCATAAAGCCCCGACTGGTGGAGGGCTGCAGTGATGGTTGACTTTCTACAACTTTCTCCCATCTCCTGACTGCATCTCTGGAGCTCAGCCACAGTGATCTTTGGGTTCTTCTTTACCTCTCTCACCAAGGCTCTTCTCCCCCGATAGCTCAGTTTGGCCGGATGGCCAGCTCTAGGAAGGGTTCTGGTCGTCCCAAACGTCTTCCATTTGAGAATTATGGAGGCCACTGTGCTCTTAGGAACCTTAAGTGCAACAGAAATATTTTTGTAACCTTGGCCAGATCTGTGCCTTGCCACAATTCTGTCTCTGAGCTCTTCAGGCAGTTCCTTTGACCTCATGATTCTCATTTGCTCTGACATGCATTGTGATCTGGAAGGCCTTATATAGACAGGTGTGTGGCTTTCCTAATCAAGTCCAATCAGTATAATCAAACACAGCTGGACTCAAATGAAGGTGTAGAACCATCTCAAGGATGATCAGAAGAAATGGAAAGCACCTGAGTTAAATATATGAGTGTCACAGCAAAGGGTCTGAATACTTAGGACCATGTGATATTTCAGTTTTTATTTTTTAATAAATCTGCAACAATGTCAACAATTCTGTGTTTTTCTGTCAGTACGGGGTGCTATGTGTACATTCATGAGGAAGAAGAATGAACTTAAATGATTTTAGCAAATGGCGGCAATATAACAAAGAGTGAAAAATTTAAGGGGGTCTGAATACTTTCCGTACCCACTGTATATATATATATGTAACTGCAATGCAACTTCTTTTAAAAAGCTGTGAGAGTGACAATCAGGCATTTGAATCTATATTAGTTTTAGATAAAACAGTTAGATCTAATTATTATTATTATTATACTGCATTTATATAGCGCCAACAATACAGTTACAATACAATTCAATACAGGAGGAATTAGAGGGCCCTGCTCGTTAGAGCTTACAATCTAGAGGGGGGTCAAGTGAAACAAAAGGCAATAACCGTGGGGGATGGGCTGATGGAGAAAATGGAAGTATAGTTGTTAGGTGTGGAGCGGATAGGCTTCTCTGAAGAGGAGGGCTTTCAGAGATCGCCTAAAAGCTAATAGAGTTGGAGCTAATCGGACACATAAAGGTAAGGAGTTCCATAGGATTGGAGAGGCTCTGGTAAAGTCCTGGAGGCGAGCATGGGAGGAGGTGACGAGGGAGCTAGAGAGCAGGTGGTTTTTAGAGGAATGAAGAGAGCGATTAGGTTGGTATTTTGAGACTAGGCTAGTGATGTAGTTAGGGGCTAAGCTGTGGATGGCTTTGTAAGATGTTGTTAGTATTTTGAATTTAATTTGTTGGGTGAGTGGAAGCCAGTGGAGGGCTTGACAGAGAGGAGCAGTGGACACTGAGCGATTGGTAAGGTGGATGAGTCTGGCAGCAGCGTTCATGATGGATTGAAAGGGGGATAGCCTATGTAGAGGTAAGCCAATGAGAAGGGAATTGCAGTAATCGAGGCGTGAGATGACCAGGGAGTGAACTAGGGGCTTTGTTGTGTCTTTGGTTAGAAAGTGGCGTATTTTGGAGATGTTGCAGAGGTTGAGGCGGCACAATTTGGACAGTGATTGGATGTGGGGCTTGAAGGAGAGTTCAGAGTCCAGAACAACATCTAGTTCCTTGGAATGCAGCGATGGGCTGTTGGTAATGCCATATTGACAGAGAGATCAGGGGAAGGGGCACGTGGTGAAGGAAAAATTATAAGCTTGGTTTTGGATGGATTAAGTTTGAGGTAGTGGTGTGACATCCAGACTGATATATCTGATAGTAAATTAGTGATACATGAGGAGACTGAGGGAGAGGGCTGAGGGGTGGATAAATAGATTTGGGTATCGTCAGCATTGAGATGGTATTGGAAGCCGTGGGAGGCTATAAGCTGACCCAGAGAGGAGGTGTAGATTGAAAATAGGAGCGGTCCAAGAACAGAGCCTTGGAGAACCCCAACAGAAAAAGGAAGAGGAGGAAGTGGAATTGGAAGTAACGCTAAAGTTGCGGTTGGATAAGTAGGAAGATAACCAGTGAAGAGTACAGTCACGGAGACCAAAGGCGTGGAGTTTTTTGAGGAGGAGGGAATGGTCATCCATATCAAAGGCAGCAGAAAGGTCCAGGAGTAGGAGTACAGAATAGTGTCCATTGGTTTTGGCCGTTAGTAGATTGTTTGTCAGTTTTAGGAGAGCAGTTTCAGTGGAGTGTTGAGGCCGAAATCCAGACTGAAGGGGATCAAGGAGGCTATTCTCGGCAAGGTGGTTGCACAGTCGGTTGTAGACCAGACATTCAAGGAGTTTGGATAAAAAGGAGAGCAAGGAAACAGGGCATAGGTTGTTAAGATCAGTTGGGTCCAGTGAGGGCTTTTTAAGTATGGGGCTGACTAGTGCATGTTTTAGAGAGTTGGGGAAGATGCCAGAAGAGAGGGAGAGATTGAAGATGTGGGTTAAAGAGTGCAGAATAGGGCTAGAGGATGAACGTAGCATTTGCAAGGGAACAGGATCCAGAGGCCAGGTCGTTAAGTGGACGTTAGCAAGTAGTTTAGAAACCTCATCTATAGTGGTGGGGTTGAATGAGGGAAGTAGTGATTGCACCTGTGGGCATAAAGCGTAAAGCATGAAAGGTATCTGAACAGCAATGATTTCCTCACAAATTGTATCAATCTTCTGTTTGAAGTGGTTGGCAATCTCCTGGGCAGTGAGTGAGTCAGTGGGAGGAGGTAGTGGAGGATGGAGTAGAGAATTAAAGGTAGCGAAAAGTGGCCGGGAGTGGGAGGACAAGTTGTTAATGAGAGTGATAAAATAGGTCTGCTTGGCAGTTAGGAGACAGGAATAGTATTTTTGGAGGGCAGATTTATATTGGTTGAAATATTTCTGAGACCTAGTCTTTTGCCACAGGTGCTCAAGAGCACGGCTATGCTTTTTCAGACTTCTATTGTTATTTGTTTGCCAAGGTTGAAGAGGTTGGGGCCTGATTCGATATGTAGTGAGGGGGGCCAGTGTGTCCAGGGAGGCTAAAAGTGAAGCGCTGTAGAAAGAAGTGGCTAGATTGGTGCGATTTTGTCATAGAGGTGGTCGGTAGCAGAGTAGAGAAGAGAAGGGTCGAGATGGCGTAGGTTTCTGCGGGTAACTGTAAGGTAGCTGGAGGGAGAGGAGGTGGAGGAGAGGGAGAGAGTGAAACTAATAAGGTAGTGATCAGAGAGAGGGAAAGGGTTGTTTGAAAGGTTGTGCGGAGTGCATAGGTGGGAGAAAACAAGGTCAAGGATATTGCCTTCAGAGTGAGTAGAAGCATGTATCCATTGCTTCAGGTCAAAGGAGGAGGTTTGACTGAGAAGTTTGGAAGTGGCAGGAGTGTTAGTATTAATAGGGATGTTGAAGTCGCCGAGAATGATTGTGGGGATTTCGGAAGAGAGAAAGCAGAGTAGCCAGGCAGAGAAGTCATCAAGAAAGGTGGATACTGGTCCAGGGGGGCGGTAGATCACAGCTATCCTTAGAGAAACAGGGGAGAAAAGACGAATGCAGTGTACCTCAAATGAGGAGAGTGACAGAGAGGGAGGTGGGTGAAGTACCTGAAAGGTGCTACATGGAGCTAGAAGGATCCCAACACCCCCTCCTTTGCGTACACTGGGTCTGGGGGAGTGAGTCCAGAGAAGTCCACCTTGGGATAGGGTAGCAGAAGATGTGGTGTCGGTTTCGTGAAGCCAGGTTTCGGTGATGGCGAGTAGATTAAATGAGTTAGCAATAAAAAGGTCATGGAGAGAGGTGAGTTTATTACGGACAGAGTGGGCATTCCAAAGGGCGCAAGAGAAAGGGAGTCTGGTCATGTGAAGAAGAGAGATGAGAACTAAATTGTGCTGATTGCAGCTGCGGCTAGAGGGTGCAGGGTAATGGGCGTGTTGAGTACAGTTAAATTATGGAGGCCCAGGGTTTGGGGATATGTCTCCAGAGATTAGGAGAAGCAGAAAGGTTAGGGTGGTATTATGAGAGTGTGATTTAGTGATGCCCCAGTGTCCTTAAGGTTTTGTGTGCGTGTGGATTTAGAAATAGCAGGAGATGGTGAGTGCAGTAATAAGGAGAGGACAGAAGTGAGGGTGATCTATATAAGCTGTGGGTTGGAGAAGAGGGGTGAAGGACAGAGAGTTTAAGGATAAAGGACGCGGCTGTCAGAAGTGATAGAGAGTGCATGTTAGAAGGAGAAAGAGCTGAAGGGGTAAATAAGGTCACCTGTAGTCTGTATGGTGTTTATCTCAGCCTTTCCTTTGTTTATTCACTTTGTGCATTCGCTGCAACTCAACTGAATGTATATATTTGCAGATATATCTAAATAGGATACCTTTCAACCTTGTGTAATACTGAAAGAGTGCACTCTATCACCTATAGGGGGCCCCCGTAGCTATGAATTACGTGAGTCTCTTCCTGACAAGGCCTTGCAGATCTTCGCTGTCAGTAGGAGCTCTAATCATTCACATGAATTACACTTGTAATCCAAAGGGAAAAGGGGGTATTTGTAATCCAGATTCTGCTTGAGATGAAGTCAGTATGAATCACTGTATGTGTATAAAGGCGGCCTTCCGAATCACCACGCAATACCAAAGCTCAGGAGTGTCCTATGGCAACCAACTATATTAAGGTTCTCCCTGCGTCTGTGCTGCCTCACAGGCTCTTTCTCTCTGTCAGTGAGCTACTGTGTTCACTACAATTGGGTCTCTCTCACCCAATCCTCCGACACTCTTCTCCGGCAGGTCTCCGCACCAGATCAGTCACTTCCCTGTCACATCCGCCACCTCTCCAAGGTGTCTCCATACTAGGCCGCAGCCTCCGCTCGCTCTGCTCTCCATAGTGGTCCTCCTGCTCTTCCAGACCCTCCGCACTTCACGCGGTCCCCGAAGCAAGAGAGTGTACATCCGGCCCCGTCCCTTATTTATCCACTCTCCCATAATCCTATGCGGAACCCTCAGCTCCCTGGGAGTATAGTTCATTCCTGCCCACTCTACACAGTCTTCATCCTTCTTCGGACTACATCTTCCACAATCCAACACGTCGCTCTTTCAGGAGAACCCGCAATAAGCACCAGACTTAAAGGAACAGTATATCAGCCTCAATTATACTGGATATGATTTCTTCACTTGGCTACATCAATGTTATCTTCAAAGGCTAAAGCCAGCCATAGATGGAGCGATTTTCTTTCTTGCAATCACAGATTGGAGGAAATAAAATCGCTTGATTCCGTCATCAACACAGCCATGTTGATGGGGGAATCCCTCCAGTGGAGTCATTGTGTTCAGGAGAACACAGTGATTATTGCTAGTGTCTGTAATCACATGAAGAATCCAATATGCTGGTTGTACCCAAGTTGATCAATTTGGGTGCATTCATCCAGCTCACACATCGTTCAAATTTCGGCCTGTCCTTACTGAACCTGATGAGATTCGAACTTTCTATGGACGTCCTAACAAAAGTATACCTTCTGATATTTGTTTATTCTGGGTTAGACATATCAAATTATGGTTTGATTTATCACAGGTACACAGTGAGGTTGATTTACTAAAACTGGAGAATGCAGAATTTTGTGAAGCTGTGCATGGTAGCCAATCAGGGCCGGACTGGCCTACCGGGATAACGGGAAATTTCCCGGTAGGCTGCCTGCCCTGGGGCCGCTTTGGGGCTGGGCAGCTGCTGCGGTGCCTGCCCAGGACCGATCCCGGGTGGGTCATGGTGGCCGGGTGCCCAGAAGAGCGGGTGCGCCATGAGATGAGACAGAGGGGAGGGGCATCAAAGTCCTCTTCTGACCTGCGCCCAGGAGCCATGAACTGAACACAAACCGTCCTTTGACCAGCTCGGCTCGAAACTGCACATGCGCAGTTCCGGAGATGCTCGAGAGCCAGCCGCCCGAGACGATGTGATCAGAGTCTCTGGCACTCTCTGCAGCTTCAACAATTGCTCTGACCCCCGCCACCTCTCAGCCAATCAGCATTAGAGATCTAATGTTACCCACCCCCCCTTCTGCAGCCCGCCACATTTGAAAAGAAGATGTGGGCACTGGGCAGCCAGAAGATGGTAGGGCTGTACTGTATAGAGGTGGGTGGGAGTCTACTGTCCCCAGTAACCAGGTAAATCAAAAAAAGTGATTTGAAGCTCTTGCAGATGTGGGTTGGAAAGAAGAAGCACTGGAAGTGAGCAGAAGTCTCTTTATTGTGTTTGCTGGGCAGGCCGAGGCTGGAAGCCTGGGAGGAGGAGGTCACAAGGATGGATCTCAGAAATTTTTGCTGGGACTTGTAGTCCCTCACCTTTGCGGTTGTGATCCCCCAAAAGTGAAGGACTACAGGTCCCAGCATGAACCCCTCAGAGCTGAGGATGTATCACACCTTGCCTCCCCCCAACTAGTGAAAGACTACAGGTCCCAATGTCCCAGCATGAACCCCTCAGAGCTGAAGAGGTGTCCCCCCGGCCCCCCAACCAGTGAAAAATGACAGGTCACAGCATGAACCTGTCAGATATAAGGGGTCACATCCTTAGATCTCAGGGGTTCCTGCTGGAACTTGTAGTCCTTCACTTTTGGGGGGATCACATTCTTAAATCTCAGGGGCTCATGTTGGGACTTGTTGTCCTCCACTAGTTGGGGGGGGGGTGTCACATCCTCAGATCTGAGGGGTTCATGCTGGGACTTGTACTCTGTCACTTTTGGGGGATGTGACCCTCCCTAAAGTGAAGAACTGCAAGTCCCAGAACCCATCAGATATAAGCGGTCCCAGAACCCGTCAGATATAAGGGGTCACATCCTTAGATCTCAGGGGTTCACGCTGGAACTTGTAGTCCTTCACTTTTGGGGGGATCACATTCTTAAATCTCAGCGGCTCATGTTGGGACTTGTTGTCCTCCACTAGTGGGGGGGGGGGGTGTCACATCCTCACCTCTGAGGGGTTCATGTTGGGACTTGTAATCTGTCACTTTTGGGGGATGTGACCCTCCCTAAAGCGAAGAACTGCAAGTCCCAGCATGAAAGGACTGAGGATATGTTACCCTCCCCCAACTAGTGGAGGACAACAAGTCCCAATAGGCGTATATTGATTGGTTTGCGCAAATGTTGAGAGGAGGTCAGGGACAGCGCCATCAGGCAAGTCTGAAGGGGAAGGATCAGTGATGTAAGGGGGAAGGGGAATACAATAATGTAAGAGGGCCTTAATATAAAGGCTCCCCTTATATCATTACCCCCCCCCCACACACACACATTCCCAGAGTTCCTGGGGTCCCCCTGGATTGCTCCACCTTCACCACTTTTACCCGGAATTTTCTTGGCGTAAATGGCGTTATGCTGTTGGGCCGGTATAATAATGCTATGGGGCTGGTATGAAATTATTTCCAGGGCTGGTTTTTATTCCCAGTCCAGCCCTGTAGCCAATCAGCATCTAGATTCAGCTTTATCAATCGAGCTTTGACAAAAGAAAAAAAAAATGGAAGCTGATTGGTTTCTTTGCAGAGCTGCACCAGATTTTGCACTTTCTGGTTTTAGTAAATTAACATAGTACCACAATGTTGTAGATTACCCTGGACAAATCTATTTGTCTGGTTGGTCGCATAGAATGTAGATTAATGTTTCTCAACCTTTTTTCATTTGCGACACCCTTTCAAAGTATGCAACATTTCAAGCAAGCCAGTCTAGAAAACCAGTCCACCTAGGTTAGCAAACTAGTCCTGTTTTTCTGTCTAGAGATAACCAATGCCTCCAGCGTCTGCCTGTACACTTTGCTTTCTTTTTATGTACCCTGTTATGACAGCACAATTTCCTTTTGGAAGAAAACTCTAATTATATCTGTTCTTACAAATGTTCCATCTTCCCTCCACCTACCGATCCTGCCTAACCTATGTAAAAAAAAAATATCTGGGGGCATAGCTCTGCAGCTCCGCTCGGCCACCCGGGACTTCAGCCATCAACAGACCCCCAGGAGAGTACACTCACCTCTAACGGACCCCCGCTGACTCTGCCGATGGCGAAGGGGAAGAAGGGCTCCCAACAGCTCACCAGGATGGATGGATTCCTCCTCTCCAGTGCCGCCGGGCTACGGCAAGATGGCGCCGGCCAGCAGCCGCTGCCTCCTCGGTGCAGTGCGCACAGACAAGAGGGATGCGAACCTCCACTCAGGCAAGTCGCCAACCCCAATAGCGGCAATTCCTCTGGCTCCTCCACTCCCCCCTCGCCCTCTTCCAGGAGCCCTGCTAAGCAGACCACCCCAGACCACCTTCAATGCAGCCTGATGGATCAAGTGGCGGCCCCCTATCCATCACAGGCCCAAACCCTGTCTGCTACAGACCCCTTTGCGGCCTTTCCAGCAGGGGACATACCTGTGTCAGCTACCCTGTTAAAAGACATGCTGCACTCCCTGTGGTCCTCCATCCACACGGATATGGTGCAAGGCCTAGCCCAGACAAAACGTGAAGTTCGCCAGCTAGGAGAGAGGGTGGACACTGTTGAAGCTTCTATGGACAAAAATGTACGCTTTCCTTCAACACCCTTATTGACGCACATAATGGCCACACAGAAGATATAGCCTGGCTCAAGGATAAAGTGGGGGACCTTGAGGACAGGTCAAGGAGGAACAATTTGAAGCTTATGGGGGTGCCTGAAACGGTACAACCCTAACACCTGGAGAAAATGGCTAAGGATCTTTTTTTTGCACTGGTGCCCTCCCTCTCTGAGTATGATCTAGCGATTGACAGGATCCACAGGATTCCGAAACCTAGCTTCATAGCCCAAGACCTGCCCCTTGATGTACTCCTCAGAGTTCACTTCTTTCAATCTAAAGACAAAGTGCTCTTAGCGTCCAGGCAGCTTCATACCATGCCGGGAGACTATCCCCAGGTCCAGATACTCCCTGACCTGTCCAGGCACACGCTCCAGAAGCGCAGGAATCTGGCCACCAACATGAAAGCCCTTAGGAATCACCGTATCCCACACAAGTGGAAACACCCGGCTTTCCTGACCATTACGCATAATGGCTCTACGGTCACTATCTCCACCTTGGAAGAAGGGCTGTCCTTGTTACACCGCTGGGGGACCATCCTGGAACAACCACCTCTGTCATCGGCCTCTTCAGCTCCCTCACCCCTCTCAGGAGACTGGCAGATCGTATTGTGGAAACACTCCAATTCCAAGAAAAGCTTCAATGGAGGTGAGCGTTTCTACCCACAGTTCCTGTCATAGTCCCTGGCCTAGGATGTGATATATCTCTATGGCCCCTCATTCTTTGTTGCAGGTATTGCCTGCTTTTGGACCTTTTTTTTATGTTTTGTCCAGCGCATAGCGCAGTTTTTGGACTTTTCTCCCCTATTTGTCTATGTTCCGGTACATGAGCACCCTACCTGACACTCCCTGTTCTCCGACTGCCAGTGAGCTTTTGCCTCGTCCATAATCTTCGGGAACCTGTTGATCACGTCCAGTGTATACGGATTTGTTTACTCCGTCCACCATGACCATCAAGTTTCTATCGCTGAATGTGAGCGGTCTAAACCATCCGGCCAAGCGATACTCTCTGTGGACTGAGCTGTGTAATAGTCGGGCAGACATCGTCTCTATCCAGGAGACCCATTTTAAAGCCACCCAGCAGCCGAAGTTCTCCCACAAGAACTTCCCTAAGCTTTTCTTCTCCAGTGCCCCTGAGAAAAAACGAGGGGTCATGATAGCACTCAAAGACACGATCGCCTTTTGGTTGAAGGACAAAACTCATGACCCAGACGGACGGTTTTTGATCCTCCAATAACATGCCCCTGACCCTGGTAGCATTCTACGCTCCGAACTGCCACCAGAAGTGTTTTCTCCACAGGTTACTACAGAGGATATCCACAAATGTCTATGGCAATCTGGTAATATGTGGTGATTTTAATGCTGTGGTCGACCCGGGGCTTGACACTTCGTTGCTCGCCCGGGGCCGACAACTTTCTCTGAACTCAATTCTACACAGGGAACACCTCTACGATGTCTGGAGATGTCAGCATGGTCGGAAAGGGACTATTCTCACTACTCCTCCCAGAAATACTCACATATTCATATGTTAGTGACGGACCTCCCTTTGATGGGTAAGGTTTCCTCCTCAGCCATCAGAAGCATAATGTGGTCCGACCACGCTGCTGTGGAAATGGTCATGGAGGAGAGCGGACCCAGGGAACAGATGTCCATCTGGCGTTGTGACGCCAAAGTGCACCAAGATCCTCTTACTAGTAAGGTGATTGCGGACCACTTGTGTGAATTCTTCAAAATTAATGCCCCATCAGTCTCAGACCCCTGGTCACTGTGGGGAGTGCATAAGGCATTCATACGGGGCATCTGTATCCAATAAACTGCTAGGACGCGTAAGGCCTATAATCAGAAACTCACTGCTCTCATTTCGGAGATCCGTGATTTAGAGGCCATCCACAAATGTACCCCTACGTCTCATGTGACCACGGCTCTGACCCAAAAGAGAGAATCGCTCAAGTCCCACCTCATGGATCGCTATAACCGCCACCTCAAATCACTCAAGCTCCGCTATTACACCCATGCCAATAGAGCGGGCAAGTCTTTGGCTTCCAGGATTAAACAAAAGCAGGCTGCTGCCCGCATCTCCCACCTGACACATCATAGGACCAGAGTTAAACTTACCCATCCTAAAGATATAGCAAACGAGTTCGCAACTTTTTTTGGCTCCCTCTACAACTTAGCCCAGTATCCTTCCACCACACAACCCAGCCCCGAGGCCATCCAACATTTCCTTGACAAGTTATCACTTCCCACCCTTACCGCTGCCCACTTACAGTCCCTATCCTCCCCATTCATGACGTCTGAGGTCTCTAAAGCTATCCAAACCCTTCCCACTGGTAAATCCCCGGGCCCAGATGGCCTATGCAACGAGTATTACAAAATCCACAATAGTACCTTGAGCCCCTTCCATACCGATGTGTTTAACCAAGCTACCCGGATGGCTGCCTTCCCACGTGAAATACTAGGCGCTTATATTACGACCATTCCCAAACCTGGTAAAGACCCTAGCCTCCCAGCCAATTACAGGCCTATTTCCCTTCTTAATAGCGATGTTAAGATCTATACCAAGGTGCTAGTTGCTTGTTTACAACCCGTTCTCCCCCATCTGATTAAAAATGACCAAATGGGCTTCATGCCGGGTCAGCAGACGTTGGATTCTACCAGGCAGATCATCATTTTGGTCCATCTGGCAGAGAGCACTCGCACACCTTCTCTGCTCCTCACGTTGGATGCGGAGAAGGCGTTCGACAGAGTAAACTGGTTATATATGCGTATGACTCGTTCGGCTTCTCCGGGGGCATACTCTCCGAACTGCTGGCACTCTACTCTTGCCCCACGGCCCAGGTCCTCACCTCAGGCACTGCCTCGATGCCATTTGTCATTACCAATGGTACCCGCCAGGGTTGTCCACTCTCGCCCGCAATCTTCAATCTAATGATTGAAAACCTGGCGGAGGCCATTTGATCTGACGACGCAGTGGAGGGGTTTCGTTTGGGAGACACCATCCACAAGGTCAACCTCTTTGCGGATGACATTGTGGTCATCCTGACAAATCCAGTACGATCACTTCCGGCTGTCTACTGCATGCTACTAGAATTTGGGGCAATCTCGTACCACAAGGTCAACTCCACGAAATCCCTAGCGCTCAATCTGGGAATCAGCCCGAAGACGGTAGCACTCTTACAAACATTGTGCCCATACCCTAGGTCCGACAACCAGATCCCTTACTTAGGCGTGAACATCACCCCTCGCATATCTAATCTCCTCCCTTCAAACTTGGACCCCCTCCTGAAAAAAATTTATAAAGAAATGGCCGAACTGTCCTGGGGTGGCAGGATGGCTGCCTACAAGATGTCAATTTTACCCCAAGTGCTCTATTTGTTCAGGGCGCTCCCCATCCTCTTCCCAAAAAAATATCTAGATGCCCTCTCCCGAAGCCTGCGCAAATCTATTTGGTGCGGCAGGAGGGCGAGAGTGTCTACCTCCATCTTGATATTACCCAAAGCCTTGGGTGGTGCCAAACTTCCGGATCTCCAAGCGTACTACTGGTCCACCAGATTGAACCAACTAAGGACATGGTTCTCCCATGATGATGAACACCTCTGGTCATCTATTGAGCGCCACTTATCACCAACCAAAGACCTACGACTGCTTCTCCTGGGCAATCTCTTTATCCCCTGGCCTCTTCCTATCTTTCCCCCAACGATACAGGTCTCCCTGATGGCTTGGCGGATGCTGGGGACCGCGCAGGGGAATCGGGAAGAGGTGGCTCCCCACACTTCTTCCGTCTTGCCACTGTGTCTTCTAGAAGCACACCTTCCCTCCCTCCAGACGCCCATGCTAGCCCCCTTGGGTATATCCGAACTCTCACAGTTCTATAAAGGGGACATCCTGCAAACTCTGCAGCTCCTGATGCAAAGCTTCCATATCCCACCATCATTATTCCTCACCATTCTCTGTATCCACAGCTTCCTTAAAAAACATCCCCTACAAACCAGAAATACCCCTCTTAAGGCCTGGACATACTACCACTCCGTCAGGAAATCTGCCAGGGGTATATCCCTGTTCTATGACGCTCTCTTACACAGACCTGACCCCCCCGCATCTACGTCCATGCTGAGATTGGAAAGGGACTTGGACCTCACGTTCCCTCCGGAGCAGTGGTCCTATGCCCTTACTTCTACCTACCAACACTCCCACTGCACTTCGCACTGGAAAATTATGTTTAGAATCACCAACAGATGGTACTACACCCCATATAGGCTGGTAAGGGTCTTCCCTTCACTCCCTGATTTATGCTGGAAGGAATGTGGCCACAAGGGTATGCTTGCCCACATTCTTTGGGAGTGTCCTTCGCTTATCAGCTACTGGAATAGGATATTCCGCTGTATAGCCGAATGTATGGGCATCTTACATCCACCCAAGAAAGAACTGGCGTTGCTGAACCTAGGCATAGATATGTACCCGGTGTGTTATAGACAGATTGTACTGCACATCCTCCTGGCCTCGAGAACGCTAATCTTGCGTAGATGGCGGACTCTAGACATTTTCAGCTTCTCCGAGGTAGTCAAGACTGTAAATGGCCACTATGCTTTAGAACGATCCTTGGCGTTCAACTCCCTCTCCTTCCTGAAATTTAACAAGGCTTGGCAGCATTGGAAATACTCTCCCTAAAAGAAACCGTAGGTGCCAAGGTGGGGGGAGGGCGCTACTCCCACAGCAATTATGTTCCCACTGGGAACTGTGGGGGTAGCCGCCCCTCTCTCCATCGTCAGGCGCAGACCCACTATCTGGTCTACTATGTCCCTAGTACGATCTGAGCCACTTAGTCTATTGTGAGCACCCATTGCCTCTATACCTGCTATTGTTGTTGTATTCTTGTATCGTGTTTCCTTGACTCCATATCCCTTGCCGGAACATCCCCTTCCCTCCCCCTCCCCCCCCCTTTTTTTGTATGTAATTTTGAGATGTACACCATGCATGGACTGTTGTATTCTTTTTCTGCTTGTATGTTGTTCATATTCAAATAAAAAATATTATTCAAAAAAAAAAAAAAGAAAAAAAAGATCTGAAAATGTAACCTATTTTTAAGCTGCTCCGGTCCAGTCAAGTGATCCTGCAGCTCTTTGTAAGAGAGCCTTCTACAACAGCTCTAAATTCTGGGAGCTGTGACATTACCCATAGGCTCCCATAGCCCAGCTGTTGTTGGTGCTCTATCCTCTCCACTGCAGCTATTATTCACTGACATCATATGACCAGACCAAATAGGATTAAAAGTAGGTATCAGACCTTTTTTCTTGCACAGCTGTATTTAAGGCGTGTGCTGTCTTGGGTACATCTAAGTGAAGATGTTCTTTGCTAGACAACAAAATTATTGGCCCTGTTCCATTGGTTAATTTATAAATGATGACAAAATTCATCCTGCTCAAACTATGTCATCCACAGCACAAAAGCAATGAAAAAAAAAAAAAAAAATACAACACAATAGCCCCATATAATCACAGGTCACAGAGTCTTATCTGAGCTCTACCTCCGAGATGTCAAATCGCTAGAATCCCTTTACTGAAATTCCTAGCATTTTACCATCCTGCCACATAACCTTATGTAATTGTAAGTTTACATGCCTCCGCATCACGCTGTGTGTACAGTCTCTCCCTCTCCCCCTCCCCCCCTCCCTGCCTGTCATTTCCTAGTCTGTGTGTGAAAGCTGATCTCCTCCCTGCCCCTCCCCTCTTGCTGATATTCACCTGCGGCTGTAAAGTAAGATTTATAAATAACTAGCATCCCCTTTGTTGTAGCAAGATATAAAGTAGTGTGTCCGTCTTTTTTAAAATTATAATCCTAAATACCTTCTTGCAAAGCGATGTGTGGTCACGTGACCTCACGTCACAGAGTCTCATCTGAGCTCTGTATCCAATATGTCAAAACGCTAGAAATCCTTTACTGAAATTCCTTGCATTGTACCCTTCTGCCACTTGCGATCATAATTTTTCCTGCATATGTACCTGCACCTGACATCCTTCATCCCATCAGAAATTATCCTGGATCCCACCTCTCTTTCACCATGCGAACTATACAATTTCCTCTGCATTGCTGGCTCTTTATCTATGCGTCCTTTCTCTTTTCTTTCTGTGTGGTACTTAGCAAGCATTTAAATGTTCCCATTTATAATTCAAAAAAATTGAAGAAAGTTGACTAATTGCTATGGTCATTGCAGAGCATTTAGACACTCTCTCAGGCCGGCCATAGACAGTTTCCTGCTAAACCGGCTGAGATTCGAATCGTGTGTGGGCAGGCTGAATGTATCAAGTTGATTGATCGATCGATCAACTTGGGTACAACCAGCTTGTCAGATTCACTTGCGATTATCGCTAGCAGCTGCTATAGCCGCTAGCAATAGTCACTGTCTTCTCCTACCTGTCGGGAGCAGACCTGTGGTTGCAGGAAAGAAATTCATACCATCATTAGCCTTAGGCTAATAATAAATCAAGTACATATTCTTTTAGTACCAGACAAATATGTGCATAAAAGAGCCTTAGTGAACTTGGCTACCCTTTCACACCTTTCTTTCCTTTGTCTGACAGGAGCTGTTTGGCTACAGAACAGAAAAACGTCGCTGTATCCTTTGTGTTATTGGTTACATCATTACACTGGGGTTCCTTAAAATACTTTTCTACTGGAAGCCTGAACTTGATGTCTGGTGTCATTGTGTGCCCTGTACTTTGGAAGAAGCCGATGTATTCTTGCTCAGAAGCACAGTAAGTAAAACAATTCACAACAATATAAATAAAAGTAGTAATACTTACAGCACTGATTGAATAATACAGTATAACATTTTCATCAGTGTGAAAATTCATGCACAATAAATCATTCAAAAATAAATGCATTCAAATAAATGAGATCAAATAAAGTCTTCCAAAGAATACATGAAAATATTTTTACCACAAAAACGTAACAACACCTCAGCACTTGCTTTGTATCACATTCCATGGTTTTTATGTGGTGCCCCAACCGATACTGCCTTTCTAAAGTGAGAAAACTTGAAGCAATACTGTAAAGGGACAAAGGAAGGCGCAAACACCAAGTGCCTTACCAACCCTATGTTTTATTGAATAACATGAGAATGTACAAGCATATCAGAACTCAACTTCAGCTTAGGCGATACCAAAATAGCTACGGTTGGAAAGCCGATGCGTTTTCGGGGGACATGCCCCCTTCCTCATAGATGATCCAACCTGCTGTAGCTCCCCCATTTACTGTAAATGTTCACATATTGCAGAGACACTTCCCTTGGATGACATACCTGGGCAGGTCTAACACACCAATCAAATTACAAAACTCTCCTCTCACTCCTCCGCACAAAATGGTAGATGAGTTTCACACACCACGGTAGATGACCATTAGATGACTGTCCCATAGTGTAGTATCTTATGGGAGCCTGTTTTTTTAAATGATTTTTTATGCTGGCTATGAAATCTAACCACTGAATAGTGAGAGGACAGCAGTGGAGCTGAAGCCTTTAAGTCAGAGATCCTCAAACCACGGCCCTCCAGCTGTTGCAGAACTACACATCACATGAGGCATTATAAAACTCTGACATTCAGGCATGATGGGAATTGTAGTTCCTGAACGACTGGAGGGTCATAGTTTGTAGACTCCTTCTTTAAGTTGACTGCACTGGTTTGGAAGATGTTCAGAATTATTACAAACTGTGTTTGCCTAATCTTGTAGTGATATACTATTAATATATATATATATATATATACACACAGGGCTTTTTTTCAGGGGAACGTAGTGCTAGGGTGTGCGGCAGGGTCTGTTGAAGCTGGCTGCTGGGGGATCTATTGTCACTGGAGGGAATCCATTTTTGCAGGATGAATCTGTTGTTGCTGGGGAGGTGTGTTGTTGCTGGTGGGGGATCTATTGTTGCTGGGGGTGGGTCTGGTGCTGCTGGGGGATCAGTTAATGCTGTGAGGGATCTACTGTTGATAGAGGGGTCTACTGTTGCTGGCTGCTGGGGGTCTATTGATGCTGGTTGCTGGGAGATCTTTTGCTGCTGCTGATCTATGGTTGCTGGTGTGCATCCATTGTTGCTGGGGGGTCTATTGTTGTGTGGGGGAATCTACTGTTGCTGGCTGCAGGGTATCTATTATACTGCTTTTTTTGTTACTATTAAAGAGGAAGTAAACCCTCCTCTACAACTTGTACCTATAGGCAAGCCTATGATAAGGCTTACCTATAGGTACTGTAAATATCTCCTAAACATGTACCGTTTAGGAGATATTTACCTTACATGTCGCCAGTGACGTCACTGGCGCATGCGCTCTGAAGGAACGGCCGATCGTGCCGTTCCTTCAGAGCCCCGTGCCGTGACTGTCGGCTCCCGCGCGCGTGCGCGGGAGTGACGTCACCGCGGCTCCGGCCAATCAGATGGCCGGATGCCGCGATCCCGGAAGACGGGCGACTAGACATGTCGCCCGTCATAGAGGTGAGTGAGCGGCACGGCGGGGGCTCGTTCTGAGGTAAGTATTGCATAATGAGCTAATATGCGATGCATACTAGCTCATTATGTCTTTCTTTTGCAGGGTGTAAAAAAAAAAAAAAAAATCAAACGAGTTTACAACCTCTTTAACACATTCCATACAAATTACTCAGCACCACAAAATGATACTTGGTTTTGTGTTCTTTAAAAGGTGTGGTACTGGGAGGTGGGTAGGGGGTAGGGGGTGTAACCAAGGGACAGTTCTTGCAGGTGGGTAGGTGGGTAGGGGGCAGAGACAAGGGGTGATTCAAAAGGTGGGGAGTCCCTGCACCTATTCCATGAGAAATAAGCTCTGTGTGTGTGCGTGTGTGTGTGTCTGTGTGTATATATATATATATATATATATATATATATATATATATAGTGCCTTGCGAAAGTATTCGGCCCCCTTGAACTTTGCAACCTTTTGCCACATTTCAGGCTTCAAACATAAAGATATAAAACTTTTTTTTGAAGAATCAACAACAAGTGGGACACAATCATGAAGTGGAACGAAATTTATTGGATATTTCAAACTTTTTTAACAAATAAAAAACTGAAAAATTGGACATGCAAAATTATTCAGCCCCCTTAAGTTAATACTTTGTAGTGCCACCTTTTGCTGCGATTACAGCTGTAAGTCGCTTGGGGTATGTCTCTATCAGTTTTGCACATTGAGAGACTGAAATTTTTGCCCATTCCTCCTTGCAAAACAGCTCGAGCTCAGTGAGGTTGGATGGAGAGCGTTTGTGAACAGCAGTTTTCAGTTCGTTCCTCAGATTCTCGATTGGATTCAGGTCTGGACTTTGACTTGGCCATTCTAACACCTGGATATGTTTATTTGTGAACCATTCCATTGTAGATTTTGCTTTATGTTTTAGATCATTGTCTTGTTGGAATACAAATCTCCGTCCCAGTCTCAGGTCTTTTGCAGACTCCATCAGGTTTTCTTCCAGAATGGTCCTGTATTTGGCTCCATCCATCTTCCCATCAATTTTAACCATCTTCCCTGTCCCTGCTGAAGAAAAGCAGGCCCAAACCATGATGCTGCCACCACCATGTTTGACAGTGGGGATGGTGTGTTCAGGGTGATGAGCTGTGTTGCTTTTACGCCAAACATAACATTTTGCATTGTTGCCAAAAAGTTTGATTTTGGTTTCATCTGACCAGAGCACCTTCTTCCACATGTTAGGTGTGTCTCCCAGGTGGCTTGTGGAAAACTTTAAACAACACTTTTTATGGATATCTTTAAGAAATGGCTTTCTTCTTGCCACTCTTCCATAAAGGCCAGATTTGTGCAGTATACGACTGATTGTTGTCCTATGGACAGAGTCTCCCACCTCAGCTGTAGATCTCTGCAGTTCATCCAGAGTGATCATGGGCCTCTTGGCTGCATCTCTGATCAGTCTTCTCCTTGTATGAGCTGAAAGTTTAGAGGGACGGCCAGGTCTTCGTAGCTTTGCAGTGGTCTGATACTCCTCCCATTTCAATATTATCGCTTGCACAGTGCTCCTTGTGATGTTTAAAGCTTGGGAAATCTTTTTGTATCCAAATCCGGCTTTATACTTCTCCACAACAGTATCTCGGACCTGCCTGGTGTGTTCCTTGTTCTTCATGATGCTCTCTGAGCTTTAAACGGACCTCTGAGACTATCACAGTGCAGGTGCATTTATACAGAGACTTGATTACACACAGGTGGATTCTATTTATCATCATTAGTCATTTAGGTCAACATTGGATCATTCAGAGATCCTCACTGAACTTCTGGAGAGAGTTTGCTGCACTGAAAGTAAAGGGGCTGAATAATTTTGCACGCCCAATTTTTCAGTTTTTTATTTGTTAACAAAGTTTGAAATATCCAATAAATTTCGTTCCACTTCATGATTGTTTCCCACTTGTTGTTGATTCTTCAAAAAAAATTACAGTTTTATATCTTTATGTTTGAAGCCTGAAATGTGGCAAAAGATCGCAAAGTTCAAGGGGGCCGAATACTTTCGCAAGGCACTGTATATATATATATATATATATATATATATATATATATGTATATGTGTATATATATATATATATATATATATATATATATATATATAGTAACACGGGGGCATCCTCAAATGGAAGGTGGAGGAGTGCAAGGTCTCTAACATCCACCAGCTCTGTGATGTCGTCATGGAGGAGTGGTAGAGGACTCCAGTGGCAACCTGTGAAGCTCTGGTGAACTCCATGCCCAAGAGGGTTAAGGCAGTGCTGGAAAATAGTGGTGGCCACACAGAATATTGACACTTTTGGCCCAATTTGGACATTTCCACTTAGGGGTGTACTCACTTTTAATTTCTTTTAATATCTAAGCGGTTTAGATATTAATGTGCTCTCACTACTATACATTGTAGCAAAGTGTCATTTCTTCAGTGTTGTCACATGAAAAGATATAATAAAATATTTACAAAAATGTGAGGGGTGTACTCACTTTTGTGAGATACTAGATAGATAGATAGATAGATAGATAGATAGATAGATAGATAGATAGATAGATAGATAGATAGATAGATAGATAGATAGATAGATAGATAGATAGATAGATAGATAGATAGATAGATAGATGAAAAATATTATTTTTTTGATGACGATATGTATTGAATAATTTATTGTGCATGAATTTTCACACTGATGAAAATGGTATATTATTGAATCAGCACTGTAATTATTATTTTTTATATCACTTAGATGTTTATATTTATAGCTACTGGTTATTGGTATAAGAATAATTTATTTGTTTCATAGTTTTTCAATATAGTTTTCTTAATTTAATATAGCCATCAGCGCAAAGGGGTTTATACATTTTATCTATAACAATAATTTACTGATTTCTATCTCTCTGGTTTTCAGTCATTTAGGCCATATCTAAAATATTGGGCTCTCTAATGTTGTCAGCATCTACCAAGCTGACAAAATGCCTACTAAATGGTGCCTAGTTAGGGTCCTTTCACATGATCTTTCCACCCGGTGGACTCCGTTTTGCTCAGCAGGGATCGATCAGCTGATCTCAGCTGAGCAGGTGGATGACAGCTCCATCTCCGCTTACTTTGCAGAAACAGACCTGTCAGAGCCCTGCACTCCTCTATGGGAGATCGAATGAAAACAGACCGCCTGTCCGTTTTCATCCAAACCTATCCTCCAGATGGATGGAAAATAAGGTTCCATCCGTCTGGATTTCATGGACCACATCGGATAGGATAGCAGCGGATGTCAGCGGACATGTCACCGCTGACATCCGCTGCTCAATAGAGGTACATGGAGTATCCAATCAGGTCCGCCTGAAAAAACTGACAGGCGGACCTGATCAGAAAACCCGTGTGAAAGGGCCCTAAAGGGCTTGTTCACCTGTGCACTAATTAGGAGTAGGCAATGAATTTTGTCAACAGCTATGCTGTAGGAAATACTGTCCTGCAAATTTCTCCTTTCAGACCTTTCTTACTCTGCAGAGTCCTAAACTGTTGGTCAGCATACCTGCTGGTATATTGTTGCAAGCCTTAAAGTGTCACTAAACCCATGTCATAAACTATCAACAAATTCTGTATTACACGCTGTTCATACTCATGCAGTCACTATGGGATTCGTTTTCTGCGAAAAAACTGGTTGATCCTGCTGCTCTCTATCTATCGCCTATCACCTTCTGTTCAAGTTCCCAATTCAGCTAGGAATTTTGCAGCTGTGGTGTCAACTCTGCACATGCTCAGTTTTCAGTGAATTTCTATGCTGAGCATTTCCTCCCTATCACATTTGAGCAGCCCATGTGTGGCCTGAGGCCAGTCACTTCACTGGATATACAGTTGTCCTCATAAGTTTACACCCTGGCAGTATTTATGATTTATTGGCCATTTTTCAGAGAATATGAATGATAAAACAAACTTTTCTTTCACTCATGTGTAGTGTTTGGCTGAAGCCATTTATTATCAATCAAATGTGTTTACTCTTTTTAAATCATAATGACAACAGAAAATGCCCAAATGACCCTGATCAAAAGTTTACATACCCTGGTGATTTTGGCCTGAGAACATGCACACAAGTTGACACAAAGGGGTTTGAATGGCTATTAAAGGTAACCATCCTCACCTGTGATCTGTTTGCTTGTAATTAGTGTGTGTGTAAAGGGTCAATGAGTTTCTGTACTCCTGACAGTCCCTTGCATCTTTCATCCAGTGCTGCACTGACATTTCTGGATTCTGAGTCATGGGGAAAGCAAAATAATTGTCAAAGGATCTGCGGGAAAAGGTAGTTGAACTGTATAAAACAGGAAAGGAATATAAAAAGATATCCAAGGAATTGAAAATGCCAATCAGCAGTGTTCAAACTCTAATCAAGAAGTGGATTAAGATTTCAGCCACAACTGCGAGGAAGACACTTGAAGAAAGATGGGCTGCACGGTCGAGTCACCAAAAGAAAGCCATTACTATGCAAATGCCACAAACATGGGAATCCGCAGGGGGGGCAAGGAGGGGGCGCGAGTGCCCCCCCCCCCCCCTGGAATGTCAACTTCCTTCCTTCCTTCCATCCAGTCTCCAGAAGTGCACTGTTTTAATTGTGCCCGTCGACGTGCAATGAAGCCGATCGCTGCCAAGTGATCCGCGACCGCGGCTGAGCCGGCTCCCTCCTCTCCTCTCTCTGTTATTGTCCTCTTCTCCCTTCCGAGTCAGACAGCCGTAGGGGGGCGGGCCGGGCCGAGGATGGAAGTCTGGGGGGCGGAGCTGAGGCCCCCAGAGGAGAGGAGCCTGGAAGACTTGGAGAGAGAGGCAGCGGCGGGACGAGAGCGACACAGACACACAAGTGAGGCGCCGCATGATACTGACAATGAGTGACTGCAGGGGGCAAAATAGAGCTGGCCCAGAGGCTGCAAACTCACCTCAGGAGGAGAATCTGCCTTTATTTCCATGGGGGAACCTGATGTATAGGGGCACAGTGATGGAGTTGTCTCCCTTCCTTTGCATACCCTAACACCCTGAGAGGAGTGGATACGATCGGTGTGAGAGCAGGTGCAGGACCTGTCAGTGGATCCAGATTTCATATATGCTGATTTTGATCCTTGTCATGGGGATCAACATGTTGTGGTAAGAGGCTAATCTTATCCCTTGGTGGTGGAACTTTTGCACTGGGATATTGGAGTTTGGAGTGTCTTTGGGAGCACACATTTTTATCTTTTCGGAAGAAAATTTAACATCTTATATGTGTGGACTTCTTTATGGTTAATGGACTGTGCTGTTCATTTTTATATCATGTTTTAAGCGCTACACCTTTATTGTTTTATGATGAATAGAGCGCTGCACTTCCCTGCCCTGGCTGTACCTCTACTCCTCCTGCTTCCTCTGGCCTGGTGCATAATATCCCACCAAATTCATCCCACTCCATTCCCTGGGGTTAAAATTGAGTAGAGGACTGCCCCTGGCTCTGACTCACAACATGTTGATTTGAAGCCAGGGAAGGATATTAACCCTAGGGAATGAAATGGGATACATTTGGTGGGTTATGTTATGCACCAGGCCAGAGAAAGCAGGAGGAGTACTGCTTATGCACCAGAGGCAGGAGGAGAGACTTTCCTTGTCCGCTCTCAACGCTGCCCCTGCCTCAGCCTACGTTCACATTGGTCCGATTTGACATGCAATTTGACATGTCAAATGCCATGTCAAATTGGAGCCAGATGCCGGCAATGGCATCGGCGGAATCCGTGCGATGCGGACTTTGTGGCGCCATACCGATTCCCAAAAGTAGTTTCTGTACTACTTTTGGCGATTTGGGGGGCAATTTCCATAGACATCTGTGCAGGAACCCGCACACATGTCTGTGAAATCGCCACTGAAGTCAGGCTAAAACACCGGCTTGAAATCGTGCCAGTTCAGCTGATGGTCCCCGGCCACCCGTGATTGTCGAGACTGACAGAACTGCTGTCTGCCTATGTAAACAAGGCAGACGGCTGTTCTGTCAAACAGGAAGGGAAAGATTGTGTGTTCCTAGTAATCAGGAACAGCGATCTCTCACTTCCTGCAGTCAGTCCACTCCCCCTACAGTAAGCAAGCACTCCCTAGGAGCACACTTAACCCCTTGATCACCCCTGATGTTACCCCCTTCCCTGCCAGTGTCATTTATACAGAAACAGTGCATATTATTTAGCTCTGATCACTGTATTGGTGTCAATGGTCCCCAAAAAGTGTCACTTGGTGTCAGATTTGGCAGCCGCAATGTCGCAGTCCCGCAAAAAATTGCTGATCACCACCATTACTAATAAAAATAATAAAAAATAAAAAAGTCCATAAATCTATTGCATAGTTTGTAAACCATTTAACTTTAGCGCAAACCAATTAATATACGCTTTTTGGGATTTTTTTTTTTACCAAAAATATGTAGCAGAATACTAATTGGCCTAAACTGCTAAAGAAATTTGATTTAATTTTTTTTTTTATTGCATGTGTTTTATAGCAGAAAATAAAAAATGTTTTTTTTTTTCAAAATTGTCACTCTTATTTTGTTTATAGCGCATAATCAAAAAAACGCACGGGAGGTCAAATACCACCAAAAGAAAGCTCAGTTTGTGGGAAAAAAAAGGACATTTTATTTGGGTACAGCATTGCACGACCGCGCAGTTGTCAGTTAAATTAACGCAGTGCAGAATCGCAAAAAATGGCCTGGTCATTAAGGTGCCAAATCCTTCCGGTCCAGAAGTGGTTAACCACTTCATCCCCGGAAGGTTTTACCCCCCTAATGACCAGGCCATTTTTTGCAAAACGGCACTGCGTTGCTTTAACTGACAACTGCGTGGTCGTGCAATGCTGTACCCAAATAAAATTGATGTCCTTTTTTCCCACAAACTGAGCTTTCTTTTGGTGGTATTTGATCACCTGTGCGGTTTTTTGATTATGCGCTATAAACAAAATAAGAGTGACAATTTTGAAAAAAAATAACTATATTTTTTACTTTCTGCTATAAAACATTCCCAATAAAAAAATTTAAAAAATCTAATTTTTTTATCAATTTAGGCCAATTTGTATTCTTCTAGATATTTTTGGTAAAAAAAATCCCAAAAAGCGTATAATAATTGGTTTGCGCAAAAGTTATCGCTTTTACAAACTACGGGATAGATTTTTGGACTTTTTAATTTTTTTACATTTTTTATTAGTAATGGTGGTTATCAGCGATTTTTATCGGGACTGTGACATTGCGGCAGACAAATCTGACACAGAGTGACACTTTTTGGGGACCAGTGACACCAATACAGTGATCAGTGCTAAATAATATGCACTGTTACTGTATAAATGACACTGGCAGGGAAGGGGTTAACCACTTGCCGACCGCCGCACGACTATCTACGTCGGCGGTCAACCCCTCACAGGCAAACTAACGTAGGTCTACGTCGCTTGCTTGTGAGGGTCTAGGGAGCGAGCGCGCGCCGCCGGAGGCGCGCTCCCGCGTGGTCACGGACCCCCCTGCGCGTGTGACCAGCGGACCCGATGTCCGCCGGTCACTCGGCGATCGGCGGGGGAGAGGGAGAATGTCAGGCAGCTTGTGTAAACAAGCCACCTGTCATTCTCCTCGCTGTAAAGACACTGATCACACAGATCTAGGATGTAGATCCGTTGATCAGTGTCCTTACAGCTGAAGCCACAGCCAATCACAGTAGAAAGAACGCCCCTAGGGACACACACAGCCCCTCCCTCCCAAATAAAGTTAACCCCTTCACTACCAGTGTATTTTTACAGTAACAGTGCATATGTATAGCACTGATTACTGTAGAAATGTCACTGGGAGCCCCAAAAGTGTCACAAATGTCAGTCAAGGGTCCGATCTGTCCGCCCCAATGTCGCAGTACCGCAAAAAAAATCGCAGATCGCCGCCATTACGCGTTAAAAAAAAACAACAAAAATGACAAAAATCTTTCCCTTTGTTAGTAAACGCGATAACTTTTGCGCAAACCAATCAAAATACGCTTTTTGCGATTTTTTTTTTACCAAACATAGGTAGCATAAAACAAATTGGCCGAAAATGTTAAAAAATTTTGATTTTTACATTTTTTTTGGGGGAATTTCATATAAAAAAATGTGAAAAATATTGCTATTTTTGCAAAATTGACGCTCTTTTTTTGTTTATAGCGCGTGATCAAAAAATCGCACAGGTGATCAAATACCACCAAAAGAAAGCTCTCTTTGTGGGAAAAAAAGGACGCCAAATTCGTTTAGGTACAGCGTCGCACGACCGCGCAATTGTCTTTTAAAGTCACGCAGTGCCGAATCGCAAAATACCCCCTGGTCAGGAAGGGGGTAAAATCTTCCGGGGCTTAAGTGGTTAACACTGGGGCTGATCAAGGGGTTAAATGTGTGTCCCTAGTGTGTTTTCTTACTGTGTGGGGGATGGGTAGAACACAGGGAGAGAGAGATTGGTAATTCAACTTCACTGAATAGTCAGATCCCTCTCTGCCTGTCTGACAGGAGAGCTGCATTGTATTGTTTACATACAAGGCGGCTATCCTGTCAGTGTCACTGACGATTGCGGGAGGCCGGCGGCGATCGAGCCGCCTCCTCCCCTGGCCTGCCTCCTGCTGTGTCTAATGACTAAGCCCCTCCCCTTCATGACATTGTCAAAAAAAAGGGCGGAGCATGGGTGACCTTAAAATGATGCCCCCCCCCCTGAAAAAAGTTCTGCGGATGCCCATGGCCACAAAGTATCCAACTTACAATATGCCAAACAGCACAGAGACAGGCCTCAAACCTTCTGGCACAAAGTCATTTGGAGTGATGAGACCAAAATTGAGCTTTTTGGCCACAACCATAAACAATACATTTGGAGAGGAGTCAACAAGGCATATGATGAAAGATACACCATTCCTACTGTGAGACACGGAGGTGGATCACTGATGCTTTGGGGATGTGTGAGCTACAATGGCACAGGAAATTTGGTCAGAAATGATGGCAAGATGAATGCAGTATGTTATAAAAAAAACTGTAGGAACATTTGCATTCATCAGCCCAGAAGCTGCGCATGGGACATACTTGGACATTCCAACATGACAATGATCCTAAACACAAGGCCAAGTCCACCTGTCATTGGCTACATCAGAATAAAGTTAAGGTTCTGGAGTGGCCATCTTAGTCTCCTGACCTCAATATCATTGAGCCACTCTGGGGAGATCTCAAATGTGCAGTCCATGCAGGACAGCCCAAGAATTTACAGCAATTTGGAGGCCTTTTGCCAGGTAGAATGGGCAGCTTTACCATCTGAGAAGATAAAGAGCCTCATCCACAAATACCACAAAAGACTTCAAACCGTCATTGATGTTAAAGGGAGCAATACACTGTATTAAGAACTAGGGTGTGTAAACTTTTGATCAGGGTCATTTGGGTAGTTTCTATTGTCATTATGATTTAAAAAGAGTAAACACATTTGATTAATAATAAATTGCTTCAGCCAAACACTAACCATGAGTGAAAGAAAGGTTTTTGGGTTATCATTCATATTTTTTTGAAAAATGGCCAAGAAATCATAAATACTGCCAGGGTATGTAAACTTAAGACTGCAACTGCATGTATGGGTTTACAACCACTTTAGGTGTTTATACTTATTCTTTTCCCCTTTAGCCAAATAAGCATTTAATCAATGCAGTGCAAGGGGGCCTTGCTGTATGCGTAAATTTAACAGCAGCCTGGAGTGGGGCTTTAAATGTCTTTTATAAATGTAAGCATGTGTGTGAATACCTGTATTTGACCTGGTATCAACCTCTTGCAGTGACTGTACAGCAGAGCAGGCTGGGAGAAGGAGAAGCAGCACATGGAGACAATTAGTTGTGCTGCATCAAGCATGTGCTAACAAGGTATATGCTGCAAGGAAATAGAAAAAAAAAAAAAAAGTGACAATGAGATGAGCTCATTAGACTGCTGCCTCTCTATCAATGTCCAAAAACAGGCTGAGAGGTTGGGGGGGTCAAGACCTGCAAGTGTTGCCTAATTGAATTAGAGAAAAATGTAGCTCCCTTGATCTGCCAGACAGCCCTGTGCTGTGCGATGGGGTTGTGTTAATATTGGCACTGGGTGGGCAGTAATACAAATCTTTTTGCTGGTTAATCAGCTCCCTATATATATTTTATGTTTGTATTTAGCGATTTCTCCGGAGTTGAACAACACCTGTAGTTAAGAGCATTGCCACTGGTAACAGCCCAAAATCCCTCATTATTAGGGCCGAGTCCACACGGGCATACTTAACCACTTAAGCCCCGGAAGATTTTACCCCATTCCGACCAGGGGGTATTTTGCGATTTGGCACTGCGTGACTTTAACGGACAATTGCGCGGTTGTGCGACGCTGTACCTAAACGAATTTGGCGTCCTTTTTTTCCCACAAACAGAGCTTTCTTTTGGTGGTATTTGATCACCTGTGCGATTTTTTGATCACGCACTATAAACAAAAAAAGAGCGTCAATTTTGCAAAAATAGCAATATTTTTCAAATTTTTTTATATGAAATTCCCCCCCAAAAAAATGTAAAAATCAAATTTTTTTAAAATTTTCGGCCAATTTGTTTTATGCTACCTATGTTTGGTAAAAAAAATCGCAAAAAGCGTATTTTGATTGGTTTGCGCAAAAGTTATCGCGTTTACTAACAAAGGGAAAGATTTTTGACATTTTTGTTGTTTTTTTTTTTAACGCGTAATGGCGGCGATCTGCGATTTTTTTTGCGGTACTGCGACATTGCGGCGGACAGATCGGACCCTTGACTGACATTTTTGACACTTTTGGGGTTACCAGTGACATTTCTACAGTAATCAGTGCTATATATATGCACTGTTACTGTAAAAATACACTGGTAGTGAAGGGGTTAACTTTATTTGGGAGGGAGGGGCTGTGTGTGTCCCTAGGGGCGTGCTTTCTACTGTGATTGGCTGTGGCTTCAGCTGTAAGGACACTGATCAACGGATCTACATAGTACATCGGGTCCGCTGGTCACACGCGCGGGGGGGTTCGTGACCACGCGGGAGCGGGAGCGCGCCTCCGGGGGCGCGCGCTCGCTCCCTAGACCCTCACAAGCAAGCAACGTAGCCCTACGTTAGTTTGCCTGTGAGGGGCTGACCGCCGACGTAGATAGTCGTGCGGCGGTCGGCAAGTGGTTAAAGGGTAACTTCACTTTCGTGGGGAAAAAAAATAGCAAAAAAAAAAAAGAAAAAAACATATAGCGTATACAATTGTGACACAAATCATATTGTAATTGAATATTATTAAAAATGACCTTTCCTTTTCAATCTGCAGCTTTTGTAATTTTTTGAAAATGCAATGCAATATGGCTACCTGGAGCTGTTCTGTACCCAGAATGTGTACTGACCACACCCCAGAAACATAATTTCCTGCTTGTGTGATTGGCTCACCAATTTTCCCAGAAGTCTGCCTAAGATACAAGTCAGATTTCTGGCATCCCCTGCAACAAAAATGTCTTTTTTGGTGAGATACTCCCAATAGAAACACATCTAAAGGGATGCAGGCCCAGCAGATTTCCTCATTAGTGCTCTGCAGCTTCCACAGCTAATAGATAATTATGAAACCGCTCCCATTTGACCCACTTGGCACAGGGGCACAGAGGAACAAACAATGATTTCTTCAGAAATACAAAAGGTAGAAATCTGCAACGAAGTTTGTTACAATCCTTGTAATGTACAGAGATCACCCAGAGGGGAATGTTTTTTTTTTCTCAATCAAAGCGTACACCAGTGAGGGCTGTGTTTTGCCTACAGGGGATGCACAGTGTTCTATAAATCCCTGTGCAGGCAGTCCAAATCATGTCAATTGGGATGCAACAGCTGCATGGACACAGCTACTGCTTCCAATTTGGCATCCGTGAAGGTGCGTGTCCCTGAATTCACACTGTTTGCATTCAAGGAAATGCAACCGCTCCCACCCAGGTGCATACTGGGAGCAGATCCTTTGTCTGTGCAGCCATTGTGTCCCAATTGACATAAATAGGACTGCCTGCACGGGGGTTCATTGAACACCTGTGCATCCCATGCAGGCAAAACATAGCCCTCAGACGTGTGTACGCTTAAAGAGGAGCTCCATGCTTCCCCCCAAAAAATTTAAAGTAAGCAGCTATAAATACTGTAGCTGCTGACTTTTAATATAAGGGCACTTACCTGTCCAGGGATCCAGTGATGCCCTTATCTGAGCCGATTCTTCAATCAGCTTCAGGTGCAGGGACCGGCATTGCAAGTAAGGGAAACAGGCACCTGTGAATGGTCCCGTAATCTTTCAGGAGTTGTGATGTGTCCCAGAAGACTGCGGAGAGGGGCCTAGACTGCTCAGATTAGTGTGGCACATCTGATCAGAAGTGGGAGCTGGTACCTATCAAAAACAAGTACCTGCCCCCCCCCCCAAAAAAGTGCCAGATGTGGCAGTGGATGGTGGGAGTATGCAAACAAGTGGAACTTTCCCTTTTGGGTGAAGTTCTGCTTTAAGTGCGCCTGTGTGAAGGAAGCCTTAATTTTACGTGCTCTTTTATGTTGCAATAAAATGTAGCACTACTGCAGGCAATTGTAAGCCATGCTATTAAAATGTTTTCTGTTCCCCATATCTTATTTTGGGATTTGAAGCACGTGTAAATGACTACGACTTGTTATGCAGGTCACTGGGGGCCATCATGACCACAACCAATGAGTACTCTGTGTCTTAATCATGGATCTCAGCAAACTACATAAAAGATAGCATTTATATACTAAAACAAAAGGCTTACTATTTAGTATATACTGAAAACATATTAATGCATTTTTTATTTTACTTATTTACTTTAGGTAACTTAGTAAAAGCATAACTATTTTTTAATTTTGAGTAGAAAATAGTTTTTTTGCCTCATTGCTTTTTGTCTCTTTTGCTGTATAGATATGCTTTAGGTGGCAAAAACAGTTTTCTGATGTTTGTAGAAAAGTGTTGCCAGCTTATCAGAAATAATGAAATCTTTGATAAGATTTTGATACAATGGGAGGTATTTTGTTATAGACAGCAGACTCCATTTGTAACCTCAGACCCCTTTAGCCTCATTTTACCCAGAAAGTACTGATAAAACAGAACAAATGTACTGTAAACATAAAGTCCCTGTGAATTTATCTCATGTTCTGTAAGAAGTTTGGAGACTTGTGTGTGAAAGTGTATTATTAATATTGTAGCCATAAACACTGGGATTTTCTAATTTATTGAAGTGTATTTTATGTATTAATAAATATTTATTAAGAAATTACTGGCAGTGGGAAAACATATTTATATTTTTTCAGTTCCACTGTACATGTTCGACTTTTTTGGTAATTCAAAATTTTAAAGATAAAAACCTCCGTGTTCTGTAATAGTTATAGCCGGTTTACCCTTGTGACAGACAGTAACGTATATTACATGTGTCAGTGTGTCAGAGAGCCAATCAACGTACTAAAGTAACATACCATAGTGCACTGAAGCTCACGGCAACACATCATTCATAGGTGTGCCCAGCTTATTGCATTAGGGTGTGCACCCCAAATTTATTAAAACATGGACGGTGTTAGTAGGGCAGTGGATGGTGTCAGTAGAACAATGGACTTGTTAGTAGGGCAGAGGTTGGTGTCAGTAGGGCAGTGGACGGTGTCAGTAAGTTTTTATTTGTATTATTTTATCTTTTTATTATTTTTTAAACATTTTTATAGGATCCCCATTGGGGGCTTTGGTGAAATAGCAGGGGGAATCTGCACCGCGCGGGGTGATTAGAGTGTGCCCAGGCACCCCCGGCACACCCCCTGCACACGCCTATGACATCATTATAAGCTTGGGTCCCAAAAAAAGGGGCAGGTGAGGTTTTGTTTGGCTTCATTGGCAACTGATTTAAAAAGAATGAACTGCTTTAACCCAACACGATCGTACATACATGCATTACCACACTAGAACTGCGTCAACCTGGCCTTAATTTTAAGATCACACAGAACAACAAAACAATACAATAAAATAAAACAAATTAAACATAGTATTGGAGTGTGCTGCCAATAAAATATAATGGAACTGAAATTAACTACAATATCTCGAAATTCCATCTGATCTCCAACACCTATTTGACCGTAACTTCCCACAACTCATTGCACGAATATCGAAGGATCTCCGGTCCTGGTCCAAACTGCAGCTGTCCTGGTTCGGCAGGGTGGCTGTCCTGAAGATGAACGTCCTACCCCGCCTCCTCTACGTTCTCCAGACGATCCCCATATTGCTCCCCCCTTCCTTCTTCAAGACCTACCGTCGTATCAGCACTGTCTTCTTATGGGGGGACAAACAGCCCTGCATCTCTTATAAAACTCTCACGAGGCCAAAATCCAAAGGAGGTATTGGCCTTCCTGACCTGTATAACTATTATGCCGCCTGTCACCTTACTAGAATAACGGATTGGAACATACATGAGAGTCATAAGGACTGGGTTTCCATAGAGAAGAGCTTTACCGATCTGGATCTCCATTCGTCTCCGTGGCTTCGAGACGCACATATCCCCCCTGCCCTTACACTCCATCTGCTTATTGGTCCCACTCTGAAAGTCTTCCGGGCAGTTTCCATGTCTCGCTCTATCTCCACGGTTCCGGGTCCCATGACTCCTGTGCGCTTGAACCCCGACTTCCCTCCTGGCATGCACCGTACCTATCTGACCTCGAACTGGGCTCAAGTCCAACTGAGAGCCCATCATCTTTGGGATAACGACGCACCTCTTTCAGTTTCCTCCATTTCTGCGAAGTCCGGCATTCCCCCCCATACTTTCCTGGTCACACTTGCTCCTCCAGCAGTACCTTAAGTCTCTTTCTCGCAGTTGCCCCTCCTTGTCCACCTTGTCCCCGTTCGACCACCTATGCCAACAAGAAGGCCCGGTTCGCAGATTACTATCCACCATCCACTCTTTCTTGCTAGATGAGCCTGAGCAGAGGAAGCTCAAGCGCTGCGAGGATTGGGAAGCGGATCTGGGAGTCACTTTCACCCCGGAAGACTGGGACCTTATCCACACCAACAATCATAGGTGTTCACTTAATGTCACCACGCAGGAAAGCGGTTACAAACTGGTTAGCCGCTGGTACTACACCCCCACGAGATTGCATAAGTTTTTTCCTTCCACCTCACAGACTTGCTGGAGGTGTAACGCTGAACCTGGCTCGCTCCTCCACATCTTCTGGACCTGCTCTCGCCTCACCGCTTTTTGGAAGGAAGTTCATAGGATTGTGACGCGAGTGACCACAGCTGACATCGCCTTCACTCCTGCCCAGTACCTTTTGCACCACTCTTCTACCTCCAGTAGGACTTACTCTAAATCCCTTGCGATTCTTCTGGTGAACGCCGCCAGACAGTGCATCCCGGCTCTTTGGAAGACCACACAAGTGCCGACCGTCAAGCAGTGGTTCCAGCGCCTCTCCAAGGTTGCGGAAATGGAAGAGCTCATAGCCGTCGCAAGAGATGCTCCTTCCAAACATTACAAAAAATGGGCATGCTGGATTGACTATACTTCCACACCGGAATACTCCCGACTTTGTCAGTAATGACCCTGTGGTACCATTCTCGCTGACCTCATGGGTGCTTCGCTCTTTCTGCTTTTCATTGTCTCCTCCCCTCCCCCCCCCTTTTTTTTTTTTTCTCCTTGTCCTCCCCTCCCCGCCCCCTTTCCCCGTCTCCCTTTCCCTCCTTGTCGGTCCTCCGCTGGAAGCCTTGTTGTCTCTGGGCGGGCCCGGACAACTGGCTCCCCCCTTCTCTGCACATCCTCCTGGCTTTGTCGTCATTCCCCCCCCCCGGACTACCCCCCTGTCACCCGTCCCTGGGTTTTTGACCACCCAGGCCATGGGTCTCGACTCGGACTTGCCCGACTTGTTTGCGTGGTTCTCCTGACGATTTGCATTCCTTTTTGGTGTCTACTTCTTCTTCTTCCACTTCCACCACTCATTTCCTTTCCACTTCCAATTCCTGTTTGTATTAATGCGCTTCACAGGGTGGAGTTGTCCCGGTCCCCCTTGGTTATTAATGATGTTTGCTTTATGCATTTATACACTGTTACTTTTACCAAAGTTGGCTGATTGTTTGTTTGTAACTTTACAATCTTTCTGCATAATGCTGTACGATCTCTTTGTCTACTTTGGCTGTTTGTAACTTTATATTTTTATACACCAATAAACTATTTAAAAAAAAAAAAAAAAACTACAATAAAGCTGCAGCAACCACAAAATGTGTTCCCACACCATACCAAACTATAAATAATAAGTGCATGCGTTTCCAGAACTCAAAACCTAATCTAATTCAGTGATGAAAACTGATAAATAAATTTATACCAATAAATATACTATAACCTAATTACAAATCCATAGGGGAACACTTATTAATCAGAGTATAGCATCAAGTCAAATAAACTTTTGGGATTTTGATCTGGTCAATTAAGTAGCAGGGGGGTTTGTTAATCAGTTTTAGCTGCTTTGATAATGAAATTAACAGGTGCACTAGATGGGCAACAATGAGACAACCTCCAAAACCGGAAACGATTTTACAGGTGGAAGCCAATGACATTTTTTTTTCCTACTCCTTCTTTTCTGACTGTTTTTCACTAGTTTTGCATTTGGCTAGGGTCAGTGTCACTACTGGTAGCATAAGGCGATACCTGGACCCTATAGAGGTTGCACAGGCAGTTCAACTCCTCCAGGATGGCACTTTAACACGTGCCATTGCCAGAAGGTTTGCTGTGTCTCCCAGCACAGTCTCAACAGCATGGTGGAGATTCCAGGAGACAGGCAGTTACTCTAGGAGAGATGGACAGGGCCATAGAAGGTCTCTAACCCGTTAGCAGGACCAGTATCTGCCCCTTTGTGCAAGGAGGAACAGGATTAACACTGCCAGAGCCCTAGAAAATTACCTCCAGCAGGCCACTGGTGTGAATGTCTACAGACTTTATGAGGGTGGCCTGAGGGCCTGACGTCCTCGAGTGGGCCCTGTGCTCACTGCCCGGTACTGTGGAACTCAACTGGCATTTGCCATTGAACACCAGAATTGGCAGGCCGCCACTGGCACCCTGTGCTTTACCCAGATAAAACCAGGTTCCCCCTGAGCACATGTGACAGACATGAAAGGGTCGTGAGAAGCAATGGAGAACATTATGCTGCCTGTAATATCATTCATCATGACCGGTTTGGTGGTGGGTCATTGATGGTCTGGGGAGACATATCCATGGGGGGATGCACAGACTTCTACAGGCTAGAGAATGGCATCCTGACTGCTGTTAGGTATCGGGATGAAATCCTTGGACCCATTGTCCGACCCTATGCTTGTGCAGTGGGTCCTTGGTTTCTCCTGGTGCATGACAATGCTCGGCCTCGTGTGGCAGGAGTATGCAGCCAGTTCCTGGAGGATGAAGGAATTGATACCAATGAATGGCCCCCATGCTTATCTGACCTAAATCTGATAGAACACCTCTGGGACATTATGTTTCGTTACATCTGAAGCCGGCAGGTTGCACTTCAGTATGTTCAGAAGCTCAGTGATGCCCTGGTCTAAATCTGTGAGGAAATGCCTGAGGACACCATCCATCATCTCATTAGGAGCATGCCCCGACATTGTCTGGCATGCATACAAGCACATGGGGGCCATACACACTACACAGTACCATTTTTAGTTGCTGCAATGAAATTTCAGAAAAATGGACTAGCCTGCTGCATCATTTTTTTCACTTTGATTTTTGGGGTGTCTTTGAATTCAGCCCTCTGTCGGTTGATCATTTTCATTTTCATCAAACAATGTGGCATCATTTTGTTCCTAACACATTACCTAGTCCATATCAGTATAGATATCCAGCATGATATTTTTCCCCATTGAGATCTGATGTGTTTTAAAAAGTGTTCCTATACTTTTTTTGAGCAGTGTATATCCAATTAATATATAAAATATACCATATAGTGCAAATAAATAATTAATATCATCCGTGTATAAATAAATAACAAATACCACCACCCTTTAATGTATTATCAATAATTTCACCAATGAGTCTATGAAAAAAGTCCCCAAACAGTACAGTTAAAGTGATTAAGCAAAGTATCTTCTGTGTACAACACTCTTTACACCAGTGTATTCTGTGCTCCACCATAAATAAATGAATGCTCCAACACTAGCTGAATGGAGTTCTCACCTAGTTAGTGGACCCATCTATATTAATAAAATGCAAGTGTCTCTGCGTCCAGTTTCCCTGTGTCCGTGGGATTGCGCTACTGCGCATGTGCCCCACAGACAGCCGTTGGGAGTGTAGAGACTTAGCCCTGCCCTACTTCAGACAGTTAGGGCAAGACTTCCCAAACTGTGGGTGGCAAACCACAGCCGCATCTGAGTGAATAGCTGGCAGTCACTGCTGCCAGCCCATAACAACTGCCTTTTCACATTATGGTGATTTCTGTCATGAATAATAAAAGCCATTTAAATGTTGTATTCAATGTACTTCATAATGCACGTATATATTAAAGACTTTACATTTCATTCTGCACAATATATATATATATATATATATATATATATAGCTGGGTCGCGAGCTACAGTTTAGGAAGTCCTGCTCTAACAGACTGAAGTAAGGTGGGGCGTAGTCTCTGCTCTCTGCACATCTATTGGGACGGATGGATTACAGTGCAGTGTATTCTTATGTGAGAAATGGTGGAATATTGTCTGATAGACAACACAAACACAGCTCTTATCGGGGCACATTAAGGGGGACCTCTGACCACACTATTAAAAGGGGATTCTGACCACACTATTAAAAGGGGATTCTGACCACACTATTAAAAGGGGACTCTGACCACACTATTAAAGGGGACTCTGAATACACTATTAAAGGGGACTCTGACCACACTATTAAAGGGGGACTCTTACCACACTATTAAAAGGGGACTCTGACCACACTATTAAAGGGGACTCTGACCACACTATTAAAGGGGGACTCTGACCACACTATTAAAAGGGGACTCTGACCACACTATTAAAGGGGACTCTGACCACACTATTAAAAGGGGACTCTGACCACACTATTAAAAGGAGACTCTGACCACACTATTAAAGGGGACTCTGACCACACTATTAAAAGGGGACTTTGACCACACTATTAAAAGGGGACTCTGACCACACTATTAAAGGGGACTCTGACCACACTATTAAAGGGGACTCTGACCACACTATTAAAGGGGGACTCTGACCACACTATTAAAAGGGGACTCTGACCACACTATTAAAGGGGACTCTGACCACACTATTAAAGGGGACCCTGACCACACTATTAAAGGGGACCCTGACCACACTATTAAAAGGGGACTCTGACCACACTATTAAAAGGGGACTCTGACCACACTATTAAAGGGGACTCTGACCACACTATTAAAAGGGGACTCTGACCACACTATTAAAGGGGACTCCGACCACACTATTAAATGGCACTCTGACCACACTATTAAAAGGGGACTCTGACCACACTATTAAAAGGGGACTGTGACCACACTATTAAAGGGGACTCTGACCACACTATTAAAAGAGGACTCTGACCATATTATTAAAGGGGACTCTGACCACACTATTAAAGGGGACTCGACCACACTATTAAAGGGGACTCTGACCACATATGTTCTAGCGCCTGTTAATTTGATGGGCTTAATATCTAGTATATACATAAAGGTCTTCACTGAAACTGTATATTGCTTTTGCACAATAGGGTTTCATGCACCTGAAAATGAGCTGCATTTTCAGATTCCTTGGGATGCCATTAACCATTTTTTCTCTAATCGTCTTCCAGGGCAGCATCTGAGAGATAAGCTCCTCCCACCTGAAACAGCAAACACAATAGTCCACCATTTTTAAAAACTTCAGACATACCTTCTGCCTCAGCTTGATTGTGTTTCCCTGATCCACTAGGAGCTACACCTGTTTATTATTTTCACAGTCTCCTTGCTATGCTGCAGGAGGTTCCTTGAACAGCCTCCCTTTCAGCTCACGGAGGGTAGGAAGGTCAGGGGTGGCACAATGGGGCAATGCTAGCCCTCACCTGAAGTTTCCAAGCAGGTGCTTCCTATGCGGGCAAATGGCAGCCAGCAGGGCCAAAAACCTTTGCCTAATGTACATAAGCAACCAGTGGCAAAAGAACCCCTGGGAATCCTAAAAGGATTAGTTCCCTCTGTAAAATAAGTCAGACACCTTCCTCTCCCCTTGGTCTGGTTGCAATCATGTCTTTTGTGCTTGATTTTTGTTGATCCTGCAACATATAATTGATTGGATCCTGGATAACCCTCTATGCCTGGGCTGCATATACAAACCTGTGCCTAAAGACTGCTAGTTTATCACAGGCAGGCGGGGCACCTCTGACCTCTCTGGCACATATTCAGGCTCAGGATGCCAGCAGCTTTAACCTCCCTGGCGGTATTCCCCAGGGTTAATATTCAGCACCAAAAGCGGTAACCCCGAGCCACACTCGGGATTACCCCAGAATGTTACTCACCTTCCCTGTGCTCCCCCGCCGTCCTCCCCGCCGTCCTCACTGTCTCTCCCTGCTCTGTGCATGGCCGATTGCTGGCACTTGCCTTCCGGTTCCCTCCCTGCGAGCGTTGCGACACAGGGGAGTGGAACCGGCGGCAAATGCTAAAGTGTAAATACACTAAATGTCATGATACAAAGCTGTGATCCTAATGGATCACACTGTATCATGCCATTTCAGCACAGGATTGCATCTGGATACTTTTCCAGTGCTCTGCCTGTGCTTTTCCAGTGCTTTGTGACTGGAAAATTTTGAAGGACCATGGCGTCCAAAAAGCAGGTTTTTTTTTAGCAAAAGCGCTTTTAGACGAACTGGAAAAAATAGCGACAGCGAAACGGAGTTACTTGAAGAACTAAGCGATAACGATTCGTGGGGAAATTTGTCATCAGGTACGGAAAGTGACGACAGCGACGATTCTTATGTCTCTTTCTGGCACATAGCTTGTGGAATTTGGGAAGTATATCAAATGATTCTTTAGAATTTCCAACAGAGCTATAGTTAATATGTATCTTTTTATATGACCCCTGAGCAGAAGTGAATCATGGGGCCCTTTTCACACTTGTCTCTCTTGTCCTGTGACTTGGGACTGCAAGTCGCATTACGAGTCATACTCAATTTCCATTGAGTACCGTTCATGTCTGTTCAACTTCAAGTCAGTCCCTGCACTATTTTGGCCCAACTTTGATGCGTTGAGGTCTATATACCTCAAGATTACACAGGCTTTGCTTCAGTCCAGTCAAAATTGCATGACTTTTAGGTCGCACAAGTGCGGAAGGGACCTAAACGGAACAAATCCCATCGATTTCGGTCTCTAAAGGGTTACATTCCTGGAATGCCTGGACTGCTGGCTGTCACATGTGCTTGTTGCTCGCATTGTATGTGCAATCACCATGATGGTTACATATCATACAGAAGCAGCCTCAATGGGAACATTGCAGTGGATGCGTTCAGCCAAAGCTGGGTTCCCCATCTATGGTATGTATTCCCTCCTACTGCCCTAATACCAAGGTTGGTACAAAAGATCAAGGAAGAAAAGGCTATAGTGATACTTAGTGCACCCCATTGGCCTCAGAGACCATGGTTTAGTCACTTAAAAAGAAAAAAAAAAAAAAGCCTCCGCACTCAGCCTCATCTAACCCTTCTAGACATGCCGAACCTCCTGTCGCAAGGGGCAGTCAGAAACAATGGGATGTAGCCTGTAACTAGGGTCGCTGAGACAGAGGGCATATGATTCAAGCCAAGGTTCGGCACCAGGTGGGTAGCACAGGAGACAAGGTCAAGTGGAAGCCGAAGTCAGGACAGGTAGCAGGCAGAGGAGATCCGTTAAACAAGACGAGATCAAAGTCAGGGAGCGAGCCAGAGACAGATCTGGAACAAGCCAATTCGGTAACCAGGAATCACAGGAAACACTGGAACATTGGTAGCAGCTGAAGATCAAACAGCACTTTAGACAAGGACTGGCTGCCTTATAAAGGCCCAAGTGAGGTGCTTGCGGAGATGCTGGGTCCTAGATCCTTTCTCCTGCTCTGACTGATGCTGGGTCCTAGAGTCCTCCTGCTATTGGTGCCCTGACACTTGGTGACACTCGTGTCAGCAGAAAGAGTCAACAAAATACAAGCTCAATCCATAATAGAACCACACTATTTAATTCTGACAGATAAAGTTATCCTCAATCTGGACCCAGCCTCCCTACTAAGGGTCTGTTCGACTTTTCACAGAACTCAGAAGGTGGTTATTTCCTCCCTTCCAAACCCAATAGATAGCAGAGAAAAAAGTCACAACAAGCTGGATGTAAGGAAGATCCTGATAACATACCTTGAGAGAACTAAAGGTTGGCGAAAAAAACAACCACACTATTCATTCTCCCGCGGAGCCCACTCAACCAGAGCTGGGGCGTCATCATCAACCGCTGAAAGAGCTGGGGCATCACCGGAGCAGACCTGCAGGGCAGCGTTATGGTCAAGTTTCAAGGCCTTTGCAAGGCATTACCGCATTGACCAGCTGTCCAGTCAGGACCAGATGGTTGGTCGCAAGGTGCTCCAGTTTTTATCCCCTCCCTAGCAGTATTGCTTGCTACATCCTCTCAGATGCTGCCCTGGAAGACAATTAGAGAAAACAGTGTTGGGTACCTGGTAACTCTTTTTCTAAGAAGTCTTCCAGGGCAGCACTCGTTCCCGCCCTAAACAACAATATGATAAGGGTTTTGTGGATTAACTAGCTACTGAGGATTCCTTTGGTGCTTTGATATTACTGTCTTTTGGTGCTTTGATACACAGCCGTCTGTCATTCTCCCTTAGATCATGACAGAGGCTATGCGATCCTGCTACAGGGGAAGTTAAAACATCAGCTGGAAGCTGTCGTGCTTCGGATTATCTTCCCACCCACTCTACCATTTTGGAATCTGATCTTTAATATGAAAATCTAAAGATTGTTGTCATGGCAGCTTAGTCGGGGCTCACTGAAGGCAGTCATTCTGGTGGTGATTCGGTGTGTTATTCATGTTTCCATGTTATCAATAAAAAGGTACCGTGCCCTTTAAATCTCATTCAAGGAACAGTTTGTTTTTATTAAAGGAAATTGGGGAGTAGGAGGAAAAGGGAGTGATGTTCAAGCAGTGGTAACTTAGGTCCCATAGACCATCCTAGTCATGTCTACCTGCATACGTGGCAATTCTCAAGGCAGGTTTCAGGTGGTAATAACAACCGTAGACCTTAAAGCAGAGCTCCACCCGAAAGGGGAAGCTCCGCTTGTTTGCTTCCCCTGCCCCTCCGCTGCCACATTTGGCACTGTTCAGGGGGGAGGGGGAAGTGGGTACCTGTTTTTTGACAGGTACCCGTCCCCATTTCAAGTTACCCAGATGTTCGGCCCCATTCTATTGCGCATGCGCAACAGGGAACTGTCTATGAAGTTGCAAGGCAAATATACTGTGCACTGCAAGTGCAGTAGCTCCAGAGCTTAGTAAATGAGGTAAAGCTTCACTTTGCAAAGAATACCCAATCACATGCAAGAAAAAAAAAAAAAAACAGCATTTTTGTTTGTACATGATTGGATGATAGAAATGAGCAGAGCTTCGCTTCCTGTCAGAGTGTCCCCTCAGATCTAGAGCAAATGCGCTTGCAGTGCAATATATTTGCCTTCAGTAAATCAATGTCAATGCTCAATGAATATGTTCAAAGAGGAAGAGCACAAGGACAACAAACACAGTATGCTGCCATTCCTTCATTTTCCAGCCAGTGTGCTAACTTTACCATAACTCAATACAGAAGCTCCAGGAGAAGGATGGAGAATGTGCAGAGGGAGGATATTGTGTTAGAATTTGGAAGGAAGGTTGAAGAGTTAGTGCCGGTTCACACATATGCGGGAACCCTGCGAATCCACTGCGGGTTCCTGCATCGCACTCAACTCGCAGGCAGTTCACACTGCCATATGCAAATCACTGGGGGTGTCAATATAAAGTTAACGACATCTTTAAATCAGTTCACATATTGCAGTGCGAACTGTCAGTTCATACAGGAATCAGATTGTATAGGTGTGAACACCCATGAGATCCGATTCTGATGCGAGCCCCAAAAAAGGGGGGTATATAAGTATTATGGTTACAGGGAGGCAAGGGGTTTGGACAAGATAAATAGTTAAGTATTGCGGGGAGGTTAAAGATGCACCTCTCCTTCCAAAGGAGAGGATTGGGATTTAGCGCCCATTCACACTGGCGCGACACGACTTGCTGGGCGATTTGCTGGGGTGACCTGTGAAAGCGACCTCGGCGCGACTTGCACGGGCTTCATATCATTGAAGTCAATGCAAGTCACCTCCAGGTCGCCCCAAAGTAGTACAGGACCCTTTTTCTAAGTCGGAGCGACTTGTGTCGCTCCTATTAGAACGGGTCCTGTACTATTCAATGGCGGGCGACCCACCATGACTTGTCAGGCGACCAAGTCACCTGACAAGTCGCGCTAGTGTGAATGGGGTCTTAGGGGACTTTATTATTAGAAACAATCAGTGGCAAAAGTTCTCCACCCAAAAAATACAGCCAACTAGCAGAACTCCCAGAGACCTGGTTGTGCTACTTAGTAGGAGTGTCTGGACTAGAAGCCAATCTAATTACATTTATACATTTTATGGAAGGTAACATTTATATTTCGGTGGTGTATTTATCTATTTACCTGGTGTGTTAAGCTCTAACAGTCTCACTTTTCCACCACTTGCTGACTGTCTAATTGGAATTTAATTTATGACTTTGACGTTCAATACCAGGGCTATGGCTGCAGCTAGATAACTATGGTGTAATTTCTTTCCCTTAGGCAGCCAGCTTTCAGATAAAAGTGTTCGCTGCAGCAGATTCACTGCGGGATCACTTTTAGAAGCGGTGGAAGAGGTGCACCCCCCCCCCCCCCCCCCAACAATGCTTCTCTGGCTTACGTTCCCAATCGCTGACCCCGGAACAATCCAGCATCGGCAGTGTTTTCCTATAGAGATAAAAGGTTGGCAAGATGGCCTCCGCTCATCTCTATGCTCTTTGGAGGACCAGAGAGAAATCATACGTCACTTCCTATTCTTGGGCAATGTAAACATGTATTCTTTTTTTGTGTGTTAAAGCAAAAGATAACATTTTTCTTTGTTTTTTGATCTTTTGCTTTTAAGGGGTAGAGGAGAGATTTGGGGTCTCCATAAGGAGGACCTGTCATGCTGTATTGATAGCAATAAAAGAGATCAAAAAAATTATTTTTTTTTAAAGGGACAGTGTAAAAATTAAAAAAATGTAATCAAATAAATAATTTTTTTTTAAAGCGCCCCTGTCCCTGCGTGCTTGCCTGCAGTGATTACCGCATACGTAGTCACACCCACATATGTAAACAGTGTTTGTAACACATATAAGGTATAGCCACGAACATCTGAGTGAGAGCAATCATTCTAGCACTAGACATCCTCTGTAACTCTAAACTGGTAACCTGTAGAAATTTGTAAAGCGTTGCCTATGGAGGTTTTAGAGTACCGTAGTTTGGCACCATTCCACTAGCGCGTGCAAATGTATAGCATAACATGTTAGATATCTATTTACTTGCATAACATCATCTTTCATATTCTACAAACAAATTGGGATATATACTATGTTTTGTTGTTATTTAATTCAATAAAGTGTATTTTTTCCCAAAAAGTTGCGCTTGAAAAACCGCTGCTCAAAGAACCATGTGACATAAAAAATTGCAACGGCTGCTATTTTATTCTCCAGGGTCTCTGCTAAAAAAAATAATATATATATAATGTTTTAGGGTTCTAAGAAATTTTTCAGCAAACAATACAGATTTTTACTTGTAAAAAAAAACAAACGTCAGACGAAGGTTGGGTCTTTAAGTGGTTAAAGCTTCACAACGTTGGTGTTAATATTACAAAATAAACATACCAAGCCTTAATCTTACAAAGACATGCATATTATAAATGCCTGGAATGCTTCACTCTCCAAGGCAAAACATAAAATAGGTGATTTTTTTTCCCTACATTTGGGTATTTAAACTGATAAGAGGCTTGGAGGAGCTCAGCTATGAGAAAAGATTAGCTGAACTGAATTTATTCTCTCTTGAGAAGAGGAGATTAAGGGGGGAATATGATAAACATGTATAAATACAAAAGGGGTCCTTTGTGGAGAATTTGGTTATTCACTTTCAGGTCATTAGAGGACAAGGGGGAACTCTGGGAGCATGGGCTTCAGCAGAACTTTTTTCGGGGGGGCATCATTTTAAGGTCACCAATGCTCCGCCCCTTTTCGACAATGTCATGAAGGTGACGTCGCCACCACGCGAGCCGGGACTTGCAAGTATTTATTTTTAAAAGGGGAACAGCATAATTTATTTTGAAAGCATTTGTTAACCTAAAAAAAAAAAAAATAAAAAAATATATATATATTGGTCCTGTTCCCTTAACCACTTGCCGACCGCCGCACGACTATATACGGCGGCGGTCAGCCCCTCCTGGGCAAAGTGATGCCCCTGCTTGTTCCCTGACATCCCCGCGATGTAAACACAGCCGTCTGTCACTCTCCCTTAGATCATGACAGAGGCTATGCGATCCTGCTATGTAGGATTGTATGTCTCTGTTATGATCTAACAAGCCACGCCCTCTTGACAGTTAGAATCACGCCCCTAGGGACAGACTTAACCTCTTGATCACTAATAAAGTTAACCCCTTCCCTGCCAGTGTCATTTGTACAGTAACAGTGCATATCGATAGCACTGATTACTGTAGTAATGTCATTGGTACCCCCAAAAGTGTCAAAAATGTCAGTCAAGGGTCCGATCTGTCCGCTGCAATGTCGCAGTCCCACAAAAAAAAATTGCAGATCGCCACCATTACTAGTTAAAAAAAAACAATAAAAATGACATAAATCTTTCCCGTAGTTAGTAAACGCAATAACTTTTGCGCAAACCAATCAAAATACGCTTATTGCAAAATTTTTTTACCAAAAATATGTAGCAGAAAACAAATTGGCCTAAAATGTTAAAAAATTTTGATTTTTACAATTTTTTTTTGAGAATTTCATATAAAAAAAATGTGAAAATATTGTTATTTTTTCAAAATTGTCGCTCTTTTTTTGTTTATAAAAAATAAAAATCGCACAGGTGATCAAATACCACCAAAGGAAAGCTCTGTTTGTGGGAAAAAAAGGACGTCAATTTCATCTGGGTACAGCATCGCACGACCGCTTAATTGTCCGTTAAATTCACGCAGTGCCGAATCGCAAAATAGAGCCTGGTCTTTGAGCAGCCAAATCCTCTGGGGCTTAAGTGGTTAAAGCATGTTATACAGCACAGTACTTGTGCTGTGTAATTTGGACCCTTCCATCACCTAAAACAGTGGTCCTCAACTCCGGTCCTCAGGGCCCACTAACAGGCCAGATTTTAAGTATTACCTTGGGGAGATGCAGACTAGAGTACTGCAATCACTGAGCAGCAAATGATATCACCTGGGATGTATTTCAGTTATCTTGCAAATCTGGCCTGTTAGTGGGCCCTGTAGGCCAGGGTTGAGGACCACTGACCTAAAATACCTGGCTGATCCTGCCTGGCTATGTCCTCCCCTCTGTAAACTGACCAAGGTATACAATGGCTGCTGAGCTCTGACACTGGTCAGTCTATGTGTCTCTATCATCCACAGCCCATATGTCCTCCTCTGTCCTTTCTCCCCCCTCCCTCCCTGCCTCTCTTCTCCTGTGTCAGTGCCTGTCCCCTCCTGCTGCTGTAGTTTCATTTAAAGTTTCATATCCTGTCTACATTCTGTTTAATAATCCTGTGTGCCCCTGTATATGTGTTTTGTAAAACTAAGCTTTTCTTTACTAGTTTTCAGAGCGCCGATCCCCGCTTACGTGACCGGCCGCCTTTCTCCTCCTCTCGGTCTCTCCTCCTCCTCCTCTTCAGACTGATGTCAGCGGGGAATCCTCAGCCCCCCACTGCAGGCAGCTGTCAGACGGGGAGAGGAGAGAGGCAGTGGGTCACGTGAGCGGCGGTTGGCGCTCTGAAAACTGGTAAAGAACGGCTTATTTTTTTTAAAACACAGACACACGGGCACGGGCACACAGGATTAATAAACAGGCCAGACAGGATGGTATAAAGTGGCTTAACAACCACTTTAAAGGGGAAGTTGAGATTCCGGGGGGGGGGGGGACCTGCCCCCCCCTTGCAGATGCCCATGTCTGGAAGGTTGATTTACCAAAGGCAAATATACTGTGCCCTGCAAGTGCAGTTGCTCTAGATCTGAGGGGAAGCTCTGAAATGAGGGGAAGCTCTGCTGATTTCTATATCCAATCATGTGCAAGCAAATTTTTTTTTTTTATTTTGCTTGCATGTCCCCCTCAGATCTAAAGCAACTGCACTTGCAGTGCACTTGTTGATGCCCTGGCGGATGCACTTGCACAGACTATTTGTCTTTAGTAATCAACCCCTTTATGTCTGGAGGAAAAGAGATATAAAGTGGCTCTAAAGCCTTAGGGTTCTTTACTGTAATGCATTCTATGCATTAGGGTTAAATACCACCTGTACTGCAGATCCCCCCCACCCCCATACTTACCTGAGCCTGATCTCAATTCTAAGTGGTGGTGCAAGAGAACACCGGCTCTCTCCCTCCGCACTGGGCAGATCAATAGCAGCAGGGGCCATTGGCTGTTTCAATAGGCGCAGACAGGGCAGCTTGGGAACGACTTCCTATGGGGGCACTTGCTGAAAAGGAGGAGCCAGGAGCCTTGGCGGGGGAATGCAGAAGAGGTGGATCTGGGCTGCTCTGAACAAAATCATTGCACATAGCAGGTAGGTTTGGCATGTTTATTATTTTAATAAAAAAGCTTGATTGAAGCTTTAATAACACTTTACCTTTACCATACAGAAAGGCTTCTTCACAGTAAGAGCTGTGAAAATGGGGAAAAGACTCCAGAACAAGTTCTGGCCAGATCAGTAGATTGTTTTAAAAAGAGATGGGTTCATTTCTAAATGAATGAGAAAATTAAACCTGGATACTAACATGTATAAGTAATAATGCCAGGGCTAGTTGACCCAGGGAGTATCAGATTGCTTCCGGGGCGATAAGAAAGGAGTTTTTTTTTTCCCCACTGCAGCAAATTGGAACATGCTTTATTGTTTTTTTTTTTTTTTGCCTTTCTCTGAAACAACTGTGGGAATGGGATTGTGTATAAGGAGGTTTTCTATATGGTTGTTTTTTTCTATTGGTTACATAGTTACATAGTGAGGCTGAAAATTGACACCAGTCAATCCAGTTCAACCTCTGGTGTGTGTGTGTGTGTGTGTGTGTTTGCTGTTAACTTTACATTGTATACCCCTGTATGTTGTGGTCTTTAAGGTGCCCATCTAATAGTTTTATTTAAACTATCGATGCTCCCTGCTAATATCACTGCTTGTGGAAGAGAATTCCACATCCTCTGACTCTAAAGAACCCTTTAAGCAGTTTAAGGTTAAACCTCTTTTCTTCTAGTTTTAGTGAGTGGCCCTGTGTCTTATTGAATTCCTTTTCTCTGAAAAGTTAGTTCCCTATACTAGGGTCACCAGTTTGGTATGTGTACATTGTTATCATATCCCCTCTCAAGAATCTCCCTCTCCAGAGAGAATAAGTTCAATGCTTGTAGTCTTTTTCCTCATAGGTCTTCAATTCCCCTAATTATCTTTGTTGCCCTTCTCTGGACTCTAGTTCCAGCACATCCTTTCTGAGGACCGGTGCCTAGAACTGGATGGCATACTCTAGATGCGGCCGGACAAGAGTGTTGTAGAGTGGGAGAATAATATGCCAGTATTCTGTTGGCTTTGCTTGCAGCAGCTTGGCATTGCATGCCATTGCAAAGCCTGTTATCTACTAGGACCCCTAGGTCCTTTTCTATCTTAGATTCACCCAGAGGTTCACTCCCCAGCGAGTGACTTGCGTTCGTATTTCTGACACCCAAATGCATTATCTTACATTTTTCTTTCAAATAATTTTTATTATTGTTTTTAGTAAAGTATAGATAAATACTTTAGGTCATCATTCCCATAAGGGGTGAACGCAGGAACCTCTATATCAAACACATAAATGTATAGATACAAAAACAGGGAAGCATATAGAAGTGAGGATATGTTCCTGAGTAATGCTCCATCCACCTATCACTGGATATTAAACACATCTATTTTGCTGAAATAGTCTTGAGTGTCTCGTGGATGGCGCTAGAAATCGAAGTAATATCTTTAAATTTAAAATGGGTTTCAGAAACAAGTAAAACAGAAAATAACTTTGGGGGATTAACTAAGCTGTAAACTTAGGTGAAAATTAGAGAAAACAGAAAAAATAAAGTAAAAAAAGAAAAGATAGACTAAACTGTCTGAAGTTACTTCATAATAGATTCACTAAACCCATGATATCAGAACCGTATTCGGATCGTGTTGTCAAATTTCTAATATTTTAAATATCTCGTCCCACAATTTCCATTTCATGTGAAATGATTTCAGGCCCTGGTTGTTAGTAGCTAAAAACTTCTCATAAATATAATGGGAATCCTTTTAATAACCTCTGAGATGTTTAATGCTTTGGAGGTCTTTCATGCAGAGGTGATAGTCAATCTAGCTGCAATAAGTATACGTATGTGAGCTACTATGGTTCTAAATTTGGTAGAGAAGGAGTTCATTGTTAGTCCTAGTAAAGCCAGATGAGGTGTTGGGGCCGTAAGGATTCCAGTAATATGCGAGATCAGGGTGAAAACTGAGTTACAAAAGCTCTTGAGGGATTTACAAGTCCAAAGTGTATGTAATAAGTTCCCCACACTACCACAATGGCACCAGCATAAAGGTGATGCGTCAGAGTGCCATCTAGACAGTGTGAATGGTGTAAGGTAACTTCTGTGTAGTATTTTTAAAGTGCTCTCTCAATGATTTACGCAATGGGATACACTTATGTTGTTTGTTAGTGCCTGTTGCCATTCCTGTACAGAGAAGGATCTAGAGAGGTCTTTTTCCCATCTAAGCATTTGTGGAGATTTTATAAAAGGGTCTGAGTTTTGGAGGTACTCGTAAAACCAAGATATACCTCCTTTGCTGGGGCTTTCCTGGTTGAGATATTGCTACAATTTGGTCTCTATGACGATATTCATGGTGGGGTGCATGCGAAGAAAGTTGCATATTCTAAAGTATGAATAGTCTTGGCAGCACTTAGTCTGCTGTGTTAGTTCTTTGAAGCTGGCGATGGTCCGACCACGTTGCGCTGTATATATCCGCATGTGTAGTCCTACGGATTAACTGGAAATCCATTAAAAAGAAATCGATACTTGAGTAGGACTGGTGCGGAGCAGAAATTAATGTATAGTCTATTTCTGACTCATGTAGACACCTCCACGGGTCATAGAGATTGTTGTTCTTAAGAAAATCGGAAATGATTTGTCTGTGGGATCTTGTCATAGAGGTAGTGACTAAGAGTGGATCATAGATGAAGTTGAAGTCTCCACTAAACAAGACGTACTTTTGACACTTTTTTGAGTAGAGTGTTTAGAAACCTGATTTGTCCAGAGTTGGGCGCATACAGGTTCACTATTGTATAGGTGGTGTTATTTAAGTTGCATACCAGTATCAGGTATCTGCCCTGTGGGTCCACAGAGACAGAGTGCAGTATGAATGAAACTGAATTTTTTATGGCTATGAGTACCCCTTGTTTCTTCCTTTCAGCATTGTCTGTGAAAATGTGGGAGAAAAGTTTGTGAGAGCATTTAGGGGCCTTCTGGGCGTGGAAGCGAGTTTCTTGCACGCATACCACATCTCCTTTTTAGTTTCCTGACATCGTTCCATAAGATCTTTCTTTTGAAAGGGCTGTTAAGGCCATGTGAGTTCAGAGATATCACCTTCAGACACATTTTACTGTTTTGTGCATATGATGGAAGTAGAGGCCCTCTAGTGGTGGATATGTGGCGATGAAAACTAATGTAACTATTAGAAGGTAAAGACTTACAGTTTTGGAGATCCTCTGCAGTTTATGAAGACAGTTCTGTGAAAAGCATTGTAGCCGTGGATACATATTCAGCAGCTGTTGCTCAGCAGACAGTTGTGTATTGAACGTAAAAAGAGAAAATTAGAAAACAACAACACCTGTAAATTGCGATGCAATTTTCAGAATTACGATAAGAAACATCAATGAATGGCTTTCGCCACAAAATTATTTAGGAGGGGTATCCTCCAGGTGCCTAAAGCATAGTCCCACTCGTATGGAATAGTATATGGGTAGTTTGAGTCTGCTAGCATAAAAACAAGATTAAATGTTAAAATTCAACATTAGAATAAATATATAATGTGCATAATGTGAAAAAAAATCATACAGATACATAAAAGGCAATTTAAGTGAAAAAAAGTCATTTCGTGAGATGTGATCAATAAAATCCCAAGTGCTCCAGTGCAAAACAGAAGATAAAGTGCTCCAGGTGACGGTGACCCCTCCAGGTTCCCCACTCACCAGAACAGCAGATAGAAACAGCCTGTAATCACTGGGATGATACACAAGGACTTCTCCTATGGAATGCCACGGTGTACCAGGTGTTTCTTAGATAAGGGTGGCCCGAGTCACCTCCATGGACCCCAAATCAGAAACAAAGGACCGCATATAGTGAAGTACGTTTCAATCAATTTATTAATAAACTAAAAGTGGAGAAAACATACTCACAAACGGAATGGGTAAACGAGCAGTGTATTGTCTACAAATTGGTGCGGACGCCGCTGTTGGCGTGCGTTCCACGGCCGATCCAGGAAGTGTAACCGGAAGTGACGATTACGTCAAAGCCGTACCGGAAGTGCGTCAGACCCATTTTAGACTCCATATGGTTCACTCTATCCCCTAGTGCTGATAAATCTTCCTTTACTTGGGACATGCGCTCCCGGAGCTTATCTTCTATGCGGCTGCAGGCCATGCCCCCTACCTTACATTTTTCAACATTAAACCTCATCTGCCATGTAGTTGCCCACCCCATTATTTTGTTTGTGTCTGTTTGTACGTTTAACATGTCCTGTGTAGAATATATTGGCCTGCTTAGCTAAGTATCGTCCGCAAATACTGAGATTGTGCTGGTTATCCCATCCTTTAGGTCGTTTATGAATAAATTAAACAGGATTGGTCCCAGGACAGATCCTTGGGGAACCCCACTTTCCACACCCGACCAATCTGAGTACTCCCCATTTATCACCACCCTCTGGACTTGCCCCTGGAGCCAGTTTTCAATCCAGGTACTCACCCTATAGTCCATACCTACGTACCTTAGTTTGCACAGTAAGCGTTTTTAGGGAACTGTATCAAACCACATCCACAGGCCTTACTTTATCTAAATGGCAGCTCACTTCTTCACAGAAGGTAATAGATTGGTCTGGCAAGAACAATTCTTCATGAATCCACGCTGATTACTACTAATGATACTGTTTTCACTACTTAAGTCTTGTATATAGTCCCTTATCATCCCCTCCAACATCTTGCAGACTACTGATGTTAGGCTAACCAGCCTATAGTTTCCTGGGATATATCTTGGCCCTTTTTTAAATATTGGTCAGATTGGAAAGCAAGCACTCTGGTGTGGGCTAGATAGAGTACCAGCTATATACAAATAGTACTGTAGCAAGGCTTATTAGAAGGATAATAAAGAAAGGGGGAAGGACAACCTATGGACTATGACAGATAATAAATGGCTAAAAAAGTCCATGATTAGTAGTTGTAACGCTCCTGCGTTTTATGTATGATGTGGATTTTCAGCTGCAGAAATATTCCACTTCAGTAGTCATGTAGAGAAATGCTGAGACACCATTCCCAACTCTCAATGACTCATCATGTGTGGATGATCTCAATTCAGCAAGTAAATACACACACTCAATAAGATGTTTCCTAGAGTGACTTATGTATATAGTAACACAGTGATGATAGGCTGAAGAGACAGGTTGGGTAGAGATGGTAGATGACAGACACTTGAAAGGAAATGTTCTTGAAAGTAGATAGTAGCAGATGGGATGCAGATAGGTTTAGCAATCATGTATGGTAGCAGATGACAGAGTAGCAGGTGGACATACAAGAGAGATCAACCCAGTGCAAGAACAGGTGGTAGTAGGCTCAAGAGCTAGCAATCTTAGATAATGCAGATGTAGTAATAGTCCTTAGTATGCAGAGCTAGATAGTGTAAGCTTTAGTATGAAAGTTATAGAGGTTTCCCCTGTGGGGTACTTATCACTAATAGCAATGTAGCAGAGGAGAGGTTCGGCAAGAGCGGATAATCCGGTAGCGGGATACAGGGATCAGCGCAGCGTGGTTCCGACAGCGAGGTATGCTTGCAAGCATGAGAGCTTCAAGACAGGTTAGCATCAAGGCACAAAGCAGTTTGAACGAACACATGTGAGTGAGAGCCGGCGATCTAAATAGCCATCCAGTCCGGCGCTCAGTGATGACAGCATCAGTCTTAAAGGTGTATGCGCACCTTACCAAAAGAGAATGGTGGGGAGCATACACTTATGAAAGAGTAATTAGGGTACCCAAAGGTACCAGAACATTACAGTACCCCCCCCCCCCTTAAGGACGGCTCCTGAAGGCCTCTGGAGCTGGTTTGTCTGGGTACTTCGCATGAAAATTGCAGATTAATCTAGAGGCATGTATGTCAGAGGTGTTTAGCCAGGTGTCGTCTTGGGGCCCATAGTTCTTCCATCGAACCAAGTACTGAAGTCTTCCTCTGTGGATACGAGAATCCAGAATCTCTTTTATCTCATATTCTTCTCCACCTTCAACTTGTACAGGAGGAGGAGGTGGGATAGTAGGCCTTATTCCTTGGTCAGGAACATGGGGCTTCAGTAGCGACACATGGAAAATGGGATGTATTTTGAGGTCTATTGGCAATGTATGCTGTACTGCAGCTTTTCCAATAAGTTTCTTGATTGGAAAAGGTCCCAAGAACAGAGGTCCAAGCTTTTTGCTAGGGATTTTCAGTCTTAAATTTTCCACTTCAGTAGTCATGTAGAGAAACGCTGAGACACCATTACCAACTCTCAATGACTCATCGTGTGTGGATGATCTCAATTCAGCAAGTAAATACACACACTCAATAAGATGTTTCCTAGAGTGACTTATGTATATAGTAACACAGTGATGATAGGCTGAAGAGACAGGTTGGGTAGAGATGGTAGATGACAGACACTTGAAAGGAAATGTTCTTGAAAGTAAGATAGTAGCAGATGGGATGCAGATAGGTTTAGCAATCATGTATGGTAGCAGATGACAGAGTAGCAGGTGGACATACAAGAGAGATCAACCCAGTGCAAGAACAGGTGGTAGTAGGCTCAAGAGCTAGCAATCTTAGATAATGCAGATGTAGTAATAGTCCTTAGTATGCAGAGCTAGATAGTGTAAGCTTTAGTATGAAAGTTATAGAGGTTTCCCCTGTGGGGTACTTATCACTAATAGCAATGTAGCAGAGGAGAGGTTCGGCAAGAGCGGATGATCCGGTAGCGGGATACAGGGATCAGCGCAGCGTGGTTCCGACAGCGAGGTATGCTTGCAAGCATGAGAGCTTCAAGACAGGTTAGCATCAAGGCACAAAGCAGTTTGAACGAACACATGTGAGTGAGAGCCGGCGATCTAAATAGCCATCCAGTCCGGCGCTCAGTGATGACAGCATCAGTCTTAAAGGTGTATGCGCACCTTACCAAAAGAGAATGGTGGGGCGCATACACTTATGAAAGAGTAATTAGGGTACCCAAAGGTACCAGAACATTACAGTAGTTTACAATAATAAGTCCCAGATGATGTTTAGCAAAGGGGGGTGTTAGCTGCTACTAAGGGCTGGCTCCAAGAAAAAGTGAAGTCACCGCTGTGTAAGCATGTAAGAGAAGAAAAAAACAGAGCGCCTCTAAGTGCAGCAATTTATTAAAATGGTTAAAAGCACTGGTGATACAACTCACTAGATGGAAGCAAAATGGAGGCTTGTATCATCCGGTGACATGTCAGAAGATGGATCATGTCCCAGGGGTCCTGGAGGGTGGAGAGCTCCGTGCCGGTCGGGTGGACACTGTGTTGGGAATCCTCCATCTTCCGGGTTCCGGATGCGGCTAGGGCGCCAGGGACCAGGCTGGAACGCAACGCACGCTGCGTAACGTCACTCGGGAAGGGAGATTACACGACGCGTTTCAGAGCTTGCGCAAGGCTCTCAGTGGGCGTGCGCGCTCTTTTTTCAAGTGTTGGATGGGGAAAAAGTGCCGGAACAAGCCATATATATATACACAAAAGGTAAACAAGGGGGAGGTGACTGGAGAATGACCTGGAAATGACTATGGACGGCTATAACAACTATTGATCTATGCTGGATACACTTTATAAAACTGAGATACAATAAAGGATATATGTATATATCGATATAAATAATATAAATAATGATAATGCTGGAATGTAATAAAATTAATGAAATAAATGCAATATCTGATAATATGATAATGTTGAATCAAAGATAAGTTGACATGGGTACGTATATGAGGAACTTGACTGCATACTTACATACACATGTAAACCCTACATATGTATATATCGAGATGACGTGCCCGTAAATAATACTCAAAAGAAGGAAAGGAGTCATGAAATATGTAATAACACACATACGTGCTAAAGCAGCCGCACACTCAAGCACACACATGCAAAAGGCTGTGTATGCATATATGTTCGCACCCGCAGAGGCATGTCTATGCGTCCATAATGTGTGACAAGGACCCCTAATGGTGTCAATAGTAGGCAGCAGGAAGAAAAACCAATAATAGAGAAAATAGACAAAAAGAATGCAAGAGAGTGGAAATCAAGGCCAGTGACAGGACGGCCAAAAACTACATAGAGCTCTACAAAATAGTACTGATCTCCAACTCCTCGTTTAAGCCAAAGGGCTTAAGGGTATCGAGGGTGTAGATCCAGAAGGTCTCACGTTGACATAATCTGGAAAAACGTTCTGCTTCAGAGTAATGGGGCGGTATGGATTCTATTACCCAAACACGGAGACCTTCAGTGGATTTGTGGTGAGCCTCTAGGAAATGTCTCGGGACACTATGTAAGTCTGTGCCTTTTTTTACAGACATGGATACATACCTTTGAGCAGGATATATTACTGCAGGATCCCCATCTCCAACCCATTCTGGCTTCCAAACCCACTGTCACCTATCGCAGAGCCCCAACATTAAAAAATAAAATTGCTCCTAGCAAATTACCAGAGAAGAAAATCTCCCATCCTCTTAACCTTATTCCGCTCAAAGGTATGTATCCATGTCTTAAAAAATTATGTAAGACATGTGAGCTCATCAATTACGGACAGAAACATTTCACACACAATGGTAAAACGTATCCTTTAGAGCACTTTTATAATTGCTCGACAGACCATGTAGTCTATTGCCTGACTTGCCCATCCAAGCTTCTATATGTAGGTCGCACCATCTGCCCACTTAGGCAGAGGTTCGGAAAACATTGTCGTTTCATAGAAGAAGGCACAGACTTACATAGTGTCCCGAGACATTTCCTAGAGGCTCACCACAAATCCACTGAAGGTCTCCGTGTTTGGGTAATAGAATCCATACCGCCCCATTACTCTGAAGCAGAACGTTTTTCCAGATTATGTCAACGTGAGACCTTCTGGATCTACACTCTCGATACCCTTAAGCCCTTTGGCTTAAACGAGGAGTTGGAGATCAGGACTATTTTGTAGAGCTCTATGTAGTTTTTGGCCGTCCTGTCACTGGCCTTGATTTCCACTCTCTTGCATTCTTTTGTCTATTTTCTCTATTGGTTTTTCTTCCTGCTGCCTACTATTGACAACATTATGGGTCCTTTTCACACATTATGGATGCATAGACATGCCTCTGCGGTTGCGCACATATATGCATACATGGCCTTTTGCATGTGTGTGCTTGAGTGTGCGGCTGCTTTAGCACGTATGTGTGTTATTACATATTTCATAACTCCTTTCCTTCTTTTGAGTATTATTTACAGGTACGTCATCTCGACATATACATATGTAGGGTTTACATGTGTATGCAAGTATGCAGTCGAGTTCCTCATATACAGTGGGTACGGAAAGTATTCAGACCCCCTTAAATTTTTCACTCTTTGTTATATTGCAGCCATTTGCTAAAATCATTTAAGTTCATTCTTCTTCCTCATGAATGTACACATAGCACCCCATACTGACAGAAAAACACAGAATTGTTGACATTGTTGCAGATTTATTAAAAAAGAAAAACTGAAATATCACATGGTCCCAAGTATTCAGACCCTTTGCTCAGTATTTAGTAGAAGCCCCCTTTTGATCTAATACAGCCAGGAGTCTTTTTGGGAAAGATGCAACAAGTCTTTCACACCTGGATTTGGGTGTCCTCTGCCATTCCTCCTTGCAGATCCTCTCCAGTTCTGTCAGGTTGGATGGTAAACGTTGGTGGACAGCCATTTTTAGGTCTCTCCAGAGATGCTCAATTGGGTTTAAGTCAGGGCTCTGGCTGGGCCATTCAAGAACAGTCACGGAGTTGTTGTGAAGCCTCTCCTTCGTTATTTTAGCTGTGTGCTTAGGGTAATTGTCTTGTTGGAAGGTAAACCTTCGGCCCAGTCTGAGGTCCAGAGCACTCTGGAGAAGGTTTTTGTCCAGGATATCCCTGTACTTGGCCGCATTCATCTTTTCCTCGATTGCAACCAGTCGTCCTGTCCCTGCAGCTGAAAAACACCCCCACAGCATGATGCTGCCACCACCATGCTTCACTGTTGGGACTGTATTGGACAGGTGATGAGCAGTGCCTGGTTTTCTCCACACATACCGCTTAGAATTAAGGCCAAAAAGTTCTATTTTGGTCTCATCAGACCAGAGAATCTTATTTCTCACCATCTTGGAGTCCTTCAGGTGTTTTTTAGCAAACTCCATGCAGGCTTTCATGTATCTTACACTGAGGAGAGACTTCCGTCGGGCCACTCTGCCATAAAGCCCCGACTGGGAGGGCTGCAGTGATGGTTGACTTTCTACAACTTTCTCCCATCTCCTGACTGCATCTCTGGAGCTCAGCCACAGTGATCTTTGGGTTCTTCTTTACCTCTCTCACCAAGGCTCTTCTCCCCCGATAGCTCAGTTTGGCCGGACGGCCAGCTCTAGGAAGGGTTCTGGTCGTCCCAAACGTCTTCCATTTGAGGATTATGGAGGCCACTGTGCTCTTAGGAACCTTAAGTGCAGCAGAAATCTTTTTGTAACCTTGGCCAGATCTGTGCCTTGCCACAATTCTGTCTCTGAGCTCTTCAGGCAGTTCCTTTGACCTCATGATTCTCATTTGCTCTGACATGCATTGTGATCTGGAAGGTCTTATATAGACAGGTGTGTGGCTTTCCTAATCAAGTCCAATCAGTATAATCAAACACAGCTGGACTCAAATGAAGGTTTAGAACCATCTCAAGGATGATCAGAAGAAATGGAAAGCACCTGAGTTAAATATATGAGTGTCACAGCAAAGGGTCTGAATACTTAGGACCATGTGATATTTCAGTTTTTCTTTTTTAATAAATCTGCAACAATGTCAACAATTCTGTGTTTTTCTGTCAGTATGGGGTGCTATGTGTACATTCATGAGGAAGAAGAATGAACCTAAAATGATTTTAGCAAATGGCTGCAATATAACAAAGAGTGAAAAATTTAAGGGGGTCTGAATACTTTCCGTACCCACTGTACGTACCCATGTCAACTTATCTTTGATTTAACATGATCATATTATCAGATATTGCATTTATTTCATTAATTTTATTACATTCCATCATTATCATTATTTTATGTTTTTATATTTTATTTTTATCATATTATTTATATCGATATTGTGACAGGAAGTCAGGTAAATCTGTGGATGTAGTCACAGACAGGAGATACATTTCCACTTGGTTTAGAAAATTCACCAATTACTATAGGGTGTCGGCTGCAAAGGCAGCAGGAAGGTGTAAAGAAGTTGAAAGGCCTTCAGCTGTTCAGAATGAGGAAGTTAAGGCCTCTATAATTTGTCCAAAGGAAGTCTAAAGATTGCTGCCTCCTGACGCTGTGTGAGCTGGGGAGAGGAGGACAGTCAGATGTGTGCCTCCCGACGCTGTGTGAAGCATGGGAGAAGGATTGCTGCCTCCTGACGCTGTGTGAAGCTGGGGAGAGGAGGACAGTCAGATGTGTGCCTCCCGACGCTGTGTGAGCATGGGAGAAGACCTCCTGGAGCGATGTGCGCTGAGCAGTGTAAAAAGTGTGAAGACTTCTCAAGGTGAGAAAATGAACTATTTCTATGTGGAAGAAATAAATGAACTGTTTGCTATGTGAAGAGACAAGCAAAGGGACATGTTCAATGTGAAGAGGAAAAAGGACATGATCAATGGACATTTGTTGTGTGAAGAAAAAACATGGACTATTGAGTGTCTGCTGTAGGATCAGCAAAGTTTGCCCAACAGTAGGTTGGAGACAGACTCCGTAGGTAGGTTCCTGTATGTGAGAAGGTAGCCGCCCACAGTGGCAAGGATTTATTTTGTGTTTTATTTTTATTTTGCTGTTTTTGAGGCTTGCACTTGTGTGAAGTAAATTGCAAGAATAAACCAAACTGTTGTTTGCAACCACTTCTCGGCTATCTCCCTGTGTAACGAACCCCCCCAAAGGGGTCATCCACGCCCGCCACCGAGCTAATCAATCTCACAATATATACATATATCTTTTATTGTATCTCAGTTTTATAAAGTGTATCCAGCATAGATCAATAGTTGTTATAGCCGTCCATAGTCATTTCCAGGTCATTCTCCAGTCACCTCCCCCTTGTTTACCTTTTGTGTATATATATATGGCTTGTTCCGGCACTTTCTACCCATCCAACACTTGAAAAAAGAGCGCGCTCGCCCACTGAGAGCCTTGCGCGAGCTCTGAAACGCGTTGTGTAATCTCCCTTCCCAAGTGACGTCACGCAGCGTGCGCTGTGTTCCAGCCTGGTCCCTGGCGCCCTAGCCGCATCCGGAACCCGGAAGACGGAGGATTCCCGACACAGTGTCCACCCGTCCATCCGACCGGCATGTAGCTCCCCACCCTCCAGGACCCCTGGGACACGATCCATCTTCTGACATTTCACCGGATGATACAAGCCTCCATTTTGCTTCCATCTAGTGAGTTGTATCACCAGTGCTTTTAACCATTTTAATAAATTGCTGCACTTAGAGGCGCTCTGTTTTTTTGTCTTCTCTTTTTTAAATATTGGTACCACGTTGGCTTTTTCTGGGTCAGCTGTTAAGTTTTTCAAGTCTAGTTCTGAGTCTGTCTTCTGTTAACCATGAGGGTGCTTCCTGTGATGTATTATTAATTGTAATACCTGGTGGGGGCTTCTGCCAGGGCCCCCCATCCTGCCTGGATCTGTCCCTGAGGCCTGGTCTCCCTCCTGGGTCCCCTTATGCCTCGTGGTCCTGCCATTTTGTTGTAGCCTATGTATTTCTATAGACGGCTGCCATGTTTATGTAATCCGGCGGCCATTTTGCTGTGGTTCCCCAATGAAAATAGCGGCAGCCATGACAGTGGAGTCCTGTGGGCGGCAATTTTGGTGGTAGGAGCCCCTCTTCATCCCCTGATGCTGACTCCTGGATTATTTTACTTCCTGATCACCGCATGTGTATAGCATTATCCTGGTGTCTGCAGGCGCTTGTTTCTGCAGTTGGTAAGTCTGGTGGGGTCCTCTCCCTCTCTGCTAAGGATCGCTTGGTGCTTGTGTCTGGCGACTGGGTGGTGCTGCCAGCACAGGGGGGGGGTTGTCCCTTAGCAGTGTTTTACACCTTTTGTGGGGTCCCCCTGGTGACTCATGGAGTCTTTGGAGCACATTTCCCCACCTGATTTCCTCATTAAAGAGTGAGGATGACCAAAGCATCTAGGTTTCTAGGTACTTTACTAGGCGTTACCTCTATGAGGAGTCCCTTCTTAAGAAGTGTACTGTGCCACCGGTGGTGGACTGTCCGGTTTCCAGATTAAACAAGACCCCGTCCTTTAAGGATCTGGCTGACCAAGGCAGAGGCTGTTGCCTGCAATATGTACATTCTGGCTGGTTAGGCAATGAGGCCAGTATTCACCATTGCCCTAGTGATGCAAACTCTGACCGTTTGAGCTAAGCTACACGGTGACCTGGAGGGGAAAAGCTCCCCTCTGCCTTTGCTGAGCTGGTGGACCAGCTGGTCCAGGGGCTGCAGTTTGTCTGTGATGCCTCTTTGGATGCGATTCCCCTGATGGCTCGCCTCTCTGTTTTGGTAGTGGTCCTTCGGCGTGTCTTTTGGCTCAAGTGCTGGTCTGTGGATCAGACTTCAAAAAAGGCCTTGACTGATCTGCCTTTCCAAGGAGATCGCCTCTTTGTAGCTTTCCTGGATGACATAATTAAAGGTCTCACAGGGGGAAGAGTACTTTTCTTCCGCAGGCTACTAAGGGGCAAGGAACCTCATCGTAGACGTGGGCCTTCCTTCTCAGCTCATAAGAAGTTTTTTTCATCCCTCAGGGTTGACTAACAATGGCTTGAAGCCTTTCAGGGCCTCTTCAGAAAGATCCAAACAAACCTGGTCTGGACCCAAACCCATGGCTAAGGCTCCTTCAGCATGAAGGTGTGCCCTCACCCATATCGGGGGCGGGGGGAAGTCTTTGCTGATTTCTGGATCTCTGGAGTTCCCTGGTGCAAGACAAGTGGGTCCATGAAGTAGTTCCATTCGGTTATAAGATCAAGTTTCACTCTTGTCCACCAGCAAGGTTTTTTCCTTCCAACTTAAGCCTGTCCCCAGACCTCTAAAGGGCCTGTTTGGGGTGGTACAAGACCTGTTCCTTCAAGGGGGGATTGTCCTGGTACCGACTTCAGAACATTTTCAGGGTTTTTACTCAAAGCTGTTCAGTCTCCAGGAAGGAAGGAAAAGTGCGTCCAATCCTGGACCTCAAGGCGCTCAACTGCTTTGTGCGGGTACAGAAGTTCAGAATGGAATCCATTTGAACTGTGGTGGCATCCCTGCATCAGGGAGATTTCCTCTCCTCTATCGATATCAAGGATGCCTACCTTCACTTTTCAATATGTGTCAGTCACCAGCATTTTCTCTGCTTTGCTGTAGGAGAGGAGCATTATTAGTTTGTGGCGTTACCCTTGGGCTCGCCTCTGCTCCTCGGGTCTTCACAAAAGTGTTAGCCCCGGTGCTAGCTTTGCTACGCCAATGGGGGATTGTGGTACTGGGCTACCTTTGCTCTTGTGGAAAACCTGGAGATCACAATACAAACTCTCTGCGGGAGTTTGGCTGGATTTTGAATTTTCAGAAGTCTGCTCTGGCTCCGTCCATGAAGCTGGACTATCTGGGCCTGACTCTGGACTTGGCCTTAGCCAGAGTGTTCCTTCGTCTGCACAAACTCCAGAAATTGCAGGCTGCAATTTGCCTCCTGCTGTCCAACAAACGGACGTTCCTCTGTACTTTCATGTGGGTGCTGGGCCTGATGTTGTCTACCTTCAAGGTGGTTCCATTTTCACGGTTCTGTACGAGGTTCCTGCAAGGGAGATTCTGACCAAATGAGACAAGGCTCTGCCGTCTCTGGACAATCAGATTTGGGGGGAGTCAGGGAACGAAGAAGTCCCTGATATGGCGGCTTCTTTCTCTGGCACTTTGGCTGGGAAAATCCTTCCTGCTCTTGTATTGGACAGTGGTCACCAAGGATGCCAGCGTGTCCTGCTGGGGAGGCATCCTGTCTGGAACATTGGACGGATCGTTTTCAGGGTTGTCCAGTGCGCATTCAATCAGACAATGCCACGGCCGTGGCTTATGTCAATCACCAAGGGGGCACAAGAAGTATCCTGGCGGTTCTGGAGGTAGCTGGCATGCTAAGGTGGGCAGAATGGTTTGTTCCAGCCCTCTCCACTGTAACATTCCTGGGGTGGAAAATGGCAGATGGATTACCTCAGTCGGGAAGCACTGGACCAAGGGGAGTGGTCCCTTCATCCGGAGGTGTTTCATCAGCTGTGTCTCTGATGGGGCGCCCCCGAGGTGTCTCGGCACAACAGAAAGGTGCAGAGATTTGTGGCTCGGCCAAGGAATCCTCTGGTGGACGCCACCGGCGCGCTGGTGGCCTCGTGGGGTCAGTATCGGCTTATTTACGCCTTCCCTCCTCTCAAGCTTCTGCCCAGACTTCTATGCAGGATCTAGGGGGAAGGGATTCTGGTCATCTTAATGGCTCCGAACTGGCCTCGTTGGGCTTGGTACACCAATCTGGTGTGGCTGGTCCCCGACGTTCTTTGGAAGCTTCTTCTCAAGGAGGATCTGCTGTCTCAAGGACCGATCTTCCATCTTGCTTTACAGTTGCTGGCTTTGACGGCTTGACTGTTAAATGCCAGGTGCTGAAGGATAGGGTGTTGGAACTGGTGGCCTTATCCTGTCATTCACCTTACCTGGTGATTCCCAGGGATAAGGTGGTTCTTCGCCCCTGTCCATCTTTCCTTCCAAAGGTTGTCTCTGATTTTTATTTGAATTAAGACATTGTGTTGCTTTCCCTGTGTCCCAATTTCCTTGCATGCCTTGGATGTTTGGGGCAATTAGGAAGTCATGCTCTCTATTTGTGCTCGTGGACGGACCTCGAAAAGGGTTGCCTGCTTCCTCTGAGACCATTTCCAGATGGATCAGACAGACGGTGGTTCAGGCCTATTCCATCAGGGTTCAGGTTCTTCTTTCCCCTGTCAAGGCGCACTCTACTAGAGCACTTAGTGCCTCCTGGGCCTTCTGTCATCAGGCATCCGTGACACAGGTTTGCAAGGTGGCCACCTGGTCGTCAGTGCAAACTTTTACAATGTTTTATAAAGTGGATGTGTTGACATCTGCGGATGCTTCCTTTAGCCACAAGGTTTCGCAGGCTGCTGTTTAAGAGGACCTAATCCTCTTTGAGGGTGTATTGTTTTTTTCAGGTGGGCTCTAGTTGTTTGGTTGAGCTCCTTTTGCCTGGTTGACTGTTTAGCCTTGGGAATTTTTTTTTTTTTTTGTTTTTCCTACCCCTCATATTTAACACTGCTTTGGGACGTCCCAATGGTTATGAATACCAGGAGCTGTGTCCGTCAATGAACAATAGAGAAAATAGGATTTTAGACAGTAAAATCCATTTCTCTGATGCTCATTGATGGACACAGCACCCACTCCTCTGTGGAGTTGTTATTCTCCTGACACTGCTTATAACAAAACTGAGTGGCTATAGCAGAGAGCGGGTGTATACCCCCTGGGAGTGCCCAGGGGTGTAGCCAGAATTCTTTTCTACCTAGTGTCCTACTCTGGAAGGGGGCAGTATAACCCAATGGTTATGAATGCCAGGAGCTATGTCCATCAATGAACATCAGAGAAATGGATTTTACAGTAGGTCAAAAATCCAATTTTTACATTTTGACCATGGATAAGTTTTTTTTTTCACAATATTAAACTTTATTCAAAAATTAAGATGCATTACAAAAGTAAAGTGCAATAGTTACATACAAATTATTATGCAACCTTCAACATATACATCAATAGATACATCTATTATGCATAAAAGGAAAATGGTACAAAATAATGTTCTTTAGCATAGAAATAATCTATTTGAAAACAGTAGATATTAGAAAATTCTACAATTAAGTGCAAAAATGGTACCTAGATAGCACAGTCTAAGTACCTAGTAGGATGAACAGAGGTAAGGATACGTTTTAATGAATTACTATACATCTGAAGGGAAATGAGTTTAGGGCATTCTCCACTACAGAACTAACAAATAGTATGGAATGTTTTCTCACCAGAATGAATTTAAGAAATACACAAAGAAGAAAGTGACATGGATACATGGATCAGATGTGCCTAAAACTATATCTCAGCCTGATGATACATCACAAGAGAACTCCAAACTGCATAAACTATTATGGAAGCCTGAGCAGAAGGTGAGCAACTAAACACCGCTTTTAGATGAATGCTAGCAGTCCTGCTTTATATTGCTGGGGTCCTGGATTTATTCCCACCAGGTATGCTGCCTGTGAATCTTTCACAGGATGGTTAAAGACTAAGTTCACCTTTTCCAGAAAATAGCCTATGCAGTCAAGGAGTCCCAGTAGATATTAAAAACTGCAACTTTGTAAAATAGTCATTCATTTTATTGTTTTACCTGTAAAATATTTGGGTCTCCTCAGAAGTATGGCTTAAAAACAGCTTGTTAGCAAGCCCCACATTCTGCCTTGTTGCTAGGACATTAAAACTGTAATTTTTCACTGCTGAAATGCTGGCATTAGGCATCACATTGATTTCACATCCTAGCAACAATTCAGGACATGGGAGTTGCTAACTAGGAGTTTTTTATCCAGGCTTCTGAAGGGGAGACAAATTACCTAAAAGCGAAAAAAAAAAAAAAGATTGATTTAAAAAGCTGTGCAGATTTTTAATATCTACAGTAGTGATTGAAAGTTTGGGCACCCCAGGTAAAAATTTGTATTAATGTGCATAAAGAAGCCAAGGAAAGATGGAAAAATCTCCAAAAGGCATCAAATTACAGATTAGACATTGTTATAATATGTCAACAAAAGTTAGATTTTATTTCCATCATTGACACTTTCAAAATTACAGAAAACAAAAAAAAATGGCGTCTGCAAAAGTTTGGGCACCCTGCAGAATTTATAGCATGCACTGCCCCCTTTGCAAGGCTGAGACCTGCCAGTGTCATGGGTTGTTCTCAATCATCGTCCGGGAAGACCAGGTGATGTCAATATCAAAGGTTTCAAATGCCCAGACTCATCTGGCCTTGCCCCAACAATCAGCACCATGGGATCTTTTAAGCAGTTGTTTAGAAAACTGAAACTGAAAATAGTTGACGCTCACAAAGCTGGAGAAGGCTATAAGAAGATAGCAAAGCGTTTTCAGATGTCAATATCCTCTGTTCGGAATGTAATTAAGAAATGGCAGTCATCAGGAACAGAGGAAGTTAAAGCAAGATCTGGAAGACCAAGAAAAATATCAGACAGAACAGCTCGCAGGATTGTGAGAAAAACAATTCAAAACCCACGTTTGACTGCACGATCCCTCCAGAAAGATCTGGCAGACACTGGAGTTGTGGTACACTATACCACTATAAAGAGATACTTGTACAAATATGGTCTTCATGGAAGAGTCATCAGAAGGAAACCTCTTCTACTTCCTCACCACAAAAATCAGCGTTTGAACTTTGCAAATGAACATATAGACAAGCCTGATGCATTTTGGAAACAAGTTCTGTGGACCGATAAGGTTAAAATTTAACTTTTTGGCCGGAATGAGCAAAGGTACGTTTGGAGAAGAAAGGGCACAGAATTTAATGAAAAGAACCTCTGTCCAACTGTTAAGCATGGGGGTGGATCAATCACGCTTTGGGGTTGTATTGCAGCCAGTGGCACAGGGAACATCTCACGAGTAGAAGGAAAAATGGATTCAATAAAATTTCAGCAAATTTTGGATGGTAACTTGATGCCATTTGTGAAAAAAGCTGAAGTTAAAGAGAGGATGGGTTCTACAAATGGATAATGATCCTAAACACACCTCGCAATCCACGGGAGATTACATCAAGAGGCATAAACTGAAGGTTTTGCCATGGCCTTCACAATCTCCTGACCTCAACATAATTGAAAATCTATGGATAGACCTTAAAAGAGCAGTGCGTGACAGACAGCCCAGAAATCTCAAAGAACTGGAAGACTTTTGTAAGGAAGAATGGGCAAAGATACCTCAAACAAGAATTGAAAGACTCTTGGCTGGCTACAAAAAGCGTTTACAAGCTGTGATACTTGCCAAAGGGGGCAGTGCAGGGTGCCCAAACTTTTTTCAGACACCTTTTTTTTTGTTTTCTGTTATTTTGAAAGTGTAAATGATGGAAATAAAATCTAACTTTTGTTGACATATTATAAGAATGTCCAATCTGTAATGTGATGCCTTTTGGAGATTTTTCCATCTTTCCTTGGCTTCTTTATGCACGTTAATAAAATTTTTTACCTGGGGTGCCCAAACTTTTGATCACCACTGTATCTACTAGGACTCCTTAACTGCATGGGCTGTTTTCTGGAAAAGTTGAACTTCGTTTTTTAAGGCAAAGAATATATTTAACTACTGCCAACCATTAATCACTGCTATTTATCAAAATATATATATAAATATAGTTTTATTATTAAGCATGTAACTGGAAGAAGAGTTCCTCTGCATCACTATTTAGTCACAAATTAGGTTTTATCAGTTATAATGTACTTGATGAAAGCCAGCAAGTCAAAACATATAGAGTGGCTAACTGAATCAGGGACTCATTTCTCTGTAATAAAATTTCAAGTATGCAAAGATTAAGACCCTGGCCTTTGTTCCTGAAACTTCTGTTAGTGGCGTCCGATGGTCTTGGCCTTGATTTGTTTATGTGTTACTAGTAATTTAAGTTAAGGGTTTTCTTTGTCCTGTTACTTCCCAAAAACAATTCTGAATAATCACTAGATTTTATTTATGTTCCAAACTAAAAATGTTTGCATATCTACTGATTTTACAGCTGTTGTCCTTTTAAAGCAGGACCTGCAGGTTATTTAGCTGCACCGTGTATTTAAAATATTTTTAGTCGACCCTTTATTGGTGTACAAGCATCTATTGTCAGTGCTCCTTACCTGGTGGTGCTCTTTAAAAAGCCATTTGTTTTTATAAACCAACATTTATAAGCACTATGAAGTCATCATCTTTGCTAGTATATGGGAAAGTTTTTGAATCTATCCCAGTGTAATCATTTAAATCTTTTAGCTAGTGATACACAGTAGCACATTGTAAAGTTGTACACAATAGCTAATTATTACTCTAAATACATTTTAGTTAATGGAAAGTGGAACTGCACATACAATATTAAGATATTTTATTGTTAGATATGCCCTGCTGCGGAAAATCCTCTTTTCTTCCTTTGTGACTCTGTTTATTAAAACAAATTGATGGGGAAATCCAAATGTCGCTGTTTGTCATCAAAAGGAGGCAAGGAGAAATCTCTCAAAGGGGGCATTTGTTCTGGCAACAGCTGTCATATCTGGGATTTTCCCAAGCTTTGGTGAGACTCCGCTTTTTTGTTATGGCTCTGGGACAGGAAGTAGGAGAAAAGCATCCCAATGGGGACAGAAACTATAAAAACCCTTCCCTATGCAATCTAAAAGATGGGGAAATGTTTTGACTGGTTTCTTATTTTAAAACTGTGCAATTTTCAAAATGGAAACACAGCACAGCACTATATTATTAATATTGTTGTTTAATTTTAAACATTATTAAAATGAATGCTCCCTGCTAGATGGAATTTTAAAAAGATTACTGTGCTTTGTTACGTGTTCTCCATGGCAGTGTCCTGTCCACATGTCACTTGCCTTTTAGCCTAGAAAATGGCCACTATTGTTGTTTTGACATTCAGCAACTATTGACTTCAAAGGTGTTTGGCACTCAAACTTTAGTAATGTTCGCCGGTCTTGAATTGAACCCAGGTAATTGTCATGTTGATGATAACCTCTGAATGTTACTTAGAGACTAATGGGCTCCCTGGAGTATGGTTGCCTGAGATTTATTGAATCCATATGTATACAAAGGCTTTGTTTCAGTTGCACAATAGTTACAGTCACACTCCAGTGCAGTTAAGCTACCTATTTTTTGTAGCTACTGTAATTCATAGGCAGGTAAATAAAGTCTATATCAAAAGTAGGAATTTTAAAATCAAGAGATGCAATGAATATTACCTTGTAAAACCTGTTTGGACCTATGTGATCTGCAAAGGATCAACCAACTTAGGAAAAAAGGTAAAGTCATTTATGGATTGTATGATTCTCTGCAGACTGAGCTGGGTGTTTAAACTAATTTGCTCATCAAGTCACAAGTTTTTCACTCTAATGCATATAAAACGATATAGGGCATGAGTTTATATGTTTAAGTATTTAAAACCAATGTTGTACTATATATACACGTTACCTATATTTTCTTCAGTCTTATAATTAATTTTGAATAACTTTGCAGGTGCGCTGCATCAGGGTACAAAAAACTCGCTATGTTTGGAATACACTAGAAGCCAGATTTCAGAAAGCTGGGTAAGATTTTATTCATTGTGCTGTTTTTGTCAACATTATTTTTGAATCAAGTTAAAATGTGTTTTCTCATTTGGTTTAGAGTCCTGGAAGAAAATCTTTCATGCTCTGATATTCATAAAAAATATGGAATGGGTTTAAGTAGCGAGGAACAGAATGCCAGGTATGTTTATTTGTGGAACATGAAGACTATGTGCAAGTTTTTATGTGTACTAGGCTGCATTTAAAGTTGAGTTCTGGGATGCATTTGAAGTGTATCTCTAGTCAAAACATTTTTATTTCTTTTTTTGTTTTGGATAGTGCAGAGGGTTAGAACCTCTGCCAAGTTCTTTTTGCTGTCTGTGTCCCAAAGTTTTTGTATATATGACCATTGTCATTATGAAACGACATGCAAAGAAATCCAAAATGTTATAGTTGTCCACAGAAAAGAGGTAAGGGGAAATCTTCTAATGGGGAAACCTGTTCCAGAGACAGCTGTCTAAGGAAAGAACTATCCTCCCTTTAGGAGATTTCCTTTAACTTCCTGCTGTGTCCCAGGAAAGGGAAATTAAGGGAAATTCTTCAAGTGCGTACAGACATACAAATAAATACATAAATAAATAGCCTGGCCTTCCCTACTCCATCTAAAAAAATACTATGGAAGCACTTTAACATGATCACTACCTTGTTGCTCTTATGACCATTTTAAATTACAGGTTCTCTAACTACAAGTACATGATCTCTAAGTACATTCACACTGAATCACAATTTTATGAGTATAACACTTCATTATGAAAAATGCCATTTTATAGTGTTACAATTCTGCACCAGTTCTAACCTTACAAGAAAATGTACTTGACAGCTAATATTTTAGAATTAATTCCGTAAAAATGTTGGTACAGTGTGAGTGTTTTAATCAAATTGTTGAATGACAATCTAATCATCTATGTAGTAAAAGCATTTTCATTATAAAAAATCATAGGCTTTAAATACTTGGACCTGTCTTTGAAAATCAGTGAGAGTTGGCAAGTCCTTTTAAACATGTATGTATGTATGTACAGTATGTATGTATGTATGTATGGGTAGTATGCTGTGTACAGAAGCCATTTCATCATTCCTGCCTAAAATATCATAGATAAATTATTTACTACAGACTCAAACAACGTATTTGCTTTAGATCTTATTCACTATTACTATTTTTTTGTTGCGCTTATTGCTTTGTTTTTCATTGCTTTCTTATTTTATATTTTATTTATATTTAAATTTTCTTATTTTATTTATTTTTAAACTTGTAGGCAGCAGTTATGTGGACCAAACACAATAGAAGTAGAAATTGCTCCAATATGGAAACTGTTATTTAAGGAGGTAACATTGCTAATCCATTCTGTTGTTGTTTCTTTTGGATGCTTCATGAGTGTTAGCAGTAGATACCCTAAAGAGCATGCACTTCATATGTAGCTCTTTGACCATATCGCATTCCTTATTATTACTAATTGGTTGGAAAGGGATAAAATGCACACAGTTTAATAATGTATAGAGCGTTAAGCATTTTTTTAAAATCATGTTCAAATGTATTTGGATGTTATAGAAATAAAGGGTATTTTTCAGAAATGTGCATAATAAACCTATCAATTTCTTGTTCAAATAAAGTATATAATCTATGTGATTCTATATGACTGCCAGTTAGGGACCTTAGATTGTGAGCACCTTGAGGGCAAGGACTGATGTGAATGCACAAAATATTTGTAAAACGCTGCGTAAAATGTCAGCGCAATATAAGTACCTCTAATAAAGAAAAATAAATCAATAACATCTATACATTGTTGTTAACAGATTTTGAACCCATTTTACTTTTTTGAAGTTTATTCACTAACTATATGGCTGATAACTGGATATATTGAATATTCGTTGGCAATATTAATTATGACCATCTTGTCAATTCTTGCAACAATTTACTTGCTAAGGATGGTAAGCATAAATCTGTTACTTTGATATTTCCATATTATTTGTTTTATTCTAAATAAACAGATGCTAACTAAGTTATTTGGTTTTCTTTACCTTTTATAGCAATCAGTTAAATTGCATCATATGGTGGAATCCCATAACAATGTTTTTGTGTCGGTTCTTCAGAGAAATGGAGGTAAGACACCCAGAGGGCAAAAAAACAAAACAAAACAAACATGTCATACTTACCTGCTCTGTAAAATGATTTTGCACAGGGCAGGCCTGATCCTCCTCTTCTCGGGTTCCCCTGCCTGCGCTCCTTGTTCCCCTCCTCGCCAAGTGCCCACATAGCAAACCACCTGCTATGGGGGCACTCGTGCGTGCTCGTTTCCAAGCCTGCTGCTCTATCTAAGCCAATTAGGAGTGAGAGAGCCGAGAGATCTGGCTCAGGGAATATTAAGAGGGAGCTGGGGGCGGGGAGGCTTTAGCTGATTTGGTTTTTAAAAGCTTGAATACAGCAATTTCTTGCAATAGAAAATAGTATAAAGTACACCTGCCTTTTCAATTAACCATTTTTTCTACCTTTCCTCTGTTTCAGCTCTGCAGTGTCAAAAAGTCTTTTTGGCATTTGGGACTTTTGGGAGTGTTGGATACCTGTATCCTAAACCATCTACTGGTTCCTTCTTCTATTTCCTATATCATTGCAGGGCTCAGTTTTAGCTTTTTATTATCCTACAAATAACTTGAAGACCAAAATATGGCTTCAGTTATTCAATGAGAGGAAAGAAGTGTAAACGACTAGTATCTTACAATACCCGCATTCTGTATTACCTGGAGGCACACAGTTGTTTCTTTCTAACACAGGTGTTTTGAACATCAGTGTTTCCTAGAAAGGAAAACTGTATGCATAACTAATGTATTCAGGTTTAGTGCATGGTGGGTCAGTAGGCACCAGTTTACTTGGATATTACTTCATTACTAATTTGCCTATCTGCCTTTTTGAGCTGCCTGACGTAACCCGAGTGATTAATTTTCTCTTGATTGTCTTCATGGTCAATTCCTTTTGACTCCTCTTCTATTTCAAGGCAACTTATTAAGGTGTAGGCTAAACTGTGAATAGATTGGGGAATAGTTAGACCCCCTTGTCAAGATTTGATTACTAACCGTGTCTTCATTTTGGAGATTCTTCTTATCTATTTGTTCTGGCAACCATTGTTACTAAGAAATTAGGGGGGTTTAAATTTATAGAGCTTTCTCCAGATCAGGAGGTGAGCAGAAATCTTCCAATGGGGACACCTGTTTAGGGACAACTGTGTAAGAGGGTAATTCCCCTCGCTTTGGGAGATTTCTTCCAACTTCCTGTTGCATCTGTGGGACAGGATGTGAAGGCTTATTCCCCAAATTGTACACAGATAAAAATGAATAAAAAAAAAAATAACTGGCAGGTGGTTTACCCTGTTTGACATCATTGACATATTTTAATATTGTAATATTAATTGGATAATTTAATATTAAGTGAGTCGTGTCCAAAGAAAGGGGGTGCAGGTTGCTTGCAACATATTTTCAATATGCTCACTTTGAACATCATAGATTGCATTTATACATTTTCTTTTCTTCATGTTCATATAGTGATATAACCCCTTCCTTCTCTATTAAAAACTGAAAAACATTTTGACTGTAACTACACTTTACCCACCTGCTGTCCCTTCACAGTAAATATAGTGCGGGTAGGCAGCAAGTGCAGTCACAATTACATACCTGTACATTGGCTCTTTCTTCTGGGTTTGCAGGCACTCATGCAAACCCGTGCTGTGTCCAGTTTGGCAGCTAGGGCCATCTTACCAAATGGGCACGCTGGGCAATTGCCTGGGGGCCTCACTTGCCCAGGGGGCCCCACCTGCCTAGTGACCCAGCCCCAAGCATTATTCCCGATTTCCGTGTGCATCCTGCTGCCGAACTTAGCAGGTGGCAAGCGCCTGTCAGCTCTGCACTGCTGTCAGGCCACTGGGGAACCCATAACTGCAGGAATGCCCGTCCACCTCCACAGAAACAGGCACACACAGGACAGTAGAGTCTGACTCCCATCCGTGTGTGTGTTCACCGGACCCAGCCTCCGAACTTGGAAGCTGTCATTAGCCTGGTACTGCTGTACCAATAAATATAGACTTATCAATAATTTGCATTTTTATTCTTGTGGGTGATGGTGTAGGCAGGGCCCCAGTGCACTGCATTGCCCGGGGCCCTTAAATGCTCTTAAGATGGCACTGTTGGCAGCTGATTCCAGGTGATGATTTTGGCAGTTGATCAGCTGTGTCCAATCACACACAGACTTCAGTGTTTACAAAAACACAGAAACAAACACACACAGAGTTGTGTGTTTACAAACACACAGAACTCTTTGTGCATAGAAACAGCAGGGAGAAAAATCAACCAGATAGTAAAGTAAAAGTAGCACATAATACATGTTGTTAAGCACACAGTTAACCCCTTGATTGCCCCTAGATATTAACCCTTTCCCAGCCAATGTCATTAGTACAGTGTCAATGTACAAGATTATCAATGATCACTGTATTCCCTGTATTCACTGTATGTGTCCCTAGCGAAGTTAGTGATATTCCCAGATAATGTCTGTTAGTGCAAGATTGCCCACCACCCTATTACAGTCCGATTATAAGTCACTGATCACTACCATTACAGTACAAAAGTCTATAACTGTACAAATTCCAGTATATATAAAATAGTTTGTAGATGCTCTAACTTTCGCACAAACCAATTAATATACACTTATTGGGATTTTTTTTATACTTATTAGGATTTTATTTTTACAAAAGACATGTAGCAGAATACATTTTGTCCTCAATTTATGAAAAGGTTTTATTATTTTTATTTTTTTAATGGATATGATTCATAACAGAAAGTAGAAAATATTGTTTTTTTTCCCCCAAATGTTTGGTCTTTTTCGGTTTAAAAAAACCCAGTGCCAGTTAAATACCACCAAAAGAAAGCTCTGTTTGTGTTAAATTATAAAAAGCTTGTTTGCATACAGTGTTGCATGACCAGTGCTGAATAGCACAAAAAAGTTCTATGCAAAATGTTTATGCTAGTCACTTTAGGGTTGTATAAAAAACTCTACTACAACTCTTTCATCCCACATCCTATTATTTTTAAGACATAAATCAAACTTTTATACCATGTTAGTAAGCCATAGAATATAGGAATGTCATTGGAAATAAAGGTGAGTCAATGGGAATTTCAGGGTTTTTCCTTTCTTCTTTTCCTCAAAAAAATATCTTGACAGATCCGGCTTCCTTTCTTCTCAAATTATCATTTGCATATCTAATGGATTGGTATTACAGTAACATGCACTCGCCCACATCCGCACGGATGTCATTTTGGGTGCAGCAGCTGTTTTCTATGTAGCCACTGCATCCCATTTAACATGAATGTAGCAAACAACATGCAAAAGAAAACAGTTTGGATAATACAACTTTTTGTTTTATAGGGGTTAAAGAAGTACAGTCTAAATACCTGGTCCCTGGAGATGTAATTGTTTTATCAGGGAAGAAGTTTTTTCTGCCCTGTGATGCCATGCTAATATCGGGTGGTTGTGTGGTAAATGAAGGCATGTTGACAGGTACAGCATGCTAAAACGTGATATGAAATGTATCAAGTGTATTATGGTAATTTAAAACTGTTATAGTTATACATTTGTGGTCATGATTTTGCAGGATTTGTACTTGTGAAAAATGACTCTTCATTTGGTTGTAGCCCCTTACGTGCGGCATTGCTTGGGGAGACATGACATCACACGATCCCCTCCCACCTATACATAGTCTCTCTCACTCTGTCTCCCTCTCTTTCCTTCTTTCTCTCTCTCTCTCTCTCTCTCTGGGTTCCATTCATGAAGCGATATAGAGCACCTTAAAAAATGGGGTAAAATACCCCTCAGCATTTTTCAAAATGTTTTCTGGCATTCACAAAAAAAACGCTATTAAAATACCACATTAATTATTTTTTGAAATCATGCAGTATTTTAGTAGTGAAAACATGCAGTAATTTATTGCATATAGCATTTTTTTTCTTAATTTTTAATTGCTGGCAATTTTTAATTGATGGCGTGGAACCCTGCTGACAGCTGATGACTCATCGGTTGATAAGGATACGGTGGCCACCCGTTTCTTAACAACCAGTACACATTCCATTAATACCGCATGCTTCAATCACTACTTAATTAACGCATGCAATTAATTATCTATTTCCTTCTATGAATTTAGATTAACGCCTGTTCATGCAGTATTTACCAAGTGTTTTCAGCGTTTTGCGGTAAATAGGTATGAATAGGTAAAAAGGTATGGTGAATTTACAGTTTTATGATCATATGCTGTATTTAGGGAAAATGTGTCTGTACACCTACTGCGGTTTGATTATTTGAATGGAGTCCTCTGTTTCCTTGTCTCTCTCTTTCCTTTTTTCTCATTCTCTCTCTTTCTCTCTTTCTCTCTCTCTCTCTCTCACTCTCTCTCTCTCTTTCTTTCTCTCTCTCTCTCTCTCTCTCTCTCTTTTTCTTTATCTCTCTCTCTCTCTCTCTCTCTCTCTCTTTTTCTCTCTCTCTCTGTCTGTCTCTCTGTTCTTTCTCTCTGTCTGTCTCTCTCTCTCTCGGTGGAGAAGCTAGACAATTTTTTGCCCAGGGCATAGACTCAGTTTGACACCCCCGCTGCCCCCCCAATAAGGACAGTGGGAGTATGGCAGAGGTTGGTGTCAGCAGGGCAGTGGACCTTGTCGGCCATTTTCCTTCTTTTTTTTGTATTTTTAAACTTTTTTTTTTTCTTTCAAATTTCATTTTTTTTTTCAATTTTTAGCAACTCTGTTGGGGGGCTTTGTGGAAATCCTAGGGGTCTCCCTTTTGAGACAGAGAAAGGCACTGAGGACAGAGTCCCTTGCTCTGCATCCTCAGCTCTATGAATGGGAAATGGTCCATGTTGAGCAGCTTCCTGTTAAGTCACAAACTGTAGTATAGGAAACAGCCGTTAGTGGAGGGGGGGGGGGGGTCAGGCACACAGGGGTCATGTGAATATACAGCAACTACTCCGTGTACCCCAAAACTGCCCCTGAAATCACCTCTGCCCTCCTCCATACATGCAATGGTAGGAGGTGTGCAGTACCCAGGGCCCATTCAAGGATTTTTGTCCACAGACAGAGGTACATGTTACCAACCGCCCCCCCCCCCCCCTTCATCCTGGTGCTCTAAGGCAGCTGCCTAAGCAGCTTTGCTGGTCCTGCTTGCACCTGATAACATCTCACAGCAGCTGTAGCCCTAAGTTTATCTCCTTGCTTATCTTTCGAACACACTCTTCTCAGTGATACCCTTTCTGTAGTAGGGTGGGACCTAACTTTAAATTGGTACCTGATCACATCTTATCCTCCATGTCCCCCTCATCTACCTTGTTCACCTACCATAATGACCCTGAAACCAACAAGTACATTATTCCGAGTGATACCTATAGGGTGGCACCTGATTATAAATTGGAACCAAATTACACCTCATCCCCAAACTGCACTCCCTTCCCCATCCACCCTGTGTATCACCAACAATAACAATGAAACCAAAAAACATATATATAATGAAACCCTTTCCTACCACTGCAGGGGACCTGTCTATAAGTTGGCACACCTGATAACATGAAACAGCAGTAAAAATCCTACATTTTATCTTCTCATCCATCTTGTGCATCTCCCACAATTACCCTGAAACCAAGTAACACATACACCCCCTAGGGCAACTCCTCCATGCCCCCCCCCCCCGCTTTCCTAGTACAGCTTCCCTATCCCCCTTGCATTGCATTGTTGATTTCCTAAACCTATTCTCTAAGAAAAAAAGGCCTGGATAAATGTACATAGTCTAATGTGTTGAGACCTACATGTGAAAATGCCAGTTGAGGCCTACATGTGATTGAAAGGAACCTTATAACTACAACTACTTCGAGCTGGAGCTGTAGTCATGTGGACAGTCACAAAACTCTTTGCTAAATTCCTGACAGGAATCAAGTTTGAGGTCTGTGGCATCAATCACCTGGCAGGTAAAAATGTCAAGGGCCAAGACAAGAGACAAGCCATGTGTGTGGGTCTGTTCCAGTTGGTTAAACAAGCCTGCCAACACTGTGTGGCCTTTTCAGTTTTGAATAGGGCTGAGGCTCCCATTCCACCTTTGATATGCCACACATATGCCCCACTGGAAGTACTCACTATCAACTTTTTAAACCCCAAATGTCAGAAGACAGGTACCATCACATTCAAGGTAGGGTGGACCAATTTACCAAGTTCCGAGTTGCAGTACTGACCTGTGACCAGACTGCCAAGGCTGCTGCCCAGACACTCGGGAAGCACTTCTGCCTTTTTTACAGATGTCCACTGAAGAGATATTCAGACCAAGAATCCTGTTTTGAATGCAAGTTTTTCCAAAAATGGTGCCATTTTCTGAAAATACATGTCTTACAACAGTCCTTTCCAGGTGTACGAGTCTACAATACCCAGAGAAAGGAAACCCAAGAAAAATTGAGGTGGCTACAATAAATACTCCTCAAACTTATGAAGACTAATAAGTGACCCATAAAAGAGATTTTGAGGAACATGTCCAGGTTCATGGGCCAACACAGGTTCAATGGTGGCTGCCTTCTGCTCTTGCACTGTTATCCCCAAGATTGCCAGAAGAAGCTCAGGTCACCCAGCTCATGTTCATGCTTCTGCTGTGGTAGTAGCAAGGCTTCTGTTTTGCTACCAGTAGTGCTCCTATGCTGGATTGTGCAGGTACCAACAAAGCTCCTAAGCCTGATATTAGGCTGTACAGGTAATAGTAGTGGTCCTGTGCTGCAAACAGTAGTACTTTTGGGCAAGATACTAAGCTGTATTTGTACCAGTAGTGCTTCTGTGCAGGCTTTGCGGTGTTGGTAACAGTAGTGCTTCTGTGCAGTGCTAAGAGGGAAGACAGCGCAGCGCCTTCTAAGTGCAGCAAGACATTTATTGAAGTATGTGCAGCAGTATTACACTCACATTTAGTCGGTGAATAAGATGCAGTTAGTCAAGTAATGTTGATCATCAGGAGCATCACTGGAGCGGGTCCTGGTGGTGGAGGCAGTGGATCCCGGTGAGAGCGGCAGGGGGTTCCTCCGTGTGTACAGGGATGGCCTCGGTGGTGTCCGTGGGCTCCTCGTCAACTGGTGGAACGCTGGCACTCGTGGGTCCTGGGATCCTGAAGTCACTCCTGGCGGTGATGCGGGATGCTACGGCGACGCGTTATCGGAGCATGCGCTCCTTCCTCAGGCCGGCCGCATGCTCCGATAACGCGTCGCCGTAGCATCCCGCATCACCGCCAGGAGTGACTTCAGGATCCCAGGACCCACGAGTGCCAGCGTTCCACCAGTTGACGAGGAGCCCACGGACACCACCGAGCCCATCCCTGTACACACGGAGGAACCCCCTGCCGCTCTCACCGGGATCCACTGCCTCCACCACCAGGACCCGCTCCAGTGATGCTCCTGATGATCAACATTACTTGACTAACTGCATCTTATTCACCGACTAAATGTGAGTGTAATACTGCTGCACATACTTCAATAAATGTCTTGCTGCACTTAGAAGGCGCTGCGCTGTCTTCCCTCTTGTCTCCCCCCAGAGATCTCTTCTGTCTCTTCCGCCGGCAGCCGCTACAGTGGACAGCTACCCCCTGAACTGTTTGGGGGTCCCCCCATCCCTGGTGTTTCCCTTCTCCCTTCTCCCCCTCCCCCGGGTCCCAGGACCAGACTTTTTTTTTTTTTTTGAGACCTCTTCTTGCGCCAATTCACCACCAAACTTCTGTGCAGTGCTAGATCCAGCACAAGATGTTAAAATCACTATAGGAGCCAGGGCTAAACAGCATAAGATAATCAGATCCATTGGCCAGCCAGTAGTTGCACAGTGCAGGACACTTAAAGTCCAACAGTATCTGGGAGACACACAGAACCATTCATGACACACTCAACTTCAATAAACATTTTTATTGTATTTTTTCAAATAATATAACATATAGCTATAGTAAGTATTTCACCTTCAAAGGCTCTTTGGATTACTTCAAATAAACCTTTGCCCCTTCGGATCTACTGTGGCAATGCCCTAATATATTTGATGATATCCTAGCTTCTCTTACTTTCTGTGGAAAGCTAAGCCACTGTTTTCAGAAGTTGTGACTATCCCGGGACAACTATAAAATGTGGTAGAATGTACTGTAGTAGTCACAAATGTGAACAATTTCTTGTCCTACCTGTTGTGCAAGTCTTTCTTTAGATATATCTTGATCTTAACTAGTATTTTCCAATTCTGTGTTTCAAAGGAGAAAGTGTTCCTATAACAAAGGTTCCACTACCAAATGTGGACAATGAAATTCCATGGAAAACATACACTGGTGAAAATTGTCGTGGACATATATTATATTGCGGAACTGAGGTTGTTAAGACAAAGCCACCTGCAGATGGACTGGTAAAAGCCGTTGTTCTACAAACAGGTGATATTATAGCACCGTTAAAAGAATAACTAAACTGTATATTTTGTTAAATTAGATTGACAATATTCACTCATTGGTTAATTATGATTGCTAAAAAGTATTGTCAGGACAAAAGCACTCATACTTTGTTTTGTCTTGATAAATTTCTCCCCACTCTACAATTTAGGAATTCAAGCTTTCTCATTCACAGCATCAGTATTAAACTTCCAAAGATTGGACTTTAACACTGGGTACCTGTCATGTAAAAAAATGAAGCACCCCATGGAAATTTTTACCCTTTTTATTATACAGTATTTGAAAAGGCAAACATTAGATCTTTATTTGAAAAGTGCCTACAGGTTTACTGTAGGTGATATGAATAAACACACAGAAAAATTTGCCTTTTCAAAAATATATTTATTCAACAAAAATATAATTATATTAAATGGTGTAGTGTGTAAAAGGTGAGTACACCTTTGATATCAGAAGCTGGTATTGCCCAATTTAGCAGGGATATCTTTATATAGGTATTTTGTATAACTGCCCACCATTGTCTGTCATTGATAGGGAGATTTTTAAAATAGATGAAATTGACAGCTTTCATCTTTCAATGGTTGCTAAATTGGAAAATGGGAAATGAATGATGTCTTAGATCATTGCCTAAATATGAAGAAAGTGGAGGGAAGAGATTGGACTTTATAGGCACCAATATTAAAATTGTATATTCTTTATTAGAAAATTGACAAAAGCACATTGATAACAAAACGCAAAAGAAGAGACATATAAAAAGGACAACATATCATATACAACAATTATTACAATAAGGCGGCAAAGCCTCAAAACGGTTGTGCAAATCGCATAGCCTATCAAGTATTGATTATTTGTACAACAATCACAAGTGATACAAGAATGACCTGTGTTCATGAGGCGGCCCTGGAGAAGGGATAGCCGTCTCCAAAGGGTCGTCTGTACATAGTAGATGCAGATGTTAGGTTGAATCCCAGCTGCCCTACATGTTTCGCTTAACCTAGTAAGCTTCTTCTGGAGCATATGATGAAAGCAAACATCTGAGAGAGATATTTCAGGTGAGAGAACCTTGTGATAAATCAAGCCTTAAAGGCTAGAAGAAATAACGAGGGGGATCGGTGCGCTGTAGTTGGAGCAAAAAGCCTGGTAGGATTACCAGACCTAACATGAGACAAGGAACTTCGAATAACATAGGTACGGAACAAGGTAGGGGCTTGTTATCATGGAAGTTTGGTCCCAAAAGGAGGTAGTATGTGGCGGCCGAATGGAGAGAAAGCCCCGGCCTACAAACCCAAAACACGGGCAGGTGAAGTGAATAACCTCATGTGCCTAAGACCCAGGTGTGTTCAGGCTGTGTATGCTACCGCTACAGCGACCGTGTGGCGGTATCCCCATCCGGGGGGGGCACACACACATTAAAGGGGGTCTACCAGATTCTCATGAACTCCCTGCCCAAAGACCCCTACAACAAGATGGGCAATGTTTGTGGGGAAGAGGCCCTTTCTTTTATGTATGCTTTGCCCAAGGAGTCCCCCTGACAAGGCTCCACCCCATTTTGAGGACATGTAGTCTTATATGGTTAATGAGGGGGGAACTGCATGATTGGATTAAGGGTCTTGTATAGATTTTTAGGGGATGTCATTTTTTTTCCATGTAGTCACTTTTAAATTCCATACCAGACCCGAACAGCCAAGTATGGATTTCACGGGAGACCTAATACATTTTTTTTTTTTTGGGGGGGGGGGGGATTTATGCAAAAAAATTTAAAATAGGCCCCCAGGCAATCCAAAATTACATTTACAAGAAAAATAGTTTAAGTTGTTCTATTTAAAAGAAGAAAATCACACAGACCCCTTCAAAGTTCCCCCACAATATATAAAACCGCAATATATAAAAGACCTTTAGGGGTTTGCTATGTATTTTGGGGGGGGGGACCTTTATGGTCTGTGTGCCTTTTTGCCTCTTGCCTTTTGTGTGCCTTTCTGCTTCTTGCTATATTCATTATAAAGAAATGGGACATGGCAGTGGTGAGTTGATATATTTATGAAATGTGGTTATTTCTAGGTTACATGATTTCAGAATGACAGGGGGGAGGCATAACTGGGGGCAACCCTATTAAATGGGGGATTCTAGATTCCGATAAGCTCCATGCCTGCAGACCCCTACAACCACAAAGGTTGTGGGGAAGAGGTTGTTATCCTCATCAACATAATGGCAAGGTGTTTTGCCAAGGGGCAACCCACTAGCAAAGTACCCACCCATGTTGAGGGCATGGTTCAGGAGGGCAGGAGGGAGGTGCACACTTGCCCCCTTCCCTTTCCTGGCCTGCCAGGCTACATGCTTAGATAAATGTCTGGATTTTTTGGGGGAACCTCAGGCTTTTCTTTATTTTTGAGGGGTTCCCTCTTATAATCCATTCCAGAATGAAACAGACTGGTATAACATTTTAGGGGTCCTCATGATGTTTTTTTGGGTGGCGTTCCCTTAAAATTTATACCAGGCCTTAAGAGACTAGTACTAGTATGAATTATGAGGGAAGGCCATTTTTTTTTTTTTTTTGGGGGGGGGGATTCATAATTCATACCATTTTCTTCAGGCCTGGTATTAATTTTACAGGAGACCCCACCAAAAAATAAAATATAAAAGGAAAAAACAGCATGAGGTCCCATCCAAATGTTGGGCCCTTAGAGGGAATGGAGGCCAGTCTCACAAAAATCATAAAAAAAGCTTGAGGTCCCCCCAGAATTCCAAACCTAATCCTTATTCAAGCATGCAGCCTGACAGGCCAGACAAGAGGTGGGTGGGTGAGTGTGCCCATACCAGGCCACATGAACTCAACATGGTTGGGTACCTTGCTAGATGCAAAGCATCTCACCCCAAGACGATGAGGACAAGGGCAGGAGGCTAACTGGAATCGGAATGCTTCCTTTAACAATAAGGATGCACCCAGATATTAGTTCCCCCTATGTAAATGAGTGAGGGATACATACCCCCTACTTATTAAAGAAAATGTAAAGTGTAAATAAAAACACACAGTTTTTGACAAGTTCTTTATTAAGAAAAAAAATCATGATATAGAGCCTTTACAATGCCTGACAACCTCCAAAAAAAAAAAAAAAAAAAACTTGATAACCAAACACGACATTGCCGCTCTCTGATTAGGAGCTCCTGGAGCTGTTATCTGCAATATAAGCGAAGGGGCAGGGATAAGGGGTGACATCATTACCCAAATATGGTCATGGCTGCTGTAATGCAGAAAGATTATGCCAATTTGATTGATATTCAGCTTTAGTTATCATCTCTTAATTTACCAGGTTTAAATTAAATCATAGATTCACATTTGTACGATTTTCATCTGAAATTTCAATGTATGTTGACTCCTAGGATTCAACACAGCAAAAGGAGACCTTGTGAGATCAATTATGTATCCTAAACCTGTGAATTTTAAATTGCACAGAGAGGTTTTAAAAGTTCTTGTTGGGCTTATCATTCTTTCCATCGTTGGAGTCATATACACAGTTGCAATTTATGCACATAATGGGGTAAGTAGAATACTTTTTTTGCAAATACTATCAGACCCACAATCCCTGCTGTGTCAGAGAGCATATTATGTTCAAGAAAATATTTAGGTTGGCTGCATATCTCTACACAGCTGACTACATCAAATACTATTGATCTTGGTCACCGTCATCCAATTATTAATAATATTGCTCAATCTGTTACACAAATATACAGTAGGTTATGTGCTTAGATGTCTTGTTATATTTTTATGCCAGATATGCTATGCATCCCAAGTACTTAAAGCAGCAATAAATCCAAAATCAAAAATATAATTTCTTTATTGAACATCAGGGGACAAAGAGCAGGCTATAAACATAAACTCACAAGAACCACAGATGGATAGTGCACATGGGACTCTGATTACTGAGAGGATCTTATCCACAATTTATAAACAGTTGGCACAAGTGTCTTTAGCACATTGGGGGACTTTATATTAATTTCTATTTTACATATTTTCTTCACTGAATTCATGATATAATGTTTATGGAAATGTAAACAGGCACATATTTATTTATTTTGTATTATTTTATGCGCAACTTGGTGTATGATTTTTGTCAGCACTTAAGGACCTATTGACACAGGATTGGCACAATATTTTTTTATTTATTCATATAGTTTAGTGCGAGGGATTAGCACTATTTAAATCCTTTTAAGGTTTGCCTGTAATGCATCCTTACGACGCTGGAGCCTACATACTGTAGCCCTGTGCAGTGTTTGTTTTGACCAAGGTGTCCGCTATGATGGGTGAAGGTTGGAATTCTGTTATGATTTAGAGTCCTGCGGCGGGAATGGTACATTTGCATTTCCAGTATTTCTTAAAAAAAAAAAAAGAGATCTGACTGTCTGGTCATTCTTCCAGCAATCACTGGGGGCAGTGTGCTGTTTGGTCTGGCCAGGTCATTCTCTGTGTGTGTCTCAGGAGTATTAGGCTGCAGTGTTCTCATGCAGCCACTAGAGGGCACAGGGGCGCCCAGTATAGCCTACTGTTGTGCAGTGTAGGCAGGAAGTAGAAGGGCGGCCATTTTTGCTTATGTTTGAAGTCATGCGTGAGGCTCCTAGAGAGAGACGCAGTCAATGTCTGAATAATAAGGTATGAGTATTACCTATAGGAGAGCTGCGTTACCAGACAGGACACAAATACATATTGCATTAGTGCCTAATAAAGGCATACTTGTATACTTTCTGCCCAAACTTTGTAATACTGTCAATACACCCCTGCAGGAGTATCAGTGCAATAAAGGGAGTTGTGTCTCCAGAGTAACATGCATTTGATCTGCAGGAGCTTACATTTTGGCTGCACTGAAGCGGCATAGAGGCTGCATTCAGGATGCAATGGATACACATGTGCTTGGCTAGTCCTGCTAAGCTAGTATGGGGACAAATGCAGTTGGGCATGTGCAGCTGCAGCATAATATGTCATTATGGCATGCATACCTGTGTAATTGTAGAACTCGCATGCTTTTTTGCATGGTGCTACATACTTACATGTGTATATGCATTGAACTGCATACTTGCATGCCTACTTGCATTGAACTGCATACTTGCATTCATATTTGCATATAACTGCATACTTACATGGTTACTTGCATTAAGCTGCATGCTTACATGCTTACTTGCATTGAACTGCATGCTTACATGTGTATTTGCATTGAACTGCATGCTTGCATGCTTACTTGCATTGAACTGCATCGTTACATGTGGATTTGCAATGAACTGCATGCTTACTTGCATTGAACTGCATACTTGCATGTGTATTTGCATTGAACTGCAGGCTAACTTGCATTGAACTGAATACTTACATTCTTACCTACATTAAACTGCATACTTTACATACTTAATTGCATTGAACTGACAACCTACATGCCTGCTTGCGTTGAACTGGATACTTACATGCATATTTGCATTTAACTGCTTATTTATATGACTACTTACATTGAGATGCATACTTGCATGTGTATTTGCATTGAACTGCATGCTTGCTTGCATTGAGCTGCATACTTCCAGTATCTCACAAAAGTGAGTACACCGCTTACATTTTTTGTAAATATTTTATTATATCTTTTCATGTGACAACACTGAAGAAATGACACTTTGCTACAATATAAAGTAGTGAGTGTACAGCTTGTATAACAGTGTAAATTTGCTGTCCCCTCAAATAACAACACGCAGTCATTAATGTCTAAACCGCTGACAACAAAAGTGAGTACACCCCTAAGGGAAAATGTCCCAATGGGGCCCAAAATGTCAATAGTTTGTGTGGCCACCATTATTTTCCAGCACTGCCTTAACCCTGTTGGGCATGTAGTTCACCAGAGATTTGCAGGTTGCCACTGGAGTCCTCTTTCAATCCTCCATGACCACATCACGAAGCTGGTGGATGTTAGAGACCTTGCACTCCTCCACCTTCCATTTGAGTATGCTCAATAGAGTTTAGGTCAGGAGACGTGCTTGGCCAATCCATCACATTTACCCTCAGCTTTTTTTAGCAAGGAAGTGGTCATCTTGGAGGTGTGTTTAGGGTCATTATCATGTTAGAATACCGCTCTGTGGGGGGCGTGACCGGATGTGAAGCGGACCAGACGTGCCTGCCTGGAGCTCCGGGGACCCTGATTAATCCTCCTTATTACACATCCTGAACCCCGTTTTCTCCTGCCCGTACCGGACTGGTAGAGGGTCGGGACGTCTGTGGGCTGCATCTGAAATGCCTGGGAAGTCCAAATCTGCGGCCGCCGCTGCGAAGCGGAAGCCGGCTCCCCCACCGGCGGTGCCTCCGGATGCCATCTTGGAAGGCCTGCGCGCTCTGCTCACCAGCATGGAGCTCCCGGCGGACTCGGCTGCGGTTCCATCTGCATCCATCCCAGGCCAGGCAAGTGACACAGCTACAATCTTATCTGCTATTGAGCAGAGCAAGACCTTCTTACTGGCCAGGATTGACCATTTGGCGGAGGAATGTAACTTTATCCGGGCGGACTTGGATAAGATCAGGGGGAGACTCACGGACACTGAGCAGCGTATCTCCTCGGCTGAGGACCTTACTGTCCAGCATTCTGCTTCCTTGTCCTCCCTACAGCACATGGTTCAGATGCTGTTAGTGAAGGCGGATGATGCTGAGAACCCGCCAGAGGCGGAATAATGTGCGGGTGCTGGGCCTGCCTGAGGGGGCTGAAGGGGATAGGCCTGCTGACTTTGCTGAACTGTTTTTCAAGAACCTCCTGAAACTCACCGACCTGGCGCCCACCTATGTGGTTGAGCGAGCCCATAGAGTCCCTACGGGCCGCATAATCCCGGGGGCCCCCCCCCGCCCCTTCTTGGTCCGGTTCCTAAACTACCGTGACAGAGACCGCATACTAAGTGAAGCCCGCAAGCATGACACATTGCTGTATGAAAACACTATGGTCCATCTCTACCCTGACTTTTCTGCGGAGCTGCAGAAAAAGAGGAAGACCTTCAATGATGTGCGGCGGAGACTCCGTGAGAAGGAAATTAAATATTCCATGCTCTATCCCAGCCGACTCCGTGTGCAACATGCCGGATCTGTCAAGTTTTTTGATTCCCCTGACGACGCGGATGCCTGGTTGCTCAGCCTGCGATGAGCCTTCCACCTTGGCACTGTTGGCCACCTGCTTGCTAGACTCCCTGTTCTTCAATTTGTCCCCCCTCTGAGTTGTTCGGTTGGACTGTGAACAGCGGAGACCCCCTGTTTCCCGGATGGTTCCTGACTCTCCTCCACTCCTATACTCCTGGGTTGTTTTATTTTTTCTTTTTCCTTATTTTGCTGTTTTCCCTTTTTGTCCATGTGTCCCTGGAGCTGGGGCTGGCGATAGCCCCTTTTTGCTTTTTGCCACAGGACTGCTGTAACTGGTTCTCGGGACTGCTGAGGCCGTCGGCTGACCTTGCCTCTGGTTAGCCCCCCGGACACTTTTTTCCTGGCCTAGTGCCGGATGACTATTGTCTAGGCTTTTTTCCTAGTCAATAGTGTGCTGTTTTTTCTTGTTTTTGGGATGAAGTCAGCCTGCTGCACGGTTGCTCTCTGGTCGACAGGGGTTTATGTGTGTTCTTGTTTTTTTTTTTCGTTTTTTTCTATTTTTTTTGTTTTTGGCTGCATATCTGTGCTATGTTATGACGTTTTTTATGCAATGTGCTAATTCACTGTGTGATGCTGTTTCACTGTGGGATGCAGTCCGGGCTGTCTGCTTCCCTACTCCTGATACTGAGGGGTGGCGTGGTTGGTTTCTCGCCTGGCCCCTGGCTCCCCTCCTGATGCGCCTATTCCCCTTGCCTGATTGCTCCTCTCTGTGCCATGGCTGACCGCATTAAAGTACTGTCTTGGAATGTGCGTGGCCTCAATAGTAAATTTAAACGTGCTCTTTTATTTAAATATCTCCAGTCCTCTAAGCCGCAGGTGGTCTTCCTCCAGGAGACCCATCTGACGGGGAGTGCTATCCTGGCCCTCCGCAGGCGCTGGGTGTGTCAGGCCTTCCACGCCACCTACTCCAATTATGCAAGGGGGGTCTCGATTTTGGTGCATAGGGCCTTGCCCTGTCATGTTGAGAGGGTCATCACGGACCCCAAGGGTCAATATGTTATTCTGGCTTTTGAGATTGCGGGTAAATTGTTTGTATTTGTCAATGTGTATGTCCCCCCGCCTTTTTCTAGTGCTGTTTTATACCACATCTATGATCGTTTGGCCGAATTCTCGACCCAGCGCATCTTTGTGGCTGGGGATTTTAACAACATCCTGGATAGTGACTTCACTGACTTGGACACCTCGAATCTGAACCGTCAATCCTGCTCGGAGCTGCACACTTGGACCTCGACCTTACAGCTCACGGAACTGTGGAGGTGGAAACACCCGCAGGACCGGTTCTATTCCCACGTGGCCTCGTTGCATCTCTCTGGCTCCCGTATTGATTTAGCGTTCTGCTCTCCCTCAGTCCTGCCGTTTGTGCAATCGGCTAGCTACCTGCCCTCCGGTCTCTCGGATCACTCGCCGCTTGAGATTCAATTGCGGTTGGGGGACCCGGGGGAGCGGGGCGGCTGGAGGTTGGGCAGTGGGTGGCTTCAGAACCAATGGGTGATGGAGGGGATGTCTGGTAAAATTGCCCAATACTGGGAGGTCAACGACCTCACTGCCTCCGCCTTGGTGTGTTGGGTTGCATTCAAGGCCACGGTCCGTGGCGACTATATTTCTGCTATTAAGTCTGCGCGGGTGGAGTGCGCCTCGGTGAGGACGGAATTGGAGGCGGTGGTGACGGAGTCCGATGCTGAGTTTGCCTCGGATCCCTCCTCTGAGGCATACTCCTCCATGGCGCAGGCTCGGAGAGCCCTACACTTTCATGTATCATCGGCTGCTGAGGTGGAGGTGGGTTCGCTACGGGCCAGAATATTTGAGTCCGGGGACAAAAATGGCAGACTTTTGGCCAATCTGTCTGCGGACTCTAGGTTCCAAACGGTGGTCTCGGTTATACAATCTGCTGATGGCAGTGTCCTTCGGGATCCTGCCGATATTCTCTTGGAATTCCGCAACTTCTATGAAGGTGTATATGGGGCGGACCCTCCCCCGCCGGGGGGCAGGGACTTGGGGTCTCTTGGGGAGTTGGCCCTGCCTGCTCTGGCGCCAGAGGACGCCGCTCTCCTGGAGGCAGAGTTCACGCTGGAGGAGGTTGAGCAGGCTATTCGCTCCCTCCCCCCTGGGAAGACCCCTGGTCCTGACGGCCTGCTGGGGGATTGGTATAGAATGTACATTTCTGAACTAGCTCCTAGGCTTTTGAAGACCTACGCCTCCTGCCTAGAAGCGGGGGCTCTCCCGGAGTCTATGTCTCTTGCACACATAGTCTTGATCCTCAAACCCGGGAAAGACCCCACCCTGTGCTCAGCCTACAGGCCCATTTCCCTTCTGAATTATGACCTAAAAATACTTACAAAGCTACTAGCTACCAGGTTGATGAAGGTCCTTCCCTACTTGATCAATATAGATCAGACTGGTTTTATGCCAGGCAAATACACTGATATCAATATACGTAGAGTGTATACACATCTGCAGGTCCCGGCGGAGGCTCAGGGTACACGTGTGATGGTAGCGCTTGATCTAGAAAAGGCGTTTGACTCAGTAGACTGGTCATATATGATGATGGTGCTGGAGACGTTTGGCTTCGGTCTCATCTTCCGTAAATGGGTTGCCATGCTATACGCCCACCCCTGTGCTCAAATTAAGTTGGGGGGAGGCTGTCGCGTCCCTTTTCGATCACGCGGGGCACTCGTCAGGGGTGCCCGCTCTCGCCTGCCTTGTTTTCCTTGGCTGTTGAGCCCATGGCGGCGGCTGTTCGCGGTTCCGGGGCGGTCGGGGGGATCCGGGTGGGGTCCTTGGAGGAAAAGTTAGCACTTTATGCTGATGACATTATCCTGATCCTCCGGGACCCCGGTCAGTCGCTCCGCTCGGCCCTGGATCTGCTGGCGGCCTTCTCCAATCTGGTTCTTGCTCCCTCCTAGACTTCGCCTTACGGTATTGCAGCGACCCTGGACTCGGGGGGGGGGGATTGGCGTGCCCTGACTTTTTCCGGTACTTCGTGGCGGGACTTTTGACACATGCACACAACTGGCTGATCTTGGATACCTCCAATGCTGCGGTGGCCCTGGAGGCGGCCCTGTTGGGCTCCTATGAGGGCTTGCGCAACTTGCTGCTCCGTGGACCGAAAGCTCCGTACCCTCTCACTGTCTCGATGGTGACGGTGATCCGAGCTTGGAAGCTGCAGTCTCCCTATGTCCGGACGGGACCTGGACGCCGCTCCCCGAATTCCCCACTGTGGATGAACCCGGAGCTGCCGGAGTTTTTCTCCATTCCGGATCCCACTGTGTGGGCCTCCAGGGGCATATTGTATCTATCCCATATTTGTAGAGGGAAAACGCTTGCGACATTTGACCAACTGAAAGTATACTTTTCCTTGCCCAATTCCCACTTTTTCAGATACCTGCAGCTTCGCCATGCCTTCCGTAAACAGTTCGGTGACTCTCCCTGCGACTTTACGCTGGCCGATTTGGAAGCCATCCTTCGGAATGACACTTTGAAGAAGCCCCTCTCCACCATATATAGCACCCTACATCCTAGTGTACATTCTGGACTGGAGGCTCTGCAGGCCTTTTGGGTGGCTGAGGCTCCGGGCCTGGATGCGGAGGATTGGGAGGATGTCTGGGACTACCCGTTCCGTCACCTGGTGGCCACCAGGGACCGCCTTGTGCAGTTTAAAATCCTCCATAGGTTTCATCTGACCCCGACCAGGCTGCATAGGGCCTTTCCTGACACACCTGCGACCTGCTGGCGCTGCGGTGCACAGGATCCCACCTATACGCACATGCTTTGGCATTGTTTGCCCTTGGTGGCGTATTGGACTCGGATCCTGGACTTCATTGCTCGAGTGTCAACCATCCGTGTACCCCTAAAGCTGGAATGTTGCATCCTGGGACTTGTAAATGATCTGACCCACTCAGTGGCGACCCGCACTCTTTTAGGTCTTTTGTTGTTCTATGCTAGGAAATTGGTGATTCTCCACTGGCGGAAGCCTGTAGCACCCACCCTCTCCTTATGGAAGTCCCTAGTTAACTCAGTTATAGCGCTCTACAAAGCGACCTATGCTAACAGGGGCTGCCCGCAAAAATTCTCAAAGGTATGGGACATTTGGGTGGACTCTAATGAAACTACTAATGATGCGGAGGGCTCCGCTGGGCCCGCCCAGGGACCCTGATTGAGGTGGCCAATTGCTTCCCCCATGTGCAGGGGACTGTGGACTCTCGTCATCCTCCTGGGTTCCTGGACTCCACCGCAGTGAATGGCTTGTTCCTGCCCTCGGGATCCTTGTGATTTGTGCACTTCCTTCATGTAGTAGCAGCTGGGTGCAGCCCTGTGTTTTTATTTTTTATTTCTTTCATTTTTTTTTTTTCTTTTTTCTGTTTTGTTGTTGTCGAGCCAGGGTATGCCCAGAGGCTCTGTTTTGTACGTTGTTCTGTTTTCAAAACTAATAAAAAGAATTTTCAAAAAAAAAAAAAAATACCGCTCTGTGGCCCAGTCTCTGAAGGGAGGGGATCATGCTCTGCTTCAGTATGTCACAGTACATGGTGGCATTCATGGTTCCCTCAATGAACTGTAGCTCCCCAGTGCCAGCAGCACTCATGCAGCCCCAGACCATGACAATCCCACCACCATGCTTGACTGTAGGCAAGACACACTTGTCTTTGTACTCCTCACCTGGTTGCCGCCACACACGCTTGACACCATCTAAACCAAATAAGTTTATCTTGGTCTCATCAGACCACAGGAAAGGATTCCAGTAATACATGTTCTTAGTCTGCTTGTCTTTAGCAAACTGTTTGCAGGCTTTTTTGTGCATCATCTTTAGAAGAGGCTTCTTTCTGGGATGACAGGCATGCAGACCGATTTCATACAGTGTGTGGCGTATGATCGGAGCACTGAAAGACTGTGGCCATCACTGATTGGACTGATCACATCTGAAACATAAGATTGTTTAGAAATTTGTCTAGTGCCTTGAGATCTAAGATAGACCTCATGTCCCCGTTTGGTTTTGGGCCACTACCAGTTGAGTGTTTACAATAATGAGTCCATAACCTCTGCTCCAATAGCAAATGCAAGGAAAAAGGGAGATGGCTCTGCGGAGGAACCTGAAGGTCCCAAAGAGCCGTACTTCACTTGCCAGGTTTCTGCCGGAGTCATTCTAAAGATGGAGCGAACCACCTCAGAGACTGTTCCAACATCCTCTTGCCCAAGATACTTTCAAAATAAAGTAGCCACAGATGCCTTCCACACTCTGGAGGCGAAAAGCTTACAGCACCTGCTACTCCCGGGTAGTCTCCCATCCAAGCACTAACCAGGCCTGATCCTGCTTAGGCTCTGAGCTCAGCTACTTTCCGGTGGGACCATGGGTCCCAGGCGGCACTTAGAGAGGGGCGGCCCCCGGCCGCCTCTTCTCTTCTAAGCCTATCGCAAAAAAAAAAGGTCCGTGGCTGGCCCGACATGCACTCTGCGCATGCGCCACGGCCGCCGCTTGGCAAAGCCCGTAAATGTTTGGCTATTTCCGGCAATAGCCGAACATGTATTAGCCTTCCCGAGCGGCGGCGCATGCACAGTGTGCATGTCAGGCCCGGCCGCAGACGTGTTGACGTGTGGCGCCGGGCGGCGCCATTTTTAAATTCTAAAGCGCCCTTTAGGAACAGGTAAGTGAGACTGCACACTACCTGTCATAATGCGGGGCTGCAGGCATACTACAGAAGATGCAGTGCTGCGGGCATGGTACATGCCCACAGCACTGCATCTCCTGTAGTATGCCCACAGCCCCGCATTCTCTTGTACCATATCCGTCTCCTGTACCATGCCCACACAGCCCTGCATTCTCATACACCATGCCCACAGCCCTGCATTCTCCTGTACCATGCCCACAGCCCCGCATTCTCCTGTACCATGTCCGCAGCCCCGCATTCTCCTGTACCATGCCGACAGCCCCGCATTCTCCCGTACCATGCCGACAGCCCCGCATTCTCCCGTACCATGCCCGCAGACCCGCATTCTCCTGCACCATGCCCGCAGCCCCGCATTCTCCTGTACCATGCTCGCAGCCCCGCATTCTCCCGTACCATGCCCGCAGACCCGCATTCTTCCGTACCATGCCCGAAGCCCCACATTCTCCCGTACCATGCCCGCAGCCCCGCATTCTCCTGTCCATGCCCACAGCCCCACATTCTCCTGTACCATGCCCGCTGCCCCGCATTCTCCTGTACCATGTCCGCAGCATGCAAAACAGACACAGTGGCTGAGATGTACCTTATACCACTGGTCCATCGGGAGATGTGACCACCGCAAAATTACCACCCAAGTCCACTGGACCTGAGGCTAGTGCACCTGCCTCCCTCAGCTGCCTCTCCCTTCTGGGACCATTTAACTTCTATAATATGTAAATAATGTAGCAACTATATTTGCCAAAACCTAATATGTACTGTATTTCCAAACCATATTGGTCTATCGTTATGCAACCATGTAGGTATGTAAGTACACAGATACGCAGGTATACAAAGATAGTTATTTACAGTAAGTACTCAAAAGTATAAAATTCAATGTAAGTACACATATAAATATAGAATTCAATGCAAGAATGCATGTAAGTATGCAGTTCAATGCAAACAAGCATGTACTTATGCAGTTCAATGCAAGCAGTTCAATGCAAATATGCATGTAAGTATGCAATTCAATGCAAATATGCATATACCATATCTCACAAAAGTGAGTACATCCCTCACATTTTTGTAAATATTTTATTATATCTTTTCATGGGCCAACACTAAAGAAATTACACTTTGCTACAATGTATAGTAGTGAGTGTAAAGCTTGGTCAACAATGTCAATTTGCTGTCCCCTTAAAATAACTCAACACACAGCCATTAATGTCTAAACCGCTGGCAACAAAAGTGAGTACACCCCTAAGTAAAAATGTCCCAATGGGGCCCAATTAGCCATTTTCCCTCCCCGATGTCATGTGACTTGTTAGTGTTACAAGGTCTCAAGTGTGAATGGGGAGCAGGTGTGTTAAATTTGGTGTCATCGCTCATACTGGGCACTGGAGGTTCAACATGCCACCTCATGGCAAAGAACTCTCTAAGGATCTGGAATATTTGCATTGAACTGCATACTTACATTTGTATTTACATTGAACTGCATACTTACATGCATATTTGCATTGAACTGCATACTTACATGTGTATTTACATTGAACTGCATATTTACATGCTTTCTTGCATTGAACTGCATACTTACTTGCATTAAAATGCATACTTATATGCTTACTTGCATTGCTCTGCATACTTACATGCTTACTCGCATTGAACTGCATACTTGCTTGCATTGAACTGCATAAGTACATGCTTGTTTGCATTGAACTGCATACTTACATGCATTCTTGCATTGAATTCTATATTTATATGTGTACTTACATTGAATTTTATACTTTTGAGTACTTACTGTAAATAACTATCTTTGTATACCTGCGTATCTGTGTACTTACATACCTACATGGTTGCATAACGATAGACCAATATGGTTTGGAACTACAGTACATATTAGGTTTTGGCAAATATAGTTGCTACATTATTTACTTATTATAGAAGTTAAATGGTCCCAGAAGGGAGAGGCAGCTGAGGGAGGCAGGTGCACTAGCCTCAGGTCCAGTGGACTTGGGTGGTAATTTTGCGGTGGTCACATCTCCCGATGGACCAGTGGTATAAGGTACATCTCAGCCACTGTGTCTGTTTTGCATGCTGCGGACATGGTACAGGAGAATGTGGGGCTGTGGGCATGGTACAGGAGAATGCGGGGCTGCGGGCATGGTACGGGAGAATGCGGGGCTTCGGGCATGGTACGGAAGAATGCGGGTCTGCGGGCATTGTGCAGGAGAATGCGGGTCTGCGGGCATGGTACGGGAGAATGCGGGGCTGTTGGCATGGTACGGGAGAATGCGGGGCTGTCGGCATGGTACAGGAGAATGCGGGGCTGCGGACATGGTACAGGAGAATGCGGGGCTGTGGGCATGGTACAGGAGAATGAAGGGCTGCGGACATGGTACAGGAGAATGCGGGGCTGCGGGCATGGTACAGGAGAATGTGGGGCTGTGAGCATGGTACGGGAGAATGCGGGGCTGCGAGCATGGTACGGGAGAATGCGGGGCTGCGGGCATGGTGCAGGAGAATGCGGGTCTGCGGGCATGGTACGGAAGAATGCGGGGCTGCGGGTATGGTGCAGGAGAATGCGGGGCTGCGGGCATTGTGCAGGAGAATGCAGGGCTGTGGGCATGGTGTATGAGAATGCAGGGCTGTGTGGGCATGGTACAGGAGACGGATATGGTACAAGAGAATGCGGGGCTGTGGGCATACTACAGGAGATGCAGTGCTGTGGGCATGTACCATGCCCGCAGCACTGCATCTTCTGTAGTATGCCTGCAGCCCCGCATAATGACAGGTAGTGTGCAGTCTCACTTACCTGTTCCTAAAGGGCGCTTTAGAATTTAAAAATGGCGCCGCCCGGCGCCACACGTCAACACGTCCGCGGCCGGCCTGACATGCACACTGTGCATGCGCCGCCGCTCTGGAAAGCTAATACATGTTCGGCTATTGCCAGAAATAGCCAAACATTTACGGGCTTTGCCGAGCGGCGGCGGTGGCGCATGCGCAGAGTGCATGTCGGGCCAGCCGCGGACCTTTTTTTTGCGATAGGCTTAGAAGAGAAGAGGCGGCCGGGGGCCGCCCCTCTCTAAGTGCCGCCTGGGACCCATGGTCCCACCGGGACCCATGGTAGGGCCAGCCCTACCCTGAAAGTAGCTGAGCTCAGAGCCTAAGCAGGATCAGGCCTGGTTAGTGCTTGGATGGGAGACTACCCGGGAGTAGCAGGTGCTGTAAGCTTTTCGCCTCCAGAGTGTGGAAGGCATCTGTGGCTACTTTATTTTGAAAGTATCTTGGGCAAGAGGATGTTGGAACAGTCTCTGAGGTGGTTCGCTCCATCTTTAGAATGACTCCGGCAGAAACCTGGCAAGTGAAGTACGGCTCTTTGGGACCTTCAGGTTCCTCCGCAGAGCCATCTCCCTTTTTCCTTGCATTTGCTATTGGAGCAGAGGTTATGGACTCATTATTGTAAACATTCAACTGGTAGTGGCCCAAAACCAAACGGGGACATGAGGTCTATCTTAGATCTCAAGGCACTAGACAAATTTCTAAACAATCTTATGTTTCAGATGTGATCAGTCCAATCAGTGATGGCCACTCTGCAAGAGGTAGATTTACGGTTTCCATAGTCATCATTGATGTAAATCTTAAGTTTTTGCCAGGCTCATCAAAGGTTTCTGCGATTTGCAGTAGGAAAGTAGCAATTTTCATTTTGCGACACTGAAATTATTCTTTGCTCAGGGATCAGTCGTTTCCAGATTTAAAGCAAAATAAAAAAAGCAAAGGGTATCCTTTGTTATGTCTCTGCAAGAGGAAATTATATCTATGTTGAAGCGGTTCCCCACGGGCAGTTCTACTCCAGGTCTTTTGTAGAGGAACATGAAGGTCCAAGCATTGGCTTGCCAGGGGGCTCAGTCCCCAGGATAGTGCAGACCTCGAATTGGTGTTTGATTGTTCGGAATCCAGAGAAGGGGAAATTTTTCCTTTCAGTAGTATGGAAGATAATAAACCTCTGATGCCAGTCTCTTCAGTTGGGGGCTGGTTTGGAGGTGGCTACAGGTCAGGAGACTTGGTCTCCACAGGAGAGAATACTGCCCACCAAGATCTTGGAACTTCAGGCAGCACATCTTGCTCTGGATTATTTGACGAACTAGTTGCACAGGTTTGTGGTCAGGATTTTAGTCCAGCGATGCCACTGCAGTGGCTCAGGAAAAGGTGAACCACATTCTGTCTGGGGCAGAACAGCATATGCTGCCTTTGTCGATAGTCGCTGAGGACTGGGGAAAAACCCCCTGCCAGTTCTCTATATCTGGAATATGTACTAATAACAGGACAGTGATCCCTGAATCCTGAAATGTTCTTAGCATTCTGCTGGCATTGAGGAACTCTTGAGGTGGATTTACTGAAATGCAGGTTCTACATCAAGTTGGACATGTTGTGACTGGGACCAGAGTGCCACCAGCAATTGGGGTAGAAGAAGAGCATCGGAGCTGGTGGCTCTTTCGTGTAAGGAGCCATTCTTGGTCTTGCATCTTAACATGATCGTCCTCATCCAGCTTTCTTGCCCAGAGTGGTTCTACTTTTCACTTGAATCAGGACAGTTTCTTGCCTTTTTTGTTCCTAGTCCACAGTCAGCAGGGGAAGATTGCTGCATACTCTGAATCTAGTTCGGGCAGTCAGTATTTACTTAACTTGTTGGCACAGGTCAGGAATCCTGGTTTGTGCTGCCGGAAGTGCCCAATAAGGGCAGGCAGCATCCAGGTCAGCTATTTCTCATTGGATCTTCCAGTTAATCAGTCTATGGTTTGAAAGGGCACACCCGTTTCTGGTGAAAGTGCTCTCTACCAGGTGTGTGAGGACATCTTGGGCTATCCGCCATCAGGTGTCAGTAGCTCTGGTTTGCAAGGCCACTACATGGTCTTTGGTTCATACATTCACAGGGTTTTACCAGGTGGATGTCAGAGCCATAGAGGATATTACAGCATATTACAAATGGCAGAGTAGGTCCTGCTCTGGTGGTGGTTTCTGTGATGGTGTCTCCCTCTCCTCATGGGTATTGCTCTGGGATGTCCCAGGTAGTTATGTTTATAGCCTGCTCTGTGTCTCATTATGTACAACAAAGTAAATTGGATTATTTTCTACATACCTGTAAAATCCATTTCTTGGAATACATCATGGGACACAGATATCCCTCCCCTCTTTCTGAGAATTTAATTGATTGCTACAAAACTGAGGTACTTCCTGTATAGGAGGGGTTATATAGGGGAGAACTTCCTTTTTGATCTGCCAGTGTCCATTCACCTATAGGTGGCACATAATCCAGATAGCTATGTTTATAGCCTGCTCCATGTCCCGTGATGTACTCCAAAAAATGGAGTTTACAGGTAAATATGTTGAAAAAATCCAATTATATTGCAGTTTACCAATTCTTAGATGTGGTGGCTGCATTCGTTTTCATTTTTAGGCATTTTTCCCTGTTTTCATCTGGTGATCTGGCCAATAACACACTTCCTGTATTAGAGTGCCCCCACTCTGGATAGATGAACATGGGGGCACAGCAGACAGCAGCATTGCCAGTCTGGGGGGAAGGGGGAAGGGAGTGTTAGATGTAGTAGCAGATATAAATACACTAACAATTGAAGCCAAATGCCATGTAATGTTTTATAATCAAGTTACACAAACCATTTTTTTTCCTTTTAGGACAACAGTTTTACACAAATACATAAATCTGCTTTTTGTAAGCACCCCTGTCAGTGTTAAATAGTTTGCCTTATCCCTGTAAACCAGGGGTCAGCAGCCAGTAGACTGCAGACAGGTGACTGGTAGATCTCGGTCTGGCCTTGCTGACCCACCATTCCAGAGCATCTAAACAGAGTCCAATGTAGAGGGACTACCTGTAAAGTTGGAGCTGTAGGCTGGCTCCTGTCTCATGCAGAGTGATACCAAATGCACTCCACCTCTTATCCTGGCTAGCGGTCTCCAAAGTGGTGGCAGCAGCAGGAAAAAAGAGATCTTCAGGTCACTGTAAAGCAATACACTGGGCATAATAGCATATTGCTGCTTTCACACTGCTGCAGTGTGGTTTACTCAAAACTGAGTTTGTGAAAATCTCCTGAATGCAGGAGTTTTGGTGCGCTTTCAGAAAGTGCATCACACCTACAGAATATCATATAAGTCAATGGCAAAGCACAGCAAACCCAGGAAAGTTGCAGATGCACTGCACTCAAGGTGCAGGTAAACCGTAGCACATCAGTGGGAAAGCAGCCTTCTAGGGGGCTCAGAACAGTAAGGGTTCATTTACATTTGAGTGGATAAAGGTTGTGCACTTCTAAAAATTGTATACATAAACAAACATAATAAATCAGATGCAAATGAAATACAAATTCCAAATGCAAATAACCAAATAAAATTGGTGATGTGAATAAGTTTCTCAAATAAATAAAGATGCTGACTTCTTCAACTTCAAGGAATGTGAGGAAAAGGGGGATGAGTTTCAAGCCCCCCCTTTTCCATATGGGAACACGTGGTCAAAGCACCTCTCAGGTGAGGGTGTGGTCTCTGGGGGGCTTTGTTGCCTGATAGGTGGGATACAAGGAAAGGTCTGGAATGTTCTGGAACCCCTTTGGGAGCTTTTAAAAGAGGGGCTCTGACTGGATTTTAGCGCCAGTCGTCGCCGGAAGGACATGCTGCGGAGCTCAGCGAAAAGAGCGATCTGTGGAACCAGCAGCAATACCTCAAGCAGCGGCATGAAGACGCTACTCAGGCAGTTAATTGAGAGGGCTGAAGCTGCAGGTGGGAGAAGAGGTACCTAAGAGGAGGGAGCTTCGTGAGCAAGGTCAGCAGGAAGGAGCGTCGAGAGGTGCAGCGACGGAGCAAGGGAGGCGGGACCGAAGACAGAGGATCATGAAGAAGCCTTACAGCCCTCCAGCCAGAAGAACAGCAGAGCGGGTGAATACAGTGACATGCGAGAGAAGAAGTGAAGATAGAAGAGAGAAGGTGGAACAGAGTAAAGAGGAGTCCCGCCTTCAGGCGGGGACACGGAGGAAGTCACTCAGGCAACAGGTTAAACAAACAGAGCAGAGAGCAGAATGCCTGAAAGCCGTGGGTTCTATCCCAGGCTCAGGTGAAAGAGCTGACAGGAGAATTGAGGTAAATGAAGAGGCAAATATAGGTAAGGAACAAGAAATTGTAAGTGCTGAGGAGTGTAGCCAATTAAGTGTGCTGTCTTAATTGTCATCTACTTTACTGCAATTAGTCAACAGCCTGTCTGCAGTAGCCCCTTGTAATATTGGTAAACAAAGAAGTGATGAATTAGTTTCAGTGTGTGCGGGTAACAATGGGACAGAGCAGGTGAAAAAAGAAGAGAATTTATTAAGGGATTCACCAGTGTGAATGTCTGTGACACAAGATAATACAGTTATTGATAAGTGTAAAGAATTTATGCCCTGTATACTCTCACCGCTTGGTTTCCATGTCAATATGAGTATTAAAGGAAAGATCTGGCAGGGAGAGTATATAGTGATACTCACTTTGCTTCCAAACCAAAGAGAGTATTATTACAGGATGGAAAATAAAAGTGAAGAAGAAAAAAAAGAAACCTGTGGCCAGATCTTTTAATAACTGGCTTCAAGCATTTGTTCAAGTATTTTGTGCAAGAAATATCCCGAAATTAGTTCGGGATTATGTCAGCATATTGATATAATACTTGAAGAATATAAAAATTTTGGAAGTCTCTCATGGTATTTTTACGTCGAAGGGTTTAGGCAAAAAATGGCCGCTCATTATAACATTAAATGGGGTAATAAGGATGTGGGATGTATTTGTCCCTCAGAGACCCCCGCCACAGCGGTTAAATAATTTAGCACAAAATAGTCATACAAGTACATATAGAAAAGGAGTGTGTTTCTCATTTAATGATATGCAACGTAGGTGGCCAAATTCATGTAGGCTTCGCCACGAATGTGCCTTTTGCGCTGGTCCTTACCCAATAAGTAAGTGTTTTAAAAAATCATCTCAACAACCAGGTAAGGACAATTTTCTTAAAAGCCAGCATGTCAGTGAGAATAGTAAACATGGAGCCATGGCTACGTCAGTACACAGACCAAGTGACGGCTCAACTAATTAGAGAGGGTAGGTTTCAAATAGCCATTTTTGATAGTGCAGGTTGCGAATTGGTAAAGAATTTGAAATCTGTCGAAGAACTACCAGATATTGTTAGAGTTAAATTAGTTAAAGTATTGCAGGAAGGAAGGATAGCGGGCCCATTTAATGAGCCTCCTTTTGTCAATTTTCATTTGTCTACATTAGGTATCATTCCCAAAAAAGAACCAGGTAGTTACAGGCTAATACATCACTTTTTATATCCGCAGAAATGTTCATCAAACGATCAGTTTGGTGAGGATTTGTGCTCAGTGAATTATGCATCATTTGAGGATGCAATGAATAAATTACAAAGGATAGGTCAGGTTGCTTTAATGGCAAAGGCTGATATAAAGTCGGCCTTTAGGCTTCTACCAATTCACCCAGAATGTTTCAACTCTCTTGGTTTTCAATTCGAAGGTAAGTATTTTTTCAATAAATGCTTGCTGATATGATGCCCTATTTCTTGCTCCTACTTTGAGAGTTTCTCATTATTTGTCGAATGGGTAGTTATGAGGGAGGCTAAGTCCAGTAATATGTTACACTACTTGGATGGTTTTTTATTTTTTGGAGAGCATGGGTCTAAGGACTGTGAGATTTTGCTCTACACATTCTTTTATGTATGCAAGAAGTTTGGCATCCCATTGGCACATAAGACGGTTTTTCTTGCAACATGTATTGAATTCCTAGGTATAACAGTAGATTCTATGGCCATGGAATTTAGGCTACCGCAAGAGAAAGTGTGTAGGATTTGTAGTCTTATTCTAAAAAAAATTTGTTCTAAAAAAAAGTTTCTGTCAAAAAACTGCAGCAATTGGTTGGTATGCTGGCGTTTGCGACCAGAGTACTTCCTATGGGGCGTATATTCTCTAGTAGATTATATTTAGCGATAGCAAGTTTTAAGAACCCTTTTGCTCATGTGAGAGTAACGTTGGATATGAAAGAAGATCTATTAGTATTGTATAAGTTTTTAAACAAGTTTAATGGTAGGTCTGCTCTGCTTGGCAGGAAGAATTTGTCCTTGACCAAGATTTTCAGCTATACTCGGATGCTGCAGGATCATTGGGTTTTGGTGTGATTTGGAAAACCCACTGGTGTGCAGACCGGTGGCCTGGAATTTGGAAGAGTAATGGTTAAAAAAATATAGTACTATTAGAGCTATTTCCCATAGTTGTAGCTATGAAATAGGGGGGTCTCAATTTAGGAATAGAAGTATTTTATGCTCTACAGACAACACAGGAGTATTATATGCATTGAATTGCTTATCATATAAATCTAGGCCAGTAATTCCTTTATTAAGGTATTTGGTGTGTAAATGTCTGCGTTTGAATTTATGGATAAAAGTTTGTCATGTTAAAGGTGAAAACAATACAATTGCGGATGCATTATCCAGATTTCATATGGATCGTTTTTTCCAGCTATTCCCGGAAGCAGGTGAGAGAGGATCTTCATGCCCTCAGCAACCATGGGAAATAGTAGGATCATCAAAAGCATTATTAATTCTTTGGCGCCATCTACATGGTCGGGTTACAGGGCAGGGTGGCTGATGTGGCTGTCTTTTTTTAATACGCACAACCAAGGTGTTTTTTCTTTTTCGGAACATTTAGCGTTATTATTTTTGATATATAAAGAGAAGAGGAAGTGATTGGCGCTGCCAGTGTATATGTAGGATTCAATGTGAATATTCTGTATCAGCGTGGTGTGTAAACTGAGAAGGAAAAAATATAGATGTATATATGTATATATATATATATATATATATATATATATATATATAGAGGAAAATAAATTATTAATATATAAATATATAAATAACCTCAATAATATACATAATAAAAGTGTCGAACACGCCTATAATAAATAACCCATAAATTAATAACAGCAATAAACAAGCAATGTATCCAATACCCTATCAAAGATCTAACTGATGTGGATAAAAAGAAGAATGTGTAACCTGTACAGTATATAAATATGAACTTGGCAAATCACTTAAATAAATAGAATAAATATAAATAAACAATAATAAGTGCAGTAAAACATATATACTCGTGCATATGTGCAGTAATGTGCTAAGTGAATATATAAATGGATAGGTGAGATAATAGAAAATCGGCTATATTTGTTAGCCACGGACAATGAGAAAAAGGTGCTAGGTGCTAGTGAATTAATATCTCAAATCGATCAGGACTAAATTAAAAATAATGATACGGATCAGAAACCCATATAGTGCAAGAGTTAAACACTCTTATATGATAAACAGTAGTGATATAAATAGCCGATTGTTAAAAACGATTAAAAAAGTGATTGAAAAAGTGATAGTGACTCCAAATCAATAATAAATAAATCTAGTGTAAATTCGATGGGTGCAATCTGTTTAACCACTTGCCTACAGTGCACTTTCACCCCCTCCCTGCCCAGACCGATTTTCAGCTTTCAGCGCTCTCACACTTTGAATGACAATTACTCAGTCATGCAACACTGTACCCATAAAAAAATTGTGTCCTTTTTTTCACATAAATAGAGCTTTCTTTTGATGGTATTTAATCACTACTGGGTTTTTTATTTTTTGTGCTATAAATAAAAAAAGACTGAAAATATTGTGAAAAAACGCATTTTTCTTTGTTTCTGTCATAAAATTTTGCAAATTAGTCATTTTTCTTCACAAATTTTGGCCAAAATTTATACTGCTACTTATCTTTGGTAAAAATAACCCAAATAAGTGTATATTATTTGGTCTTTGTGAAAGTTATAGAGTCCACAAGTTATGGTGCTAATCATTGAAAATGTATCACACTTGATCACACCTGATGCACTGAAGGCCTATCTAATTTCTTGAGACACTAAAAAGTCAGGAAATACAAATACCCCCCAAATTACCCCTTTTTGGAAAGTAGACATTCCAAGGTATTTAATAAGGGGCATGGTGAGTTTTTTGAAGTTGTAATTTTTTCCCACAACTCTTTGCAAATTTTTTTTTACAAATTGACGTATTAACAGGTTATTTCTCTCACACAGCATATGTATACTTGCAACTATACCCCAAAACACATTCTACTACTCCTCCTGAGTATGGCAATACCACACGTGTGAAACTTTTTCACAGCCTAGCCACATACAGAGGCCTAACATCCAAGTAGCACCGACCGGCATTCTAGGAGCATAAATTACACATATAATTTCCTGACAACCTATCGCACTTTTGAAGGCCCTGGAGCACCAGGACAATGGAAACCCCCATAAAATGACCCAATTTTGGAAAGCAAACGCCCCAACGTATAATTTTTGAGGCATAATGAGTCTTTTGAACGTGTCATTTTTTCCCCATGTTTTTGGAAACTGTGGAAAGAAAATGAAAATGCATTTTTTTACACAAAGTTGTCCATTTATGAAATATTTCCAACACATAGCATGTACATAGCAAAAATTGCACCCCAAAATACATTCTGCTATTCCTCCTGAGTATGGCGATACCACATGTGTAACACTTTTACACAGCCTAGCCACATACAGAGGCCCAACATCCAAGTAGCACTTTACACAAAGTTGTCCATTTATCCACTTTAAGGCTCCATGTACACGGGACGTTAGAACAAACATCCTGCAAAGCTAGATCTGACGCTGGGAAAAAGCAGCTGTTAAACGTGCTTTCAGTAGCTTTTTCCATTTGCGTTATTGCACGTTTGTCCACGTTGCTTTTAGCAGCGTTTTTTCTGCCTCCATTCAAAATCAATGGTTCCCTATGGGAGCCTATTGATTTGAATGGAAGTCGCACCGCAAGTCAGATCAGGATGATCCACTTGCGGCGCGACTTGCACTGTGAGAATCTTGAGGGGGAACTCCACGCCAAAAATGGGAAAAAAACTGCGTGGGGGTCCCCCCCAGGTTCCTAACGAGGCCCTTTGGGTCTGGTATGGAATTTGAGGGTAGCCCCACGCCGAAAAAACGGCGTGGGGTCCCCCCCAAAATCCATACCAGACCCTTATCCGAGCATGCAGCCCGGTAGGGCAGGAAGGGGGAAGGGGACGAGCGAGCGGCCCACCCCCCCTGGACCATACCAGGCCACATGCCCTCAACATGGGGGGGTCGTTGGTGCTTTGGGGCAGGGGGAGCTCTGCACCCCCCACCTCAAAGCACCTTGCCCCATGTTGATGGGGACAAGGGCCTCATCCCCACAACCCTGGCCGGTGGTTGTGGGGGTCTGCGGGCAGGGGGCTCATCGGAATCTGGAAGCCCCCTTTAACAAGGGGGCCCCCCAGATCCCCGATCCCTCCCTAAGTGAATGGGTATGGGGTACACTGTACCCCTACCCATTCACCCCATAAAAGGCAGTGTATGTAAATAACGACAGGAGACGTTTTGGAAAGTTTATTAAAAATCTTTATCTGTTCTTCTCTGCTCTGGTCTTCTCCCTCTCCTGGTCTTCTGGTCTTCTGCTCTTTTGCTGTCCGCTCTTCTGCTCTTTTGCTGTCCGCTCTTCTGCTCTTTTGCCCTAGGCTCTTCTCTTCTTCTTCTTCCTCCGGTCCTCCTCCGACAATGTCTCCGGTGATTATGCCGGTCTCTGGTCTCTGCAGCTTGTTATATAGCCATTGTGGATGTGGCCCCCGATGACGTCATTGGAGGCCCCGCCCCCTCATGTCACATATGACGTCATCTGTGACATGAGGGGGCGGGGCCTCCCAATGAAGAAGAAGAAGAGAAGAGAAGAGCCGAGGGCAAAAGAGCAGAAGAGCGGACAGCAAAAGAGCAGAAGACCAGAAGACCAGGAGAGGGAGAAGACCAGAGCAGAGAAGAACAGATGAAGATTTTTAATAAACTTTCCAAAACGTCTCCTGTCGTTATTTACATACACTGCCTTTTATGGGGTGAATGGGTAGGGGTACAGTGTACCCCATACCCATTCACATAGGGAGGGGTCGGGGGTCTGGGGGCCCCCTTGTTAAAAGGGGCTTCCAGATTCTGATGAGCCCCCTGCCCGCAGACCCCCACAACCACCGGCCAGGGTTGTGGGGATGAGGCCCTTGTCCCTATCAACACGGGGGCAAGGTGCTTTGAGGTGGGGGGTGCAGAGCTCCCCTTGCCCCAAAGCACCAATGACCCCCCATGTTGAGGGCATGTGGCCTGGTATGGTCCGGGGGGGGTGGGGCCGCTCGCTCGTCCCCTTCCCCCTTCCTGCCCTACCGGGCTGCATGCTCGGATAAGGGTCTGGTATGGATTTTGGGGGGGGACCCCACGCTGTTTTTTCGGCGTGGGGCTACCCTCAAATTCCATACCAGACCCAAAGGGCATGGTTAGGAACCTGGGGGGGGGGCCACGCAGTTTTTTTCCCCATTTTTGGCGTGGAGTTCCCCCTCAAGATTCTCACAGTGCAAGTCGCTCCGCAAGTGGGATCATCCTGATCCGACTTGCGGTGCGACTTCCATTCAAATCAATAGGCTCCCATAGGGGACCATTGATTTTGAATGGAAGAAAAAAAACTTATAACGTGGCTGAACATAAGGTTCATCACGTTTGGTCACGTTCGGCCGCGTTTCTGTGTTTGAAACGCCGGGAAACACACGTTCGAACGCAAATAATTGCGTTCCAAGAAACGTCCCTGAACTCAATTGCCTGCAAATGACTGTACACGACCCTGTGTACATGGACAGATAAGATAAAATGTAGATGGGTTCAGGGGCTTCTGAAAAAAACACCCAACTGCTCCGAAACGGCCATTTACAACGTCCCGTGTACATGGAGCCTAAGACTGGGCCTATTTTTGACACTTGGTGTTCACAAGCTAAAATCATTTTTTTTGCAAGAAAACTACTTAGAACCCCAAAACATTATATATATTTTTTTAGCAGAGACCCTAGAGAATAAAATGGAGATCGTTGCAATATTTTTCATCACACCATATTTGCGCAGCAGTCTTCCAAATGCAATTTGGAAATAAGAAAACAGTAAATTTAGCCCAATTTTTTTTCCATTATGTGAAAGATAATGTTACGCCGAGTAATTAGATACCCATATGTCATGCTTCAAAATTGCGCATGCTCACAGAATGGCGCCAAACATTGGTACTTAAAAATCCCCATAGGCAACATTTTAAAAATTTCTGCAGGTTACCAGCTTAGTTACAGAGGAGGTCTAGGGCTCAAATTATTGCTCTCGCTCTAACGATCGCGGCGATACCTCACATCTATGGTTTGAACACTGTTTACATATGTGGGCGGGACTTGCGTATGCGTTCGCTTCTGCGGGCGAGCTAACGCGGACAGGGCGCTTTCATTTTTTTTTCCTATTTATTTTATTTATTATTTTTTTATTTTTACACAGTTTAAAAAAAAAAAATGTTTTGATCATTTCTATATCTATTAGTGCCGGTTCACACTGCCGCGACCACTAAAGTCGCGTCGCTTCCAGTGCGACTTTGGCGCGACTTAGCCTGACTTTGGTGCGACTTCAGCGCGAGACGACTTTTTATTTGGCCAATTACAATATGATGTGTTGTGACCTAATTTCCTTTTCCTGTTTTTTTTTTTACATATTACAAAAAAGTATGGCAGACCAATGTACAGATAGCGTTTATGGGGGAGATGTAGGAGTGGCTGAACTGTGGAATGTCTAGCTTAATGCTAGAAAGTAGATAAGAATGCTAATTGAGGTCACTCACATTGAAGGAAAAACATCTTTTGTCTGTCTGTCCAGAAACTTTAAAAAAAAAAAAAGAGCTTTTTTCATATAATTTTTAAGAAGCACATGCCTCCAAAGACGCCCAAAAAATGCCCGATAAATGCCTGCAAGAAAAAAAGCCAGCCGGAGAGAAGCCGCATTACTGAAATTATAAGAAAAATGCTATTTTTTGGGGGGTTCTGTACATGCTACAGAGCTGAAACTTGACAGGTACACTTTTTAGACCCCCCAGACACTAAATACAAAAAAAGACATGCCTGCCTAAAAAAATGCCCGATAAATGCCTGCAAGAAAAAAAGACACCTGGAAAGACACCGCATTAGTTTTCTACTAAAAACTATAAGAAAAATGTTGTTATTTGGGGGTTCTGTACATGCTACAGAGCTGAAACTTGACAGGTACACATTTTTTAGACCCCCCCGACACTAAATACAAAAAAAGACATGCCTGCCTAAAAAAATGTCCGATAAATGCCTGCAAGAAAAAAAGCCAGCTGGAGAGAAGCTGCATTACTGAAATTATAAGAAAAATGCTATTTTTTGGGGGGTTCTGGACATGCTACAGAGCTGAAACTTGACAGGTAAATTTTTTAGACCCCCCAGACACTAAATACAAAAAAATACATGCCTGACTAAAAAAATGCCCGATAAATGCCTGCAAGAAAAACGGCCAGGTTGACAGAAGACATATTCATGTTTTAATAAAAATTATGCTCTTTTCTTGTTCAATACCATTTTTTTGGAAAGTCGGATGACAATTTGGATCACAAGTCGCTTCAATTAAGATAAGGAGGCGACTCCCATTGAAGTATATGGGACAGGTCGGATTACTGGTCGCCTCAAAGTAGTACCGGACCCTTTTCTGAAGTCGGAGCGACTTCAGTAGTGGCAATTAAGACGGCACTGATTGAATTACATTGCTTTGGTTATGTCAATCGACCTATGGCGACACAAGTCGCCTTGTGAGTCGCCCTAGTGTGAATGGGCACTTACAAGGAATGTTAACAGCCCTTGTAATAGAAATAGGCATGACAGGTCCTCTTTATTGTGAGATCTGGGGTGAAAAAGACCTCACACCTCACAACTACACTAAAAAAGAAAAAAAAATTGTTGAAAAAGGAAAAAAAAAAAAAGCGGCCCTTTAAACCGGTTGCTAGGCAACGACTTTTGACGTAGCTCCGGTCCTCCAAGACCATAGAGTCGAGTGAGGGCCATCTTGCCCTCACTCGAATTCCTGTCTCTGAGGATCCGGGACCGGATAGTTTTCCCCGTTGCCGGCGGGTCCGGTAAGCTGGGAAAACGTCTGGGACGTGGCGGAAGGGGGGGCACTTCTTCCCCTGCACCGTAAGTTTAATTCTGCAGCAAATCCGCCACTGGGACCACCCTTATCTGAAAGCCGACCACTCGCCGTTTAAAAAAATACCGGGGTTATGGCAGCTATCTGCTGCCATAACCCCAGCATTTAGCTTTTAATGGCCAATGTATATAGTCGTTAGGCGGTCGGTAAGTGGTTGCATTTATATAGCAAAAATTGCACCCCAAAATACATTCTATAAAGGAAAGTGTACAGGAATAGTCCGAGTCCATCTCCGATCCACTACTATTAGCGATGTCAAATTCCGAATCCGATTCATATATGGATTCGGATACTGGTGAGAGCTCCCCGGTGCTCTCATCAGTCATGGAGAGGATCTGAAGGGCCTCCTCGCTGCTGTACATCCTTTTTGACATGCTGGCTGTGATGGGCTGTGCGACGGGTGATGGTTGACTGCGGATGATCACTGATGGGTGGCAGGTGACGGTCACTTATGGGGTGACAGATGGCGATGACTGATGGGTTGACAGATGACGATGACTGATGGGGTGACAGGTGACGGTGACTGATGGGGTGACAGGTGACGATGATTGATGGGGTGACAGATGACGATGATTGATGGGGTGACAAGTGACGATGATTGATTGGGTGACAGATGACAATCACTGATGGGGTGACAAGTGACGATGATTGATGGGGTGACAAGTGACGATCACTGATGGGGTGACAAGTGACGATGATTGATGGGGTGACAGATAACGATGACTGATGGGGTGACAGGTGATGGTGATTGATGGGGTGACAGGTGACGGGCGATGGTCACCGATGGGTGACAGGTGACAGGCGATGGTGCACGGCGGTACTGATGGCAGTTTATAGTGTGACAGGAAGTCAGCTAAATCTGGGAATGTAGTCACAGGAAGGAGATACATTTCCACCTGATTGAGAAGTCCATTAATTAATTTAGGGTGTTGGCTACAGAGCTAGCCAGCAGGAAGTTGAAAGGCCTTCACCTGTTCAGAATGAGGGAGTTAAGGCTCTATAATTTGTTCAGAGAAAGTCCTATTGTTTGCTGCCTCCTGTCGCCGTGTAGGCTGGGAGAGGAGGACAGACATACGTGTACCTCCCGACGCCGTGTGGGCATGGGAGAAGGACTGCTGCCGCCTGTCGCCGTGTGGGCTGGGAGAGGGGGACAGTCGGATGTGTGCCTCCCGACAAGCTGGTGAGCATGGGAGAAGACCCCCTACAGCGATGTGAAGCTAAGGAGGGTAACCACGAGTGAAGACGTCTCAAAGGTGAGAAGACAAAGTGTTCCATGTGAAGAATCTGAAGAGTAAAGGATCCTGTTATAAATGAACATGTGTTGATGTGAAAGAAACAAAGGGACATGTTCAATGGACAATGTTTGTGCTGTGTGAAAAGCAAACAAATGGACATTTGAGTGTCTGCTGTAGGATCAGCAGTGTCGGCCCAACAGTAGGTTGGAAAGACTTCTTAGGTAGGTTCCAGCGTGAGAAGGTAGCCGCCCACAGAGGCAAGGATTTATTTTGTCTTTTATTTTATTTTGGCTGTTTTGATGCTTGCAATTGTGTTAAGAAAATTGCATGAATAAATCAGTCTTGTTTTCAACCTCTAATCGGCTATCTCTCTGTGAAAACGCACCCCCAAAGGGGTCATCCACACCCGCCACCGAGCTAATCCCTCACATATGGTGGAGGTATGCAGTGGGCAGAAGCGAAGATCCCTGCAAGGAAGTGCAAATGTTTGATGAACTTTGTCTGGTGCATGAGATTGCACAATCTATGTGTGCAGGAGAGAAGATCCTGACAGAAAAAAAAAAAAAAAAAAAGTGTTTTAAAGAGACAGCGGTCTCAAAATTATTTGATGAACTTTGTTGTGTCTGGTGCAAGTGACTGCACAAACTGTGTGTGCAGGAAAAGAGATCTTGCAAGAGAGAAAAAAACTACATGTGTTAAAGAGACAGTGGTCTGAAAATTTTTTGCTGGACTGTGAAAAATTTGTTTGTGGAGTTATTGAAGATGGGGCGTTCAAAACGCCTGAAAAATGCAAAGATAGATGAAATGAGAGACCGGATTCTATGGATGGAGGGGATGTTACCGTCTGAACCAGCCCCATCCATGCCTAAAGAGAGTCTACTAAAGAGGAAGGTTGTTGTCCCTAGCAACACTGATGAAACTGCTATGGAGACGCAGTGTGCTCAGATGAAAAGTAAGCTCAAAATGGAGGAGATGTTGAAACAACTGATTATATCAAATACAGCTCAACAGCAGGCAAATGCAGCTCAACAGCAGGCAAATGCGGATTTTCAGCGGAGCTTTGCAGCTCAACAAAAGGCTCATCAAGAGAGCATGGCAGGCTGGAAACAGAGACGCCAGCAGCCAATGGAGGCCATCGGTTTGGAGGATACCGAGTATGTGTGCAGGGCTGAGTTGGATGCCTTGCAACGGAAAATGGAAGAAAAGGAACAAGCCTTGGAATTGCTTAAAATGGAGCATAGAAACTTGCAGGAAATGAATGAACTACTCAAGTCTCATGTGTTACAGTGGGAAGAATCCACTGCTCTTCTTTTGGTCGAGTTGCAAAAACGCAGAGAGACTATAATGGAGAAAGATACCATCCTCATGGAAAAGGAAAGTGAAATTCAGACTTTGCAGAAGCAAAGTATGGGTGATATGTTGGAGTTGAGTAATCAGCTGGAAAAAAGTCTTCAGTGTTTGGAAGTTACAAAAATAGACCTGCAGGAGTCGCAGGAACAGAATGTCGCTCTGAAAACGACATTGTCTCTCAGCGACAACGAGAAAAGTGAAAGAGAGGCTAAATTACTGAGTACTGTGTATGAGCTCACCACTTTGAGCAATGTGGTAGATGAATTACGTGCAGACTGTGAAAGTTGGAAAGGTGAAGCCCAACGTTTCCAGCAGCAGTTAAAGGAGAAAGAAGCCTGTGTGGCAGAATTACATTCTTATTCCCAGATGCTAGCCAATGAGGTGAAGGCTCTTATGCAGGGAAAAGGAGATTGTGAACATAAGAGGGAAAAAGTAGAGGCACAGCTTCTGGAATCGCAAGTCAAGGTGTCAGAAGGTGACCGATTGTGTGCTAAGCTGTCAGAGAAGGCAAACCGACTGCAGGTTGAGTTGGACAATGTTACAAATCAGCTTTCTCAAGCAGACAGCAAATCTAGAGAAATTGCGGAAGATTTTTCTATCTTGGAATCGCAGCTGCAAGACACGCAGGAACTCTTACAGGAAGAGAGGTGTCAAAGGCTGAGTTTTAGCACAAAGCTCAAACAAATGGAAGATGAGAAAAATGGCTTCCTGGAACAATTAAAAGAGGAGGCGGAAGAAAAGAAAAACCTATCAGAGCAAGTCGCAACATTGCAAGCTCAGATAGCGGATATGAAAAAACGCATGGAAGAAAGCGTTGGTTCATTACAGTGTGTTGAAGATGTGAAAAAGAAGTTTGATCAGATGCTTGGTGAAGAGAAGACTGTGTCTGCAAAATATGCAGAAGAACGCGCACGTGCAGAAACGGAGGTGCGTGATAACGAGAGCAAAGCCCTGTTCTTGGCTCGCTCTTTGGAGGAAGCTCTAGAGTGTAAGGCTGAACTAGAAAGTGTTAAACAGCTGCGTACAGAAATGGAAGAATTGGTCCGCTCCAAGGATGATGTTGTGAAAAGAGTTCAGGAGCTAGAAAAGTCTAAGCGAGCCTTAGAACAGCAAGTAGAAGAGATGAAGATTCCGTTGCAGGAACTGGAAGAGGAATTCCAGGCAACAGAGGATCTGTCCCAAAGAGGGGATAGTGTGCCTGATGCAGTTTTTAAAAGGATCAGTGTTTTGGGGTCTGTCCTGAGTGAGCCTCAGAAATGTGATGACACGTGGCTTGAATCACCCCTTTGGAATAAACCGTTCCTTCAAAAACTTCAAGCATTGGAAAATGTATCATTAGAACTTCAGCAAATAAAGGAGTTGTGTAAGAAATGTGATGATTTCTCAGTTCAGGCTGAAAACCTAGTGGAGAAAACTAAAGCGGAGAAAACTAAAGCAAGTGATATAAATCTGGGAGGAAAAAGCAAACGCCACCTAGTGGAGAAAACTAAGGCTGTTGGTGAAAACGTGAAGCAAATGAATTTCAAGTGCCTTTCAGAGAATATTTCTAAAATGAAACTGGTGAAAGACGGGTGGCAGAAGTTTGATCGTGATCTTGAGATGCATTCCATGTGGAATTCAGATAGAGAAAAAGAACTAGGTGACCTTGAGCGGTCAAATAGTTCAGCAGAAAGTGCATTGAAGAAACCTGTAAAAGAATGTGTTGCAGTTCCATGCTTCTTCACTGATGCAGAGAGGAGGTCTATAATGGATACCACCCAGATCGCTGGGTTCAACTGTGTTGTTGCCTTTGACCCCTATGTTGGTGGAAGGAAAGTTGATGATGTTCTGGTTGGCTACTTCTGTGAAGAGTTTGGCAAGAAATATAAACTGAATATCAAATCAAGTAGTAGGCCTTTACTGCGACTCGCTCAGGAGGGCGAAAAGTTTAAGAAGTTGATGAGTGCAAATGCTTCAGATCTGCCTATGAATATGAAATGTTTGAATGATATTGATATCTCTGGGAAAAGGAACAGGGGTCACTTTGAAGAAATGTGTGACAGCCTGTTGTCTCAATTGGAAAATCCTCTGCACAGCATCTTAGAGCAAGCAAAGCTCAAGAAGGAAGATCATTCCCTTTTACAACAAAAAGTCAATGATTGTGTACAGATGTATGGAGAGGCAACTCAAGTCACAGAGGGATGTCAAGAGTCCCTACTTGGAACAAAGCTTAGTGAAGCAAAGGTTCTCAAAGTTTTGTGGAAAACATTTATGGATTGCAGAGAGAGGCGTCTTAAGAATGTTGAAGACATTAAGACTAGCCCAATTGAGTTGCCTATGGATCACGGTCCTCCATGGTGGATTGGACAGACGGTTATGAGGGACAAGCTGTCTGACATTTATGAGAGAGCTGTCAATGAAGATGACAGAAACGAGAAGGAGCAAAATGATGCCAAAAATGCAGTTGAAGAATGTGTATATGAGATGAGAGACAAACTGTGTGGCATTTATGAGAAATCCGTCAATGAAGATGACAAAACAGTTTCATCCGGAAGCTTGAGGATAATAGGAGGCTTATCAGTGAGTCAGCAGTGCCTGACACATGCGTGCCTGGAAATATGTGTCCCAACCCTAGGGTTGAAACAAGAGGGGGGGGTATGTGACAGGAAGTCAGCTAAATCTGGGAATGTAGTCACAGGAAGGAGATACATTTCCACCTGATTGAGAAGTCCATTAATTAATTTAGGGTGTTGGCTACAGAGCTAGCCAGCAGGAAGTTGAAAGGCCTTCACCTGTTCAGAATGAGGGAGTTAAGGCTCTATAATTTGTTCAGAGAAAGTCCTATTGTTTGCTGCCTCCTGTCGCCGTGTAGGCTGGGAGAGGAGGACAGACATACGTGTACCTCCCGACGCCATGTGGGCATGGGAGAAGGACTGCTGCCGCCTGTCGCCGTGTGGGCTGGGAGAGGGGGACAGTCGGATGTGTGCCTCCCGACAAGCTGGTGAGCATGGGAGAAGACCCCCTACAGCGATGTGAAGCTAAGGAGGGTAACCACGAGTGAAGACGTCTCAAAGGTGAGAAGACAAAGTGTTCCATGTGAAGAATCTGAAGAGTAAAGGATCCTGTTATAAATGAACATGTGTTGATGTGAAAGAAACAAAGGGACATGTTCAATGGACAATGTTTGTGCTGTGTGAAAAGCAAACAAATGGACATTTGAGTGTCTGCTGTAGGATCAGCAGTGTCGGCCCAACAGTAGGTTGGAAAGACTTCTTAGGTAGGTTCCAGCGTGAGAAGGTAGCCGCCCACAGAGGCAAGGATTTATTTTGTCTTTTATTTTATTTTGGCTGTTTTGATGCTTGCAATTGTGTTAAGAAAATTGCATGAATAAATCAGTCTTGTTTTCAACCTCTAATCGGCTATCTCTCTGTGAAAACGCACCCCCAAAGGGGTCATCCACACCCGCCACCGAGCTAATCCCTCACAATAGTGACAGGTGCACTTTAGGCTATGTTCACATGTGAGCGTAGCGATTGCGGGCAGAATCACCGCGATTCTTCCCGCGATCCAGAAATCATTGCAAATCGCGGGACCCCTGTGCGTTGCCCGTGATTTGCAATAGCACCCCAAACGCCGTGCGATGTTGCCGCGATTTCCGCCTGCCGAATCGCGGTAACATTGCGCAAACAACGCATGACGCCCCAAAGAAGCTCTTGTACCTTTTGTGGGCGTCATGCGTTGTTTGCGCAATGTTACCGCTATTCGGCAGGCGGAAATTCGCTGCAACATCGCACAGCGTTTGGGGTGCTATTGCAAATCATGGGCAACGCATAGGCGCCCCGCGATTTGCAATGATTTCCGGATCGCGGGCATAATCGCGGTGATTCTGCCCGCGATCGCTAAGCTCATATGTGAACGTAGCCTTATGGGTGGCAATTTCTGGGCACTGATGAGGTGACTGTTGGGTGACAGGTACAATTGGGGGAGGCTATTTCCGGAACACCGTGCGTTCCACCCTCTGGATATGCGTCTCAAGCTGACGGACCAAGGAAGGCGGAAGTGATGTGGTTCAGCCTTCCTTGGTCCGTCAGCTTGAGACGCATATCCGGCGGATGGAACGCACGGCGTTCCCGGAAATACACCGCTAGAGAGGAACTTGCGGCTCCTAAGCCAGACGGATGCGCTTTCACTGCATTTTTTTATGTGAGTACCTGTTTTTATGATATAGAATAAAAGTTTTGCAAACGATTCTTCACTATAAGCGGCACTTTTCCCATACATGTCCTGGAATGGTCTTTTGGGATTCCCTTTGTGGAGCAATGATGCCAGTGTAAGCTTGCTACTGTTTACACGGAGAGTGACCTGGGCAGTTGAAACCATCTAAGGAGGATCAGGGACTGGACCCCTGCTGCACGGGAGTGATCCCTAGTATCGATCTGCGTTTTACCCCTGTGGGGGGACTTGTTTCTGGCAAGCGCGGGATCTACTGGAAGGGGAGCACCTGATTCCTCACTTATATATACCCACTCCGTGTCACTCCGGATAAGAACACTTTGATTTATCTGTGGACTTTCACATTTATAATTTTTTGGGGACTTTCTGTACATTGTTTTTTCAGTAATTTTATAACTAATTAATTATTAATCAAACAATTTTTACACATTTTTAATGAATTTTTTCCTTTATTGATATATAATTTTTGTATTCTTTCACTGCTTAAACAGATTGCACCCATCGGATTTACACTAGATTTATTAATTATTGATTTGGAGTCACTATCACTTTTTCAATCACTTTTTAATCGTTTTTAACAATCGGCTATTTATATCACTACTGTTTATCATATAAGAGTGTTTAACTCTTGCACTATATGGGTTTCTGATCTGTCTCATTATTTTTAATTTAGTCCTGATCGATTTGAGATATTAATTCACTAGCACCTAGCACCTTTTTCTCATTGTCCGTGGCTAACAAATATAGCCGATTTTCTATTATCTCACCTATCCATTTATATATTCACTTAGCACATTACTGCACATATTGCACAAGTATATATGTTTTACTGCACTTATTATTGTTTATTTATAGTTATTCTATTTATTTAAGTGATTTGCCAAGTTCATATTTATGTACTGTACAGGTTACACATTCTTCTTTTTATCCACATCAGTTAGATCTTTTATAGGATATTGAATACATTGCTTATTTATTGCTGTTATTAATTTATGGGTTATTTATTATAGGCGTGTTCGACACTTTTATTATGTATATTATTGAGGTTATTTATATATTTATATATTAATAATTTATTTTCCTCTATATATATATATACATATATACATCTATATTTTTTCCTTCTCAGTTTACACACCACGCTGATACAGAATATTCACATTGAATCCTACATATACACTGGCAGCGCCAATCACTTCCTCTTCTCTTTATATATCCATTATATAACCCCTCTCAGGGTTATATTTTGAAGTGGGCTGCAGCCAACCTCTCTAATATCTCCTTACACATATATTTTTCTCCATTTCTTTATTTGTTATCCTAAGCGCGGATTCTCCTAGTTTTTTATCTTTGTTATTATTTTTGAGCGTGCTTATGGAGAAGGGTTATTCCTGCTCGCATATTAATACGGTATTATCGGGAGTATCCTTTTTCTTAAAGTTGTATGCTTTTCCATCACTATTTAATTTGTTGTCAATACGTTAGGCGATGAAGGGGTATAAGAGAAGAAAATTCTCCATGGATAAGAGGAGACCTATTACCATTCCGATTTTGGGTGAATTATGTTATAGCTTGAACACGGTTTGTTATTCTTTGTATGGGTCAGATATGTTCAGAGTGGCATTTGCAGTCTATTTTTATGCTGCCCTGAGGGTATCTGAATTAGTACCAAAGAACCCGAAAAGAAAAATGGGTTTAAAATTTCAGGGTGTTTTGACTGCATCGGAGAATATTGAGATATTTTTTGAGGCAGTCTAAGATAGACCAAATGGGTAGGGGTACTTGGATTCCGCTGGCAGCGTGCTCCAATAGCATTGTTTGCCCAGTAAAATTTGGTAAATGTTTATCTTAGAATCAGGTCACCAGTAGAAGGTTTTTTTGTTTGTGCATGAGAATGGTTTACCTTTAACAATTTATCAATTTCAATCGGTTCTTTGTAAGGCTTTAAAAGTTTCTTATTTAGATGATGTAGCTATATCCTTGCGTTCTTTCCGTATTGGTGCAGCCACCGAGGCTGCCAGTTTGGGTTTAAATGCAGTTAAGATAAAGAAAATAGGTAGATGGAGATCAGATGTATTTAAATGATATGTGAGTGGGGCGGAGCCGGCAGCCGGAGCGGATGGCTGAGTGATTTCACCGCTCTGCCACAACGGGTCTTATTAAGCCTTACCGAGCGACATCACCGCATCTCCACCCGGTCGGAATCCTTCCTAACGGTGCCAGGAACCGACATGTCCACCATGGGGAAAAGGAAGCAAGGGACAAGTCGAAAAAGCTAACGGAGTTCTTCAGCCCTGCTTCAGGCCGTGCCAGCCAAGATGGCGCCGGCGCCAGATCCAGCACTCCCGCCACACACAGAGGAGGATCGAGCCGCTCTGCCGCATCGCTCCAGGAGGCCAGTGAGTCTTAAGACTACCCCCTTCCCCAGCTAGCATCCCCTTTCACCAGCCCACTTAAGCAAAAGAGAAGGCTCACAGGGGACAGTGAAGACAGGGAGCAGGATGGCCATGATGAGGTGGAGGGGGAGGCCATGGAGCAAACAATTTATTATGGCCAGCAACTAGATGCCTACCCCACTACTGGACAGGCTATTACTGACACAGCCATGAAGGATATGATGAGGACACTGAGAGGGGCCTTACAGCAAGATATGGTAGCTTTCATGAGGTCAACCAACAGAGAAATTGCTTCACTTGGAGACAAAGTGAATTATACTGAGAATAAGCTGGGAGAATTTACAGGAGCACACAATGATCTAGTTGATGCTCATTTTAAGTTGGAGGAGGAACTCAAACACTTCAAACTGAAAGTGGCAGATTTGGAGGACAGAGCACGCAGAAATAACATTAAATTCTGGGGGATCCCAGAATCGGTGAAACCGGTGGAGCTCTCCTCCTTCATTCAACAACTCATGCATACTGCTCTCCCCACTCTCACTCCTGCAGACCTCCTCATTGACAGGGGTCATAGATTGCCAAAGCCGTCTCATATGCCTGAAGCAGTCCCCAGGGATGTCATTGCCCGCTTACATTTCTTCCATGTAAAGGATCAGTTAATGCGCTTCTCAAGACAACACCCTGCTCTCCCGCGTTCCATATGCTGGGGTATCACTGTTTACAGCAGTGGCGGCCGGCCCATAGGGGGCGCAGGGGCGCCGCCCCCCCCCCCCAAAAAAAAAGAAAAAGAAAAAAAAAAAGATTAAACAAAAAAAAAAAAATTTTTGCCCACAAGGGGCGCCCGCCTCATTGGTGCCTATGGGGGGTGGGGTTTTCCACCCACAGAGGCGCCGAGAGGCGGCCTTCTGGGGCGTAACTGTAGCGCAGAGCACTGCGCTACACCCACCCCCCTTTTGGAGCCCACTACATTGGTGCCTATGGGGGGTGGGGTTTTCCACCCGCAGAGGCGCCAAATGGCAGCCTTCTGGGGCGTAACTGTAGCGCAGAGCACGGCGCTACACCACCCCCCTTTTGTGATGTCTTGGATCATGATTGGTCCAGACTCCAGCCTGGACCAATCATGATTAAGGACATCCATGCTGACCTCGTTGGGGGCGGTGCCGGTGCGTGCATCAGTCACTCAACGTCACCGCCCGGTCAGCTTCCCGCCGCCGCAGAAGAGGAGTCGCGAGGAGGGGAGAAGCCACCGCCGGGAGCTGAGCAGAAGAGGACGGACGTCGGAGTCGCGAGGAGGGGGAGAAGCCGCCGCCGGGAGCCGAGCCGTCGCCAGGTAAGTGTCTCAGCCAGGGAAGTGCTGACTCGTCACCTGTGCCATGCCTATTCCATCACCTGTGCCATGCCTGTACCATCTGTGCCATGCCTATTCCATCACCTGTGCCATGCATATACCATCATCTGTGCCATGCCTATTCTATCACCTGTGCCATGCCTGTACCATCTGTGCCATGCCTATTCCATCACCTGTGCCATGCATATACCATCACCTGTGCCATGCCTGTACCATCTGTGCCATGCCTATACCATCACCTGTGCCATGCATATACCATCACCTGTGCCATGCCTATTCTATCACCTGTGCCATGCCTGTACCATCTGTGCCATGCCTATTCCATCACCTGTGCCATGACCTTACCATCACCTGTGCCATGCCTATTCCATCACCTGTGCCATGCCTGTACCATCTGTGCCATGCATATTCCATCACCTGTGCCATGCCTATACCACCTGTGCCATGCCTATTCCATCACCTGTGCCATGCCTGTACCATCTGTGCACTGCCTATACCATCACCTGTGCCATGCCTGTATCATCTGTGCCATGCCTATTCCATCACCTGTGCCATGCCTATACCATCATCTGTGCCATGCCTATTCTATCACCTGTGCCATGCCTATACCATCAGTGCCATGCCTATTCCATCACCTGTGCCATGACCTTACCATCACCCGTGCCATGCCTATTCCATCACCTGTGCCATGCCTGTACCATCTGTGCCGTGCCTATTCCATCACCTGTGCCATGCCTGTACCATCTGTGCCCTGCCTATACCATCACCTGTGCCATGCCTGTACCATCTGTGCCATGCCTATTCCATCACCTGTGCCATGCCTATACCATCTGTGCCATGCCTATTCCATCACCTGTGCCATGCCTGTACCATCACCTGTGCCATGCCTGTACCATCACCTGTGCAATGCCTATTCCATCACTTGTGCCATGCCTATTCCATCACCTGTGCCATGCCTATACCATCACCTGTGCCATGCCTATTCCATCACCTGTGCCATGCCTATACCATCATCTGTGCCATGCCTATTCCATCACCTGTGCCATGCCTATACCATCTGTGCCATGCCTATACCATCACCTGTGCCATGCCTATACCATCACCTGTGCCATGCCTATACCATCACCTGTGCCATGACTATTCCATCACCTGTGCCATGCCTATACCATCACCTGTGCCATGCCTTCACCATCACCTGTGCCATGCCTTCACCATCACCTGTGCCATGCCTGTACCATCACCTGTGCCATGCCTGTACAATCACCTGTGCAATGCCTATTCCATCACTTGTGCCATGCCTATTCCATCACCTGTGCCATGCCTATACCATCACCTGTGCCATGCCTATACCATCACCTGTGCCATGCCTATACCATCACCTGTGCCATGCCTATACCATCATCTGTGCCATGCCTGTGCCATGCCTGTACCATCACCTGTGCCATGCCTATACCATCTGTGCCATGCCTGTACCATGACCTCAAAGTCACGCAATTTTTACTGCGTTTTTGCCGCAAAGCAATGCCAATTACATTTTTCTTTTTGAGTACCAGCCGCCACTGGATAACAGATCTCTCAAAGGCTACCCTCTCAGCCAGGCATAACTTAGTACCAATTACCAAAATACTCAGGAATCACAAAATCCTGTATAAATGGTGTTTCCCTGCTAAAATAACCGTCACAGTTAACAACGTATCCCATACCATCTCCTCGCTGGCCAAAGGCCTGGAACTCCTCAGACAATGGGGCTATCTTCCTCCTGAAGGCGACGGGGGTGCTGTCATTCCTCAGGGGCACTCACGTCGTGCCTCCAACTCCCATGCAGCAGCTACAGGAACTTGAAGTATTGCTTCCTGATCTCACCTTTCAGATAAGCGTTTCTACCGACCGGAGTTTAACGCACCCGTTGTGCGGTTCACATGACTTTGATTCCCCCAATGCCTTTGTGCGGGATCGCCCGCATCCTTGTTGGAACTCTTTTGTTTTACCTACCTGCCTATTTTTGTTCTGACTGTCTTGAATTTTTCCAGGTATTCAGTCTCTCAGGAGTAACCCTCTACTACACCCCATCCTTTCCTGGAACCAGATTGTTCTGTTACCCTCCCTACCCCGCTTCCCTTCTTCCCTCCAGGAGGTATTTATGCACCTTCTTCCACCGCCATGGTCATTAGACTGATGTCCCTTAATGCCAGGGGTCTTAACAGCCCTTACAAGCAGAGAAGCCTCTGGAAATCAGCACTGCACCACGGATGTGATATCATTTGTATTCAGGAAACCCATTTTGCAGGTAACAAAGCACCTGCCTGCACCCACCCTAAGTTCCCCCACATTTTTTCAGCCAACAACTCTTCCAAAAGGAATGGAGTTCTTATAGCCTTTAGAGACACGCTAACCTTTCAGTTGCTACATAGGGCGGACGATACTCATGGCAGGACTCTCCTACTAATAGCGGAAATCAATAATACTGTGTATACCATCGTAAACATTTATGCCCCTAATAGGCATCCTCTGAAATTTTTGCGAAAAACATTTTTATGGGCTAAAAGACAAGCTAAGGGTCGTTTAATATTTTGTGGAGATTTTAATGTTGTTATGAATGCTGAACTGGATTGTTCCTCAGTGGGGCCGAGACGCAGGCCGAATTTGGGCCCTCTTTGTGTAGAAGAAGAATTGTTTGATCCCTGGCGGTGTCTCCGCACCACTGAGAGAGATTACTAATTTTTCTCAGCATTCCATGGCAGCTATTCTAGGATTGACTTGTTTTTGATGGACAAATATCTACTGCAGAAGGTTGTTAAAGCAGACATTCATTCTATCACATGGTTGGACCATGCTCCTATCACTATGGATATAATGGATGGCTCCAATAAACACCATGCTCCACTCTGGCGCAATGATACTTTTGTTTTAGCCCACCCGGAGTACAGTGCAGAACTTAAAAGTAAAATTGCAGAATATTTTGATATTAATGCTACTGGTATGACCTCCCCTGAGGTGGTTTGGTGTGCCCATAAGGCGGTAGCTAGGGGCCTCCTGATTCAGCAGATGGCTAGGGATAGGAAGAAGAGAGCAGCTCACATCACCAAGTTGCAGTCTCAAATAGCAGAGTTGGAACAACTCCATAAATCAGGGAGGGCGACCTCTCCTACTATTTTGACCAAACTTAGAAACATAGAAACATAGAATGTGTCGGCAGATAAGAACCATTTGGCCCATCTAGTCTGCCCAATATATCTGAATCCTATGAATAGTCCCTGGCCCTTTCTTATATGAAGGATAGCCTTATGCCTATCCCATGCATGCTTAAACTCCTTCACTGTATTTGCAGCTACCACTTCTGCAGGAAGGTTATTCCATGCATCCACTACTCTCTCAGTAAAGTAATACTTCCTCATATTACTTTTAAACCTTTGCCCCTCTAATTTAAAACTGTGTCCTCTTGTGGTAGTTTTTCTTCTTTTAAATATGCTCTCCTCCTTTACCGAGTTGATTCCCTTTATGTATTTAAAAGTTTCTATCATATCCCCTCTGTCTCTTCTTTCTTCCAAGCTATACATGTTAAGGTCCTTTATCCTTTCCTGGTAAGTTTTTTCCTGCAATCCATGTACTAGTTTAGTAGCTCTTCTTTGAACTCTCTCTAGAGTATCTATATCCTTCTGGAGATATGGCCTCCAGTACTGCGCACAATACTCCAAGTGAGGTCTCACCAGTGTTCTGTACAGCGGCATAAGCACTTCTCTCTTTCTACTGCTTATACCTCTCCCTATACATCCAAGCATTCTGCTGGCATTTCGTGCTGCTCTATTACATTGTCTTCCCACCTTTAAGTCTTCTAACTTACGGAGCGACCTCAGGACTACACTTTTACGTGACCATGATGTATTTTTCAAGCGGTTAAAACTGAACTGGTACTCTCAAAGCAATAAAGCCTCCCAGCTTAGAAAAAAAAGAAACGGGTTAAATCTAATATCCCTCTGATTAAACATCATAGCACGGGTCAAATTTTCAAAAATCTTAAGGATGTAGCTATCGTCTTTAGGGACTATTATAGCTCATTGTACAACCTTAAAGATGATCCTGCCACATACGCTCCTACTGACCTTGACATTGACCATTTTCTGTCCACACTTTCTTTGCCCTCATTAGATGAGGCATCTCTGGAAATCCTGAACAAACCCTTTTCCCAAGAAGAAATACAAAGGGTAATCTACTCCCTTCCATTACATAAATCCCCGGGGACGGATGGATTTTCAGCAGAATATTACAAACTGATGGCCCCCACGATTGTTCCCCATCTTGTTCCTCTCTTTAATTCAGCCCCCTTGAATAACAATTTTCCCCAGGAAATGCTCCAGGCCACGGTAGTCACCATACCTAAACCGGGAAAAAACGACTGACTCCCCCCTTAACTTCAGACTTATTTCTTTACTTAACGTGTACCTGAAGATATATGCGAAGGTGATGGCAAACAGACTTTTACTTTGTACGCCCTATTTGCTAGGATTGTATCAAGTGGGATTTGTGAAAGGCAGGCAAGCGACAGATGGCACCCGTCGCATGATTGACCTTTTAAAATTTGTTGAGGAACACCCTACGCCAACGGCCTTTTTGGCACTAGATGCCGAAAAGGCCTTTGATAGGATGCATTGGGGTTACCTGTCCAAAGCTCTAGCTCGGTTTGGGTTTCATGGATTCATTCACTCAGCCATTATGACCCTCTATACTAACCCCTCAGCTAAAGTCCTCACTGATGGGATCCTATCAGACTCTTTTGCCCGCACAAATGGCACACGCCAGGGGTGTCCCCTTTCCCCCATCGTTTTTTCATTGGCAATAGAACCCCTTGCGGAAGCTATTAGATCCAATCCTTGCATTCGAGGTATACAAGTTGGTCAAACTGAGCACAAACTAGGACTTTTTGCTGATGACATCATTCTGACCCTGACTGACCCGAATGCGTCGATACATGAACTGCAATCAGTTATTCAACTATTCGGTCGCATATCTTACTATAAAGTTAACACCTCCAAGTGCTATGCTCTTCCGGTCTCTATCTTGTCTGCTGAAATCAATTCCCTTAAGGGTATTTTTCCATGCAACTGGGAGGCTCCCTCCATAACTTATCTGGGCATCCAACTTACCTCACCGGTTGCAAAACTGTATGATTGTAATATGTTGCCGCTATTAGATCGTATAGTGGAGGAGTTCTCCCAAATCAGGAAGGTGCACCTTTCCTGGCTGGGCAGAATTGCTGCATACAGAATGCAGGTACTGCCGAAACTGTTGTACTTTTTCAGGACGCTCCCCGTCCCCATCCCCCAGTTATTCTTCAATAAACTAGCTTCCCAGTTGAGAAAGTTTATCTGGGATGGGAGACCCCCTAGAATTGCACTCTCCACTCTATACAAACCCTATAAATTAGGAGGGGTGGGACTCCCTAATGCACAAGCTTATTACCGAGCAGCGGTCCTATCTCAAGCTCGCTATTGGTTTGTACATCAGGAAGATAACCTGTTGAACCAGATTGAGAAACAAGTCTCCCCTGGACAGAATCTGCATGCTTTAACATTTGCACCCACTTTGCTCCACAAAATTATCCCACGATTCAAGCCACGTTACAAGTGTGGACCCATCTCTTCGGACAAAAATTCCAAGATGAGGAATGTGTCACGCTCACTACCCCACTTGCAGTCTATGATTTGCTCATACCAGGAATCTCAAACCTGAATTGGAGGAGACGTGGTTACAACTTCTCCAATCTACTGATCCAGCCCCATTCCGCCCTTGAAAGGTTGACTAACTTCCAAATTACAGCATATCAGAAAGCTCATGCTTCAGTGATCCCCCCAATGCCAAAAAAACTCTGGGAATTCCTTACTGCCAAGTCCACTCCTAACGTTAAAGGTATCTCACTCTTCTATAAATTTTATAATTATCAGCCGCTGCTCCGTAAATCCCCCACTATCCTTAAATGGGAGGGTGAGCTGGGCCAGTCCTTCTCTGTTTATCAATGGATGAGAGCATTTCAGGCCAGTTGATCATCCTCTGCATGTGTGGACCATTGGGACAACTCCCAGAAGTTGTTTCACAGGTATTATATCACACCAGCTAGACTCCATGCTATGGATAGGAAATGCTCCCCCCTCTGCTGGCGTGAATGTCACAAAAGGGGTAACCTTTTACATGTATTCTGGGGTTGTCCAATGGTCCGGACACTTTGGGAGGAAGTCTTTGGCTGGGCCTCTCAGCTATTGGAAGTAACATGTGCACCCTCCCCAGCTTTAGCCTTGTTGGGGCTAGGCCTGGATTCCTTTCCACCTGGCCCCCGGAAGGTGTTGGTGCATATTTTAATTGCCACAAGAATAGCAATAGCAGCCAAATGGAGGTCTACCGACCCCCCGAACCTGGCCATTATCAAACATAGAGTTGCTAACCAGTTCATAATGGAAAAAATGCTCGCCTTCAAACACAGGAAAGTAGAAACATTTAAGAAACAGTGGCATTCTTGGATTATACAATCCCCTGACTTAATTTGAACTTACCTCTCTTGACATAATACTTTAACTCTCTATCTCCATCTGCATACTACAATGCTCTGGTGGCAGACCCCCGTTCCCTTCCCTACCTCTTCCCCCGTTCCCCTATCTTTAGTTTTCTGTTTCTTTTAATGGCTACCCCTCATTAGCAACCCTCTAGGACTCATGCTAGGGAAACACACACAGGTAGTGGCGACACCTGGGTTTTGAGAATCTATGCAGGTGACGGCACCCTCACAGTATGCACCCAATCGGGGTAAGGGTCCGGGAACCATGAATGCTGCACTAATCCCTACTTTGAGTCTGGTCTTGGACGAGTGCACTGCATATGACTTTATATTTGTTTACATATGAATATGTTAAACGAGCGTTGTACCATTTACTGTTTGTCCTTCAATTGGCAGTGTGCGTGTACCTCTGCTTTTCATGTTTTCATGTATTGTTATTCTATTTTATTTCTTCAAAAAAAATTTATTTACAAAAAAAAAAAAAAGATATGTGAGACCTAACAATATCTTTTGACTCGTCTAGGTGTGAACCGGATAGTATGGATAATCGGCCACTCTTATATATTCTGGGCGCAAAGAGGAGCATCCGCCAGAAGCTATACGGAGTCACTTGGTTTGAATGATAGACTGTTCTCTATTTATTGGCATGGCATAAGGGGTATGGTTTGGGGCAATCTTTTGGGTGAGCTGGGTGTTATGGCATATAGGCATCCCCATCCGAATGTACTGATAGTGCATCTGGGTGGGAATGACGTCAGGCATCAAAAAACATTCATTGATGTTCCAAATGAAGCACTGCTTCGGGACCACTAAGGCGCTATATCCCAGCTCGGTCGTGGTTTTCTCCGAAATCATACCCAGGTTACAGTGGTTAGGGCCTGCCACATTTCACTCTTTTGAAAAAATTAGGAAGAGGATTAATAGAGTCATGGAAAAATTCATGTCTTTGGGTTATGGGTTCACTTTTAGGCATTTAAGGGTTGTATAGGAGGGATGGAATTCATTTGTCCGATATTGGCTTAGATATATTCAATAGCAATCTCCAGTCTTGCATGGAAAAGGCCGCGGTGTGGGGGTAGACAGGCGGTGTGCTGTCTATTTGGGGGACAGTTGAATGGAAAGGAAAATGTGGTAATTCAGCTCAAGCTGTAATAGCTGAGTTGAAAAATGGTGTGAAGTTAAAGTTATAAGTGATATGGTTTTCGTATGAAGCTGAAGTTTTAATAAAGTGTACGTTGAGACCAATTAATAAAGATTGCGGCCATAATTTTGACAATAAATAAGTCTATGTAGTATTTGTTAGCTTGACTGGAGATTGTTAGAGAATCAAGGCTGCGTGTATTCCCATGTGAGGAAAAGGGGGATGAGTTTCAAGGCCCCCCTTTTCCATATGGGAACACTGCAGCCAGAGGTTTCAAGGCTCCCCTCAGGTGAGGGCGTGGTCAAAGCACCTCTCAGGTAAGGGTGTGGTCTCTGGGGGGCTTTGTTGCCTGATAGGTGGGATACAAGGAAAGGTCTGGAATGTTCTGGAACCCCTTTGGGAGCTTTTAAAAGAGGGGCTCTGACTGGATTTTAGCGCCAGTCGTCGCCGGAAGGACATGTTGCGGAGCTCACCCACCCCCCCTTTCCCTGTCGCGGCCTTTTTAATGTGGTGGGTCACCTTTTCTTAAGAAAAGGGGGACAGTTGAATGGAAAGGAAATGTGGTAATTCAGCTCGAGCTGTAAAAGCTGAGTTGAAAAATGGTGTGAAGTTAAAGTTATCAGTGATATGGTTTTCGTATGAAGCTGAAGTTTTAATAAAGTGTACGTTGAAACCAATTAATAAAGGTCGCGGCCATAATTTTGCCAATAAATAAGTCTATGTAGTATTTGTTAGCTTGACTGGAGATTGTTAGAGAATGAATGCTGCGTGTGTTCCCATGAGTGATGGAAGAAACCAGTGATGAAGTAATAACGTGATATAATCGAAAATTCAAACCAGATGTGCTTCAGACAATAATCCTGTGCATATGGGTGGCCCCTTACCGCAAATGAAATCAAGTGATAACTTATATCTCACGCAGTGGCAGTGAAGGGAACCAGTGACACCCAGTAGTAGTGGTGGACTCTTACCAGATAGTGGGGAGGTTAGAGCTTTAAACTGGTAAGCAGATGATCCGTGGTCAGAGATGCATAGACTGAACTCTCTAAATGTAATTCTCCAGAACCTGTCTGCTCCTCATACATGTGGATCTCATTATGAATCAGTAGCAGAAATACCAATAAAAGGATTCCCAAGTAAAAGAAATAAATGCTGATAGTGTGTTATCCTTAAAATTACGTTTAATAAAAAAAGGCAAACACTTACATCAGCTGGGAAATACACACGCAGAACAGTGGCTCTTTAAGAAAAATTGCAGCCGCCTGCAGAACGGTCCACGATGTATGACGGCACGGCTAGCTCCCCCCGACGCTCCAGTCCCAGCCGACGACTTGTAAGTGGAAACGCGTCAGGGGGAGCTAGCCGTGCCGTCAGCATTTATTTCCTTTATTTGGGAATCCTTTTATTGGTATTTCTGCTACTGATTCATCATGAGATCCACATGTATGAGGAGCGGACAGGTCCTGGAGAATTACATTTAGAGAGTTCAGCCTACGCATCTCCGACCACGGATCATCTGCTTACCAGTTTAAAGCTCTAACCTCCGCACTTTCTGGTAAGAGTCCACCACTACTACTGGGTGTCACTGGTTACCTTCACTGCCACTGCGTGAGATATAAGTTATCACTTGATTTAATTTGCGGTAAGGGGCCACCCATATGGACAGGATTATTTTCTGAAGCACATCTTGTTTGAATTTTCGATTATATAATGTTATTACTTCATCACTGGTTTCTTCCATCACTCATTCCTTGAAGTTGAAGAAGTCAGCGTCTTTTTTTTATTTGAGAGGCTTTATTCACATCACCATTTTTTTTTTTTTTTGGCTATTTGTATTTGGAATTTTTATTTCATTAGCATCTGATTTATTATATGTTTGTTTATGTATACAATTTTTAGAAGCGCACTACCTTTATCTACTCATTTCCTTCACTCATAGCTTCTAGTGCTGCCTCTAATTTGTTTCATGGTTTGCACACCCTTTATTCTTTTATTTTTCATTTACATTTGCAGTTTTGAAGGTGGTAAAACCTCATAGTTAAGATATGTTTTTATCATCCCGCCCTAACCACACCCTCTTTAGCTGCAGAGACCAGGCTAGGAATGTAGACATGTCAGTCGCAGCAAGAGTTATACTCAATAACCTGCCAAGCATGACCCCCCCCCCTATTCAAGTGAATGAGGCCCCTCTGCAAGTGACCTGCAACATTGTGCAGTACAGAAAACAAGGGGTTAAAGCAGTGTTGTTTTCTCACCACCTGCTTTAACCCCTTAGACACCGCAGAAGCATGCAGTTGCAAAGTGGCCCCATTTCGTTGAATGGGTCACAAATGGCAGGCGGTAGCACCCACCAAAAGCAACGGGGGCTTAATTCCTGCTCTGGTATGTTTACACCTTTGGCTGCTGCCTCAGCAGCTAAAGGGGAGTAGGGATTGGGGGTGGTAAAACCACCACTCACCCACAGGGTTTTTACCCCCCCCCCATTTTACATGTGAACGGGCCCTAAGGGTGCTGCTGCTGAATGCAACAAAGGGCTCATTCACAAGTGTAGCAGGCACTGCTGCTCCTTTGAAAAGCAGTCAGTATGTAACAGGTGGTGAGAAAGTGATATGTTGCCTCTTCACCACCTGATTTTAACCCATGATTGTCATGCGACGCATGCTACACATGCATTTACAAGAATATACTCTAATGCAAAGTTCCCACGTATTTTGTACTAAAAATAAAAGTATATTACTTTTTCCCTTTGTTTAGCCTTAGGTGCCCATTATATTATAATCCCCTGAGTGAGCCAGTTGTGTTTGGATCAAAAAATGATCATATACCTTTAGGCAGTAGGTGACTTTTCCAGATTCTGTGGCCATCTGGAATGTCCTCCGAATTTTACTCTTCCTATTCTGCAGGCAAACAAGCAAAACCAGACATTTATGTTTATGGAAATACATTTTGGAAGAAAAATCTTCTGGTTCAGATTGTTTCTACAAGATCAAGTACTACCTGCTTTTCAATTGGAAAACATTAGAAGTAGCCATATTTTTATCCAAATAAAAAAAAAAAATAATAATTTGTACAACATTTCTCTCACCTAATGACCTAATGAAACAATTTTTGACAAATAACCTGTATGAAAAAGGATTGTATCAAATGCCCAGACTGATCCTTCTACACCACATTCTAGCTAATATAAGGTACTACATTTTCAGATTTTTGATAGATTGTAGAGTGTTAGGGAAAAATAATTATAGACCTATATGCATTTTTATTTATTTTTTTTTTTTTATGAAGTAATGTTTTTGTATTTAATTATATAAAAAAAATATTTTTTATTAGTGACTTACAGCATAAATATATTTTGCAGCTGAACAATGTGAGGGTATATTGGAGCTATAACAATGGCACTAAAATATACAGAAATATGCAAAAGCAGTTGAAAGAGAGACCATACCAAATGAGGGTGTTGTAGAATTCTTCTTGTGGGTAGTGTCTAAGAAAATCATGTGCTAGGATGGAAGCGTTGTAGATCAAAGTAGGCTTAAAAGCTTTTAGGGTTAGTGAGAATGTGATGGCAAATGGAAGAAGTTCTGGAAAAAAGGTGCAAAATGAAGTCTTTCCAAGGCTGCATGAGTAAGAAATGGTACCAGTAAAGAACAAAGATGTTTGTAAATAGAGTAAAAATTCTGATTGGGTGCATATCTGGACACTAAAAAGTTGAAAAGGGAACTTATATATATATATATATTGATTTTATATTTGTTTGTTTCCCTTATGAAGACATAAAAATGTAATAATTTCACTCTTTGTTTCATAGGCAACAGCTCAAGAATTAGTGATCATGGCACTTATCATGGCAACTGTGGCAATACCAGTTTCTCTGCCCCCATCTTTGACAATCTGCACTCTCTACTCTCAGGCACGATTGAAAAAGCAAGGCATTTTTTGCATCAGTCCTCAGAGAATTATTTTGTGTGGACAGATAAATGTTTTTTGCTTTGACAAAGTATGTATTCTTACATTTTCAGACTTTGGGCTAAATTCTCAATAGTATAATATATTCATTTAGAAGGAAAGGTAGTCAGCAGCTCCAGAATCCAATAAATGGAATAATCTTTAGTGCTATATATAAGGGAATAAAAATGGCTTACATGTATCGGCACAAAACCTAGCTCACAGAATTATACATTCAATAAATAAATGATATATTTTGTATAATCGGAGTTGGCCTGCATCATTGGTAGGCACTGATGGTTGGGTGCGATTTGGAAGGATTGCACGAGTTAGGAAACATTAATGACAAAAACAAAAATTATAATTTTAAACCAATTCTATAGATTGCTTTAGTATTGCATAGTATACTGTATATCATATATATGTGTGTGTGTGTGTGTGTGTATGTATGTGTGTATATATATATATATATATGTGTGTGTGTTTTTTTTATTACAATGGTTGTTAGAAATATTGTTTTGTATTACTTTGCCCCAAACATACAAGATGTTTTTATGGACACGGATGAATAAAAAAATATGTTATAGAGCAGGTTTTTAGCTCTCATGAGCATGTACCAATTAGAATATTAAAAACAAAAAAAAAATATTGTGGGCTGATTTATTAAAGCAATCATTTTAAACTGCCCTGTGGTGTTAGTGAATGCTCACATAGAGGAGGACTTCTTCTTCTACTAGGAAATTAGACGTGTTTCTACTTTTAGTTCCAAACAATGTTTTAGATGTTTTTCTGTTTTGAGTTCCAAACTAACCAATGCAAATAATGCATATTTAAATTTACCACCGAATACCATCAAAAAAGAAAAAGAAATTTGTCCATAAAATGATAGGTTGATTAACTAAGAGTGTAGGGACTATTAAAAATAACCAGGAATATGCTCTGTTCAGGTGTGAATGCATGCCGTGTGGATGTGTACACTTCTGAGTATCACGTGAAAGGAAAAAAAAGCAAACGCGTTATTGCTTGCTTGTGTGTGCGTGTATAATTAAAGAAGAGTGAACAGACTCTATTCCTTTAGTAAGTCAGCCTCAATGTCTATATGTCTACATGTGTGGTATATTTAGTACTCAGAAAGTTCTTAGCATACTTAAAGAGGTATGTGAAAATGAAAAATCTGTACATGTTGTGGCCATTGATGAGAATTTGTAATAATATGCATCTTCTAATTACATTTCCAGTTGATTTTTTTGATTAAGCTTGCATATCTAAAGGCTGTCATGTTAACTCACAAGCTATTTTTAACTCAGACAGGTACTTTAACTGAAGATGGCCTAGACTTATGGGGTATCATTCGTTCAGATAGAGGCTGGTAGGTTTTATGACAATTCCTATAGTAGTTGTGATGCTGGTATTTTGAGTTGCTATTGGCAATACTATTGATGAGGATGATGATGATTAGTAGTATTGGTAGTAATATTAAGATGTTTAATAAATACTAACTCTGTATGCTCAGGAAGCCATGTTGAAACATGAAAAATTATTAATCCATTGAGGTAAGCGTGATTCAACCACTGCCAGTCAGGACACATATGGAGATATTTTTCATTTAAAGTGATTGTAAATGATCACCTTTTAAAACAACTGATTCAGTTTAAAATAGGAATGAAAAGCAAAATATTTGTGAATAAAAAAAAAAAACCTGGAAGGAGGAGAAACAGCACATTGAACTTCCCAGTGAAAGGCTGGGGAGGGGGGGGGGGGGGTCAGGATAAGTCTGATCATTGGAGGAGAGCAGGCTGAGTTCCCAGGACAGTTAGAGAACTAACTAGCTGTGTTCTCCTGCCCAATGTAGACCGTTTTTGCTAGGAAAGCAAAGGGTCTGGCAGGAACACTGGGAATTCCACACAAAGAAAACAATACAAAGAGAACAGGATGTTTTTTCATACATAGAGATGGGCTGAACACCCCCCTGTTCGGGGCCCCTTAAATCCATACCAGACCCTTATCTGAACATGCAGCCTCGCAGGCCAGGAAAGGGGGAGGGGGACAAGCGAGCACCCCCCTCCTGAACCATAACATCCTGAACCATGTTTTGGTATGAACACATGCCCTCAACACCTCACCCCAAGGCACCTTGTCCCCATGTTGATGGAGACAAGATCCTCTTCCCAACAACCCTGGGTGGTGATTGTGTGGGTCTGCAGACAGGAGGCATATCAGAATCTGGAAGCCCCCTTTAACAGGGGGGCCCCCAGATCCCGATCCCCCCGCCATGTGAATGAGTATTGGGTACATTGCACCCCTACTCATTCACCAAAAAAAGGTGTCAAAAATAAAAACATTAGACAAGTTTTTGACAAGCCTTTTTATTAAAAAAATTGTCCCTCGATGTAGATCCATCATCATTTATGATGCCCATCGCACCTCTGGACCCAGAAAAAAAAAAACTGCACCAACGAGGACGGCAGACCCCTGAATGGCTCCTATTCCATTTGACAGTTCTTAAATAGGTAAGGGGCAGGGCCACCTGGTGATGTCACCTGGTGGCCTCGCTTATTGTGACGTCCCGCGCTCCTTACCTATTTAAGAATGGTCATCTGGCAGAGGAGGCATTTGGCGGTCAGCCGTCAACAAGTGAGGAGTGTTTCTATTTTGATTTTTTCAGGTCTGTTGGTGTGGCAGTGCCTCATAATTGATAATGGATCTACATCAGATGACATTGATTTTTCATTCTTTTTTTAAAAAAATTAAAGAAAGGACTTGTGTTTTTATTTATTTTTGACAGTTTTTTTGGTGAATGAGTAGGGGTACAATGTACCCCTACTGAGTCACATAGGGGGGGCTGGGATCTGAGGGCCCCTTGTTAAAGGGGTCTTCCAGATTCTGATAAGCCCCCTGCCCACAGACCCCCACAACCACCGCCCAGGGTTGTTGGAAGAGGCCTTTATCTCCATCAACATGGGAAAAGGTTATTTTAGGTGGGGGGGCAGAGCCCCCCTGCCCCAAAGCACCCACCCCCCATGTTGAGGGCATGTGGCCTAGTGTGGTTCGAGGGGGGGGGGACACTCGCTCACCCCCCCTTTTCAGAATTGTATTTTTTTTTCTTAGCTGTCAACAGGGAAGCCCGCTGACAGCTGCTGACTCATCAGTTGTTATGGATGCGGTGGCCGGCTTCCTGGCCCCGCTCCTTAACAACATATTGTTACAGTGCGTTTGGAGGGCAAGCAGCCTGCAGATCGCACAAAAAATGTGGGTGTTCTTCCAAACGGGTGAAGTTCAGGCTGAACATTTGCTTGGCCTGAACTGTTTGCCCAACACTATTCATACAATTACATGGTACAGTGGGCACATATCAGGAATATTAAATATTGGGTTTACATACTCTTTAACTGTGGAAACAGTAAAATGTAGTTTTTGAATATTTGTGTTGCTTGTGTGGCTAATAATACATTGTTTTCTTTTAGTTTCCAGGAGGTCTTTCCTGTTATAACTGGTTGCACATTACCCTGGAGTACTTTTACTGGAGCAATGGCCAGTTGCCATTCATTGATTATAATGGATGGGAAAGTGCATGGTGATCCACTTGACATCAAGATGTTTGAAGGAACAGGCTGGGTAATATCTAGCTGTTTTTAATTTAGAGAAAATTACTTATTAGATTAAGTTGTTAGAGTACATAAATCAAAGAGATGAAGCATCAGTTGTAATATATATACAGTGCCTTGCGAAAGTATTCGGCCCCCTTGAACTTTTCAACCTTTTGCCACATTTCAGGCTTCAAACATAAAGATATAAAACTGTAATTTTTTGTGAAGAATCAACAACAAGTGGGACACAATCATGAAGTGGAACGAAATTTATTGGATATTTTAAACTTTTTTAACAAATAAAAAACTGAAAAATTGGGCGTGCAAAATTATTCAGCCCCCTTACGTTAATACTTTGTAGCTCCACCTTATGCTGCGATTACAGCTGTAAGTCGCTTGGGGAATGTCTCTATCAGTTTTGCACATCGAGAGACTGAAAATTTTGCCCATTCCTCCTTGCAAAACAGCTCGAGCTCGGTGAGGTTGGATGGAGAGCATTTGTGAACAGCAGTTTTCAGTTCTTTCCACAGATTTTTGATTGGATTCAGGTCTGGACTTTGACTTGGCCATTCTAACACCTGGATATGTTTATTTGTGAACCATTCCATTGTAGATTTTGCTTTATGTTTTGGATCATTGTCTTGATGGAAGACAAATCTCCATCCCAGTCTCAGGTCATTTGCAGACTCCATCAGGTTTTCTTCCAGAATGGTCCTGTATTTGGCTCCATCCATCTTCCCATCAATTTTAACCATCTTCCCTGTCCCTGCTGAAGAAAAGCAGGCCCAAACCATGATGCTGCCACCACCATGTTTGACAGTGGGAATGGTGTGTTCAGTGTGATGAGCTGTGTTGCTTTTACGCCAAACATAACATTTTGCATTGTTGCCAAAAAGTTCGATTTTGGTTTCATCTGACCAGAGCACCTTCTTCCACATGTTTGATGTGTCTCCCAGGTGGCTTGTGGCAAACTTTAAACAACACTTTTTATGGATATCTTTAAGAAATGGCTTTCTTCTTGCCACTCTTCCATAAAGGCCAGATTTGTGCAGTATACGACTGATTGTTGTCCTATGGACAGAGTCTCCCACCTCAGCTGTAGATCTCTACAGTTCATCCAGAGTGATCATGGGCCTCTTGACTGCATCTCTGATCAGTCTTCTCCTTGTATGAGCTGAAAGTTTAGAGGGACGGCCAGGTCTTCGTAGATTTGCAGTGGTCTGTTATTCCTTCCATTTCAATATTATCGCTTGCACAGTGCTCCTTGGGATGTTTAAAGCTTGGGAAATCTTTTTGTATCCAAATCCGGCTTTAAACTTCTCCACAACAGTATCTCGGACCTGCCTGGTGTGTTCCTTGTTCTTCATGATGCTTTCTGCACTTTAAACGGACCTCTGAGACTATCACAGTGCAGGTGCATTTATACAGAGACTTGATTACACACAGGTGGATTCTATTTATCATCATTAGTCATTTAGGTCAACATTGGATCATTCAGAGATCCTCACTGAACTTCTGGAGAGAGTTTGCTGCACTGAAAGTAAAGGGGCTGAATAATTTTTCACGCCCAATTTTTCCGTTTTTTTGTTAACAAAGTTTGAAATATCTAATCAATTTTGTTCCACTTCATGATTGTGTCCCACTTGTTGTTGATTCTTCACAAAAAATTACAGTTTTATATCTTTATGTTTGAAGCCTGAAATGTGGCAAAAGGTCGCAAAGTTCAAGGGGGTGAATACTTTCACAAGGCACTGTATATATCGAGAGATTGTAAGCTCTAACGAGCAGGGCCCTCTGATTCCTTTTGTTCCAAATTGTAGTGTAACTGTAATGTCTGCCCTCATTTTGTTAAGCGCTGCGCAAACTGTTGGCGCTATATAAATCCTGTATAATAATAATAATAATAATAATGAGATATAACATGCGTACTAAGAAACATTAATATAAGGTATAAGATATATTTACAACCAATAAGGTTCACACCTTATGCCACAAAGTCTCAACACTATATAACTAAAAAACAGACCATATTACATAAAAGTGCTAATATTAAGACACTATAAAAATAGGTAATGGGAGAATTTCTAAGTGCCCCACTTAGCTTTGAATCAGTGCATAGTGTTAAGAATCCTTTCCATCAACATAATGGAGTCGATGTTTTCATTGACAAGAGAGAATGGAGTGACAGATGTCCCGATGAGTTTCAACACATAGGATAAAATAAATCTCCCCTCCTGATGCGTGACCCCTCAGATGGACGCAGAAAAGAAAGCACATATGAGGGGTCAATTCCCGTGCATGACCAGAGATTTTAGAGGCAATATTACTAATTTTGTGACACACAGGGAGCAGCACATCACAGGACCAAAACGTGTGATCTAAGCATAGATCTGAAACAATAGGGAAAATAACATGGGGTTTAACGAGTATAGTACCATCTTGTTAAAGAGTTGATGATTGTCTCCCAAATGTAGAAGATTTAAGGAAGATGACCGTCTCCCAAAAGTGATAGATGTAGTGCAAGAGCACAAATTGCTTTATCATATCTTCCCAGTCTTGCGGGGTGCATTGTAGGTCACAATTTGCCTTCCATTTATGCATATACAGAAAGGAGTCAGGAATAAAGCAATTATCTAAGGCTCCATAAAAATCTTGGATCAAACTCTTCCCCCTAGAAGAGACATTGTAGATCGGTTCATAAAAAGGAGTTGGGTGAGGTAGGAATAAGGGCATGACTTGTGGAAAATATATTTATTCTTATATTATGTAAGGAGCTCCCAGTGACCACTGTGTCTTGCCTCACCCTAGTCTAATATACTTTATTATTCCCTTTTAATAGATCTCCAATGTTTTCTCTAGATATAGCATTAATTCCTACAGTTATAGTTACTTAAGTTTTAACTAAATTCTTTGGTTGTCATTAACTGCACATTTCTTAAAGAATTTTAATTTTATTGCGAAGCATTGTCCAGCAATTTGCTTTATGTGATATTGTAGGTAAACTGGCATATACTTATATAAAATAAAACATAAATGACCCCTTATTAAAGTCTGGAATCTTGCGTCTTCCCTTAGGAACTTAATGAATTCAAAGAAGACAGTAAATCAAAGCTGTATGCAATGGTTACTCCAGGACGTGGAGCACAGTGTGTAAGATATATGCAGTTGTTCAGTAATATTAATGTGATTGTAAAGTGTCGCTTCTGTCTGCTACTTTGTTCCTCTATCAGCATGAATCACTTCTGACAAGTTTTCCAGACACTTAGGGCTTGTTTACACTTCAAAAACACACTCCAGATCCGTTCCAGATGCATTGCTGCACGCATGGTGTGTTTTTGATGCATTCCGGTGTGTTAGTGATGTGTTTCTGGATGCATTTGATATGTTTTTTCTTCTTATTTTTTCCTATTTTTTCACTGTACTGGGGTCTAGTGCATTTTTTTTTTTTTTTCATGCATTCCGGTGCATTTTTATGCGTTTGAACGCATTCCAGTACAATCCAGTGCAGGAAAAATGCATCATGTTCTACTTTTTTTTCTGAAACTGGAACGCCCTGGAATTGACCACATTGATGTGAATTATGCCATTGGAAACCATATAACCTACTTTCTATAAATTTTTTATAGCAGAAAAAAAAAAAAATGCACTGGACTGGATGTGGCGTGAACTGGCCCTTAGAGGAAAAAAAGGTAACAGGGTAGGAAGCTCCAGCTTTCCACTCAGCTCTGAGAGCTCTACTCACTGAGCTCTACAGAGTTTAACGTCAGCTCCCCACCCCCTGTTTTCTGACAGCTCAGACAAGCTTTATTAATTCTTCACTTTGAACTGATATAGAGAAGAGAAGACTGCAGATAAACAGGCATACATTTTGTGGGAGAATTTGTTTCATCACTGTATATCACCTGAGGCCATCCAAAGCTCTGGATATATGTTATACTATGTTATCCACTTCAGCTCTGGAAGATTTTACTCCATTCATGGTCAGGCCATTTTTTTGCTATTTAGTACTGCGCTACTTTAACTGGTAATCGCTTGGTCATGCAAACAAAATTATTATAATTTTTTTAACACAAACAGAGCTTTCTTTTGGTGATATTTGATCACCACTGGGTTTTTATTTTTTGTGATATAACAACAAAAGTCCAAAAATTTTGAAAAAAAAAAATATTTTTTTAACTTTATGTTATAAAACCTATCCAATAATTAAAAAAAAAATAATAATAAGTTATAGCATCTACAAACTATGGTATACAGTGACTTAAAGTATTTTATACCCCTTGAAATGTTCTACATTTTGTCATGTTACAACCAAAAACATAAATGTATTTTATTGTGATTTTATGTACTAGACCAACACAAAGTGGCACATAATTGTGAAGTGGAAGGAAAATGATAAATGGTTTTCAAAATGTTTTACAAATATTTGAAAAGTGTGGCGTGCATTTGTATTCAGCCTCCCTGAGTCAATACTTTGTAGAACCACCTTTCGCTGCAATTACAGCTGCAAGTCTTTTTGGGTATGTCTCTAGCAGCTTTGCACATCTAGCAAGTGATGTTTTTGCCCATTCTTCTTTGCAAAAAAGCTCAAGCTCTGTCAGATTGGATGGAGAGCATCTGTAAACATCAATTTTCAAGTCATGCCACAGATTCTCAATTGGATTTAGGTCTGGACTTTGACTGGGCCATTCTAACACATGAATATGCTTTGATCTAAACCTTTTCATTGAAGCTCTAGCTGTATGTTTAGGGTCATTGTCTTTTGCAGACTCTAGCAGGTGCTGAAGAAAAGGATACCCACAAGATGATGCTGCCACCGCCATGTTTCAAAGTGGGGATGGTGTGCCCAGGGTAATGTGCAGTGTTACTTTTACGCTACACATAGCGTTTTGCTTTTAGGCCAAAAAGTTCAATTTTGGACTCATATGACCAAAGCACCTTCTTCCACATGTTTGCTGTGTCCCCCCACATGGCTTCTCACAAACTGCAAACAGGACTTCTTATGGCTTTCTTTCAACAATGGCTTTCTTCTTACCACTCTTCTATAAATGGCAGAATTATGAAGTGCACAACTAATACTTGTCCTGTGGACAGATTCTCCCCCCTGAGCTGTGGATCTCTGCATCTCCTCCAGTTACAATGGGCCTCTTGGCTGTTACTCTGATTCATGCTCTCCTTGCTCAGCCTGTCAGATTAGGTGGACGGTCATGTCTTGGTAGGTTTGCAGTTGTGCCATACTCTTTCCATTTTGGGATGATGAATTGAACAGTGCTCCGTGAGATTTTCAAAGTTGGGGATATTTTTTTTATAACTTAACCTTGCTTTAAACTTCTCCACAACTTTATCCCTAACCTGTCTGGTGGATTCCTTTCCTTCATGATGCTGTTTGTTCACTAAGGTTTTCTAACAAACCTCTGAGGGCTTCACAGAATGGCTGTTTTTATACTGAGATTAAATTACACACTGGTGGGCTCTATTTACTAATTAGTTGACTTCTGAAGGCAATTGGTTCCACTAGATTTTAGTTTGGGGTATCCGAGTAAAGTAGGTTGAATACAAATGCATGACACACTTTTCAGATATTTATTAGTAAAACATTTTAAAAACAATTTATCATTTTCCTTCCATTTCACAATTATGTGCAAGTTTGTGTTGGTCTAGCACATAAAATTCCTAAAAAAAATACATTTAGGTTTTTGGTTGCATCTAAATTTTAGTGTTTACATCTAGAAACTTTTGTGTGTTGGCAGAAAACTTACTAAAACTAAAGCTGCTTCTGAAAACTCTTCTTAAAAGAGTCTCTGCTCACTACATCATTGACAGACATCTGTGCTTACTGATATCATTGGTGCCACTGCTTAAGTCAAATTGGTATAATTTATTTTTTCGCCTTCACTTCCTGTCCCATAGAGAGGAAAACGCTGCAAATGAAGGGAATTCCTTGGGGACCCCAGGTCCCCAGAACTAGTGTTCCCATTGGAAGATTTCCCCTTTATTACTTTTCTGGGCACAACTCAAAATTTGAGATTTTTGTTTTTTTTTTTTACTTTCACTTTCAGTGATAATAAATATGCAGGATGGGTCAAACTGTACCCACTCTGCATGCATGGGGCAGAGGCATGACAGAAAACAGTTTATAAGTATTCAGTTTATGTCATTGGTTAACTTAAATAAGTATGATTGGTCCTTTAAAGGAATAATTGGTCAGTTAACATAAGAAATCCATTGGTCAAATTGATTTACTTACTGTCATTGGTGGTAATTGAATAAAATAACGATCTAGAGCCTTAAGGATTCCCTATAAAAAGAAGAACATTTCATTAGCCTAACAGTCAGCGGGAGAGACGCAGAAAAATTCGTCCCTCCCTCCCACCCTTAATGCTGTCGCAGCTTTTTTGTAATATTGTGGGATATTATATGTTATGTGAGTTAATGGGTAGCTCGAGTTTTTTGGCTGAGCTACATTTTCAAAGTTGTTATTGGTTGTACGATTGGTTTAGTTCAAGCTTTTTGGCTGGACTAATAAGTATCAAGAATGTGTTATATCCCACATGTTATTTATTCTTTTAATAAATGGCCGCGGCCAATTACACCATATTATTAGTGTCAGAGTTATTATTTACATAAATAGTAATGTTAAAATTTTATAGATTGCTGTTCTGCCTTCTGCACCATGGTAAACAGGACAAATAGAGAAGTTGAATCTCCCTAACGGGGGCACAGACAGCATTTAGAAACTGATAGGTGTTTTAATCCCTCTCCCCTCTATCCAAAACTTAAAGTTTTGCCTTTAGCTATACTTTAAGATAGTTTTATTGGCTCTTCCAGTTTTTTCAAAGATTCTTTTTATCTTCATATTCTAGTTTCACAGATGCATACAGACAAATAAAAAAACAGAATATTAAATATTCTTACAGCACTTTCAAGTTTATTTTTTCTTACAAGTGTAAATTATGTTTTCTATGAAGTTAGGCATTTCTCCTCTTGGTTTTTATATAGTGAATGCATAGTTGTTCTTGCTTAGGTGCCATGTTGCTCAGATGTTTTGCATTTAATCCTCAGGAAAAGATCTTACAAAACATACTTTTGTAATGCTCTCTAATGTCTTTCTAAAAGGTTTTAGTGAAAGGACTCCTCATCTTACACCAGTTTCCATTCTCTTCCAATCTCCAAAGAATGTCTGTTATAACAAAAAATGTGGGAGAACATACATTCTCAATCTTCCTGAAAGGTGCACCAGAAGTAATTGTGAAATTTTGCAAGCAAGATACAGGTACTAACATAATTTTGCTTCTTTAAACATCTGATGATACAAAAACATTTTTCTAAACTGTTTCTGAGTTTATTTATTTATTTATGAAAGACCTGCCTGAAGTAAAATTAGAGCCCGGATGAACTATTTTTGAATCTTTTTTTGTTTAAATCAGGGATGCAGTTAGGCTACATCAAACATAAAGTGCATGACAAAAATTGTTAGTTCTGTAGCTTTTAATAAAGTTTCTTTCACTGTCCTAACTGCTGCTCTCACACAGAACATGGCAGTCTAGATCTGAAGTGGTCTGAGACCCACCTGCACAGTCATCCAATCAACAATGCTGCTCAGGGCACCACTGCAGTTAAAAATGATTGTAGGAATATAATCTGTTTTTTTTTTCTCATTCATTGAGAGAAATAAGATTTTCTTCACCTTTTGAGTTATACTTCTGCCTACAGGAGAATTGGTCGCTGTCAAATGCAAAAAGTGAGGACCATTTTGAAATAACTCCTTCCACTACTAGCATTTGCTAGAGTCCAAAAAGGATAGACCTCTTTTCTTCAGCTTTTCTATGTAAAAGGCAAATTTTTTTAATCTGCTATACTAGCATCTTTTTCATTAATCTTCACTCTTCTCTATACTGCTGCTAGAGATAAACTTTTCAGTTACAACTATCTGGTGCGGCTGTCCTTAGCCTGGCTTGGAGTGTCACATCTGGACTCCACTGGCTGGATATTGCAGGTCAAGCCATCAAGCCTGGAACTTTCAAGCACTGGGTTTCCTTTTGGGGGGTTTTCAGACTCTGTTAAAAAGTTAGTCACAGAGTGCTTTCCAGGTCCAGAGCTTCTGCCATTGCCTCTGTGCTTACCCTGTCTGTAAATACTCACTTTGACTGAGCACTTGGAGCTACCTTAATACAGAGGTCACTCTCTGCCTTTACAATTACCTGTTTCCTGCCAGTTTCCATCACAGAATGGGTTAACTCTGTAGGACTGAGCGCTGAAATCATATACATGGTAGAGTGTCACATGGGCATGCTCCACGCTCTTTTTCGGATCTGTTCCTGCTGCCAACTTACAGTGGAATGCATGAAGTTAAAAAACCTTGAGCCTTTACAACCACTTTAAGACTTCTTCATTTACGTTTCATTGCTCTGGATTGACCCTGGCAGATGTGGAATGCTGTCCTTGTAAGGTAAGGTTAGACTTCTGGTGGACACTTTGTGGACGCATTTATGAATCTGTCATTCTCGTGATGCTAAAGTTAGGAAGGCTACTTCCTGCAAGGTCTGTCATTTGATGTGGATGACATACTTCACTTGGTGTGAGTCACAGAATTTTCACTTTAGGCGTTTATCCATGGAACAAGCCCAAACCCCCCCCCCCCCCCCCCCCCCCCCCGCTGCAGCTGGGTCTGGACCAGGGTCTGGATCTTAATACTCTCAGTGGTTAGTTTTCCTCCCTTTCTGTTTTGTTCATGGATTGAATTATTAAAACTTTTTTACTCTGAGTCTCTTTTGTAGCTCCTTGGTTTGTTCCAGTGTGATTCAGAATTTACAGCTTTACCCATCAGAGACATTCTGTCACATAGATGATGAGGGTGATCTCTTGCACAATTCCCATTCAAGCAACCGTGGAAGTTGAGACAGGGCCTGCAGGGGTGATGGAAGGGCACAAGTGGCAAGTAGCTGAAACTGAACAGGTCAGCAATGTGCAGGCAATTAAGTACATAGTCAACAAAAACCTGGGCTACAGAGTCAGAAATCCAGGCGAACAAAGATAATCCTGAAGAGGGTCAGAGAAAGCCGTGTCAATAACAGGGTCAACCATATCATTTAGAAAAAAGAATTGCAGGAACTTAGACTTAAAGATCATTCAGCAACGATCCTTTGCAGAGCTCAGGTTTAAATGGCCCACTTGGTGTCAGTATCTGTGGTGGACGTGCCCGCATGCTTTCACGTATGTTTGTGTGTGCAAAGTTGCATGTCCAGTTAGACTTCTATGCCGTAAACATGTGCTTGCTTATTCACATTCACATTATCCTCATGGCTTGTGTGATGTTCCTTACACATTCCTTTTTCTACTCTTACTGTCAAGATAGTATTCCTTGTTGCCATCACCTATGCAAGGCAAATATTTGGTGGTCCTATCCTGCAAGGTACCCTTTCTGGGTTTTCACAGGGACATCATGTTGAGGTGTCCTTCTCATTTAAGGTAGTTTATGCCTTTCACTTAAATGAAGGCCTAGCTCTTACTTTCCTCTGTCTTGCTTTAATTCACCCAAAGGAAATTTCCCTCTACTGTCTGGATGTGATTTGAGCTGTGAAAGTCTAACTCTTAGTTATTGTTTCTTTCAAGACCAATTTTTTTTTGTCATCCTGGATGAACCTGGAAGTGTGCTCCGGCTTGCTATTCCACCATTTCTATTTGGATCAGGCAGATCATTATTCAAGCTTATGGTCTTAAAGTGTTACTAAACCCAGAACCTGCATTCACTATATCTGGTCTCCCACAGCACACAGAATATAGAAATTGTGACTTCTATCAGTTCCTAGTAAAGCTTGTAGGAAGAGTGTTCATTCTCCCCTGATCCTCTGAATGGACAGTGCTGATTGGCCCTGTGCTGATCACATGCACTCTACCAATAAAAAAGAAAAACTCTCTAACAATACACACCAAACTGAGCATGCGCAGCCTGACTCCTAATGCTCTGTTTCATCACAAGATGGGTTGGAGTCAGTTAAAGAAGAGGAGGATCAGAGAGACAGGATTACACAGCTTTTATACACAATGCAGAGGATTACTGTAACTTGAGTTGGTTCCACGGTGAGTATAACAAGCATGCTTTACTGCATATACAGACTGATTTTAGTGTTGTGGGTTTAGTAACAATTTAAGGATTCGGTTCCAGCTTTTACTGTCAACTGTCTACTAGATCTGTGGATGCTTCTTGGGTTTTTTAGCATTAAGAAACTGTACTTTTTAGATTTGTAAGGCTGCCAGCTGTTCTTCTGTTTACACATTCTCTAAGTTCTACCTAGTGGATATTGAGGCCTTGGCTGATGCAAGGTGCAGGGTTCTTCAGGCAGTTCTCTAAGTTGTAGACAGTCCCCAGTTATTTACTGTTTTGCTTTGGCCTGTTGGTGTTCGTTTTCTGTGTTGTACTGCTTTTGGATGTCTCAAATATAAAAGACTTTCTGTGTCCCTCAATTGACTTCAAAAAAGGGTTTTAAGGGTTTTACAGAAAGTACAAAAATCAAAACAAAATAAATAAAACCACAGAATTTGGGTATTCACTGGGATAATACAAGCTTATGGCACAGCATGATCCTATGTTCCAATTCTTGAGCTTTCTTTTGTAATAAAAAAACAGGAAGATGTTTAGCCAGTAATTTTACATTTTTGTTTCAACTGTGAATGATTTTATATTTTCAAACAGTGCCAATCAATTTCTCACATGTACTCAACCAGTATACAATGCAAGGCTTCCGAGTCATTGGGATGGCATATAAAAACTTAGATATAAATGAAGATGCTAAAGTAGAGATGTTAAAAAGGTAAGTACTGCTTTATGTCAATACATATTATGTGCTTTGTTGCATTGCTAGAAATGTTGATTTTCACTTTTTGAACATAGTTGTACTTCATAGATGGAAGGACTTAAAAGGAATAAACTAATTACTAGACTCTGTACCCCTTGCATGCTGTTAGAGGTAGTAATATGCAAACCTATCTGCGTGGATTGAAATAACACTGGTACATCATTTTTGATAATCTTCAAAATTAGCTAACCGAACAATGTAGTTCACAAAAAAACAAATTAAAATAATAAAATTAAATCATGGCTGGCATCATAAGATTTATGAACCTGGAATATAAGACATACTAGCTGCTACCCATAAAGCAAGAGTGTGCGCAAACATGCATCCATATCAATGTTCTAGTATACCTCCATTAGCATTTGCCCAGTTGTTCATGAGGAGAAGCTAAAAAAAGCAGCATTTACCCCGCTCTCAATAAAGCAGCTATTTCTTTTAAATCATAATAATGGATCAAACAAGCTGCCTATGTAGGATATTTTTGGAAGGTCACTTATGTGTTGTAGGAAGAGTTGGGCAAACAGTTCGGGCCGAGCAAAAGTTAAGCCCGAACATCGCCTGTTTGCCCATTCAGTGAACACTCAAATTTGCAGGGCACTTGGCAGGATGTTCACCGGTGAGCGCCCCACAGTGCACTGCGAGCTTCACAGTACATTCTAGGGCCCTAATTGAATGAAGCATTGCACAAAACTGTCAGGTGCAAGGCTTTGCAAATTAGGGCACAGAGCACTGTCAGAGCCCTGTTTGGACAAAGTGATGATGATTTAGACCAATCATGGCTCAGTGCTCATAGTCCCACCCCATACTATAAAAGATTCCTAGGAAGCTTTTGCAGTGTGTTGTTGGAGTAGAGATAGATAGAACAGGGTTCCGTTTTCTACGAGCAAGATAGTGTGTTCACCTTTTGTGATTCTGAGTGTTAGTGTAGTGTGAGTATAGTGTGAGTTTAGTGTAGTGTTTTAACAGCGCCTTACATAACATTTAGTGCTGTATACCCTTTTTTTTTTGGTCGCTGAGCCTTTTATTTTTTTTTGTCCTCTGCCTGCCCCCCCCCTTTTTTTTGTTTTTTAATTGTCACCTGCAGTTTTTCTGACTGCGATGCTGGTGTTCTTCCTTTTTTATTTACCGTATATACTTGAGTATAAGCCGACCCGAGTATAAGCCGAGGCCCCTACTTTTACCACAAAAAGATGGGAAAAATGATTGACTCGAGTATAAGCCTAGGGTGAGAATGCAGGGTGGCGGGCATGGTACAGGAGAATGCAGGGTGGCTGGCATGGTACAGGAGAATGCAGGGTGGCAGGCATGGTACAGGAGAATGCAGGGTGGCTGGCATGGTACAGGAGAATGCAGTGTGGCTGGCATGGTACAGCAGAATGCAGTGTGGCTGGCATGGTACAGGAGAATGCAGTGTGGCTGGCATGGTACAGGAGAATTCAGGGTGGCAAGCATGGTACAGGAGAATGCAGTGTGGCTGGCATGTAAAGGAGAATTCAGGGTGGCAAGCATGGTACAGGAGAATGTAGTGTGGCTGGCATGTACAGGAGAATTCAGGGTGGCAAGCATGGTACAAGAGGATGCGGGGTTGCGGGCATACTAGTGCGGCTGTGTTTCACTTACCTGTTCCAGAGGAGCCTTCATTTTAAAAATGGCGCCGCCCGGTGCCGACACGTCATTGTGCATGCGCCGCCGTGGCGGCGCATGCGCGGTGACATGCACACGCTGGGCGGCGCCATTTTTAAATCTTAAACACGTCAGAGCGGCCGGGAACTTTTTTTTTTTTTGTTGACTCAAGTATAAGCCGAGGGGGACGTTTTCAGCACAAAAAAATGTGCTGAAAAACTCGGCTTATACTCGAGTATATACGGTAGTTTTTAGTCCCCAATTTAAAGTGCACCAAACACCACTTTTCATTCAATAAAGTTCATCCAATCACACATTTCCCAGTTTCTATTAAATTTGGGTAATATCCCCCCCCCCCATCATGTCTGGGAGGCCAACAAGGAGAGGCTGATGTTCCCATGCCACAATGAGGCGGCCAGAAGTATCTGTGTCCACCGGCAAAGGTGGACGTGGTCCATCCTAAGGCAGGGCATAATTGTCTGTTTAGTAGTGTTGAGCGAACACGGACTGTATTATTCGTGTTCGTACCGAATAATTGGATTTTTTGTACCCGAACACGGACACGGACACTTTACTGTATGTTCGGGTAAAAATCCGTGTTCGGTCGTTTTATTTCCGGGTTTTGCATGCTTTGGCGCTCTTTTCATGGCGGGCTTTCAACAGCCAATCAACAATCGTTTAACTGGTGTGCCTTAAGCCATCCCAGCCATGCCTGCAAATGTCTCAGTAGCTGTGATTGGCCGTCTGAAGCATGTGACCAAGTCTTTATAAGTTCGAGGCAGCCGCAGCGGCGTCATTATGCTGCTTAGATTCAGGGACAGAGCACACATCAACGTGCTGGCTGCTGATTAGGGAAAGATAGGCAGGAAAAAACCATTTGTGTCCGGATAGAATTGAGGGACAGGTCGGAGTGTTTAGGCAGGGCGAGTTGTAGGCATTTTAGGGATAGAGTCTGCTGAATTATATAGGGTCAGTGTCTTCTACAAACTACAATCGATATTGCTGTGTGGGGGGTGGGGTCTGCACTCAATCCTGATCTACGATCTCTTCTCAATCCTGTTAGGGACAGAGTCTGCTGAATTTTAGGGAAACTGTGTTCTACAAACTACAATCGATATTGCTGTGTGGTGTGGGATTGGAGATAGGCAGGTGTCAGTGATCCACATCCATTTTTCTGTGTGTGAGCTGCAGTGAACACAATCTTTTTGGGCTGCAGTGAACACAATCTTTTTGGGCTGCAGTGAACACAATCTTTTTGGGCTGCAGTGAACACAATCTTTTTGGGCTGCAGTGAACACAATCTTTTTGGGCTGCAGTGAACACAATCTTTTTGGGGTGCAGTGAACAAAATCTTTTTGGGGTGCAGTGAACACAATCCTTTTTGGTGTGCAGTGAACACAATCTTTGTGGGGTGCAGTGAACAAAATCCTTTGTGGGGTGCAGTGAACACAATCTTTTTGGGGTGCAGTGAACAAAATCCTTTTTGGGGTGCAGTGAACAACATCCTTTTTGGGGTGCAGTGAACACAATCTTTTTGGGGTGCAGTGAACAAAATCCTTTGTGGGGTGCAGTGAACACAATCTTTTTGGGGTGCAGTGAACACAATCTTTTTGGGGTGGAGTGAACAACATCCTTTTTGGGGTGCAGTGAACAAAATCCTTTTTGGGGTGCAGTGAACAAAATCATTTTTGGGGTGCAGTGAACACAATCTTTTTGGGGTGCAGTGAACACAATCTTTGTGGGGTGCAGTGAACACAATCTTTTTGGGGTGGAGTGAACAACATCCTTTTTGGGGTGCAGTGAACAACATCCTTTTTGGGGTGCAGTGAACACAATCTTTTTGGGGTGCAGTGAACACAATCTTTGTGGGGTACAGTGAACAGAATCTTTGTGGGGTGCAGTGAACACAATCTTTGGGGGGTACAGTGAACACAATCTTTGTGAGGTGCAGTGAACACAATCTTTGTGGGGTGCAGTGAACACAATCATTGTGGGGTGCAGTGAACTCAATCTTTGTGGGGTACAGTGAACACAATCTCATACTGAAGGTTTGAGGGTGCTGCCTGTTCCATACTCCCCCTACTCCTCATCTAGCCTTTTAGGGGTACAAACAATAGTAATTGGGGCCTAGTGTGGTTGTGTACGTGTGATATACATACACTTTTTTGGGATCATATTTTCTATTCCGCTATTTAATCAAAAACCTTTGGGGATCAGTTAAATTGGGGGATAGTCTGTGTTGGTACGTGTGAGAGAGATCCACCTTTCCAAGTTGTTGGGGTTCATCTCATACTTCTGAAGGTTTGAGGGTGCTGCCTGTTCCATACTCCCCCTACTCCTAGCCTTTTAGGGGTACAAACAATAGTAATTGGGGCCTAGTGTGGTTGTGTACGTGTGATATACATACACTTTTTTGGGATCATATTTTCTATTCCGCTATTTAATCAAAAACCTTTGGGGATCAGTTAAATTGGGGGATAGTCTGTGTTGGTACGTGTGAGAGAGATCCACCTTTCCAAGTTGTTGGGGTTCATCTCATACTTCTGAAGGTTTGAGGGTGCTGCCTGTTCCATACTCCCCCTACTCCTAGCCTTTTAGGGGTACAAACAATAGTAATTGGGGCCTAGTGTGGTTGTGTACGTGTGATATACATACACTTTTTTGGGATCATATTTTCTATTCCGCTATTTAATCAAAAACCTTTGGGGATCAGTTAAATTGGGGGATAGTCTGTGTTGGTACGTGTGAGAGAGATCCACCTTTCCAAGTTGTTGAGGTTCATCTCATACTTCTGAAGGTTTGAGGGTGCTGCCTGTTCCATACTCCCCCTACTCCTAGCCTTTTAGGGGTACAAACAATAGTAATTGGGGCCTAGTGTGGTTGTGTACGTGTGATATACATACACTTTTTTGGGATCATATTTTCTATTCCGCTATTTAATCAAAAACCTTTGGGGATCAGTTAAATTGGGGGATAGTCTGTGTTGGTACGTGTGAGAGAGATCCACCTTTCCAAGTTGTTGGGGTTCATCTCATACTTCTGAAGGTTTGAGGGTGCTGCCTGTTCCATACTCCCCCTACTCCTAGCCTTTTAGGGGTACAAACAATAGTAATTGGGGCCTAGTGTGGTTGTGTACGTGTGATATACATACACTTTTTTGGGATCATATTTTCTATTCCGCTATTTAATCAAAAACCTTTGGGGATCAGTTAAATTGGGGGATAGTCTGTGTTGGTACGTGTGAGAGAGATCCACCTTTCCAAGTTGTTGAGGTTCATCTCATACTTCTGAAGGTTTGAGGGTGCTGCCTGTTCCATACTCCCCCTACTCCTAGCCTTTTAGGGGTACAAACAATAGTAATTGGGGCCTAGTGTGGTTGTGTACGTGTGATATACATACACTTTTTTGGGATCATATTTTCTATTCCGCTATTTAATCAAAAACCTTTGGGGATCAGTTAAATTGGGGGATAGTCTGTGTTGGTACGTGTGAGAGAGATCCACCTTTCCAAGTTGTTGGGGTTCATCTCATACTTCTGAAGGTTTGAGGGTGCTGCCTGTTCCATACTCCCCCTACTCCTAGCCTTTTAGGGGTACAAACAATAGTAATTGGGGCCTAGTGTGGTTGTGTACGTGTGATATACATACACTTTTTTGGGATCATATTTTCTATTCCGCTATTTAATCAAAAACCTTTGGGGATCAGTTAAATTGGGGGATAGTCTGTGTTGGTACGTGTGAGAGAGATCCACCTTTCCAAGTTGTTGGGGTTCATCTCATACTTCTGAAGGTTTGAGGGTGCTGCCTGTTCCATACTCCCCCTACTCCTAGCCTTTTAGGGGTACAAACAATAGTAATTGGGGCCTAGTGTGGTTGTGTACGTGTGATATACATACACTTTTTTGGGATCATATTTTCTATTCCGCTATTTAATCAAAAACCTTTGGGGATCAGTTAAATTGGGGGATAGTCTGTGTTGGTACGTGTGAGAGAGATCCACCTTTCCAAGTTGTTGGGGTTCATCTCATACTTCTGAAGGTTTGAGGGTGCTGCCTGTTCCATACCCCCCCTACTCCTAGCCTTTTAGGGGTACAAACAATAGTAATTGGGGCCTAGTGTGGTTGTGTACGTGTGATATACATACACTTTTTTGGGATCATATTTTCTATTCCGCTATTTAATCAAAAACCTTTGGGGATCAGTTAAATTGGGGGATAGTCTGTGTTGGTACGTGTGAGAGAGATCCACCTTTCCAAGTTGTTGAGGTTCATCTCATACTTCTGAAGGTTTGAGGGTGCTGCCTGTTCCATACTCCCCCTACTCCTAGCCTTTTAGGGGTACAAACAATAGTAATTGGGGCCTAGTGTGGTTGTGTACGTGTGATATACATACACTTTTTTGGGATCATATTTTCTATTCCGCTATTTAATCAAAAACCTTTGGGGATCAGTTAAATTGGGGGATAGTCTGTGTTGGTACGTGTGAGAGAGATCCACCTTTCCAAGTTGTTGGGGTTCATCTCATACTTCTGAAGGTTTGAGGGTGCTGCCTGTTCCATACTCCCCCTACTCCTAGCCTTTTAGGGGTACAAACAATAGTAATTGGGGCCTAGTGTGGTTGTGTACGTGTGATATACATACACTTTTTTGGGATCATATTTTCTATTCCGCTATTTAATCAAAAACCTTTGGGGATCAGTTAAATTGGGGGATAGTCTGTGTTGGTACGTGTGAGAGAGATCCACCTTTCCAAGTTGTTGGGGTTCATCTCATACTTCTGAAGGTTTGAGGGTGCTGCCTGTTCCATACCCCCCCTACTCCTAGCCTTTTAGGGGTACAAACAATAGTAATTGGGGCCTAGTGTGGTTGTGTACGTGTGATATACATACACTTTTTTGGGATCATATTTTCTATTCCGCTATTTAATCAAAAACCTTTGGGGATCAGTTAAATTGGGGGATAGTCTGTGTTGGTACGTGTGAGAGAGATCCACCTTTCCAAGTTGTTGGGGTTCATCTCATACTTCTGAAGGTTTGAGGGTGCTGCCTGTTCCATACTCCCCCTACTCCTAGCCTTTTAGGGGTACAAACAATAGTAATTGGGGCCTAGTGTGGTTGTGTACGTGTGATATACATACACTTTTTTGGGATCATATTTTCTATTCCGCTATTTAATCAAAAACCTTTGGGGATCAGTTAAATTGGGGGATAGTCTGTGTTGGTACGTGTGAGAGAGATCCACCTTTCCAAGTTGTTGAGGTTCATCTCATACTTCTGAAGGTTTGAGGGTGCTGCCTGTTCCATACTCCCCCTACTCCTAGCCTTTTAGGGGTACAAACAATAGTAATTGGGGCCTAGTGTGGTTGTGTACGTGTGATATACATACACTTTTTTGGGATCATATTTTCTATTCCGCTATTTAATCAAAAACCTTTGGGGATCAGTTAAATTGGGGGATAGTCTGTGTTGGTACGTGTGAGAGAGATCCACCTTTCCAAGTTGTTGGGGTTCATCTCATACTTCTGAAGGTTTGAGGGTGCTGCCTGTTCCATACTCCCCCTACTCCTAGCCTTTTAGGGGTACAAACAATAGTAATTGGGGCCTAGTGTGGTTGTGTACGTGTGATATACATACACTTTTTTGGGATCATATTTTCTATTCCGCTATTTAATCAAAAACCTTTGGGGATCAGTTAAATTGGGGGATAGTCTGTGTTGGTACGTGTGAGAGAGATCCACCTTTCCAAGTTGTTGGGGTTCATCTCATACTTCTGAAGGTTTGAGGGTGCTGCCTGTTCCATACCCCCCCTACTCCTAGCCTTTTAGGGGTACAAACAATAGTAATTGGGGCCTAGTGTGGTTGTGTACGTGTGATATACATACACTTTTTTGGGATCATATTTTCTATTCCGCTATTTAATCAAAAACCTTTGGGGATCAGTTAAATTGGGGGATAGTCTGTGTTGGTACGTGTGAGAGAGATCCACCTTTCCAAGTTGTTGGGGTTCATCTCATACTTCTGAAGGTTTGAGGGTGCTGCCTGTTCCATACTCCCCCTACTCCTAGCCTTTTAGGGGTACAAACAATAGTAATTGGGGCCTAGTGTGGTTGTGTACGTGTGATATACATACACTTTTTTGGGATCATATTTTCTATTCCGCTATTTAATCAAAAACCTTTGGGGATCAGTTAAATTGGGGGATAGTCTGTGTTGGTACGTGTGAGAGAGATCCACCTTTCCAAGTTGTTGGGGTTCATCTCATACTTCTGAAGGTTTGAGGGTGCTGCCTGTTCCATACCCCCCCTACTCCTAGCCTTTTAGGGGTACAAACAATAGTAATTGGGGCCTAGTGTGGTTGTGAACGTGTGATATACATACACTTTTTTGGGATCATATTTTCTATTCCGCTATTTAATCAAAAACCTTTGGGGATCAGTTAAATTGGGGGATAGTCTGTGTTGGTACGTGTGAGAGAGATCCACCTTTCCAAGTTGTTGGGGTTCATCTCATACTTCTGAAGGTTTGAGGGTGCTGCCTGTTCCATACCCCCCCTACTCCTCATCTAGCCTTTTAGGGGTACAAACAATAGTAATTGGGGCCTAGTGTGGTTGTGTACGTGCGAGATACATACACTTTTTTTGATCATATTTCCTATTCCGCTATTCAATAAAAACCTTTGAGGATCAATTGAATTGCGGGATAGTCTGTGTCGGTACGTGTGAGAGAGATCCACCTTTCCAAGTTGTTGGGGTTCATCTCATACTTCTGAAGGTTTGAGGGTGCTGCCTGTTCCATACCCCCCCTACTCCTAGCCTTTTAGGGGTACAAACAATAGTAATTGGGGCCTAGTGTGGTTGTGTACGTGTGATATACATACACTTTTTTGGGATCATATTTTCTATTCCGCTATTTAATCAAAAACCTTTGGGGATCAGTTAAATTGGGGGATAGTCTGTGTTGGTACGTGTGAGAGAGATCCACCTTTCCAAGTTGTTGGGGTTCATCTCATACTTCTGAAGGTTTGAGGGTGCTGCCTGTTCCATACTCCCCCTACTCCTAGCCTTTTAGGGGTACAAACAATAGTAATTGGGGCCTAGTGTGGTTGTGTACGTGTGATATACATACACTTTTTTGGGATCATATTTTCTATTCCGCTATTTAATCAAAAACCTTTGGGGATCAGTTAAATTGGGGGATAGTCTGTGTTGGTACGTGTGAGAGAGATCCACCTTTCCAAGTTGTTGGGGTTCATCTCATACTTCTGAAGGTTTGAGGGTGCTGCCTGTTCCATACTCCCCCTACTCCTAGCCTTTTAGGGGTACAAACAATAGTAATTGGGGCCTAGTGTGGTTGTGTACGTGTGATATACATACACTTTTTTGGGATCATATTTTCTATTCCGCTATTTAATCAAAAACCTTTGGGGATCAGTTAAATTGGGGGATAGTCTGTGTTGGTACGTGTGAGAGAGATCCACCTTTCCAAGTTGTTGGGGTTCATCTCATACTTCTGAAGGTTTGAGGGTGCTGCCTGTTCCATACCCCCCCTACTCCTCATCTAGCCTTTTAGGGGTACAAACAATAGTAATTGGGGCCTAGTGTGGTTGTGTACGTGCGAGATACATACACTTTTTTTGATCATATTTCCTATTCCGCTATTCAATAAAAACCTTTGAGGATCAATTGAATTGCGGGATAGTCTGTGTCGGTACGTGTGAGAGAGATCCACCTTTCCAAGTTGTTGGGGTTCATCTCATACTTCTGAAGGTTTGAGGGTGCTGCCTGTTCCATACCCCCCCTACTCCTCATCTAGCCTTTTAGGGGTACAAACAATAGTAATTGGGGCCTAGTGTGGTTGTGTACGTGCGAGATACATACACTTTTTTTGATCATATTTCCTATTCCGCTATTCAATAAAAACCTTTGAGGATCAATTGAATTGCGGGATAGTCTGTGTCGGTACGTGTGAGAGAGATCCACCTTTCCAAGTTGTTGGGGTTCATCTCATACTTCTGAAGGTTTGAGGGTGCTGCCTGTTCCATACCCCCCCTACTCCTCATCTAGCCTTTTAGGGGTACAAACAATAGTAATTGGGGCCTAGTGTGGTTGTGTACGTGCGAGATACATACACTTTTTTTGATCATATTTCCTATTCCGCTATTCAATAAAAACCTTTGAGGATCAATTGAATTGCGGGATAGTCTGTGTCGGTACGTTTGAGAGAGATCCACCTTTCCAAGTTGTTGGGGTTCATCTCATACTTCTGAAGGTTTGAGGGTGCTGCCTGTTCCATACCCCCCCTACTCCTCATCTAGCCTTTTAGGGGTACAAACAATAGTAATTGGGGCCTAGTGTGGTTGTGTACGTGCGAGATACATACACTTTTTTTGATCATATTTCCTATTCCGCTATTCAATAAAAACCTTTGAGGATCAATTGAATTGCGGGATAGTCTGTGTCGGTACGTGTGAGAGAGATCCACCTTTCCAAGTTGTTGGGGTTCATCTCATACTTCTGAAGGTTTGAGGGTGCTGCCTGTTCCATACCCCCCCTACTCCTCATCTAGCCTTTTAGGGGTACAAACAATAGTAATTGGGGCCTAGTGTGGTTGTGTACGTGCGAGATACATACACTTTTTTTGATCATATTTCCTATTCCGCTATTCAATAAAAACCTTTGAGGATCAATTGAATTGCGGGATAGTCTGTGTCGGTACGTGTGAGAGAGATCCACCTTTCCAAGTTGTTGGGGTTCATCTCATACTTCTGAAGGTTTGAGGGTGCTGCCTGTTCCATACCCCCCCTACTCCTCATCTAGCCTTTTAGGGGTACAAACAATAGTAATTGGGGCCTAGTGTGGTTGTGTACGTGCGAGATACATACACTTTTTTTGATCATATTTCCTATTCCGCTATTCAATAAAAACCTTTGAGGATCAATTGAATTGCGGGATAGTCTGTGTCGGTACGTGTGAGAGAGATCCACCTTTCCAAGTTGTTGGGGTTCATCTCATACTTCTGAAGGTTTGAGGGTGCTGCCTGTTCCATACCCCCCCTACTCCTCATCTAGCCTTTTAGGGGTACAAACAATAGTAATTGGGGCCTAGTGTGGTTGTGTACGTGCGAGATACATACACTTTTTTTGATCATATTTCCTATTCCGCTATTCAATAAAAACCTTTGAGGATCAATTGAATTGCGGGATAGTCTGTGTCGGTACGTGTGAGAGAGATCCACCTTTCCAAGTTGTTGGGGTTCATCTCATACTTCTGAAGGTTTGAGGGTGCTGCCTGTTCCATACCCCCCCTACTCCTCATCTAGCCTTTTAGGGGTACAAACAATAGTAATTGGGGCCTAGTGTGGTTGTGTACGTGCGAGATACATACACTTTTTTTGATCATATTTCCTATTCCGCTATTCAATAAAAACCTTTGAGGATCAATTGAATTGCGGGATAGTCTGTGTCGGTACGTGTGAGAGAGATCCACCTTTCCAAGTTGTTGGGGTTCATCTCATACTTCTGAAGGTTTGAGGGTGCTGCCTGTTCCATACCCCCCCTACTCCTCATCTAGCCTTTTAGGGGTACAAACAATAGTAATTGGGGCCTAGTGTGGTTGTGTACGTGCGAGATACATACACTTTTTTTGATCATATTTCCTATTCCGCTATTCAATAAAAACCTTTGAGGATCAATTGAATTGCGGGATAGTCTGTGTCGGTACGTGTGAGAGAGATCCACCTTTCCAAGTTGTTGGGGTTCATCTCATACTTCTGAAGGTTTGAGGGTGCTGCCTGTTCCATACCCCCCCTACTCCTCATCTAGCCTTTTAGGGGTACAAACAATAGTAATTGGGGCCTAGTGTGGTTGTGTACGTGCGAGATACATACACTTTTTTTGATCATATTTCCTATTCCGCTATTCAATAAAAACCTTTGAGGATCAATTGAATTGCGGGATAGTCTGTGTCGGTACGTGTGAGAGAGATCCACCTTTCCAAGTTGTTGGGGTTCATCTCATACTTCTGAAGGTTTGAGGGTGCTGCCTGTTCCATACCCCCCCTACTCCTCATCTAGCCTTTTAGGGGTACAAACAATAGTAATTGGGGCCTAGTGTGGTTGTGTACGTGTGATATACATACACTTTTTTTGGATCATATTTTCTATTCCGCTATTCAATAAAAACCTTTCTAGGGCAAGATCTTAAATTACAGAAATATGAGGAGACCGTCAAATAAGGGCCGTGGCCTGGGTCGTGGTGCTGCTGGTAGAGCTCCTGTTGCAAGGAGAGGACATGGTCGATCTGTGCCAGCTACACGCACAAGTGAAACACCTTCCTCAAGTGTGAGTAGGCGACAGAACCTGCATCAGTATTTGGTAGGGCATCAAACGCCCCAAGAAGTGATGAGGCCAGAACAAGTTGAGGCGATAGTAGATTGGTTTGCTGCTGACAGTGCCTCCAGTTCCTTCACATTGTCTCCCACCCAGTCTACTGCAGAAAGGTCAGAGTTGGCACCTGCAGCCAATGTCCAACCGTCTTTCACCTCACCCCCTTGCAAATCAGGCCAGCAGTCTGAGCCCCAAGCCATACAGCAGTCTCTTATTCTTTTTGAGGACTCTGTCAGCAGGGTTTCCCAGGGCCATCCACCTAGCCCTGCCCCAGAAGTGGAAGAGATTGAGTGCAGCGATGCCCAACCACTTATTTCTCAAGATGAGTACATGCAAGGATCATCGCAGCACGTCTCCGATGATGACGAAACGCAGGTGCCAACTGCTGCGGCGTTCAGCATTGTGGAGACCGACAAGGAGGGCAGGGGTGAAGACTGGGTGGAAGATGATGTGGAGGACGATGAGGTCCTCGACCCCACATGGAATGAACGTCATGCAGGTGAACTGAGTAGTTTGGAGGAAGAGGCGGTGGTCGCACAGAGCCACCAGCACAGCAGAAGAGGGAGCAGGGTGCAGAAGCGGAGCGGCCGTGCCCTAGACACTACGCCCGCTACTGCCCAACGCAGCAAGGGAACGAGCGCACCAAAGTCAGCTCAAAGGAGTTCTCTAGCGTGGAATTTCTTTAGAAAATGTGCTGATGACAGGACACGAGTGGTTTGCACCCTGTGCAATCAGAGCTTGAAGCGAGGCATGAACCTTCTCAACCTGAGCACAACCTGCATGATCAGGCATCTAAGTGCAAAGCACGAGCTGCAGTGGAGTACACACCTTCAAAACCAAGAAACGTCTCTGGCTCATCCTGCTTCCTCTTCTGCTGCAGTCTCGGCCGCTCCAGCCACATCTGTAGTGATACCGGCACCTGCCACCCCGCAAACAGACGATCTGTCAGCAACACCACCACCTGGGTCACCAACAACCATCTCCACAATGTCCCGTGGAAGCGTTCAGCTTTCCATCTCCCAAACACTTGAGAGGAAGAGGAAGTACCCCCCTACCCACCCGCGATCCCTGGCCCTGAATGCCAGCATTTCAAAATTATTGGCCTTTGAAATGCTGTCATTCCGTCTGGTGGAGACGCACAGTTTTAAAAACCTTATGTCGGTGGCTGTCCCACAGTACGTCGTGCCCAGCCGCCACTACTTTTCCAGGCAAGCCATCCCTTCCCTGCACAACCAAGTGGGGGAAAAAATCAGGTGTGCACTGCGCAACGCCATCTGTGCCAAGGTCCACCTAACTACGGATACGTGGACCAGTAAGCACGGTCAGGGGCGTTATATCTCCCTAACGGCACACTGGGTAAATGCAGTGGCGGATGGGCCTGAGGCGGATAGCAATTTGGCGCATGTCCTTCCACCACCGAGGATTGCAGGGCGCTTCAGTTTGCCTCCTGTTCCTAACTCCTCCTACTCCGCTTCCTCATCCTCTACCGCCTCCTCATCCGGACAGCGTAACACCTTCACCACCAACTTCAGCACGGCCAGGGGTAAACGACAGCAGGCAGTTTTACAACTTGCCTGTTTGGGGGACAAACCACACACCGCGCAGGAGTTGTGGAGGAGCATGGAACAGCAGACAAATGAGTGGTTGCTGCCAGCGAGCCTCAAGCCCGGCCTGGTGGTGTGCGATAACGGGCGAAATCTCATAGCAGCTCTGGGCCTAGCCGGTTTGACGCACATCCCTTGCCTGGCGCATGTGCTGAATTTGGTGGTGCAGAGGTTCCTTAAAAACTACCCCGATATGTCAGAGCTGCTGCAGAAAGTGCGGGCCGTTTGTGCGCACTTTCGGCGTTCTCACCCTGCTGCTGCTCGCCTGGCAGCGCTGCAGCGTAACTTCGGCCTTCCCGCTCACCGCCTCATATGTGACGTGCCCACAAGGTGGAACTCCACCTTGCACATGCTGGAAAGACTGTGCGAGCAGCAGCAGGCCATAGTGGAGTTTCAGCTGCAGCACGCACGCGTGAGTCGCTCTGCGGAACAGCACCACTTCACCACCAATAACTGGGCCTCCATGCGAGACCTGTGTGCCTTGTTGCGCTGTTTTGAGTACTCCACCAACATGGCCAGTGGCAATGACGCCGTTCTCAGCTTAACTATCCCACTTCTATGCCTCCTTGAAAAAACAATTCGGGCGATGATGGAAGAGGATGTGGCACAGGATGAGGAGGAGGAGGAGGATGAAGAGGTAACATTTCCAAGGCTTTCAGGGCAGTCATTCGCAAGGGGCTCCGAGGGTGGGTTCCTGCACACGCAAACGCCAGGGACGCAATTGTCCAGCAGGGGCACAGTTCTGGAGGATGAGGAGGATGAGGAGGAGGAGGAGCTGGAGGAGGAGATGGAACCATGTTCACAGCAGGGTGGCACCCAGGCCAGCTCATGGCCATCACTGGTGCGTGGCTGGGGGGATACAGAGGACACGGACCATACACCTCCCACAGAGGACAGCCTTTCGTTGCCTCTGGGCAGCCTGGCACACATGAGCGATTACATGCTGCAGTGTCTCCACAACGACCGCCGAGTTGCCCACATTCTAACTTGTGCTGATTACTGGGTGGCCACGCTGCTGGATCCCCGTTACAAGGACAACGTACCGTCCTTAATTCACTCACTGGAGCGCGATCGCAAGATGCGCGAGTACAAGCGCACGCTGGTAGACGCCATGCTGCTGGCATTCCCATCTGACAGCGGGGCCACAGTGGAAGCACAAGGCAGAGGAGGAGGAGGAGGAGGTCGCCAACGCAACCAGGGCACCGCCAGCACCTCAGAAGGCAGGGTTAGCATGGCCGAAATGTGGAAAAGCTTTGTCAGCACGCCACAACAAACAGCAGCACCAGCAGCTCAGATGGAACGTCTTAGCAGGAGGCAGCATTTTACCAACATGGTGGAGCAGTATGTGTGCACACGCCTACATGTAGTGAATGACGGGTCTGCCCCCTTCAACTTCTGGGTCTCCAAATTGGGCACATGGCCTGAGCTTGCCCTTTACGCCTTGGAGGTGCTGGCGTGCCCTGCAGCCAGTGTATTATCTGAACGGGTATTTAGCACGGCTGGGGGCGTTATAACAGACAAGCGCAGCCGCCTGTCCAGAGACAATGTGGACAAGCTCACGTTCATTAAAATGAACCAGGCATGGATCCCACGGGACTTTTCCGTACCTTATGCAGAATAGCAATGGATACCGACCTTACCCACCCATTGTTCCATTTTTGCTCTTTCTCACTCTTTTGGGGTGTACCCTCATTTAAAATTTGTGAAAAGAAGCAGTGTTGGCTACCTCGTCCTCCTCCTCAGGGCCAGATTAATGTAGGGGCTATTGGAGCTGCAGCTCCAGGCCCCTACCTTTTATATAGGCCCCGGGTTGGCCATATTCACTGTTACCGCTCTTCTGTCACTTGTAAACACAGAAGTCTGGCTTCTATGCTCGCTTCCCCAGGCAGCACCCTCAGAACCTCCCCACACAGCGTGAAGGCCGGACAAGGAGGGACAGTTGGCGATGCATGGATGTGTTTATGGGCTTCAGAGACAGCATCCCATGTTGAATTAGGCATGCATGGCTGCACCCTTCCTCCTCTGGGTGCATGGCAAGGCACGGCCCTAAGGCCCTTCAAAATCCTCAGCACCAAGCCCATGATGCTGTTAATCCGGCCCTGGTCCTCCTCCACCGCCGCTTCCACCTACACCGCCCATAGGTGTGCGCAGCCTATTGCATTAAGGTGTGCACCCCAAAGTTGAAATACACATGCATGTGTTTGCCAGCAGGGAGAGTAATGTATCGGGGCCATGTACCTGTAGGCAAGGAGAAATAGAGCAGAGCAGGTCCCAGGGAGATCTTTCCCATCTCCTCACTGGCAATGCTATGTGCCCTAGGTGATTAGGGTGTGCCCAGGCACACCCAGCACACCCTGTGCGCACGCCTATGTCACCGCCACATCCACCACCACCTCAACCTCCCTCCTACTCCATATGGGCCTCGTCCTTCAGAGATGAAGAAGAACATTGTTTTATTTTTCTGTTTTTTTTTGTTGTTTTAAGTTATTTCCCTATCCACATTTGTTTGCAGAGCACTTGCCATGCTCTTAATTACGTTTTGCTGCCATTTGCAGCACTCTAGCCCTTTCCTTTGGTGTTTTAGAGCCATTTTAGTGCCTTAAAGTTCGGGTCCCCATTGACTTCAATGGGGTTCGGTGTCCGGGAAAAGTTCGGTAAAAGTCCGGGACACGGACCCGGACTTTTTTTTAAAGTTCGGCCGAACCCGTCGAACACGGACATCTAGGTGTCCGCTCAACCCTACTGTTTAGTGATGTTGCCCGTGCTATCCAGCCACAGCATGCAGAGAAGGTGGTGGACTGGCTTACTAAAGCATCCTCATCCTCCTCCTCCTCTATGACCCAAGCTGACACTGGTGTGCATTCCAACAATTTTTCCACAACTGTTTGACCAGGGCATCAAATTTAAATATTTTATAGCAAGGTCAATTCTTTCTTTCATCAAGAGTGCCTCTAAAAGGTTGGGGGTGAAGGCACCACCAACACCCAAAGAGCAATTTTTTTTGCAACTGTTTGACAGGGGAATAAAATTTCAATTTTTTACAGTAAGCCCAATTCTTGCTTTTATCAAGAGTACCTCCATAGGGTTACGGTGGAAAGACACAACAAACACCTAAAGCCCAATTTTTCCACACCTGTTACTTCTATTAAAAGTATGCAAAAGAAACACCAGACTTTATCAAAAGAATCTCTAATCTTGTTGTTTGTTTAGTGCACTAAATTTTGGCCTCATCATACAGACTGGCTCCCCAAGCCGTTGTTTACTAAATAATTAAATCTTGCAGGAAAAATAATTTTATGTCATTTTTTTTTATTTATAAATGTCAGTTTTGCTGTAGCGGGTTCTATACAAAGTACAGATGTGCCACTTTACAGGCAGACTAAGGGGACCCCCAGGCACTATATTTTAAGGAAAGTTTCATTTTTATTGTTTCACTTTAACCACTTAAGCCCCAGCCCTATTTCTGACACTTTTTGTTTACAAGTTAAAACCAGTATTTTTTCCTAGAAAACTACTTAGAACCCCCAAACATTATATATATTTTTTTAGCAAAGACTCTGGAGAATAAAATGTCGGCCATTGCAAAAAATTTTGTCACGCGGTATTTGCGCAGCGGTCTTTAAAACGCCATTTTTTTGGAAAAATTTTGAAAAATCACATTTCACTGCATTTAAAAAATACTAAACAGTAAAGTTAGCCCATTTTTTTTGTATATTGTGAAAGATGATGTCACGCCGAGTAAATAGATACCCAACATGTTACGGTTTAAAATTGCGCCCCCCCCCCCCGTGGGATGGCGACAAACTACGGTAAATAGAGATCTCAATCTGCGACGCTTCAAATTCATTTAACGGTTACCAGTTTAGAGTTAGAGTGTAGCTCTTTTTTTTTATATTGCCCACGCTCTGGCGATCGCGGCGATACCTCACATGTGTGGGTTGAACAGCGATTTCATTCGCGGCTCGACTTGCGTATACGTTTTTTTTTTTGTGACGGGGTCGGCTAAATTTTTTTTTTTTTTCCTATTTATTTTTTCTTTTTTTTTAACTTTATTACAGGTTTTTTTAAAAAAAAAAAAAATCTGATCACTTTTATTGCTGTCACAAGCAATGTAAACATCCCTTGTGACACCAATATGTAGTGACAGGTACACTTTATGGAGGGATAACGATCGAGCGGCTCCCCGGGTAATGATCGAGCGGCTCCCAAGCCGCATCGGTCATTACCGATGGAAAGCCGACCGTCGGCTTCAAACCACGGTACTGGGATGATGTCTCTAGCTAGAGGCATCATCCCGGTATAAGCCCTCAAAGTTTACCGACGTAGCCCTACGTCGATATGCGGTAAGTGGTTAAGCATCGTTAAAACCACTGCTCCTTTTTATGGGCAATACCTTGCATATAAGCCGTAAAAATGGGGACTTTTTATTTTTCAAGATCCAGTCTTAAGGATTTCAATAGGGTTTGTGGTTCAGGTCCGAACTTTTGCGATATTTGAAAGTTCTGGCGCAAACCAAACCGGGGGTTATTCCACCCATCTCTAGCTGTAGGCAACCAAAGTCTTAATAAATTGTCCTTGTTTCAGCTACACACCTAAATTGACCTGCATTATACCCACATGTGCTAATTACAGAAGATCAGGATGCCAAATAGTTTGTTAGCAACCAATCAAAAACTGTGTAGCATGCAGGGCACAGACCATCTTCTATTTAACCACTTGACCTCTGGAAGATTTACCCTCCTTCATGACCAGGCCATTTTGTGTGATACTTCACTGCGTTACTTTAACTGACAAGTGCGTGGTCGTGCGACACTGTACCCAAATAAAACGTATGTCTTTTTTTTTCCCCACAAATAGAGCTTTCTTTTGGGGGTATTTGATCACTACTATATTTTTATTATTTGCACTATAAACAAAAAAAAGATTGACAATTTTTAAAACAAAATAATATTTTTTACTTTCTGCTATAAAACATATCCAATAAAAATGTAAAAACTAATTTCTTCATACATTTTGGCTAATATCTATTCTGCTACATGTTTTTGGTAAAAAAAAAAAAATCCCAATAAGCGTTGATTTGTTTACATGAACATTATAGTGTCTACAAACTATGGGATATTTTTATAGAGTTTTTGTTTATATTTTTTTTTTACTAGTAATGGTGGCAATAAGGGACTTATAGCGGGACTGCAATATTACAGCGGACTGTCGGACACGAATTGATACTTTTTGGGAACCAGTGACACTAATACAGTGATCAGTGCTAAAAATATGCACACTCACTGTACTAATGACACTGGCTGGGAAGGGGTTAAACATCTAGGGTGATCAAAGGGTTTAACTGTATGTCCAGGCAGCGCTTTTGTGTTTACAGTGTGCTGCTGTAACTAGGGGAATAGAGTGATCCTTATCTTGCAGATTAGCTTCTGCAAAGCACCCTCTAGCAGTAAAAGTACTATAGTAAGCAAGTATTTAAATTGATTCTAAAGGTCCATTTTTTTTGTTTGTTTTTTAAATAACAAACTTGTCATACCATACTTACCTGCTCTGTGCAATGGTTTTGAACAGAGCAGACCCTCTTATTCACGGGTCCCCTTCCGATGCTACTGACTGCTCCTCCTTTACCAGCGTCCGTAGTAGCAAGCTGCTTGCTATGGGGGCACTGGTGCATGCAGGCTCCCGAGCACATAGAGCAGTGGCTCGGCCCACCCCTGCTCTCCCCTCATTGGCTCACCGGCTGTGATTGACAGCAGCGGTAGCCAATGGCTCCCGCTGCTGTGTCTCAGCCAATGAAGAAAGGGATACCTGGGACAGCCAAGGCTCCCTTACACATTGCTGGATCAAGAGGAAGCTCAGGTGATTAAAGGGGGGGGGGGGCTGTTGGGGGGAGCAGCACACACAGTAAAAAAACCTTCAACTCTTGCAACCAATTTAAAAATAAGGCATGAGGGGAATAAAAAACTGCAGTTTACAAATAACATTTTTATATCTACAAGTAGGGCTTTTTTCCCCAGAAAATAGGTGCCTGAACTCAACCACGACCTCCCAACCCCACACACACACCCTACAAACCACATTAAATGGGTATGGTCAAATTTCACAGTAGGAGGTTCTTAAATGGACATTAAATACCAGGGGTGCACTACGTACATAGTGCAGTGTTTAGGGGTGCGCTGCATACAGAGTGCAGAGTTCAGCCTTCTTCCAGAGTTGCTTACCTCTGCATCCCCCCATCCACATCTCGTTTTCACCCCTCTTTAGCTCTGACCTCTGCATGGAAACCTAGACACCCCCCTCCTTAAAAGCCCCCCATCTTCCACATGTCTTATGTTTGTTGTTATATTAAGCAGGGAAGCACCCAGTCAGCTCTAGTACCTCCCCACCCTGTAGGTGGCTCTGACTCTCTCACTTGCAGGGATATCATCCAGTAGGGTTTTGGCATCCATACGGCACCTGTATTTATCTTGTCCTCATCCTGCACTCAGTGAGATTAGCTCAGGAGATCAGATCTGTGGGAGCAATTGGGAGACATGCTGTCACTTGTAAACCCACCAAGTCCCAGCTAAAAAAAAAAAGCCCTGTCTACAAGACTGACAAGATTTCCAGATCTGCCTCTGAACAGACTATCCACTAAGTAATTGATGTTTGGCTAATGTAGATGTAGCTTTTATTTCCACAGTAGTACATACACTATGATATGGGGGATATAGTAATGTGAGATGATGGCCTCTATTAATCTATGTGGGAACACAGATTTTTGGAAAATAACTTCTGTTTATTCTGACCCATAAACATTAACATATTTCCAGGGAGGAGGTGGAGCATGATCTTTTATTTCTGGGATTCTTGATAATGGAGAACAGGCTTAAGCCAGAAACAAAACCAGTTCTCCGCGAACTAAAATCTGCTAACATAAGAACAATCATGGTGACAGGTAGGACTACATATAAGTAATGAAATTAGCATGTCCTTTTGTGTACCTATGTCTGTATAACATGGTTTATTATACCTTTGGCACAATGGCTCACGATTGTCTGCTAGAGCTAGACAAGGTAAGCTGTAACTAATTTTCTTTCAGACTGTATAATCAAGGCGATTCCCCTTCCTAGCAAATCACAGTGCTGCTGCATGACGATTGGCCGCTCATGCACCCAGGGCTGTCACATTTAGACAGGGCAGCATCAAATCACAACATGAAGTTAATACAAGGCTTCCTCTCTTTGTTTTCAGTGGCATATGTAGCTTGTGGAAATGGCATTAAGTGAACATGTTCACTAACCATTTTTTTTGTTTCTTTCTTTTTTTATTACAGTAATTCTATATTTCTTCTTGTACATCACAGGACACAGAGCCATAAATCATAACATATGGGTTATTTAGCCACCTACAGGTGAAGGACACTGGCAACCAGTCAGAAAGGATGTCCCCCTATATACCCCTCCCACACAGGAAGTACCTCAGTTTTTTTGCCAGTGTCTAAAGGTGATGGTCACGGTGTAGAGTCTCTCCACATTTTTCTTCAAAGATGCTATATACCCCATATAAAGATCACTGGATCTAAGGGGTTAGCTATCAGATCTATCTAAAACAGTCAATGGACTAAAAAGATGGAACCAGAGCCTTGAGAAGCAGATTTGAGGTTTTGCCTGTAATGCTGTCCTTTGTAGGCGTTGGTCCCTGGGATCCGGACCCTTGGAATACCAAAACCCAAAGCCACCCTGTGCAGGGTGCTCTACAGGTCCAAGGCTGTGGTCCCTCTAAAACAAGGGGACCCAGTCCTTGAAGGTTGCCAAGACAAAGCTGGCCGTGATGGGTGAAGATTGGATTCCTGTTTCAAACCGAATCCTGTGGCAGGACTAGTAAGCCCCATTTAAAATATTTACACATACAGCAATTGTAAATATTTTATGCACTGTTCCCTTTAAAAGATAACAGACAGTCATGTGAGTCTCTGCATGCGACTATGGATGTTAAGCTATGCAAAATACATCTTGTTAAGCATTATTTCTTTGCTTGTTTGTTTGACACACTGTTTTCACCCTGTGCTGATCAACTGAAAGATATCAGCTGTGACAAACCAAAGTGTGCATGAGACAATGGATGTTAAGCCATGAAAAATAAATCTTGTTGAAAGCTCTGGCCTTTCCTCAGGGATTAAATGTGCCAATTGTATCAAGTGTGATTTATATGAGCTTGTGCAGTTGTGGGATTGATGCAAAGTTTGTTTAAACATTATTTCTTTGCCTATTGTTAACACACTGTTTTTACCCTGGGCTGATCACCTGAAAGATATCAGCTGTGACAAACAAAATTCAGCCTAAACTGCTCTCACCCCATGTAGTTGCTGTATTCCTCATAGCGTATAAGTGCCCGAGTGTTCGTCTCCTCCCTCGATAGCGTGTTTGTGGCGAATGCCCATTCGCACACGTGTGAATCTTCACCTTTTAAAACAGGCGTACGCCGCATGGAGGGCATGTTAGAATGTGATTGGCATGCACTTGGGATGCCACGTAGCATGTCGCACATATAGCATAAATAGGCATGATTTATAAGAAACTGTTTCCAAAGGAGTAGCCTCTGTCAGAGGCTGAAGGGGACACAGAGCAGAAGCAGCTGGGTTGAGTGAGTCACTGTGGGTGTATGTTTCTGGCACAAACAGGTCCTGTATCTTGGGATAATCAGTGCTGTGTGTGATAAGCTGTATAAGCTTGGCACAAGCCTTGAGTACACTGAAGTTAGTACCTAAAGTTTGTCTTGGTATAAAGCAATGTGGACCCGAAAGAGGGCTGGGGGGGGCACAGTTGGAAGGGGCACTGTGATGCCACCATCTGACCTTGAATGTCCTAGCCATGCTACCTCTGTGCCTACTCCCCCTGAAGAGCCAGAGGCAACTAGCCAGTCTGAGCTGTTACGGTTGTCAGGCATAGTAGCTACTCAAGGGGCTTCTGCCGCAACCTACGTCACTAAGGATGATTTGGCATCGGCATTAGCCAGCCTTGAGGGTAAGATTGCAGCATCTCAAGGAGGGAGGAAATGTTATAGATCCCCCTCACCAGAGCAACCCCCTTAATCAGTTCAGGAATGGGCAGAGGATGTGGAAGAATTAGCTGATGATAACCCTATGGAAGGTCAAGCTGAGGTTTCCACTTTTGAGGGAGTCAGGGTCTCAAACCCAGAGATTGTTAGTTCAGTCTCTTACTAAAATGGTTCGGTCTGGATACAAATTCCCTCCCTTAGAGATAGCTGAAGTATATTTCCTCTCTAGGCTCATTGCACCCTTCTCATAGTCCTCGGACGTTTCCCCATACATCCGCTCTTGGAGCAAGAAATGCATAATGATTGGGATCATCCTGATTTTTTTGTTCCTCCTAAAAGGTTTTCACTATTGTATCCTATGGAGGAAAAATTTATTCAGAAATGGAATATACCCACTGTGGATGCTGCAATTTTTTTGGGTTAACAAGAGTTTAACCTGCCCTGAGGATAATGCCCAGGTTTTTAAAGATCAAGCAGATAAGAAGTTGGAATCTTTATTGAAAGCCTCCTTTGCCATTGCAGGATCTGCAATACAACCAGCAGTAGCGGCCATAGGAGTTTGTCATTCTTTAAAAGATCGTGCAAAGCGAGTGTCCAAGACCTTTCCTTCTCAAAGAGAGTCTGTCAGATCTACCTCGCAGTTTGTTTCACAGTGGGTGCTCTTACGGACTCCATAGGGAAAATGTCACAGTTTGCTCTGACGGTGCACATGTGCAGAATCCTTTGGATAAAGAGCCAGTCTGTGGAATCACCATGTACAAGGTTGCTGGCTGGCTTCCCTTTTCTGAGAGAATGCCTTTTTGGTGACAATCGGGATAAGTATATCCAAAAAATCTGGGAGGGAGGGAGGGAGGGAGGTCTGGGCAAAGACTGATAACAGAGGTTCTGGAGAGCAAAAGGTTCACGGGTTTTTACTCAAACCTGTTCATAATCCCCACACCAAGCAGGGATATGAGATCTATTCTTGATCTCAAAACTCTAAACCAGCTTCTGAACGTTCGTACTTTCTGTATGGAGTCCATTTGTTCAGTCATAGCCTCCCTGCAGGGAGAGGAATTTCTAGCATCCATAGACATCAAGGATGTGTATCTTCACGTGCCTATATTCCAGGCTCATCAAAGATTTCTATGCTTTGCAATAGAAAACCATTATTTTCAGTTTTCAGTCTGGACGATCTAGTACTTATAGAACGATCGGCTTCGGCTCTAAGCCAAAATGTCTTCCAGACAGTACAGTTCATGGAACGTCTGGGTTGGATACTGAACTTGGCAAAGTCAGCATTACAGCTGGTGCAGTGTCTGAAATTGCTGGGTCTTCTTGTGGACACATTACAGGCAAAGATATTCTTGCCAACAACAAAGGTCACAGACCTGAAGGATCTGGTTCGGTTCGTAGTAAGGCTGAGATATCCTTATGTATGTCTTTGCATGAAGTTATAGGGGAAGATGGTGTCCGCATTTGAGGCAATTCCCTATGCTCAATTCCATGCCAGACCCTTGCAGAACAACATTCTGTCTACATGGACTGGAAGTGTTCAGTCTCTGGACTGGTCCATGTCTCTGGTGCCAAGAGTACGTTAGAGTCTGAATTGGTGGTTGGTGACCATAAATCTGGAGAAGGGGAAATCCTTTCTTCCAGTTACCTGGAAGGTGGTGACTACAGATGCCAGTCTCTCCGGCTGGAGAGCAGTTCTGGAGGAAGTCACTGTCCAGGGTAAATGTTTTTGGGTAGAGAGAGGTCTCTCCATCAACATTCTGGAAATCTGAGCAGTGAGTCGGGCTTTGAAATACTGGATGCCCAGACTTCGGGGTCACCCTGTCAGGGTGCAATCTGACAATGCCACAGCCGTGGCTTATATCGGCCATCAAGGGGGCACAAACAGTCAGTCAGCCCAGAAAGAGGTGGATATCATCCTGTTCTGGGCAGAGAAGTTTGTGACATGGCTGACAGCAGTTTTCTTTCCAGGAATAGAACACGAGAGACATATAGCGGAGGAGAGCAAAAAGAACCCCAAGAAGTTTTTTAAGTATATAAACAGTAAGAAAGCGAGACCAGAACACATTGGCCCCATAAAAGATGATAAAGGAAATATGGCCACTGAGGACAGAGAAAAGGCGGAAGTGTTAAATCATTTCTTCTCTTCAGTCTTCACAAAAGAATCGGGGGGCTACACAAACCCAGCTTGTAAGGCCGAACTAAATAATACACCTCAGGAAGTGCCACCATGGCTAACAGAAGATAGACTTAGAGCCAAACTAGAGAAACTTAACATAAATAAATCCCCGGGACCGGATGGCTTGCACCCGAGGGTTCTTAATGAGCTCAGCCAGGTGATCGCCAGACCATTATTCTTGATCTTTAAGGATAGTTTACAGACGGGTATGGTGCCAGCTGATTGGAAAAAAGCCAATGTGGTACCAATATTTAAGAAGGGGCCGAGATATATCCCGGGTAACTATAGGCCGGTCAGCCTAACATCTGTAGTCTGCAAAATTTTGGAGGGGATGTTAAGGGACCACATACAAGACTTTAGTAATGAAAACGGTATTATAAGTAGTAATCAGCATGGATTCATGAAAAATCGTTCGTGCCAAACCAATCTATTAACCTTCTACGATGAAGTGAGCAGCCACCTAGATAAAGGTAAGCCTGTGGATGTGGTGTATCTGGACTTTGCAAAGGCCTTTGACACCGTTCCCCACAAACGATTACTGTACAAACTAAGGAAGGTAGGTATGGATCAGAAGGTGAGTAACTGGATAGAGAACTGGCTCCAGGGGAGAGTACAGAGGGTGGTGATTAATGGGGAGTACTCGGATTGGGCGGGTGTGGAAAGTGGGGTCCCCCAGGGTTCTGTCCTGGGACCAATCCTGTTTAATTTGTTCATAAATGATCTAGAGGAGGGGATATCTAGCACAATCTCAGTATTTGCAGATGATACTAAACTAGGCATGCCAATATCTTCTATGCAGGATGTGGAAACCTTGCAAGCAGACCTGAACAAAATAACGGGGTGGGCAACTACATGGCAGATGAGGTTTAATGTTGATAAATGTAAAGTAATGCACTTGGGGGCCAGAAACCAGAAAGCAAGCTACTCACTAGGGGGGGAACCTCTGGGTGAGTCTAGGATGGAAAAGGACTTGGGGGTACTGGTAGACAACAAGCTTGGCAGTGGCATGCAATGCCAAGCCGCCGCAAGCAAAGCCAACAGAATACTGGGATGTATAAAAAAGGGGATTCACTCCAGAAATAAAGAGATTATTCTCCCACTCTACAAGACTCTGGTCCGGCCACATCTGGAGTATGCTGTCCAGTTCTGGGCACCGGTCCTCAGGAAGGATGTGCTGGAACTGGAGAAAGTCCAGAGAAGGGCAACAAAAATAATTAGGGGAATGGAGGACATCAGCTATGAGGAAAGACTACAAGCCCTGAACCTTTTCTCTCTGGAGAAAAGACGATTGAGGGGGGATATGATATCAATGTACAAATACTGTACTGGTGACCCGAGCATAAGGAACAAACTATTCAGAGAAAGGAGATACAATAAGACACGTGGCCACTCACTAAAACTAGAGGAAAGGCGGTTTAACCTTAAAGTGCGTAAGGGGTTCTTCACTGTAAGAACGGTAAGGATGTGGAATTCTCTTCCACAAGCAGTCATATCAGCAGGGAGCATTGATAGTTTCAAAAAACTATTAGATGGACACCTTAAAGACCACAACATACAGGGGTATACAATGTACGGTTAAAAGCAAACACACACACGCATCATAGGTTGAACTGGATGGACTGATGTCTTTTTTCAACCTCACTAACTATGTAACTACTTAACTATGAATAGAGAACTGGCAGGCGGATTTTCTGAGCTGTCAACAGATGTTTCCTGGGAAATGGTCCTTACATCCTGAGATTTTTCAATCAATCTGCCTACACTGGGGGGGTTGAAGATGTAGATCTGTTGGCATCCAGGTTCAACAACAAGTTGAAGAGATTTGTGTCCAGGACCAGGGATCCACTCGCAGTCCGAGTGGATGCTTTAGTGACTCCTTGGAAGAATTATTACCTAATTTATGCCTTTTCTCCTATACAGCTGATACTGCATCTACTGTGCTGGATCCAGCTAGAGGGGAAACCAGTAATCCTGGTAGCTCCAGCATGGCTGAGGAGGGTTTGGTATGCACAAATCCAAAGGTTGGCAGTGACAAGGCCTTGAGCTCTTCAACTGTGTCCAGACCTACTCTGGCAAGGTCCGATATTCCACCCTGCTGTACAGTCTCTAAATTTGATGGCTTGGCTATTGTAGCCTTAATCTTGAAGGAGTGGGGTGTATCTGCCCTGCAGTTTATACTCTGATAAATGCTAGGAAACCAGTCTCTATTACAGGGGCTGGAAAATCCTACATTACCTGGTGTGAAGCCAGGAAATGGCATCCCCGCAAAAATATAATTGGGAGAATTCTAGCTTTCCTTCAAGCAGGGGTAGATATGAAATTAGCCTTGAGCACTAATAAAGGACAAATTTTAGCCTTATCGGTTTTCTTCCAAGAACCGATCGCTTCCCATTCCTTGGTTCAGACCTTCATCCGGGGAATGTTACGTTTGCTTCCACCTGTGAAACCACCATTATGTCCTTGGGACCTAAATTTGGTGCTGGAAGTTTTACAAAAACAGCCTTTTGAACCTCTGGGGCAGGTGATCCTGGTTCTTTTGACCAGGAAACTGGTCTTTTTGATTGTGATAACTTCGGCTAGAAGGGTATCAGAACTAGCAGCTCTTTTTTGTAAAGAGCCATTCTTGATTTTTCATCAAGATAGGGTGATTCTACGTCCACACTCAAGTTTTTTGCTCAAGGTGATGTTCGCCTTTTATTTGAATCAGGACATGATACTACCTTCCTTTTTTCCAGATCCTCACTCACGGAGGAAACGTTATTGCATTTTCTTGATGTAATGCGTGCACTTAAGTTTTACTTGGAAAGATCAGCTCGAATTCGGAAGACCGAGAGCTTGTTTGTGCTGCCAGAAAGGCCCTGGAAGGGGTTGGCAGCATCTAAGTCTACAACTACTTTTTGGATTAGCCAGGTTATTACCCAGGCGCATGATTTAGAAGGGAAGGTTCCACCTTTTTCTGTAAAGGCACATTCTACCAGAGGAGTAGGTGCCTCTTGGGCACATCGCCATCAAGCCTCTATGGCTCAGATTTGCAAGGCCGTGACCTGGTTGTTGGTGCATACGTTCACTCGTTTCTATGGAGTGGATGTTGGGACCCAGGAGGAATCTGCATTTGGCCGCAGTGTTCTTGCAGGCAGTGGTGTAATCCTTTTTGTGGTCGGATGGCGGTATTTTTTTTGGTGTCCCCCTCCCCTCAGATGCATTGCTTTTGGGACATCCCATATGTTATTTATGGCTCTGTGTCCTGTGATGTACAAAAAGAAAAATAGATTTTTTAATACAGACTTACCTGTAAAAAACATTTCTTGAAGCACATCATGGGACACAGAGGTGCCTCCCCTCTTCTATGGGGCCTTTATTGCTTGCTACAAAAATAAGGTACTTCCTGTGTGGGAGGGGATATATAGGGAACATCCTTTCTCATTGGTTGCCAGTGTCCTTCACCTGTAGGTAGCTATATAACCCATATGTTATGATTTATGGCTCTGTGTTCCGTAATGCACTTCAAGAAATAGATTTTACTGGTAAGTCTGTATTTTAAAATCCATTTATTCTTGTTCTGTTTTTGCTTCTTTCAGCATCATACATCAACTATGTTTTCTGTTTGGAGAACACTATAATGCTGAACAATGCAATTAAAGAGAAATATTACTTTGTTTTTTTGCAACATTTAATTTTAGTAATTATTCCTGTTATTATTATTATTATTATTATTATTATGATTATTATTGTTATTATTATTGGTATTATTGTTATTGATAGTATCATTATCATAATCACAATGTCTTTGTATGTTACAAGGTGATAACCTTCAGACAGCATGCACAGTGGGACTAAACTCTGGCATGATACCTGACGCTTCCAGTTTACTCATGTTCGAAGCTTGTGAGCCTAAAGGTGGTTCTTCAGCATCATTCACTTGCCAGCCAGTAGAAAAGAGCAGAGACAAATCGCATATACAAAACGTAAGTGACATACTCAGACATTAAGCAAAAATAATTATTTTGGTTTGGTTTTGATTTAAAACAAACAAGTCTAGAAGCACTGACAGTCCCACATGCACTAAAGGCATTGCTAGGCACGTTAAGCTTGTGCGATCTTCACGTATATAATTAGAAGGGGAGAACCTACTCAAAGCCTTCTTCACCACCTCATAATGATTAACTAGATGCCTAGTATTAAATACTGTAGATTCAAAAAACTTTATTAACAACTTTTTCTCCAGTTTGTTCTTCAGATATGCCAGCTATCAGACAGATCAAGTGCATTCATTTCAAATACTGTAGATTAAAAAAAAAACTTTATTAACAGAGTTTCCTCCATATGTACTCCAACTATGCCAGCTATTGGACAGAACAAGTGCATTCATTTTAATTCTTGCAGCTAAGGTTGTTTAAATAAGACTGGAAACATTTGGTCATCACCAGGCTTTAAGATCTTTTGATGAACATCTGATACAGAGGCATGCAGCTACCCAGATGTTTAGTTTTATGTGATTGTTAGTACTTTAACTAGTATAATAGCTTTCTATTTTTCTTTAAAACTGCAGTGAAAAGATATCAACACAATTCTCACATATTACCACCTGACTTTGCAGTTAGATAGTCAAGTGATGGTGAACACTCCCCCCAATTTGTTACTAGATATTGCAGGATCTGTAAATAATTGGGGATCTGAGATTATCTATGACCTTGCTTTGGGAGGAAGTATAGATGAACTACTTCAGTGAATTATTACAAGACACATTAAGGGGATGCTAACTGATGTAGCTGCCAAAACTATTATCTTAATAGTTGGTGGAATTGTCCTTTTAAAGCCTAAGTTTGTGGGCTTTTTTAAAATAAACAAGCACAAGTATGGCATTTATATCTAATGAGATGCCAGCTGCCCTTGTAATATTTACATGCTGTGGAGGTTAATACAGCTGCTGGACCAATCATAGGCACATGTTAAGAGTGCTGACAATGCCACCCTTTCCTCCTTCATTTATTGAATCTGTACTATAGCCTCCATCAATGAAAAGTGTTCTATGAGTGGAGAATGGGCAGACAAATGAAAGGTCTGCCTTCTATATTAGAGCACTCTATATTAGAGCACTTTTTATTGACAGAAGCTATAGTATAGCTTTTACGAATGGAGGAGGCGGAGCAAAAAGGGTGGGAATAATCAGTACTCTTGAGGAGTGCCTATGGCAGGTCCAGCAGTTGTTAACCTATGAAACATCGGAAGCTTCTGCTGCTGGGGTGAAGGATGCAGCCAGTGTTGCAAAGGACATACAATTTCAACTGGGACAGCAGACACCAGCACAAGGGCCACTTCTCATAAATTGTAAGTTTTGTCCATTGTGCTAATTTTTTAAATTTGTTTAAAGGTAGGCTTTAAGTATATTTGCATAATAGCATACAAAAAAATAAATTTTAAGTCCTCCTAAAAGTTAGCCCTGTATCACCGTGCTCATTCAAAAATAAAATGAAATTAAATGTTAAGTGCATAAAGTGTCCCAATAGAGTGCTGGTTACAAATCAAAACAACTTGAAGTGATAAGTGAAGATTGTGTGTTGAAAAAGAAAAAGAAATGAAACCCAAACACCAAGAAGTGCTCTTTCTCTTCTCCCAGATAGTAAAACTCCGCACTCACCAGAAATGTATTACCTCTTTTTGCAAAAAGGTAATTTTCACTTGAGGTAAGCATATCACCACTTATATAACATATACTTGGTCCATCAGTGGAGTCCTAAGCCTCGAGCCGGCTAGATGGAGTCATCTCTTGTAAAGTGCTCCTGTGCCTTAAAAAGATCCTGTATGTTCCTCATTCACAAGGGGGGAAATGTAAAGGGATCTCCTAGTGTAGCATATTCAATTTTTATTAAAAACTACTAAATTGCACTAACATTATTGAGAAGTATAATGAGTATATAGATAAATCAAAAATGTCAGTTTGCGTTCCACCTGGGTTCCACCAACCAGAAATGGCGTGTCTCGGAAACTTATTTCCCCAGCAACGTCTGATGTCCGAAGACGTCTCCTCTACTAACCGGCTAGAGGCTTAGGACTCCATTGGATGATTGAAAGATTTTAAAAGAAACCAAAAGCCATTCAACACTCAAATAAAGTAAGTGTACTTAGCCATCCATGTGGATTTTGAAAAGTCCAAGCTGTATGAGTGTTAGTAAAGGTGTATCAGTCGGACAGTCCATATCTAGGATGTTATCAGTCCCTTGAAGGAATGGAGGAGATGGAGGAGGTGAGAGAGGAGGTGTCCCAAAAGCTGGGTGCATGGGACCAAGCTGGAAGCCTGACCACAACTGCTTCTGAATCAGCCGGAGTACCCCTAAAACCGACCAGGTTTCCAGCATGGTCCCATGCAGCCAGATTTTGGGACACCTCCTTTCCCATCTCCTCCATTTTTTTTTTTAAATCATACTGATGGCTCCTATACTGGGCAATGTTAAACCACATATCACATGGTTGGAGAAGTTTCAAATGTGAATTACTTGGCAATAAAGAGAGGACAGCAGATGCTGGCTACTGTGCCATAAAAGCATTATAAGTGCATCCCTCCCTGGGAGTTTTCCAGTTGTATCTGTACTTGACGCTTACCATGTATGCCACCACTTCAGTCTCATTTCAAGCTGGATACATAAGGACTGATCCTGCCTAGGATACCCTTATGATCTTCATAAGCTGCTAACTACATACAGTGGCCCATCGTATAACCCTCAGTTGGGTAGATGATGATCTTACATCACGGTCCAAACAGTGTTGGATACAAGGGGGTGACATTATCCACATGTGGTTTGTATCTTCATAAATATCCAGTATAAGGTCTCTTGATGGACTTTGTACAACACTTGATTCTAAATTACTCTGGAATATAACTTACCATAGAATCCCTTTCTAAGGAATTTTTTGCAACATTCAGCCAGGAGCTAAAAATAATTCTCATCCTACATTTGGGGGAGGCATTCATACACTATTATTGATTTTGCTGACGCATATTGTATCCCCCCATTGGGGCATATACATATCCTTATACAGTATTTTTGTTTTTCTCCCCTTTTTTTCTTTTGGGAGAGGAGGTTGTTTACACAACTTCCCTGCAGCTTCCATGGTTATATGTATTTTTAATAATTGGCCATTTATGTTTTTATGAGATAGATAGTGGGTTTTGTATTGTCCAGATAGTGGTTTAATAAAGTTGATTTCTATATTTCTATACGTGTGTCAGATCACTGGGTCCTGTTATACCAATCTATGGATACAACATATAGAGTGTATATTTGAGGTTGAGCCCAGTCAGACTTTATGTTTCCTTTTTCTCAACCACAAACTGAAGCCAATGTTTAAGGAGCGCATTCTTACAGCACTTTTGTTGGGACTCTTTATGCACTTATTATTTAATGTGATTATATTTTTAAATGAGTGCGGTATACTGTAGTCCTTATAATTTATAGTAACATTCAAGACTTCTTCTGAGGCTTGAATACACGCAGCTCTGTTTACTCACATAATTTTAAGCTTGTTGCTTTTTTTTTTTTTTTTTTTCACCTTATGCGCAGGAGTTATTATTGTTGTTTTTATTCTTACTAACTTACTTTCTAACCCAAAAGCAAATATTTCTCATATTGCAAATTACCAATTCTTAGATGCGGTGGCTGCATTCATTTTCTTTTGCAGGCTTTCTTTCCTTTATTTTACCCTGGTGATACAGCCAGTAAGTCTGCTACTTTTCAGCAGAACAAGCTGTCCTGCAGATGTAGCAGCTATAGGGTTGAGACAAACCATTTACTATTGACATTGGTGCTTACAATGGTCAGATTTTTTTCATTTTTGTAAAACCTTTATTACAAAAGGAAAAAAAAACTGTTGCTGTAACTGCTTAAATTGGTATTAAAGCTTTGTTTAAAAAAACAAAAAACAAAAAAACAAACATTATACTTACCTGCTCTGTGCAGTGGCTTTGCACAGAGCAGCTCCTGGCTCCTCCACCTCGAGCAGTGTCCCTAAAGAAAGTCACTTGAGAGAAAGTGCTCCCTCCTGTGTTGCTCTATGCATCCATTGTGGCTCAGCCCCATGTCTCAGCTCTGTCATCATTGGCTCACTGGCTGTGATTGACAGAAGTGGGAGCCAATGAGCTTCCACTGATGCCTCGGCCAATAAGGACAAGGAAGTCCCAGGATAGCTGAGGCTATTGTGACCATCACTGGATGGAAGGGAGCTCAGGTGAGGATTGGGGGGCTGGGGGTGCTGCACACAGGTTTTTTACCTTCATGCATAAATGCATGAAGGTAAAAAACTTTCAGCCTTTAGAACCACTTCAAAAAGTGTTAGCTGGGGTTTGGCTTCAATTTGTTATTGTATCTAAATCTAGTCCGTCTAACACTTCCCTTCCATCAGACAATGCTGCGGTCTAATGGGGTCTCTGTTTCTCCTTCATCCAGAGTGTAGACACCCCTCTAATATATGAAGTGTGTTACTTTCACTAGGTGAAAACAGAGGGGAAAAAGCCTAAAAAAGAAACCTAATATAGCCAGGTTTTGGGTTTATAGGTTTTCCAGTGTAATGCCACTTTAGGTACTAATTCCTAAGTGAGATAAGCCATAATACCAAATCAGAACTCAGTCTGCTAAAGTTACACCAAGGCAAGGTGGTGGTTGATTGGTTGCTTTAGTTTGCTGCATTAAATAATAACAACTTTTCACTGACACTTTTTATTTTTAAGGCTTCTTGCGTTATGGAAAAACATGCACAGGAGAATATGTTTGCTGTGTGACCTAAATAATCAAATACCTTGGTTTTTACTAATTGTTCTCCACTTATATAGTACATATGGGAAACATGGTATTTTAGAGGGCCATAGGGTTTGGATTTGAGAGACTGCAGAAACTTCTTTACAAACTTAATGAGAATATTTTCTTTTTTTTAGCATTCAGTAAAGCACCTTGTAACCACTACCACTGAGAGCATTTGGGGATTTCGTGCTAGCGCTTGGAAATATCATTATGCTATGAGTGGAAAAGCATATGATATTATGAAGCAACATTTCCCTAGTTTGGTACCAGATGTAAGTATTTAAGGATAAACAAACCTTATGAGTCAATTAATGGGTGGTATCTAAGCCAATGTGGATGTTGATGCAGATGTGGATGCAGAAAAAACTGTAGCTGATTGGTATCCAATCAGCCAATGGCTGCGAGAGCTGACCAGTGTGTTCTGGTTGGGTGGGTGAGGGGCAGTCATCCTGTTAGAACAGTATAGCATAGCTAGGAGACCGCTGTACTAACATCACATAGAATACCAAGCTCCTCTGGATTGAACGAGAAAAAACTGTCCTGGTGTACCAGGCTTTAGTTATTAGATGATGGAGACCTTATGTTTATTAGAACCTATTCTCCTGTATGATTTCAAGAAAGATATAATATGTTTCATTAGCGTATTGCTGTTTAAACTAAATAACGGTCCCAACACAGGTATCAAAAGAGGTTGTTCTAGACATCTTTCTGATGGTCATCAAGCACCCTATGATATTCATGCTGGAGAGAATATATTGATCTAAACAACTCAATACACATTTGTCAAACCCTGTGTCAAAAGAAACCATCCATAGATGGGTCACATCTCAGCCAGTTCAGCAGGAACCAGCCGAGATTTGAACCATGTGTGGGCAGGCTGATTAAACCCAAGTCGATCCATCGATCGACTGGCGCAAAATGAGTCGTCACTACCCTGCTCTGATGCGATGGCTGGAAAGACGTCACTCACCTTGCAGGAACCAGGGTGAAATGCAAACTTCACGGCAACGGAGGAGCATAGTCATGGTTCTTCCTCACGCAGGCTGGTTCCGGCAAGGATCTCCATCGCTCAGTACACAGCGGTATTTGGAAATCGGCCATTCAGTCTTTCACTCTGACGGTGCCCCTGCCTGACTCTAGACCCAGGGTGGTATGTATGTTGATGATGTTTCCCTCCCCTTATTTTTATATCAATAAACTGAACTTTCTTTATTGGACATCTCTCTTGTATTCCCTTGGATCCCTTGTTCCTATGTGCTGCCATCATATATTTTTATCCTGCTCCAGCATCCATCCTATGCTTTACTGGCCGGCAGCATAGTGACTTCCTTGGTGGCCCACTGCCCATTTCTTATCCTTCATACAACAGGCACCCCAGGAGCGCCTGGTTATTTGCTTGTGCTTTTCTAGGGCAGCATTAATGCTAAATATGGACTGAGCTGTATCAGCATATAATATTTTACTTTGCATATCTTTGTTATACATCTGCTTGCACTAGGTTGACAAAAATCTGGTGCAGCTCTGCATAGAAACCAATCACTTCCAGTTTTGTTTTTTGTTTTCAATGCTTAATTGAACAAGCTGAGGTTAGAAGCTGATTGGTTGTAATACATATCTGCACCATATTTTGTACTCTGCAGTTTTAGTAAATCTCCCCTATAGTGTTTTTTTTTTTATTGGTTGAGCTTTTTTCAACCTGACTAACTATGTAATTATGTACCATAAATACCTTTTATGGCCCTTTTACACCAGCATTTAGCTTAAAGTTTAACTGTTTGTTATAAGTGAAATATAAATTAAATGCATTTATACTGTTTTTTTTTTTTTTTCTAGATTCTACTTAACACTACCATTTTTGGGAGAATGACACCTAAACAAAAAACAAACATTATTGAAGATTTACAAAATATTAAGTAAGTCAATATTACCGAAAATTAAAACCTACACCTCTGTTATACCATGTAGAAGATTTCTACCCTTAGGGTCCTTTCACACGGCCACTCCGTGTGTCCACAAATCATCCCATCCGTTTGCGGATGATTTGCGGACATAATGTAAGTGAATGGCATTGCGGATGTCAGCGGAATACCATCCACTGACATCCGATTTTCCTCCTTTCAGTTCTGTTCCGTTTTTTCGAATGGAACAGAACCCTATTTTTTCATCCGTGTAAAAAACGGAAAGGAAGGAAAATCGGATGTCAGCGGTGTCATCCGCTGACATCTGCAGTGCCATATACTTACATTATGTCCGCATATCATGCGCAAACGGATGGGATGATATGCGGGCACACGGAGCGGATGACACAAATGTGAAAAAAAAAAAAAAAGTCCCGCAGCGGACTTAAGCAGCGGAGCGGCCGTGTGAAAGGACCCTTACAGTAGTTTTTGAGATGTCTCAAAGTATCCCAGTATAACAGTTGTAGAAAAATCTTGCTATGTGTATTCACCTAATAATAATAATAATAATAATAATAATAATAGCAATATTAATTTCAGTGGTGGTGATACACTCTGATCTTTTGTGTCTCTTGATTTTCATGTTTCTGAATTGACTTGAGAGCAGACGGAGCTCATTTGGTGTATAATGAGACAGAATTCACTAGAAACAACATAGATAACCATAACATGAGGGTGGGAGATAGTTGCAGTATACTGTATTTCAATGCATTTGTTTTATTTCTTTACAGCATAACTAAAGGTATTTTGTTTTTTTTTATTTTGTTTTTTTTTAGATTTGGATAGAGTGGTGTGGATTAGATCCTCTGTCAGGGTTTTATTACTGTCTGTGTCCCAGTGGGGAGACTCACTCTCCCTAACTGTACTGATTACCCATGTTACTGGGAATTAAAGTGAGAGTAAATGCAAAATTTGCTACCAGAAGAGGAATAGAGGAGAAATCATACAGATGTGTCTCACCTTGAAAATAAATAATTTCACTTCCTGTTATATCTACAGGACAGGAAGTGAGGGGAAAGCTCAGTATTGAGACATGGATGGCAAAGAAAAAAGAATCTGACAGCATTTTTAAAGCTGGCTATAGATGGGGCAAATCGCATTTGGTTGAGCAGGGACCAGCTGTGGTTCAGTCTATCTATGGGCAGGCCAGTTGTACTGAAGTCGATCCATCAGGTTATTTGCATGCGATTACTGCTGGCAGCTATAATGGCCACCAGTAATCATTGTGCTCTCTCAGCAGGTAAGGTTCGTCACTGGCAGAATACAATAGCACTGTGGGTGCGGTAATAGAGTGAAATGAAAAAAAGAGGGAAAAAAAGGGAAAAGGAAAAAAAAATTGGCTTTAAATATACAGTACTTTACTGTTGCCAGCACAGATCATGTGTCAAAGTATTGCCATTTTTGACCTCTCTTTCCAAAAATGTTATTTTCCTGGTTGTCCTGCTGAACTAATTGCTTCAGTACTTGGATGAGGATTAGGATGTCTAATTGTATTGCCACTAGGGATGATCGAACGGTTCGGGTCGACCATCGGTTCGACCTGAACATTGACTGTTCGAAATTCGGCCGAATTTCAAACTTTTTGCTGAAAAAGTTTGCAATTTGGCAACCAGAACCGACCAAAATGCAATGGGACAGGAACTGCGCTTTAAAAGCCCGTGATTGGACCAGAACCATCAGTAAAAGCCAATTGAGGGGGCAGGAGGATGCTAGGAATGTGATTGGAGTGACTAGGGGGTCCAGAGGTCAGTAGTGAATACGCCCCCCAGTATATAACATAGCCCCGCCAAATCTCTAGCAATGTAATACAGGGACGTGGAAGAGAGTGGAAGCAGTTCTGTTACTCCTGCTTCAAAGTGTCATTTAGCAATTATTAGTGTGAGGAAAGGGATATCTAGTGTAGTTAGGGTACTATTTTCCACTATAGTTAGATTCAAAAATCTAGTTTCTGTAGGGAATGTGTTAAGTGTCAGGGTGACCATAGTGTAGTGTAGGGTAAACCGACTCTGACTGCTATGGCAGGGTGACCAAACCCTTCCATGTCAGGGTGACCGCCATAGAAAAAAGATCGTTTCTATTAGAATTGCAATAGACCAGGATAGTGGCTTCGCCCCTGTGACACCCATCTTTTTGTTGCAGGTGTTTTATTGGGATTTTTTGTGGACGTGTTTGGAGGCAGGCATGACATCAGAACTTCTGTGTAGGGGTATATACACACACACACACATGTATGTTTATATACACATATATAGGTGTGAAAGTAGCAGAACCCTATGCCTGCGCTAATGAAATAATTAACAGGCATAGGACTACGCTCCAATCACACCTATATGTGTGTATGTGTATAAATACATATAAGTGTGTGTGTATATATACCCCTATACAGAAGTTCAGATGTCATGCCTGCCTCCAAATACACCCAAAAAATGCCCAAAAAAACACCTGCTACAAAACGCCCAGGTGTGTTGTTGCAGGCATTTTTTGGGGCATTTTTTGGGTGTCTTTGGAGGCAGGCATAAAATCTGAACTTCTGTATAGGGGTATATATACACACACACTTATATGTATTTATACACATAAACACATATAGGTGTGATAGGAGCGTAGTCCTATGCCTGTTAATTATTTCATTAGCGCAGGCATAGTGTTCTGCTACTTTCACACTTATATATGTGTATGTGTATATAAACATACATGTGTGTGTGTATATATACCCCTACACAGAAGTTCTGATGTCATGCCTGCCTCCAAACACGTCCACAAAAAAGCCCTATAAACGCCTGCAACAAAAAGCCGGATGTGAAAATAGCGAAGCCACTATCCTGCTCTACTGCAATTCTAATACAAACAAACTTTTTTTTCTGGTTCTGGACATGCTACAGAGCTGAAACTTCACAGGTACACTTTTTAGACCCCCCAGACACTAAATCCAAAGAAATCTCATTTTTTTTTTCCAATAATTTTTTTCAATAATTGGCTCTCTATCAAAAATGACAATTTTTAAGAACTTTTTTTGTATGATTAATAGTCCCTGGGGCATGACCCAGAACCCTAGGCACTTTTTAGGGGCATTTATTGGGTTTTAGGGCTTCAAAATGGTGTTCGGGTCCCATTGATTTCCCATTGATTTCAATGGGCTTCTGAAATCCGGCCCGAACTTTTGGGAAGTTCGGGTGTTCTGGTCGAACCAAACTTTTCAAAAGTTCGATCATCCCTAATTGCCACCTTTCCCCATTTAGAAGTGCTGCATTACAGCTGCCTGTTCAGAAATGTTAGAAAGTATACTTAAGGCTAAGCTCACACAGGCAGCCAAAATAGTAAAAACAGGCAGGTTAATGTGTATTTACTGCCCTCAACTGACTACCTACAAATTTACATGACAGCTGTCCAGGTCCATCCTCATTGCTATTATAGTGTGGCAATTTTAACTCTACAAGTCACATTCTGCAGGTATACCTGCAAAACACGCCCATTAAAATGAATGGGACTGTGACCAACTATGTACAAAATGCATGCTATGTGGTTGTGGCGTGATATGCCATGTGGTTGCAGCACACTAAAGCAGAAGGCAGCAAAACCGTCTTCTGACACCTGCAAACTGGCACTTATCCATGGCCGATCACTTTTTGGAGGGGTGGTAATGTCTGCTAGCCATGTGAAAGAGGTCATAAGCTATAACTTACATTCAGCTTCTGCCACTGACATCTAGGTAGGGGTAATGTCAAAATCATTCTGAGGAGATCCTAAGGGTGACAAGATTCTTCTGTACTCTGCAGTAGGATCTTCTTGTGAGATTTGGCATACTTATCAGTCCGAGGATCTCACCGGAAGTATGGTTAATTTACAATTTTCCATTTTAGTGACTCTAGAAGTACTGAAAATAGAGGTTTAATATGACTGCAGATGTTTAACATGTCCCAACAATGTTTAATTGTGGTTAGTCTGAGACCCTGACATACACGAGAGTACATTACAATTCATAGAATAAATGTAAATAAAAGTCTAATGCATAGGGGATCTGATACTGAACTTTATATCCTTTATAGATACATGTGTGCTCTACATTACATGTTGCCTTATCAACAGCATAAAATGTTTAAACTGAATAATTAACCAATATAAAGAAACAGTAAGATTTTCACTAGTCACTTTGTTGCTGGTTTCAGACTCATACTTTGTTGCATAATTAATATTAGACATGTGCAGAACAGAAAAATGTATTTTGTTTCATTTCGGATAGATTCGTTATGTTACAAATTTTGTTTAGTCATGGAATTTGTTTAGTTTGGTCTCAGAATTTGTTTAGTTTTGTTTCGTTTTCCTTAAATTTTGTTTCATTTTCATTAAAATTAATTTCATTTATTCATTTTCCAATGAATTCCAACTTTTCAGAATGATGGGAATTCGGATTTGTCAAAAAACGATCAATCGATTTAAATTCTGTGTGAAGAAATAGCTGGTTAAGCAGCGGGTCGGGAAGCCGGCTGCCCGCGTCCTTAACAACCATGAGTTATCATCTGTTAGCGGGCTTCCCCACTAACAGATGAATGTAAAGATAAGAATGCCGGGATTGCCCGGCAGTAGAGAAATGTTAAAAAAAAAACCTGCGAACGATCCCCCCAGTCCATACCAGGCTCTTCAGGTCTGGTATGGATTTTAAGAGAAACCCCATGCCAAAATAAAAAACAAAAAAAACTAGCGCGGGGTCAGCCCCAAAATCCATTCCAGACCCTTATCAGGAAAGGGGGGGATGAGCAAGTGCCCCCCTGAACCATACCAGGCCATATGCCCTCAACATGGGTGGGTGCTTTTGGTCAAATCGCTTTTGCAGACAGAGGCTTTATGCCTACTGCAGGCTCCTTCGTTTTGGGAAGGGACCACCTGTCTACGTCACCTGGTGGCACCACACACTTCTGACATCACAGACCCTGCATGCACCGGTCTGTGATGTCAAAGGGGGGCGGTGCCACCAGGTAATGTTGAAAGGTGACCCCGTCCCTTCCCTATAAAAGAACTGTCAAACGGAAGCACCTGCAGTATGCATATGGCCTCCATGTCGGCGAGGAGCTTTTTTTTTTTTGCGGTGCAGCAGGCGGCGTGATTGACAATGGATCTACATTGGGGGACACTTTTTTTTGTTTTTAATAAAGGATTTGTCAAAAACTGTGAGTGTTTTTTCATTATTTTTTTACACTTTTTTTGCTGAATGTGTATGGGCACTATGTACCTGACACCCATTCACATGGGGGGGCTGAGATCTGGGGGCCCGCAGACCCTGACAAGCATGGCCCAGGGTTGTCAGGAAGAAACCCTTGTCCCTCGTTCCCCCCCCCCCTCTCGTCCTGACCTGCCGACTGCATGCTTGGATAGTGGTCTGGTATGGATTTTGGGGGGTCCCCATGCTGTTTTTTTTTTTTTTTTTCTTTTTTTATTGCCGGGCAACTGCCGGCATTCTACTTTTTACATTCATCTGTCAGTGGGGAAGCCCGCTGACAAATGATGACTTATGGTTGTTAAGGACGCGGGCGGCTGGCTTCCCTGGCCCGCTGCTTAAAATAACAACCAACTATGTCTTCACACAGAATTCGAATCGGTCGATCAATTTTAGAACGATCCGAATTCTAATCTTTCTGAAAAGTTGGAATATGTTAGAAAATGAATAAACAAAATAAATTTTAACGGATTTCAATTAAATTTGTTACTATTCGTTATTTCATTCAAAGATTCGGATACATCTAAATATTTATTACTATTTCATTCAGAGGTTCAGATACATCCGAATAACCAAAAATTTGCCTGAATTTACAATCGGACTGAAACAAATTGCACATGTCTGATTAATATGTATGTTAAAATGTATTCAGAAAAATTTCAGTAGAAATATACCATGTGAATAGCTGTTTCTTACCATATATTTAGCTACTCATTTATTTATTGCAGTTATTACGTTGGTATGTGTGGAGATGGAGCAAATGATTGTGGGGTAAGTGAATTTTATGTTGAAATTTATATAGGTGGCATCACTCTGTAAGTCTCAAACTTCAGTCCTTTATAATACTCTTAAATTTCAATAATTCCATGTTCAAAATAATTTATATAGTTTTACCAACGTGTTACTAAACCCACAACAGTAAAATCAGTGTGTATATGCAGTAAAAGCATGCTTGTTATACCCACTGTGGAACCTAAGGGATTAATCCTCTGCATTGTGTAAAAGGCTGTTTGATCCTCTCTTCTCTGATCCTCCCCCTCATCTACTGCCCCCAATCTCCTGATAAGACAGAGTCTTTGGAGTCACTCTGCACATGCTCAGTTTGATGTGTATTGCTAGAGAGTTGTTTTTTTTTTTTTTTTTTTTTGAGAGGGTGCATGTGATCAGCACAGGACCAATCAGCAGAGGGTCAGGGGTCCTGCAGCCTCATAGGACAGTCAGAGGAGAATGAAAACTCATCTTACAAGTTTTAACCAGACATTGATAGAATTCACAAGGCTGCTATATACTGCTGATGAAAAAAGTTATTTAGCAGTTTAGATTTACTAAAAGAATTGCATTTCCATGGTCTGTGTACTTTGGGAAACCAGATATAGTGAATGCAGGGTCCACGGTTCAGTAATACTTTAAACATTTTGTCTGTTTACTTATAACAAGTAGATTCATTAGCTTTAACTCCTTTACTGCCCCCAGTGCCTCCTCAATTATTATACAACAAAACCGATCTGAACACCAATCTTTTGTATAACTTAACTTTGGAACCAAATTCTGATTCCTTACAAATACCAAGGAATTTAGAGAGTACACAGTAGGTATTCCAAAAGATTTAAAAAAACAAAAAAAGAGATATAAAGAGATACTCACACTTTGTATAGCAATTTGATTGGGTTTGTTTCTCAGTGGATACTGGGCTATTTATTGACTACCTGGATTCAAAATCTCTACACCAGATGTGATACTGTATAAATACTGTATACACCTTGGAGCCTAGAAAAGGTAATACTTTTTCATGTTTCATGGTGGAACTTTGTGACAAATACTGATGCTATTTGCACAGGATCTGCCATTACAGGAACTATATGAAAGGCTGTAGTCCTGTTGTTGTGCATGATTAGCTTGCCATAGCACAGACTCTTTATGAGTTGCATGAAAATATCCAGAATATACATTGCTCTTTGTGGACCATGGGATGGTATTTCACAAGATATGCTTCAGTTCTGATCTTCACATAAAGTACTGTAAATGTGAACCCTTACCTTGTAAAACAACCCATTCAGTTTAAAATAGAAATGAAAAACAAAACATTGTATGTGTGTGCATATTAATATATGTGTATATATAATTAATAATAAATACCTTTTTTTTTTTATAGAAGTGATCACATATTCTGTTCTTAGCTACATAGGGGCTTAGAGCCAGAAAAGTGATTACGCTGAGATGTATGTGCTCTCATGCCTAGCATAGTCAGTTTGAAATATGAAAGTAGGATCGCTAGGTATTTCACACAAAAGGAAGCAATACAAAAAGAGAACAGGATCCTTTAATACAAGTACAAGGTACAGCAGGCACAAATCAGGAATATGACATTTTGGGTTTAAATATTCTTTAAGTCCAATCTTCATCTTGCCTTACATGGCTATTGGACCTTATCTTGCTATATGACAGATTTACTATTTTGTCTTTTGGATGTATAACTGTAGCATGCCCCACGTAGGAGCCACAAGTAAACTGGGATCCCCCACCCTGCACAGCCAGGCACACTGAATTTCCACAGGGACACTTAGGTCAGAAAACAGTCAAGTGCTTTATTTTTGTATTTTATTGAGGGAATAAAACTTGGATGGGGAGTAGGGGTACTATGGGATGCCCATTTGACTTTAACCTGTTGCCGACCACCTGCTGCAGCCGTGGCAAGGTGGCCCAGCTGCGCGAACCAACGTACCTGTACGTCGGTCGTGCGTGAGGGTAAGGGGCGCGCCCCCCCCCCCCCCCCCCGCCGTCCCCACGATGTGCTGATTTGGTTCAGAACCGATCAGTCATCAGACCCAGGCCAATGATTAATGGCCTGGACCTGGTGATCAGTTCTGACCAATGGCAGAATGTCCTTTGCCTGTGTAATGTAAACACAGGCACAGGAGATGATGCAATCTCCTCCCCTGGAGCCATTTTTGGTCCCAGCGTGAGTGGAGAGAGCATCAACTGTGCGCACCAGCCTAGCGCATTACCTTTAAAACAATTTATTGTTTAAAAATGTATGTACATCATACTCACAAAAAACATAGGCACAAAGCACAATAAGTCCACCGAGAAAGTCCACTGGGAGTAGTTCGCTGATACAGACCGTGATGAGATAGTAAACATCTAAATACTCTTACGGATTTCGGGGGTGTCCCCCCTTCCTCAGAGCTCACTGACACCAATACACAAAGGCACATATTTAACCCCCTGATCACCCCCCCAGTTACCCTTTCACTCCCTGTCACAGTGTCACTATATACAGTATACAGATAATTATCTGATCACTGTATTAGTGTCACTTGTGACACCAGTTAGTGTCAGCGGAAGTTAGTGGTAGTTAGCGGCAGTCCCAGATAGGTTTAGGGTACCCGCCATATATCTCCTAATAAAGGGTTAACACCCTGATCACCCCCAGTTAATCCCTTCACTGCCCTGTGACAGTGTCACTATTACAGTGTACAGATCTTTTTTCTGATCACTGTATTAGTGTCACGGGTGACATCAGTTAACGTTAGTTAGCATCAATCCAGGACAGCGTCAGATTGCCCGCCACATATTTAGTAATCCGTTTTAACCCTTTGATTGCTAGTGACACACACACACACTAAACACCTTCATTACTAGTATAGTGTCTGAACAGATCAATATCTTTGATCAGATTAGAACTATACTAGTGTCCCCAAAAGTATAGTATAGTGTTCCCAAAACGCAGCATTTACAGGATAAGCCCCGACACCTGCCAGCACCTGCGTTTAGCCCCTCTGCCCAGCCCCCAAGAAGTGCATTAATAGCAGATTACTGTCATTTCTGACACACAGCACACTAAACCACAGCGTCAGACCTGATCTCCGCTAGCAATAGCAGCTACATTTTTTGGTAGTCGTTCAAACAGTGCATGACAACCAGGTGCTTTTTTACCTGTGAGTCACACTAGGTACCTATAAATTTATTGGCTAAAATGTCCAATCAGAGGTACACTAGTGAAGAGGCCTACTCATTGCTGAACATGACAGATGAGAGTGATGGGGAAGCCTCACTGTCAGAATCAGGCACGGTATTCAAACCTGTAGAGAGCAGGGGTACCCTGACAGATAGCTCTGATGATGGAGTAGTGGTCCCAGCTAAGGTCAGGTGTACTCAACCCTGTTCTTCTCTTGCTGAGGTGAAACAATCGCAGGGTTCTCGTATGCAGCAGAGTGTCAGTACTAGTGCTGCTTAACCTTCTGGTGAACTTGCAAACACCAGTGGCCTAGTACATCCTGGTCGTAGACAAACCGGCACTGCAGTAACACTTAGTGACGTGGCAAGTCCCATAAGTGCAGTTCAAGCTGATGCGGTGGCTAGCACAAGTAGTGTCCCACAGCCACCAAGAATGTGCTCCTTACTGTTAAGGCCAGTTATAGTTTGGGCAGTTGCACTTGCTTGTCCTTATAATAAGCACCCTGTTTGGTATACTGTATATAAGCTGGGAATGACTGATTGTTCAGAATGATCATTATATGTGTAGCTTCAAAAGTGTCAGAGACACAGTTTAATTTTTCTTTTCTGGTGGCACAGATTATATTTTATAGAATATAGTGATGATGTAGCCCATTAACAAAACTCCACTTGCGCTGCTTTCAGATGTGTGGACATGGACTACTATTTTGACTTAGCAAAGCATTAACGGGGGAGGGGGGGGGTGATATATGTTTGGGTCACAGTCAATATCAGAAATCTATTTTGATATTAATGTTGCATGGTATTGTGTATCCAAGCTATAGATGTGTTTATGCTTGTGAACTGTTTAATATTTTAGCACATTTTTAGTTGTTTTTATCTTTTTTGAATATTTATACTCTACTACGATTACCATTGACTTAATTCAGGGACATCTTCGAACTAGATAGTTTCTACAAAAGAAGTGAAGAACGTATTATATATAGATGTGTTTTAATATATGCAGACAACTAATGAACCCATAAACATATGTTTATTTACAATGATCTACTTTAAATTTGGCAGTCTAAAATTCCAAACATGAAAAAAAAATAATGCACGTTACTTTGTTCCAAGTTGAGTAAAACCTTTTATCTTTACTTTTTTCAGGCTTTAAAGATAGCTCATGCTGGAATCTCTTTGTCAAATCTAGAAGCATCAGTGGCCTCTCCATTTACATCAAAAATCCCAAATATTGAATGTGTACCAAAGCTGTTAAAGTAAGCAGCTTATTACTAACATATTTTTCATTTTCTACATGAAACTAATTCTGACATTAACTGATAACTGAGCTCTGGGCAAACAGCTGAATACAGTTTAAAGGGTATATGGGAACTGTTTTACCTGGCAAAGAAATGTACTTCTATCACAGCCCTGTTCGACAGCTTGGGGTCCTCAGTTTTCTCTGCTGCAGTTAATTAACACCAGTAGGTGACCTCCTTTCCACAGCCTGTGAATAGACAATGAAGCAGCAGCCACAACTTGATGAGGTCATCAAAAAGATAGAAAATATGGGCGCTTCCGTGGGGTTGAGTCTTGGATCCAGAGGGTGGTTTTGCTCAGCATGCACTCGGGCAGCACTTAGGAGGAGAAGCAACTCTGTAGAAATGTAGAAGAAAACAAGGCGCCTCTAAGTGCAGTATTGACCATTAATTATGACATCAAAGGGTTAAAAACACTTACAAGAAGTTCCTTGTAATGAAGGCCAAGAGAAAAACCTGGGATCGACCAACAGCATTGCCTGTGAGCAAGAGGAACCGATACTCGGCTATCCAGTGTCTAGGAAGCTACTAAGTGTGTCAGCGTGCAACAATCACACAGCATGGTAGGGCTTCCGGTAACCACGCTGGAACGCACCTGGCCGGTGTCAGGTGCGGGTGGGCGGTAACATGTTTTGGAGCATGTGTGGCTCCTTCATCAGACCTGAAACACATTACCGCCCACCTACATCGGCCGCGTGAATTCCAGCGTGGTTACCGGAAGCCCTACCATGCTGTGGGATTGTTGCACACTGACACACTTAGCAGTTTCCTGGACACTGCAAATGAAACACATACACTGTGATGAGGACGGCTGGTAGGAGTAAAAAACATGATGTAAAAAATGATGACCTGCTACGACGGCAGTGAGTACTTTAGAAACTATCTGATTTGTCCAAAAGCTAAAACAGTATGTATTGGCTATAAAAAAATGTGGTTACTTTACCTATACCAAGTGTCAATAAGACATCCATAACTTTTCATATCTAATTTAGGCATCAGTATTGGACAGATATGATTTTAGAAAATGTAAATGTGAAAACTTGCTTTAGGGATGACAAAAAAAAGAAATGTCTTTTCTTATGAGAAAAAGTTGACCTCATGATAATTCTGAGGCTGCAATGATTTTATGTATAGTTAGTCTCACTGCTTGTTTAATTAACTACTCAGAATACAGTCTTGTGATTCTCATATGACTTAGAACCTAATGTGATCTTTTCATTTAACCATTTACCACTATATACTAGAAAAATGAATGATTGTAATTAAAGCAAATATACTGTCATCATTGGAGGGTGAAAAAAAGGTGCATGGCGCTGCCAGAATATACTGAATATTCCATGTGCCTCTCAAAGATGCATCTTTGAGAGGCACACGGAATATTCAGTATATTCTGGCAGCGCCACGCACCTTTTTTTTCACCCTCCAATTTTACTATATTTTTAGGAATATAGTTCACAGGTGGGCTGCAGCCAGTATTAATAACTAAAAAAGAGGTTAAAAATCATCCTAAGCGCGGATTTCCTATATTTCATACTGTCATCATTACTGTGGTAAAAAGACCTAAGGTCAGAAAGTTTAACAGCCAATATTTGTATACAATTACCACCATTCGTACAATATGCAAAAAGATATGCAGAATTCATATATTCCTATTCTGGTACAATACACCTAGTTTTATATTTAAAAAAAAAATGCCTCTTCATAATTTGCACAAGAAGCACCTCTGGTAAAGTTGGATTGATGTAAGCAAAAAGTAATTTTGGAGGGATGAATGCTTTTGTTTAGGGCTGAAACTAGGAGGCGGGGGGGGGGGGGCACCTACAGAAATCCCCTAACGGATTGCAGGTCTTTCCCTTGCTATGCCTGCCCGCACCAACCTCAACCTCACTTCTCCAAGGCCCTGCTCTCCCCTCTTCACCCACAGTGCCAGACCTTCCTGCAGTGTCTTGGAAAAGCAGGGTCTCCATAGTGTTGCCAAATATCAGTGTATCTACATCGGGTCCTGGAGGGTGTCATGCAGCACAGAACAAGGCAGCCGCCGATGTCTGCTGTGCTAGAACAGCCTAAAGGAGGCCATCATTTGTGGGCAGTAGCCCTGCCGTCTCCACTGTCATCCACCCCGGAGACTGCTGGCTGAACACCTACTGCTACCACCTGCCCAGGGCCAGGTGAGCTAGAGACTGAACTCCTGGAAGATTTCCATTTTTTACTGACCAAACGCATACAGAACCACAGCATGTATTGTGTCCAGTGCAAAACCTCCATGTGCTACCAGTGTACCAGGAGGGCAGGGACCACAGCCAGGAAGTCAAGGCTCTGGGGTCGATGTGGAAGCTACACATAGTGAGGGGGGGAATTGCTAAGCTTCACAAGGTTGGGGGTGCACAAGGGCAGGGGGGGGCATAATGCTGAGGGGAGCTTCACAAGGTGGGAGGGTGAGAGGACAAGGTGAGGAGAAACACAGGGGATAGAGAAGCTGCACCAGGTGATGCAGGTGCACAAGGTGAGGAGGGGAGAGGGGGTACAAAAAGAGGGGGGAGAGGGGATGCACAAGATATGAGGGGGGCTGCACAAGGTGATGGGTAAGGAAGGAGAAGGTGAGGGGAATGCCACAGGTGCACAAGATGAGGGGGAGGACAGAAAAGCTGAAAAAGGTGAGGGGGGAACTGCACAAGAAGAGGAGGTAGAGGAGGACAAGGTGAGGAGGGGTTACACAAAAGGAGGGGGTGGGAATGAGAGGATGCACAAGATAAAGAGGGAGAGGAGGACAAGGTGGGGGTATCAGTGGGTGCACAAAATGAGGGGGAGGCTATGAAGCTGAACAAGGTGAGGGGGGAAGGGGGGGAGAGAGCTACAGAGGGGAGTGGGGAATACAAGGAGTGTGGATGGACATTGGGAAATACACAAGGGGTGAGTGTGCCTCTTGTTTGCAGGGTCATTGTGGGAGATGTGCAAGGTGGGTAAAAAAAAGTAAGTCTGTCTCCACCCATGGCTCAGGGAGACCCTTGCCCCCCCCCCCCCTTCCTTGCAGAGTTCCCTTGGGCTTTGTTCCTTCCTGCACCATAGTGGCTGTAAAGTTCTGCAGTGGTGGCTCCTCTGGCTCCTACACCTGGCCAGACCCCCTGGACCCAGGGCGCAAGGGTTCAGCCGGTCCAAGTGACTGGGCACTGAAAGAATGGATAAAGAGGATGGGGAGGCTGGCTGTTGAGCAACTGCTTCTCCTGGGACTTTTACTACTGACACTTCACATCACTGTGCTCTGGGGGACCCCACCAGTCCAGCCAATGTCAGCTAGGTGAGACCCATCAATAATTGCTGTATAATCACATGGACCTCTATGTGCTCCCTTGGCCCACCCAGCTCCCCTCCTCACCTCCTCCAGGAATGTTTTAGGATGGAGAGTGGGAAAGGGGCCAGTAATTTGCCAGCATGTAATTTGCCAGCACTTCCTTTTTGTGAATGAATGCAGTGAGTGATTGGTACAGATTACTCACTGCATTTATTTAAAGGTGAAGAACAAACCGTGTTTGCGAATAAAGTGGAAGCCGCTCAGCACAGAGCACTTCCGAATCATTCACTGTCCAGTGAAACTGAAGCTGCAGAGAAAGGAATTAACCAATCGGTGTTCTCAGTGAGACATCAGAGGTCTGTTTTAGATCCCTGATATTTCACCAAAGATCCCCCCAGATATTTCACCAAAGATCTTCCCAACAGGGCTGTGAAAACAATTGTAAAAAATCAAATGATAAAAAAATAAATAAATAGATAATTAAAAACTTTTGAAACCGTCCACTGCCCTGACACCAACCTCTGCCCTACTGACACCGTCCTCTTTGGGATGGGAGGGGGGGGGGTGCCAAGATGAGTCTTTGCCCCTGGGTGAAAGAATACCTGGCTTTGCCAATGTTCTTGTTCGCCTCTCCTCTCCTTTCTTCAAGATCTTCTCGTTCCATACTTTTATTGAGTTTTATAAAACAGCCATAAAGCAAGTTACAAAACAAAAACAGAAGTAGAAATACTGTTATTGTTACAGAAGTATTATAAATGTTATACTGTATAGTGAAGTTTGCACAAAAGGAAGGAACAAAAGAAAAGGTAGAATTATTAATATGATATTCTGAGATATTAAGATTTTGAGAATGTATTCAGAACATGGCTGTGGGGAAAAAAAAAGAAAAAGAAAAAAAGGAAAAGGAAGAAGTCAGCAGGGTGTGGGTAGGGTAAAGTGGGTAAAGGAGAAGGCATCGAGAATAGAACTTGTACCACAAAAGTTAATACAAAGTAAATAAAATATCAGTCTTAACTAACAAGCATTCAGAGCCTGTTCCTCAAAACCCGGTGATAGGCCTGTTTAATCCAAGGGTCCCAAATGCTTATAAAAGTACAACATTTATCGCAATCCATGGCTTCCATTTTGGCATGTAATAATGCATTATTCATCCTAAGTTTAACTTCAACAAGATTCAAAGTGGTAGTCTTCCAAGCTTTGGCTATGGTTTGTTTAGTGGCATTAAGAAGCTGAAGGAATAATTTGAATTATTTTCGTGTCAGGCATGCAGGTTTTAAATTTAAAATGGCAATCACCAGATCTGGAGTAATATTTATTTCAAACATTTTAGATGCTAGAGAGAATATTTATTTCCAAAAAACTGTAGCAATTGAGCAATTCCACCATATATGAACATGTGTACCTACTCCGTACAAACTCTAAAACAAAAGGCCGGATAGTTTGGTGCGAACTTGACGATTCTAGCTGGTACCAAGTACCATTGTGAAAGAACCTTGTATGATGATTCAATTGCGATAATATTTGAAGAAGAAGATTTCGTTACAGACCAGATTTCAGAATGGTACCATTTGTTATAAATGGGGTATAGAAATGTTTAATTTGGAGACATCGAAAAAGTTCTGAACTTTGTTTTGTAGAGGCAGAGGCAGTGAAAATTTGAGGATATTTAGGACTAAAATATTTGGGAGTGGATTGTAAGGTAAAGTGCATCTCTTGAAGACACAAAATGTGTGCTTTTATTGATGCAAAGTTGTGAAAAGCTTTAGTACGTTTGTTTGGGTTATTTAGTCCCTGAACATTCAAGGACATTACATTTAGGGGGGCCATAAGACTCTATATAAACTATGTCTAGCATACCATACCATTGTGGAATTTGTCGATTGTTTCATACTTGATGTGGGAAGGGGGAGGAAATGTGTAGAGAAAAGGGAAGAACTAAACAGAAGGGACAATTGTGTGCTTAGCATAGAAGGTAATATATAAAACAAATAGTTAAGGCACAACCAATAGGAACGTATGCTGTTGATGGGAGATGGAAATCCCCCAACAAAGGCTAAATAGCTACCGTCAGTAGTCTCTGAAAGGGAGAGGCCACCGAGGGTAACAAAGTGAGGACGCACGGAACAACCTAGGAAGGTACAGAAAACCAAAGTTAATAATCACTAAGAAATATACAGTAGTATAAGCGACTTATGCTAAAATAACGAGCAGAAATCACAGTACTCCTGCCAGTAGTAGCTGTGCAAGATACTGTGAATCTAAGAATTAATTTCAAAGGAATGAGTATCAACTACAAAGAACTTTATAGAGCTCTAAAGGAAGTTACCCATGTCTTCTAGCACATATTATAGATAGGAAAGGATGTAGCACAGTGAAACTGAATAATAACCATTTAAAAAAAAAAAAAAAAAGGAAGATTGATTTGAACCAAGCAACATGGATTAATCTACAACGAGTAGAACTAAATGAAATTCTATGCCACAGTGTAGTTTGCTATAACATGTATGAGCTTGAGCATTTAGCTCAAAAAACAAATTAGAAGCATATGGCAAAAAGGGATTAGATCCATGAAATATTATACTGGCAAGATAAAGAAAGACATTGAAGTCTTTTCTAGGAAAAAGAAATTGGATGTCCAACATGGGACACACTGGCATAAGACAGAGGAGATAAAAGAATTATCTGGTCCATGGAATCTTCAGCAGATGGAGAAGGAGAAATGAAGCGACCACGTTTATGTGAATCACAACGATTTTGTTTCCCAGAGGATTTTGAGAAAGTGCGTGGTGAGCCAGAGGCAGATCTGCGTCGAGCATTTTCTGAGCCCTGCAGGTTCTGGTGTTCAGTTAGGTGAAGGTCTTGAAGGGTGTTTTGAAAATCTTCAGATGAATGACATTTGTATTTAGTACCTTGAAAAGTAAAATGCACCGAAAAAGTAAAACCCCACTGGTAGGGGATATGTTTTTGCTGCAATATTTGTAATAATGGTTTAAGAGCTCTTCTTTTATTTATGGCGATAGTAGACAGAACCGCGATGATTTAGTATTCATGACCCTGAAAATTTAAGGATCCTTTTTCTCTAGCAGCTGATACGAGCTGTTCCTTTGTACGGTAATAATGGAATTTATTGATGATGTCTCTGGGTGGACCTTCTGATTTTTTAGGAGATAAGGCGCAATGGACTCTGTCCATTTCCAGGCGTTCGACTGGAATAGCAGGTTGTAATTCCTGAAACAAGGCTAACATTGTTGCTTGTAAGTCAGTTTTGGATCAAGGAATGCCTCTTAAGCGCAAATTGGAGCGTCTTGCCCTGTTTTCAAAATCTTCTAGGCAAGACTGAAGTACTAAGTTTTCCTCTTTAAGATTCTCAATTTCTGTATTTTGGTCCTGTGTAAAATTCTCAACATCCTCTATCCTTGTTTTCAAGATTAGCAATGCGTGTGCCCAGCTCCCTTATCTCTTTAGTCAGGCTATTAGTAATATGGTAAGAAGTCTGTTTAAGTGCCTTTTGAAACATACGTTCAATATGTGATACTGTATTGGGAGAGACTGACTCAATGCCCTTTTCATCCTGTGAAACTGAGGTACTGTGGACTGTTTCAGTTTGATATGTGAGGAGAGGAGGGAATAGTTTCACTGCTGTGTCAGCGCTGTGAGGTGATTCTGAGGTGGCTGAGGGAGAGGGAGCCGACGCCATTTTAATTGAGGCTCTGGACAGCACTTCCTTGCCACCTTTGGACTTAAATTTAGTCTGAGACCTGCTGTAAACCATATATTTATGTACAGCACAGTTCCCTGTATTAACGCTGTAAAAACTGAGCGAATATTCAGCGGGCAGCCGCTGCTGTATGTGGTTTTCTGTCCCCTAGGAGTGGAGCATCAGCCAGACATGTCTGCGCTTGAGGACTCCGCCTACTTCCTTCTTCAAGATCTTCTTACCCTAATCTGTAGGGTAATCTCATACTCTTTCCATGAAAACTTCCCTCTTGAGGGAGGCCTATCCCACCTCCACCTAATAAACTGTACTTTTTTCTCCATCAGCTCAACACACATATACCTTTTTGTAACACTTGCCTCTCCCTTTTATATTGTAAGCTCATATGGGTAGGGCCCTCTGAACCCTTTTGTATTGAATTGTATTATAACGTCCTGTATAACAATAATACAGTGTCTTAAATGTGCTGTGGTGTGAAAAAAAGAAAAAGCCCAGTGTGCCTGAAATCGGGGACATTTAACATGGGGAGGCCATATTCTCTCATTGTGTTCTACTTCGACTTTTTCTTCTTACCACTGGCAGCTTCACCTTTCTCCTACACAGTACTAAAATCTGTTTCTAAGTTAAAAGCACTGTCATCTACCCAGGCATAAAGACTCCCAAAATAGTATATTAAGGTAAAGATGTAAACCAAAGATAGTGACACTTTTTGTGTAACCTAGTGCAATAGCAACATCAATTTTAAAACAAAAACTTTAATAATTTCCTATTGTTTTGATCTATACTTTTCACTTACAAGAAGAAAAAATGGTTTGCTATAAAGATATACCCCTGTTTGTTTATGTTTGTTAACATTTGTTTTTTTTTTTTTTTACTTCTAATACACAGAGAAGGAAGAAATACACTTGTCAGTTCAATATGCTTGTTTAAATACCTTATTATATATACTTTGGTTGAGCTCGTCTGCATGCTGCTCCTGTTTTGGGTAAGACATTAATATATTCTGTAGCATGTGGCAATGTGAACACGTATTTCTGAGGCAACACATCTAAAACAAGTGCTGCGCAATAAATGTAATAAAATAATACAATATATCTCACATATATAAATAGAACAGTGCTATACCACAAAAAAAAAGTGAATAAATAATCAAATGCGTTATAGAAATGTATCTGTGCTCAAAAGTCCATGATGTATAGTGAAGAAAAATCCAAATAAATATAAAGTGCTGCTACAATGAATAAACTCTTCAAAAGTGCCAATATTGCTGTAAACATGCAAATTAGAGCCACAGATGGATGCTCCAAAGTGACGATGTGCTTCAATAGGTGCCTCAGTGAAAATAGCACCCCAAATGTATACCTTCTTATGGTTGGATCTTCACCTCAATGCATGTGACCTTGCGGTTAAGCTCGGTCATAAAACACTTAATGCCTTCCTAGGCTAGGATCAGATATTTTCAATCCCCCCCAGGTGGGTATCCTCTATAAGGGATAACTTTCTCTGGTGTACAGTGGTAGTGATGTACATAAAAAGGAAAAGAAGTGCTGAAATCTTTCTTTAAAATGTATTACTAAAAGCGATAAACTACTCACATGTTGAGGATGCTGTAAGTGCAGCTTAAGATCTGCTGCATCCACCTGCCGTCGCCCAGTGAGTGCAGTGTTCCGTCCGTGCCCCTCCCCTACGTGTGACGACACAGGGACCTCGTGTCTTCCTCAGGGGGATATCCCCCTGTGTTGTCACGTGTAGGGGAGGGGCACGGACGGAACACTGCACTCCCTGAGCGACTGCAGTTTGATGCAGCGGATCTTAGGCTGGCAATTGCCTCACTATACCACCATGATACGTAATTTTTATGCTGGATTGCTGTTTATAGATTGGGGGAATTACAGCACCCTCAACATGTGAGTAGTTTATCGCTTTTTATTAATACATTTTAAAGAAAGATTTTAGCACTATCGAGTTATGTATTGTGATCACACTTATGAGATAGTGGAGTGCTTGCAACAATAAGCTATATCACACTGTAAAGCGCTGCGCAAACTGTTGGCGCTATATAAATCCTGCATAATAATAATAATATTTGTTTTGGCTGCTCGCAGGGTTTCAGTTTTCACGTATTTCTGAGGAATATTAACTAGTAATATAAAATATATTTAAGTAACCATGAGTAAATTTTGCATTTTGGATTCTCGCAATGATTACGAACTGTGACATTTCATTTTATGTCAGATAATTTTGTACATATTTGCATTATAATTTGAAGAGTATAATAAACAGGGTACCCCAATTTCCCAAAACAGCACACAAGGCATATGGGTTTCTTTTTTCATAGCGAGGGAGCCGTGAAAAGAAGCCTTGCTATATTACTAACAGCCCACATATCAGCAATGTCAACCTATCACAAACCTGGGCAGTTCTGACTAAAAATAGAATGCATAAGCAGAAATAAACAAAAACTGCATGTCAACAGGGTCAAAAGTTCCTCTAGCTTAATGTATAGGTAAATCTTAACTTTTCCCGTAAGAGACCTTATATTAGGACAAGAAGTCATTTAAAATGCCTAAAGTTTGACTTTGCATATACAAACAGCTGCCTACATCTTTAAACGTACTTATTGTTTTCATGAAATAAAACCTCTTTTTATGTATTTGTTTTCTCTTGTTTTTTACATCGGAAATAGATAAGGGGGGGGGGGGGTGTCAGTAAAGTAAGAACAAGTTTATACATTTTTTAATAAGCTATACTTAATCGATCTACCTTTAAACCTTTAAAGGATTAGTTCACCTTTATTGACTGCCAAAAACACGTCTACTTTTTTAGCTGCCTATTTTGTTGCCTTTCCCTTTCTGTCCTGCAGATGCCAGCATGTACCAATTGTTGGATGAGGGGCCCTGGACTCTCAAGAGCACTGAGCTGCTAGAGAGTCAAGACTGCTCATGTGTAGGTAGGGAACGACGCTGAGTGTTAGTTTGTGAGTTTTGGGGCCGTGCATTCAATGTAATAAAATGAGCAGCTAAAAAGTAAGCATTATTTAAAAAAGAAAAAAAAAAAGAAAAAACATAGTACAGTTAGTGCATTTATTGCATAGTCAGTAAAGTTATCTAAAGCAGAACTAAAGTAACTTTTTTTTTTTTTAAGCAAATAGTATGAAAATGAAAGTAAAAATAGTATAATAATTTATATTATGCACAAGGCTGCTGATAAGGGGGTACAACAGATATCCCCAGGCCCCATCAGTTTAGCAGCGTGGCCTGGGCACCAGGGGGGAATACAATTGTGGACAGGAGGGGATGATCAGTGCAAGGGGGAGGGCAATTACTGGAACTGATCCCCTTTGTGGCAAAAGTTGAAGCAGCTGAAAACTGGAAGAAGGGAGAGGAAGAAAAGCTATCTCTCAGCTGCTGTAAGGTGAATCAGACAGAGAGCTCGATTCTAGTAATTGCACCCCCTGCTGCACGATCTGATTCCCCCTTCTGCCCAGACCTCCTTGTGTGCCCCTTTTTCCCCGCACTGACAGCTTCCCCTCTTGTCCTTCCCACTGGCTGCTGTGGTCACATCGGAGGATCTTTCAAGATTGGGGGGGGGGGGGGGTTGGATGTCATATTTATCAACCTCTTGAACCCAGTAAGTGATCGATAACTTTTAGGATTCGTGGGGTCCCTGTAAGGTAGACTACAGGGCCCCATTTCTAACAGCAGTCCTGATTATCCACATGTCATACATGTCATCTTTCAGAGTTTTTTTTATCTACTTTCTCAGCATTATTAGGAGGTGAGATGATTTGTCAGTAATCCAGCATGTAAAAGGGCAGTTCTACTTACACCGTTATCCTCCCTGACGTCTACTGTTTTCTAAACTTTTTTTTTCTTACTTTACTTAATGCAGCTGTCTATTAAATGAGACAGAAGAGCACAGGGCAGAACTGGGATGAATCAGTGTTCTGTGCAGTTATAGTCTCTGCTCTTTATGCAAAAATAGAAGCATAAGGACACACTAAAGCAGGCAATAGATGGATCAAAATTTGGCCATTTCAACAGGGACCAGCCATATTTTGATCTGCATGTGGCCGTCCCTGTTTAACAGAAGTTGATTGTTAAATTGAATTCTGTAGAACAGACAAGCTAGAAAACTTTTGTTGATCAGCAACTGCAGTCACTGATCAGTTTGTATTCTGACAGCAGATGCCCCACAGAGATTTTTTCTCTATCCACCTCGCTGTGAATAGTTTAACTTGTTTTCATTTTTTGTTCAGCCTGCTGGCTGAATGGAAAAAAAGATAGCCACCTACGACCAGCTTAAGAGGGCGTGGTGAAAAGCCTATGACCTCTAAGCTGTACCGCCAAAGAGATAAAACATGTGGTCTTGCACTGAGCCTGTGCAGCAAATGGGAAATCTGTTGGGAAAAGTGTGTGGTTTTGCAAAATGTTGCCTTCAATAAAACATAAAAAAAAAAAAAAAAGCTTCAATCCTGTTTTAAATATCCCAATCTTGGTTGTTTAAAATGATACTACCCTATGACTATCTTCTTGACATGATGTTTACATTAGGGGAACTGACAAAATTATTTTTTTTTCTTTTCTCAGAAAAAAACTTTACTAGGAAATTACCACTATTTAATGCAGGACATAGCAATTTCTGTCACAGTTATGTTAACAAGTAAGTTTTTTGTTTTTAACAGAACTTGCTATTATGGAGTAAACATTTTAGAACTGTTTTGTAATGTTTAAAGAACCTTTTTCACAGGACTATAAACCGATTAGCCATAACATTAAGATCACTAACAGGTAATGAGAAGAACATTGATCATCTCATCACAATGGCATCTGAAAGGCAATGAGATATATTAGGCAGCAAGTAAATATGTTGTCTAATGTCTATGAAGTTGATTTGTTGAAAGCGGAAAAAAATAAGTATTGTAGTTTGTTGTGTATGGGACTGCATAGCTCCAGGTTGATTGTGGTGTCCAAGCTAACCCATGTCCGCACCCAAAAGCCCTTTTATTGGGCATGGGAGCACCAGTACTGGACCACAGAGAAGTGGAAAAAAGTGGCCTGGTCTGGTGAATTGCATTTTATTTTACATTATGTAGATGGCTAGGTGCATGTGCATTGCGTACCTAAGGAAGAGATGACACCGGGATTCAGTATAAGAAGAATGCAAGTCGACTGTGAGGATTTGGGCAATGTTCTGCCTAAGCATTGTAGCAGACATATACACCTCTTCATAGAAACAGTATTCCCTGTTGGCAGTAACATCTTTCAGTGGGATACGATGAGTCAATATTAGGTAGGTCATCGCAAGTTTATGGTTGATCAGTGTATATAGGGTATATATCTTGGACTGTAGTTAGAATGCCTTTTCATAATCAGGACATGCAACCAGGCAGTTTAGGAAGATTTCATTTACATTTTGGGACAGGTCTTTTGTGTATTCCCAGACCTTGGCTACTTGGGGTAATCCGAATGAGCTAAATCTGATGTAATAGGGCCAGTTGAAATACTTTTTACTTGTGAGTAACCAGATTGTGCTCTCAAGGCAAAGTGTACAGTACTGAAGAAAGTACCAGCAGCGAGGGTAGATCCAGGAATGTCCTCTTCTTAAGCATTGTGTTAAGAGTATCTGTATGGACTTGGAGCAGATTGTCCAATATGGGTTGTGGTTCTGCAAAGTTCCCCTCTGCCTGTGCAGTGTGTTTAAATGACCCTTTTATTGAAATGTTTATGCTCTAAAAGTTTATGCTCTAAAAGTAAAGTTTAGCTGACACAACTATAATGTTTGGCTGATAAAAAGGTGGGTTACCTGTGGCAAGAGGACATAGCAATTATTGCTTTTACATAGTTGAAGTGTATATAAAGGCAAAAAAAAAAAAAAAAAACATATTAATACATCTCTGGAAAACATGTGCAATTCCCCATACTGTGTCTGTTTAAACCTACTGCAAATACATAAAAACCACTGGTAATGTGCCAAAAATATAGTGTGATACTAACTTCCTCTTTGTAAAGACAACACAGCTCTGCATACCTATGAAAAAAGTATCAGCCTTGCCTACATAATTTTTGATGGATTACAAGAAAACACAGACATCCCCTCATCTGCACAACCCCCCCCCCCCCCCTCCGGATCTCCTTAACCCTTTTTTTGTACACGCAGAGAACACAAACTTGTCAGCGCACAAGGTTTCTGTCAAAAGTAACAGATATTTGTACACTTCAAAATGGTACATTTTTCAGACCAAACAGGAACAATGGGAGAAAAAAACATGATACAACTGCTGTTAGTGCTGCCAGCTTTAACCAGAGTACAGCACTGGCAGTAGCATCAGCTTCATCCAGAACAAAGCACTGTGTTCCGTCAGGGACTTCCCCTTTGCTGCTGAAACAAAATCAAGCCTCTTTTGGCCTGCCTCTCCCGCATAATGTATTCATTAATAAAATGCAGGGCTTTTTGTAAACGGCTAAGTGGTAGTGTTGGGTGAACTGTTCGGGCTGAGCAAAAGTTTGACTTGAACAATGGCTGTTCACCCATTCAGGGCGTGCGACCATTTGTTGGGCCGCCAAATGCCCCACAATGCACTGCGCACCCCACAGGGCATTCTAAGCCCTGATTGACTGAAACAATGAAGGCTTTCCCAAACCAGGGCACAGAGCACTGTCAGAGCCATGATTGGAGAAAGTCATGATGACTTTGCTCAATCATGGCTCATTGCTCATAGACCCACCCCACACTATAAAAAAATCCTTCAGAGAGGAGCCATTTGCAGTGCAATATTTAAATGGATATAGATAGAGCAGGAATCTTTTCATTGCATTTTTATTTTCTTTTTTATATAGTTTTGACATTTCTATCAGCAGCAGTCTTCAAGTTAAAGTGCACCAAACAGCGCTTTCCATTGATTAAAGCGCATCCAATTACACATTTCGCCGTCTCTATTACATTTTGGTAATAAGCCCCCCCATCAAATCTGGGAGGACAACAAGGAGAGGCAGATGTTCCAATGCCACTGTGAGGGGGCCAGCAGTGTATGTGTCCACAGACAAAGGTGGATGTGGTCCTTCCTCAGGCAGGGCACCATTTTCTCTGTTTAATGATGTTGCCCATGCTATCCAGCCACAGCATGCAGAGGAGGTAGTGGACTGGCTTACTAAACTATCCTCATCCTCGTCCACCACAGCTGCCAGAGTGGCTTATTCTGCCTCCTTGTCCAAAGCTACTTCTGCCATAGGCCAGCATCATGCATGGAGGGGTCAACTGAGTTATTTGAACACAGGATCAGCCACTTGCTCCTTAACAATGCACATGCATCACTTGTTTCTGTTGGTTTTGGGGTAGAGGAACATGAGCTTAAAGAGATGGGAGAACACTGATAAACAACAAATTGGCAGCCATGTTGCTATAGCATATTGCCAAGTTGGCTCCAGTGATGATGAGAATGGATGGGGATGATGATGAAGAGGTCACTGACATGACTTGAGTGCTGGATAGAGCAGAGGAGGAAAGTGAGGGTGAGGCATAATACTAATGAGGCAGGATGTCCTCCAGAGGCAGCCATCATGGAAGAGTAGAGAGCAGCCACCCTATTCCATCAGATTGGGAAGCTGTTATCTCCCAGCCCACTTCCCACAGCTCAGCTGTCTGGGCCTTTTTTAGGACATGTGCAGCTAATTGTACTGTTGAAAATTGCAAACTTTTCCTCAAGCAAATCAAATGTGGCAAAAACACCAGCCATTTGTGTACCACGTGCTTGACAAGGCATTTAACCCCCCACCACTCTGCCTGTTGGTAAGATGAAATTCTTCTCCTCCTCATCTTTCAGGTCTACCCCTGCTATATCTCATGACCTCTCAGCAGATTTCACTGACAGGGATGATGGTATAGCGAAGGGTGTCATAGGTCCTTGCAACATGTCTGCCAGCAGCACACCACCAGCTGTAGAGTATAGCTTGCAATTTTCTCTGCCCCAGCTTCTGCAGCGAAAAAGAAATACACAGTCACTGCCACCTACAGGCCCAGCACCTAAATTCAAGCTTGTCCAAGCTGCTGGCTTTACAATTCCTGCCTTTCTGTCTGATGGATTCTGCCCCCTTCTGTGAATTTGCAGAATGTGCTATACCACAATGGCAAGTTCCCTGGTTGCTATTTCTTTGCACGTAAGGCCATTCCAGCTCTATAGCATCATGTGGGAGGCAAAGTTGTGGCATGGTTGGGCAAGGCAGTCAGCAGAAAGGTCCATGTTACTGCTGACACATGGTCCAGCAAGCATGGTCAGGGATGCTATATGGGTAATTCTGCTTGCAACTATGAATGATGCAGGACAGGCTTAGAGCTTCAGTTTGTTTTGTCACCTAGTCTACGTACAGTTGGTGGTGATGATGCAATATTTGTCAGCTCAACCCCCTCCTCCATGCCCTCCTCTGCTGAATTGTCCTATGAACTACCAGTACCCCTTAAGCGTTCAAGGGGCTATTTAATGAGCCAGGCCTTAAAGATGCCATGTAGTGTTTCAGCTGGTATGTCTAGAGGACAGGAGCCACACCAGAGCAGAGATTCTTTCAGCTCTGCAGGGGCAGGCCTAGAGGTGATTCACACTCTGCCACCTTAAGCCAGGAATAGTGGTGTGCGATAATGGCTCTAACCTTCTGTGCCCTCTTAGACAGGGAAAGTTGACCCGTGCCATGCCCAGCACATGCCCTCAATTTTGTGGTGCAGCGTTTCTTAAACTGGTACCTAGGAATAAAAGATCTTCTAAAGCAGGCCAGATGAGTCTGTAGCCATTTCAGGCGGTCATACACAGCCAGTGCTTGGTTGACTTAAATTCAGCAGAAATTTCACCTGCCTGTAAACAGCCTGATTTGTGATATGCCCACCAGGTGGAACTCAACTTTGGTTATGCTCCAGCGGCTGCACATGCTGTAGGGGGCTGTCAATGAGTACCTGTATGAGTATGGCACAACTGCTCATGGGCGGCTTGGCTTTTTTTCCCCCACTCCAATGGCTGCTGATAAAGGATGGATGCACTGTACTGTCACCATTTAAGGAGGAGACCAGGATGGTGAGCCATGACAATGCATGCATCAGTGACACAATCCCTGTTGTGTTGAACAGCGGAAGGAAGAGGAGGACTTCCTTTCCTCTTTAGGCCCACACTATTCTTGTGACGGCACAGAACACACAAGAGGAGAGTGAAGAGGGAGATTTGAAGCAGAGGAAGACATGCATCAAACCTTAAGAGATGGTTTTCTGTCCCCGGAACTTGGGAGTAGTACGTGGCTGGGAGGATGCAGTTCCAGATACTGTAATCCTCAGTAATCCTGGGGAATCTGCTTCTCATGCCTCCGCAAACTTGCGGTGCATGGACTCCCTTATTCTTCAAGGCCTTTGAAAGGACCCTAGAATTCGTGGCATCAAAGAGAAAGATCATTATTGGTTGGCAATCCTCCTTGATCACGCTTACAAGGGAAAAGTCTGGGAACTCGATCTGTCTCCACAGAGGGAGCAGAGGATGAAATATCTTGAGGACACCTTAAAGAGGAGTTTATGTAATGCCTTTCCAGACCTCGTAGGTTACAGTCTCATGGAAAAGCTAGTTTTGAGGCTTCTGTTGGTCAAATGAGGAGCAGTGGAGAAGGCGCTGCCTCAGTTGATGCATTTTTTTGAGTCCTCGGCACCCAGGACTGTCAGCTTTCATATCCCATTGGCAGTGTCTGCATCAAATGGTAGAAGATTATCTAGGGGCGAAGAAAGATAAAGAGAGCTTTCCAGTCAATGATCCATTGGGTTACTGGGTCTTAAGGATAGACAACTGGCCAGAACTTGCCTATTATGCAATTGAGCTGCTGAAAGGTCAAATAATACTTAACTCTGGCAACAGCTTGCACTCAATATGTGAAAGAGGGCAGTAAGAAATCCTGGTTGCATGTTTGGTCTTTCCACAGCTCCAAAAAACAGACTTTTCTTCATGCTATGGACCCTTTTTATAGTCCTGTATACCAGAGACCACCCACAGGATGTAATCATTCATTTGACCACTTTTTTTGACCACTCACAGGTCATTTTGTGAGTGAGGTCAGCAACACATGATTTCACTTTCCCCCCACAACCACATGGTCAATTGGATATGCAGCAGCCATCTTTACACATGATGTCAAAGCTCACTAAACCACCTGTGGGTGAGAGATATTATTACACATATATGGGAACATTTGTCATGAATCAGTTAAAAAATATCCATAACTGATACATAACTGATACACCTTTGTATGCCCAATGACTTGCATATAAGCCTTCAAAATGGTCTTTGATTCTTCCAGTTTGGGTCCTATAGACTTTAATATAGTTCAATGTTCAGCTCTGAACTTTTGCAATGTTTGAAAGTTCTGTCTCAAACCTAACTGGGGGTTTTTCGGCCCATCTCTATTTAGCAGAACTTGGCACAGCTCAATTTTGCTCTGGATTGCAATGACTAAGCACAGGTGTGTGAAATGTGTCTGTTGAATTGTTCTTTAAACTGTGAGTGCATGTCATGTCATTTCTTCCCATGGATTTATAAATAAACATCAAGATTTTAAGCTGGATGTGCCACTGCCTTCGCTCTATTTGGTCTCCACTCCATGGTTGCGGACCCTAGCACTTTAAAGACAGCTACCTGGTTCCACCTATGGTGGTGTAACTTTTTATGGTCTGCCTTGAGTGGTGCAAACCCTTTTTGTTGTCTTATGAACAGCATGTAAAACATTCATTGAGAGTTTTTTTGATGTGGGTTTAGTGACACTTTAAGGAAATAGTTTTTTGGGCCACCTTGGCCCAAGTGAACTGTTTAAACTTAAAGTCTTAAAGTAAACATGAAGTTAGGCGTTAACAAAATAGTTATAATATTTGGGAAAATAAATTGATTGAACTCTTGGTGGTTGTTGTGTCTTCCTCTAGATCAAAGCTGCAGTAGCAGTGAGAGATTTAATGTGAATGTGAAGCCTGAAAACATGAGGATTCAGTAATTTAATGCAAAAATTACTAAAGCACTAGTTACAATTAGGCTTTCCCATAGGACTGAAACTTGTGGTTGGATCAAGCCTGCCTTTAAGTTACACAAAGCCACAGGTTTTCATTGTGCTCCATTACACAGTGTTCTTGTTAACCCCTCCTCTGCTCCTCTCTGTAAGCACTGGAGTCACATAAGTTAGGCAATGGAGAGAAACTGAGGGAAAAGATAAACATTGAAATACTAGTAAGTACCACTACCAGTGTGCAAAGGTGTATTTGTTTTGTAAGAATAAATCACCTCTAATGTCGAGAGTCCTATGTGTGTGAATGCTGTTGCATCATGTAAAACTATTAGTTTAGTTTTTTGGGGTGCCCTGAGTGTGTATAATTTTTAAGGGCGTCCTGACTGAAAAAAGGTTGAGAAACACTGGTTTAGCAGCAAATATATTTTTAGCCTTCAGGTAACACAGTAGAATAAAGATTCTTATTTTCAAAAAAGGCAGCTATTTTTTTGTTGTTGAATTTTATAACATTTGGAAATTGCAGTCACATATCCCTGTGAAAAGCTTTGTGAATTGAAATGTATGTATCTTTTTTGAGGGGTTATCGACATAAGTTTAGTTAAAATGGGTAAAAACATAAGGAGGCATTTCCAATAAATGCATCATTTGCATAGACAAAATATAATCTTCATAGCTCACCTTTCAATTTTGGAGACCTTTTTTTCTCTAATTGATGTTAGATTATGATGCACAGGTTTGAAGAATTTCTCTGGATAATGTATTCGTGTAAAATCAAGATTAAAAAATATTATGTGAATTTAAGCACATGTGAATTAGTCATGTTTCCATAGTTAGGTCCTGTTCCCACAAAAATGCTAGATGACTCAGAGCAGGCTTACATAGACATAACAGGTGATAAATGCTATTCTGCCTTGGTAATCATTTGTTATCCTACAGAATGAAGCCATAATACTTCTGCTCTTCACTCTACTTCAATGCTTCTTATTTTGTTCCTTATGCATTCTGTTTGACATTCGGTAGATTTGTCCATAAACTTGCATTTGCATAGCACAATGTTTACTCAAGACAATGAACTTGCATTTAACCCTACAGCAAAATTGCTTCATCATTTCAATCATTAAGTCCCCTGGTTGTTATTAATTTTCAATGAACTACGGTACTTAATATTCAATTTATTCAATTTGTTTGCACTTCAGACTACTAAAATGCCTGAACATTATTATATTATATTATATTATATATTATGAAGTTAGATTATATAGGACCTCAATGCTACTAGAAATCATAACTGCTGGTTTGCAATGGCTTAAGCTATACTCTTTCATGTGAAACGTACAGTAATACAATTGGTAAACAATGAAAAAAAATCACATCACATGCTTGACAATCCATACATTTGAATACAGAAATATATATAATTTTCTAAAATGTTTTGGTTTGTTTTACAGTGAGTTTAACTGGTCCTGCTCCAAAGCTAGCTCCATACAGACCTGCAATGAGCCTGATGTCTCCTTCCTTGCTGCCATCAGTGACTTTGCATACCATATTTACCATTGTTATACAGACAAGTGCATTTTTCCTGGTACAGCAGCAACCATGGTACAATGAGACTGATGTTTTCAGGTGTGATTACTTTTATTTATTTAAGTAAAGTAGCTTGTATTGTCTTACTGTCCTTAAAGTAAACATGTTAGTACTCTATAGGTACTGAAACGGCTCCAGAAACTTTTTTGCAAATATATATCTTAGATGGAAAACTTAATTACATTTAAGGTTGTAGTAAAAGGTGAATGTTTTTTGCCTTCATGCATTCTATTCACCCCCCCCCCCCCCATACTTATCAATTTCAATCCAGCGATGTGCACAAGAGTCAAGACTCTCTTGGGTCTCTCCCTTCTTATTGGCTGAGACACAGCAGTGGGAGCCATTTTCTCCCACTGCTGTCACTCTCAGCCACTGAGGAGGGAGCAGGAGGTGAGACTGAGAAACATTCTGTGTGCTCCATTAACACTCAGAGGAGGTGGCTTGGAAGTGAGCACACACAAGTACCCCAAAGGCAAGCAGCTTGCTATGGGGGCACTCGGCAAGGGGAAGGGTTCAGAAGTGCTGCCAGGGGGACCCAAGAAAAGGAAGATTTGGGCTGCTCTGTGCAAAACCATTGCACAAAGCAGGTAAGTGTGATGTTTAACTATGGTATTTTAAAGAAAAAAAAGGAACCTTTTGAACCACTTTATGCATTTGTAAATAATTTATCATAATTGATAGAGTGTAGAATGATTAAAATCTCTTAATCAGGTTTTTTTTTCTGTGTCCCATTCAAAAGATTCCCCTGAATCGAATGATGGTGACCACCAGGACAAGGAGAGTGAATTTCCCCAGCAGGCACACACAGCAGTAAAAGCCTGACAAGGCTAGTTCCAACCATTCAATAGTTCAATCAAAACAAACATGTTTTGGTTTTAGGCACACTTTTTAAGATTCATATCTTGTGGATGTGTTAGAAGCTTTGGGACATTACACACAAAAGTGAGTACACCCCTAAGTGACAATGTCAAAATGTGGCCCAATAAGCCATTTTCCCTCCCCGTCGTCATGTGACTCATTAGCGTTACAAGGTCTCAGGTGTGAATGGGGAGCAGGGGTGTTAAATTTGTTGTTATCGCTTTCACTCTCTCATACTGGTCACTGGAAGTATAACATGGCACCTCATGGCAAAGAATTCTCTGAGGATCTGATAAAAAGAACTGTTGCTCTACATAGAGATGGTTATACAGAGAAAAGTGCAGTGCTAAAATAGCTGATACAGTCCAATAACGGTGTATCAAAAAGTAAAAAAAGGTTAGGGAATAGTGGTGAGTCCCAAGTGTTGAAAATTAGAGCATAAATGTGGAGCCATCCAAACTTGTACACATGATCAGAACAGGAAAGGATTCCCACACCAACAAAGTGAATATTGAGTGCACTCACCAGAAGGTATGGACCCAAGTACCATATAGAAAATGGGTCAAACAGACTTGATGTTATCCAAGGATCTCACAATAGATGGCTGTTTCAAAAGGTGGCGATAAACTCTTGGAAGCAGATGGCTAAGTCTCCACTCTCTGATGTGGTATCCATGCAATCTCACAACGCTGACATCCTAAAGTGGTACTACTATTCTGCCATTGATTGCTGTTTGCCAACACTTGTAAAGATCAGCCGCTCTGCTCACACAACTTGCCGTTGGGCTCCTTAATAGACTCTGAACTAGACCTCAATCAAGGAGCCCAACAGCAAGTTGTGCGAGCAGAGCGGCTGATCTTTACAAGTGTTGGCAAACAGTGATCAATGCCGGAATAGTAGTACCACTTTAGGATGTCAGCATTGTGAGATGGCATGGATACCACATCCGGGAGTGGAGACTTAGCCATCTGCTTCCAAGAGTTTATCGCTACCTTTTGAAAAATATCCTTTGGGACAGCCATCTATTGTGAGATCCATGGATTGCATCAAGTCTTTTTGACCCATTTGCTATATGGTACTTGGTTCCATACCTTCTGGTGAGCGCATTCAATATTCACTTTGTTGGTGTGGGAATCCTTCCCTGCTGTGATCACGTGTACAAGTTTGGATGGCTCCACATTTATGCTCTTATTTTCAACACTTGGGACTCACCACTATTCATTAACTTTTTTTCACTTTTTTATTACTTTTTGATACATTGTTTTTGGACTGTATCAGCTATTTTAGCACTGCACTTTTCTCTGTATAACTATTTGGACAACTATATGTAAAGAAAAAGAGTGCGCTAATCTGTGAAAGCTGCTCCCAGAATAATGGCGAATAATGTGTTAATGGTAATTGGTGCGCTTTTCAGTGTATGAAAAAAATGTATATAAATGTATGTGGTGAAACACACAATAATACACAATGGTGATATAAAAACCACTTAGTTGACAAAATAATGTGATATAAAAACCAAAAATTGATGAAATTAATCAAATTAAATCACGGTGTGCTGTAAAATACAAGTATTAAACAGTCCAAATGTGCAGAAATAATCCACAAATGTGAAGAAATAAATGAATGAAATTCTTCTTAAACTTCCGTGATGAAAGAATGTAAAAAATAGGTGAAAAGTTTAAAACATATAATCAATATCGTGATGAACAAATGGTAAATCCCTCCACCTTGTGAAATGCCTCCTTACCCGGCGGATGTAAGATAAGTGCCTTTGGAATATACTCATGTAAAATTAATCTCAATGTGAACACCTCCACACGTATACAGATCCACCAGTGCAAAGACCAATGCAAGCCTCTTACCAGATAGGGGAGAAAAAACAGCTTCTCAGTCAACAGCTGAGACTGCAGTTATTCTTCCTATCACCCTCAGTTGGGATCGGCAGCTATTGGCTCACACGATGTATCGGCGGTATATGTAAAGAATATAGGGAGCTTGTCAGCATCCTTTATGTACACAGTCCAAATCCCTTTTCCCTTATGGGAATGGCACTAATCCATTTCATAGGTCAGCCTGTCAGTGCTCAGACAATACGTCGCACACTGCATCAAATTGGTCTGCATAGCTGTCGTCCCAGAAGGACACCTCTTCTAAAGATGATGCACAAGAAAGCCTGTAAACAGTTTGCTGAACACAAGCAGACTAAGGACATGGATTACTGGAACCATGTCCTGTGGTCTAATGAGACCAAGATAAAGGTATTTGGTTCAGATGGTGTCAATCGTGTGTGGCGGCAATCAGGTGAGGAGTACAAAGAAAAGTGTGTCTTGCCTACAGTTAAGCATGGTGGTGGGGGTGTCATGGTCTGGGGCTGCATGAGTGCTGCCGGCACTGGGGAGCTACAGTTCATTGAGGGAACCATGAATGCCAACATGTACTGTGACCTACTGAAGCAGAGCATGATCCTCTTCCTTTGGAGATTGGGCTGCAGGGCAGTATTCCAACATAATGACCCCAAACACACCTCCAAGATGACCACTGCCTTGCTAAGGAAGCTGAGGGTAAAGGTGATGGACTGGCCAAGCATCTCTCCAGACATAAACCCAATTGAGCATCTATGGGGCATCCTCAAATGGAAAGTGGAGGAGCGCAAGGTCTCTAACATCAACCAGCTCTGTGATGTCGTCATTGGGGAGTAGAAGAGAACTCCAGTGGCAACCTGTGAAGCTCTGGTGAACTCCATGCCCAAGAGGGTTAAGGCAGTGCTGTAAAATAATGGTGGCCACACAAAATATTGACACTTTGGGATCAATTTGGACATTGTCACTTAGGGGTGTACTCACTTTTGTTGCCAGCGGTTTAGAAATTAAAGGATGTGTGTTTTTATTTTGAGGGGACAGCAAATTTACACTGTTATACAAGCTGTGCACTCACTACTTTACATTGTAGCAAAGTGTTATTTCTTCAGTGTTGTCACATGAAAAGATATAATAAAATATTTACAAAAATGTGAGGGGTGTACTCACATTTAGTATGGTTATGTTATATAACTTTGTACGTTTATGTAACTTAGTGCTTTGTAGAGTTTTTTTTTGTTTTTTTGTTTTTTAGTGGTAGCACTGCATACATTAATGTTTGCATTCTTCCTCAGTTTTAGTGACATTTGGGATAATGCATAGTAAATCATGTTTTTTTTTTTATTATCTTCTGTTTGCAGTGCATGTGATCATCATAATCAAAGTTATGCCAACCACACAATGATAGCGCATCATAGTCAGTCCCAGAATTTCATGACTTCTACACTATGGCCTGTGTCTGGGATAAACCTTATTATTGCTGAGTTTGTATTCTCCAAAGGAAAGCCTTTTAGAAAACCAATATATACTAACTGTAAGTGCCTATGATATCCTTATTGTCACTTTATACAATATATATATATATATATACACACACACAGTGGATTGTAAATATATCAAAAGTCCAGATGTCTCTGTTTTAGGTCCCATTCCCATCTCACTATTTTCTACCGCTGCAAAGAGTATATTATATAAATATTTTCATATATATTATTTTACATGCTGCTGTGGCATATTCACTAATAGAACACAAAATGAATGCTAAATATTTTTCATACACTGATTGATGGAAAATAGTTATTAATATCTTTTATGAATAAATATGTAAAAATTCCTGGAGATTAGAAGATATGTAGAATTAAGGGTTCCTAAAATGTAGGAGATTTGGTTGGGAGCAACATATTTGTTGGAAAAGGTAATCCAGTGCCCAGGGCAATGATGGGAATCTACCCCCCCCCCCCTGGTACTCCCACCAATCCAAAGACCCCCACCACATGCCCCTGTTGGGTGAAGAAGGGGACAGAGACAAAATAAGTGTGTGCCAAAATAGTTGTGACATGCAATGAAATAGTAACAATATTTGTGTTGCACTGCAGTAAACTAAAACGTTTAAAATTGGTGCACAAATACAGGGCTAATTGTAGAGAAGTAAAAAATGTTTATGGGTTGGTGGTGTCACTAAAAGAAAAAATGTCCCTTACTTAGTGGTGTCACTGAAAAGTAAAAATGTCCCTGAATCTGTGGTGTCACTGAAAAGTAAAAATGTCCCTGAATCTGTGAGGTCACTGAAAACAAAAAAAAATGGCCTTGAGGCAGTGGTGTCACTGGAAAGAAAAATGTCCCTGTGTGAAAAGAAATTTGGAAAGAAAATTGCCACCCCTCTGCTAGCTACTTACTCATTCCTCATGCAGGAGGAGTGGCTAATAAGAGGCTGGACAGTCATGCAGGGAGCACTCTGTATGAGGAGTGGCGTTTTGTCACTTGCAAGCACAGAAGGCGGCACAGGAAATCGGCAAGTGACAGCGGTGAGCACAGGGCTATTGCCGGAGGTAACGGTACTGAGTTCAGCCATTCTCTGGACAAAAAAAACCCTGCTGAAAGGAGTGACACTACAGTTAAGCCCCGTACACACGTACCAATCGTCGGCCGAACGATCGGCCGTCTTTTGTCCAGGGCTGTCGTGTCTATTGAAAACTGCAAAAGACTGCACACGAATTTTGTCGGCCAACAACAGCCGACTGCAGAAGTAATGTCATGTGATGGTTAACTTTCCATGTGTTTTTTCTTTTCTGAGCATGCCCAGTCTTGCAAATCTGCTGATTGTCGGCCAAATTCTGTACTGACTGGCGAACAATCGGCCATTCTGGTGTTGGCCAACAAAAATTTTAATGCCTACATGACTGATTCTTTTCGGCCGAAAGTGCGCTGTCGGCTGTCGGAAGCATCATACTAACAAGCATACAATCGGCCGATCGGTCGTCGGCCGAATATTTTCGGCCGACGATCGGTACGTGTGTACGGGGCTTAACTCTTGTCAATGAGGAGGGGAGAAGGGAGCTGTTGGAGCTCCCAGCACTTACTTCCCTTCTCTATATGGGGCTTCTGCGCCCTAGGGACATGTCCCTCCTGCCCCTTGTCCCGTCCCTGTTTGCAGTGTATAGAAGTATACTGTCATTATTATTATTATTGTGTCAGCTCTTCCCAACATAACAGATACAATACCGACAAAAGAAGGTCTTGTTCTATAATGTTTAAGGCATTTTTCTTACTCATCCAGGTAGCTTCTTCAGCTCTAATCAGTATTCCTGACAACTATTACTAAGTGGATTTAGATGATCCCTTTGGTCTCCTTTGGGAATCAATAATCTGTCAATTAAAAAAGGCTTACAGTATGCTTACGTGTAATCAATGCTGACACATTATTTTATTGGCTGTATTAAAAATATTACCAATGTTACTTCAGCTTGATATTCCTATTTAAGAAATTCAAATACAGAAGTTGTTGGACATCCCCTTATACAGTATAAACTGACCACTGTGTCATCCTGCAAATAAAAGGATTAATCTATTAACAGCTTTTATCCCCTTCAATATTTATTTATTTATTGTTTTATTTGTATCATTGCCAACAACAGGGACTGCAACAAGTTAGCCCCGGTTCACACTTGTGCGTGTGCGGGGTTCGCATGTAATGTCGGAGCGCACTGCTCCGACATTACATGCGATCGGCTGTGCGGTGCGAATTCGCACCGTAGCCGCACCAAACACGCACAGGGACCCTTTTTTCTAGCTGCATCAGGGTCGGATCGCACAGCGGTTCACACTTGTGCGATCCGATCCTGTGCGAACTGCACGATCGCACTGCGATATGCGATCAAACTGGGGGTGTCGTTAAGATTACATTGACACCCCCAGCGTATCGCATATGGCAGTGTGAACTGCCGGGGGTGCGTGTGCGATGCGGGAACAGGCTGCGGATTCGCAGCCTTCCCGCATCGCAGAAGTGTGAACCGGACCTTATAGCAGCTGTCAGGTTCAACTGATTATAGAAATTATTTAATTGTCCACAATATTATCCCTTAGCAATCTACAGAGTTGTTTACATTTGTTGAATACACAACCATTTTATTATTTTTTTTTAATAGAATAACAGTAGTAGGAAAATTTTAAACAATCCTATTGCTTATATATTTTTCCTAATAGCAATGAGTTGCATCCGAAATATCATTTTAGATTTGATTGGATTACTAAATGATATACTAAGGGGACCCTAGATGGCCGCATTGAGCAAATAATGTTGTAAATGCTTTATGAGGTTTACAATATATCCTAATCTTTAAACATAAAGAACTGCAAAATTTAGAGTATGCATGGGTAACTCTGGTAATACAACTGCAATTATGTTTCTTTTCTTGCAGATTTATTATGTATATTAATATTAGCTCAACTGGGAGCCTTTCTTTTCATGTTGTTTGCTGATATTGAAACACTTTATCGCCGTATGGAGGTATGTATATAATGAGAATCAAATATGTAGATTAAAAAGCACATAAGTTAAAGCGATTGTAAAGTCTTGTTTGTGCTTTTAATAGAAAAAAAAAAAAAAAAATGTTGTACTTCCCTCTGCGCAGTTGGTTTTGCACAGCGCAGCCCAGATCCTCTTCTTCTCGGGTCCCTCTTCAGTGCTCCTTGTCCCTCCTGTTAAGTGCCCCCACAGCAATCAGCTTGTCTCACAGCTCTGCGTATCCATTCAGACACGGAGCTGCTGTTCGACCCTGCCCCCTCTATCTCCTTATTGGTTGACTGAGTTTGACAGCAGCGTCAGCAGTGTCAGCAAATTGTGCTGCTGCTGTGTCTTAGTTAATCAGGAGAGAGAGTCCCAGATGGCTGAGGCACATGTGAGCATTGCTGGATAGAGATGGGCTCAGGTATGTATTAGGGGGCGCTGAGGGAGGCTGCTGCACACAGAAGGCTTTTTATCCTAAAGTATAGAATGCATTAAGATAAAAATCTTCTGACTTTAAAACCCCTTTAAATTGTGTTTAAATTAAATAATAACTTGTGAACAGGCAAAGAAAAGGTAGAATACAGTTGTGCAAGTAGTAGTACAGAAAAAGTGGTCATTTCTAGAACAGAACATGTGTTCAGTTTATAATCTATAATGCTACATATTTGTCATAATGGGTATTATTTTCATTGGTGAATACCATGATGATCTGGGCATAACAATCACATAGTTAAAGGAAAAGTGTGGGAATGCAAAAGTGATGACATGCTGCAGCTGTCCCCCGCCGGATCTAAGGTTGAGAATTGAGCAATCACATGACCGCTGATCTCTCAGTTCTCAGTCTTCCTGGAGCAGAGAGTGGTGTCTTTCAGTCACCGCTCTTTGCTCTGTCCCTCCAGTATTCACTGAAGTGTTGGGCTTGGGAGGGGGCAGTAGTGGCTGGCTCAGGTTCTCAGAGGTACTGAGAGGCTGAGCCAGTTGCCCAGGCATCTGGGTAGATCCTGACATGATTGTTGGAATCCTTCCAGAACTTTGAGTGGCTCTGTGATGTCAGAGGACAGCGGCTTTAGCCCTCTGTCGGATGATTCTGAGTTTACCAAAAGAAGTATGGCCAAAAAAAAGCTTTGGTGATGCACCCATTTTTAAAGTAATAATAGTTATAGCAAATATCATATGTTATAGTTTAGTAAATTAAAGTGGTTGTAAACCCCATTCATGAAATTTGACCTGGGCACATCTATCTGTAGTGTTTACTTCTCTCTCTTCAAAGTCCTAAGTCCCGTGGCTTTCTCCTGCTCCGGTCCTCTGTTATCAGCATGGTAACTTCTGACAAGTTCTCTGTCAACTTAAATAATACCAGTCTGAAATTTGTGTTGGGTGGATGCATAGAAATAGATTAGCAGACACGTGCACTTCCTATACAGTCTAGAAAGCTGTAGACAGCACATATACAAGTAAAACTTCTGTAGGAAGATTTGTTTCATCTGTGTACCATCTGAGGCTGTTCACTTCACTGGGTTTATGGCAGGGTTTACATACACTTTAAGCACTATGTAATTTTTTGAATAAATCTGCTGTGGCCTTAAAATGTTGTGTAATAGAATGTGTCTTAATATGCTTGAGGCCATGTTCACACTGCTCTGACCCGAAAGCTCTCACATTTTGAATGATAATTACTCAGTCATGCAACGCTGTACCCAATCAGATTTTTTATCATTTTTTTCACACAAATGAACTTTCTTTTGGTAGTATTTAATCACCACTGGGTTTTTATTTTTTGCGATATAAGTGAAAAAAGAGCGAACATTTTGAAAAAAAAAAACATTTTGTTTTAGTTTTTATTATAACATTTTGCAAAAAAGTAATTTTTTTCATAAATTTAGGCCAAAATTTACACTACTACATATCGTTGGTAAAAATAACCCAAATTAGTGGTTATTATTTAGTCTGTGTAAAAGTGATAGAGTCTACAAGCTATGGTGCCAATCATTGAAAATTGATCACACCTAATCACACCAGATGTACCGACGGCCTATCTCATTTCTTGAGGCCCTGAAATGTCAGGACAGTACAAATACCCCCCAAATGACCCCTTTTTGGAAAGTAGACATTCCAGGGTATTTAGTAAGAGGCATGGTGAGTTTTTTGAAGTTGTAATTTTTCCCACAGTTCTTAGGAAAATGAAGAAATATATATATATTTTTTTTTACACAAAATTGTCATAATAACACACACACAGTATATGCATACTTGCAATTACACCCCAAAATACATTCTGCTACTCCTCCTGAGTATGGCAATACCAAACGTGTGAGACATTTACACAGCCGGGCCACATACAGAGGCCCAACATTCAAGGAGTACCGTCAGGTGTTCTAGGAGCATAAATTACACATATAATTTCCTAATGACCTATCACACTTTTGAAATTGTCTTACACTGGAGCCAAATAGAGATTAGTATGCCCGCATCCCAGAGTCAATATATACAACAGGAAAAAACAATTGTGTAACCGCATCATTTTGTTTTAACTAATCCGGATGTTCTCTGTGGATTCACGTGATCTTTTTTACATATTTCATGCAATAAACGTCATATTTTTTGAGAAATTGTTCCCCATTTTTTCTCTTTCCCTATATTTTCTTATACTTTTTTGAAATTTATACTTTGTCTACCCATTGCCCTTAAAAGTCCCATTCAGAGGGTTTTTTTCTGTTGTATATATCACAATTTTGAAGACCCTGGAGCACCAGGACAATGGAATTATCACAAAATGACCCCATTTTGGAAAGCAAACATCCCAACGTATATTCTATGAGGCATAATGAGTCTTTTGAACATGTCATATTTATCCAGAAGTTTTTGGAAAATGTTGAAAGACAAAGTTGTCAATTTATAAGATTTTTCTAACATATAGCATGTATATAGCAAAAATGACACCCCAAAATACATTCTGCTACTCCTCCTGAGTATTGCGATACCACATATGTGGGACTTTGTCATAGCATAGCCAAATACAGAGGCCCAACATGCAAGGAGCACTGTCAGGTGTTCTAGGAGCATAAATTACACATATAATTTCATTACAACCTATCACACTTTTGAAGGCCCTGGAACACCAGGACAATGGAAACCCCCACAAAATGACCCCATTTCGGAAAGCAAACACCCCAAAACATAATCTGGGAGGCATGGGCTGCAGATAGGTACTCAGGTACACTGATGGGCTGCAGACAGGTACTTGGGTATTCTGATGGGCTAGAGACAGGTACTCGGGCACTCTGGGCTGCAGACAGGTACTCGGGTATTCTGGGCTGGAGATAGGTACTCGGGTACTCTGGGCTGGAGACAGGTACTTGGGTACTCTGGGCTGGAGAAAGGTACTCGGGTACTCTGATGGACTACAGAGAGGTATTCGGGGTACCCTGATGGGCTGGAGACAGGTACTCGGATACTTTGATGGGCAGAAGACAGGTACTCTATTATGCTGCAGATAGGGACTCAGATACCCTGATGGGCTGGAGACAGGTACTCAGGTATTCTGATGGGCTGCAGATAGGTACTCTGAAGGGCTGGAGACAGGTACTCGGGTACTCTGATGACAGGTACCCGGGTACTCTGATGGGCTGGTGACAGTTACTTGGGTACGCTGATGACATGTTCCTGGGTACTCTGATGGGCTGCAGAGAGGTACTTGGGTACTCTGATGGGCTGAAGAGAGGTACTTGGGTACTCTGATGGGATACAGAGAGGTACTCGGGTACTCTGATGGGCTGGTGACAGGTACTTGGGTACGCTGATGACATGTTCCTGGGTACTCTGATGGGCTGCAGAGAGGTACTTGGGTACTCTTATGGGCTGCAGAGAGGTACTTGGGTACTCTGATGGGATACAGAGAGGTACTCGGGTGCTCTGATGGGCTGGTGATAGGTACTCTGGTACTCTGATGACGGGTACTCTGGTGACAGGTACTCGGGTACTCTGAAATTACCCGAGTACCTGTCATCAGAGTACCTGGGTACCTGTCATCAGAGTACCCGAGTACCTGTCATTAGAGTACCCGAGTACCTGTCACCAGCCCATCAGAGTACCCGTCATTAGAGTACCCGAGTACCTGTCATTATAGTACCCGAGTACCTGTCATTAGAGTACCTGATTACCTGTCCCCAGCCCATCAGAGTACCCGAGTACCTGTCATCAGAGTACCTGATGGGCTAGTGACAGGTACTCGGGTACTTTGATGGGCTGGTGACAGGTACTTTCATGGGCTAGTGACAGGTACTTTGATGGGCTAGTATCAGATCCTCTTTATTGGGGGGGGGGGGGCAATCAGTGTGTTTTGGGGTGCACTGTAATCGGTAACTAGCTGTTACCGCAATCTCCTCCTCACACAGGATCAGTGTGTGAGGAGGAGAACACGGTGATAGCTAGTTACCGTGTTCTCTGTTGACATTCTGTGACCGGCTGTGATTGGACACAGCTGGTCACGTGGTAAAGAGACAATTTCATTGGCTCTTTACCCTGATCAGGGATGGACTGTGTCAGAGTGACACTCTCCATCCCCGAACGCTGCTCTGCGCGCCCCTGGGGGGCGCGGGAGCGGCGTGCACCAGGGAAGTGCATGTGGCCGTTTGTGCTTGGACACAGCTGGTCACATGGTGAAGAGCCATTTTTTAATGGCTCTTTACACCGATCGGGGATGGGCTGTGTCCCGACGGACATGCCACATCCCCGATCGCCGTGCTGCGCGCCCCCGGGGGGGCTGGAGAGCAGCAGATCCGGGTGGACGTCATATGATGTGCTGCCGGTGTCATATTACTATGGCCCGGTAAGGAAGTGGTTAAGGAAAAAATAAGTTGATTTTAAATTTCATGGCATCAACACATCTCAAAAAAGTTGGGACAAGGCCATGTTTACCACTGTGTGGCATCCCCTCTTTTTTTTATAACAGTCTGCAAACGTCTGGGGACTGAGGAGACAAGTTGCTCAAGTTTAGGAGTAGGAATGTTGTCCCATTATTGTCTAATACAGGCTTCTAGTTGCTCAACTGTCTTAGGTCTTCTTTGTCGCATCTTCCTCTTTATGATGTGCCAAATGTTTTCTATATGTGAAAAATCTGGACTGCAGGCTGGCCATTTAAGTACCCGGAACCTTCTTGTACGGAGCCATTAAGTTGTAATTGATGCAGTATGTGGTCTGGCATTGTCATGTTGGAAAATGCAAGGTCTTCCCTGAAAGAGACAACGTCTGGATGGGAGCATATGTTGATCTAGAACTTGGATATACCTTTCAGCATTGATGGTGCCTTTCCAGGTGTGTAAGCTGCCCATGCCACACACACTTATGCAACCCCATACCATCAGAGATGCAGGCTTCTGAATTGAGCACTGATAACAACTTGGGTTGTCCTTGTCCTCTTTAGTCCGGATGACATGGCGTCCCAGTTTTCCAAAAAGAACTTCTAATTTTGATTCGTCTGACCACAGAACAGTTTCCCACTTTGCCACAGTCCATTTTAAATGAGCCTTGACCCAGAGAAAACGCCTGCGCTTCTGGATCATGTTTAGATACGGCTTCTTTTTTGGCCTATAGAGTTTTATCCGGCAACGGCGAATGGCAGGGTGGATTGTGTTCACTGACAATGTTTTCTGGAAGTATTCCTGAGCCCATGTTGTGATTTCCATTACAGTAGCATTCCTGTATGTGATGCAGTGCCATCTAAGGGCCCGAAGATCACGGGCATCCAGTAGGGTTTTCCGGCCTTGACCCTTACGCACAGAGATTGTTCCAGATTCTCTGAATCTTTGGATGATATTATGCACTGTAGATGATGATAACTTTAAACTCTTTGCAATTTTTCTCTGAGAAACTCCTTTCTGATATTGCACCACTATTTTTCACCCCAGCATTGGGGGGATTGGTGATCCTCTTCCCATCTTAACTTCTGAGAGACACTGCCACTCTGAGAGGCTCTTTTTATACCCAATCATGTTGTCAATTGACCTAATAAGTTGCAAATTGGTCCTCCAGCTGTTCCTTATATGTACATTTAACTTTTCCGGCCTCTTATTGCTACCTGTCCCAACTTTTTTGGAATGTGTAGCTCTCATGAAATCCAAAATGAGCCAATATTTGGCATGATATTTCAAAATGTCTAACTTTCAACAGTTGTTATCTATATTACATTGTGAATAAAATATACGTTTATGAGATTTGTAAATGAGACCATTCCTTTTTTACTCACAATTTGTACAGTGGCCCAACTCTTTTGGAATTGGGTTTGTATATTCCACTTGGTGCTTAAAGATACAGAGCCACTAATTCCATTTGAAACATCACGGTCTTCCAAAATACCACTGACACCTTTTATAAAGTGATTAGAAATCGTACTTGTGAATCCACTCTACTTTACAAGGAATCAATCCCCAAAAAATTACAGGAGGACCTACTGTATATATATATATATATATATATATATATATATATATATATTTATACATTATAGATCATGGACTTATAAGAAATTACACAAGACTTCACTTCTTTTATATTGTATATCATATGAGATCTCTTGTTAACCTTTATCAAGCGCTACATAGGTGGTTGCCTTTTTACTACTTGTTAAAAAAACACCTATTGGGTCTGATATGTGGTTTGGGTATACTACACATATGTGAATATAGCATGTATTTTGAATATATATATATATATATATATATATATATATACACACACACACATAAGTGTACTCCATAGAGGCCAGTAGGGGGCAAGTGAATCAGGACTTGTTTGTGTCATCCATATGTGTTATATGTGGGTTTTATACTTCTCAATAAAGGATGAAGTTATAGGTGGGAGTCAGCAGCACATGTGTATTTACATGTTATCCTTTTTTTGGATATTTAGAAGTACGCTTAAAATCTCCAAAAACCTATAGTTTGAATAATATAAAAGAGGAAGTAGAACTTGTATCCATCTTGGTTTTGGTGTGTGTTTTGTAATGGGCCCCCATTAGGGTTAAATGATCGATTTTATCTAGGGGATGATCAATATAGCAAATTACTTTATTAGTCATTTCCCTTGTTACCTACAGTCTCCTCCAATGTCTGATGCCAGAATGTGGGCCTGCCTTCAGCACCTTCATGGATAAGAAATGCTAGTCCTGTGTTACACGTGACTTGCTGTGTTGTACGTACATTGCCCCCCTGTACACCTGGATAGGGTGCAGCTTGTAGAGGAACCGATTCCTCCATATAGCCGCTGAATGCCCATTTCCCCTCCTCTCCCTCCTGCAGATATTCAGTGGCTGCAGGAGGGAAATGAAGGGCATCAACTCCTCCACATGCTGCTCCCACTGCCTCCCTATCCCTGTGCTGCTGCCCCTGGGCTCCTGTGTTCTTCCCTGCCCCCCCTCACCTCCAATGACACATTTACCGACTCCTTTCCCACTTTCTATCCTGACAGATCCCCCACAGAAGCCGGTGGGAGGGGGAAACCCGGCAGTGCTTTGGGGACTCTGTCAGGATGGAGAGCGGGGAAGGAGTCAGTAAATGTGTCATTTCCCGGCCCTTCCTTGTCTTAATGAATAGTCAGTGATCGGCATTGCCAATCATGCATAGTAAACTGTGTTTACTATGCTTCCGTTTATGAACGAACAGGAAGCTCTGTACAGGGCTATTCCTGTTCATTCATTCTGTGCAGCTGAGGCTGCAGAGAAAGGGCCTGATGAATCTGTCCTCAGTCTTTTTCTCTGTCCGAAAAGACAGACATCAGGGCTGTGTATCTAAAAAAAAAGATGTTAAAAAAAAAAACAAATGAAATAAAATAAATGGTTAAAAATAATAAATAAAACAACAAAATAAAAAAAAAAAAAAAACTGACGCCAGTGGTGGAACTATCAGGGTTGCAAAAGTTGCATTTGCGACTGGACTTTGGCATTCTGCCACCGTGGGGGGACCTCAAGACGTCAGCAAGGTGGCCTGCCACAGAATCATAAAGGCAGTAAAGGGCCCCAGGATCAGTGGCAAGGGCTCATTTCGGGGCACAGTTGGGGGGCCCCTTCATAATTTCTTCATGATGTGGAATTCTCTACCACAAGAGGTAGTTTCTGCGGGAAGTATGGCTACTTTCAAAAGACTCTTGGACATACATCTCAAGGATTAGAATATTAAGGGGTATGAGAGATGATTACGGCCACACCCACCCACACAGGTTGAACTGGATGGACTATTGTCTTTATTCAACCTCAACTGCTATGTAACTATGATTTCTTGCATCGGGCCCTGAAGGTTCTAGTTACGCTTCTGCTGTGACTGCTTGAGTAGCAAAGATGAGCAATTTAGAGGACCAATCTTAAGAAGAGGAAGTCTGTGAGAGTGAGAAATTAAAGTATATCACCTAAGGGTCCTTTCACAAGAGTGTGCGCCCGGTGGACTCCGTTTTTCTCAGCAGGGATCGATCCAGCAATCCCCGCTGAGCAGGCAGATGACTGCTCCATCCCTGCTTACTTTGCAGAGACAGGGCTGTCAGATGCCCAATCTCCTCTATGGGACATCGGATAAAAGTGGACCGCCTGTCCGTTTTCATCCGATCCTCCAGACGGATGGAAATTAAGGTTTCCATCCCTCCAGATTTCACGGACAGGATCGGATCGGATAGCAGCTAGTGTCAGCGGACATGTCACCGCTGACATCCGCTGCTCCATAGAGGTACATAGGGCATCCCATCAGGTCCGCCTGAAAAACTGACAGGCGGACTGGATCGGAAAGCCCATGTGATAGGGGCCTTACTTCTATCACACTAGGAAAAATGAGCATTAATGCTTTGCAGTGCAGAGGGGTTCCACTACAATGGTTAATTTTCCTCTAGCTTTAAGTTCAACTTTAAGGAAGGGCTGTAAACATCAAGATAGTATGTTCTTACTGTATATGTTCTGTTAGCTCCATAAATTTATTTTCTAAAAATGAAATATTGGCATCCACATATAACATTTTTTATAGTTTATTGTGCTATATTTAAAGTGATTGTAAACCTCAGAAATGAAATATGAATAAAGCATATCCCTCTATAGTGTGTACTTTTGCCAATTCAGAGGACTAGTATAATTTCTGTCTGCTTCCCTGTTCCTCTGCTATTACCATGAGTCACTTTTGACAAGTTTTCCTGATGCCAAGCAATAAAGGTTACAGGGGCGGGAGCTCAAGCACAAAGCCTGTAATTGACAGCCTCAGCTCTGTTCCTGTGTGCTGTGTGAAGGGGCGTGTGTCCCTTTCCCCCAATCCGCTCTCACTGAGCTCTCCTCACCGAGCCCTGTAGTGTGTAATTTCACCTCTCTGCCCCCTGTTTTCTGACCGCTCGGACAAGCTGTAGAGAAGAGAAGGCTGCAGATAAACAGATAGAACTTGTGTAGGAGGATTTGTTTCCTTTCTGTATATCACCTGAGGCCAATACTTCACTGGATATATGTAATGGTTTACAACCACTTTAAAGTAATTTGTAAAATAAGTTGCATATATACAGTGCATGTTCAATTACCTTGCTAACATACTTTTTAATGTAATCTTTCAGCTTGTCTGTACACCATATTATTGGAGAATTGAGATATTAAGCATGGTTATCGTGCTTTTTGTTGCATCCTATTGTGTGGAGGTAGGTTATTTTATATGACTTTTATCATTCCTGATTTACATTTATCAAAATAATTATTATTTTAAGTAAATAATATTTTGGGAAAACATTTTCAGATACGTGCCAAAGTTGTTTGTTATATAATGCTTATAGTACATACTGTACATGCATTTTCAGAGCTTTAAAGATTAATGATAAAGTATTGCTATATGGACATCTTATATAGAAATCATTTTTTTTTTTTTTTGGCAAGTGAGTACTTTTACCGGGCTCTTTGGGGTCCAGCATGTATTTTACGGGAACCCCCATGGCAAAATAAAAAAAAATGGCTTGGGATTACCCCCAAAATCCATACCAGACCCTTATCCGAGCATGCACCTGGGCAGGCCTGGAAAGGGGGACAAGGGCCTCTTCCCCACAACCCTGGCCCAGTGGTTGTGGGGGTTCAGGGGGTGACTTATCAAAATCTGTAAGCCCCCTTTAACAAGGGGGCCCCCCGGATCCTATACCCCTATGTAAATGAATATGGGATACATAGCATCCCTACTCATTCACCAAAAAAAAAGTTAGGCTGACAGTTCTTAAATAGCTAAGGGGCAGGGCCACCTGATGATATCACTGGGTAACCCTGCCTCATATGGCATCATCGATAGGGGCATGCTGGGTAGATGACCTCACATGTGGGTGGGGTCACCCAGTGACCCCCGTGGGGATCACAGTACTTAGCTATTTAAGAAGTGTTAGACAGTGGGAGCCTTCATCAGGTGCAGAGCTCTTTTTTTTTCTTTTTTCTTTTTCGATCAGCGGCCGGTGTTTATTGTGATTGACATTGGATCTACTTCAAGGGACATTTATTTATTTTTTTATTGTTTTTTTTTTTTTAAATAAAGGACTTGTCACAAACTGTTGTTGTGTTTTTATTAACCCTTTGAACTTTTTTTTTGGTGAATGAGTAGAAGTTCTATGTACCCCATACTCTTTCACATAGGGGGGGGCGGGATCCGAATCCCCCTAAAAAGGGGGTTAAAGGGGGCTTCCAGATTCTGATAAGTCCTCCACCCGCAGACCCCCACAACCACTGGGCAAGGGTTGTGGGGAATAGGCCCTTGTCCCTAGGACCCCCCTGCCCTAAAGCACCTCTCCTATGTTCAGGGAATGTGCACTGGTATGGTTCAGGGGGGTGCTCACTCACCCCCCCCCATTTCCTGGCATGCCAGGATGCATGATTTTGGGACGGACCCCACATCATTTTTTGTTACATTTTTTAAATCCATACCAGACTAAAGGGCCTGGTAGGGATTGGGGGACCCCACGCTGTTTTTTTTTTCCAATTTTTTTTTCTGGCAATTCTGTTTACATTTAGCTGTCAGTGAGGAAGCCCACTGACAGCTGATGAGTCATAGGTTGTTAAGGATGCAGCAGCCGGCTTCCTGGCCTACTCATTAATAACTAGCTATTCTTCACAAGGAATTCGAATGGGTCGATCATTTTTTGACCAATCCAAACTCGAATTGTTCTGAAAATTTTGAATTTTTTTGAAAATGTATAAACTAAACAAAACTAAATGAAACAAAACTAAACAAATTCTGAAACAAATCAATGAAACAAAACTGGTAAAATAACTAGAGATGGGTGAATACTTCCCTGTTTGGTTCGCAGCAGAACTCCCGAACAAGGCAAATGTTCTAACCCGAACGGCCATAAAAGGGGTAAAAAAAATTGTAAAACCAAACGCTTTTTCAGGAGCAGTGATTTTAATGATGTTAAAGTGCAACAAAAAAAATTAAAAATTCCCTTTAAGTATAATGCTTGGAGGGTCCCCTAATGTGCCAGTAAAGCGGCACATCTGTAGCATGTATAGATCTTTCTACAGCAAAAATTTAATTTCTAAAGAAAAAAAAAACAAGTCAAAACCCATTTACAATTGCCGGCTCCTGGCTATTAAAAGATTGAAGTAAAAAACAGTGTGGGCACTCCCCCAATCCAGTCCATACCAGGCCCTTCGGGTCTGCTACCACTGACTGGCGCATGCTGGTGCATGCTGTGTTGGCGAAGTCACGAGGGGCGGGGCCACCAGGTGACATCACGGGTTCGGCCCCACAAATTCCTAATATAATAACTGTCAAACCGTGGAGCAGGCGGACTGCGGGAAGCATTCATCGAAAGCAGAACTTTTTTTTTCTTTTTTAGGTTCGGCGGTGGTGTGATTGATGATGGATTTACATCTGGGGACACTGTTTTTTTATTTTTGAATAAATGACTTATCAAAAACTATGCATGTGTTTATTTTTTGTACACTTTTTAGATCAAATGGGTAGGGGTGCAATGTACCCGATACCCATTCACATAGGGGGACAGGATCTGGGGGCCCCCTTGTTAAAGGGTGCCTCCAGATTCCAGTAAACCCCCCACCCGCAGAGCCCCACAACCACAGCCCAGGGTTGTTGGGAAGAGGCCCTTGTCCCCATCAACATGGTTCCCCCCCCCCCATGTTGAGGGCATGTGGCCTGTTATGGTTTATATTGCGATTTTGCACATTTATTACTATTCTTTTGTGACACATATTTATATTTAATTGTTGAGCGCTACATTTTTTTACCATTTCACATGTATTTAAACCGCTAGTGTTCCACGGTGCCTTCACTGTTCACAATGGCATCTGTACTGAAAAAAAACATTGGGTAGAGCAAAGCACCAATACATCATTATGAACAAGTGGAAAGCATGTATGCATTGAAGAAGGAAGAACTGGAGATGTGTGGCTCACAGGATAGTATGCTTTAAATATAGTGCTTGGGGGGTCCCCTTAGTCTGCCTGTATAGTGACGCATCTTGGGATGCAGTAAACACGCAGCAAAAATTACATTTCTGAAGAAAAAAAACGAGTCAAATTCCATTTAAAATGACACGCGGTTACAATTGCTGGAACCTGGCTATTAAAAAATGTAAGAAACAAAACGGTGTAGTGTCTCCTCCCCCAGTCCATATTAGGCCCTTCAGATCTAGATATTAAGGGGAACCCCACACCAAAGTTTAAAAAAATCCCCAAAATCCATACCAGGCCCTTATCTGGGCACGCAACCTGGCAGGTCAGGAAAGGGGGATGACATCAGCAAGGACTGACGAAACGTGCGTCGGGAACGTGAGACCGTAAACTTCCGGTTTGGTGGAACGCAGGCGTGGAGCGGCGCTTCCCATTTCTTGAGACCGTGACTTTTGACTTACATGGCTTTTATCATATGGATTGTAGTAAGTGCGTTTTAAAGAAATAAATGTTCCTTTGATTCAAAATACTGCACCATGAGAGCCTTTTGTTGCTTTTCCCTACTTATGTCCTGATCCTGGATCTATCTCTCACTTGGCTACACGCTCTCAATGGAGAGAGAGTGTGATATGTAAGGTCGGATCAAGTGAGGATCAATATGCATTTGTGACCCCTTATAACCTAGGGGTCCTGTATTTCTGGTAAGCAGTACCTATACCAGCACTGGGTGTACGTGTGGAGGTGGAGGCTTTTGAGATTCTCACTCCTATCAAGTTTGTGTTTCCATCAAATGCTGATGTTATCCGTTTAACCCTTTGATGTCTTGAACACTAGAGACTTTATTTTGCGATTTTGCACATTTATTACTATTCTTTTGTGACACATATTTATATTTAATTGTTGAGCGCTACATTTTTTTACCATTTCACTTGTCACGTTATTACATTGATGTGTGCAGCTCACAGTGTGAAAGTAATTTCACTCCAAAAATAATTTTCTATATTTCTTTCTTTTTTTTATATATTCATTTCAATTTGATTGGTTTTCGTTCATTTTTGTGTTTAATTCAGCACCCATTTGCGCAGTTTTGTTGGTAGTTTACACCAATCCCCTTTTTCATTCAGTTTAAATACATGCACCCCTCCCCACCTTTTCTTTAACCCTTTACTGCTCAATACTATATTCTTTACCATTCCTTTACTCCTTATCAATATTCCTATATTTAAAAAAATACTCTAACTTAAGGTGACCAGATTTTTAAAATTAGTACAGTGCTGGGTACAGGACTACATAATACACAGAGTGCTGGGCACAGGACTGCATATTACACAGAGCCCTTGGCATAGGACTGCATAATACACAGAGTGTTGGGCACAGGACTGCATAATACACAGAGCGCTGGGCACAGGACTACATAATACACAGAGTGGTGGGCACAGGACTGCATATTACACAGATCGCTAGACACAGGACTGCATAATACATAGAGCACTGGGCACAGGACTACATAATACACAATGCACCGGGCATAGGACTACATAATATATATATATACACAGAGGCCACTTCTACCCTCACATCCATAGCTCACCTTTGCACCCTTCTCTCACAGATTATCGCTGCAGCCACCTCTTAGCCCTTCCCCCCACAACAGCTAAACTCTCCATCTCTCCATACAGCTGCATCAGTGCTGGGCACAGGACTGCATATTACACAGTTTGCTGGGCACAGGACTGCATAATACACAGTGTTGGCACAGGACTGCATAATACACAGAGTAAATAAAATTATATAATGATATATACTGTAATAGCCGCGCTCTCCAATAAATTAAAAATCACATAAATAAATAAATAAACCCCTTAAGTGTGTTATACACATAGCAATAAAATTGATGATAGTGAGTGATTATAATACCAGTGCACAAAAAATTCAAATTATCTCCAAGTGCCACCATACAAACTGTATGCAAAATAAAGTGAACACATGTTAAGACACAATAGGTATGATTGTAAATAGGGATGATCAAACTTTTCAAAAGTTCGGTTCGACCAGAACACCCAAACTTCCCGAAAGTTCGGCCCGGATTTCAGAACCCCATTGAAATCAATGGAACCCGAACTTCGGTAATCAAAAAACACCATTTTGAAGCCCTAAAACCCAATAAAAGTGCCTAGGGTTCTGGGTCATGCCTCAGGGACTATTAATCACACAAAAAAACTTTCTTAAAAATTGTCATTTTTGATAGAGAGCCAATTATTGAAAAAATTATTGAAAAAAAAAAAAAAAAGAGATTTCTTTGGATTTAGAGTCTGAGGGGTCTAAAAAATGTACCTGTGAAGTTCCAGCTCTGTAGCATGTCCAGAACCAGAAAAAAAAGTTTGTTTGTATTAGAATTAATATAGAACAGGTTAGTAGCTTCGCTACTTTTACACACGGCTTTTTGTTGCAGGCGTTTTATTGGGCTTTTTTGAGGACATGTTTGGAGTCAGGCATGACATCAGAACTTCTGTGTAGGGGTATATATACACACACACATGTATGTATATATACACATATATAGGTGTGAAAGTAGCAGAAACCTATGCTCGCGCTAATGAAATAATTAACAGGCATATGGCTTCTCTAATATAACACCTATATGTGTGTATGTGTATAAATACATATAAGTGTGTGTGTATATATACCCCTATACAGAAGTTCAGATGTTATGCCTGCCTCCAAAGACCCCCAAAAAATGCCCAAAAAAAAACGCCTGCTGCAAAAACACACCTGGGCGTTTTTGTAGCTGGCGTTTTTTTGGGCATTTTTTGGGCGTCTTTGGAGGCAGGCATAACATCAGAACTTCTGTGTAGGGGTATATATACACACACACACACACACACACACACACACACACACATGTATGTATATATACACATACACATATATAGGTGTGAAAGTAGCAGAAACCTATGCTTGCGCTAATGAAATAATTAACAGGCATATGGCTTCTCTGCTATAACACCTATATATGTGTATGTGTATAAATACATATAAGTGTGTGTGTATATATACCCCTATACAGAATTTCAGATGTTTTGCCTGCCTCCAAAGACCCCCAAAAAATGCCCAAAAAAACGCCTGCTGCAAAAACACACCTGGGCGTTTTTGTAGCTGGCGTTTTTTTGGGCATTTTTTGGGGGTCTTTGGAGGCAGGCATAACATCTGAACTTGCCTGCAAAAAGTGCAAAATAAATGTGCAAAATATAGTCCCAACAGCAATGTTTAATGGGCCACAAAGCAGTCCAATAGGCACCATCCAAAGTTTGGAATATCAGAGGGATCCTAATTTAAACTTCTTGCGATATGAACACCTCCACCATACACATTGACCACCCGAGAGTCAAACTTCTTACCAGAAATGGTAGACCCTCAAATTATAGGGGGTCAGTAAGAGCCTTTATACAAGACAGGGTAAGGTAGATATCCACTGAGTGCTTCCAACCAGGGATGAACCATCCTCCTTAGAATCTTAATACCAGGATGCTATAGCTGGCTTCTGTGTTCTTCATCTGTAGCAGCCCCCTTTCCCATAAGACAAGCAGGCCTACCGTTCAGTACTTGGTTGCCCCCAGGTCTTATACACAATACTATAGTGTCTGGCTACCATGCCAGTGCATGCGTGAACTGAGCAAAGCAAACAGGTAATTGCTGTTGGCAACCAGGGCAGGTTCAGAAGGCTTCTGATAAAGAGTGTAATACCTGATCAAGCTACCTGCTTGTCTGCCCTGCTAGATTGAGTTACTTCGTTGATGACTTCAGATCGGATATCGACTGTTCCTTAAATACTGCCTGCCTTTTGACTTTGGACATTGACCCTGATTATTCTGAACCTGGCCTGGTTCAGATTACCGCTGAAGCCACCTCTTAGCCCTTCCCCCACAACAGCTAAACTCTCTATCTCTCCATACAGCTGCATCAGCTCGGACCCTGGCTCCCCCACTGCCCTCACCTGTGTACAAACAGCCCCCATCTGCTCACCCCCCTGTCTTAGCCCTCCACACAGTCAATTATTGGCTCTGCCTCTCCTCCACTGAGCGGCAGTGAAATCGTCCAGCAGGGGGCGTCGGCATCCAAGCCACCAGGCTGTTTCTCAGCCAGCATGGGATGCCCTGTCTACATTACTCTGGCCCTGAATCCAGGGACAAAACCGGGGACAGACTTGGTCCAGGGACAGTGTCCTCATTCCAGGGACTGTCCCCGGAAACCGGGGACATCTGGTCACCTTACTCTAACTGCTTAGGCTATGGCTTGTTTTCTGCTCCTCACTAATCATGTAGATGAATACAGATAGTCCCTATGAATTAAGGGTTCCCAGTTCATATATCAATCTTGTTTCAGTTTTGTCTATCTCTCTCATTGTGCCTGAGCCCCTCTAATGCTTCTTTACCCTATCCTAAATAATCCCCATTTAGGGCCCTTAATATGGTGTTTCCTGAAATATCTACATACACTATGTTTTGAATAGCCTCTCAGTGTTGTTAATGTGTCTTCCAACCCTGGCTAATTTTCACACACCGAGCCCACAAGGTCATACATGTAGTATCAAAAGATATATATTCTCAATTTTAATATATCTTTGTTATTGTTCTAGATGAGAAATATGTTATTTTTCTCACGTTATTTTTAGTCTTCGCACATGTGAGACACCTTTTCATGGCTTAGAAACCTCTCCCTTGAAAAAAAAAAAAAAGTTACCCATATCCTCAGAGGGGCCAACTATATTGTGCTCCAATCTATTCCTATGTATTGAGTCTTTTCAAAAAATAAATGTAATAGAAGCAAAGATGCACTGTCCCTTTATCCCTCTCATTATCCCTTTAAATTATCTCACACAATACTTGACACGTAATAACAACATATAGTGATACAAGTGGCCAAACACAAATAGTGCAATAAAATGTCCATGTTGATTAGTAAATGTTGTTTTAACACAGTGTTATGACAGGTGAACTACTGGTGCCAGCAATCCTTGACACAATACCCATGCTCTTTCTGTCTGCTTACTGATGATATAGACCCCAAACATTAGGAGTTCAACAGCGCCTGGATGTGGGATAAAACCCAACAGTAGCCTGGGGACAATACGGCAAGAACTGCCAGCTGCTCAACTCTTCAACTTCATGCATACATCAGTAGCTCCGGATACTAAATGCCATAAGGCAATAGCAAGCTCATACCAGTCATGGCCCCAGCACAGATCCTAATTCACCACACAAAAGGAATGGAAGAAACGATATTGCAAATGTTATTCCGCTTAATTATACTTATAGAGCATAGTCGAAATACAGCATAAAACAAACAACTCAGCATGCTGCTTGACTGAGCACTGTTGCGTGATGACATCAGTACTAAAGCTCCACCCCTACGTATTTTTATCCACATAGATATCTACCATATTTGGAGCTTTGGCACTGATGTCAACGAACATGAGCGCTTGGCCGAGTTGTTTGTTTTATGCTGTATTCCCATTTTTTATTTTTTATTTATTTTTGAACACGAATAGTACTAATTTATTTTACACTTAACACAGGGGGATTTTTTTTTTTTTTTTTAAGCATATACTGTATAAATACTCTATAAATGAACTTATGAGTTTTTGGAAGCATGTCCCTAACACTTTGGTATTGATTTACTAATAGCAAACAGACTGTACAATTTGCAAGTGTAATCCTAACAACAATGGAGTCGGCAACCAGACACAATTGCGGCAATGAAACATTTCTTCTCTTTCTTTCTTCATATGGTGCAAAAATTTTCAAATACAGACAGATGCTAACCTGTTTCAACCTGCAAAGCCCTTAGTCATAGCTAAGTGTAGTTGCACTTATTTTCCACAGAGCTTAGTGAATGCGGTGAAGTTTCACTGTAAAGAATACCCAATCAGGTGCACAGAAAAAAAAAAGAAACACATTTTTGCTTGCACGTGATTGGATGATGAAAATCAGCAGAGCTTCACCACATTCACTAAGCTCTGGGGAAAATGAGTGCAATTGCACTTGCATAGTGTACAGTATATTTGCCTTTCGTAAACCAACCCCTTTGTCTTTTAGAATGGACCAATGCTTTGTTATTATCCTTCTGACTTGTTTGTATTGCCTATTATACTCTTAATGAATGCAAAGTCATGTCTTTCTTTAACTACCTGCTGCCTGCCCACTGTCAAATGGTGGTGGATCGGTGCAGCTCTTGTTCTGGGAGGACATCATATGATGGAGTCCTAGAAAAGCCGCTCTCGCTCGCCCACGGGGGCACGCAGGGTAACAATCATGGTCGCGCCATGTTCCTAGGACACAGCGCGACCCTGATCTTGGTAAAGAGCCAATGACGTGGCTCTTTACCATAAGAATGGCTGTGTCCAATCACAGTTGGTCACATGTAAATGAGGAAGTTCTGGTTATCGGCGCTCTTTGAATCACACTGTCAGTGTGTGTGGCGAGGAGAGCTGTTTAGCAGCTCCTCTTCAAAGGGGAGTCAAGGACAGGTAATGAGGGCTTCGTTGTCATTAGATATCAACTATAGATATCAATATTGCTGAATCCTCTGCAAATGTAATCAAAGCATTAGTGCCATAGAAGTGGACGAAGTGCGCAGTCCTGAGGAACACCAGTGTTAAGTTTGAAGTTAAAATTTTAGCATCCATTGTTCTTAACATATTGTGACCTATTTGAAGATGAATTAGTGAACAAAATACTTAACCTCTTGCTGCCACCTTCTCCCGGATCCTTAGGAGAATCTAAATGCCTGGAGGCAGGGGTGTGCATTCTAATTATGTGACCTCTGTGATTGGCTGGCAAGTATGCACTGGGAGCATATATGCGTATGGCCAGTGGGAGCAAGTTAAAGAAAGATTAAAGTTTACTATTACTTTAAATAGTTTGTTTGGGCTAAGCCGACCCAAACTATGTATTTACATGCTCCTGGCATCATTAACTACATACAGTAAGTGGCTGCGTGTTCCAGTAGTAGTATGAGATACTTCCTTTTTGCTGTTGGGTGTAGATTGAGTTGGTCTTGTATTGGTTGAGCTTGTAGATTGAGGTGGAGCCTTGTCTTTTTATCAATAAATACAAAGATTTCTGATTGGCCGCCATGTAGAGGTGGATGGAAAATGTTACAATTTCCACCCTGGCAAAAATAGAAGTAAACCTGGAATTCTACTTTGAATGTATGTACCACCAATATACCTCTCAAAATACATTTTTTCCCAATAGATGAGACTTTCAGGTTCAATGATGTTTTATATACTGTGTGTGTGTATGTGTATATATATGCGTGTGTGTGGTGAGTTATACTGTATGTGACAAAAAGTTTACATGATAAAATGCTACCATGATTATTTTGTAGTTTGCGAATATACTGTATCATTAAGTTGTGCCAGAGAGAGATCTCATGAGAGAAAATGTAGTAAGCTGTGTGTTATGTGAGGCTAATAAATCCTTTTTTTTTCCTTTTAGACCTTTGTCTACAATAGAACACTCTGGCAACATATAAAGAGGATTTCAGGTTACAAGTCGAAGAGTCAATACAAACAACTGCAGAGCACATTGGAAAAGAACACAGACTGCTCTTTGCAAAAGGAAATGTTCCATTTAAGCAGACAATATTCAGTCATGGCAAATGAGTGTGTTTAACCACTTGCCACTTGCTCAAAGTTGATTTACTGATAGCGGGCAGCACAGCCAGGCACCGCAACATACCCTTAGGTTGCGGTGTACCTCCTGGTTTAGTGGCGTGAATGCGCACACCCCCTGCTGACCCGTGCTGTAATGGAACACAGAACAAGTTTGTCAGCAATGTACAGCCAATGTCTATAGCTGTACACTGCTGATCGACTGTGGCCAATCACAGCACAGAGTTCTGTGTTTACAAAACACAGAGAACTCTGTACACGGACAGCAAACTGGCTGTTTCTTCTCTCTGAAATCAACTCAGGGAATTCAGTAAGTAAAAGCAGCCAGATCTGTGAGTAAAAGCAGCACACATTACACACATTGCACTTGTTAGGCACACAGTTAACTCTTTGATTAACCCTTGATTTTAACCCCTTACCAGCCAGTGTTATTTGTACAGTGTACAATATTATCACTGATCACTATATTAGTGTCACTAGCAACAACAGTGTCAGTTAGTGTCCCTCCCAGCCAGTGTCTGTTAGCGCCAGATTGGCAGCCACACTATCACAGTCACACTATAAGTCACTAATCCCCATCTTTACTAGTATAGTTTCTGTACGGATCAGCATCTTGAGCACGATCAGACTTGTAATGGAACCTCCGACCCACACTGTACTTGTGGTCTTCCGTCAGTATACAGCTTCCCCGCAGTCATGAACATAGATATCAAATCCCAGCTGCCGTCATACAAAGCTAGCCTGACACTTAGCTTGTACTAGAATCACCCTTTATTGAACAGTCACACATAATTTATATACACTTGAGAAGTATGTCAGTCCCTACATGAACAATGACCCGAATAATTACCCAAAACATCACACAATGGTTGGATAATGAGGTACAGCTGACTCATGGCTAATCCCATCTACAGTGCCTTGAAAAAGTATTCATTAACATGCTAATTAACTCAGCGCACTTAAACCAGACTGGGATGACAAGACTGACGGCAACAAAGCTAAAACAAAATACCAAATTACACATTATCTCAATACACAAACAATAGGAAGAGATCCCAGTATCAGTCTGTCTGCCTCCTACATTTTAGTACATGGAATACACATCATTTAGGAGTCACAGACTTCATGGCAATGGTCTACAACAGTCTAGGTCTCACAGTGTAAAGTGGGATTAAATCTTCATATTTCTATTTGAAGATATTGCTGACAGATATTACTGTCCCACTTGAAACAATCCAAACTATTAAGTATCTGTCTTTCACTCCCAGTGATGGCGAATACCGTCACAAGACTATACTAGTGTCCCCAAAAAAACGCAGTTTGGTTTTTACCAAAGACATGTAGCAGAATTAATTTTGTCCTAAATGTATGAAGCAATTTGATTTTATTGGATATGTTTTATAACAAAGAGTAGAAAATATAGTTTTTTTCAAAATATTCAGTGTTTTTGTGTTTATATATATATATATAAAAAAAAAAAAAAAAACAGTGGTGATAAAATACCACCAAAATAAAGGTTTATTTGTGTGAAAAAATTATATAAATTTAATTTGCATACAGTTTTGCATGATTGAGCAATTGCCAGTTAAAGTAGCACCGTACAGAATAGCAAACAAATGCCCTAATCATGAAGGGTATAAAACCTTCTGGAGGTCAAGTAGTTATGTATTTATAATTCAACAACTGTCAGATAAAGGAGTCAATTGTGAAAAGAAACAAAGAAACCACGCTCTTGCATCATAAAATACATATTACCGTAGTGAATAAACTATAGTAAATAGACAAGTAAATACATCTTCATTTAAATTATAGAAAATGCATAAAAGTCCATATATGAAGTCCATATATGATCCCACATGTAAATAGCGTCCTCCATGAGTATAGGAAATTTCCTTTCTACCAGCATGCAGATGCACAATACACTCACCAGACTTAACTGACTACTTTTACAGGGAGTCAAATTGTGCATATGGGAAGATCCAAGATATCATACATGAGGTCACATGAATCATTTCAAACCGCTGCTGTCATCCATTCAATGAGTATATAAATAGCATATTCAAAGCTCCAGCGTTGCAAAATAGAGAGGGAGAGGATGAAACACTCTCATGGTGCAGTAATTCAAATAATTTATTGTATTTAAAAAAGAAGGTTGTATTGCACTTACATCAAAGAAGACACTACTGTCTGATCCAGCACTCTTCGCAGGGCGCGCTCCAGGAAGAAAACATATGGGATGATGTCGCTGATGGTGCCTTCGGTGCGACTGACTAGCTTTGTCACCTCCTCAAAAGGACGCATGAGCCTACAGGCATTGCGCATGAGCATCCAGTAACGTGGCAAAAAAATACCCAGCTCCTCAGAGGCTGTCCTAGCACCCTGGTCATACAAATACTCGTTGACCACTTTTTCTTGTTGGAGCAGGCGGTCGAACATTAGCAGCGTTGAATTCCAACGTGTCGGGCTGTCGCAAATCAAGCGCCTCACAGGCATGTTGTTTCGCCGCTGAATATCTGAAAAGTGCGCCATGGCCGTGTAGGAACGCCTGAAATGGCCACACACCTTCCTGGCCTGCTTGAGGACGTCCTGTAAGCCTGGGTACTTCTGCACAAAGCGTTGTACAATCAGATTCAACACATGTGCCATGCACGGCACATGTGTCAACTTGCCCAAATTCAATGCCGCCAACAAATTGCTTCCGTTGTCACACACCACTTTGCCGATCTCCAGTTGGTGCGGGGTCAGCCACTGATCCACCTGTGCGTTCAGGGCGGACAGTAGTGCTGGTCCGGTGTGACTCTCTGCTTTCAGGCAAGTCAACCCCAAGACAGCGTGACACTGTCGTATCCCGCATGTGGAATAGCCCCTGGGGAGCTGGGGGGTGCAGTTGGTGTGGAGCAAGACGCAACAGCAGAAGAGGACTCAGCCGAGGAGGTTAGCAAAGAGGATGGAGTAGGAGGAGTAGAGGAGGTGGCAGCAGGCCTGCCTGCAAGTCGTGGCGGTGTCACCAACTCCTCTGCAGCAGAGCCACGCATTCCATGCTTGGCAGCCGCCAGCAGGTTTACCCAATGCGCAGTGTAAGTGATATACCTGCCCTGACCGTGCTTTGCAGACCAGCTATCAGTGGTCAAATGGACTCTTGCCCCAACACTGTGTGCCAGACATGACATGACTTCCTTTTCCACAATAGAGTACAGGTTGGGGATTGCCTTTTGTGAAAAATAATTTCGGCCGGGTACCTTCCACTGCGGTGTCCCAATAGCGACACATTTTTTGAAGGCCTCAGACTCCACCAGCTTGTATGGTAAAAGCTGGCGGGCTAAGAGTTCCGACAAGCCAACTGTCAGACGCCGGGCAAGGGGGTGACTCTGTGAGATTGGCTTCTTACGCTCAAACATTTCCTTGACAGACACCTGACTGTGGGCAGGTGAGCAGGAACTGCTGAAGGTGAGAGGCGGAGGGGTGGGTTGTTGATAGGGGGCAAGGAGGACAGCAGTGGTTGACGTGGCTGAAGATGCTGGACCAGGAGGAGGATGGTGGCTTTGAGTTTGTGTGCTGCTTTTACTCATGTGTTGATCCCATAGGCGTTTGTGATGTGAGATCATGTGCCTTCGCAAAGCAGTTGTACCTAGGTGGGTGTTGGACTTCCCACGACTCAGTTTCTTTTGGCACAGGTTACAAATGGCATCGCTGATATCAGAGGCAGACACACAAAAAAAATGCCACACTGCTGAGCTTTGCAATGACGGCATTCTGGTGGTGCCAACAGCTTGCGTTGATTGGCGTGCTGTCTGGCTGACCCCGGGTGCCGAATCTACATCATGCTGTCTGACTGTGCCACTAGCTCCTTGCGATGACCTCCCCCTGCTTCCAACTCGTCGTCTCCTCCTCCTCTCTGTCTCCCCATCTGAACTTTCCCCCTCTTCTTCTGCTCTTCTTCGCGCAGGCACCCAGGTGACATCCATGGACACATCGTCATCATCAGCCGCTTCACTTGACAACTCAGCAAAGGCAGCAGCAGCAGGTACAACATCATCATCATCACAATGTACGTCCATGTGTATAATGCTGCCTGACTGAGACATATCCCCGTTATCTACATCCTCTGGCACTAATGGTTGCGCATCACTTATTTCTTCCAACTCATGTGTAAATAACTCCTCTGACAGATCAAGTGAAGCGGCTGTGGTGCTAGTGTTGGTGGTGGTGCCGGCGGGCGGGCGAGAGGTAACTTGAGAGGTGCCCGAAGCTGAGCTGGAGGAGGATGGTGCATTAGGGTTTCCGAGCGGAAGCTGTAGACGATTGGGTGTCCTGTGTAAGCCAGTCAACTATGTCCTCAGAATTTTTTGAGTTCAGGGTCTGTGGCCTCTGAACACTGGGCATTATTCTAGGGCCAAAGGAAATCACAGCACCACGACCACGACGGCCCTTGCGGGGTGGCCTGCCTCTGCCTGTCATTTTTTTTTTTTTAATGTGTTGTACTATGAGTGCAAGGTGCTGTGCCACCCTATAGGAGTGTTGGGCAGTGGGTACAGTACACTCTGTGGACCTGACAGTCACTGGCAGCCCAGGCAACTGCAATTATAAAAAAAAAAATATATATATATATTTAATTTGCAAGCTGCTGTGCCACCGTATATATCAGTGGTAGGTGGGCACGCAGTGGGCACAGTACACTCTGTGGACCTGACAGTCACACTGGCACCCAGGCAACTGCAATTATAAAAAAAATATATATATATTTTTAATTTGCAAGCTGCTGTGCCACCGTATATATCAGTGGTGGGTGGGCACGGAGTGGCACTGCAGTGGGCACAGTACACTCTGTGGACCTGACAGTCACACTGGCACCCAGGCAACTGCAATTATAAAAAAATACATATATTTTTAATTTGCAAGCTGCTGTGCCACCGCATATATCAGTGGTGGGTGGGCACGGAGTGGCACTGCAGTGGGCACAGTATACTCTGTGGACCTGACAGTCACACTGGCACCCAGGCAACAGCAATTATAAAAAAATATATATATTTTTAATTTGCAAGCTGCTGTGCCACCGTATATATATCAGTGGTGGGTGGGCACGCAGTGGCACTGCAGTGGGCACAGTACACTCTGTGGACCTGACAGTCACTGGCACCCAGGCAACTGCAATTATAAAAAAAAATATATATTTTTTTAATTTGCAAGCTGCTGTGCCACCGTATATATATATCAGTGGTGGGTGGGCACGCAGTGGCACTGCAGTGGGCACAGTACACTCTGTGGACCTGACAGTCACTGGCAGCCCAGGCAACTGCAATAATAAAAAATATATATTTTTTTTCAATTTGCAATTGCAACAAGATGCTGTGCCACCGTATATATATCAGTGGTGGGCAGTGCACTGCAGTGGGTACAGTACACTCTGTGGACCTGACACAGCACTCACTGCAATTATGACAGAGGAAAAAAAAAATATTTTTTAAAATGCAAGGTACTGTGACTGTGCCACCCGAAATGAGTGTGGTGTGCACACAGTACAGTCTGTGGTGGGTCTGTGGCCTCTCACACACAGCGGGCAGGTAACTGCAGTGCACAATATATATATATATATATATATATATATATATATATATATATATAAAAAATACTCAAATACCAGCCCTCAAAAGGGCTTTTGGGGACAATAGATATATATATATATCACAGAACAAAAAAATTACACAAATACCAGCCCTCAAAAGGGCTTTTGTTGGGGACAATAGATATATATATATATATATATATATATATATATATATATATATATATATATATATATATATATATATATATATATATATATATAGATATATATATATATAGATATATATATATATATCCAAAAAAAACCTCAAATACCAGCCCTAGGAAGGGCTTTTTGGGGTGCTGTCCTTACAGCAGGAGTGTACCAAGAACACTGGCTAACAAGACCGGGAACTGTCCCTAGCTATAACAGCAGCAGCAGCACCAGCACTTTCCCTGCTCTCAGTAACACAGAAATGATCTAAGATGGATGCTGCCCTTGCTTATTTATAGGAGGTGGGAGGGTGTGGGAGGGAGGTATGCTGATTGGCCTGGAATGTGTCTGCTGACTGTGATGTTCAGGGTCAAAGTTTGCCTCAATGATGATGTATAGGAGGCGGACCGAACATCGCATATGTTCGCCCGCAGCGGCGAACGCGAACGTACGAAGTTCGCCGGGAACCGTTCGGTACATCACTAATTTCCGGTCAGCTGGAATGCAGATGGAGCGTGGACCGGCGATTCCTATACAATACATGCTGATCCCGGTCTTCTTTTATGTAAGTGCAAGTACAACCTCCTTTTTAAATAAACAATATGAATTACTGCACCATGAGAGTGTTTCTTCCTCTCCCTCTCTATATGGCAACTCTGGAGCTTTGAATACGCTATTTATATACACATTGAATGGATGACAGCAGCAGTTTGAAATCATTCCTGTGACCCCATGTATGACATCTTGTATTTTCCCATATGCGCAATTTGACTCCCTGTAATAGGGGTCAATTAAGTCTCGTGATTGTATTGTGCATCTGCATGCTGGTGGAGAGGAACCTTTCCTATACTCACTGAGGTCGCTATTCACATGTGGGATCATATACGGACTTCACAATTTTTATGTATTTTCTATAATTTAAATGAAGATATATTTATTTATTTGTCTATTCACTATTGTTTAATAACTATGGTGATATGTATTTTATGCTGTAAGAGAGCGGTTTCTTTGTTTCTTTTCATGGTATAGGTGTTTTTTACACTTTTCAACATGCAGCTCTTTTTTATTGTAGTTTATTTTATTTATTTGTTATTGATTTGTGCAGGTTCAGAACCTATTGGGTTTCTATATTTTCTTTTAAAGCTTTCAATTGTGTTTATATACAATACTGTATATTGGGAACTATTTCCCCCACTCTTTAAACATCTCCCCCTCCTTATACTTCTCTTCTGCTCTTAGTATATAAAGTAGTGATCGACCGATATTGTTTTTTTAGTGCCAATACCAATACCGATATTTTGGATATCGATATTGGCCGATATTTTTGGACATTTAAATTTTTTTTTTTATTATTAAAAGGTACTGTGGTGGAGGGATCTGGGGGTCTAAAAGACCCCAAACCCCTCCTCTGCACTTAAAAGCATTCAAATTTTAAATTTACCGCCAAGTCATGACATCACTTCCGGATTTTTTACATGGAGAACCGATCAGAGCCGAATGCGGCTTTGATCGGATCTTCTCTTCGTCGGCCGTGCAGGTAGGATGCTCGGGTCTCTTGGTGGGACGGGAGACCCAGGCGAGCTGCGGAAGGCGGCGGGAGGGGGGGAGACATCTCCTCCAGCTCCTTGTAATGACAGCTGAGCGGCTTCTCAGCCACATCGGTTGTCATTACAAGACAGTCGACCGTGTGGACGACGGTACCGGGGTGATGCCTCTAGCTGCAGGCATCACTCCGGTACATGCAATTTCCCTAAATATTGGCAATATCAGTAACCTCAGGGGCCGATTCCGATATATATGGGGGAAAGTGCATATCGGCCCCCGATATATCGGCATTGCTGATAATTGGTCCATCCCTAATGTAAAGGTGAACGTATTTATGGAAATTCACTGCTGTGGACATTTGACATTTATTTTGGGTTGTCTACTAATGCTAGCCAGAAGCCTCAATATTTTTTTTTTTGACACCATGGTAGGAAAAAATGAAGTGAAGTGGAAAGGGAATTGTTATCACTGATAACGTTACATGCGGTAGTGCACACTATGCTGTACAGTTATGCAGATACTGACTTTACATTAGAAATGTGTGCTTTAACTTGCCACTTATCTCTTCGAAGGAGTACTACTGGTCAGTTAGCCTGGCTGTCACAGCGATGGTCTGATCGTGAGAGATTTTTTTTAAGTGCTTCTCAGCTGAATTCATTTTTTTACATTACAGATCACCCCAGGTTTTGAGGGTTCCGGGGGTGCTCTAGGAGTAATCTAAAAGTACTTGGAGTTGTTCAGTGTGGTGTACAAGCCATGGATTAATATTATAAAGGTTTGTTTTAAAGTGTTACTAAACCCAACAGTAAAATCAGTCTGTATATGCAGTATTATTGTTATACTCACTGTGGAACCTAAGAGGTTAATCCTCCCCATTGTGTAAAAAGTCTGTTTACTCCACATGCTCAGCTTGGTGTGTATTGCTAGAGAATTTTTTTCTTTTTTTCTTGAGAGGGGGCATGTGAGAGTCAGGGGGTCTTGCAGTTTCATAGGGCAGTCAGAAAACTCCTCCTACAAGCTTTAACCAGTGCTTGGTTGGACTCTAATAGAAGTGACAAGACTGCTGTAACTGCTAATGAGAAAAGGTATTTAGCAGTTTATATTTACAAAAATAATTGCATGTTCATATTCTGTGTACTGTGGGAGACCAGATATAGTAAATGCAGGGTTGTGGGTTTAGTAACACTTTAATCATTACAATTGGTTTATATTGGCACATACAGTGCTCAGCAAAAATAAGTACACCCCTTTTGAAAGGTAAGATTTTATGAGAAAAAAAAAATTTTAATCAATATCTCAATTAACACAAACTTTATGTTATAAAACATTTGTTTAGCTCAATTCATGAAAGTAAGGTTAATAATTAGAGTTGATCGAACACCTGGATGTCCGGGTTCAGCGGGTCTGGCCGAACTTGAAAAAAAGTCTGGGTTCGTGACCCAGACTTAACCCGCACTTTACCCCGATCCCGAACCCCATTGAAGTCAATGGTGACCCGAACTTTTGAGCACTAAAATGGCTCTAAAAAACACATGGAAAGGACTAGAGGACTGCAAATGGCAGCAAAATCTTCTTAAGAGCATGGCAAGTGCTATGCAAACAAAGGTGGAGGACGAGGCACATATGGAGTAGGTGGTTGAGGTGGCGGTGGATGTGGCGGTATAGGTGGAAGCGGTGGTGGAGCAGGACGAGGCAGCCAACATTGGTTTTTGTTTTTAATTTTATTTCTTTTTAAATTAGGGTACACCCCAAAAGAGTTAGAACAATCAAATACAACAATGGCTGGGTAAGGCCAGTATATATGTCTATTCTGCACAAGGTACGGACAAGTCCTGTGGGATCCGTGCCTGGTTCATTTTAATGAACGTGAGCTTGTCCACATTGGCTCTGGACAGGCGGCTGCGTTTGTCTGTGATAACGCCCCCAGCCATGCTAAATACATGTTCAGATAATACACTGGCTGCAGGGCAGGCCAGCACCTCCAAGGCGTAAAGGGCAAGCTCAGGCCATGTGCCCAATTTGGAGACCCAGAAGTTGAAGGGGGCAGACCCGTCATTCAGTACGTCTAGTCGTGTGCACACATACTGCTCCACCATGTTACTGCTGGGTCGAGGTGCTGCTGGTGGAGCTTCTGTTGCAAGGAGAGGACGTGGTCGATCTGTTCCAGCTACACGCACAAGTGAAACACCTTTCTCAGGTGCGAGTAGGTGACAGAACCTTACAGCAGTATTTGGCAGGGCCTAATGCGCCTCTACAAATGTTGAGGCCAGAACAAGTACAGGCGATAGTAGATTGGGTTGCTGACAGTGCCTCCAGTTCCTTCACATTGTCTCCCACCCAGTGTTCTGCTGAAAGGTCAGAGTTGGCACCTGCAGCCGATGTCCATCAATCTTTCACCTCACCTCCTTGCAAATCAGCCAAGCAGTCTAAGCCCCAAGTCATGCAGCAGTCTCTTCTTCTTTTTGATGACTCTGTTAGCGTGGTTTCCCAGGGCCATCCACCTAGCCCTGCCCCAGAAGTGGAAGAGATTGAGTGCACCGATGACCAACCACTTATGTCTCAAGATGAGTACATGGGAGGACCATCGCAGCACGTCTCGGACGATGACGAAACACAGGTGACAACTGCTGCGGAATTCCGAATTGTGGAGACCGACAAGGAGGGCAGGGGTGAAGACTGGGTGGAAGATGATGTGGAGGACGATGAGGTCCTCGACCCCACATGGAATGAACGTCATGCAGGTGACCTGAGTGGTTTGGAGGAAGAGGCGGTGGTCGCACAGAGCCACCAGCACAGCAGAAGGGAGCAGGGTGCAAAAGCGGAGCAGCCGTGCCCTAGACACTACGCCTGCTACTGCCCAATGCAGCAAGGGACCGAGAACACCAAAGCCAGCTCTAAAGAGTTCCCTAGCGTGGCAGTTCTTCAGACCATGTGATGATGACAGGTGACAGGACACGAGTGGTTTGCACCCTGTGCATTCAGAGCCTGAAGCAAGGCATAAATCTTCTCAACCTGAGCACAACCTGCATGACCAGGCATCTAAGTGCAAAGCACGAGCTGCAGTGGAGTAGACACCTCAAAAACCAAGAAAGGTCTCTGGCTCCTCCTGCTTCCTCTTCTGCTGCAGTCTCGGCCTCTCCATCCACATCTGTAGTGATACCGGCACCTGCCACCCCGCAAACAGAGGATCTGCCAGCAACACCACTACCTGGGTCACCAACAACCATCTCCACAATGTCCCGTGGAAGCATTCAGCTTTCTATCTCCCAAACACTGGAGCGGAAGAGGAAGTACCCCCCCTACCCACCCACGATCCCTGGCCCTGAATGCCAGCATTTCAAAATTCCTGGCCTTTGAAATGCTGTCATTCCGTCTGGTGGAGATGCAGAGTTTTAAAAGCCTCATGGCGGGGGCTGTCCCACAGTACATTGTGCCTAGCTGCCACTACTTTTGCAGGCAAGCCATCCCTTCCCTGCACAACCAAGTGGGTGACAAAATCAAGTGTGCACTTCGCAACGCCATCTTTGGTAAGGTTTAGAATAGTATAGATAGCTACCAGGTAATTGGTTACCATAATCCCGTCATAAATTGAAAAAGAAACCCCCTTAGGTTTGTGGGACTTTAAGGGTAACAGTAAAGGCTCTCATAAGAGAAGTTTTAACGTGTAATAATTATAAAATTTTATTTGGTAAAGTTGTGGTTGTAACAGACAATCATCATAAACTGTACATGTTTAAGTCATAGACTCGAAAAAAAGCATGAATGATACAATACAGTTGTAGGTACATAGCAGAGTCCAACGCGTTTCAAACTGTTTGTTTTAGTACATAAATCTTCCTCAGGGAGTCTGCATATGTTCCTGAAATACATATTTAAATATAAATTCCAAGAAACAGAATATATATAAGCATTTTACAATGAAAAGTTTTTTTGTACATGAAAAAAGTATTATTTGCATCTGCGACCACATGTTGCCCTAAAGAAGTCCTGGAAAGCCTCTTGCTAATCCAGGATACTCCTAGAGAGGAAACCTACTCCCAAAGATTGAAAGGGAAAAAGGAAAAAGGGGAATAGGGTAGAAGAGGAAAGGGGAGGGGAAAAGGAAGAAAAGGGAAGGAAGGGGGGGGAAAGAAGAAAGGGGGGAGGATGAAGAGACCCCTTGTGTTAAAAAGACATACCTGCAAAACAGTAGAGCCCAAAAGAAGGTTCCCCTTCGGGGGGGTAAAACTCCCATGCGTTGAGAGCTAGAGTCAGGTATAAAGATTTATTCTGTATCTGAAACAGCGAGTATATTTACAACTGTCAGAGATCCAGGGTTAATGTAAGTATGTATATAAACATTGTTACAGAAAATATTCATGTAAATTCACCTGTTATGATGATTTTCATGTAGACATATAAAGAGGGGAAAAAGAAAAACGAAACCAGGGAAAATAGGGAAAACAGAAAGCTGATTTTTCCCAAAGAAATATTATCTTCCGATGTATATATCTCTCAGATTTATTTGAGTGGGATCCTATCAGGGGAAAGGAAAATGTATCTTTTCAGCTTTGGTAAATCAAGATAGTGTATATAGTATATTAGGTAATGTGATTGTAGTAGCTCTTACCTCACTAAATTATTGGAGGGTGTGAGGTATCCCATCAGTTTCCAAGGGTTTTGGGGAAACCTATATCTTCCCAATGGGAATATAAATCCTTGCCTGAAAGGTATAGGACAGGGATAATATGCCTATATAGGTATACATTTTGCATATCTTATTATTAGTTATAAATAGGTATTCCACCTGAAAAGATCATACCGTTCAGATTGAAGCCTGTCGTCACCGTATCCAATGAGGACAGCGGCATATCATCCTATGAGATATAGGATGTGATCTAAAGTTACTCGTCCTATAGATCCTGTTACTATCAGGATCCATAGGACGAGTAACTTTAGATCACATCCTATATCTCATAGGATGATATGCCGCTGTCCTCATTGGATACGGTGACGACAGGCTTCAATCTGAACGGTATGATCTTTTCAGGTGGAATACCTATTTATAACTAATAATAAGATATGCAAAATGTATACCTATATAGGCATATTATCCCTGTCCTATACCTTTCAGGCAAGGATTTATATTCCCATTGGGAAGATATAGGTTTCCCCAAAACCCTTGGAAACTGATGGGATACCTCACACCCTCCAATAATTTAGTGAGGTAAGAGCTACTACAATCACATTACCTAATATACTATATACACTATCTTGATTTACCAAAGCTGAAAAGATACATTTTCCTTTCCCCTGATAGGATCCCACTCAAATAAATCTGAGAGATATATACATCGGAAGATAATATTTCTTTGGGAAAAATCAGCTTTCTGTTTTCCCTATTTTCCCTGGTTTCGTTTTTCTTTTTCCCCTCTTTATATGTCTACATGAAAATCATCATAACAGGTGAATTTACATGAATATTTTCTGTAACAATGTTTATATACATACTTACATTAACCCTGGATCTCTGACAGTTGTAAATATACTCGCTGTTTCAGATACAGAATAAATCTTTATACCTGACTCTAGCTCTCAACGCATGGGAGTTTTACCCCCCCGAAGGGGAACCTTCTTTTGGGCTCTACTGTTTTGCAGGTATGTCTTTTTAACACAAGGGGTCTCTTCATCCTCCCCCCTTTCTTCTTTCCCCCCCCTTCCTTCCCTTTTCTTCCTTTTCCCCTCCCCTTTCCTCTTCTACCCTATTCCCCTTTTTCCTTTTTCCCTTTCAATCTTTGGGAGTAGGTTTCCTCTCTAGGAGTATCCTGGATTAGCAAGAGGCTTTCCAGGACTTCTTTAGGGCAACATGTGGTCGCAGATGCAAATAATACTTTTTTCATGTACAAAAAAACTTTTCATTGTAAAATGCTTATATATATTCTGTTTCTTGGAATTTATATTTAAATATGTATTTCAGGAACATATGCAGACTCCCTGAGGAAGATTTATGTACTAAAACAAACAGTTTGAAACGCGTTGGACTCTGCTATGTACCTACAACTGTATTGTATCATTCATGCTTTTTTTCGAGTCTATGACTTAAACATGTACAGTTTATGATGATTGTCTGTTACAACCACAACTTTACCAAATAAAATTTTATAATTATTACACGTTAAAACTTCTCTTATGAGAGCCTTTACTGTTACCCTTAAAGTCCCACAAACCTAAGGGGGTTTCTTTTTCAATCTTTGGTAAGGTTAACCTAACTACGGATACGTGGACCAGTAAGCACGGTCAGGGACGTTATATCTCCCTAACAGCACACTGGGTAAATGCAGTGGCGGCTGGGCCTGAGGCGGATAGCAGTTTGGCGCATGTCCTTCCACCACCGAGGATTGCAGTGCACTTCAGTTTGCCTCCTGTTCCTAACTCCTTCTACTCCACTTCCTCCTCCTCTAACACCTCCTCATCCGGTCAGCGTAACACCTTCACCACCAACTTCAGCACAGCCAGGGGGAAACGACAGCGGGCAGTTTTAAAAAATGCATGTTTGGGGGAAAAACCACACACCGCGCAGGAGTTGTGGAAGGGCATTCAACAGCAGACCGATGAGTGATTGCTGCCAGTGAGCCTCAAGCCCGGCCTGGTGGTGTGCGATAATGGGCGAGATCTCGTAGCAGCTCTGGGCCTAGCTGGTTTGACACACATCCCTTGCCTGGCGCATGTGCTGAATTTGGTGGTGCAGAGGTTCCTTAGAAATCACCCTGATATGTCAGAGCTGCTGCAGAAAGTGCAGGCCGTCTGTGCGCACTTTCGGCATTCTCACCCTGCTGCTGCTCGCTTGTAAGCACTGCAGCGTAACTTCGGCCTTCCCACTCACCGCCTCATATGTGACGTGGAACTCCACCTTGCACATGCTGGCCAGACGAGCAGCAGCAGGGCATAGTGGAGTTTCAGCTGCAGCAAGCACGCATGAGTCGCTCTGCGGAACAGCACCAATTCACCATTAGAGATGATCGAACTTTTCAAAAGTTTGGTTCGACTAGAACACCCGAACTTCCCAAAAGTTCGGCCCGGATTTCAGAACCCCATTGAAATAAATGGGACCCGAACTTCGGTAATCAAAAAACACAATTTTGAAGCTCTAAAACCCAATAAATGCCCCTAAAAAGTGCCTAGGGTTCTGGGTCATGCCCCAGGGACTATTAATCACACAAAAAAAAGTTCTTAAAAATTTTAATTTTTGATAGAGAGCCAATTATTGAAAATATTATTGAAAAAAAAAATGAGATTTCTTTGGATTTAGTGTCTGGGGGGTCTAAAAAGTGTACCTGTGAAGTTTCAGCTCTGTAGCATGTCCAGAACCAGAAATAAAAAGGTAGTTTGTATTAGAATTAATATAGAACAGGGATATGGCTCCGCTATTTTCACACCTTGCCGGTTTTGTAGCAAGTGTTTTTTTTGGCACTTTTTGGGGGTTATTGGAGGCAGGCATAACATCAGAACTTCTGTGTAGGGGTATATATATATACACACACACTTATATGTATATATACACATACACATACACATACACATATATAGGTGTGAAAGTAGCAGAACACTAATGAAATAATTAACACCAATATGTCTCCGCTCCTATCACACCTATATATGTATAAAATACATATAAGTGTGTGTGTATATATACCCCTATACAGAATTTCAGATGTCTTGCCTGCCTCCAAAGACCCACAAAAAATGCCCAAAAAAAACACCTGCAATAACACACCTGGGCGATTTTTTTTGGCGCAAGCATTTTTTTGTGGGTCTTTGGAGGCAGGCAAAACATCTGAACTTCTGTATAGGGGTATATATACACACACATGTATGTATATATACATGTATATATACACCTACACACATATAGGTGTGAAAATAGCAGAACACTATGCTTGCGCTAATGAAATAATTAACAGGCATATGTCTCCGCTCCTATAACACCTATATACGTGTATGTGTATATATACATATAAGTGTGTGTGTATATATACCACTATACAGAAGTTCAGATGTTTTGCCTGCCTCCAAAGACCCCAAAAAAATGCCCACAAAATCGCCTGCGCCAAAAAAAAAACGCCCAGGTGTGTTATTGCAGGCGTTTTTTTGGGCATTTTTTTGGGTCTTTGGAGGCAGGCATGACATCAGAACTTCTGTATAGGGGTATATATACACACACATGTATGTATATATACACCTACACACATATAGGTGTGAAAATAGCAGAACACTATGCTTGCGCTAATTAAATAATTAACAGGCATATGTCTCTGCTCCTATCACACCTATATATGTGTATGTGTATATATACATATAAGTGTGTGTGTATATATACCCCTATACAGAAGTTCAGATGTTTTGCCTGCCTCCAAAGACCCCAAAAAAATGCCCAAAAAACCTCCTGCAATAACACACCTGGGCGTATTTTTTTGGCTCAGGCGTTTTTTTTGGCATTTTTTGGGGGGTCTTTGGAGGCATGCAAAACATCTGAACTTCTGTATAGGGGTAAATATACACACACACTTATATGTATATATACACATACACATATATAGGTGTTATAGGAGCGGAGACCTATGCCGGTTAATTATTTCATTAGCGCAAGCATAGTGTTCTGCTACTTTCACACCTATGTATGTGTAGGTGTATATATACATACATGTGTGTGTATATATACCCCTATACCGAATTTCAGATGTCATGCCTGCCTCCAAAGACCCCAAAAAAATGCCCCAAAAAAACGCCTGCAATAACACACCTGGGCGTTTTTTTTGGCGCGGGCGTTTTTTTTGGGCATTTTTTCTGGGTCTTTGGAGGCAGGCAAAACATCTGAACTTCTGTATAGGGGTATATATATATACACACACACTTATATGTACATATACACATACACATATATAGGTGTGATAGGAGCGAAGACATATGCCTGTTAATTATTTCATTAGCGCAAGCATAGTGTTCTGCTACTTTCACACCTATGTATGTGTAGGTGTATATATACATACATGTGTGTGTATATATACCCCTATACCGAATTTCAGATGTCATGCCTGCCTCCAAAGACCCCAAAAAAATGCCCCAAAAAAACGCCTGCAATAACACACCTGGGCGTTTTTTTTGGCGCGGGCGTTTTTTTTGGGCATTTTTTCTGGGTCTTTGGAGGCAGGCAAAACATCTGAACTTCTGTATAGGGGTATATATATATACACACACACTTATATGTACATATACACATACACATATATAGGTGTGATAGGAGCGGAGACATATGCCTGTTAATTATTTCATTAGCGCAAGCATAGTGTTCTGCTACTTTCACACCTATGTATGTGTAGGTGTATATATACATACATGTGTGTGTATATATACCCCTACACAGAAGTTCAGATGTCATGTCTGACTCCAAACATGTCCTCAAAAAAGCCCTATGAATGCCTGCAGCAAAAAGCAGGTTGACTGGCGAGAAGCCATATCGCTGTTCTATAAGTGACCTAAGAGAAACAATCTTTTCTCTATAGCGGTCACCCTGACAGCTAGGGTTTGGTCACCCTGCCATAGCAGTCAGAGTCAGTTAACCCTACACTACACTACGGTCACCCTGGCACTTAACACTTTCCCTACAGAAACTAGATTATTAAAGCTAACTAAAGTTGAAAATAGCACCCTAACTACACTAGATATCCCTTTCCTCACACTAAAAATTGCTAAATGACACTTTGAAGCAGAAGTCACAGAACTGCTTCTACTCTCTTCCATGTCCCTGTATTACAATGCTAGGAATTTGGCGGGGCTATCTTATATACTGGGGGGCGTATTCACTAATGATTGGCCTCTGGACCCCCCTAGTCACTCCAATCACATTCCTAGCATTCTCCTGCCCCCTCAATTGGCTTTTACTGATGGTTCTGGTCCAATCACGGGCTTTTAAAGCCCATTTCCTGTCCCATTGCATTTTGGTCGGTTCTGGTTGCCGAATTCCGAACTTTTCTGCAAAAAGTTCGGAATTCGGCTGAATTTCGAACAGCCAATGTTCGGGTCGAACCGATGGTCGACCCGAACCGTTCGATCATCCCTATTCACCACCAATAACTGGGCCTCCATGTGAGACCCGTGTGCCTTGTTGCACTGTAACATATGCAGACTAGGCAGCAATTTATTTTCTTCCCCTAAATGGGTTTTTATTGATAAGCGGAATAGAACAACAGTATCCAAAGGGTGTATCTCACAGTAAAATATGCAGACTAGGCCGCAATTTTATTTTTTTCCCTAAATGGGTGTTTATTGAATAGCAGAATAGAACAACAGTATCTAAATGATGTATCTCACATGTACAGATACAGACTAGGCCGCAATTTAATATTTTTTCCCTAAATGGGTGTTTATTGAACAGCGGAATAGAACAACAGTATCCAAAGGGTGTATCTCACAGTAAAATATGCAGACTAGGCCGCAATTTATTTTTTTTCTCCTAAATGGGCTTTATTGATAAGCGGAATACAACAACAGTATCCAATGGGTGTAGCTCACTGTAACATATGCAGACTAGGCCGCAGTTACATTTTGTTCCCCTAAATGGGTTTTTATTGATAAGAGGAATACAACAACAGTATCCAATGGGTGTAGCTCACTGTAAAATATGCAGACTAGGCCGCAATTACATTTTTTTTCCCCAAAATGGGTTTTATTGATAAACGGAATACAACAACAGTATCCAATGGGTGTAGCTCACTGTAACATATGCAGACTAGGCCGCAATTAAATTTTTTCCCCCTAAATGGGTTTTTATTGATAAGTGGAATACAACAACAGTATCCAATGGGTGTAGCTCACTGTAACATATGCAGACTAGGCCACAATTACATTTTTTCCCCTAAATGGGTTTTATTGATAAGCGGAACACAACAACAGTATCAAATGGGTGTAGCTCATTGGTAACATATGCAGACTAGGCCGCAATTACATTTTTTTCCCCTAAATGGGTTTTTATTGATAAGCGGAATACAACAACAGTATCCAATGGGTGTAGCTCACTGTAACGTATGAATAGTGTTGAGCGAACACGGACTGTATTATTCGTGTTCGTACCGAATAATTGGATTTTTTTTACCCGAACACGGACACGGACACTTTACTGTATGTTCGGGTAAAAATCCGTGTTCGGTCGTTTTATTTCCGGGTTTTGCATGCTTTGGCGCTCTTTTCATGGCGGGCTTTCAACAGCCAATCAACAATCGTTTAACTGGTGTGCCTTAAGCCATCCCAGCCATGCCTGCAAATGTCTTAGTAGCTGTGATTGGCCGTCTGAAGCATGTGACCAAGTCTTTATAAGTTCGAGGCAGCCGCCGCAGCAGCGTCATTCTGCTGCTTAGCTAAGGGACAGAGCACACATCAATGTGCTGGCTGCTGATTAGGGAAAGATAGGCAGGAAAAAACCATTTGTGTCCGGATAGAATTGAGGGACAGGTCGGAGTGTTTAGGCAGGGCGAGTTGTAGGCATTTTAGGGATAGAGTCTGCTGAATTATAGGGTCAGTGTCTTCTACAAACTACAATCGATATTGCTGTGTGGGGGGTGGGGTGAATCTGCACTCAATCCTGATCTACGATCTCTTCTCAATCCTGTTAGGGACAGAGTCTGCTGAATTTTAGGGAAACTGTGTTCTACAAACTACAATCGATATTGCTGTGTGGTGTGGGATTGGAGATAGGCAGGTGTCAGTGATCCACATCCATTTTTCTGTGTGTGAGCTGCAGTGAACACAATCTTTTTGGGCTGCAGTGAACACAATCTTTTTGGGCTGCAGTGAACACAATCTTTTTGGGCTGCAGTGAACACAATCTTTTTGGGGTGCAGTGAACAAAATCTTTTTGGGGTGCAGTGAACACAATCCTTTTTGGTGTGCAGTGAACACAATCTTTGTGGGGTGCAGTGAACAAAATCCTTTGTGGGGTGCAGTGAACACAATCTTTTTGGGGTGCAGTGAACAAAATCCTTTTTGGGGTGCAGTGAACAACATCCTTTTTGGGGTGCAGTGAACACAATCTTTTTGGGGTGCAGTGAACAAAATCCTTTGTGGGGTGCAGTGAACACAATCTTTTTGGGGTGCAGTGAACACAATCTTTTTGGGGTGGAGTGAACAACATCCTTTTTGGGGTGCAGTGAACAAAATCCTTTTTGGGGTGCAGTGAACAAAATCATTTTTGGGGTGCAGTGAACACAATCTTTTTGGGGTGCAGTGAACACAATCTTTGTGGGGTGCAGTGAACACAATCTTTTTGGGGTGGAGTGAACAACATCCTTTTTGGGGTGCAGTGAACAACATCCTTTTTGGGGTGCAGTGAACACAATCTTTTTGGGGTGCAGTGAACACAATCTTTGTGGGGTACAGTGAACAGAATCTTTGTGGGGTGCAGTGAACACAATCTTTGGGGGGTACAGTGAACACAATCTTTTTGGGGTGCAGTGAACACAATCTTTGTGGGGTGCAGTGAACACAATCTTTTTGGGGTGGAGTGAACAAAATCATTTTTGGGGTGCAGTGAACAACATCCTTTTTGGGGTGCAGTGATCAAAATCCTTTTTGGGGTGCAGTGAACACAATCTTTTTGGGGTGCAGTGAACAAAATCCTTTGTGGGGTGCAGTGAACAGAATCTTTGTGGGGTGCAGTGAACACAATCTTTGGGGGGGTACAGTGAACACAATCTTTTTGGGGTGCAGTGAACACAATCTTTGTGGGGTACAGTGAACAGAATCTTTGTGGGGTGCAGTGAACACAATCTTTGGGGGGTACAGTGAACACAATCTTTTTGGGGTGCAGTGAACACAATCTTTGGGGGGTACAGTGAACACAATCTTTTTGGGGTGCAGTGAACACAATCTTTGTGGGGTGCAGTGAACACAATCTTTGGGGGGGTACAGTGAACACAATCTTTTTGGGGTGCAGTGAACAACATCCTTTTAGGGTGCAGTGAACACAATCTTTGTGGGGTGCAGTGAACAACATCCTTTTAGGGTGCAGTGAACACAATCTTTGTGGGGTACAGTGAACAGAATCTTTGTGGGGTGCAGTGAACACAATCTTTGGGGGGTACAGTGAACACAATCTTTGTGAGGTGCAGTGAACACAATCTTTGTGGGGTGCAGTGAACACAATCATTGTGGGGTGCAGTGAACTCAATCTTTGTGGGGTACAGTGAACACAATCTCATACTTCTGAAGATTTGAGGGTGCTGCCTGTTCCATACTCCCCCTACTCCTCATCTAGCCTTTTAGGGGTACAAACAATAGTAATTGGGGCCTAGTGTGGTTGTGTACGTGTGATATACATACACTTTTTTTGGATCATATTTTCTATTCCGCTATTTAATCAAAAACCTTTGGGGATCAGTTAAATTGGGGGATAGTCTGTGTTGGTACGTGTGAGAGAGATCCACCTTTCCAAGTTGTTGGGGTTCATCTCATACTTCTGAAGGTTTGAGGGTGCTGCCTGTTCCATACTCCCCCTACTCCTAGCCTTTTAGGGGTACAAACAATAGTAATTGGGGCCTAGTGTGGTTGTGTACGTGTGATATACATACACTTTTTTTGGATCATATTTTCTATTCCGCTATTTAATCAAAAACCTTTGGGGATCAGTTAAATTGGGGGATAGTCTGTGTTGGTACGTGTGAGAGAGATCCACCTTTCCAAGTTGTTGGGGTTCATCTCATACTTCTGAAGGTTTGAGGGTGCTGCCTGTTCCATACTCCCCCTACTCCTCATCTAGCCTTTTAGGGGTACAAACAATAGTAATTGGGGCCCAGTGTGGTTGTGTACGTGTGATATACATACACTTTTTTTGGATCATATTTTCTATTCCGCTATTTAATCAAAAACCTTTGGGGATCAGTTAAATTGGGGGATAGTCTGTGTTGGTACGTGTGAGAGAGATCCACCTTTCCAAGTTGTTGGGGTTCATCTCATACTTCTGAAGGTTTGAGGGTGCTGCCTGTTCCATACTCCCCCTACTCCTCATCTAGCCTTTTAGGGGTACAAACAATAGTAATTGGGGCCCAGTGTGGTTGTGTACGTGTGATATACATACACTTTTTTTGGATCATATTTTCTATTCCGCTATTTAATCAAAAACCTTTGGGGATCAGTTAAATTGGGGGATAGTCTGTGTTGGTACGTGTGAGAGAGATCCACCTTTCCAAGTTGTTGGGGTTCATCTCATACTTCTGAAGGTTTGAGGGTGCTGCCTGTTCCATACCCCCCCCTACTCCTCATCTAGCCTTTTAGGGGTACAAACAATAGTAATTGGGGCCTAGTGTGGTTGTGTACGTGTGATATACATACACTTTTTTTGGATCATATTTTCTATTCCGCTATTTAATCAAAAACCTTTGGGGATCAGTTAAATTGGGGGATAGTCTGTGTTGGTACGTGTGAGAGAGATCCACCTTTCCAAGTTGTTGGGGTTCATCTCATACTTCTGAAGGTTTGAGGGTGCTGCCTGTTCCATACCCCCCCTACTCCTCATCTAGCCTTTTAGGGGTACAAACAATAGTAATTGGGGCCTAGTGTGGTTGTGTACGTGTGATATACATACACTTTTTTTGGATCATATTTTCTATTCCGCTATTTAATCAAAAACCTTTGGGGATCAGTTAAATTGGGGGATAGTCTGTGTTGGTACGTGTGAGAGAGATCCACCTTTCCAAGTTGTTGGGGTTCATCTCATACTTCTGAAGGTTTGAGGGTGCTGCCTGTTCCATACCCCCCCTACTCCTCATCTAGCCTTTTAGGGGTACAAACAATAGTAATTGGGGCCTAGTGTGGTTGTGTACGTGTGATATACATACACTTTTTTTGGATCATATTTTCTATTCCGCTATTTAATCAAAAACCTTTGGGGATCAGTTAAATTGGGGGATAGTCTGTGTTGGTACGTGTGAGAGAGATCCACCTTTCCAAGTTTTTGGGGTTCATCTCATACTTCTGAAGATTTGAGGGTGCTGCCTGTTCCATACCCCCCCTACTCCTCATCTAGCCTTTTAGGGGTACAAACAATAGTAATTGGGGCCTAGTGTGGTTGTGTACGTGTGATATACATACACTTTTTTTGGATCATATTTTCTATTCCGCTATTTAATCAAAAACCTTTGGGGATCAGTTAAATTGGGGGATAGTCTGTGTTGGTACGTGTGAGAGAGATCCACCTTTCCAAGTTGTTGGGGTTCATCTCATACTTCTGAAGGTTTGAGGGTGCTGCCTGTTCCATACTCCCCCTACTCCTCATCTAGCCGTTTAGGGGTACAAACAATAGTAATTGGGGCCCAGTGTGGTTGTGTACGTGTGATATACATACACTTTTTTTGGATCATATTTTCTATTCCGCTATTTAATCAAAAACCTTTGGGGATCAGTTAAATTGGGGGATAGTCTGTGTTGGTACGTGTGAGAGAGATCCACCTTTCCAAGTTGTTGGGGTTCATCTCATACTTCTGAAGGTTTGAGGGTGCTGCCTGTTCCATACTCCCCCTACTCCTCATCTAGCCTTTTAGGGGTACAAACAATAGTAATTGGGGCCCAGTGTGGTTGTGTACGTGTGATATACATACACTTTTTTTGGATCATATTTTCTATTCCGCTATTTAATCAAAAACCTTTGGGGATCAGTTAAATTGGGGGATAGTCTGTGTTGGTACGTGTGAGAGAGATCCACCTTTCCAAGTTGTTGGGGTTCATCTCATACTTCTGAAGGTTTGAGGGTGCTGCCTGTTCCATACTCCCCCTACTCCTAGCCTTTTAGGGGTACAAACAATAGTAATTGGGGCCTAGTGTGGTTGTGTACGTGTGATATACATACACTTTTTTTGGATCATATTTTCTATTCCGCTATTTAATCAAAAACCTTTGGGGATCAGTTAAATTGGGGGATAGTCTGTGTTGGTACGTGTGAGAGAGATCCACCTTTCCAAGTTGTTGGGGTTCATCTCATACTTCTGAAGGTTTGAGGGTGCTGCCTGTTCCATACTCCCCCTACTCCTCATCTAGCCTTTTAGGGGTACAAACAATAGTAATTGGGGCCCAGTGTGGTTGTGTACGTGTGATATACATACACTTTTTTTGGATCATATTTTCTATTCCGCTATTTAATCAAAAACCTTTGGGGATCAGTTAAATTGGGGGATAGTCTGTGTTGGTACGTGTGAGAGAGATCCACCTTTCCAAGTTGTTGGGGTTCATCTCATACTTCTGAAGGTTTGAGGGTGCTGCCTGTTCCATACTCCCCCTACTCCTCATCTAGCCTTTTAGGGGTACAAACAATAGTAATTGGGGCCCAGTGTGGTTGTGTACGTGTGATATACATACACTTTTTTTGGATCATATTTTCTATTCCGCTATTTAATCAAAAACCTTTGGGGATCAGTTAAATTGGGGGATAGTCTGTGTTGGTACGTGTGAGAGAGATCCACCTTTCCAAGTTGTTGGGGTTCATCTCATACTTCTGAAGGTTTGAGGGTGCTGCCTGTTCCATACCCCCCCCTACTCCTCATCTAGCCTTTTAGGGGTACAAACAATAGTAATTGGGGCCTAGTGTGGTTGTGTACGTGTGATATACATACACTTTTTTTGGATCATATTTTCTATTCCGCTATTTAATCAAAAACCTTTGGGGATCAGTTAAATTGGGGGATAGTCTGTGTTGGTACGTGTGAGAGAGATCCACCTTTCCAAGTTGTTGGGGTTCATCTCATACTTCTGAAGGTTTGAGGGTGCTGCCTGTTCCATACCCCCCCTACTCCTCATCTAGCCTTTTAGGGGTACAAACAATAGTAATTGGGGCCTAGTGTGGTTGTGTACGTGTGATATACATACACTTTTTTTGGATCATATTTTCTATTCCGCTATTTAATCAAAAACCTTTGGGGATCAGTTAAATTGGGGGATAGTCTGTGTTGGTACGTGTGAGAGAGATCCACCTTTCCAAGTTGTTGGGGTTCATCTCATACTTCTGAAGGTTTGAGGGTGCTGCCTGTTCCATACCCCCCCTACTCCTCATCTAGCCTTTTAGGGGTACAAACAATAGTAATTGGGGCCTAGTGTGGTTGTGTACGTGTGATATACATACACTTTTTTTGGATCATATTTTCTATTCCGCTATTTAATCAAAAACCTTTGGGGATCAGTTAAATTGGGGGATAGTCTGTGTTGGTACGTGTGAGAGAGATCCACCTTTCCAAGTTTTTGGGGTTCATCTCATACTTCTGAAGATTTGAGGGTGCTGCCTGTTCCATACCCCCCCCTACTCCTCATCTAGCCTTTTAGGGGTACAAACAATAGTAATTGGGGCCTAGTGTGGTTGTGTACGTGTGATATACATACACTTTTTTTGGATCATATTTTCTATTCCGCTATTTAATCAAAAACCTTTGGGGATCAGTTAAATTGGGGGATAGTCTGTGTTGGTACGTGTGAGAGAGATCCACCTTTCCAAGTTTTTGGGGTTCATCTCATACTTCTGAAGATTTGAGGGTGCTGCCTGTTCCATACCCCCCCTACTCCTCATCTAGCCTTTTAGGGGTACAAACAATAGTAATTGGGGCCTAGTGTGGTTGTGTACGTGTGATATACATACACTTTTTTTGGATCATATTTTCTATTCCGCTATTTAATCAAAAACCTTTGGGGATCAGTTAAATTGGGGGATAGTCTGTGTTGGTACGTGTGAGAGAGATCCACCTTTCCAAGTTGTTGGGGTTCATCTCATACTTCTGAAGGTTTGAGGGTGCTGCCTGTTCCATACTCCCCCTACTCCTAGCCTTTTAGGGGTACAAACAATAGTAATTGGGGCCTAGTGTGGTTGTGTACGTGTGATATACATACACTTTTTTTGGATCATATTTTCTATTCCGCTATTTAATCAAAAACCTTTGGGGATCAGTTAAATTGGGGGATAGTCTGTGTTGGTACGTGTGAGAGAGATCCACCTTTCCAAGTTGTTGGGGTTCATCTCATACTTCTGAAGGTTTGAGGGTGCTGCCTGTTCCATACCCCCCCTACTCCTCATCTAGCCTTTTAGGGGTACAAACAATAGTAATTGGGGCCTAGTGTGGTTGTGTACGTGTGATATACATACACTTTTTTTGGATCATATTTTCTATTCCGCTATTTAATCAAAAACCTTTGGGGATCAGTTAAATTGGGGGATAGTCTGTGTTGGTACGTGTGAGAGAGATCCACCTTTCCAAGTTGTTGGGGTTCATCTCATACTTCTGAAGGTTTGAGGGTGCTGCCTGTTCCATACTCCCCCTACTCCTCATCTAGCCTTTTAGGGGTACAAACAATAGTAATTGGGGCCCAGTGTGGTTGTGTACGTGTGATATACATACACTTTTTTTGGATCATATTTTCTATTCCGCTATTTAATCAAAAACCTTTGGGGATCAGTTAAATTGGGGGATAGTCTGTGTTGGTACGTGTAAGAGAGATCCACCTTTCCAAGTTGTTGGGGTTCATCTCATACTTCTGAAGGTTTGAGGGTGCTGCCTGTTCCATACTCCCCCTACTCCTCATCTAGCCTTTTAGGGGTACAAACAATAGTAATTGGGGCCCAGTGTGGTTGTGTACGTGTGATATACATACACTTTTTTTGGATCATATTTTCTATTCCGCTATTTAATCAAAAACCTTTGGGGATCAGTTAAATTGGGGGATAGTCTGTGTTGGTACGTGTGAGAGAGATCCACCTTTCCAAGTTGTTGGGGTTCATCTCATACTTCTGAAGGTTTGAGGGTGCTGCCTGTTCCATACCCCCCCTACTCCTCATCTAGCCTTTTAGGGGTACAAACAATAGTAATTGGGGCCTAGTGTGGTTGTGTACGTGTGATATACATACACTTTTTTTGGATCATATTTTCTATTCCGCTATTTAATCAAAAACCTTTGGGGATCAGTTAAATTGGGGGATAGTCTGTGTTGGTACGTGTGAGAGAGATCCACCTTTCCAAGTTTTTGGGGTTCATCTCATACTTCTGAAGATTTGAGGGTGCTGCATGTTCCATACTCCTCTTCCTCATCCTCCCTTTAGGGTAGGAAAAAATTTAATCGGGCCTAGTCTGTGTTTGTACGTGTGAGATACACAGTTTTTTATCCTATTCCGCTATTCAATACACACCCTTTTGGTGTAAAAAACATTAAATTGCGGCATAGTTTGCATATTTGACATTTGCATATATTGTGCCTTGTTGCGCTGTTTTGGGTACTCCACCAACATGGCCAGTGGCAATGACGCCATTCTCAGCTTAACTATCCCACTTCTATGCCTCCTTGAAAAAACAATTTGGGCGATGATGGAAGAGGATGTGGCACAGGATGAGGAGGAGGAGGAGGAGGATGAAGAGGTAACATTTCAAAGGCTTTCAGGGCAGTCATTCGCAAGGGGCTCCGAGGGTGGGTTCCTGCACACACAAACGCCAGGGACGCAATTGTCCAGCAGGGGCACAGTTCTGGAGGATGAGGAGGATGAGGAGGAGGAGGAGCTGGAGGAGGAGATGGAACCATGTTCACAGCAGGGTGGCACCCAGGCCAGCTCATGGCCATCACTGGTGCGTGGCTGGGGGGATACAGAGGACACGGACGATACACCTCCCACAGAGGACAGCCTTTCGTCGCCTCTGGGCAGCCTGGCACACATGAGCGATTACATGCTGCAGTGTCTCCACAACGACCGCCGAGTTGCCCACATTCTAACTTGTGCTGATTACTGGGTGGCCACGCTGCTGGATCCCCGTTACAAGGACAACGTACCGTCCTTAATTCACTCACTGGAGCGCGATCGCAAGATGCGCGAGTACAAGCGCACGCTGGTAGACGCCATGCTGCTGGCATTCCCATCTGACAGCGGGGCCACAGTGGAAGCACAAGGCAGAGGAGGAGGAGGAGGAGGTCGCCAACGCAACCAGGGCACCGCCAGCACCTCAGAAGGCAGGGTTAGCATGGCCGAAATGTGGAAAAGCTTTGTCAGCACGCCACAACAAACAGCAGCACCAGCAGCTCAGATGGAACGTCTTAGCAGGAGGCAGCATTTTACCAACATGGTGGAGCAGTATGTGTGCACACGCCTACATGTAGTGAATGACGGGTCTGCCCCCTTCAACTTCTGGGTCTCCAAATTGGGCACATGGCCTGAGCTTGCCCTTTACGCCTTGGAGGTGCTGGCGTGCCCTGCAGCCAGTGTATTATCTGAACGGGTATTTAGCACGGCTGGGGGCGTTATAACAGACAAGCGCAGCCGCCTGTCCAGAGACAATGTGGACAAGCTCACGTTCATTAAAATGAACCAGGCATGGATCCCACGGGACTTTTCCGTACCTTATGCAGAATAGCAATGGATACCGACCTTACCCACCCATTGTTCCATTTTTGCTCTTTCTCACTCTTTTGGGGTGTACCCTCATTTAAAATTTTTGAAAAGAAGCAGTGTTGGCTACCTCGTCCTCCTCCTCAGGGCCAGATTAATGTAGGGGCTATTGGAGCTGCAGCTCCAGGCCCCTACCTTTTATATAGGCCCCGGGTTGGCCATATTCACTGTTACCGCTCTTCTGTCACTTGTAAACACAGAAGTCTGGCTTCTATGCTCGCTTCCCCAGGCAGCACCCTCAGAACCTCCCCACACAGCGTGAAGGCCGGACAAGGAGGGACAGTTGGCGATGCATGGATGTGTTTATGGGCTTCAGAGACAGCATCCCATGTTGAATTAGGCATGCATGGCTGCACCCTTCCTCCTCTGGGTGCATGGCAAGGCACGGCCCTTAAGGCCCTTCAAAATCCTCAGCACCAAGCCCATGATGCTGTTAATCCGGCCCTGGTCCTCCTCCACCGCCGCTTCCACCTACACCGCCCATAGGTGTGCGCAGCCTATTGCATTAAGGTGTGCACCCCAAAGTTGAAATACACATGCATGTGTTTGCCAGCAGGGAGAGTAATGTATCGGGGCCATGTACCTGTAGGCAAGGAGAAATAGAGCAGAGCAGGTCCCAGGGAGATCTTTCCCATCTCCTCACTGGCAATGCTATGTGCCCTAGGTGATTAGGGTGTGCCCAGGCACACCCAGCACACCCTGTGCGCACGCCTATGTCACCGCCACATCCACCACCACCTCAACCTCCCTCCTACTCCATATGGGCCTCGTCCTTCAGAGATGAAGAAGAACATTGTTTTATTTTTCTGTTTTTTTTTGTTGTTTTAAGTTATTTCCCTATCCACATTTGTTTGCAGAGCACTTGCCATGCTCTTAATTACGTTTTGCTGCCATTTGCAGCACTCTAGCCCTTTCCTTTGGTGTTTTAGAGCCATTTTAGTGCCTTAAAGTTCGGGTCCCCATTGACTTCAATGGGGTTCGGTGTCCGGGAAAAGTTCGGTAAAAGTCCGGGACACGGACCCGGACTTTTTTTTAAAGTTCGGCCGAACCCGTCGAACACGGACATCTAGGTGTCCGCTCAACCCTACGTATGAATGAAAAATTTCTATTTTTCCCTTTAATTGGTGATTTTTGAAGAGCAGATTAGAAAAAGCAGTGTCTAAGCAATGTATGTCAAAGTAAAATATGAAGGGAAAAAGTTTTTTCCTTTTTTTAAATGCAGATTAAGCAGACACATATGCAATGAGCTTGTAGTACATGGCCGCTACACACCGCACGCCTAACAGGTTGGATACTCTTGTTGTTCTATTCCGCTATTGAATAAAAAAACCTATTTGAATGAAAAACTGAAAAATATTTTTTTTCCCTAAATACTGAAAAATAATTATTATTTTCCCCTTACATTGGTGCTTTTTGAAGAGCAGATTAGAAAAAGCAGTGTCTAAACAATGTATGTCAAAGTAAAATATGAAGGAAAAAAGTTTTTTTCTTTTTTAACTGCAGATTAAGCAGACACATATGCACTGAGCTTGCATTACATGGCCGCTACACACCGCACGCCGCCCACCTAACAGGTTGGATACTGCTGTTGTTCTATTCCGCTATTGAATAAAAAAAACCCATTTGAATGAAAAACTGAAAAAAAATGTTTTCCCTAAATACTGAAAAATAATTATTTTCCCCTTACATTGGTGTTTTTTGAAGAGCAGATTAGAAAAAGCAGTGTCTAAACAATGTATGTCAAAGTAAAATATGAAGGAAAAAAGTTTTTTTCTTTTTTAAATGCAGATTAAGCAGACACATATGCACTGAGCTTGCATTACATGGCCGCTAGACACCACACGCCTAACAGGTTGGATACTGTTGTTCTATTCCGCTATTGAATAAAAAAAAAAATATTTGAATGAAAAACTGAAAATTTTATTTTTTCCCTAAATACTGAAAAATAATTATTTTCCCCTTACATTGGTGCTTTTTGAAGAGCAGATTACAAAAGCAGTGTCTAAACAATGTATGTCAAAGTAAAATATGAAGGAAAAAAGTTTTTTTTCTGTTTTAAATGCAGATTAAGCAGACACATATGCACTGAGCTTGCATTACATGGCCGCTACACACCGCACACCGCCCACCTAGAAGACTGATAAAAGTTTTTTTTTCTCCCTTCTCCTCAATGGGCTCCATTCGGTCATGGCATAAAGATCGTGCACTGCACCCCCACACAATACAATCAATGTAGATCGCTGTCTGATTAAAGAAGATTCTTCCTATTCTTTCCCTGAATGCAATCTCCAGCCTGCCCCTACAATAATATCCTATCTCTCCCTCTGGGCAAAAAGATCGTCCACTGCACCCCCACACAATAAAATCAATGTAGATCGCTGTCTGATTAAAGAAGATTCTTCCTATTCTTTCCCTGAACGCAATCTCCAGCCTGCCCCTACAATAATCTCCTATCTCTCCCTTAGCAGCAGCATCAGCAACCTCTCTTTAGTATAGTTATAGCAGAGTGACGCGCGGCACTATGTGACTCCAGCTTATATAGAGTCTGGGTCACATGTTGTACTGGCCAATCACAGCCATGAAATTAGTAGGCATGGCTGTGATGGCTTCTAAGGGCACACTAGTTAAACCCTTGCTGATTGGCTGCCTTGCACCTGTTGAAACTGCGCCATTAAAACCGCGCCAAAACATCAAATAACATTACCGAACAACGGACAGTATCCAGAACATACAGTGAAATGTTCGGGTCCGTGTCCGGGTACCGATTACTCAAAAGTCCGGTGCGATCACGAACAATACAGTCCGGGTTCGCTCAACCATATTAATAATATAACTTAGCTTACAAAATCTTCAGTTTTACTCAAATTAGTTGATGCAAAAATGAATACATCCCACAACAAAAGCTACTACATCTAGTATTATGTATGACCGCCATGATTTGTAAGGGCGGCACCAAGTTTTCTAGGCATGGAATTAATAAGTTGGCGACATATTGCAAAATCTATCTGTAGCACTGCCCCTGTGAGGGCTGCTGATTAGCGGGTGTTCCTCAGCACTCACCTGACCCTGTGAACCATCCAACCCACCTGACACTCTCTTGGTTCTGACATGGCAAATATATTCTCCAAAGACACACTGACACAATTGGAATGACGTGTTGTTATTTTACTGAAGAGCTAAACAGGCAACACTCACTGGTTAACAGGTATAAATTGGTGATAAAAGAATGTACCAATATCAGAGAGCTAAACCTCACCAAACTCAGTGAGGTTCAGCAGACTGACACAATATGCATGTAAATGATCAATAGGAAATGTAAAAAAAAAAAAAAAAAAACATTAATAAAGCAACCAAACAGGATATCAGCAATGTTTGTTAATACTATTCCGATGTAAAATGACTATGGCCTAAAAGAAAGGCCTCAGAGATTGACCACAGCTATAATTGGTTCAACTAATAGTATTTAGTTAGGTCCCCTTTAAGGCAAACAAGTATGGGATCCCCTCTCCTAGCAAGGCCTTGTTAGGTCTTCACCGGCAGTTGGAGCTCTTATCCCTGTTCAATGTGATATTTGTAATCCCAAGGTAGTAATGTTGTGTGCAATACTATCTGCCGTTAGTGTGTTATTGAGGGAGAATATACTTGTGATTAGGATTTCACCAGGCACTCCTCCACTTGTTAGTGCCCACATGTGATGATCCTGTGACAAAGGCGATGAGCGCTCCCACACTCCTGCGTCTGGGAGTGATCGATGCTCGGCTGTCCCGGTCAGTCAATTCGGCCTCCACTTGCTCTTCGTTCAGCTTCACTGGATCTGCTACCTCTGTATAGTCACCAGCATCAGTACCGCTGGGGACAAGCTCCGCACTCTCTAGGCCGCATGTACTAGGCCCTAATCACTGACCATCCCCGACACACTTCTCAGACTGGTCTGTACACGCTGAGTCCCATAAGCAAGAGAGCGCACACACTGTCAAGCAGATAGGTTTATAGGCTTTCCCGTGATCCCCCACTCGCCCAATGCTCACTGGGAGTATAGTTTCTTTGGCAATCCAAACAACAATCTCCATCCAGTTTAGAACTACAATCCCACAATCCAGTTTGAATACTTCCTGTGAAGGCCGATCCTCTTCTGTAAGCAGCCTTAAAGGGACACTCTAACAACCTCAACCATAACGGTAAACCCGAATATATATACAGTGGGTACGGAAAGTATTCAGACCCCCTTAAATTTTTCACTCTTTGTTATATTGCAGCCATTTGCTAAAATCATTTAAGTTCATTCTTCTTCCTCATGAATGTACACATAGCACCCCATACTGACAGAAAAACACAGAATTGTTGACATTGTTGCAGATTTATTAAAAAAGAAAAACTGAAATATCACATGGTCCTAAGTATTCAGACCCTTTGCTCAGTATTTAGTAGAAGCCCCCTTTTGATCTAATACAGCCAGGAGTCTTTTTGGGAAAGATGCAACAAGTCTTTCACACCTGGATTTGGGGATCCTCTGCCATTCCTCCTTGCAGATCCTCTCCAGTTCTGTCAGGTTGGATGGTAAACGTTGGTGGACAGCCATTTTTAGGTCTCTCCAGAGATGCTCAATTGGGTTTAAGTCAGGGCTCTGGCTGGGCCATTCAAGAACAGTCACGGAGTTGTTGTGAAGCCACTCCTTAGTTATTTTAGCTGTGTGCTTAGGGTCATTGTCTTGTTGGAAGGTAAACCTTCGGCCCAGTCTGAGGTCCAGAGCACTCTGGAGAAGGTTTTTGTCCAGGATATCCCTGTACTTGGCCGCATTCATCTTTCCCTCGATTGCAACCAGTCGTCCTGTCCCTGCAGCTGAAAAACACCCCCACAGCATGATGCTGCCACCACCATGCTTCACTGTTGGGACTGTATTGGACAGGTGATGAGCAGTGCCTGGTTTTCTCCACACATACCACTTAGAATTAAGGCCAAAAAGTTCTATTTTGGTCTCATCAGACCAGAGAATCTTATTTCTCACCATCTTGGAGTCCTTCAGGTGTTTTTTGCGGGCTTTCATGTGTCTTACACTGAGGAGAGGCTTCCGTCGGGCCACTCTGCCATAAAGCCCCGACTGGTGGAGGGCTGCAGTGATGGTTGACTTTCTACAACTTTCTCCCATCTCCTGACTGCATCTATGGAGCTCAGCCACAGTGATCTTTGGGTTCTTCTTTACCTCCCTCACCAAGGCTCTTCTCCCCCGATAGCTCAGTTTGGCCGGACGGCCAGCTCTAGGAAGGGTTCTGGTCGTCCCAAACGTCTTCCATTTGAGGATTATGGAGGCCACTGTGCTCTTAGGAACCTTAAGTGCAGCAGAAATCTTTTTGTAACCTTGGCCAGATCTGTGCCTTGCCACAATTCTGTCTCTGAGCTCTTCAGGCAGTTCCTTTGACCTCATGATTCTCATTTGCTCTGACATGCATTGTGATCTGGAAGGTCTTATATAGACAGGTGTGTGGCTTTCCTAATCAAGTCCAATCAGTATAATCAAACACAGCTGGACTCAAATGAAGGTGTAGAACCATCTCAAGGATGATCAGAAGAAATGGAAAGCACCTGAGTTAAATATATGAGTGTCACAGCAAAGGGTCTGAATACTTAGGACTATGTGATATTTCAGTTTTTCTTTTTTAATAAATCTGCAACAATGTCAACAATTCTGTGTTTTTCTGTCAGTATGGGGTGCTATGTGTACATTCATGAGGAAGAAGAATGAACCTAAATGATTTTAGCAAATGGCTGCAATATAACAAAGAGTGAAAAATTTAAGGGGGTCTGAATACTTTCCGTACCCACTGTATATATATATATCTATCTATATATATATATAGATATATATATATATATCTATATATATATATATATATATATATATATATATATATATATATATATATATATATATATATATATATATATATATATATATACTGTATATATATATAGCACCCTACGGGTAGGTGCTAGGTAAATGTATAGTGGGCCTTGTCTGCCTAACAGCAGGGCTGTGATTTATTTAGTTAGGGTGTCAGGGCTTCCAGGTGTGCCTGTTAAGGGAGGAATTGTCCCTCCTGGCTCCTGTGAGAGGCTTCTCATAAGGCAGTGTGGGAAGCCCAATCAGGGGACACATTCAAGCTTGTAACTACCCCAGAAGGCAGATTATGCTGCAAAGGATTCTGGGAGTGGGTTTAAGTTTGGAGGAAGTGCGTGACAGGGCGTCTTTGGTGGAAGCAGAGTCCCAGGAGGGAGAGTACGGCTGTCTCTCCTCCTGTCTGAGGAAGTGGATGTCTCGGGGTGTCACCTAAGAATCCAGAAAGTGCTGAGCTGAACTGAGGGGATCTGGTGTGCCGAGAACCAGCGGAGTGTGAGAGGGGTCCAGTCCCAGGAAAGCCTACACAGGTCGTGAGTACTGCGGATTGCCCCTGGGGGTCTGCCAGTGTCAGAGGGGACCACTCCGGGTGAGGTTCTGTGATCCAGTGCCAGCTAGCTGAAAGGGGGTACCTAGGCTGAGGACCCTGAAGGTACAGAGGGGGGTACATAGTCAGTGAACCCCAAAGAATTCAAGGTTAAAGGGGGCATCTGCAGTTGGGCCCTGAATTGTACAGAGTGTGTCAGTTAACAGTTGCAGCTTTACAGAACCCTATAACGTACTACCTCAAGCCAGAGCAAGGCAGGAGTGGAGTATTCAGTGACTTTGCAGTACAACAGTGTCAGTAATTCTACAATTTACAGTCTTGGGTCTTCTGGACTTATTGTCCAGGATCCAGCACTTCTATCAAGAGACAGTGTGTTCTCAGTGTTAGTGAGCGTTGGCTGGCGTCGGCTGCCAACGGGCATTTTTCAAGTCCCAGGTGTAATTAGTTAAGCCTAAAGGAGTATCCCACTCATTCCCTTCTAGCACCCCCCTTTTTTACAATAAAAAACACAAAACCAAGATGCCGGAGTCGTCCATGTCTCAGTTCTCACACCCAGGGTCGCAGCTCACATGGGCTGGAGAGGTAACTGGTATCAATGGCAGACCCACATCAGGCCACAGGCCTGGAAAACCTGCTACATTTGGGGGCTCGTCCGGGATTTTGCCATTGGTTACTGGGCCAGTTGGCAACAGCAAAATGAAAAGTCCAAAAAATCCCTTTTTGTGTTCGGAACTGGTATTCAAACGCCAGACCGGGTGTGAGACTGCAACCATGGGAGGCAGGGAGAGTGGGATGAAGTTGGAAGCCCACGTGTAAGGATGTATGTGGCAACGAAAATGTTCTAAGAAAAATTGTGATGTGATAAAGACTTTTCATATGGATTATGAAATGTATTCTGCTATCAGAAAATGGAGAGCAGGGGGCAAATGTGTCCAAGTGTATGAATGCTACAACTGCTTAACAGTGAGAAGTCCCAGGGTGGGCAATGAAGATGGCATCGGGGGTCCCAGGGAGGACAGAGAAGAGGACGCCGGAGGTCCTAGTGAGGACGGTGAAAATGGAGGCCATGGGCACGGGAAGAGAGGTGCCAGGGGTCGGGTGACGGTGCATGCTATGTGGAAAGATGCATTTGACAACGGGACATTTAAATTCTTTATGGTTGCTGCACGCATACTGTGGGGATCGTAGTCAGCCATGCCGAGAAGGGTAGTGGGGCTAGTCCCCGAGCCAGTATGGAAGGTGAGGATTGCACGTGTGTGGCAAGGAAGAGGAGTATCGGCTGTGCGACCGGCAGCGGGATGCTACTCTTGCCGAGCAAGAAGGGACAGCTGGCTTCAGTCAGGAAAAGCGCAGTGGAGGCCCTAGTGCAATTAAGATGGGCAGATGTATGTCTAGCAAGTGACACAATCTGCTTCGCAGTTACTTCCCGAGTGTTTACAGCGAAGCAGCATGGCAGGGTAAGAGTTACAGTTCCGCGCAGGAAAGCGCGCCAAGTGCAGGTCTGCCCAGTGGGAGGAGTAACTGCCCAATATGACTAAAGGGTGGAGACAGTGGGAACATCCAGCCAATCAGGAGTGATCCAGGGGACTCTATTAATATCCCCTCCTTCGGGCGCGGGCGCAACCGCGGCCGCGTGGGAGACGAGTGTAGGAGAAGGAGGCATGTCGTTCATGAGAGGAGCGAAGAGTGTTCCCGCTATTACTGCCACCATGGAGAAAAACCCTGTGGAACAAAGCCAGGAGCAGATCCAACAGCCCGATCCCCCCTAGTCTGGAATACCGGCATCCGGATGTCGCCGGACGGCGGACTCACGTTGTGTACCGGAGGAGGTCGAGAGTTCCTTGGAGTGGTATGTCCCTAATGTGCCGCCATTACTCTGAAAGTGCAGGCGTGGGTTCAATGTGGGCAATCCCAGGAAGCTGACTGTTATGTGGGAGACCGGCCTCACCCAGGAGGTGACAGGGAATGAGTCAAAGTTCCTCCATGGAGCAGGAAGGGGCATGTTCAGGCTGATGATGCAGCTGGAGGCCCTGCCAGCAGTCGGTGGGCCTGCAGTCTGCGGGAAGGGAGTTGGGTCGCAGAGCTCCATAGGGAGGGGGTCCGTGTCCACCCAAACTATAGGAGATTGGCCAGAGGTGTCTACAGTAAGGGCCCTAAAGAGATCCGCCCCCTATTAATGTCCCACAGCCTGTTAAGACAGAAGTCACCCAAGTGATACTCCTAAAGGAGTATCCCACTCATTCCCTACTCCCACCCCCCTTTTTTACAATAAAAAACACAAAACCAAGATGCAGGAGTCGTCCATGTCTCAGTTCTCACACCCAGGGTCGCAGCTCACACGGGCTGGAGAGGTAACCGTTAACAATGGCAGACCCACATTAGGCCACAGGCCTGGAAAACCTGCTACATATATATGTTATATACTATGGTAGACCGGTCCCGGCTACATCCTCCCCCCACTTGAAAACCTTTGGTCCCCAAAGATGGAGGAACTTTCTGTAAGAATCTAGCATACACTAGTTTATGAAAATAAATAAATCAATAACATCAATGTATGGAACTTATAGTGGCTGACAACTGGTTAATAAAAGAACCTTCAGATAACCAATTATGTAACATATCAGAAAAACCTGAGTCGCTTTTACTACAGGCCAGTAATAGATTAGTGGCCCACCTAATAGTGTCAGAGGGTGGAACAGGGTCATCTTCCACCAAAGGTTCGGTAGAAGAGGCTGGTGCTTGACTTAAACATTGAGTAGTAGGAATAAGTTCATCTGAGCTCTCTCCAAGAGTATTGTAAGTCAGTCTTTTTGGCGGATGAATCTCCCTCCTAAGTCTGGAAGATATATCTTCAATAGATTCAGGTTTCGTCTCCTGTTCCCAAGAACTACATCCAGGCTGTGGCTCTTCCAAACCATCAGATACAGCTTCCTGACTATCCACAGATGACAGCGCCAAACCCTCTTCCATAACAGGTGTCTCCACATTTTTCACAGGGAGAGCATCAAAATCTCCAACATCGATTAATTCAGAACTGGTTAATGGGCGGACCACTGAAGTCTCTTAAAGACACGGAAACCTTACGCTGTTCAACAGACTCAGACTCAGCTTATTGAATTCTTTTATCCACAGTCAAGGCAGGTCTTCGCAGATCTCTAGACTGGTGTCTCTCCCTTGCAGGTAAAGGTAACATCTGACTGTCTCCTGCAGAAAACTTACCCCCTTCAGGAGTATCTTCCATTGAAGAATGCCACCACCAATCAAATATCACTCCTTCATCACAATGTTCCTCCTCTTCTTGAGTTGAATATCTAGGCACCCGCCGGGTTCCAGATCGTAGAGTAGGAGTTTGAGAGGTATCAGAACAAGGAACTTCCGGCACCAGAATGGCATCTGTGATAGGTAACAAGTGATTTCTATGCCAAGTCTTCACTGGACCAGTCTTCCCTTCTGGGCGAATCTGATACACTGGTAGGCCAAATAGCTTCTTGCAAATGACAAAGGGTTGAGAACACCAATGATCAGCCAACTTGTGTTTTCTAGGCACTCCCAAGTTCCTAACAAAACTCAATCACTTGGTTGTAGATCTTGAATCCTCACCTTCAAATCAAAGTTTTTCTTATTGCACTGTTCTCTTATAGCAGATGCTTCAAGAGCCTTCTCATAGGCTATCTTCAAGTTTTTCCAAAGCCTATCCACATATCCTCGATAGGAATTCTGGGAAGTATGGCCAAGTGAATTTCCAAAAGCTAAATCCACCAGTAGTTGAGCTTCTCTCCCAAACATTAATCTATAAGGGGAAACTCCAGGAGAGTAATTTACAGTACTATTACAAGTGTGCACCACAGTGCCAATGTGGTCACCCCAGTGTTGCTTTTTCTCCATAAAGTCCCCAACATGTTCAGCAGGGTGCGATTAAACCTTTCAGGTTGAGGATCTCCTTTTGGATGATATGGGGTAGTTCTGGACTTCTGTATGTTTAATAGTTCGCAAAGTCGTTGGATCAACTTGCTCTCAAAATCCCGGCCTTGATCTGAATTGATACCTTGAGGTAGACCGTAATGGATGAAAAACTTTTCCATGAGAGTCTTGGCAACTGTACTAGCCTGCTGGTCTCGATTTGGAAAAGCTTGAGAATATCTAGTAAAATGATCCATCACAGCCAGGACATTACTACAGATCAGGTTCAAGACACAGGAAGTCAATGCATACTAACTCCATCAGTCCCTGACTCCATAGATGACCCGTTGGGGCAGCTCTGTGGGGGAATGTCTTCCTCTAGATACACCTGATACAGGAGTGGAGATAGCTTTCACCCTGCTTTCTCATAAAAGGCCAATAGAATCAATCCCTGACCAACTTGAAAGTTCGATCCGGCCCTAGATGTCCATGATCATCATGGAGGGCTGTCAGTACAGTCAGTCTGTGTTTTTCTGGCAGGAACAACTGCTGAACTCCATCTGCTTCCTCTTCAGGGCACATTCGATATACAATTCCATCTTCCAATTTCATCCTGTCCCAGTCTTTATAGACCACTTTAGCACCTCCAATTGGACTGTTCAGCAGGGCCTTAGGATTTCTTGAAGTTAATGCGGCCTTTACTAAAGCACACAAATAATCCTCTCATTGATCCTTCCTCATATCTTCTTTTGTTAATTGAGGAAGCACCTGACTTCATACTTGGGTTAAATCACAGTAGCAACGTGGCACTCCGCTAGAGAGACTCCCATAGCTTCAGCTCCAGTAGTTCCTCTATGTCGATACTCCACTCCTTGACACACAGCTTGAACACCTTCCGAAGTTAGATGCACCCAGTCACTATCTTCTCCAATTGAGGTATAAGGTCTTCTGGACAAAGCATCTGCATCCAGATTACCTTTCCCAGGCTGATACTTCAGACTGAACTGGAACTCAGATAAAGCAGCCAACCAGAGATGTCCAGTAGCATCCAGTTTAGCCGTGGTCAGCAGATAAGTCCCAGGGTTATTGTCTGTCTTCACCACGAAAAAGGCCCCATACAAATAGTCCCACAGCTTGTCCACTACTGCCCACTTGAGAGCCAGAAACTCCAGCTTGTGTATGGGGTAATTCTTCTCAGAAGGTGACAGACTACGACTTACATAAGCCACAGGATGAAGCTTCATTTCAGTTTCTTTTTATAGCACTCCACCCACTCTGTCCCGACTGGCATCGACATGCAACTCATAGGGCTTGGCAGGATCCGCATAAGCCAAAACAGGGGCCCAAGTGAGACTCTCCTTCAACCTCCAGAATGCATGCTCACACTTGTTGGTCCACTGACCTTGAATAGACTCTTGAGATCCCCTGAGTGCCTTAGGATGTTGTTCCATGACACTTAGCTGCAATCCTTCTTTGCCACCCTCCTTTTTTAAAAGTTCATTCAGGGGTTTTGCTATCTGAGTAGTGTTGAGCGAACACGGACTGTATTATTCGTGTTCGTACCGAATAGTTGGATTTTTGTTACCCGAACACGGACCCGAAAACTTTACTGTATGTTCGGGTTTAAAATGTTTTACTGTATGTTCGGTCATTTTATTTTCTGTTTTGTATGTAATGGCGCGCTTTTAATGGCGGGCTTTCAACAGCCAATCAACAAGCGTTTAACTGGTGTGCCTTAAGCCATCCCAGCCATGCCTACTAATGTATTAGTAGCTGTGATTGGCCATCTGAAGCATGTGACGATGTCTTTATACGTTCGAGAGCCCCAGCGCGCCGCGTCATTCTGCTGTAGTTTAGGGACAGAGCACACATCATACGTGCTGGCTGCTGATTAGGGACAGACAGTGATTCTGTGAAAAATTGTGTCCGAAAAGAATGCAGGGACAGGTCGGAGTGCAGGCAGGGAAAGTTATTAGAGCATATTAGGGACAGGCTGGAGATTAGGCAGGGACAGTCTACATCGATTTTGCTGTGTGGGGGGTGGTGCAGTGAATGATCTTTTTGCCCTCACTTGAGCCCACTGAGGAGGAGGAGGAGGAGGAGGAGGAGGGAGAAAAAAAAATCTATTTTTATCAGTCAGTTGTGTGCAGCGTTCATCAGCTATATTTTACTAAAGTTAAAAGGGATTTTTTTTTTGTTTCCCCCTTCATAGCCTGTTTGCTGCAGTGCTAACTCTGAGCTGACTGTGACATAAGACACTGCTGTGTTCACATGTGCTATTGAGTGATTTTCAATTTTAAACACTTTTTTCTATTCCACTATTCTATATACACCCTTTTGGGTTAAAAAAATATTAAATTGTGGCCTAGTCTGTACTAATCTATTTAAAAAAAACAAACTTAAAGGAGAATTTTCTTTTTTTTCCCCTTCATAGCGTGCTGCAGAGCTGACTGTGACATAAAACATAAGACACTGCTGTGTTCACATGTGCTATTGAAAAATCACCAATTTTATATCATATTTTCTATTCCGCTATTCAATCTACACCCTTTGGGGTAAAAATAATTAAATTGCGGCATAGTCTGTATCGGTGTGAGATACACCTTTCCAATTTTTGGGGCGCATCTTACACCGCCGAGGATTGCAGGGTGCTTCAGTTTGCCTCCTGCCTGTTCCGAACTCCTCCTACTCCTCATCCTGCCTTTAGGGTACAAAAAATAGTAATCGGGGCCTAGTCTGGGTCTGTACATGTGAGATAGATACACCTTTTGATATCATATTTTCTATTCCGCTATTCAATCTACACCCTTGGGGTAAAAAGAATTAAATTGTGGCATAGTCTGTATTGGTACGTGTGAGATACACCTTTCCAATTTTTGGGGCGCATCTTCCACCGTCGAGGATTGCAGGGTGCTTCAGTTTGCCTCCTGTTCCGAACTCCTCCTACTCCTCATCCTGCCTTTAGGGTATAAAAAATTGTAATCGGGGCCTAGTCTGGGTCTGTACGTGTGAGATAGATACACCTTTTGATATCATATTTTCTATTCCGCTATTCAATTTACACCCTTTGGGGTAAAAATAATTAAATTGTGGCATAGTCTGTATCGGTACGTGTGAGATACACCTTTCCAATTTTTGGGGCGCATCTTCCACCGTCGAGGATTGCAGGGTGCTTCAGTTTGCCTCCTGTTCCGAACTCCTCCTACTCCTCATCCTGCCTTTAGGGTACAAAAAATAGTAATCGGGGCCTAGTCTGGGTCTGTACGTGTGAGATAGATACACCTTTTGATATCATATTTTCTATTCCGCTATTCAATCTACACCCTTTGGGGTAAAAAGAATTAAATTGCGGCATAGTCTGTATCGGTACGTGTGAGATACACCTTTCCAATTTTTGGGGAGCATCTTACACCGCCGAGGATTGCAGGGTGCTTCAGTTTGCCTCCTGTCTGTTCTGAACTCCTCCTACTCCTCATCCTGCCTTTAGGGTACAAAAAATAGTAATCAGAGCCTAGTCTGGGTCTGTACGTGTGAGATAGATACACCTTTTGATATCATATTTTCTATTCCTCTATTCAATCTACACCCTTTGGGGTAAAAAGAATTAAATTGTGGCATAGTCTGTATCGGTACGTGTGAGATACACCTTCCAAATTTTTGGGGCGCATCTTCCACCGCCGAGGATTGCAGGGTGCTTCAGTTTGCCTCCTGTTCCGAACTCCTCCTACTCCTCATCCTGCCTTTAGGGTACAAAAAATTGTAATCAGGCCTAGTCTGTGTTTGTACGTGTGAGATACACCGTTTTATAAAAATTTTTCTATTCCGCTATTCAATCTACACCCTTTGGGGTAAAAAGAATTAAATTGCGGCATAGTCTGTATTGGTACGTGTGAGATACACCTTCCAAATTTTTGGGGCACATCTTCCACCGCCGAGGATTGCAGGGTGCTTCAGTTTGCCTCCTGTTCCGAACTCCTCCTTCTCCTCATCCTGCCTTTAGGGTACAAAAAATTGTAATCGGGGCCTAGTCTGGGTCTGTATGTGTGAGATAGATGCACCTTTTGATATCATATTTTCTATTCTGCTATTCAATCTACACCCTTTGGGGTAAAAAGAATGAAATTGCGGCATAGTCTGTATCGGTACGTGTGAGATACACCTTCCAAATTTTTGGGGCGCATCTTCCACCGCCGTGGATTTCAGGGTGCTTCAGTTTGCCTCCTGTTCCGAACTCCTCCTACTCCTCATCCTGCCTTTAGGGTACAAAAAATTGTAATCGGGGCCTAGTCTGGGTCTGTACGTGTGAGATAGATACACCTTTTGATATCATATTTTCTATTCCGCTATTCAATCTATACCAGGGATCCTCAAACTACGGCCCTCCAGTTGTTGTGGAACTACACGTCCCATGAGTCATTGTAAAACTCTGACATTCACAGACATGACTAGGCATGATGGGAATTTAAGTTCCTGAACAGCTGGAGGGCCGTAGTTTAAAGAACCCTGATCTACACCCTTGAGGTAAAAAGAATGAAATTGCGGCATAGTCTGTATCGGTACGTGTGAGATACACCTTTCCAATTTTTGGGGCGCATCTTCCACCGCCGAGGATTGCAGGGTACTTCAGCTTGCCTCCTGCCTGTTCCGAACTCCTCCTACTCCTCATCCTGCCTTTAGGGTACAAAAAATAGTAATCGGGGCCTAGTCTGGGTCTGTACGTGTGAGATAGATACACCTTTTGATATCATATTTTCTATTCCGCTATTCAATCTACACCCTTTGGGGTAAAAAGAATTAAATTGCGGCATAGTCTGTATCGGTACGTGTGAGATACACCTTCCAAATTTTTGGGGCGCATCTTCCACCGCCGAGGATTGCAGGGTGCTTCAGTTTGCCTCCTGTTCCGAACTCCTCCTACTCCTCATCCTCATCCTACCTTTAGGGTACAAAAAATTGTAATCGGGGCCTAGTCTGTGTTTGTACGTGTGAGATACACCGTTTTATAAAATTTTTTCTATTCAATATATTCAATATACACCCTTTTTGAGTGTAAAAAATTAAATTACGGCATAGTCTGTATCGGTACATGTGAGATACACCTTTTTAAATTTGTTTGGCGCATCTCCTTCCACCGCCGAGGATTGCAGGTTGCTTCAGTTTGCCTTCTGTTCCGAACTCCTCCTACTCCTCTTCCTCATCCTCATCCTGCCTTTAGGGTACAAAAAAATTGTAATCGGGGCCTAGTCTGTGTTTGTACGTGTGAGATACATCGTTTTATAAAATTTTTCCTATTCCGTTATTCAATATACACCCTTTTGGAGTGTAAAAAATTGAATTACAGCATAGTCTGTATCGGTACATGTGAGATACACCTTTTTAAATTTGTTTGACGCATCTCCTTCCACCGCCGAGGATTGCAGGGCGCTTCAGTTTGCCTCCTGTTCCGAACTCCTCCTACTCCTCTTCCTCATCCTCATCCTCTCTTTAGGGTACAAAAAATTGTAATCGGGGCCTAGTCTGTGTTTGAATGTGTGAGATACACCGTTTTATCAATTTTTTTCTATTCCGCTATTCAATATACACCCTTTTGGAGTGTAAAAAATTAAATTACGGCATAGTCTGTATCGGTACGTGTGAGATACACCTTTTAAATTTGTTTGGCGCATCTCCTTCCACCGCCGAGGATTGCAGGGCGCTTCAGTTTGCCTCCTGTTCCGAACTCCTCCTACTCCTCTTCCTCATCCGCCTGTAGGGTACAAAAAATTGTAATCGGGGCCTAGTCTGTGTTTGTACGTGTGAGATACACCGTTTTATAATTATTTTTCTATTCCGCTATTCAATATACACCATTTCGAGGTGAAAAAAATTAAATTACGGCATAGTCTGTATCGGTACGTGTGAGATACACCTTTTAAATTTGTTTGGCGCATCTCCTTTCACCGCCAAGCATTGCAGGGCGCTTCATTTTACCTCCTGTCCCGAACTCCTCCTACTCCTCTTCCTCATCCTCCCTTTAGGGTACAAAAAATTGTAATCGGGGCCTAGTCTGTGTTTGTACATGTGAGATACACCGTTTTATATCCTTTTTTCTATTCCGATATTCAATATACACCCTTTTGGGGTGAAAAAAATTAAATTGCGGCATACTTTGCATATTTGACTGTGAGATACACCCGTTGTATTTGTATACTGTTTTTCTATTCCACTATTTAATAAACACCCTTTTGGGGTAAAAAAAATTAAATTGCGGCATAGTTTGCATACTTGACTGTGAGATACACCCGTGCGATACTGTTATTGTTTTGTTCCGCTATTCAATAAACACCTTTCTAGGGCAAGATCATAAATTACAGAAATATGAGGAGACCGTCAAATAGGGGCCGTGGCCTGGGTCGTGGTGCTGCTGGTAGAGCTCCTGTTGCAAGGTGAGGACGTGGTCGATCTGTGCCAGCTACACCCCTGGTCAGGAAGGGGGTAAAATCTTCCGGGGCTTAAGTGGTTAAGATGAATGCTCTCCCATGCATATTGTATGTCCTCCAGGCAGTCCCACTTCTGCTCCCATTTGCCTTCTTTAGATCTTACAAACAAATATGCTTAAAATTTCTCTGGAACTATGGCAAACCCAGAACAAGCTACACCACTCTCACCCTCCCCAAAAATATGGGAGGAATTGGACTTCCAGACCTGCAGAACTACAAACCCGATTCCAAAAAAGTTGGGACACTGTACAAATTGTGAATAAAAACAGAATGCAATGATGTGGAAGTTTCAAATTTCAATATTTTATTCAGAATACAACATAGATGACATATCAAATTTTTAAACTGAGAAAATGTACCATTTTAAGGGAAAAATAAGTTGATTTTAAATTTCATGGCATCAACACATCTCAAAAAAGTTGGGACCAGGCCATGTTTACCACTGTGTGGCATCCCCTCTTCTTTTTATAACAGTCTGCAAACGTTTGGGGACTGAGGAGACAAGTTGCCCAAGTTTAGGAATAGGAATGTTGTGCCATTCTTGTCTAATACAGGCTTCTAGTTGCTCAACTGTCTTAGGTCTTCTTTGTCGCAACTTCCTCTTTTTGATGCCCCAAATGTTTTCTATGGCTGAAAGATCTGGACTGTAGGCTGGCCATTTCAGTACCCGGATCCTTCTGCTACGCAGCCATGATGTTGTAATTGATGCAGTATGTGGTCTGGCATTGTCATGTTAGAAAACGCAAGGACTTCCCTGAAAGAGACGATGCCTGGATGGGAGCATATGTTGTTCTAGAACTTGGATATACCTTTCAGCATCGATGGTGCCTTTCCAGATGTGTAAGCTGCCCATGCCACACGCACTCATGCAACCCCATACCATCAGAGATGCAGGCTTCTGAACTGAGCGCTGATAAATCTTGGGTTGTCCTTGTCTTCTTTAGTCCGGATGACATGGCGTCCCAGTTTTCCAAAAAGAACTTTAAATTTTGATTCGTCTGACCACAGAACAATTTTCCACTTTGCCACAGTCCATTTTAAATGAGCCTTGGCCCAGAGAAAACACCTGAGCTTCTGGATCATGTTTAGATATGACTTCTTTTTTGGCCTATAGAGTTTTAGCTGGCAACAGTGAATGGCACGGTGGATTGTGTTCACCGACAATGTTTTCTGGAAGTATTCCTGAGCCCATGTTGTGATTTCCATTACAGTAGCATTCCTGTATGTGATGCATGGCCATCTAAGGGCCCCAAGATCACGGGCATCCAGTATGGTTTTCTGGCCTTGACCCATTCGCACAGAGATTGTTCCAGATTCTCTGAATCTTTGGATGATATTATGCACTGTAGATGATGATAACTTCAAACTCTTTGCAATTTTTCTCTGAGAAACTCCTTTCTGATATTGCTCCACGATTTTTCACCGCAGCATTGGGGGAATTGGTGATCCTCTGCCCATCTTGACTTCTGAGAGACACTGCCACTCTGAGAGGCTCTTTTTATATCCAATCATGTTGCCAATTTACCTAATAAGTTGCAAATTGGTCCTCCAGCTGTTCCTTATATGTACATTTAACTTTTCCTGCCTCTTATTGCTACCTGTCCCAACTTTTTTTTGGAATGTGTAGCTCTCATGAAATCCAAAATGAGCCAATATTTGGCATGACATTTCAAAATATCTCACTTTCAACATTATATGTTATCTATACAGTATTATATTGTGAATAAAATATAAGTTTATGAGATTTGTAAATTAGTCCATTCCTTTTTTACAATTTGTACAGGGTTCTGTCCTGGGGCCAATCCTGTTTAATTTATTCATAAATGATCTAGAGGAGGGGATATCGAGTAAAATCTCAGTATTTGCGGATGATACTAAACTAAGCAGGCCAATATCTTCTGGGCAGGATGTGGAAACCTTACAAGCGGACCTGAACAAAATTATGGGGTGGGCAACTACATGGCAGATGAGGTTTAATTTTGAAAATGTAAAGTAATGCACCTGGGTGACAGAAACCAGAAAGCAAGCTACTCACTGGGGGGGACCTCTGGGTGAGTCTAGGATGGAAAAGGACCTGGGGGTACTGGTAGACAACAGGCTTGGCTGTGGCATGCAATGCCAAGCCGCTGCAAGCAAAGCCACCAGAATACTGGGATGTATAAAAAAGGGGATTGACTCCAGAAATAAAGAGATTATTCTCCCACTCTACAAGACTCTGGTCTGGCCACATCTGGAGTATGCTGTCCAGTTCTGGGCACTGGTCCTCAGGAAGGATGTGCTGGAACTGGAGAAAGTCCAGAGAAGGGCAACAAAAATAATTAGGGGAATGGAGGACATCAGCTATGAGGAAAGACTACAAGCCCTGAACTTATTCTCTGTGGAGAAGAGACGATTAAGGGGGGATATGATATCAATGTACAAATATTGTACTAGCAACCCTAGCACATGGAAAAACCTATTCAGAGAAAGGAAATACAATAAGACACGTGGCCACTCACTAAAACTAGAGGAGAGGCGGTTTAACCTTAAAATACGCAGGGGGTTCTTCACTGTAAGAGCAGTAAGGATGTGAATTCTCTTCCGCAAACAGTGGTATCAGCAGGGAGCATTGATAGTTTCAATAAACTATTAGATGGGCACCTTAACCACTTAAGCCCCGGAAGATTTTACCCCCATTCCGACCAGGGGGTATTTTGCGATTCGGCACTGCGTGACTTTAACAGACAATTGCGCAGTCGTGCGACACTGTACCTAAACGAATTTGACGTCCTTTTTTTCCCACAAACAGAGCTTTCTTTTGGTGGTATTTGATCACCTGTTCACCTGTGCAATTTTTTGATCACGCGCTATAAACAAAAAAAGAGCGTCAATTTTGCAAAAATAGCAATATTTTTCACATTTTTTTATATGAAATTCCCCCCAAAAAAAATGTAAAAATCAAAATTTTTTAACATTTTCGGCCAATTTGTTTTATGCTACCTATGTTTGGTAAAAAAAATCGCAAAAAGCGTATTTTGATTGGTTTGCGCAAAAGTTATCGCGTTTACTAACAAAGGGAAAGATTTTTGTCATTTTTGTTGTTTTTTTTTTAACGCGTAATGGCGGCGATCTGCGATTTTTTTTGCAGTACTGCGACATTGCGGCGGACAGATCGGACCCTTGACTGACATTTTTGACACTTTCGGGGTTACCAGTGACATTTCTACAGTAATCAGTGCTATATATATGCACTGTTACTGTAAAAATACACTGGTAGTGAAGGGGTTAACTTTATTTGGGAGGGAGGGGCTGTGTGTGTCCCTAGGGGCGTGCTTTCTACTGTGATTGGCTGTGGCTTGAGCTGTAAGGACACTGATCAACGGATCTACATAGTAGATCCATGTGATCAGTGTCTTTACAGCGAGGAGAATGACAGGCAGCTTGTTTACACAAGCTGCCTGACATTCTCCCTCTCCCCCGCCGATCGCCGAGTGGCCGGCGGACATCGGGTCCGCTGGTCACACGCGCGGGGGGGTCCGTGACCACGCGGGAGTGCGCCTCCGGGGGCGCGCGCTCGCTCCCTAGACCCTCACAAGCAAGCAACGTAGCCCTACGTTAGTTTGCCTGTGAGGGGCTGACCGCCGACGTAGATAGTCGTGCGGCGGTCGGCAAGTGGTTAAAGACCACAACATACAGGGGTATACAATGTACGGTTAACAGCAAACACACACACACATCATAGGTTGAACTGGATGGACTGATGTCTTTTTTCAACCTCACTTACTATGTAACTATGTACAGTGTCCCAACTTTTTTGGAATCGGGTTTGTACTATAAGGCATGTAATCTAGCCAGAATATTAGATTGGAATTTACATGGTCCCTACAAAGACTGGGTCTGTCTGGAGGACTCGTTTTCCCACCTTAACTTGGCCTTAGTCCCCTGGTTACTGGATAAGCATATTCCACGAAATATATACGCTCCCACCCCCTGATCAATCCCTCCATAGTATGCTTTCACTCTGCTTGTAAAATAAACTCCATATCTTCAACCCAAGGCCCACTGACACTGATTAGTCTGAACCCTGATTTTCCCCTTGGGATGCATCACAGTTTTCTTTCAGATGACTGGTCCTCAAGAACAGTTCTAGCCCATACATTCTTCAAAGGAGAAGATCTTCTCTCAGCACCAGCCTTGGCAAATCTAACAGAGAAACCTCCTATAACCACATGGACATACTGTACCTTTTAATTTCTCAATTTCTCCATTCCCTCAATCGTGCATCATCCTGTACTAGGCCCATTTCCGCTTTTGAAAATCTATGTCTGACACAGGGTCCTCAACGTCAGCTCATTTCCACAATATATCCCCTGCTGTATGACGCCGCTGTTTTACTACCCAACAAACATAGCACTGTTTGGGAAAAAGATCTTTCAATCACATTATCGCACAAAGAATGGGAAAACATATACCTCAATATCCACAAGGGCTCGGTGAATGTTTCCACCCAGGAAAATGGATACAAATTAAAGACAAGATGGTACCGTACGCCAGCAATATTGCACAAATTTCGACCTGACCTACCGAACACTTGTTGGCGTTGTCTTTCTGAGGTAGGTTCACTCCTACACATTTAGTGGTCCTGTCCAAAGATTCTACCCTATTGGCAATCAGTTAAAGAAATTATTTATACAGATCTGGATCTGGAATTCTCTCCGGCACAATTTCTTCTTCATCACTCAACCCTACCACATAAGAATTATCACAAATCGCTTGCCATGCACATGATAAAAGCAGCCAAACTTATGCCTACTAAGACATTGGAATTCCCCCTGTCCGCCTAGCATTCCAGAATGGCTTCACTGCCTTAATAAAGTTGCAGAAATGGAAGAACTAATCCATATCTCAAGAGACTCTCAGCAAACCTTTTTCCAGAGGTGGGCCAGTTGGATCCACTTTAAAATGACTGAAAATTACAAGAGTATTAATTAATAACTCACTGACAAGGTATGGGCCTCCATAATCTCTGTTATCAGCACACCAACAATTCTGGATAGCAAACTCTTACTACCTCTGGTGTGAATTTTAACCTGAAGTACATATACCCGTGCAAATATTTGGCATTTGTAATATACAAATAATTCCCTTTTTTCCCCTCCCCCCCATCCCACCTCTAACCCACCTCTAACCCACCTCTATCCCCTCTCATTTCCTTATTTCTTGCTGTTCCCTTTCTACTATAAGAACCCTTCTCTAGCGCCTTCCCACACCCTTCAAACTAAGCATATACTTGCACATAAGCCTATTACGGATACACCAACTCCTGAAGAGCCCAGTACTAGCTAGTCTCAGAGACGATCGATATCTGATCCTACATATCTTAGACTTGGTTATTGACCCTAACAGAATTAGATCTCCAATTTTTCCTTAATTTATTGACCACAGTAAGCCTAATTATCTCACGTTATACACGCTGTGTGTATTCCCCGAATAAGTTTGCATAGCTAATCTCTAGCTATCAGTCTGAGTAATCCCCAACTTTTTGCACATGGTTTTGTGAAATCCTTTGCTTGTTACTAATTGTTCCTAATTCCGTTCTTAAGGCTGGCCTTAAGAACGGAATTTCAATTGTTCAATTTTTGTTGTACAATTTTCTGTTAGATTTACCACAAACCACATAATATGAGATCAAAGCTAAACAACACTTTCACTTGTATCCAATTAGGCAGGCCTTTGTACTACATAGGTGAAGGTAAATTTCAAGAAAATTGTACAGAAAATTGTAATAAAATTGTATCATGTATGGCCAGCATAAAGCCCCGTACACACGTACCGATCGTCGGCCGACAGAACGTCCTACAAATGTTCGCGGCTGGTGTGTTTGTTGTTTGTCTGTTGAAAAGTGCTCAAAACTTGCCCAGGACATTTGTCTTCCGACAGAAAATGACGTCACTACGTTCCACGCACGTTCGCCGCTACAAAAGAGGAAGTGAGTGTTTGGCCGTGACCCTTCTGGGCATCTCGCACTGATTTCGGTAGCATTTGTTTGGTTGACGACATTTCGCTATTTTCCGAGACATCGTTCGAGAATTTATTATGGCGACCGTGAATTCGTCCGTTGCTGTCGTTAGTGTTGGAGTTTTGGCTCTGAGACGACGTACGAGCAATAGAAAGAAGAAGCGGACCTCCTGGACGAAAAATTGGTTGCTTAACCGTGATCAATTTTCTCATATGTCCTTGCTGAGGGAGCTCCAGGAAAATAATCCTGATGACTTCAGGAATTATTTGAGGATGACGGATCCCATCTTTTACCGTCTTCTTGCCCTGGTGTCCCCCTATATTCTGAAGCAGGATACTTGTATGCGGCTTGCAATTACTCCTGAGCAAAGGTTAATTGCGACGTTGAGGTATCTTGCAACAGGGAGAAGCCTGCAGGATCTGAAGTTCACCACAGGCATCTCCCCCCAAGCTCTTGGTATCATCATCCCTGAGACCTGCTCTGCCATCATCAAGGTCTTGCAGAAGGACTATATCAAGGTATGTTTGATTTTTTACATTACATTACATGTATTACTAGTTTCACCCGAATTATGATGTTTTTGGATGTACAGCAATTGACACAGGCCATTATTTGTAAACTACCCTCTGTCCGCATGCACATAGTAGTAAAGATGTAGATTATCTTTAACCATTTGTAAAATTACCCACTAACCACCCCACCATTCTCTCCTATGTGTCCCTAAACGCATTGCCTGTTAACAGTATGTCGAATTTTTCAAATTTTATTGCTTTCCCTCAAACAATTATTCCTTGGCCAATGTTTTAGTACCTAGTTAATGATTTATCTAAAATACATCAGTCCATCCATTCCCACCTATGATTCTGTATGTTTATGTAATGATGTTAAAACCTTCACTGACCACAAGCCCTTATTGATGTATAAATGCCCAGTTTTACTTACCCATCCCCCACCCACATGCTAAATCTCAAAGTCAGCATATACCAAAGCTCAAGTTCAGAGGTCTTCAAACTATGGCCCTCCAGTTGTTCACGAACTTCAATTTCCATCATGCCTAGTCATGTCTGTGAATGTCAGAGAATTACAAGGCCTCATGGGATGTGTAGTTCTGCAACAGCTGGAGGGCCGTAGTTTGTAAATCTCAGCTCTAGCTGGTGAGTATAATGGGCCATACACACTAGAAGATTGTCAGAACAATTTATCCTTCCGATTTACCAAAACCAAATAATATGAGGTCCAACAAACACTTTCAAATCCTATGCAATCTGGTAGGCCCTTGCACTACATAGAAAAGGTAAATCTGCACGAAAAAGTCTTCAGAGAATCTTCTAGTGTGTATGGCCCTTTACAATATAAGAACAATAGGAGGCTGAAAATAAATGTATGTAGATGTTACATCCCCATATCCAAACCTTTGCCTTCCTGTTGTTTATTTTTTTAGCAAGTTGCATAAGCATTTAACAGACAACTGTGTGTGTAATTAATAATGTGATGTGCTCAAGCACTAATTTTTTTTGTTTTATTTTTTCCCCACAGTTTCCTTCAAACGCAAAGCAATGGCTGGAGATTTCTGATCAATTTCTGGAGAAGTGGAATTTTCCCAATTGTGGGGGTGCTATTGATGGGAAGCACGTCCGCATTGTCCCCCCTCCGAATTCCGGCACATTTTATTATAATTATAAAGGTTTTTTTTAGTATAGTCATGCTAGCCATAGTTAATGCAAACTATGAGTTTATTTTTTTGGATATTGGCAAAAATGGCCGCAATTCGGATGGGGGAGTTATTGATCAGACGGAGTTCGCTCGTCGTCTAAAGAACGGCACTCTGAACCTGCCATCCAGGGAGCAAACTGTTGAGGGTATGAGCTTTGTGTTTATCGCAGATGAGGCTTTTGTGCTTGGGGAGCATCTCATGAAGCCCTACCCTCAGAGGAACCTCACCCCAGACCAAAGGATTTACAACTACCGGTTGTCCAGAGCTCGCAGAGTTGTGGAGAATGCCTTCGGGATAATGGCCAACTGGTTCCGGATATTCCTGACGTCCATAAACCTGGCACTGTACAAAGTGGATAATGTGGTCTTGTGTTGCTGCATTTTGCACAACTTCCTACGCAGGAATGCACAAAATTATGTATTGCAGCAACTGGATACTGACCCTGCTATGCCAGGTACAAGTGGAGAGGCCCAACCTTCTAACCAAGTGGAGTCCATGACGTCAATGGAAGTTGGACGGTCAGCATTGGCATCACACAGGGCCCGTCAGATCCGCCAGGAATATCTGGACTATTTCGTGGGGAGAGGAGCTGTGTCCTGGCAGCAATCACTGTCACACACCCATTAATCTTGTTAAAGATTGGACACACAAGATAAATGTCAGAGATATATTATTTTTCAACACATTAAATGATTCAGTATTGTGGATTCTAATCATTTGGGCACATATGCCAAACACAATTATTTGGGTTAATCATGTGTTATATATGTGTGACTTTGGAAGGGTTAATACATTCATCAGTGTGTTTCTTTACTGTAGTCTCTCACCAGCTGATCCAAAGTGATGATGGCCATGTGTTATTTTTGAGCCAGTGGTGTAAATACAAGGGCCTTCTGCACCCCACAAAATTTACACAAACCCTGTCACATTGAGAACTAGGTCACACCCATGGTTCATCTAATGTCACCTTACATTGGTGGTTCTTGTCCAGAAGTTGCCCATAGTATATATTTAATATAATACATTAGGGTATTAACAACGTACCTACACCTGTTATGTTGTGTTCATTTATGACATCCTTCTCACTGCCCACCAATGTTAGGATATGTCAGTGTTATGTGAAACTTGATCATTGTTCATCTCAAAGTGTTATATATATAAGTAATGGAAAGTGAACTAGAGCAACGAACAAGCAATACACTATAGATTACACTGATCTCCCTACACTGCCAATATCAATGCCATATTGAATCCTAGGACTGCTAGTACCTTGAGTGTTGAGTCACACTTATGCAATGTGGGAAGTCTGCGACTTTGCATCCTTCCTGCATCGCATAAGGGTGACCCACCACTTACTTTTTCCACAGGATTGTATTACACAAGTCTGAAGAACTGTGCCATCCAATCCTGATACATCAGAAATAAAGGGTCATGTGCGACTTGTGTGCGTGTTCAGTGTAAATGTAGCCATACAAAGTGTATGTCTCAATTCGCACTACACTCGCACAAAAGTCGCACATGATGCATTTATTCAGCTGCATCAGGATAGGATTGCACAGTCGTTCACACTTGTATGATCCAATCCTGTATGAAATGTCAGATCGCACTGTGATATGCGTATAAACGGTTGGGATCTTTAACATTTCATTGACACCTCCAGCAACTCGCATATGGCAGTGTCCAAAATGCTTTCATTAACATGTAAATGTGGGAATAGGACAGCCATCATACATGTAATGCTTCTTTACACAGCTTTAGATCTCGACCCCCCCAACGAAAGTCAAATTTAGAATGGAACACACATTGTTGAATGTACAAAATTTTTTTTTCAAAACATTCACAGGGTTAGGGTTAGGGTTAGGGTTAGGGTGTTTTCAAGTTTTTTTCCCAAACGTGGGTACACTCTTAACAACTGAGTGCCATCAAGATATCATAAAATATTAAAAAACTTTTGTAAGAAAAGGAACCAATAAAAACATAAAAAATGTCTTTAAAACTTTTTAAAATTTGGCAATCATGTCGACAAAATCTCGCATTTTTGATTGCAATGCCGTTGCTGTTTCCTTGATTTGCTCGAGGTCTGAGCAACATTGGAGTGCCTCACGGGTTAGTTTTGCTAAAGTGCAAGTAGGTAAATCATGATCTGTAAAAAAATATACAACTGAGTCAATGTGAATCACCTACATGAGGTCATAATCGAGAAACATTTGGTGTCCAGGTTATTTTTAATTACTCTCGAGTTAATACCTACCCTGTTCTTATGCTCTTTTGCCCTAGGCTCTTCTTCTTCCTCCTGTCCTCCTCTGATCCTGTTGCTGATGATTCTGCCGGTCTCCTGAGCTTACTATATATTCATTAGGGGAGTGAACGCATGATGACGTCATTGTGAGGGCATGGTCGTAATGTATATATATTAAGCTGCAGAGACCAGAGACGGGCAGAATGCACGGCAACAGCATCAGATGAGGACAGGAGGAAGAAGCAGAACCTAGGGCAAAAGAGCAGACAACATAAGAGCAGAAGATTGCACAGCAGAAGAGTGGAGAGGAGAAGATCCAAAGAGCAGAGTGGAGAAGACCGGATGAAGATATTTAAGAACATTTCATAAACGTCTCCTGTCGTTATTCACATACACTTCCATTTATGTGGTTAATGTGTAGGGGTACTATGTACCCCATACCCATTCACACAGTGATTGGTGTCCGGGATCTGGGGGCCACCCTTTGTTGAAGGTTGCTTCCAAAGTCCTAGGAACCCCCTGGCCGCATGACCCCCCAAAACCACCAGACAGGGTTGTGGGGATGAGGCTCTTGTCCTCCTCTACATGGGAGTAAGGTGCTTTTGGGTGTGCGGTGCAGAGGCCCCCTGGCCCAAAGCAACAAAACCCCCCCATGTTGAGGGCATGTGTCCTGCTGTGGTCCAGGGGGTGTTTGTTCCGCTTGCTCGTTCTCTTTCCTGGCCTGACAAGCTGCATGCTTGTATAAGGGTCTGGTAGGGGTTTTGGGGGTAACCCACGCTGTTTTTTTGTTGTGGGCATACCCTCAAACTCAATACCACACACAAAAGGCCTGGTTGTGAACTTGGGGGGGACACCCACGGTGGGTTCTTCAATTTTTTGGTGTAGTTCCCCCTCAAAAATCTTCACAACGCAAGTGGCCCCGCAAGTCAGAGCATCCTGATCCGACTTACGGTGCGACTTCCATTCAAATAAAGAGGCTCCCATAGGGAACTAGTGTTGTAAATTGGAGGCTAAAAATAACACTGATAAAAATCATTCTGAAAAAACCTACGTGGGCACACAATTGGCTCTTGGACACTTGGTCCGGGATCCTCAAGATTTTGGGAAGTGGCTTCCACGCTGCTTGCCAAGTTGCCAGGAGATCTGGGTTCTGAGCTGGCTGGGGATGCCACATCCTGGCATGATGCAACATCTGCAATGTAAATTTGTAAGGGAATACAAGAATATAAGGTTAAACAATCATTGCAAATACACATATTTCTATGATCCCACTACACAAAAATCTGTGACTACCAACCTTCTTGTTGTTCTGGTGTCTGGTCACTTGTTGGCTCCACCAGAATAACCTCAGGCATAATGTCTTCATCTACATAATACAAAACATTGGCCATATCATAAAAGTCACAAGAGGTACATTTGTTAGGACATGGTGCCCTGCTTGATAGCTCTTTCAGTAACAAATATGAAGACATGTACATGGTTATCTACGAAAAATATGGTACATTAATGTTTGACAGTGCATAGGAACCAATTACCTTTAGTCGAATCTGTGCCACCATCTGGGCCCATGTCCTCCTCTTCTTCCACAACTGCCGATGGAGCTGCCAAACCTCTCCTCCTCCTTTCCCATTGTTTGGCACGGAGTTTACGTTTTTCTCCTATTTAAAGGTTTGAATAATAATCTGTGATTAATAGGAATGTTTACTGAGAAGATTCGTGCAGGAAAGAACGTTCGTTGCAACACAATACATATATTTTTAACTATGGCTTCCTGACTTTTAATGTCATATACTAAAACATCAACAATAGATCGATCTAATCACGACATGACAACTAAAATGAGTAATCTAACTTTTTACATAGACATTATAATCTAGACATGTTAATACAACATACACCAAATTATAAAAAACATATTGCATGATTAAAAAAAAAAAAAATAAATAAAACTTACTTTTTTTCAAAATCCGATGGATTTGGGAAAGCTGATCCTGCTCACGGTGTTTCAGGTCAGACCACCGTTTACGAATCTGATCTTTCGATCGCTCCACACCGAATTTTTTTACCAAACAGGCCACCACCTTATCCATGATGCCATCTTTCCTGGCATTGGGCCGATCGTAATTTGCCAACTTGCCATCATAGTCCATTTTTTCTAAAATGGAGACCATCTCCACCATTTCTGGCTTTGACATGGGTGTAGCCCTTGATTTTCTGGTGGCCCAATCACTTCGGCCCACACTAATTGAGCTCCCAGATTGTTGAGACATTATTCTTGATTACAAGATTTTTCCACTGCTTCAGGTGTGAGTGTCGCATGTAGGCCTGATCTTCGGCACGTACACACCCCTGCACAAGCCCGCCACTGGAGGAGGAGTTGACGCCTGCGCTGTATTTAAAGGACGCAAGTTCGTTCGGCCGACGATTCGCTAGCGGACATATCGAGGGTTGGAGCACGATCGAGCGGCGAATCACGACTTTTCCCCACAAACAAAGGTACGACTCTTTTAATAGAAAGTGTGTGTTTTGGGCCCTATACAGCTTTTATTAGGAATATCTTTATTATGTGCCAAAATACATGCTATTTTAATATGTTTTGTGTTGTGTTGTGTCTTGCAGGCATATACTGTCCTGCAATATGGTGGACAATTACACCACCCACAACTTTCTCATCAGTTTCATTGATGAGTACAGGCAACTGCCGTGTTTGTGGCAAGTGAAGTCGGCAGAATATAAAAATAAGAAACTAAAAAAACAGGCCATGGAACATTTGGTGGCCTTCTACAAGCCCGTCTGTCCTGGGGCAAATTTTGATTATATACGCAAAAAAATAAACAGCATTCGCACTGCCTACAGGCGGGAGGTAAAGAAAATAGAAGATTCCACCCAGTCTGGAGCAGGTGCACGGAATGTACATGTACCACGGCTGTGGTACTATGATAACCTGCGGTTCCTGGCAGACACCTTGGAATCCAGGCCGTCAATTTCTACGCTGCCTTCGACTTCGGCAGAGGGCTCAGTGTCTGTAGATCCAAGCCAGGATGAGGATTTCCTGGAGGAGAGTTTTACTCAGGTATGGCATTTCACAATATATTGTCTGCTAAAATGTAATCATGTAACAAAATTATAAGCTAAACCATAATTGACCCTTTATGTAAACGGGCATAGCAAGGGGTTGGCATGACAGGCAACCGCCAGGGGCGCAGGCCAAGGGGGGTGGGTCACAAAAACATTGGCATTGTTTTAGTGTTTATTTTAACAATCCACTCAGCCTGCACACCCCAGAACCCCCAGTTTGCAGGCGGATTCATGCAGGTGTAAAACATTGAGAGCTGCTTCATGCAGGTGTAAAACATTGAGAGCAGCTGAGCCAAAAGACCAGGAGACTGAGACTGCCTCTCACTGCATCCCCAGCACACCTCTGGTCTTACAAACACTGCTGCATCCCCAGCACACCTCTGGTCCTAACAAACACTGCTGTAGCCTCAGCATTCCTCTGGCTCAACCTTTTTTAATACAAAACTAACAGCTCCTGCAAATGATCCATCCATCCTTGCTTCCATGTCTCTGGTCTCTCACTCTGGGTCAGCAAGGCAGGTGGCTTCCTTATTCCTGTTTCCCTGCACTGCTTCACCCTCAATGCCCTACATCAAGCACTCTGCAAGTTCAGGCCCCTCTCTCTCTGCAACCCCCTCCTCTCTCTCTCACACCCCCTCTTTCTCTCCCTCTCTCTAGCTCTCAACCCTCTCTTTCTTTTTCACACCTGAGACAATGATTGCCCACTAGAGAGCTCTACACTGGGCAAACAAGGGGCAAATTAGAAACTTTTAATGCCCTTTAATTTTTTTTTGGGGGGGTGGGTTACAGTTTTACATTGATCTGGGGGGGGGGGGGGGGTTGTTGCCAAATACAGCTCCTCAACAAGGGCACTGGAGACCCTAGATACGCCACTGTATGTAAAGTCTGCTATTTGTTCACAATAATATAACAAACATGACTTTTTATATACACTATAACATTCTAATCAATTGTTCATTTCATCAACAGGGAAGTGTCACTGAGGAGGAGCCAGGTTGCAGCCAGGAGCCTGGGGAGCCTGCGGAGCCTGAGGAGCCTGTGGAACTATTTCCACCACCACCTCCTCCTGCCAAACGGAGGCAAAAGAGGAAGCACGTGGATGATATCACAGACGAATTTATCCAGGAGGCCACCATAGCCCTACGTTCGAAAACCGGAGGCCAATGAGTCCTTCGGCAACATGACGGCAAAAATTTTGGATAAGGTGGACCTCAGGCAGTGTCAGTATGCCAGAAAAATGATCCTCGATGTGCTGCAAAAGGCTGAAAACGGGATCCTTAATGAGCACAGCCATGCATGCCAGGAGCACCCGTGCCCTCCACCTCCACCTCCACAACACCCACCACCTCGCCAAATGCCACATGGCCAGTGGCAATATGGCCAGCAGGATCCAAACCTGCCCTCATGGCAACCTGATTTCAGTTACCAGCAACTTTAATTTTTGTAACCCCCTATTATTTATTTTACCCCTGTTTGCCAGTTTCTAGTTTAATTTTGTCCAAATGGACCTTTTTTATGTTTAGTTATACGGAAAGTATTGATGTTTTCTTTGTTTTTTTTTGCTACATAAATAATAAAGAAATATGAAAATAAAAAATGGCCTATCTGAATTTGTTAACATGTTTAATATTGTGCATAACCTGAAAAATATGTTTTAGACATTAATTCATACAAGAATAAAGGGTCATATCAATAGTTAGATCTTTGCTGTTTACAAAATAATAATGGTGAAGAGTTCAAATTATTTAATTATAAAATTTGATAGAACAGATAGAATAGACAAACATTATCTTCATCATAACAGAACACATGCCTTTTGATTAGAAAAGTATGGCATTATGAGCAGCATCTTCCTTCTTTTCACATTTATCAAGATGAGCATGTGCTCCGCATTTCACCTATTTCTTGGACTGCCGCAAGCCGAAAGTTCTTTCTGAATAAAATGATGAGTTTACTAGAGAAAATTCTTCCGGGAACTCATTTGGTTTGATCATGCGTGTTTGTTGGGATTTGTAGCTGTGTGTCGGCCGAATTGTGTACTGACAGGCGAACAATCGTCCGTTCTGGTGTCCGCAGACAAAAATTTTCATGTTTGCAAGAAAGACTTTTGTCCGCGGATTGTGCGCAGACAGCTGTCGGAGGCACCATACTAACACGCGTACAATCGGCAGATCTTTCGTCCGCCGACGTTTGTATGCCGACGATCGGTACGTGTGTACGGGCCTTTAGTCTCTGAGTTCCATTGAATTGATTTTGTTTTTGCTACCACTTTGTATTACAGAATGATTTCCCTGCTCCATTATTATGTACTTGTCAATTATCTTATTACTGTTTTACTCTGTATTTCTATTGCTTAAAAACAATAAAAATTCTTTGAAACGAAATTGGTGAATTTAGTGGAAAAAACTACCATAAACTTTTTTGTAGTATTCCCATGGTTTGCTACATTTCTAAGTCATATCTGTAAAAAGAAAAAAAAAAAAAGAAAAAAGGGCACAATCTGCATATTATAGGAATCACATGTCTAAGAAGCGCATAATAACACAGTGTACTTAACTTCTGTTACAAACTTATTTCAATAAATTGAAATTATTTAGGAGTGAACAAAAATAAAACTTAATATATATTTTCCTATATTCATCTACCCTATGTGTTGAAAAAATTATAAAGGTTTATTGGATAAATCCTTACTGGTTTATTTACTAAATAAGTAGAGCATGTTCACTTTACAAAGTGATTTTTTAATTTTTCTTATTGAATGTGGCCTAGCTGAGTGAAAATTCACATTGAAAAGTAGACATGCTCTACTACTTTAGTAGATCGACTCATGTTGTATCTAAAATGTCATTTATCGTGCCCCCCTTACTGGCATGGACCAAAAGTAACAGATTTTGCTATTTAGCTATACAGTATGATAGTGGCTTGTGGAAAATATACTAGCATTAAATGTTGTGTTAGTATATTTAAATTTCACATTTTTAAATACAGTTGCTTTGTAGTGAGGAATGCCATTAGCACTTAAGTGCTAAGTAGCCTTAAGCATATTTTATACTATCATCCTTGAAAAACCAGAGCTGCTACAAAAAAGTGGAGTTCGCTGAAGGCTGGATAGCATGGCCAACATCACTAAAAATAGACAAACGTGCCCTGCCTAAGGACAGACCATGTCCACCTTTGCCTGTGGACACAAACACTCCTGACCCCCTCATAGTGGCATGGGAACGTCTGCCTCTCCTTGTTGGCCTCCAAGACATGATGGGGGGGCTTATTACACACATTTATTAGGTAATAAGAAATGGGTGATTGGATGCACTTTATTTAATGAAAATGTGGTGTTTGGTGCACTATAAACTGTGTACAACTGAAGACTGCTGCTGACACAAATTGAAAAACAATATATATATATATATATATATATATATATATATATATATATATATAAATAAAAATTTGGGAACACCAGCATTGCAACAAGACAAACTGCAGCTGACAATTAAAAAAAAGGGGGCAGGGGAACAACAACAATAATAATAATAAAAAAAATAGAAAAAAATGATTAAATGTGGTGCTTGGTGCACTATAAACTGTGTACAATTGGGGACTGCCACTGACGCAAATTGAAAAACTAAAAAAGAATATATATATACCATATTTATCGGCGTATAACACGCACCTCAATATTAGGGGAGAAATTTCAGGAAAAAGGCTTAAATTTAAAATAAACAGCTTTGAACTCAGAACATTTTTTTTTAAATCAAATGACATCTCACCAGTGCCCATGAATGCAGCCTCATCAGCAGTGTCCAGCAATGCAGCCTCATCAGCAGTGTCCAGCAATGCAGCCTCATCAGCAGTGTCCAGCAATGCAGCCTCATCAGCAGTGTCCAGCAATGCATACTCATCAGCAGTGTCCAGCAATGCAGTCTCCAGCAATGCAGCCTCATCAGAAGTCTCCAGCAATGCAGCTTCGCCAGCGCAGTCTCCAGCAATGCAGCCTCGCCAACGCAGTCTCCAGCAGTGCAGCCTCGCAAGCGCCATTCGCACTATCCAAATCAGTTTTTAAAAAGGCCAGGAAGCAGCACCAAGAGCAGAAGGGGGCGGGCCAGGCAGAGGAGAAGGGAGAACGAGCGCTCGTTGTCAACGGAAGTCCCGCCTATGATAGACGTCACACGTCTCGGCAGAGGAGGCGGGACTTCCTATGACAGCTCGTCCTTCCTTCTCCTGGGCCCGGCCTGCCCCCTTCTGCTCTTGGCGCTGCTTCCTAACCTTTTTTTTTTAATATCGGCATATAACACGCACTATTGCTTTTTCCTCCATTTTTAGGAGGAAAAAGTGTGTGTTATACGCCAATAAATACGGTATGTAGACATAATTTAAAAAGGGGGGACACCAGTGTCGCAGTAAGACAAACTGCGTCTGACAACTGAAAAAAAGGGGGCAGGGGAACAAAAAGAAATAAACAAAGAAGTGTGTATACAGCACCAAATCTAATGCTATTAACCACCTCAATACTGGGCACTTAAACCCCCTTTCTTCCCAGACCAATTTTCAGCTTTTAGCGCTGTTGCATTTTGAATGACAATTGCGCGGTCATGCAACACTGTACCTAAACCAAATTTATGTCATTTTTCCCCACAAATAGAGCTTTCTTTTGGTGGTATTTTATCACCGCAAGGTTTTTTTCTTTTTTGGTGCACAAATAAAAAAATACCGAAAAGTTTGAAAAAAAAAAAGGTTTTTTTGTTTATGTTATAAAATTTTGTAAATAGATACGTTTTTTTCCTGCACTGATGAGGCTGCACTGACAGGCACTGATGAGGAGGCACTGATGGGGTGCCACTGATATGCAGCACTGATGGGCACTGATAGGTAGCACTGATATGCAGCACTGATGGGCACTGATATGTGGCACTGATAGGTAGCACTTATATTCAGCATTGGTGGGCACTGATAGGCAGCGCTTATGGGCACTGATAGGCAGCACTGATGGGCACTGATGGGCGGCACTGATGGGCACTGATCGGCAGCACTGATCAGCGGCACTGATAGGCGGCACTGATGGGCGGCACTGATGGGCACTGATAGGCAGCACTGTTGGGCAATATTGGGCGCTGGTGGGTGGCACTGATAGATGGCATTGGTGGGCAGCACTGATAGGGAGGGCACCACTGGCAGGCTCTCTGAGGCCTGATTACCATCCCTGGTGGTCATGGGTGGGCATCCCTGGTGGTCATGGGTGGGCATCCCTTGTGCCTCTAGTGGCACCTGTGGCTCTAGTGGCTTCTGATTACCAGCACAGACCCCCCTGTGATCAGTGAGTAATTAGTAAAACTCACTGATCCCCTGGCTGCAGCACAGATCGTCTTCTTCTCCTCACTGACAGGATCTGTGTGAGGAGAAGAAGAGATCAAACCCATTACAACGGCTGTATTTACATTACATGACGGCTGTGATTGGACACAGCCGTCATGTGATCAGGAGGGCCAATCACAGGGCCCTTCTGCCAAAACTTGTTGCTCTGTGTCCGAGGGACACAGGCACATCGAGATCGCGCTGCTGCGCGTGCCCGCGGCGGCGTGATCTCGCTACTTCTGCAGGACGTTCAGGAACGTCTGATCAGAAGGAGGAGACTCCCACCCGGCCGTATATGTACAGTGGCCGGGTGGGAGGTGGTTAAACACTGCACTACACTCACACTACATTATACTCACACTACACTAACACTACAATGACACTACACTAACCCTACACTAACACGCTACATTGTCCCTACATTGTCCCTACACTATACTCACATTACACTGACACTTTACACTGACTCTACACTTACACTACACAGACACTATACTACACTCACACTACACTGTCACTACACTGACACTACACTCACACTACACTAACAACACACTGACACTCTACACTAACACTAACTAGATTGCTGAGCCCTGCTCTATCTCCAACTTCACACTGCAAAAGGTTCTGTGGGAAGGAACCTTTTATAGTGTGGGGTGGGATTATGGGCACTGAGCCACGACTAGGCAAAATCATCATGAATTTGTCCAAACTTGGCTCTGACTGCTCTGTGCCCTGATTGGGCAAAGCCACCGAATGGGCACTGTTCGGTGCCGAAGCAATGCTTGGCCTAAACAGCTTGCCCATCTCTATTCAAAAATTCACCATGCCTTTTTCTAAACACTTTGGAAAGTTTAATTCCTCAAAAGAGGCTATTTTAAGGGTGTTTATACTGTGCTGGCATTTTAGGGCCTCCAGCAATGAGATAGGCATAGGCAATCTGTACATCAGGGATGATAATTTTCCAACATACAGTATATACCATAGCATCTAGATTCTATAGCTTTTTTTTTTTTTTTATACAGTCTAAATAATATACACTCATTTATTTTTTTTTTTTAGTTTTTGATATTTTTCACCAAAGAAATGTAGCGGAATACATATCGGCCTAAATTCAATTTTATGGACCTAAATAATTTGATGCTAGTCATTGGAATTGGTGAATGTAGTCATTTTTTTACACTCTAAAGTATAAAAAACTACCATAAACTTTTATGTAGTATTCCCATAGTTTGCTAGGTTTCTAAGTCATATCTGTAAAAACAAACCGAAAAAAAAAAAAAAAAAACTAGGGCATAATCTGCATATTATAAGAATCACATGTCTAGAGAAGAGGCGCATAATATTACAGTGTACCTTCACTTCTGTTACAAACCTATTTCAATAAATTAAACTTATTTTAGGAGTGAAAAAAAAAAAAACAGCATTTATGTTTTCCTATATTCATCTGCTTTATTTGCTGAAAATAATTATAAAGGTATAATGGATAAATCCTTACTGGTTTATTTACTAAATAAGTAGAGCATGTTCACTTTACAGAGTGATTTTTTAACTTTGCTTACTGAATGTGGCTTAGCTGAGTGAAAATTCACATTGAAAATTAGACATGCTCTACTACTTTAGTAGATCGACCCATGTTGTATCTAAAATGTCATTTATCATGCCCCCCTTACTGGCATGGACCAAAAGTAACAGATTTTGTTATTTAGCTATACGGTATGATAGTGGCTTGTGGAAAATATACTAGCATTAAATGTTGGGTTAGTATATTTAAATTTCACATTTTTAACTACAGTTGCTTTGTAGTGAGGAATGCCATTAGCATGTAGCCTTAAGCATATTTTATACTATCATCCTTGAAAAACCAGAGCTGCTACAAAAAGGTGGAGTTTGCTGAAGGCTGGATAGCATGGCCAACATCAGTAAAAAGAGACAAACGTGCCCTGCCTGAGGACAGACCATGTCCACCTTTGCCTGTGGACGCAAATGCTGCTGGCCCCCTCATAGTGGCATGGGAACGTCTGCCTCTTCTTATTAGCCTCCCAGACATGATGGGGGGTTTATTACACACATTTATTAGGTAATAGGAACTGATTCGATGCACTTTATTTAATGAAAATGTGGTGTTTGGTGCACTATAAACTGTGTATAACTGAGGACTGCTGCTGACACAAATTGAAAAACAAAATATATATAAATATTAATAAAAATTGGGAACACCAGCATCGCAACAAGACAAACTGCAGCTGACAATTTAAAAAAAGGGGGCAGGGGAGCACCAACAATAATATTAATAATAATAATAATAATAAAAAAGATTAAATGTGGTGCTTGGTGCACTATAAACTGTGTACAATTGGGGACTGCCACTGACACAAATTGAAAAACTAAAAAAAAAAAAAAGAATATGTAGATAATAAAAAATGGGGAACACCAGCGTCGAAGTAAGACAAACTGCGTCTGACAGTTGAAAAAAAGGGGGCATAAATAAATAAATAAAGAAGTGTGTATACAGCACTAAATGTAATGCTGTTAAACACTGCACTACACTCACACTACACTCACACTACACTAACACTACAATGACGCTACACTACACTGACACTACAATAACCCTACAATAACACGCTACACTGTCCCTACACTATACTCACACTACACTGACACTTTACACTGACTCTACACTCACACTACACAGACACTATACTACACTCACACTACACTGTCACTACACTGACACTACAATCACACTACACTAACACTACTCTAACAACACACTGACACTCTACACTAACACTAACTAGATTGCTGAGCTCTGCTCTATTTCCAACTTCACACTGCAAAAGTTTCTGTGGGAAGGAACCTTTTATAGTGTGGGGTGGGATTATGCGCACTGAGCCATGATTGGGCAAAATCATCATGACTTTGTCCAATCAGGGCTCTGACAGTGCTCTGTGCCCTGATTGGGAAACACCACCGAATGGGCGCTTTTCGTTGCCGAAGCAATGCTCGGCCCAAACAGCTTGCCCATCTCTATTCATAAATTCACCATGGCCTTTTTCTAAACACTTTGGAAAGTCTAATTCCTCAAAAGAGGCTATTTTAAGGGTGTTTATACTGTCCTGGCATTTTAGGACAGCAATGAGACAGGCAATCAGTACATCAGGGATGACACATTTCCAACCTACAGTATATACCATAGCATCTAGATTCTATAGACAGCATTTACATTTTCCTATTGTCATCTACTTTATTTGTTGAAAAAATTATAAAGGTATAATATATATATCCTTACTGGTTTATTTACTAAATAAGTAGAGCATGTTCACTTTACAAAGTGATTTTTTAACTTTGCTTACTGAATGTGGCCTAGCTGAGTAGAAATTCACAATGCAAAGTAGACATGCTCCACTACTTTAGTAGATCGACCCATGTTGAATCTAAAATGTAATTTATCATGCCCCCCTTACTGGTATAGACCAAAAGTAACAGATTTTGCTTTTTAGCTATACAGTATGATAGTGGCCTGTGGAAAATATACTAGCATTAAATGTGTTAGTATATTTAAATTTCACATTTCTAACTACAGTTGCTTTGTACAGAGGAATGCCATGAGCACTTAGCCTTAAGCATATTTCATACAAACATCTTTGAAAAACCAGAGCTGCTACAAAAAGGTGGAGTTTGCTGAAGGAGGTGATTAGAGAGGGTGTACACTGGCTAGAATATCTCAAGGCTCATTAGGCAGACAAGTTCCCTCTATGTGACTTATCCTGGAGAACAGCACCCAGCAATGACAACACAGGGAGTTCTTAATGAAGGCAAGGAAAATGAAATGGTATTGCACATTTTCTTTGTTTATTTTACTTACAAACATGATGCTATTTTAATGCATTTAAATGAACTACTGATTTATGACTGAAACCTATTAGGTAAAAGTGGGAATAGTTACAACATATAAAGTTCTATAGACAGATTAAAATGTAATATTAAGTCTGAAAAAATGTCAGTGTTACTGAATGAAGTGGATTATCATGTTTCGCGAGTGTTAAAAATAATTAACAAGTGTTCTGAGCCTGTAGCATTACAAATTCCAAAGTAGCAATCTGATTTTTATAATAACCTGTCATACTTCAATATCTTCACTTCCCCTCACTATCTTTATCAGTAAAAGTAACCACCGGGTTACAGGTAGGATCATGCATGTATTACCCAACTGCTTTTTGTTTTGTTTTTTAAAGATGCATAAACCTACATGCCCATTTTGTGCAACATGTATGCTTTTACACTATGAAGGTACCTCTGGGAAACAGAGATTGGTTGGGTAAAAAAACCTGTCAAGTATGCCCTTAGGTCTTTCTTGTCAGTATAATTTCAAACATTTTAGCTTAAGTAAATGTATTTTGTGCTGTTTGCACTCAAAATATTTGAACAGTGCTTAATATGACAGTTGCTGTTTTAATCATCTCATTGACTAAACAACTTGACCAAAAAACTTTTCTAGATAGCAGCCAAAATCCTGAGTAGAAATGACTGTCCCCTGCCAGTATGTAGTAGAGAAGGAATCTTAACGAGGAGCGCTGAAGTGTTAGACCTCTGCAGAGAGACTACTGAAATCTGAAAAATAAAAATGGCATGAAAAAAAAATGGAATTAAAAGAGCCCCCCCCCCCCGGAATGACCCCTTTTTGGAAAGTAGACACCCCAAAGAATTTGCTTGTATATTGGGGTGTAATTCCACATATACCCATAGCATGTGTGAGCAATATATCATTTAATTGACCACTTTGTGTGAAAAAATGTTTTTTTTTGTCATTTTCCAGAAATGTGTGGCAAAACATAAAATATTCCATGGACAGCAAATAGCTTGGGGTGTCTACTTTCCAAAAAAGGGTCATTTGGGGTTTGTTTGAACGGTCCTAGCATTTTATGCCCAACCTTAAAAGCTTATGCCACACATCACCCACTCTTCTAACCACTTGAAGACCAAGCCTTTTCTTACACTTTTTATTTACATGAAAAAAATAATTTTTATTTTGCTGGAAAATTACTTTTAATCACCAAACATTATACATTTTTTGAAAGCAGAGGCCCTACAGAAATAAATGGTGGGCATTGCATTTTTTTTTGTCACACAGTATTTGCGCAGCGATTTTCCAAAAGCAATTTTTTTTGGAAAACCCTTTTTTAAAATTTGAATGCATAAAAACAAAATATATTGCCCAATTGTTTGGTAGGGATGATCGAACTTTTGAAAAGTTTGGTTCGACCAGAACACCCGAATTTCCTGAAAGTTCGGTTCGGATTCCCGGACCCCATTGAAATCAATTGGACCCGAACCTCGGGATTCAAAAAACACAATTTTGAAGCCCTAAAACCTAATAAATTCCCCTAAAAGTGCCTAGGGTTCTGGGTCATGTCCCAGGGACTATGAATCAGGCAAAAAAAAGTTCTTAAAAATTGTCATTTTTGATAGAGAGCCAATTATTGAAAAAAATATTGAAAAAGTTATTGAAAAAAAAAATTAGATTTCTTTGGATTTAGTGTCTGGGGGGGGGGGGGGGTCTAAAAAGTGCACATGTGAAGTTTCAGCTTTGTAGCATGTCCAGAACCAGAATTATTGCATGCCAACCCTTAAAAAATGACTTTTTTGCTTAGCGGTGCCTTTCTTTTGCTCCTAATCAACTGCACAGCAAATGTGTATGATGGGGACATAATGCAGTGCACTGGGAACAAGATTCGAGTTTTTTTTTGGAAAAAGGTGCTGTCTCTTTAAATGTGGATATAATTAACAGGTGTATTTTCACAATGGGGCTATTATTACCAAATGTTTTCAAGAAGTCAAAAGATGTATGTAGATGCACTTTATTTAATGTAAAATGGTGTTTGGTGTACTTTAACTTGAATTCTCACAAGAAACAGACATATATGCACGGATACATTGAGGGTTAGGGTTAGGGGCCACAATATAGTGCACAGTGAACAAGATTAGAGATGTTTTGGATGAATACTGTTGTCTCTTGACTTTGAATAAAAGTAAAGAATGCTTAAAAATTGGGCCTTTGGTGGTGCCGACGATGCCTTGACACCATAACCCTATGAAAGTGCTGGTCATGAAGGCAATAATTGCCTTTGTAAGGAAAAAAATTGTAATGATATGCATCTGTGAAACAGGTGCGCAAAAATTGTTGTTTGGGTGTTGGCGGAGCCATACCACTGTAAGCCCAAAGAGCTGGTGTTGAAGTAGGCAAAAAATTAAGAAGATGTGTACCTGTGGATCAGGTGAGCAAACATTGTGTTTTGGGTGTTTTAGCGGAGCCTCCCCACTGTAAGCCCAAAGAGCTGGTTTTGAAGAAGGCGTAAAAATTATGAAGGTGTGCACCTGTGGAACAGATTTGCAAACATGGTATTTTTGGTAACAAAGAGAGAATGGATGGTACAACATAGGTTGTCCAAACATATATTGTGGCGGACTTTCAAGGCACACGCTGAGTAAGAACACTCATTATTTAAATAATTACTTTTATTAAGAAAATTTAAAAAACACAAAGAAAATTATTTTGGTGTACATTGACCTGAATATTATTTCCTATACATTCAAAAAATAGTATACAGACATTGTTGACGGTTGGTGAGGGTTACAGTTGTTATACAAATCTGATAAGGTCAACGCGTTTCGCATTTACGCTTCCTCAGGACCTCAGATAGTTGGGTAACCTCTCCTCACACAACAGTGTATCATACTGTTCGACCGGGGGCTAGACTCGATGGAAGGGGCCACCTCGGACCATAACCACCTTTTAGAAAATATTGATGGATATGGGGAGAGATAGGACGGCTGGGTAGAGGATAGTATGTAGGTCAATTGAGCTTGTTACACACTTTTACTTGTATTCTTATGCTTAGAGGTGTCCTAGTAATGGACTATCTCAAATGGTTTGTTATTAGAAGAGATTTAGGCAGACCCGCATCCAGCTGGTAAACAGTGACATGATCCCCTCATGGTGTAGCTCTGTCCTCGCCATATCTTCCTCCTCCTCAAAGCCTGCAAAAGTTCCTGAAGAATCGTCCTCCTCCTCCTCCTCTTCCACCCCTGGATCCTGCTCGGGCCTCTGGGAGCTAGGCATAATGGGGTCAGGAATCTCAGGATAAAGGGGGCCTTGAGAGGCAAGGAAGTCCTCCTCTTCCTCCTGCTGCTCTGCCTCCAGTGCCCTGTCCATAATGCCATGCAGAGTGTGTTTCAACAAAAACAGTACCAGTAGGGTGTCACTGATGCATGCGCTGTCCCCGCTGACCATCCTTGTGGCCTCCTCAAATGGTGAGAGGACAGCGCATGCATCCTTAATCAAAAGCCACTGCCATGGCGAAAAAAAGCCCAGGCGCGCTGAGCCAGTGCTGGTGCTGTACTTGCAGAGATATTCATTGAGGGCCCTCTGCTGCGTGTACAGGCGCTGCAGCATAGCCAAGGTGGAGTTCCAGTGGGTGGGCATGTCACAGATGAGGCGGTGTACCAGCAGGTGAAACTCGCGCTGCACTTCGGCCAAACATGCAGTGGCACTGTACGACCGCCTGAAGTGACTGCGCAATCTTCTTGCCATCCTTAGCACATCCTGCATTCCCGGGTACGAATTCAAAAACCACTGTACCAAGAGATTCAGGACATGTGCCAGGCATGGCACATGGGTCAACTTTCCCTGCCGAAGGGCGGCCAGGAGGTTTGAGCCATTATCGGTAACCACCATTCCTGGCTGCAGCTGACGTGGTGTCAACCACCTCTGGGCCTGTGCCTGCAGAGCCCCAAGAATCTCAGGGGCAGTGTGCTGCCTGTCCACTAGACACACAAGCTGCAGCACTGCGTGACACCTTTTGGCCTGAGACATAGAATAGCCCTTTGAACGCTTACGTGGTACCTCATCATATTCAAAGGACCATGCTGCAGAGGAGGGCATGGAGGAGGATGAGGAGGAGGAGCAGGAGGGGGTAGAAGTGATCGATCTACCCGGATCAGCAACACCACCAGCTGTTTGCAGACGTGGGGGCAATACTGGCTGCAGCACTGAGCTCTGGCTACAATCCCTTCCGCTGGCAAGCAGTGTCACCCAATGAGCAGTGACATAAATGTACCGTCCCTGCCCATATTTGCTTAAACAAGTGTCAGCCGGCAGGTGTATCTTATGGCTGACTGACTTGGCCAGGGACGACACTACATTGCCTTCCACATGTTTACTTACGGGCAAAGTAATGTCGACTTGGCACCTGCCACTGTGGAACTGCACATTTTGCAAAGTCGCGGAAGGGAGCAGACTCTACCAGGTTAAATGGTAAGAGTTGCAGAGCCAGTAGTTTTGCCAAACTACTGTTTAGACGCTGGGCATGTGGGTGGCGGGGAGTATACTTTATTTTTTCGTTCCAGCATGTGTGGAATCAAAAAATTGCCGTCTCAAATGTTACACCTGGTGGTGTGCTGGAGGTAGATGCGACACTGCGTGCTATATCATCATCCCTGTCAGTGGAGGCTGCCAACAGGTGACGAGTGACTATAGCCGGGACAGACTGATGTGCAGGTGGAGCACGAGGAGGAGCGCGAGGAGGACTAGGAGGCCGACTGACCGATCTTTGGCCCTTTTGCGGGTTCTTCAAATGCTCCTGCCAATGGGCCAAGTGGTGGGTTGTCAAATGCCCGGTTAGGCAGCTTGTACCCAAGTGGTTGACATTTTTGCCATAAGGTTTATTCCCTTATGACAAATATTGCAGATCGCAACTGTTCAATCTGCATGAGATGTCTCAAAAAAGGCCCAGCAAGAAGAGGTTTGTATAGTGGCCCGGGAGACAACAGGTGCTGCCTTAGATGGAGTGGGCTGTCTGCTCTCCCCTCTTGCTTGCTCTGCCTCCTCCTCAACCTCAGACCCAACATCAGACTCCATAAAGGACTGAGCATCAGGCGTGGCCCGGGAGACAACAGGTGCGGCCTTAGATGGAGTGGGCTGTCTGCTCTCCCCTCTTGCTTGCTCTGCCTCCTCCTCAACCTCAGACCCAACATCAGACTCCATAAAGGACTGAGCATCAGGCGTGGCCCGGGGGACAACAGGTGCGGCCTTAGATGGAGTGGGCCGTCTGCTCTCCCCTCTGGCTTGCTCTGCCTCCTCCTGAACCTCAGACCCAACATCAGACTCCATAAAGGACTGAGCATCAGGCTGGAGTAGATGGCCGACACTGTGGTCAAACAGCTCAGCTGACTCCTCTGCCATGTCTGAAGTTGGGTCTAAGGGAGGACTTGAGGTGGACATGGACTCATCTTTATTTGCTCTGCCAACTGCAGAAGACTGACCACTTTTCTCTGCCTGGGTCACTGTAGTTGCTGATGATGACGATGATGAGGGTTTGGTAATATAGTCCACCACCTCCTGTACGTACTGTGGACGTATAGCTTGGCCACTGTGGGAGAACAATCACAATGGCTGAGGACTGACCACCACGTCCACCCTTGCCTCTAGACACCCTAGAAGCTGTGCCCCTTTCCGCAGCAGGGCCACGTATTCCTTTCCTTGGTCTACCTGACATAGTTGTCACTGAGGCTTTGGCAACTCTGCGCGGTGAAATTCACCTGCAAAACGCACACTGCTATGCGACCCAAAGTTGTCGCTAAATACAGCAGATGTGTGTGACGCAGAGTAGCAAAGCGTTTTGCACAGGCGTTAACTTGTCACTGAGGCTTTGGCAACTCTGCGCGGTGAAATTCACCTGTAAAACGTACACTACTATGCGACCCAAAGTTGACGCTACATACAGCAGATGTGTGTGACGCAGAGTAGCAAAGCCTTTTGCACAGGCGTTAACTTGTCACTTGAGGCTTTGGCAACTCTGCACAGTGAAATTCACCTGCAAAACACACACTGCTATGCGACCCAAAGTTGTCGCTAAATACAGCAGATGTGTGTGACGCAGAGTAGCAAAGCGTTTTGCACAGGCGTTAACTTGTCACTGAGGCTTTGGCAACTCTGCGCGGTGAAATTCACCTGTAAAACGTACACTACTATGCGACCCAAAGTTGTCGCTACATACAGCAGATGTGTGTGACGCAGAGTAGCAAAGCCTTTTGCACAGGCGTTAACTTGTCACTGAGGCTTTGGCAACTCTGCACAGTGAAATTCACCTGCAAAACGCACACTGCTATGCGACCCAAAGTTGTCGCTAAATACAGCAGATGTGTGTATCGCTTTAATGTATTTTCCACAATAGCTGACTAGCAAGCACGTATACCTGCTGTAGATATATCAGCAGTGCAACATGCTCACTAGATGGAACCCTGACACTTAAAAGTATCCCTACAAAAACTAGATTATTGAATCTAACTATAGTGGTATATAGTACCCTAACTACACTGCATATGCCTTTCCTCACACTAAAAGAACAGCTCCATACAGCAGAAGATAATTTCTAACTGACACTGTCCCTTTAAATTATTATTTTTTTTTTCTGACTCAAACAGCACAATCGCTGTATTTCTAACTACACTGACAATCTGTCTGTAAGCTGACTGCTCTTCTGCTGATATGGAGCTTTACAAGCAATCGGCTATGCAGCAAACATTGTGTAACAAAGCAGGAGTAACACAAATGCTTCCACTCTCTTTCACAGCCTCTGTATTACAGTGCTAGAGGTTAGGCGGGGCTATGTTATATACTGGGGGCGTATTCACTCCTGATTGGCCTCTGGTCCCAGTAGTCACTCCAATCACGTTCCTAGCAGACTCCTGCCCCCTCATTGACTTTTACTGACTTTTCTGGGCCAATCACGGGCTTTTAAAGCCCACTTCCTGTCCCATTGCATTTTGGGCGGTTCTGGTGACTGAATTCTGAACTTTTACCGCAAAAAGTTCGGAATTTGGCCGAATTTCAAACACCCAAAGTTCGGGTCGAACCGATGGTCGACCCGAACCGTTCGATCATCCCTATTGTTTGATAAAATATAAGGAATCAATAAGCATTCTGACTTATGTGTTCGCCTTTCCATGCAAAAAGAGGGGGACAGGGGTGCTTTCATTTTTTTTTTCGTATTTATTTTCCCTTTTTTTTATATTTTCCACTTTCCCTTTCCTTTTTTTTAATCACTTGTAAATGTAAATATCCCCTATGATAGCAATAGGTAGTGACAGGTACTCTTTTTTGAAAAATGTGGGGTCTATTAGACTCTATATCTCTCCTCTGCCCTTAATGCATCTGACCACACCAAGATCCGTGTGATAAGATGTTTTCCCAATTTAAAAATGGCGCTGTTTATATCCAGCAAAGCCGAAGTGATGAAATGCTTGTAGCTTCCGGTTTCTTAGGCCAAAGAGATGATTGGAGCTGTTCTGGTCTCTGATTTGCTCTATAGTCAGCTGGTGATATCACTGGCTGCATTCTCGGGGTTTCAAACCCTGTTGCTGTCAGAATAAACAGATCAGTGCTGTAGCTGAATGGCGTACCTGCAAAGCAAACAACGGTTATCAATAACACACAGTAACAATAAAACATTATCTCAATTAAACAACTATTTTTATTGCAATCTGTGCCAATAAGATCAAACGAAAAATTCCTTTAAATATCGTGCCTGGGTGGTCCCCTTAATGTGCCTGCAAAGTGGCACATCTGTACGATTTATGTAGCCTGTTGCAGCAATACTGACATTTCTAAAGGAAGAAATGAAACTTAAACTTGCTCATGGCTGTAACATATTGTTGGCTCCCGGCAATACAGATAAAAAATAATGAGAAAAATGCCAAAATTAACCACTTGCGGACTGCTCACGTTGCTGCTACTGCAGCACAGTGGCAGCCCTGGGTCCAGCGACGTAGACCTACATGGCTGGACTCCTGCCTGTCCCGGTGGCGCGCACGCGCCGCCGGAGGCTCGCTCCCGCTGTGTTTAGACACAGCGGGAGTCGGGCCAGAGGAGGAGAGACGGCGATCACGTCTCTGTTCTCCGATCGTCGGGGAAAGAGTGAGAAAATCTGCCCACTTGTTAAACAAAGCAGGTGGATCTTCTCTGTGACAGACAGGGAGAGATCACAGGATTCAGCATAGCTGAACCTGCGATCTCTGTTTCTGTCACAGAACCCCCTCCCCCCATACACGTCAGTAAGCATGAGGCACACTTTTAACCCCTTGATCACCAACAGTGTTAACCCCTTCCCTGCCAGTGTCATTATTACAGTAACAGTGCATATTTATATATATATATATATATATATACAGTAGTGTCAAAAATGTCAGTTAGGGGTCCGATCTGTCCGCCGCAATGTCACAGTCACGCAAAAAAATCGCAGAGCGTAACTTTTGCGCAAACCAATCAAAATACGCTTATTGCGATTTTTTTTACCAAAAATATGTAGCAGAAAACAAATTGGCCTAAAATGTTAAACAATTTTGATTTGTACATTTTTTTGGGGGAATGGTATATAGCAAAATGTGAAAAATATTGTTTTTTTTTTTCAAAATTGTCGCTCTTTTTTTTTCAAAAAAATCGCACAGGTGATCAAATACCACCAAAAGAAAGCTCTATTTGTGGGGAAAAAAAGGACGTAAATTTGGGTACAGCGTCGCGCGATTGTCCGTTAAAGTAACGAAGTGCTGAATCGCAAAATATGGCCTGGTCAGGAAGGGGGTAAAATAACTCCGGTCTTTAAATGGTTAAAAATACGCTCATTGAGAATTTTTTTGTCAAAGACATGTAGCTAAATACATTTTGGCCTAAAAATATGACAAAAATTTTATATATTGGATAATTTTTAACTGTCGAAGTAGAAAATGTCAATTGTTCGCAAAATTTTTGCTCTTTTTTTATAAATATTACAAAAAATAAAAAGCACAGAGGTAATCAAATACCACTAAAAGAAAGCTCTGTTTGTGGGAAAAAAAGGACGTAAATTTCGTTTGGGTACAGCATTGCATGACCGCGCAATTGTGGCTTCTCCCACTGACCTTGCTTCCGTTACCTACCGTGTATGACCCCGGTTTGCTTCAAGACTTCGGCTATTCTGGTTGTCTCCTGTGCATGACCTCGGCTTGTACCATGGTTCTCGCTGCCTGCTCCAGTCCCAGACCTCGGCCAGTTCTTGTCTCCGCTACTAGAGACTATTCCTCGGCACAAGGTAGCCCGGCTGCTTCAGAGACTTTGAAGACTCATACCCTGCTGTGATTCCAGCCTCTTCCAGTTCGCTCTCAGATTGCTCCTGGTTCTACCTACCTGCCTGCAGCTGGTAACCCGTGCCACTTGGGGCGCCACACCCTCTGTACCATCTCCAGGGGTGTGCCGCACTGAGCCACAAGGGGAGCCCTCTCAGCACCTCGGCCTTGGATCAGGTATCCCTGACAGAGTGAAAGGGTTAACTGGGGGGTGATCAAGGGGTTAAATGTGCCTAACTATGTGTTCTGTTATCAGTGTAGTGCTTCTCTCTGAAACTGAAAAGGGTTCCAGGAGAGAAAATTGCATAATTTCCTGTGCCTGTGTTTACATTACACAAGCACAGGACATTCTGCCATTCATCAGAACCGATCATCAGGTCCAGGCCATAAATCCTTGGCCTGGGCCTGCTGATTGATCGGTTCTTATTCGAGCATGTGCCCCCTGCCCATGGGCACGAATTACATACAGGTATGTGATTTTGCGCACTAGGGCTGCCCTGCTGCAGTATATGTACGTGGGGCGGTTCGGAAGTGGTAAAGTAACCCTAAGGAGAAAAAAAAAAGCTTTTGTTTCTTTAAAGCATAATCAATACTACAGTGCTTCTGAATTGTAATTTTTCCAATTCTATGTTCTAAAATACCTGGTTGATCCTGCCTGTGTTCTCCTACTGTATGGGTACTAACCACTGTAATCATGGCTGCTGACCCACGATACCGTGGTCAGTTTACATGCCTCAGTTCTTATGCTGTGTGTACATGGTCTCTCCCTCCCTGCCTGTCATTTTCTAGTCAGTGTGAAAACCGATCTGCTCCTTGCCCCTTCCCTCATGCTGCTATTCACCTGCAGCTGTAAGGTCATATTTATAAATAGCTGGCATCCCCTCTGTTGTTGTAGCAAGATATAAAGTACTGTGTGTCAGTTTTTTTTTTTTTTAATTATAATCCTAAATAGCTTCTTGCACAGCGCTGCTGTGTGGTCACATGACCTTCCTTTGCTGGCTGTCATATATCAGAGGGGAATATCAGCTGCAATCCTTAGATCCGGGAAGGAAAGCAGAGGGAGGTGACGTGACCACACACCTTAGCTGTGCAAAAAGGTATTTAAGATTATAATTAAACAAAAATTTACACACAGTACTTTATATCTTGCTACAACAGAGGGGATGCCAGTTATTTATACATCTGACTTCACAACCACTTTAAGTTGGTCATAGATGATTAATTTATTTTTCATTTAGCTAGCATTGTTTCACAGAAATTAGGTGGTCAGAGCAATCCCTTCTTAACTCCCCTCCCTCCACCCTGATCGACAAAAGGTTTTCCGCTTATCTGCTCGACAGAAGTCAAACGAGGATGGCCACACATTGATTGAAATTTGGTTCAGATTTTAATTTCAATCTGTCTGTGGCCTGCTTTAGTTGCCCTATATTAGTCTAAAAACTTTGTACCCATCATGCTTCTATTGCTGATAAAAGAAACCTTTAATTAGGCTGCCAGATATGAGCTCTTTTTAACTGTCATGCTGATCTTCTTGCTTCACTGCTGTCATCCAGACCAGATGACTCAGAAAGTAATCAAGCCGGTAGGTTAGCATACTGACCAGTCAACTACCCATTTTAGAAGTTTCTTGGGAGACTGTAATGTTTGCACAAATGATCATTTTTTGTATGCTTGCATTCATAACTATAGGATTCTATATAAATATTACCCTTATGTTGCCATCTAAGGTAGAATCCTGACATTAAGGGTGTTTCCATTTCCAACCAGACATATAAACCGTTCTTGCTGTAAACAGTACTAATTAAATTACCACCCACCTTCTTCTCAGTCTACCGAAGGATGTGTACAGTCTTCCTATGGGGTACCTCTCGTCCTAGAATACGTTTTTAGAGACTGATGATTCCAAAACTGAAAGGAGGCATTGGTGTCCCCGATATCGTTAAATGCCATCAAGCTTGTCAGTTCGGAGAATTGTAGATTGAAATATCCACTCTCTAGGCAATTTTGGGTGCACATTTCCCCTGTACCCCCTTTTCATACCCCATGGATTGCCTTAGGCAATATTCCAATCTTATACATCCCACCCTTTAATAGGCATCACATTACAAACTTTTCAAGAAGCCTGTACAAAGTATAAGACCTCGTCTTCACCGGGTCCTTTAATCCCCATTCACCATAATCTGGATTTGTCGTCCGGTTTATCGGATACCTTCTATCATCCAGGAATCCAGAAAAAACACATGATACAAATTAGGGATCGACCAATTATCGGCAAGGTTGATATATCGATGGCCGATATTGACTTTTGCCGATATATCTGTATCGGCCCCGGAACTGGGCGATATTGCCAATATTCCAAATATTGCTCATGTAAGGGTAAAATTATGTCACATAGCATAATTCAGTTAACAAATATTATTGAATATGCCACTCGCATATGTACAAATTAAAGATATAAGCAATTCCATATTAGCAGATCTGTATCTCTCACCCACTTGCCGTAAGTGATACCTGGGTGATACCGCTCCATTCGGCATCCACTCAATACTGCTCTGTCTCTCACCCGCTGCATCTCCCACCCACCCGATACCAACTCGTTTCTCACCCACTTGCGGTAAGTGACACCCGGGTGATACCGGGCGTGACCACGCAAGTGACCTCCGAGATTGTATGCTGGATGAAGCGGTATCATACGGGTGTCACTTACGGCAAGTGATATTGTTTTTAAACTTCACATTTATTCAAGTGAAGTTTTAAAAAAAAAAAAAACAATATCACACTAGTGCGTTCCTTTATATCTCTTTTTCCCGCTGAGTCATCTTGGTCCATGGACGATCCGGTGAGAAGGGATTAAATGAGCACAAGGATCATTGGGTCATTAGCTGTCACAGGGAAAACACAGGTTTTGAGCCAGTTTGGATGTCAGCATTTCTCAGCGTGTGAGCCTTACCTATGAAAGTGGGTGGGCAATTTGTTCCGGTGAGTTGCCATTCTCACTGATTATCACAAGGGTGGATGCAAATATCTTTCTGGGGATCCTGGCTACACGGTGGTGTTTCCTGTCTGGTGGATTGGCTTTTCTTAGTGATCTTTACTACATGAACTTACTCTTGGATTATCTTCTCTATGAATATTGGACTGATCATTTCTTGCCTGCGCTACTAATACTTTTACTTTAAGAATCAATATAGGATTTGAGTTGTGTATTTAATTTTATGCTTTATGTTTGAAAGTAGCTGCGACTAGTCTTTAATTAGACCTATTATATATCATATATTGTAAACCTTGTGCGCAGGGGATATATTGCTTTTAATTTTTATTATAAGGAATATTTGTTTTGAATAAAATTTCAGGCCTATTTCATTATTGAATGTAGATCTCAAGGTGTACGCTAGAATTCTGGCCAATCGTATATCTCAACACTTACCCAATTTAATTAAATCAGAACAAGTAGGCTTTGTTCTAGGACGTCAGGCCACTGTTGCGACTAGACGTCTTGTTTGTCTCATCTACCACGTCCATTCTAAACGGCTCCCCACTGTGTTCCTGTCACTTGATGCCGAAAAGGCCTTTGACAGGATACACTTGGGATACCTCCGCCAAACTTTGGAGAAATTTAGATTTCAAGGGTCAATAGTCAATGCCCTTTGTCGCCACTCATTTCCGCCTTGCTCATGGAGCCCTTAGCCGAGAGAGTTAGATCACAGGTATATCAGTAGGAGGATCGTCTCACGTCATTTCACTTTTTGCAGATGACGTTATGCTATCTTGCACAAACCCAGTAGCTTCCCTGTCCCACATTCAAAATACAGTATACTAGCATATTTCAAATCCATTTCATACTATAAAGTAAATGAACCAAAATCCAACCTACTTGGAGTAGCAGTGGAGCCTAAGACTAAAGTGCAGATTCAACAACTGGTACATTACCAGTGGCAGCTAGAATCCATGGACTACTTGGGTATTAAACTTACACCCTCACCATCTTCCCTCTTCAGACTTAATTCCCCCCCCCTACTCACTTCAATAACACAGGACCTTCTCCGACTGCGGATATTTTACCTCTCTTGGTCAGGTAGAAATGCGCATTTCAAAATGCTAATCTTGCCAAAAATTCTCTATACCTTTTTAGGGCTCTCCCCATCCAGGTCCGAAACACCTTCTATAGATCCCTACAAAAAATTCTCAGTATGTATTTGTGGAAAGATAGCAAACCCAGAACCTCACACAAAGCTTTTACTAAGCAGATCATGGTTGGGGGTATGGGGGTTCTCGACATGAAGGACTATCACATGGCAGCAATATTATCTCAATCCAAATATTGGTTCTCCAATTTCCAGGTGCCCCTATGGCAATCCCTGGAGCAATCCTGTATGCCCCACATTTCACTTGCTGACTCAGTGTTGGCCCTCCACCTCACCCAGATGCCCGCTGGACACACACCCACCATATCGGCCACATTGTTAGCGTGAAAGTACTTTTCGGCCAATATGACTGTAGGTGACAACCTTTTCCACCTGCCCATTAAACTGAGCACCTTGAGAGCTCTTTCACTTGACCTGCATATAGCCCATTGGAAAAAGTATGGCTTAACTCGTATATCTGACTTATACCAACATTCTAAGTTACTCTCTTTCCCAGAATTGTGCATGAGATTCTCTGAATTCAAAACTGAATACTTGAATTACAAAAGAGTATAACACATTATCTCAATGTTACGCACAACTACAATCACCCTCCCGAAACAGATACACTCATTCTGTTTCACTGATTCGTCTGAAAAACTAGGGATTAGTTTGTTCTACAACTCACTGAATGATAGGTCTATATTTGTGAAGTCCTCTTCCCAGTTGAAGTGGGAACGGGACTTGCAACAGAATTTCACACAGGCCCAGTGGCTAAAGGCCTTTCGGCTGAACTATGCACTTACTAAATGCTCCTACTTTAGGGAAGGGGCACAGAAAATCCACCTCCGTTGGTACAGGTCCCCCTATGTTATAGCCAAATTTCACAACACCTGCTCCAATATCTGTTGGAGGGGATGTGGTCAGGTAGGCACACTAGTGCACATGCTTTTGGTCTTGTAGCTTGAACCTTCACTCTCCTCTTTCTGTGAGTAAGTTGGAGCTTGGTTCGGTCGTCCTCATGGGGTAAATAGTGTCCCCGTTTGGGTGCCCATGGGTGACGCACGTACATGCTCACCTAGATTTTATCCGACTGCTTAGGCGAAAGGTACATTATGCAAATTTACTGCTTATCGCATTATTGTTATGTTCGTATACGTAATGTTAATTTTCTTTTTTGTATGTTTTCATTGTTGTAATCTCTCAAACATGTAATATTGTTTAGCCATGAACATTGGTATTTGCGCAATATCTTGTATTCAAATGCAACTTGTTTTGTTTGATTGAAAAACCAATAAAAATTATTTTAAAAAAAGAGGGCCCTGCTCAGAAGAGCTTACAATCTTTTGGGGTGGGGCAGGTGTTACAAGAGGTTCTAACAGTAGGGAATGAGCTGACGGAAGATTAGTGATAGGCTTCCCCGAAGAGATGAGTTTTCAGGGATCGCCTGAAAGCAGCTAGAGTAGGAGATAGCCGTACAGGTTGAGGTAGAGCGTTCCAGAGGATGGGAGAGGCTCTGGAGAAATCCTGCAGATGAGCATGGGAGGAGGAGACAAGGGAGCTTGAGAGTAGGAGGTCTTGAGAGGAGCGGAGCAGAGCGGACGGCTTGGGTGTTATTTGGAGACAAGATTGGTAATGTAGCTGGGGGCAGAGTTGTGAATGGCTTTGAATGTTGTGGTTAGTATTTTGAATTTAATTTGCTGGGCAATAAGGAGCCAGTGTAGGGATTGGGAGGCAGAAACTGAGCGGTTGGTAAAGTGGACAAGTTTGGCAGCAGCATTCATTATAGACTGAAGAGGGGATAGCCTATGGAGTGGTAGGCCTATGAGAAGGGAGTTGCAATAGTCGAGGTGAGAAATAACAAGGGAGTGAAGGAGTAGCTTGGTGGTTTCAGTTATTAAAAAGGGGCAAATTTTAGAGATGTTGCGGAGGTGAAGTCTACAAGCTTTTGACAATGATTGGATTTGGGGCTGAAAGGACAGGTCAGAGTCTAGGATTACACCTAGTACCCTGGCTTGAGGGGAGGGATTGATGGTTGCATAACTAATTTTGATGGAAAAGTCATGGAGAGGGGCATGGGCAGGGGGGAATATTACCAGCTTAGTTTTAGAGAGATTTAGTTTGAGGAAGTGGTGCGACATCTATGTTGATACGTCAGTAAGTAAGTTAGCAATGCAAGAGTAGACTGAAGGAGTAGACAGATAGATTTGAGTGTCATCAGCGTATAGACTGTATTGGAAGCCGTGGGCGGTTATCAAGTGACCAAGGGAGGTGGTGTAGATAGAGAAGAGGAGGGGTCCAAGAACAGAGCCTTGGGGAACCCCCACAGAAAGGGGCAATGGGGAGGAGGAGGTAGAGTTGTGGGTAACACTGTGGAGGAGAACCAAGATAGAGCAGAATCTTGGAGGCCAAGGGAATGGAGTTTATTAAGAAGGAGCGGGTGGTCAACAGTATCAAAGGCCGCAGAGAGGTCAAGTAATAGGAGTATGGAGTAGTGGCCATTGGTTTTAGCAGTTAGTAAATTGTTGGTGAGTTTTAGTAAGGCAGTTTCTGTGGAGTGCTGCAAGCGAAAGCCAGACTGTAAGGGATCAAGAAGGTTATTTTCACTGAGGTAGGAGCTGAGACGGTTGTAGACTAAGCATTCTAGAAGTTTAGAAGTGATTGGGAGCAGTGAAATGGGTATTAGGTTGTTCAGGTTGGTGGGGTCCAGTGAGGGCTTTTTAAGTATAGGAGTGATCTGCGCATGTTTTAGAGGGGAGGGGAAGGTGCCACTAGAGAGGGAGAGATTAAAGATGTGAGTAAGGGAGCATAGGATAGAATAAGAGGGTGTCCGTAGTAGTTGTGAGGGAACAGGATCCAGGGAACAGGTGGTTAGGTGGGCATCTGAGAAAAATTTTTTTAACCTCTTCAGTAGTAGCCAGTTCAAATTAGGAGAGTGTTAACTGTGCTGTTAGGCAAGGTATATTGAGTGGGGAAGATGTGCGCTCAGTGGAGGTGTCCTCACGTATTGCATCAACCTTGTCTTTGAAGTGATTGGCAATCTCTTGGGCAGTGAGTGAGTTAGTGAGTAGAGGGGGTGGGGGACGAAGCAGAGAGTTAAAAGTTGAGAAGAGCCAGCGGGGACTGGATGACAGGGTAGTAACAAGGGACACAAAGTAGGCTTGTTTGGCCACACGGAGGCATGAATTGTATGTTTGGAGAGCATATTTATATAGGGTGAAGTCATGCAGTCATTTGGTTTTACGCTACCGTCTAAGACCACGGCAATGTCTCTTGAGATTTCTACTGTTGTCAGTTTGCCAGGGTTGCAATGGTCGGGGCCTGATTCTGCATGTAGTTAGAAGAGCAAGTGCATCAAGTGATGATGAGAGTGAACTGTTGTAAACAGAAGTGGCCAGATCAGGACAAGACAGGGTAGAGATTAAATCATCATCTAAATGATTCAGAGAAGGATTGGGAGAAAGTGTTGTGGTCAGATGGGGCCAAAATTAGGCTCTTTGGCATTAGCTCGACTTGCCGTGTTTGGAGGAAGAAAAATGCTGAATACGGAGGTGGAAACATGATGCTTTGGAGCTGTTCCTCTGCTAAAGGTACAGGCTGACTTTTCTGCATTGAGAGGCCAATGGATGGGCCATGTATTGTAAAATCTTGGACGAGAACCTTCTTCCCTAAACCAGAACTTTGAAGATGGGTCATAGATGGGTCTTCCAGCATGACAATGACACAGAACATACCGCCAAGGCAACAAAGAGAAAAAGCACATTAAGGTCAGGCAGTGGCCTAGCCAGTCTCCAGACCTTAATCCCATAAATACCACACAAAAGTGAAAAAAAATAAAATACATCACAGTAACCCAATCTAATCACAGGTCACAGTCTCATCTGAGTTCTGCCTCCTATATGTCAAACCACTAGAAATCCTTTACTGAAATTCCTTGCACTTTGCCATCCTGCCACATAATCTTATGTGATCATAATTTTTCCTGCATGTGAACCTGCATCCTTCATCCCATCAGAAATGATCCTGGGTCCTATCTCTCTTTGACCACACAAACCATACAATTTCCCCTGCATTGCCTGCTCTTTATCTATACGTCCTTTCTCCTTTCTTTCTGTGTGATACATAGCAAGCATTTAGCTTTTCCCATTTATATTTCAAAGAAAGGAAGGAAGTTGACTGATTGCTATGGTCATTGCAGAGCAGTTAGACAATCTTTTTTTTTAGACTAATGGTAAATCAGATCCAGGTTATTTTAGTACCAGACAAATATTTGCATAAAAGAGCCTTTGTGAACTTGGTTATCTTTTCAAACCTTCTTTTTTTTGTGTCTTACAGGAGCTGTTTGGATACAGAACAGTAAAACGTCAAAGTATCTTTTGTGTTATTGGTTACATCATTACACTGGGGTTCCTTAAAATACTTTTCTACTGGAAGCCTGAACTTGATGTCTGGTGTCACTGTGTGCCCTGTACTTTGGAAGAAGCCGATGTATTCTTGCTCAGAAACACAGTAAGTAAAACAATCTATAACAATATAACAAAATAATAATTACAGCGCTGATACAATAATATAAATGTATTCATCAGTGTGAATATTCATGCACAATAACTCATTCAATATATAATGTGGTCAAATAAAATCTTCCAAAGGATGCATGAAAATATTTCTACCACAAGAATGTAACAACACCTCAGCTCTCACTCTGTCTCAAATTCCATGGTGTATATGTGGTGCCCAAACCGAAGCTGCCCTCCTCAAGTGGGGAAACTTGAAGCAATACTGTAAAGAGACACAGGAAGGCGCAAACACCTAGTGCATTACCACCGCTATGTTTTATTGAATAAAATGTGGCAAAAAATATGCTCACAAACATGAAAAGGTACAAGCATATTGGAACTCAACTCCAGCTTAGGCAATACCAAAATAGCTGCAGTTGGAAAGCTGGCGCGTTTCAGGGGACATGCACCCTTCCTCAACGATGACCCTGCCTACTGTAGCTCCTTCATTTATATGTTTACATATTGCAAAGACACTCCCCTTCGATGACATACCTGGGTGTGCCTAACACACCAATCAAATGACAATACTCTCCTCTCACTCATCCTCACACCATGGTATATGACTTTCCCACACTATGGTAAATGACCATTAGATGACTGTCCCATAGTGTAGTATCTTATGGAGACCTGTTTTTTGTTTTTTTAATGCTGGCTATGAAATCTAACGACTGAATAGGGAGAGGATAGCAGTGGAGGTGATGCCTTTAAGTGGACTGCTCCTGTTTGGAAGATGTTTAGAATTAATAAAAGCTGTGTTTACCTAATCTTGTAGTGAGATAGGCTTGCATATCTGGTGATTGCGTTTAGTGGTGGTAGTCACCTTGGTTTAAAGATTTTTCTACACTTGGAAGAATAGTATCGGTGATGGGAATTTTTTAGACATTGCACCGTTGGATTGCTTCATTTGAACTTATTTTTTTTAAAATTAGTTTTGGTTAAAAATATTTTCATGTATTGTTTGGGGGTCTTTATTTGATCACAATATTTATTGAATGATTTATTGTGCATGAATTTTCACACTGATAAATATTTTACATCATTGAACCAGCACAATGTAGAGTGTAACATAATAATGTCATTATTATTTTTTTTATATCACTTAGGGGTTTATAGTTATTTATAGCTGCTGATTATTGGTAGAATAATAAGTTATTTATTTCATAGTTTTGCAATATAATTTTCTCACAATTTATTATAGCCGTCGGCACGGAAGGGTTTATACATTTTGTGTATAACAATAATTTAGTCATTTCTAGCTCTCTGGTTTTCAGTCATTTAGACCACATGCAAAGTACTGTGCTCTCCACTGTTGTTAGCATCTACCAAGCTGACAAAATGCCTTCTAAAGGCCCGTACACACGTACCGATCGTCGGCATACAAACGTCGGCGGACGAAAGATCTGCCGATTGTACGCTTGTTAGTATGGTGCCTCCGACAGCCGTCAGCGCACATTCTGCAGACAAGAGTCTGTCTTGCAAGCATTAAAATTTTGGTATGCCGACACCAGAACGGCCGATTGTTCGCCAGTCAGTACAGAAATCAGCCGACAGACCGCAGATTTGCAAGACTGGGCATGCTCAGAAAAGAAAAAACACAGGGAATGTTAACCATTACATGACATCACTTCTGCAGTCGGCTGTAGTCGGCGGACAAAATTCTTGTGCAGTCTTTGCACTTTTCAACAGACACCGACAGCCCGGGGACAAAAGACGGACGATCGTCGGCTGACGATCGGTACGTGTGTACGGGCCTTAAATGGTTCAAAAGTGCCTAGTAAAGGGCCTGTTCACCTGTGCACTAATTAGGAGTAGGTCACGACTTTTGTCAACAGTTATTCTGTAGGAAATATTGTCCTGCAAATTTCTCCTTTCATACCTCTCTTACTCTGTAGAGTCCTGGTCAGCATACTTGCTTCAAAGTATCTGGTATGCTATTGCAAGCCTTAAAGTGTCACTAAACCACATCCTAAAAACATCAACAAATGCTGTATTACATGCTGTTCATACTCACTCAGTCACTTTTAGATTTGTTTTCTGCGTTCTACAAAAAAACCTGGTTGATCCTGCTGCTCTCTATCTTTACCTTCTGTTCATGTCCCCAATTCAGTTAGGGATTTTGGAGCTGTGGTGGCAACTCTGCTCAGTTTTTAGTGAGTTTTTATGCTGAGCATTTCCTCCCTATCACATTTGAGCAGCCCATGTGACTATAGAGTGAAACAGCCTGTGACTGGCAGAAATCCGCCCACACCATGGTATTGCCAAAAAATAATAAATATTTAATTTCAAATACATATTGGTATGAAAATTTAAAACAGTTTACTGGCATTAATTATTTAATTTTACTCTGTATTGCAAAGGCTGTTTTTTTTATTTTGAACATGTGACCAGCAGCAGAGGACTAGAAGCTCCTCCTGCTTATGTTTCTCTGCAGACAGGATGGGAAAGAGCTGGGTTATGTGACAGCTGTATATTGATTAGGAAAATGATACTTAGATGGGTTTTTTAAATTAAAATAACTATAGCACCATCATCTACATACAGAAATAGAAGGGACAATGTAAATTAAACAGCATTTGTTTAACCACATCCCGCCCGCCCTATAGCAGATTGACGGCGGGATTGTGGTTGTATTATCCTAACCGGACGTCATATGACGGCGGCAGGATAATACGCTCTGTGAGCCCCCGGGGGCGCGCAGAGCGGCGATCGGTGATGCGAGGTGTCAGTCTGACTCCCTGCATCTCCGATCTTGGTAAAGAGCCTACTGATGTAGGCTCTTTACCATGTGACCAGCCATGTCCAATCACGTCTGGTCACATAGTAAACAGGAAGAGCTGTTGATCTGCTTTCCTCAGTACGTGCCTGACAGGCACGAGTAAAGGAGCACCGATCGGCGACTCCCCTGACGGGGGGGGGGGGTCGGCACTGGTAATCAGATCATTGATTACCAGTGCAGGCCCTCGGGGGGGGGGGTGCCACTAGAACCACCAGGGATGCCCACCCATGACCCAAGGGATGCCCACAAATGACCCCAGGGATGCCCACTATGGCCACCAGAGATGGCAATCAGGGCTCAGGGAGCCCCCCATTGCCCTCCCCATCAGTGCTGCCCGCCAGTGCCCTCCTTATCAGTGCTGCCCACCAGTGCCCATCATTGCCATCTATCAGTGTCGCCCACCAGTGCCCATTATTGCCCATTATTGCCCACCAGTGCCGCCTATCAGTGCCCATTAGTGCCCATCAGTGTCGCCCGTCAGTGCCGATCAGTGTCGCCTATCAGTGCCCATCAATGCCCACCAGGGCCCACCAGTGCCGCCTATTAGTGCCCATTAGTGCCCATCAGTGCCACCTATCAGTGTCCATCAGTGCCACCTATCAGTGCCCATCAATGCTGCCTATCAGTGCCCAGCAGTGCCGCCTATAAGTGCCCACCAATGCTGCATATCAGTGCTACCTATCAGTGCCACATATCAGTGCCTATCAGTGCTGCCTATCAGTGCCATCTATCAGTGCCGCCTATCAGTGCCACCCCATCAGTGCCACCCCATCAGTGCCTCCTCATCAGTGCCTGTCAGTGCAGTCTCATCAGTGCTCATCACTGCAGGAAAAAAACGTATTTATTTACAAAATTGTATAACATAAACAGAAAAACTTTTTTTTCAAACTTTTTGGTCTTTTTTTATTTGTTTAGCAAAAAGGAAAAAACCCAGAAGTGACCACCAAAAGAAAGCTCTATTTGTGAGGGGGAAATTACATAAATTTGGTGTAGGTACAGTGTTGCATGACCGCGCAATTGTCTTTCAAAATGCAACAGCGCTAAAAGGGGAAAATTGGCCTGGGCAGGAAGGGGTGAAAGTGCCCTGTATTGAAGTTGGTAATATCACTTTAAAGCCAAACTTCAGAAAACTTCAGAAAATCTAAAAACCCCTATATGCTTTAGCCTCCCTAGCGGTATTCCCGAGTGTGTCTCGGGGTTAATATAGAGTACCATAAGCGGAACTAGTGATCGACCAATATCCGATTTTCGTTGCCGATACCAATACCAATATTTTGCCCATTGAATATCGGTATCGGCCGATATTGGCCAATATTTTTGTACATTTAAAAGTTTTTATTTTTACACTTGACAGGCACTGTTGTGGAGGGATCTGGGGGTCTAAAAGACCCCAAACCCCTCCTCTACACTTAAAAGCATTCAACAAAGGCAAGTTTGGCTGTTTTGAATGCTGTCAGTTTTTTGAAACTGGTGCCGAGTAGGGATGATCGAACTTTTGAAAAGTTCGGTTCGGCCAGAACATCCGAACTTCCCGAAAGTTCGGCCCGGATTTCAGAACCCCATTGAAATCAATGGGACCCGAACTTCGGTAATCAAAAAACACAATTTTTTAAGCCCTAAAACCCAATAAATGCCCCTAAAAAGTCCCTAGGGTTCTGGGTCATGCCCTATTAACTATTAATCACACAAAAAAAAGTTCTTAAAAATTGTAATTTTTGATAAAAAAAGCCAATTATTGAAAAAAAAAAAAAAAAGAGAGAGATTTTTTGATTTTGGATTTAGTATCTGGGGGGTCTAAAAAGTGTACATGTGAAGTTTCAGCTCTGTAGCATGTCCAGAACCATGAAAAAAAAAGATAATTTTTCAGTAGAACAGGGATGTGGGACCCTCCTTTTACACCTATATGATCTTTTTTTTCTGGTTCTGGACATGCTACAGAGCTGAAACTTCACAGGTACACCTTTTAGACCCCCCAGACACAAAATCACACAAAAAAAAGTTCTTAAAAATTGTCATTTTTGATAAAAAAGCCAATTATTGAAAAATTAAAAAAAAAAAAGAGATTTTTTGATTTTTACTTTGGATTTCGTATCTGGGGGGGTCTAAAAAGTGTACATGTGAAGTTTCAGCTCTGTAGCATGTCCAGAACCAGAAAAAAAAAGATCGTTTGTATTATAACACTTTCAGCTCAGGGGGTTGGCTTCTCTTCTCGGTTTTCACACCTTGCCGGTTTAATAGCAGGCATTTTTTTGGGTTCTTTGCAGTCAGGAAAAACATCTGAACTTGTGTATAGTGGTACTGTGCACAAGTTCAGATGTTTTGCCTGCCTCCAAAAACCCCCAAAAAATGCCAGCAAAAACACACCTGGGCATTTTTTTTTTTGACGCTAGTGTTTTTTTTGGCATTTTTGGGGGTTCTTTTGAGGCAGGCAAAACATCTGAACTTGTGTATAGTGGTATATATACACACATAATTATATGTATATAGACACCTAGCCATATATAGGTGTGATAGTAGCAGAAATATATTACTGTAAATGATTTCATTAGCGCAAGCATATATTTCTGCTACTATCACACCTATATATGTCTAGGTGTGTATATAAATATATGTATGTGTGTATATACACCACTATACACAAGTTCAGTTGTTTTGCCTGCCTCCAAAACCCCCCAAAAAATGCCAGCAAAAACACACCTGGGCATTTTTTTTTTGACGCTAGCGTTTTTTTGGCATTTTTTGGGTTCTTTTGAGGCAGGCAAAACATCTGAACTTGTGTATAGTGGTATATATACACACATAATTATATGTATATAGACACCTAGCCATATATAGGTGTGATAGTAGCAGAAATATAAAACTGTAAATGATTTCATTAGCGCAAGCATATATTTCTGCTACTATCACACCTATATATGTCTAGGGGTATATATACAGACATATATGTTTATATATACCCCCTATACACATGTTCAGATGTCATGTCTGACATCAAACATGTCCTCAAAAAAGCACTGGCAGTGGCAACCCCTGCAGCATGAAAAATGCTTGCTGGTGAGAAGCCATATTCCTGTCCCGAAGCAACTCAGAGAAATTATCATTTCTCTATAGCGGTCACCCTGCTATGGAAGGGTTTTGTCACCCTTCCATAGCAGTCACTGTCAGTTAACCCTACACTACACTACGGTCCCCTTACACTTAACACTTTCCCTACAGAAACTAAATTTTTGAAGCTAACTTAAGTGTAAAGGAGCACTCTAACTACACTAGATATCCCTTTCCTCACACTAAAAATAGCTAAATGACACTTTGTAACACATTAGAACAGAACAGCATTCCACTCTCTTCCATGTCCCGTACAAGAATGCTAGGAATTTGGCGGGGGCGATCTTATATACTGGGGGGCGTATTCACTAATGATTGGTCTAGGGACCCCCTAGTCACTCCAATCACATTCCTAGCATTCTCCTGCCCCCTCAATTGGCTTTTTCTAATGGTTCTGGTCCAATCACGGGCTTTTAAAGCCCATTTCCTGAAGCATTGCATTTTGGTCGGTTCTGGTTGCCGAATTCCGAACTTTTTGGGCAAAAAGTTCTAAATTCGGCCGAACCTCGAACACCCAATGTTCGGGCCGAACCGATGGTGGACCCGAACCGTTCGATCATCCCTAGTGCCGAGTACCCGGAAGTGTATGTCATGCTGAAGACAGCAGATATACACTTCCGGGTTTTTACATGGAGACCCGGTCAGAGCCGAATCGGGTCTTCGGCGGTGTCCTGGCACTCGGCTCTGATCACCTCAGTCTCTAGCCATCTGCAATCTGCCATCCAACTCCGCCTCACCAGCTGAACTTAATTCCGCCCCTCCAGCCTTCTGCACTCTAGCTCCTCCCATGCTCCCTCCGCTCCGTGTAATCTATGGTAAGACTACAGTACTTTATTTGAATGCCTGGGGAAACTGGTCGAGCCGCAGAAGACGGTGGAAGGGGGGACGTCCCCTCCCACTCCTTGTAATGACAGCCGAGCGACTTCTCAGCCACATCGGTTGTCATTACAAGACAGCCGACCATCGGCTATGGATGCCGGTACTGGGGTGATCCCTCTAGCTGCAGGCATCACTCCGATACATGCACTTTCTAAAAAATATCGGCAATATCGGTAACCTCAGGGGCCGATTCCGATATATTGGGAAAAGTGCATATCGGCCCCCGATATATCAGCTTTGCCGATAATCGGTCGATCCCTAGCGGTAACCCTGAGCCACACTCGGGATTACCCCACAATAAAAGTCACCTTCCCCTGCGATCCTCCGCTGTCCTCCTTGCCGTCATCCCGCCATCCTCCTGCTGTCCTCCCGCTGTGGGCTCGGCCGATGCCGGCACCTATCTTCGGGTTCCCTTCCCTGCGAGCGTTGCGGCACAGGGGGGTGGAACCGGCGGCAATTTAAAAAATGTAAATACACCAAATGACATGATACAAAGTTGTGATCCTAACGGATTACACTGTATCATGCCATTTCACCACAGGATTTCACCTGGTGGCTTTTCCAGTGCCCTGCCTGTGCTTTTCCCATTCTTTATGCCTGGAAAATTGAGAAGGACTATGGTGTCCAAAAAGCGTTCTTTTTGCGCAAAAGCATTTTTAGACTAACAGCGACAGTGAAACAGAGCGATAGCGAATCGTGGGGAAATTCGTCATCAGGTACAGAATGTGACTACAGCGACGATGCTGATGTCCCTTTCTGGCACATAGCTCTGTTGGAAATTCTGAAGAATCATTTGATATACTTCCCAAATTTTTTTTAGTTTTGGTGCAGAATGAGTAGTTTGAAAATAATGAAGAATTTGATGAAACTACTCATTCTGCACCAAATTCAATAATTATACTATAACATATATACTAATTCAATATGTGAATCAATAATCAATAATAATATTCAATGTGTAAATCATTATATACCGGTATATATATATCCAATTAATATATAAAATATACCATAAAGTGCAAATGAATAAATGATTTAATCCATGTATAAATAAATAAATAACAAATACTGCTAGCCTTTAAATTATTATCAATAGTTTCACCAATTAGTTTATAAAAAAAGTCCCCAAACAGTCCAGTTAAAGTGATTAAGCAAAGTGTCTTCTGTGTATAACACTCTTTACACCAGCGTATTCTGTGCTCCACCGCCAGCTGAATGGCGTGCTCACCTTGTTATTGGACCCATATACACAAAAAGGTGTACAGTGCTTTGGTAAAATGGGTCCTCAGTGGAGTATCCTATCCCACGGATCGATCTTCAGCATGGATCAACTCTGTCACAGGTCGATTCCCTTTAAGTGCGGAGTCTCTGAGTAGCTTACCATAGAGAAGAGAGGAGAGCTGCCAATGGTGTAGTAAATGTATAATACAATAAAAAAAAAAAAAAAAAAACTGCTACAAATCTACCTCCATTAAATAAATGAAAAAAGAGCCTTGTATATGTCTTCACTGGCTAAGATAAGGGGAGGAGGCTTCCGGCATCGGACTACGGACTGAATGCAATGTTACTTGGCTCTGCCTCCACGCGTTACGCCACCCACCCACGTGGCATTGTCACCCTTGTGACAGGCAGTAACGCATATTACATTCGTCAGTGTGCTAGAGAGCCAATCATTTTGGATGGCACATCAACATACTAAAGCAGCATACCATAGTGCACAGCAACACACCATTATATGTTTGGTTCCCAAAAAAGGGTCAGGTGAGGTTTTGTTTGGCTACAAAATTCAACAAAGGGGAAGGAACAAACACCTGGTGCATTACCCGAGGAAAAAAAATGTTTTTCAAAGACAGTGGAACCAATAAAATACATACTCACAAAACTGCAGTGTAAAAAATGTAAGTCAGAAAATGCCATATAGTGCAAGGTACAAATGCTCTAACGACCTACCGTGCACTAGCCATCTGACGTGTTATGGAGGTGCATCCCCTTCCGGTGCGCCCCCGAAATGCTTCTTCTGAATCACATGTTGTTCCACACTGACCTTTCCTGGTTCCTTTGTCTTTGAATATTTTTTTTCTCGGGTAATGCACCAGGTGTTTGCACCTTCCCCTTTGTTGTTTTTGTAGTTTCACATTGGATTCCTCTATCTGAGGAGGGCTGCATCCACCAAGCATTGGGTTCACTGGCAACTGATTCAAAAATAATAAACTGCTTTAAAGTGGATGTAAACCTGATTCATGAAATTTGGCCTAAGCAGATATATCTGTAGTGTTTTCTTTCTCTCTAAAGCCCTACGTCCTATGTCTTTCTGCTGTTTCGTTGCTCTGTTATCAGCATGATAACTTCTGACAAGTTCACCATCAACCAAGATAAAACCAGGCTGAAATTTGCGTTGTGGGGGTTGCTTTAAATAGATTAGCAGAGAGCTTGTCTGGTCACTGCACAGCTCTGCAAGTGAACAGGAAGAGAAAATCTCTAACACGATGTGCACTTTCTAAAGAATAGATAAAGCTGAAGACAGCAGATATACATGTAAAACCTATGTAGGGAGATTTGTTTCATCTTTGTGTATCGTCTGAGGCTGTTCACTTCACTAGATATACTGTGAGGGTTTACATCCACTTTACCCCAACATGCACCTACAGGCATGCATTACCACACCAGAACTGTGTAAACCTGGCCTTAAGTTTAAGACCACGCAGAACAACAAAACAATACAATAAAATAAAACTGCTTTCTTTCAAGGAGGGGTAGTGACACTTGATTTAGAAAAAAGAACTCCACAGCTTCATACCTAAGTGCAAACTGCTGATAATGGAAGTCTTCTGGAAATAGATTTCTTATCAAAGGGCTAGGTTCACATCTAGCCATTTCCTGAGGACCATGTTTGCACTGGTACATCAGTCCATTCATATGAATAGGCTGCTGTACCTGCGGGAAACATAAAGATCCCTACACTTTTTCAAAATCGCAGCTTCACTGAAACTGTATGGTGCTTTTGCACCATGCAGTTTTATGCACCTAAAAATGTGCTGAATTTTCAGATGTGTGGGGTGCCATTAAGAATTAATGACACCCTCATGTGTCTGCTAAAAAGTATTGTGTTTCGCCTGCAGGTGCTTGTGGGTACGAGAGCATGCAATTTACATGCATTCCCACACCCGCATAAGTGTAAATCTAGCCTAAGGCTGAAAGAAAAACATGCTTTTGTGTCAGAGATAAATGTAGCACTGTCCCTGTAAAGCTTGCTGTGTGATGACTTCTTGGGTCTCCTTCTGATTGCCTGCAGACAGTCACTAGGGGATTTTTCACACATCCATCCTTACTCCCACTTGCTCGCTACTCAATAAACAGTCCAGGGTATTTGGTTTTATAATTATTGTGGAACTTAGATGGGAGACTGGAATAGTGGGATACTCCAACTTGAACTATTCACAGTAGGTAAGGACAACTCTCACTTGGCCTCACCGGTTATTTGTGGAAGCACACACATGGCTTTAACCATACTGCCACTTGTATGGGAGAATTAAGTCCTTTTGCTCTCTATAGCAGTAGACTTGATGCAACTAACATATTTTCAGGATACCTTCCAGCATCCCCTTGACTGACACCTATCTACTGACTCTTCTGGCAGAAGGGGTGGTCCTCTCAAGACAGGCCCAATGACACAGATCTGTACTCACTGTATGCAGAATCAGATCCTCTCTAGTGTCTACCTCCAAGTGCACTCACTTGTCAGGTTTCTTCCCACTGTCCAATGTGCCTCCCTATTGGACCAGTGTGAAACATTTCAGAAAAGCTGAGCTGCACCTGAGCACCATGAGCAGACCTCACTAATGGATCCTGCTCTCTGGTAGGCAGAGAGCAACATAAATGTACCTGGCAATCTCTCTGGTAAGCAGAAAGACCCAACAACTATACACTCTCTCTAGCACCTACCTAGAAGGGTACTACATCCAACACATATACACAAAATAGATAACAGATAATCTCTCAAAGGCATGAAGATCCCCTGCAAGCCTGCAAAGGAAAGAGTGAGCATGTAGTAAATTTGCATTTTATATACTCACAGTAAGACTGCACTCTCTGCACAGGGGACCTTCTTACCTGAAGAATCTCTAACACTAGCATTCATGTTGAGACAACTGGAGCAAACGGCCCCCTAAGGGCACGCTTGACTCATCATCCTGTTGTGTTCCTGTAATAGACAAACAGAACAACTTGCCAATCTAACTAACTAAGCATTTGCGTTATCTGTTCCATTTGGGAACCATATGACTAGCAATAGGCATAGTCCCAATCAATTACCAGGGCACTGACTCTTTCCTATCCTAGTCAGACCTACAAGTTAGGATGAAGAAGTGCGGAGTCCTTTCGACTGGTGTTCAGTGTCCTTGTCTCTGCAACACCGAGTCAACACATCTTCTCCTGGCGGTATGCTGTTATTTCTGGAGCCTTAGCAAAGCTTGCCTGCTTGTGAGTGTCTGTAGGAACTCTTCAAGGAATCCTTTCACTCTGGCACCCATCTCTCGCAAGGTAGAAACTCGCACAAATTTTCCTTTAACATTACTCTGGCCCAAGGGAATCTTCGCAAAGTGTCCTTTAAATGAGGTATCTTCGCAAAGTGTCCTTTCTCAAGATTGCTTTAGGGACAGTAATGACCCATAGCCCAAAATATTTTCACAAAGTGTCCTTTAACAAAGTGTGTCTGTGAACTAGGGGTTTACCCCCTCAAGGTAGCAGCCCCTGGCTTTAATAGGAGAATTCCTTTGTGGCATCCACCATCTTGCTCCTCCACATGCGTGTCTGCTCCTCAGCTACACCCGACAGTGAGATCTCAGCTCCCTTCCTCCGTTGAAATGTGCGGCCCACTGATGGCGACTCCATCCACGACTCTCCGGCGGGGGCTTCTCCTGTTAGGCAGATCTCTTTGGCACACTCTCTCCCATTCTGTGCAGTAACCCCTTCACTCCTACCCTTAAGCTGCTTAGCCTGCACAAATGGAACTGCAATGCAGATTGTGTTCCCTGCCACAGATACACATACATCTGCCTCTTCTGTCTTGACTTGAGCTCCAGTTGCACTTTTTCATTTACATGCCAACTGAACTCACTCACTGCTGCTGGAAAGTGTCTTGCTGACACTTTCCCCCCACAGAGACCCCCACACAGAGCCCCCCTCACATCAGAGACCCCCCACACAAAGCCCCCCTCACATCAGAGACCCCCCACATCAGAGACCCCCCAAACAAAGCCCCCCTCACATCAGAGACCCCCCACACAGAGCCCCCCTTACATCAGAGACCCCCACACAAAGCCCCCTCACATCAAAGATCCCCCACACAGAGCCCCCTTACATCAGAGATCCCCCACATAAAGCCCCCCTCACATCAGAGACCCCCCACACAGAGCCCCCCTTACATCAGAGACCCCCCCACACAGAGCCCACTTACATCAGAGACCCCCACACAGAGCCCCCCTTACATCAGAGACCCCCCACACAAAAATGAAGAAATTTGATTTTATTTACATTTTGTTTTATTGATGTGTTTTATAGCAGAAAGTAAAAAATAATGTTTTTTTCTCTCAAAATTGTCTGTCTTTTTTTGTGTATAGCACAAAAAATAAAAACCGCAGAGGTGATCAAATACCACCAAAAGAAAGCTCTATTTGTGGGGAAAAAACAACATCAATTGTATCTGGGTACATCATCGTACGACCATGCAATTTTCAGTTAAATAGCGCAGTACCATATCGCAAAAAATAGCCTGGTCATGAGGGGGGGGGGGGGTAAAACCTTCTGGGGCTAAAGTGGTTAAACTGATAAGAGGCATGGAGGAGCTCAGCTATGAGAAGAGATTAGCTGAACTGAATTTATTCTCTCTTGAAAAGAGGTGATTAAGGGGGGATATTATCAAATATGTATAAATACTTAAAGAGGTTGTAAACCCTCATATTTTTTTTTTCTTCACCCTGAAAGAGAAACACATAATGAGCTAGTATGCATCGCATACTAGCTCATTATGAAATACTTACCTTAGAACGAGCCCCCGCCGTGCCGCCCGCTTACCTCTATGACGGACGACATGTCCAGTCACCCGTCTTCCGGGATCGCGGCATTCGGCCAACTGTCACGGCACGGGACTCTGAAGGAATGGTACGAGTGGCCGTTCCTTCAGAGCGCATGCACCAGTGACGTCACTGGCTGCATGTAAGGTAAATATCTCCTAAACGGTACATGTACCTATAGGTGTAAGATTCTGTAAGATTCTGGTACCTTCGGTACCCTTCCAGCCCATTTCTTCCGCATTGTGTCCCACCTTTTCAGCTAGGTGGAACGCATATACCTGCCTATCTCTTTAAGCCGCATGACGTCATCACTAGGTGCCGCTCTGAGCGGCTATTTCAATCGCCGGCTTTCACTCACAAGGTGTTCGTGCAAACCGCTTGTTATACAGCCTTGTCTGACGCTGCCGAAGCTTCCAGCTATTTCTCCAGTATCTAGATAGACCGGAGTCTCGCTACTTGATCCTGTATCTCGCTACTGATCCTGTATCTCGCTACCTGATCTTTATCTCATTATCGGACCCCTCATCTCTCTAAACCAACTAGTGATAAGTACCCCACAGGGGATTCCTTCCTATCAACTTACACTATCTACTCTTGCATACTAAGGACTGTTGCTATCTATGCATTACTATTTCTATCATCTGCACTGTTACATAGATTGCTAGCTCTTGAGTCTACTACCATCTATATCCTTGCACTAAGTTAGCAATTCCTGTACACTTCATCTGCTGTCCCCTACCACCTGTTACTTGTACATGATTGCTAACCTATCTGCATACTATCTATCACCATCTGCTAACACTCCTGAACATTACTATTGAGTGCCTATCATTGCTATCACTACTCACGCCTGTCCTTTCAGCACATCACCTCTATACTATCGTATACAACCTATCACTCCAGGAACATCTTATCTGAGTGTCTGTATATTTGCATGCTGAGGCAGGCTGGGCCATAATGATGAGTCTGGAGAGTTGGATATGGTGATTCAACACATCTCTACTTGACTACTGAGTGGAATTTCTGCAGCTGCAAATCCAGTTCACTAAACAAACGCCGGAGCGTTACAGATTGCATGAACCAGAAAAAAAAAATGGATTCAGCAGAATTAGCCACTCATGTGATACAACTAACACAAAAGGTAGATGCATTAATCCTTTCCCTTGCCGAAGTGAAAAATGAAAATCAGACTTTGAGACAGCAGATAGCCCGCGTTTCACAGCTCACTGCTGCTCAACCTCGTGAGCCCAAAATAAACCCTCCCCTAGTGTTTACAGGTGATCGGAAAAAATTTTGTGAATTTAAAAACGCATGTCAATTGCTTTTTAATTTAAAACCTCGTACTTACACTACAGACCAAATTAAAGTCTGCACCACTATCTCATATTTGTCGGGTGATCCACGGACTTGGGCAGACTCTCTCTTTGAGAAAAATGACCCTCTTCTTAACTCCTATCCTTTATTCTTAGCAGAACTCGCTAGCTTATATGAAGACCCAAATAGGCAGAGTACTGCTGACAGCCAATTGAGGGCTTTAAAACAAGGAAGGAGACCTGTTGAAGACTTCGTAGCAGAGTTCAAAAGATGGACCCTTGATTCAGGGTGGAATGATGCATCTTTGCGAACCCAGTTAAGACTCGGGTTATCAGAAGCCGTTAAAGACGAGCTCGCCCGAGCGGATTTACCTGGCACTTTGGATGCCTTAATACAACTCAATATTGACAGGCGACTGCGAGAAAGAAAGGCTGAGAAAATGGGAGTACCATTATCCAATCCTTCTCAGAGTTTCGCCCGTTGACCCTACTCCTATGGAGGTAGGAACCATACGCCCACCATTATCGTCTACTGAACAAGCCAGGAGAAGATCTGAAAATCTCTGCATGTACTGCGCCTCCCCGGATCATTTGATAAGCGTCTGTCCCCTTGTCCGCAAAAAAGAGGGTGAGTGTTCACATGTCTTGCTGGGGGGATTAACGACTTCTTTTTCTAATCCCTATCTTTTTATTCATTTGACCTTACAGTGGGACCACAATAGGACCACCACCAAGGCTATGATCGACACAGGATCTTGTGGGAACTACATTGACACTAGTTTTGTTGCTTTAAATAAAATACCTATTATTTCAAAATCTAAACCTGTCTCTGTTAGTTTTATTAACGGTATTCCGTTATCTTCTGGTCCAATCACCAATCAGACACAAGCACTCCTTGCTACTGCTAACGAGTCTCATGCTGAGACCACCACTTTTGATGTATTACCTTCACCACATTTTCCCATTATTTTGGGACTTCCCTGGTTACACATACATCAACCAACCATTGATTGGAAAACACGGACTCTAACCTTCCCCTCTCACTACTGCGAGACCACGTGTAACCTCCAATCATATAAAAAAATCCTGTCCATGGTGTCAGATGAAATTTCACCACCACCATGTTATCAGGATTTATCAGAAGTCTTCCTTGAGAAAAATGCTCAAGTATTGCCTCCCCATAGGGACTACGATTGTTCTATTGATCTACTCCCTAATAGTAAACTAACTTTCGGTCATGTTTATCCTCTTTCTCAGGATGAACTTTCTAATCTCAAGGAATACTTGGATGAGAATTTAGCGAAAGGGTTTATTAGACCCTCTACTTCTTCCACAGCTGCAGGACTTTTCTTTGTCCGCAATAAGGATTTAAGTCTCAGGCCTATTATTGACTATAGGCAATTAAATACCATTACGATAAAGGATCGCTATCCTTTACCTCTCATTCCCGAACTCATTGAACAAGTGCGCGGAGCTACCTACTTTTCAAAATTGGACCTAAAAGGGGCATACAACCTCATCCGAATCCGTAATGGGGATGAGTGGAAGACGGCATTCAGAACCAGATACGGATTATTAGAATATCTAGTGATGCCTTTTGGGTTGTGTAATGCTCCCGCAGCATTTCAGCGATTCATAAATGACATCTTCAGAGACTTACTTGATGTTTGTGTTGTGGTATATCTGGATGATATACTCATTTATTCTCAGTCCTTGTCCGAACATGTAAGACATGTAAGACTTGTGCTATCCAGATTACTTGCACACAATTTATACGTAAAATTGAAAAAATGCCTATTTCACAAGGAAGAAGTACTATTCCTAGGATACATCATATCTAAGAAAGGTATCAAGATGGATATGAGCAAGATATCGTGTATACTGGATTGGCCTGTACCAACAACTCGTAAGGCATTACAACGATTCCTTGGATTTTCAAACTTCTATAGGAAGTTCATCAAGAACTTCTCTTCTATTGTGAGACCGCTCACACAACTTACAAGTGTAAAGAAACCATTCAAATGGTCTGAAGAAGCAAATAAAGCTTTCCGCTTGTTAAAATCAAGCTTCACTTCTGCTCCCATACTACGCCATCCAGACCCATCCCTCCAATACATCCTGGAGGTAGATGCTTCAAATATGGCTGTAGGAGCAGTTCTTTCCCAACGACCAACGAATACTTCACCACTCCACCCAGTTGCTTTTTTCTCTAAATCACTAAGTAGCCCAGAGGTGAATTACCCAGTGGGTGAAAAAGAGTTGCTTGCCATAAAACTGGCACTAGAAAATTGGCGACATTTACTTGAAGGTACTCGATTGCCAATACTCATATATACAGATCATAAGAATCTCCAATACCTTCAGACCAACAAGACTCTTTCCCACCGGCAGGTACGTTGGTCATTATTCTTCCTAAGATTCAACTTCCTAGTGACCTACACGCCTGCAGACAAAAACAAAAAAGCGAATGCGCTATCACGGCTAACCGAAGATAACTGCGCCGAAATCCCTTCACTTCCTATAATACCCCATGACCGTATTATTGGTGTTGTTCGTTCCTTGAAGGAAGAGATTCTGCACAGTATAGGACTGGATTCACCACCACCACAACTAAGTGCTGATGCAGAAGGCTTCCTCTACTTTAACGACAAACTCTACATACCTCCTGGTATGCGTACCAAGATCTTGGAATTATCACATGACGTACCTATGGCAGGACATATGGGTATGACTAAGACATTCAATTTGCTCACCAGGCAATTTTGGTGGCCTGATATGAAGACGTCTGTACAAAAATTTGTCTCCTCAGTGGACCATCTGACAAAGATGGCACATTTCATTTCTATTCGCAGACTACCTTCATCTAAGGAAACAGCGGAATTACTAGAGAAACATGTGTTCAAGCTACATGGAATTCCAAAGACTCTTTTATCGGACCGAGGTTCACAGTTCATCTCCAAGTTTTGGCAAGCTCTATGTCATATACTACGAATTGAGCGAAAACTTACTTCTCCCTACCACCCTCAGACCAATGGACAAACTGAAAGAGTCAACCAGTGCATTGAACAATATTTGCGTTGCTACACCTCATACCTACAGGATGATTGAGTGGACCTCCTCCTCCCTCTGGCAGAATTTGCTTACAATAACGCAACCCACAGTACTACTAAGCAAAGTCCATTCTACCTAAACTATGGATTTCATCCCACACTTCTTCCACCACGCATCCTGCCATCAAGTAACCCAGTAGCCTCTGACTATCTTACCCAAATAAAAGACTCTCTGGGTTTACTTAACACCACCATCTCACATGCTCATAGCCAACAAAAAAGGTACTACGACCTCCGTAGAAGACCTTCTCCTCAATATGCTATTGGGGATCTCGTTTGGCTATCTACGAAAAACTTAAGGTTAAAGATCCCCAGTAAAAAGCTTGGGCCTTTGTTTCTAGGACCTTTCCCAATTGAGAAGCTCATTGGGAGAGCTGCAGTTCAACTCACCTTACCGGCAGATCTTAAAATACACCCCATCTTTCACGTGTCGCTACTGAAACCACATGTTTACAACCAAGGAATAAGACCTACCATCTCGCCTCCACCTCCAGTACAAGTTGAGGGCGGAGAAGAATTTGAGATTAAGGAGATTTTGGATTCTCGTATCCACAGAGGGAAACTCCAATATCTCATAAGATGGAAAAACTATGGACCCCAAGACGACACCTGGTTGGATACTTCTGACGTTCACGCTCCCAGGCTTATACGAAGGTTCCACTCCAAATACCCGGAGAGACCAGTGCTATAGGCCTTCTGGAGCCGGCCTTAAGGGGGGGGGTACTGTAAGATTCTGGTACCTTCGGTACCCTTCCAGCCCATTTCTTCCGCATTGCGTCCTACCTTTTCAGCTAGGTGGAACGCATATACTTGCCTATCTCTTTAAGCCGCATGACGTCATCACTAGGCGCCGCTCTGAGCGGCTATTTCAATCGCCGGCTTTCACTCACAAGGTGTTCGTGCAAACCGCTTGTTATACAGCCTTGTCTGACGCTGCTGAAGCTTCCAGCTATTTCTCCAGTATCTGGATAGACCGGAGTCTCGCTACTTGATCCTGTATCTCGCTACTGATCCTGTATCTCGCTACCTGATCTTTATCTCATTACCGGACCCCTCATCTCTCTAAACCAACTAGTGATAAGTACCCCACAGGGGATTCCTTCCTATCAACTTACACTATCTACTCTTGCATACTAAGGGCTGTTGCTATCTATGCATTACTATTTCTATCATCTGCACTGTTACATAGATTGCTAGCTCTTGAGTCTACTACCATCTATATCCTTGCACTAAGTTAGCAATTCCTGTACACTTCATCTGCTGTCCCCTACCACCTGTTACTTGTACATGATTGCTAACCTATCTGCATACTATCTATCACCATCTGCTAACACTCCTGAACATTACTATTGAGTGCCTATCATTGCTATCACTACTCACGCCTGTCCTTTCAGCACATCACCTCTATACTATCGTATACAACCTATCACTCCAGGAACATCTTATCTGAGTGTCTGTATATTTGCATGCTGAGGCAGGCTGGGCCACAATGATGAGTCTGGAGAGTTGGATATGGTGATTCAACACATCTCTACAAGACTACTGAGTGGAATTTCTGCAGCTGCAAATCCAGTTCACTAAACAAACGCCGGAGCGTTACAATAGGTAAGCCTTATCATAGGCTTACCTATAGGTACAACTTGCAGAGGAGGGTTTACTTCCTCTTTAAGTGGTCATTTTAGTAAATTCGGTGTACAGTTATTCACTTTTAAGTCATTACAGAGGACAAAGGGAAACTCTGGGAGATTTGCTAAAGGCAAATATACTGTGCACTGCAAGTGCATGTGCAGTTGCGCCAGATCTGGGGGGAAGCTCTGAAATGAGGGAAAGCTCTGCTTATTTCTATAATCCAATCATGTGCTGTTATTTTTTTTTTTATTGTCCTTGCATGTTCCCCTCAGATCTAGAGCAAGTGCACTTGCACAAACTATTTGCCTTTAGTAAATCAACCCCTTTATGTCTGGAGGAAAAGAGATATAAAGGGAAGTCTAAAGCCTTAAGGTCCTTTACTATAATGCATTCTATGCATTAGGGTTAAATACCACCTGTGCTGCAGATCCCCCCCCCCTTATACTTACCTGAGCCTGATCTTATTCCTAGGTGTTGGTGCATGAGAACACCGTCTCTCTCCCTCCTCACTGGGGAGATCGATAGCAGCAGGGGCTATTGGCTCCTGCTACTGTTAATTAAATCCAGTGACGAGGGTGTGGGGGCAGGGCTGAGCTGAACTGTCTGTGTTAATAGACGCAGGCAGGGCAGCTTGGGAGTGACTTCCTATGTGGGCACTTGCCGAAGAGGAGGAGCCAGGAATCTAGCATAAACTTACTTGAAAATCTCCTTTTAATGTTGTGAACGTTGCCTGTCTGCTGACAATCTCTTTCCACAACGTCCTGGATTCCCTCCATGTATTCCAGCTTCTCCTCCCTTCTGTTTACCTGCGATTTCTAAGGACTATATATCCCATGGTACCTTGCTACCTGCAAGCTGTGATTCCTGTGCTAATTCTGCCCACTAAACTCCTTTCTTCAGCACCTCTCAAATTCAGAAGGCAGGTTCTGTGAATTCTGGAACACAGCAGAGCCTCCTCACAGAGCATAGTGAATCACAGAATTCAAGGAAGTGAATGTGTGGGGATCTTCACAAAGTACAAACTTCAATATCGTTCAGATTAATAGGAGTCGGTTGGAAATAATTGAAATACAATGAGGAAATGAATATATGATTTTACATTTTGACGATAGATACACTTTAATACGTTTTTATACAGCTGAAGGGAAATGAGTTTAGGGCATTCTCTACTACAGAACTAACAAATAGTATGGAATGTTTTCTCACCAGGATGAATTTAAGAAATACACAAAGAAGAAAGTGACATGGATACATGGATCAGATGTACCCCATACTATATCTCAGCCTGATGATACATCACAAGAGAACTCCAAACTGCATAAATTATTATGGAAGCCTGAGCAGAAGGTGAGCAATTAAACACCGCTTTTAGATGAATGCTAGCAGTCCTGATTTATATTGCTGGGGTCCAGGATTTATTCCCACCAGGTATGCTATGTGAATGTTTCACAGGATGGTTAAAGGCTAAGTTCACCTTTTCCAGAAAATAGCCTATGCAGTCAAGGAGTCCCAGCAGATATAAAAAATGGTGCAGCTTTGTAAAATAATAAATATTTGTATTGTTTTATCTGTAGACCTTTTGGGTCCCTTAAGAAGCCTGACTAAAAAAAACTTCTAGTTAGCAAGCCCCACATTCTACCTTGTTGCTAGGACATTTTTCACTACTGCAATGCTCAGAGTAAGCATCCAATTGTTTTCACATCTTAGCAACATGTCAGGGCATGCAGGATTCTAACTAGGAGTTTTTTTAGCCAGGCTTCTGAGGGGACCCAAATGGCCTACTTAACTGCATTGGCTGTTTTCTAGAAAAGTTGAACGCAATTAACTACTGCTAACTATTAGTTACTGTTACATACATAGTTTTATTATTTAGTATGTAACTGGCAGAAGAGAACTTCTATAGCATCACTATTTAGTCATAAATTAGGTGAAGTTTTTATCTGTTATAATGTACTTGATATAAGTCAGCAAGACATAACATACAGTGTGCCTAATTGAATCAGGGTTCATTGCAATGTGATATTATTCCAAGCATGCAAAGTATAAGACTGTGGCCCTTGTTTATGAGAACCTTGAGATTTGTGCCAGTGGTGTCTGATGGCCTGGCCTTGATTTGTTTCTACGTTACTAGTAATTCATGCTAAAGGTTTTCTTTCCCCTATTACTCCCTATAAACCATCCTGAATAATCATTCGATTTTTTTTATTTTTCTAACTAATAATCGCATATCTACAGATTTTACAGCTGTTGTTCGTTTAAAGCAAGACATACAGGCTATTAAGCTGCACAGTGTGCTTAAAATATTCGATAGACCTTTTGTTGGTTTACAAGCATCTACTGTCAGTGCACTTGACCTGGTGGCTCTTGCCAAAAACCATTTTTTTTTTAAACCAATATTTATATGCACTAAGAAGTCTTTATCTTTGTTAGTATATTGGAAAGTTTTTGACTCTATTCCAGTGTGATCAGTTGAAGGTTTTAGCTAGTGATACACAACAGCACATTGTAAAGTTACTTGCAGGAGTTGTACACAATAGCTAATGAGTCTAAATACATTTTATTTAATTGAAAGTGGAACTGCAAGTAAGATAATAATATATTTTGGTGTTAGATATGCCCCCACTGGGGAAAAGCATACTTTCTTCCTTTCTTTGTGACTCGTTTCACTAAAACAAAAATTGAGAGGAAATCCAAATATTGTTTGTCATCAAAAGGAGGCTAAGGAGAAATCTCTCAATGGGGGCTATTGCTTTCACGACAGCTGTCAAATGTGGGATTTCCCCTAGCTTTGGTGGGATCCCACTTTATTGGTATGACTCTGGGAAAGGAACTAGAAGGAAAGCTTCCCAATAGGGACGGAAACAATAAAACCCCTTCTCTACTCTATCCAAAAGATGGAGAAAAGCTTTTGGTTTCAAAAACTGTGTGGTTTGCAAAATGGAAACATTGCAGCTCTATGTTGGTAATATTGTTATTTAATTTTAAGCATTAATAAAATAAATGCTTCTCGCCGGACTGAATTTTAAAATCGTTTATGTACTTTGTTACATGTTCCCCATGGCAATGTCCTGTCCACATGCCATTTGTTTGACAAACCCTTGCCTATTGGCCTAGAAAATGGCCACTATTGTTGTTTTTGACATTTAGCAAATATTGACTTCAATTGAGTTGGGCACTAAAACTTTAGTAATGTTCGCCTAAGTCTTGAATTAAACCCAGGTAACTGTCATGTTGATGATGACCTCTGAATATTAATTACCTTTGGGTTCCCTGAAGTCTGGTTGCCTGACATTTACTGAATCCAATTGAAAGTATCTAGGCTTCCGCCCTCTTTTCCCACCTGGGCCCCAAGGGGGGTTCGAGGCTCTCTCCGGGCACCTGCTATTACCTCCCCCCACGACCATCTCCTACTTACCCTGATTTCCTCCCAGCCCAGCCCCGCCAACCCAACCCCCCCCCCCACCCGGCCCCCGGCATACCTAATCTAGAGATGTATCTTTGTTTTGTCTGAGACCCCTTCTTCAGGTCTGTTTGGGGGTCCATCCATGCATTGTGACCTAGGCCACACCTACATTTAGTGCGTACCCTCAATGCTTCTCAGACGGGGCGCCGGGATGACCCCCTATACGTATCACATTGTTACCTGTTACTTGATTGTTATATGCTGCAGTTCTGTATTTCAATGCGACTTGTTCTATCAAGGCATGTACGTAATCTTTCAACCTCATGTTACTGTACCGTATTTCTTTTGCCTTTAATAAAAACCGTTTAAAAAGAAAAAAGAATGTATCTAGGCTTTGTGTCAATTGCATAATAGTTACAGTCACACTCCAGTTCAGATCAGCTACCTATTTAGTGTAGCTAATTCATAAGTATTTAAATAAAGTATATATCAAAAGTAGAAATATTTAAATCAAGAGGTGTGCTGAAGATTACCTTATGGACCCGTTTGGTCTGCAAAGGATCAAGCAACTTAGAAAACAAGGTAAAGTCATGTATGACTTTTATATGTTTAAGTATTTTAATATCACTTTTGTACTATATACAAGTTACCTATATTTTCCTCATTCTTATAATTAATTTTAAATAACTTTGCAGGTGCGCTGCATTAGGGTACAAAAAACCCGCTATTTTTGGAATACACTAGAAGCCAGGTTTCAGAAAGCTGGGTAATATGATATTCATTGTGTTATTTTTGTCAACATTATTTTTGAATCAAGTAAAAATGTGTTTTCTCATTTGGTTTAGAGTCCTAGAAGAAAACCTTTCATGCTCTGATATTCATAAAAAATATGGAATGGGTTTAAGTAGCGAGGAACAGAATGCCAGGTATGTTTATTTGTGGAACATGAAGCATGAAGACTGTGTGCAAGTTTTTATGTGTACTAGGCTGCATTTAAAGTTTAGTTCCGGGATGCCTTTGAAGTGTATCTTTAGTCAAAACATTTTTTTTTTTTGTGGTTAGAGTGCGGAGGTTTAGAATCTCTGCCAATTTCTTATTGCTGTCTGTGTCCCAAAGTTTTGTACATATGCCCATTGTCATTTGGAAAGGATGTGGAAGGAAATCCAAAATGTTATTGTTGTCCACAAAAAAGAGGTAAAGAGAAATGTTCTAATGGGGAAACCTGCTCCAGAGACAGCTGTCTGAGGAAAGTACTTCCTGTTATATCCCTGAGAAGGGAAATTAGGGGAAATTTTCCAAGTGCGCACAGACAGCTAAATAAATAGCCTGGCCTTCCCGACTATAGAAACATGATCACTCTGATTCTACTCCCTTGCTCATCTGGCCATTTTAAATTACAGGGTCTCTAGCTACAAGTACATGATCCCTAAGTACTAAGTACGTTCACATTGAATTTCATGAGTATAACATTTCATTATGAAAATTGTCATTGTATAGTGTTAAAGTTCTGCAACCGTTCTTATGGTAACCATACTGAAAATGTCCTTAGCGGCTAACATTTTAGAATTATTTCCAGAAAAATGTTGGTACAGTGTGAGTGACAATCAAATCACCTACGCAGTAAAAGGATTCTCAATGATAACATATTGTAGGCTTTAAAAACTTGCATCTGTCTCTGGAAATCAGTGAGAGTTAACAAGTGCATTAAAACATGTGTGTGTATGTATGGATAGTATGCTGTGTACAGAAGTTATTTCATCATTCCTTCCTGGAACATCATAGGTAAATCATTTACCACCGACATAAACAACATATTTACTTTAGATTGTATTCACTATTACACTTAGTACTTCATTTTTATTTAGTTAAATAATTGAAATGGTTTAAACCAGGGGTCTCTAACCTTTCTAAGCAAAGAGCCAGTTTACTGTCCTTTAGACTTTAGAGGGGGCAGACTGTTGCCAATAGACATAGAAAATGCCCCGGCATCAATGAGAGTAAACAATTCCTCAGGCTTGGTGGACAGTAGGAGTAAAATAATTACAAAACGCATGTGGTTAGTAGGAGAAGGGATAATGCCCAACCTTCGGTCAAAAAATTATTGTCCGCATTAAATTCTGTGTGAAGAATAGCTGGTTGTTAAGCAGCCGTCTTCAACAACCGATGACTCATCAGCCGTCAGCAGGCTTCCCTACTCACAGCTGAAATGTAAACAAAACAATACCAGAAATAGAGAATTAAAAAAAAAACAGCGACCCCCCCCCCAATCCCTACTAGGCCCTTCGAGTCTGGTATGGATTCGAAGAGGAACTCCATGCCAAAATGTAATAAAAAAATGGCATGGGGTCCTCCACAAAATCTATAGCAGGCCCTTATCCGAGCATGTAGCCAAGCAGGCCAGGAAAGGGGGGGACGAGCAGGGGCCCCCCTCCTGAACCATACCAGGCCACATGCCCTCAACATGGGGAGGTGCTTTGGGGCAGGGGTGGCTCTGCCTCCCCACCCCAAAGCACCTTGTCCCCATGTTGATGGGGACAAAGGCCTTTTCCCTCACAACCCTGGGCTATGTTTGTGCAGGTCTGCAGGCAAGGGGGCTTATTGGAATCTGGAAGCCCCTGTTAAATAAGGGGGCCCGTAGACCTACACAACCACCGCCCAGGGTTGTGGGGAAGAGGTCCTTGTCCCCACCAACATGTGAACAAGGTGCTTTGGGGTGGGGGGGGCAAAGCTCCCTTGCCCCAAAGCAGCCCCCCATGTTGTGGACATGTGGCCTGGTATGGTTCAGGAGGGGTGGCACTCACTCGTCCCCCTCCTTTCCTGGCCTGCCAGACTGCATGCTCTGACAAGGGTCTGGTATGGATTTTGGGGAGAATCCATATCTTTTTTTTCTTTTAATTTTGGTGTGGGGTTCCCCTTAAAATCCATATCAGACCCAAAGAGCCTGATATTGATTGGGGGGGGGGGGCCCCGCACTGTTTTTATTTTTACATTTAAGTATTGCCACCAATGTTTCTTTTTTTTAATTCAGCTGTCAGCGAGGAAGCCTGCTGACAGCTGATGACTTTTCTGTTGTTAAGTACATGATGCCAAGTTCCCAGCTCACTCTTTAACAACCAGCTATTCACTGTGCCCTCATTGGGCAAAGCCTTGCACCTGACCAGTGGTCACGTGCAGTGCTTCACCCAATCAGGGCTTAGAATGCACTGTGCAGAGCTGATGCTCGGCCAGAACCGTTTGTCCATCATTAATTTTGGATTAGCCCTTTCATTCTCAGTGACATTGGTAATCAGGACATTTAGAGAGAGCTATTCTCCTTACCGGGAATACAGATGGCAATAAAAGTATGATAGGGGTTCCAACCCCTCACTAGTTCATCCAAATCTAAGAAAAACGTTTTGCCTCTAGTTATACTTTTATAAAAAGTAACTTTTGTGTCCTGTCCAAATACCACACAATGGGGGAATCCAGCTCTTGTAGTTCCTACAGCTGGAACTGGAATGTCCTAACTACACAAGCCTGTGACAACGTCCTCTGCATCACTGAAATTTAATTTATTTTGGTATTAATATCTTTAATGACATATTCTTTAGAGCTACTACAACGGTGTATTGGGTTCATTACACAAACAATATAATTGGGTTGATCCTTTCTTGTGTATTAAATATCAACAAACAATTGAGTTAAAGTGGATCACTAAAATGAACTCCTACCTTGTAACAATAAGGTCTGGGCTTAATAACCCAGGTTTAATAATTCTTTAACTCCTTTCTGGGCCACTGACATACAAACATCAGTCAGAGATATGTACAGTAGCTCATTGACCGGTCTGTTTTTTTTATCCTGCCTTTAGTCCTTTTTCCATGAATAACATACATACTAATCAAAGATACCGTATATTGGGATGTGTAGTTGCAAGATCATGACAGAAACGAGACATATATTGATACACAAAACAGCATCATTTAACATTTTACTGTTAGAACTGTTTTATGCAAATTATTTTGTGTACTGCGTTTTTTGCTTTCTTTTTCATTGCTTTCCTATTTTTAAACTTGTAGGCGGCATTTATGTGGATCAAACACAATAGAAGTAGAAATTGCTCCTATATGGAAACTGTTATTTAAGGAGGTAACATAGCTAATCCATTCTATTGTTGTTTCGTATGGATGTTTCATGAGAGTCCGCAGTAGATACTCTAAAGAGCAAGCACTTTATCTGCAACTCTTTGAATATGTTCCATTCCTTATTTTTATTAATTGGTAGGAAGCGGATAAAATGGATGTAGTTTATTGATTATTTATAGAGCATTAAGAGTTTTTTAGATCATGTTCAAATGTATTTGGATGTAATAGAAATAAAGGGTATTTTACGGAATGGACATAATAAACCTATGATTAATTTCTTGTTTAAATAAAGCATATAACCAATGTGATTTTATGTGACTGTCAGTTAGGACCCTAAATTGTAAGCGCTTTGAGGGCAGGAACTGATGTGAATGCACAAAATATATGTAAAATGCTACGTAAATTGTTGGTGCAATATAAGTACCTCTAATAAAGGAAAATAAATCAATAAATTTGTATGTATTTATTTTAACAGATTTTGAACCCATTTTACTGTTTTGAAGTTTATTCACTAACTACGTGGCTGGCATGCGGATATTTTGATTATTCTATGGTCATATTAACTATGACCATCTTGTCTATTCTTGCAACAATTTACTTGCTAAGGAAGGTAAGCATAAATCTGTTACTTTGATATTTCCATATATTTTATTTTATTCTAAATACACAGATGGTAACTAAACTATTTGCTTTCCTTTATCTTTATAGCATTCAGTTAAATTGCATCATATGGTGGAATCCCATAACAATGTTTTGGTGTCTGTTCTTCAGAGAAATGGAGGTAAGACACCCAAAGGGCAAAGATAACAAATATGTCATACTTACCTGCTCTGTGCAATGGTTTTGCACAGCGTAGCCCTTATCCTCCACTTCTTGGGTCCCCCACCACTGCTCCTAGTACCCCCCTCCTCCGCTGAGTGTCCCCATAGCAAGGCACTTGCTATGGGGGCACTTGTACATGCTCGCTCCTGAGCCTGCTCTTGTATCTAAGACAGTGAGAGAGTAGAGAGAGCCTAAACTCTCATGTGCATCGCTGGATTGAGATCTGGCTCAGGGAAAAATTGGAGGGGGCTTTAGCTGATCTGATTTCTAATGGTTGGAATGCAACAATTTCTTGCAATAGAAGATAGTATACAGTATACTTACCTTCCCAGCGGACCATTTATTTCTACATCTCCCTTGTTTCAGCTCTGCAGCCTCAAAAAGTCTCTTTGACATTTGAGACTTTTGGGAGCGTTGGATGCCTGTATCCCACACTGCATGCTGGTTCCTTCTTCTGACCACCTATATCATTGCAGAGCTCAGCTTCAGTTTATTATTATTATTATTATTATTATTATTATCATTATTATACTACAAATGGCTGGCAGACCAAAATATGGTTTTAGTTATTTAATGAGAGGAACGAAGTGTAATTGACCAGTATTTTACAATATCTGCATTCTGTATTACCTGGAAGCACACAGTTGTTTTGAACATCAATTTTCCATAGAAAAGGAAACTGTATACATATCTAACGTATTTAGGTTTAGTGCATGCCGGGTCAGCAAACACCAATTTATTTGACGTTTACTCCATTACTAATTTTCCTATCTGTCCTTTTGAGCAGCCTGATGTAACCAAGTATTTCATTTTCTCTGGGTTGTCTTCATGGTCAATTCTTTTTGACTCCTCTTCTATTTCACGGCAACCAATTAAGGTGTATCTCTTGGCTAAATTGTGAATAGATTGGGGAATAGTTAGACCCTTGTCGAGATTTGATTACTAACTGTGTCCTCATTGGGGAGATTCTTCTTATCTATTTATTCTGGTATCCATTGTTATCAAGAAAGAAAGTGAGGAGGAAATCAACATTTTACAGTTTTCTCCAGATCAGGAAGTGAGAAGAAATTTTCCAATAGGGATACCTGTTTCAGGGACAACTGTATAAGAGGGTAATTCCCGTCACTTTGGGAGATTTCTTCCAACTTCCTGTTGTGTCTCTGGGACAGGATGCAAAGACCTATTTTCTAAATGATACACAGAAAGCACTAAAAAAATAAATAAATAAAAACTGGCACGTGGTTTACCCTTTTGACAACATTTTAACATTGCAATATTCATTGGATAATTTAATATTGAGTGAGCCATGTCCAAAGAAAGGGGTGAATGTTGCTTGCAACATATTTTTATTGTGCTCACTTTGAATATCATAGACTACATTTATACATTTTCTTTTCTTCGTGTTTATATAGGGGTTTAACCCCTTCCTACTCTATTCAACACTGAAAAAACATGTTGGCTAGATACATTTTACCCACCTGCTGACCGTTCACAGTAAATATTGTGCGGGAAGGCAGCAAGTTCAGGCACAATCACATAACTGTACATCAGTCTCTTTTTCTGGGTTCAGCAGGACACATGCAAACCCGTGCTGTGATTGGACACAGCATGGGTTTGGCAGCTGATTTCATGCAATGTTTTGGCTGAAGTTAGCTGATCAGCTGTGTCCAATCACACACAGAGTTCTGTGTTTGCAAACACACAGATCTCTGTGTGCATAGGAACAGTGATCTGGCTATTTCTTCTTCCTTGAAAGTCAGAGAGGAAAAACAGCCAGATAGCAAAGTAGAAGTAGCACACATAACACGTTGTTAGGCACACATTTAACCCCTTGATTGCACCTAGATATTAACCCCTTTTTGGCCAATGTCATTAGTACATTGTCAGTGTACAGTATTATCACTGATCACTCTATTAGTGTCACTAGCGACGTTAGTGACATTCCCAGATAGTGTCTTTTAGTGCAAAATTGCCTGCCACCCTATTACAGTTCCATTATAAGTCACTGATCATCGCCATTATAGTATAAAGTCAATAGCTGTGTAAATTCCAGTATACTGTATATACTATCATTTGTAGATACTGTCGGGATCAGAGGGGAATGCTGTAACTTTCTCACAAACCAATTATTATGCCCTCATTTGGATCTTTTTTTTTTATTTTTTATCAAAGACATGTAGAAGAATTTATTTTGGCCTCTTTATTTGAAGAATTTATATTTTTACATTTTATTAAACGAAAAATATTGTTTTTTTTTTCTCTACAAATTGTTGGTCTTTTTTTGTTTAGGTAATAACAAATAAAAACCCCAGCGGTGATCAAAACACCACAAAATGAAAGCTTTATTTGTGTGAAAAAATGATAAAAATGTAATTTGCATACAGTGTTGCATGATGGCGCTATTGCCAGTTAAAGTAGCACAAAATGGTCATGAAGGGGTAAAAGCTTCTGGGGGTCAAGTGGTTAAAAAGCCACATGTTCTGTTGTTAAGCTCTATGCAATATGTATATGCTAGTCACTATAGAGTTTTATAATAAATACTACTACAACTATTTAATTCCACATCTTATTATTTTTAAGACTTAAATTACATTTTTATACCATGTTAGTATGCCATGGAATATAGGAATGTCATTGAAAATATAGGCATGTCATTAGAAATTTCAAGGTATTTCTTTCTTCTTTTTCTCAAATGAATACCCTGACAGATCCAACTGCTTTTTCTCTCAAATTAACAATTGGATATCAGCGGCTGTGTCCATGTACGCACTGCATCCCAATTAACATGAATGTGACTGCCTGAATGCAGATGAATGGGGCACCTATGCATCTTGCGCAGTCACACATGACCCTGGCACGCATGTGCACTGTGTATGTTTGTGTGAATGAGACCTTACAGGGCATTACACTGTTTATCACATTTGCACTGCTGTAGAATTTATTAGACGTGAAAGAGGATTATTAGTGATATAAAACTGTAGCAATATGCAAAAAAAACAGTTTGAATAATACAAATTTTTATTTTAAAGGGGTTGAAGAAGTACAGTCTAAATACCTGGTTCCTGGAGATGTAATTGTTTTATCAGAGAAGACGTTTTTTCTGCCCTGTGATGCCATGCTAATATCGGGTGGTTGTGTGGTAAATGAAGGCATGTTGACAGGTACAGAATGATAAAACATGATATGAAATCTATCAAGTGTATTATGGAAATTTAAAACTGTTTTAGTTATACATTTGTGGCCATAATGTTGCAGGATTTAAAGTGATTGAAAAACACAAATCCTCAAAACACTATTTTGCACAATTTAGTAGATAATATTGTTATAACCTAAATAGCCTTGTGTGTACTTGTGAAAAATGAATCTTTATTTGGTTGTAGCCCTCATAAATTTGCTGATCTGTGGGTGTGGCATAGCTTGGAGAGACATGACATCACATGATCCCCCTCCCACCTATACTGTACATAGTCTCTCTCACTCTCTGTCTCCCTCTCTTTCTATCTCTCCCTCTCTGGGCTCCATTCATAAGGCGGTTTGGAGCACATTTAAAAATGCGGTAACATGCCGCTCAGCATTTTTCAAAATTTTCTGGCATTCACAAAAAAATGCTACTAAACGACAGCTTGAGTTATTTTATGAAGTCATGCAGTACTTTAGTAATTAAAACATGTGGCAATATAACGGCGGTAGCTGACGCATTTATTTACAGTAATAAATACCGTGTTAAGGAGTGGGTGGCCGCTGATGTCCTTAACAGCCAGTAACTGCCATGGTTGTTAAGGAGCAGTCTGCTGCTTTGTCCTTAACAACAGATGAGTCATTAGCTGTCGGTGGGGTTCCCCACTGACAGTTGAATGTAAAAAAAAGAATTGCTGACAATAAAAAAATCAAGGAAAAAAAAAATGTGGGGATCCCCCAATCCATACCAGGCCCTTTAGGGTCTGGTATGGAATTTGAGGGGAATACCCACACCAACATTGTTTTTAAAAAAAATGGAATAAGGTCCCCCAAAATACATATTAGACCCTTATCTGAGCATGCAGGTCAGGAAAGGGGGGGGGCTGAGTGAGCACCCCCCCCCCCCGATCCATACCATGCCCTCTGTCCCCATGTTGATCATGGCTTATCAGAATAACAAGGAGGCTCCCAGATCCCAGCCCCCCATGTGAATGAGTATGCAGTACATAGTACCCCCACTCCTTCAACAACAAAAAAAAAGCGTAGTGTAAAAAAAGACATTATGCAGTTTTTGACAAGTCCTTAAAAAAAAAGTCCTTATAAAAAAAAAAAAAAAACAGAAAGGAGAAAAAAAGGCCCCAGGTGTACAGTAGATCCATTGTCATTCATGATGCCCACCGCCACCACCACCGCAAACCCGAAAAAAAAAAAAAAGGCTCCATTCCCGACACCAGCTCCCGCCATCTGACATCTCTGCAGCTAAGTAAATTAAGGGGCGGTATCACCCAGTGATGTCACTTGGCAGGCCTGCCCCTTGTGACGTCACTGACCCAGCATGCCCCCGATTACTCATTGGTTGTTAAGGATGCAGCAACCCCCCACTCCTTAACATAGTTACATAGTTTGTGAGGTTTAAAAAAGACATCAGTCCATCCAGTTCAACCTATGATGTGTGTGTATGTTTGCTGTTAACCATACATTGTATACCCCTGTATGTTGTGGTCTTTAAGGTGACTGTCTAATAGTTTTTTGAAACTATCGATGCTGATACTACTGCTTGTGGAAGAGAATTCCACATCCTTGCTACTCTCAGTAAAGAACCCCTTATGTATTTTAAGGTTAAAGTGGCCACTTGTCTTATTGTATTCCCTTTCTCTGAAAAGTTTGTTCCTTATGCTAGGGTCATCCCCAGTACAGTATTTGTACATTTATATCATATCCCCCCTCAAACATCTCTTCTCCACAGAGAATAAGTTCAATGCTTGTAGTCTTTCCTCATAGCTGATTTCCTCCATTCCCCTAATTATTTTTGTTGCCCTTCTCTGGACTCTCTCCAGTTACAGCACATCCTTCCTGAGGACCGGTGCCCAGAACTGGACAGCATACTCCAGATGTGGCCTGACCAGAGTCTTGTAAAGTGGGAGAATAATCTCTTTATTTCTGGAGTGAATCCCCTTTTTTATACATGCCAGTATTTTGCTGGCTTTGCTTGCAGCGGCTTGGCATTGCATGCCACTGCAAAGCCTGTTGTCCACTAGTACCCCCATGTCCTTTTCCATCTTAGATTCACCCAGAGGTGAACCAGTACACATTCCAAAAATACTGCATACTTCGATCACTATTTAATTACAGCATGCATTTATTTATTTCCTCCTGTGAATTGAGTTTAACACCTGTTGATGCGGTATTTACCGAGTGTTTTCCAGAACAGTATAGTGAATTGACAGTTTCAGGATTGGGTGTAGCACCCTCCTAGGTAGGTGCTAGTGAGGAAGTATAGTTTTGAGCTCTGTCTGCTTACCAGAAGGGCTGCAGGTAAATCTATATTGTTCTCTGCCTACCAGAGAGCAGAATCTGTTAGTAGGGTCTGCTCATTGTGCTCTGGATGCAACTCGTTCTGTCTGGAGAGTGTTTCACACTGGTCCAATAGGGAGGCATTTTGGACAGTGGGAGAAAACCTGACAAATGAGTGCACAGGCTTTTGATACAGCCCCGGTGATTTGGCAGAGGAAACGTACCTCTGTGCATGCTGGGATACTGTATAAATACCAGGAGAACATGTGCTCAAGGTTTTTCAGCTGGATAGCAGAGTCCTGCCTTCTCCTCTGTAGAGGTGCCATGCAGCCTCAGGGGGTTATCCTGAGAGCCTGGGAGTAGCAGTGAGGAACTGAACCCAGAGGTCCAGAGGAGCTGACTGAGAGGGGAGAGACTGAATGATCTGTCTCTGCAGTACAGTGAGTACATAATCTTGTGTCAAGGGGCCTGACCTGAGGGGGGCCACCCCTGCTCCTAGGATAGTCAGAGGACAGGTGTCGGTTGCAAGGGGATGCTAGTTAGAGTGTCCTGAAGATAAGATATCATCCACCAAGTCGCCTTGCTAGGAAGTAAAGAGCAAGATATTTAACCCTTTCTACACTTGTGGCAGTGTGGATTAAGCAGCCTAGCTGTTTCCATTTAACCTAGAAGGCTTGAAGATAGAAGTCCTCAATTAATGTTAATAGTTCAACTGGAGTATCCCACTATTCCCTTCCCCTATCCAAGTTCCAAATAAACATCAAAAAGCCAACACCCCTAGACTGTTTATTTGTGTGATGACCCATCAGGAGCAAGGAGGGGGATCCATAAACTATATCTCAAGATAACCGTGTGCAATCAGAGGAGCCCATCATGTCATTGTTCAGCAGGCCCGGCGGGGGCAGTGCTACAGCGCTATTTGCGGAAAAATGTGTCTGGGCACCTACATACCTCATGTGATCTGATTCTGTGAATGGAGTCATCTGTCTCTTTATCTTTCTCTCTTTCCCTCTGTCTCTCCCTGTCTCTTTCTATCTCTGTCTTTTTCTATCTTTCTGCTTCTCTCTTCCTCTCTCTCTCTATCTCTCTCTCTCTGTCTCTTTATTTCTCTGTATCCCTTGCTGTCTCTTTCTCTCTGTCTCTCCCTGTCTCTCTCGCTCTTTCTCTCTATCTCTCTGTCTCTTTATTTCTCTGTATCCCTTACTGTCTCTTTCTCTCTGTCTCTCCCTGTCTCTCTCTCTCTCTCTGTGTATCTTTCTGCTTCTCTCTGTCTCTCTCTCTCTGTATCTTTCTGCTTCTCTCTGTCTCTTTCGCTCTCTCTGTCTTTTCACACGCTCTTTCTCTCTCACTCTCTCTCTCTCTCTTTTTTCTTTCTTGATTTCTCTGTTTCTTTCTGTCACTCTCTCTTTGTCATTCCCTCTTTCTTTCCATTTCTCTGTTTCTTTCTGTTTCTCGCTCTCTGTCTTTTTGTCTCTCTTTCTTTAATGTCTCTTTCCTTCTCTCTGTCTCTTTCTGTTTATCTCTGTCTCTCTTTGTAACTCTCTCTTTCCCTCTCCCTACGAGGACTGCAGAAATCATAAAGCATTTAACTTGCAGCACACACTCTCTCTCCAGGTTGGATTACACAGAAACACAGAGTAGCAAGGACAGGCTCCTTTCTCACAGCTGATAAGGAAGGCTCCAGCAGATTGCTACTGACAGGGAATGAGGACAGATGTCAAACTAAACTTAAACTACTACTGGTGATCTTTGTTCATCCTGCAGATCACAGGTTTTCGTTTTTCAGGCTACATCCACTTTAATGTTCCCACAAAAAAGAGCAACTGTGTTAGCCTACACCATATCTGAAAAAGGAAATGTTACACCACGTCTGAAAAAGGAAATGTTACATTGATTCAAAATTTTTATTTTTAAGCAAATCATAAAAGCTGTGGTTTCTGACCTTTTTCTAAAAAATGCTATTTGCCTGGTTGCCATGCTGACTTTTTGGTTTTAAAAATACCAAACTAACTCCAACATTATCTATTTAAACAACATAATACATTCAAATCTATCCTATCCCTCTGGTCCAAAAAAAAAAAAAGTCCCATAAAAAAAATGACTCCAACATTACCAAACTTGCAGCATCTTTCACATTGTCCCCAATTCGGGTACCACATCGGGCATTTAGATATTTTGAAATTTACTCCACTATACTGTTATAATTTCAAATTGACTGCTGATATCCACTCACTCACTGTTGAAGGATGTGGCAAAAATCCACTTTTGTGCAATCTATTTTCGAGCAGGAAACAATCGTTTAGTAAGCCACAACCCCAAATCCCAAAAGATTACATCCAACATTTGATTTAACTATAGCATTATTATGTTGAACAACATCTTCCCAATATTAACAACAAATAAGATGTTTGGAATCTCTTAGGGTCATTTCAAATCTAGTACAATTACCCGCAGGTCTGCTCTATAAAATGAATGGGGAGTTCTTATGGACAACAAATTAATGAGTTAAACTGGCCAAACATGGATCGGAACTCTGCCGGTTCAGCAGGGACCAACCACATTTTGATCCATGTATAAGTACACAATCTATCGATCAACTTGTGTACAACCAGCCTTTTGAAAAATTTTCTCTCAATTAGTGCCGCTGGTTACAGCTGGCAGTGCTGATCAGTTTATTCTAATGATGGGTAAATCGCTCCTTTTCATCAGATATCCATGTATTAATATGTTGTATACAGAGGAACAAATTACCTTTTGTATGACCTGATTACCCTTTGTATGACCTGAATCTTACAATATCTCATTGGTGTTATCTTCTACTGAAAGCCTTTTGTGTGAATTAATTGCAAATACAGATAAAAATTTTGTTTAGGTTTTGAACACTAGTGGACTCCTTCCATAAGAAGGGTTACAAGAATAAAACCATCAAAACCAGCATAAACACAGCCTTGAAAACCTGAAGAGCAAATCTACTTTATTGCAATGAAAAAACAAAAACAAATAACTGTTTGCCTCTAGTAACCACATACAATCCTGCACTAGAAGGGATAAGAGAGATAATCAAAGATTTACAACCCATTATAAGAGGATTAAACTCTGAAATAATTATTCCCACAACCCCCAATACTGGCTTTCAGACAACCACTCAACCTCAGACATAAACTAATCAGCAGGAAACTTCATTCTGATTATGAAGTCACAAATATTGGAAGCAAGCCCAAGCATTAAAAAATGGTGCAAACTGTGCAACCAAATTAATCCATCTAAAAGTGTAAGTTTTAGAGAATCATAAAGAAGTTTTTTGATACAAGAAGAAACCCTGGATAAACTGACCCTAGAGAAACCACAGGAAACCTGCATAAAAAAAGGGAAGGAAAGGAAAAAAGCAGACAAAACATGCCATCATTAGGCTTGGATACTACAGGGCAATCAAGATCAGAACAAGACATAGAAGTTGATTTAGGGATGGGTCATAATGCAGAGCAGACAATTGCCCACAGGGCCGGTGCAAGGATTTTTGACTACACAGACGAAGGTGCAATTTGGTGCCGCCCCCCCATTCTTCCTCCCGCTTCACTCCCTCCCATATGGCATACACTTTATTTGTGCTCCATTAGGCTATAGTGGTTCCGCATTCATGGCACAAAAGGGGGTCAGAGACTGCATACATGGCACAAGAGACGGTCAGAGACTGCATATATGGAACAAGAGATGGTCAGAGACTGCATATATGGCACAAGAGACGGTCAGAGACTACTTACTTGGCACAAGAGACGGTCAGAGTCTGCAAGCGTGTCACAAGAGACGGTCAGAGACTGCATATATGGCACAAGAGATTGTCAGAGACTGCATACATGGCACAACAGACAGTCAGAGACTGCAGGCGTGTCACAAAAGACAGTCAGAGACTCCAGGCATGGCAATAGGGATGGTTAGAGACTAAATACATGGCACATGGGGTGGTAAGAGGTTGCACACATGGTACACAGGGTGGTCTGAGATTGCATACATGGCACACTAGGTGGTCAGAAATTGCATACATGGCAAATGGAACAGTCAGAGTTTGCATACATGTCACGCGGGGTGGTCAGAGATTGCATACATGGCACACGGGGTGCTCAGAGATTGCATACATGGCACATGTGATGGTCAGAGATTAGATACATGGCACAAAGGATGGTTAGAGACTAAATACATGGCACATGGGGTGGTAAGAGATTGCACACATGGTACACAGGGTGGTCTGAGATTGCATACATGGCACACGAGGTGGTCGGAAATTGCATACATGGCAAATGGAACAGTCAGAGATTGCATACATGGCACACGGGGTGGTTGGAGATTGCATACATGGCACACGGGGTGCTCAGAGATTGCATACATGGCACATGGGATGGTCAGAGATTGCATACATGGCACATGGGATGGTCAGGGATTGCATACATGACACATGGGATGGTCAGAAATTGCATACATGGCATATGGGATGGTCAGGGATTGCATACATGGCACATGGGATGGTCAGGAGTTGCATACATGACACATGGGATGGTCAGAAATTGCATACATGGCACATGGGATAGTCAGGGATTGCATACATGGCACATGGGATGGTCAGAGATTGCATACATGGCACATGGGATGGTCAAAGTTTGCATACATGACACATGGGATGGTCAGAGATCGCATACATGGCACATGGAATGGTCAGAGATTGCATATATGGCACATGGGATGGTCAGAGATTGCATACATGGCACATGGGATGGTTAGGGATTGCATACATGGCACATGGGATTGCCAGAGACTGCATGCATGGCACATGGGATGGTCAGAGATTGCATACATGGCACATGGGATGGTCAGAGATTGCATACATGGCACATGGGATGTTCAGAGATTGCATACATGGCACATGGGATGATCAGGGATTGCATACATGGCACATGGGATGGTCAGAGATTGCATACATGGCACATGGGATGGTTAGGGATTGCATACATGGCACATGGGATTGCCAGAGACTGCATGCATGGCACATGGGATGGTCAGGGATTGCATACATGGCACAAGGAATGGTCAGGGATTGTATACATGGCACATGGGATGGTCAGGGATTGCATACATGGTACACGGGCTGGTCAGAGATTGCATACATGGCACACGGAATGGTCAGTGATTGCATACATAGCACATGGGGTGGTCAGAGATTGCATACATGGCACACGGGATGGTCAGAGATTGCATACATGGCACAAAGGATGGTCAAAGATTACATACATGACACATGGGATGGTCAGAGATTGCATACATGGCACATGGGATGGTCAGGGATTGCATACAGGGCACATGGGATGGTCAGAGATTGCATACATGGCACATGGGATGGTCAGGGACTGCATACATGGCACATGGGATGGTCAGGAATTGCATGCATGGCACACGGGATGGTCAGAGACTGCATACATGGCACATGGGATGGTCAGGGATTGCATACATGGCACATGGGATGGTCAGGGATTGTATACACAGCACATGGGATGGTCAGGGATTGCATACATGGCACACAGGGTGGTCAGGGATTGCACACATGGCACACGGGATGGTCAGGGACTGCATACATGACACATGGGATGATCAGAGATTGCATACATGACACATGGGATGGTAAGAGATTGAATACATGGCACATGGGATGGTAAGCGATTGCATACATGACACATGGGGTGGTAAGAGATTGCATACATGGCAAATGGGATGGTCAGGGTTTGCATACATGGCACATGGGATGGTCAGGAGTTGCATACATGACACATGGGATGGTCAGAAATTGCATAAATGGCACATGGGATGGTCAGAGATGACATACATGGCACATGGGATGTCAGAGATTACATACATGTCGCACGGGATGGTCAGGGATTGCATACATGGCACATGGGATGGTCAGAGACTGTATACATGGCACATGGGATGGTCAGAGATTACATAAATGGCACATGGGATGGTCAGATATTACATACATGGCACATGGGACGGTCAGATATTACATACATGGCACATGGGATGGTCAGAGATTACATCCATGGCACATGGGATGGTCAGAGATTACATACATGTCCCATGGGGTGATCAGGGATTGCATACATGGCAAATGGGATGGTCAGGGATTGCATACATGGCACATGGGATGGTCAGAGACTGCATACATGGCACATGGGATGGTCAGAGATTACATACATGGCACATGGGATGGTCAGGGATTGCATACATGGCACATGGGATGGTCAGAGACTGCAAACATGGCACATGGGATGGTCAGAGATTACATACATGGCACATGGGTAGGACTGGTACAATAATATACATTTCCTTGCCTCACCTTCCACAGACATAGGAAAAATAAATCTTTGATCACTGACTGCGCTCTACACCACTTCAAACCGCGCTCCTCCTCCTGTGCCTTCTGCTGGCTTTGGACCCTCCCCCTGGTTTCACTCGGCTCCAGGCTCCTTGCCTGACTGGCTCTCTTCTCACATGCTCTGAGACCCGAGTTCCTGACCCTCCCAGCTACTGCCCAGATAGGAGGGATTGTTTTTTTATTTTTTCATGATCCAGTGATCCTTCAATCTTGTTCGAGTGCTGAAGAGAGAGGGGAGGTCCTAAGGATTTCACAGTCTCGCACTGTGCTGCAGCTGGCAGAGGAGAGGAGGAGGAAGACTCGTGCAGTCGGCAGGGCAGGGGAGCTGTAGTAAGGGGATGCTGCGAATGGACTAGGAGGTGAATTAAACAGCGGGTGGGGCTGTGCGGCGCAGCCTCCTCCCGTCAGTGTACTAAGCTGGGCTGAGTACAGTGCGAGCAGGGCCGGCTCCTCGCGCCTTATGCAACTCCTGGGGAGTTCCTTGTTTTGGTGCCCCCCTCTACTGGTGCCCTCAGGCGGCCGCTTTGGCTGCCTTATGGCTGACAACGGCCCTGATTGCCCACAAAGGGCAAAATTGCGGCTATGCTCACAGCATTAGAAAATTCCCTAAAAACAGAATTGAAAATAATTCATAATGATTTGGGTCACCTTTTAACATGAGTGGAAGATTTAGAAAAAAGACAAGACAGCTATTTACAAACAATAAAAAAGATTTAGGGAGAGAAATGGAACACAGAAGCCTTGCTTATAAAATGGAAGATCAAGAAAATCGGAGCAGGAGGAAGAATTTGGGAATACGAGGCTTACCAGAGCCAACATATGGTGAAGATGTACCGGACAAAATGAGGAAAATCTTTAACCCACCTCTGCGTAGAGGGGAAGCAGAACAGATAAAGATTAAGAGAGTACATCGGGTTAGAAGACCAAAAGGCATACCAATGGATGCCCCCGGAGATGTAATCATAAGATTACGGAGCTATGAAGAAAAGGCCCAGATCTGGGAGAGTCTGAAAAGAAAATCACCTATAGATTATGAAAGTGCTAATAATCAGATCTTCACTAGTGATGGGCTGAACACCCCCCCCCCCACCCCACAATCCATACCAGACCCTCATCTGAGCACGCAGCCTGGCAGGTCAGGAAAGGGGAAGGCACGAGCGAGCAAGCGCCCCCCCCCCCTGAACTATACCAGGCCACATGCCCTCAACATGGGGGGGGGGGTGGGTGCTTTTGGGCAGGGGACAACTCCCATTCCCTATATGAGAACTGTCAAAACGCAAATAGCCAGTCTACGGGAAGCGTTCACTGAGAGTGGAGCTTTTTTTTTTTCCTTTTTTTGGGTCGGCAGGTGACGCAGAAGGAAAAGCACCTTCGACGCAAAAGGAGGGACAGCAATTATGCCCTAAATAAAATTAGTGCTGCTGCGCCACAAAAAAAATCACTGCTGATGCAGAAGTAATAGCACCTGCGATGCAGAAGGGGAGGTAGCAATTATGTCTTAATTTTTATTTTAAAATAATATTTTAATTTTTATTAGTCCTGCTGTACCCACTGCTGTCACAGAAAGAATAGCACCTATGACACAAAAGAGGGGACAGCAATTATGCCCTAAATAAAATTAGTACTACTGCACCACAACAACAGAAAATCACTGCTACTAATATTGCAGCAACAGAACATGATGCTGCAAAAAAAAAAATATCAATGAAAAAAAAAATGGGATCAGTGGGGTGACACAGATGTGTTGCATATACCAACACTTCAGTGGCCCCACTACACTGTTGTTCTGTCTCAGCATCGATTGTACCTGTGACCTTCTTGTAGATACCCAGTCTCTAAGTGTGTGCAGCAGGTTGAATGATGGCTTTAACAGATAGTTTACTCAATGAATAAAGACTCCAGAGGTGTTCTCCAATGCTTCTTTATGCTTCAAGTTAGCAAAGACATAAACATAGAGGCTTTTCCATAGTTAAATTTACAATGAAGTTACACAGCTTCCACACTCTGCAGTCTCCTCATAACAACTAAACAAAATGGCAGTTACAGCAGGAAAATGGAGATGGGAGAAACCATCTAGCCAGAAACAGCAGGGGTGCTAGGAAGATACCAATATCATAGCATAACGTAACATGTAATAACAACTGCTAGACAGTTAAAGCTGCGTGGCAGCACACTCCCCGCCTGGTATCGTGAGATACCACTACACAATTATTTTCCATAAACATACAATTAACATTGCATACAGTAGAATGCTATGTAGCCCTCTCCTCTAAGCTAACTATGCTAGAGATCTAAGTGACTCCTTCACATAACACTGAATCAGAATTTTTGGAAACAGGCATAATTAGGACTGTCTCAGTGACTGGTCTCAGGAAGGTTTTTGGGCTCCCGTCCTTTACAATCCTGACTTCCACACTTCGGACCTTTCCATCATCACTAGCAATGGCCTTTGAAATAACTCCAACTGGCCACTGGATCCGATTGGTTTGCTTTTCTTTTAGAAGAACCAGGTCCCCTTCCTTTAAGTTAGGCTTCTGAGTTTGCCACTTTTTACGTCCTTGAAGAAGTGTGAGGTATTCCCTCCTCCATCTGTCCCAGAAACAATCTGCAAGGTATTGAGCATATCTCCATTGACGTTTATATATGTCCTTTTCATCAAAGATGCTCTTTGGCGCTGGGATCTGTCCAATTTTCCGGCTCAATAATGCAGCTGGAGTTAAAACAGTTGGACATTCTGGGTCTGTGGATACAGCTGTCAGCGGTCTTGAGTTGATTATTGCTGCGACCTCAGCAAGGAATGTAGTAAGTACTTCATGGGTAAGACGTGAAGAACTCACATCAAGCAACATAGAATCCAGTATGCGCCTTGCCATCCCAATCATACGTTCCCATGCTCCGCCCATGTGTGAAGCGTGTGGTGGGTTGAATTTCCACTGGTTTGCAGTGGCGGAGAAGGTGGCCCTTGGAGGTGGCTCTGTCTGAGAAGCTCGCTCCCGCAGGGGTTTGTTAATGCTCTGGGACGCTCTCTCGCTATAATTGAACTGGTTGGTCAGTTTTCTCTCCTTCTTGTTCCTGGATGGTATTTCCTCACCTTCTGTCCATTCTTCACTAGCCTGAGCGTCAGACTTCCCATCTGTATCTTTGTCTCCCGGCTCTGTGGAGTCGTTGGTCTGAGTCTCTTCAATGACTCCCAACTTCGCCATCTGTCGCAGCGTTTTATCAGAGTCTTCGTTTAACATGTTTCCATCCAGGGAGAAGTGTACGGCCAGCTGGTCCACGATGCTAATGGGTTTGTAGGCCAGTTCCTTAAAACTGTACCTCACAATGTTCTGGGGGGCATGAGGGTTGTTTGCAGTCAGGATACGAGTGAATTCCTCCTTAAGTTCAGCCTCGCTGAGTTCCAGCTGGTCCGGAGGCTTAACCAGAGTCTTGGCCTGCATCCATTCATCAGCTCCATCCCCCATAACTGTGGAGTCATCTTCATCCTCTAAATTTCTTCTTGAGCAGATGTTGGAACTCAATGCTACAACTTCAGGCCGGATTTCCGGATCAGTATCTGGATCCTCCAGGTGGAAATCGATATCTTCTTCTGAGTTTGTAGAAGACTGGTCCATTAAAAACTTGGGTTCTGAAAACCAAATGGTTTGTGTGAGGACAACTGCTGGCACTAAAATCTTCTGCATGAATGCTAGAAAGTGCTCTCGCTTCTCAGGTTTGTTACGGAGAGTTTTCTTCAGTGCAGCAAATCTGGTTAAAGCTTGTTCTCGATTGTTAGGGAGAGTAAGCCTTGGTACTCGGAAGGGTACTGGAGCTACCCAATTGTTGGAATTGTCCTTGAAGAACTCTTCATCCGTAATCTTAATGAGCTCCTTGTCTTCGACTGAAGGAGCAATCTTGTTGTCATCACAAGTAGTCTGGTACACTGAATCACCAAAGTCCTTTTGAGAAGTGAGCTTGCAGTTAATGCTTTGGAGTGCTTGATATGGAACTTCGTTCTTAAAATCAAGTCTTTCCTTCACATAATAGTGCGATGGACATTTCATCAATTGACAGGTAACATTAGTTTTGTAGGAAGCTACATCCAAGAGCTTGTGAGATTGGTCTAAGCAGACTTCTCCTATTATCACCCATCCAAGATCGAGTTTCTGGGCCTGAGGAGCATCATCTGGACCGTTACATAACTCTCTTATTTTATGAACTCTAGGAATGTCTCTCCCTAGTAGAATCAAAATCTTAACATCCTTGTTAAGTGGTGTAATGTAGTTAGCAATGTGGCTCAAATGAGGGTGATGACGTGCAACCTCTGGTGTGGGGATTTCTTCTCTGTTGTTCGGTAGCTGATCACATTCGATTAGAGTTGGAAGAGGAAACTCTGTGTCCTCATATTCTGATGCAACTACGAAGCCATGGGCTCTTCTTCCAGAAGTATTGGCCTTTCCTGCACATGTCTGCAAGGTATAGGACCAGGTCTCTCCTTGAATGTTGAATAGGTCAAAGAATTCTGTACTGGCCAATGAGCGATTGCTCTGATCATCGAGTATGGCATACATTTTTATGGATTTTTGTGGACATCCTTCAGGAAAAACTCTTACAAGACATATCTTGCTACAAGACTTGCTATGAAGCCCTTCTCCACATACCTCTGTACACCTTGTGGTTACGGGGTCGGCATATTGCTCAGTTCTCTCCCCGCCATCATCTGATGTAGTCTTGGGGTTGCTGCCGAGTGAAGGTTTCCTTTTGAACAGATCTGAATGAAGAGCGTCCACATGTTTGTCACTGTTGCAGAGAGAACATCTGATGGCGATCTTACAGTCTCTAGCTAAATGATCGGAGGATGCACAACACTTAAAACAGATATTATGCTCTTTGAGAAATGACTTGCGTTCTTCAATAGGCTTGTCCTTAAATGCACGACATTTGGAGAGAGAGTGTGGCGCATTATGAATAGGACACTGTTGATTAAGATTGCTAGCTTTGATGTCTGTAGCTAAGACGTTGGATGCTATCGCGGTCTTCCCTACTGCAATAGGATGCCTTAAATCCTTGAATTTACCGTTGGTGGCAATACCCCTTGAAGTACTTAAAGGAATGGTGGTTGTATCTGGATAGAAGAAGCTTGGGTCATTCTTGGATCTTGCAACCTTCCGCACGAACTCTGAAAAATAAGAAAAGGGAGGGAAGGAAACACGATGCTCATACTTATACTTTGATCCTACACTAGTCCACTTTCCCTGAAGATAACTAGGCAACTTTGCTACAATAGGATTTACGCCCTGAGCAGTGTCTAAATAGCTAAGACCTGGTAAACTAGGATCTAACTTAGCAATTTCAAGTTCTTGAAGGAGGTCACCTAACTCTCTAAGCTTATGATTGTCCTTAACAGAGATTTTAGGAAAGTCGTTTAGTCTCTGGAATAAGGCAGATTCAATGACTTCGGGGCTCCCATAGTCTTGTTCTAGACGTTCCCAGGCAGCATCAAGGCCTGCTTTAAAGTTATAAATGTAGACAGATTTAAGTCTCTTTACTTGTTCTGAAGATTGACGCCCCAACCACTTTATTAGTAAGTCAAGTTCTGCTTGAGGATCAATGTCCAAGTTCTTGGTTACCGCCTTAAATGTAGATCTCCAACTCCTGTAGTTCTCTGGGCGGTCATCAAATCCAGACAGTCCAGTTGTAATCAACTCTCGTCGAATCATATACTTGCTGAACTCTGCAATGTCAGTGCTTTCAGTTTTTATAGCCACAGGGTCTACTGATGGTGCGCCGTCTTGGACCATGGTTGGTATCTGATGTTGGCTGGTAGGTAGAGAGAAAGGTGTTGCAGATGGGTTTAATTTAGGTAAGGGTCTGTCGTCTGAAGGTCTCTGAGCATTTGAAGTCAAAGAGAGCTGTATCAAAGGGGGTATAGAGTTCATTCTGTAGTCTTCTGCTGTGCCCTTGTAATCTCTATGCACATAGGGTTGTGGTGGCACATGAGCTGCGTAGGTTGATTCACTTGATTTTGTGACGTGCGGTAGTTGTGGAGGGTCTCTGTTAGTAGGTGTGTCTAGTTGACCAGCTTGCTTTGGCGACACATTGCCTTCTGATCCACTTGCTTGATGATTATGAGAAGAATCTCCAACTGTAGGTGGGACTGTATTGTCGTGGTTCTGAGTTAAGACAAACTGTAGGGTCCTTTCCACAGGGTCTTGAAAAGCAGCCAAGCTGGTACAAGCTGCTCCTTCTTCTTCCAATAGGGCTTGTTCCAAGACAGATAACTCTGCTAAAGCTACTTCCTTTTCTCTATTCTTCTGAAGAATTTCTAGCTGAGCCTCTGTTTCTGCTTGTATTCTTGCCTGAATGCGTTTAGCTTCTGCTTCCTTGCATTTAGCTTCTGCTTCCTTGCATTTAGCTTCTTCTTCCTTGCATTTAGCTTCTGCCTTGATGGCTGCTTCTTTTTCAGAGCAGGCGGCTTGAACCTGGGCTACTGCAACCTTTTGGCGAGCTTTGAGAATTTGGTCGCTCAGTATTGACCTTATAGAGCAGGACCGCAATGACTTAGAAGAAGATTTATGATATGAGCGGGCAGACCTAGAAGATTTTCCTGAGTGTCTTGAAGAAGCAGAGTTACAGGATATAGTCTCATATAGCTGTGCCAATCTCCCTTCTATCTGTGCCTTTGCTTCAAGATATGTGCTATGCCTCTGCTGGTCATTAGAAGTAAAGTCCTTTAATTCCAATGCAGCTTCCTCTATGTTGGAATGTGACAATAGGGAATAGTACTTCTCAGAAAGTCTTTTATAATTCTCAAATGCCTTCTTAACCCTTGAGAGAGCAGTGTTCAATTGCTCAGAATTGTTGCTAGTTTCATTAGTGGCTGTTATACAACTTAAAGTCTTTTCCCATAATGCAGTCAGGTTACTAGAGGTTTCTTCCTTACTTGCTTCATAAACCTCCCTTGCCTTCAAGGATGGGTGAGGGGCTCTGACAGGACGAGCAGAATGAAGTAAGGAGTCTGCTTTATCTTGACTAAATGCAGGTAATTCTGTGAGATCTCTGTCAGACATAATAAGTACTGTATTTCTGGTGTCTTGTTAGAAATCTGCCAGAGCTCAGCTCTGTAAGTAGTGACTTCTGTTAGTAAGCAGGCTGGGCTGAGGTATTTTTTGTTACAATAGCTAGCTAGGGCTGGAACTAGTTCAAACTGGATCACCTCAGAAGGCTGTAACAGTAATGAAGCAGTAATAGGTGGCTGGTTTCATATGCAGAGTAATGCTTCTGGTGACTCACAGACAAGTGTGGTACTTACAGTTCTGAAGCTGTATATTACCATGGACATTTACTTCAAGTACTTTTTGGAACTGTACTCTCTGAAGCTGTGTATTCCTGGAAATTTACTTTTTGAAGCTGTGTACTCCTGTAAATTTACTGTTCTGTCTCAGCATCGATTGTACCTGTGACCTTCTTGTAGATACCCAGTCTCTAAGTGTGTGCAGCAGGTTGAATGATGGCTTTAACAGATAGTTTACTCAATGAATAAAGACTCCAGAGGTGTTCTCCAATGCTTCTTTATGCTTCAAGTTAGCAAAGACATAAACATAGAGGCTTTTCCATAGTTAAATTTACAATGAAGTTACACAGCTTCCACACTCTGCAGTCTCCTCATAACAACTAAACAAAATGGCAGTTACAGCAGGAAAATGGAGATGGGAGAAACCATCTAGCCAGAAACAGCAGGGGTGCTAGGAAGATACCAATATCATAGCATAACGTAACATGTAATAACAACTGCTAGACAGTTAAAGCTGCGTGGCAGCACAACTGTGTTACACAAGAATCACAGCACAGCAGTACACTGACTGCACTATACTGTGTTACACAAGAATCAGCACAGTACTACACTAAACTTACTTCAGTACAATGTGTTACACAAGAAGATGAATCAGCACAGTGCTACACTAAACTGACTGCAGTACACTGTATTACACAAGATGAATCAGCACAGTACTACACTACACTGACTGCAGTACACTGTGATACACAAGATGAATCAGCACAACACTGCAGTACACTGTGTTACACAAGATTACTCTGCAAAGATAAATTAAGGGAGCTACTGGTAGAAGAGACTAGACATAACTTTAATAGAGTCACCAGGGAAAGATACAAATGGGGAAATAAACCAGGAAAATATTTAGCAAGAGTACTGAAGAGCAAAAAAGCAAACAGCTACATAGAAAAAATAAAAAATAATAGGGGGGAAATGGTCCACTCAACAACAGAAATAGCCAAAGCAATTCAAAGTTGCTATGATGCTTTATATACCGTGCGACAAAAGCAATCATATGAAGTAGAAAAAAAAATAGAAAATGATACTAAAATATATAAGGGAATCAAAATTAACTAAATTATCAACTGACAGAATAATAGCTCTAGAAACATCAATCTCTCAGAGGGAGATACTGGAGGCATTCAAAAACTCACCGACTGGGAGGAGCCCAGGACTGGACGGGTTTACTACCTGTTACTACTGAAGGTTCAAGGAAACATTAGTACCAAAACTTTGCACATATATGAATGGAATAGGAGAACGGGGGAAGATAAGAGTAGAATCAATACAGGCTCATATAACGATAATATTTAAAGAAGAAAAAGATGCAACCCTATGTTCTAGTTACAGACCAATAGCATTGTTAAACGCTGACACAAAACTACATGCAAAAGTTTTAGCAACTCGATTAAAAGATTTAATGGCAGAGTGATTCCATGCAGATCAGACAGGATTTATCCCAGGTAGAGAGAGGAAAGGAAATGGGATTAAAACAATATTGCTATTACACAAAGCTAGAGGTCTTAATGCCTCAGCCCTCCTGTTGTCAATAGATGCTGGGAAAGCATTTGACAGGGTGAACTGGGAGTTTATTCTGGAAACAATAGAGGATCTGGGTAATGGCCCGAGGATGACCCAACGTATAAAAGCACTGTATAGGAACTCAACAGCATCAGTAAAGGTAAATGGTACTTTATCCCCCCAATTTGAAATGTGCAATGGGACCAGACAGGGGTGCTCTCTCTTGCCCTTGTTGTTTGTCCTGTCACTAGAACCACTAATAGCGACTATAAGGAACAATGTAGATATAGGGGGAGTAAAGGTTGGACAGGAGAAACATAAAGTAGCAGCATATGCCAATGATGTTTTGTTTTACATTGCTAATCCCTGGATAAGCTTCCCAAATGCTATTAAAGAGTTAAAGAAATATGGGGAATTATCAAATTTTAAGATCAACCCAATAAAGTCAGACATTTCTGAATATCGGGCTAAGCAAGTAAGAAAGAACAGGCACTACAGAGGGAATTCCCATTCACATGGGCAAAGTCTAAATAAAATACCTTGGGATAAACTTAACTCTATCATTAGAAAACCTCTATCACGTCAACTATATACCCATGTTAAACAAGATAAAAGCAAATATTAAAAAAATATCAAGCTGCCCACTCTCTTCAAATGCTACCAATTGCTATTCCATCAGTATATTTTAAAATAATAAAAACAATGATATTAAAGTTCATCTGGCAGGGGAAAAAAGCCTAGAATACAGTATACGGCTCTCAGTAAAGATAAATCACGGGGGGGGGGGGGGATTAGTGGAACCAGACATTAAAAGATATTACACTGCAGTTATAATCTCACGCATGATAGAGTGGACAAAAATAAATTCAGATAAAAGATGGGTTAAGATTGAAACCACTCTAAGCAGAACACAATTACAGTAAAAAAGAATATTTGGATCCCACCAAAATACAGGGAAATGCATGAAGATACACATGAAATGATGAGAGTTGTATACAAAATATGGGAAACAATTCAAAGACAAGCCAAATTGGAATATACTGTAACTCTCCTTAAACCACTTCTGGACCGGAAGGTTTTACCCCATTAATGACCAGGTTATTTTTTGCATGCTTTACCATAGTCCATACTAGGTGTACCAGACTACGATACCCAGAGAAAGGAAACCCAAGAAAAATTGAGGTGGCTACAATAAACCCTCTTCAAACTTATCAAGACCAATAAGAGGCCCATCAAAGGGATTTCAAGGAACATGTCCAGGTTCATAGGCCAACACAGGTTCAATGGTGACTGCCTCCTGCTCTTCCACTGTTATCTCCAAGATTCCCAGAAGAAACCATTGATCCTGCCAACATCACACAGTCCCTTGTTCACCCAGCTCAAGTCCATGCTCCTGTGCTAGAAGCAAAGGCTCCTGTTTTGTTACCAGTAATGTTCCTATGCTGGACTGGGCAGGTACCAACAATGCTGCTATGCTTAATATTTAGCTGTACAGGTAGCAATAGTGGTCCTGTGAAAGATACAGAGCAGTGCTTCTGAAAGTAGTACTTTTGGGCAAGATGCTAAGCTGTATTTGCACTAGTAATGCTTATGTGCAAGCTTTGCTGTGTCGGTAACAGTAGTGCTCTGTGCAGTGCCAGATCCAGTACAAGATGCTCAAATCCCTATGGGAGCCAGGGACTTAACAGCATAAGACAATCCGATCACTTGGCCAGCCAGGATCTTCACAGTGCAGAATATTCAGAGCCCCTCATTAGCTTGGAGACACACCGCAAGATAATCAGAGTCATTCAAGACACACACAATCTCAATAAACATATTTCATGTATCTTTTCAGATATAATAACATACGGTATAGCTATATTAGGTACTTCACCTTGAAAGGCTCTTTGCGTAACTTCAACAGTGTAAGACAATCCGATCCCTTGGCCAGCCAGAAGCTTCACAGTGCAAGATACTCAGAGCCCCACATTAGCTTGGAGACACACAGCAAGATAATCAGAGTCATTCAGGACACATTCAATCTCAATAAAAATATATGTATCTTTTCAGACATAATAACATACAGTATAGCTATAGTAGGTTTTTCACCTTGAAAAGCTCTTTGTGTAAATTCAAATAAACCTTTTTCCCTACGGATCTGCTATAGCAAAGCCCTAATATATTTAATGATACCCTAGCTTCTCCTACTTTCTGTGGAAAGCTCAGCCACAGTTTTCAGAAGTTAAGGCTTTCCTGGGACAACTATAATATGTGGCAGAAGATACTGTAGTGGAAAAAATAGATGTGGCCTGTGACACCATAATTGTGAGGCCTCCATCCCAATTATGTAAACAGAAAAAGGAAAAACATGGGTCAACGGGACTTTAAATGAGGCCAATCACTTCAAATTTCAGTAGTACACATAATAGTGAATTTATTACATAATAACAAATTACATAGTAACAATTTTGCAGACATGATAAAATTCACGTTAAAAAAACATTTCATTGAGCTGATCCATATAGAATAATTATTGTAGATACTATAATTTTAGGAAAGTACTGTATGTTAGCATTCGTATACATGATGTTTTAGAATGCAGATGGTTATAACAGATGAAAATACATAATTGCACAATGCATGATGATTCAGACATTAATGGGCATCCTGTAACTCTATGCATTTCGTGGATCAATGTCCACTTCCTCAGGAGTAGATGCACCAATTATTCTAAAAAGAAAAGAAAAAGACTGGAGTAGTATCATATACAAAATGGGCAAATCCCCAAAATTCAAGGAACAAATGTATATAGAGGGGCCAATGGCCCTACTACATACAGGTTAGTTCAAAAGAGGGAAGGGAAGGGGAGTCTTGCAGCTCTGTGGGTAGGGGGCACCAGGGAATGTTCACCCCGGGGGCTGAGGCGATGTGACCCAAACTGACCCCGAGGGTAAGTCCCGTTGACCCATGTTTTCCTTTTTCTGTTTACATAATTGGGATGGAGGCCTCTCACTTATGGTGTCACAGGCCACATCCATTTTTTTTTAACAAATTTGGGTGGAAGACACCCCAGTCGTTTCGTGATCTGTAACACCATACAAAGCTTCTCCTTTTATGGGGAGCCTGGGATATACATATGTCCAAGGGGCTGCAATGCGCATTGGGTGGTGGTTCCCCCTCCCTCACACTCTCCCTGACATATATGCTTTCAGTATTACTACAAGAATATTATGTTTGACATTTCAAATTCCTTTTTGTCTTCTTCACATTCCTCTTTCCTATTGCCGGTGGCTGTGGGTGGTATGGGGGTCCTTGGGCTCATCTGCCTCGTGGGCTGCAGTGCGCAATGGGTCTGTTCTCCCCTTCCCTCCCCCCTTTTCTTTGTTAGTTCGGGCGGGGACCAGGTGGGTTCCCTGCTGCGCATCGGCGCCATGCATTCATGCCTGGCGCGTCATGTTACACCATGTCATGATGCCGAGGCAGTGTCAGAGTGCCAGGAAACCAGACCACACGGGTATGCAGGTAAAATAAATCAGTTTATTGGAGTAAACAACAGAGTCCAGAAGCAGGTAGTTCACCAATGCCGGGTCATCTGCTGATGCGGGGTCAACTGCCGATGCGGGATTGAGAGCCAGGAGAGTCATCAGCCAAGCAAATTCATACACAGAGAAACACAGAGAACAGAAGACTGCTAGCAGAGATACACCTTGGAGCACAAAGGCAAGGACAAGGACTGCAACCCATCAGGTGACAGATATAGTCAGGTGTGCAGCACCATCACTGTGCGACACCCAGGCAGCAGGCAAGTGATTATTCAATCAGAGTTTATAAGAGGCAGCAATCTGCACATGTCCAAGATGGCTGCCAACAGGAGGGCAAGGTAAGACCTTGATAGTATCCTCCCCTCAATGGCCTCTCCTTCGCGGAGCAAAAAAACAGTTTCTGAGGAAAGCGTGCTGAAGGGCGGGAGCATGAACATCAGTGGAGGGAACCCAGGAGCGCTCCTCATTACCATAACCCTTCCAGTGCACCAAATATTGAACTTGACCTCAGAACAGACGAGAATCCAATATGCTGCTAACCTTATACTCCTCATGATTGTCCACAGAAATGAGAACCTCGAGCTCGTCAGGGAGATCCTTGGTCGCCCCATTATTCCAGCCCACTTCTGCTGCCGAAATGAAATTGTATACTCGGCAGCAGGCTCGTATAACCCTTGAATGGACAGGAGCTGCTTTTCAGCAGAGGCAGAGCGAGCAGGCACATCGAATAACATAAAGCTTGGGTAATCGAGTATCACAGGATTATCCTTCTCCCATAAGGGATTCGCCAAGGCCCTGTCTGAGTGCAGCGAAATTAGGAAGCCCACCTTGGACCTATCAGAAGGAAACGCCTGAGGAACCATCTCATAATAAATGCCCACTTGGTTTAGAAAGCCACGACAGTGACTCTGTTCACCCCCATAGCGCTGCAGAAGGGGGGCTGCACCAGTCATCCCTCTGGTAACAGCGACTCCAGCTGCAACTGCAGGAGTGGAAACAGGGGCAGCAGCAGGAGCAACAACAGGAGGAACCACCGGCCTAGCAGCACCAGGAGCAAGGTGCGCTGTGCGTGCAAGCAACGTCTGCAATGCCTGAGCGAACTGACCCAAAATGTGATCTTGTTGATCGAGCCTGGTAACCAGCATGGTGAGTGTAGGAGTACCTGTATTGTCAGGATTCATGGCCCTTGCATACTGTCAGGGTGCCAGGAATCCAGACCACACAGGATGCAGGTAAAATAAAGCCGTTTATTGGAACAACCACAAATTAACACACAGCAAGAGTGAGGAAGTGAGAGCAGGAACAAGCTGGGGTCAAGTTCAGAAGCGGGTAGTCATCCATGCCGGGGTCGAGTCCAGAAGTGGATAGTCTACCGATTGGGTTGAGAGCCAGGAGAGTCCTCAGTCAAGCCAGATCAAACATGGAGGAACATGGAGAACAAAAGACTGCTAGCAGAGATGCACCTTGGAACAAAAATGCAAGGGCAAGGACTGCAACCCATCAAGTGATAGATATAGTCAGGTGTGCAGCATCATCACTGTGCGACACCCAGACAGCAGGCAAGTGATGATGCCATCAGAGTTTATAAGAAGCAGCAGTCTGCACATGTCCAGGATGGCTGCCAACAGGAGGACAAGGTAAGATGTTGACAAGCGGTCTTTGTTCTCCATCTGATGCCACCACGTGGGGCCGGGCAGCTGACACGCCCTGTTGCCGGCTCAAATGGGTGTCATCCCCTCTTCCCCCATGCTTTGCATTTGCATGGCGCTGGCAGTCAGACCCCCTTCTGACCCCCAATTATAAATGATAGTGACGCACTACCAGGACCTCAGGACCCTGACAACTAAGACTTTGTGGGATCACCACTGCACAATATTTGTCTCTAATCTGCATTCACCTTTTTGACCACGTGGGCCAGTTCACATTGTTATTCCTCTTGCTCTTATCTCTATCTATTAGTCACACTATATCCATTTTATATATTTTTTTTATACACTACACAACAGGTATCTGAGAATCCATACTGTACAGTATACCACTTCTTCTTTCTTTATAGATCACTACTGGCCAATGTGCCATGACCTATATACTCAAATTATGGATTTGCCCTTTAATGAACACCTGGTCCGCCCTCCACTTGCCCTCAGGTCCGCTTGGGTCACATCACCTCAGCCCCCCGGGGTGGACATTCCCTGGCGCCCCCCACCCACAGGGCTGCAAGACTCCCTAACTCCCCTATCCCCTTCTCTTCCTTCTTTTGAGCTGACCTGTAAGAAGTGGGTCCATTGGCCCCTATATATACATTTGTTCCTTGAATTTTGGGGATTTACCCATTTTGTATAGGATGCTACTCTAGTCTTTTTCTTATCTTTTTAGAATAATTGGTGCATCTACTACTGAGGAAGTGGACATTGATCCATGAAACACATAGAGTTACAGGATGCCCACAAATGTCTGGATCATCATGCAATGTGCAATTATGTATTTTCATCTGTTATATCTATGTACATTCTAAAACATCATGTATACGAATGCTAATATATTTTTTATGAAATTATAGTGTCTATGATTATTATTCTATATGGATCAGCTCAATTAAATGTTTTTTAAATTAAAGTTTATCATGTCTGCAAAATTGTTACTATGCAATTTGTTATTACGCAATAAATTCACTATCATGTGTACTACTGAAATTTGAAGTGATTGGTCTCATTTAAAGTCCCGTTAACCCATGTTTTTCCCTTTTCAAGGTACTGTAGTAGTTCCAAATGTGAACCATTTCTTGTCCTACCTCTTGTACAAGTCTTTCTTTAGATATACTGTATCTTGATCCTAATTAGTATTTTATAATTCTGTGTTTCAAAGGAGAAAGTGTTCCCATAACAAAGGTTCCACTACCAAATGTGGACAATGAAATTCCATGGAAAACATACACTGGTGAAAATTACCGTGGATATATATTGTATTGCGGAACTGAGGTTGTTAAGACAAAGCCACCTGCAGATGGACTGGTAAAAGCTGTTGTACTACAAACAGGTGATGATATTATAGAAAAAGAAAGAAAAACAAATTAACTGTACAGTATACTTTTGTTACATTAGATTGACAATATTTACATATTAGTTCATTATGATTACTAGAAATGAATGGCAAAAAAAGTACTCATATGCTAAATGTTTTGTCTTTTCTGAATGGTTCATCTATCCTCACTCTACAAATCAAGAATTCAAGCTTTATCATTGGGTACTAGTCATGTGAAAAATGAGGCACCACATGGAAATTGTTATCCTTTTTAACATATTGGAACTGGCAAATATTAGATCTTTATTCGAACAGTGCCTACAGTTATATGTAATATAAATAAATAAACACAGAAAAATTAGCCGTTTCAAAAATGAATTTATTCAACAAAAAATATCATTATATGTAATGGTGTACTATGTAAAATGTAAGTACACCTTTGCTTTCAGAGGCTGGTATTGCCCCATTTAGCAGAAATACACCCAAAAAAAAAATAAAGGAACACTTTAAAAACACATCAGTTCTCAATGGGGAAAAATATCATACTTGATATCTATACTATGGACTGGGTAATGTGTTAGGAAGGAAAGAACGCCACATTGTTTGATGGGAATGAAAATTATCAACCTACAGAGGGCTGAATTCAAAGACACCTCCAAAATAAAAAATTATGCAGCAGGCTAGTCCATTTTGCTGGAATTTCATTGCAGTAACTCAGAATGGTACTCAGTAGTTTATATGGCTCCCATGTGCTTGTATGCATGCCTGGCAACATCAGGGCATGCTCCTAATGAGAAAACGGATGTTGTTCTGGGGTATTTCCTCCCAGATCTGGACCAGGGCATCACTGAGCTCCTGAACAGACAGGTTGCAACCTGGCAGCGTTGGATGGACCGAAACATAATGTCCCAGAGGTTTTCTATTGCATTTAGTTCAGGCAAGTGTGGGGGCCATTCAGTGGTAATAATTCCTTCATCCTCCAAGAACTGGCTTCATACTTTCGCCACATGAGGCCGGTCATTCTCATGCACCCAGGACCCACTGCACCAGCGTAGGCTATGACAATGGGTCCAAGGTAGTGATGGGCTTTATATTTGAGAAGATGATGCCCCAAGATGCACTGCACTGTTGCAGTGCATTGATTGCTGATGATTGGCTAAAGCATGCACCTGATGTCAGAAGGGGGCGGTGCCACTGGGTGACATAACCAGGTGGCCACACCCCTTGGCTATAAAACTGCTGTCAAAGCTGAAGATTGGCATACGGCGGGACACCTCAGAACAGGTGAAGCGTTTTGGAAAATCTTTCTATTTTTCGGGTCAGCGGGCATCATGATTGACGATGAATTTGCATTGAGGGACACTATTTTTTTTTTTTATAAAGGACTTGTCAAAAACTGTGTTCTGTGGTTTTTCCTTTTTTATACACTTTTTGGTGAATGGGTAGGTAAGCCCCCCACCCACAGACCCCCAAACTGCACTCTTGAACGATTAAAAAATAGAAAAAATATTTTACTACTACCAAAATATATCAGAACATTTTATGACCCTCCACCAATAAAAGACAACAGATCTGTTGTTTTTTCATTGGTAGAGAGTTATAAGCTGTTCTGATATTTTTTTGCAGTAATAAAATATTTTGTTATAGCTTTTATACTTTAGGAGTGCTGTTTTGACCCTATTTTTCCAGTCTTTTTCAGATTATTGGTTCAATGCTTGGGGTGTGCACCACATTGTAAATATATTCTATGTGATTGGTGTAGAGCTAGATTAATTATAGAGAAATGCGATGTGGCAGTGGTAATTTGTTATATTTATTCTGTGTTTATTTGTTTGTGAATGAGAAGGGGGCATTTCTGGGGCCTCCTTATTAAAGGTGTCTACCAGATTCTCATAAGCTGCCTTCCACAGAGTTTCATAAGCTGCCTACAACCACTCGGCAAGAGTTGTGGGGAAGAGGCCTTTTTCTTCATTAACATGGGGGCAAGATGCTTTGCCGAAGGTGTCCCCCCTGACAAGGCCCCCTCCCCCCCCCCCCCTCATGTTGAGGACATGTGGTCTTTTATGATTTATGAGCGGGGCACTGCATGCTCTGATTAAGGGTTTGGTATAGACTTTTAGGAGGATGTCACACTTTTTTTGTTTCTTTTTGCATGGAGTCACTCTTAAATTCTATACCAGACCCGAAGTGTCAAGTATGGATTTCACGGGGGTCCTAATGCTTTTTTGTTTGGGGGGGGGGGGGACTGTATGCAAAAAAAGAAGGTCACAGGCAATCTATACCAGACCCTTCATTCTTTCTGTAGGATATTCTAAAAGACAGTATAAATTGCCAGCAAAGAAATTTGCACTTCTATTCAACCACTTTAGGACTGGAGGATTTTCCTGCTTTACGTCCAGGCCACTTTTTGCGATTCGGCACTGTGCGACTTTCACTGACAATTGCGCGGTCATGCAACACCATTCCCAAACTAAATTTACGTCATTTTTTTCCCACAAACAGAGCTTTCTTTTGGTGGTATTTGATCACCTCTGCACTTTTCATTTTTTGCGATTTTAATAAAAAAAAGCGACAGTTTTGAAAAAATAACAATATTTTTCTACTTTGACAGTTAAAAAATATCCAATATATTCAAATGTTGTCATATATTTAGGGCAAAATGTATTTAGCTATATGTCTTTGACAAAAAAATTCTCAATGAGCGTATTTTTAACCGCTTTAAGACCGGAAGATTTTACCCCATTCCTGACCAGGCCATATTTTGCGATTCGGCACTGCGTTAACGGACAATTGCGCGGTTGTGCGATGCTATACCCAATTTATATATGTATTTTTTTCCCCACAAATAGAGCTTTCTTTTGGGGGTATTTGATCACCTGTGCGATTTTTACTTTTTGCGCTATAAATACAAAAAGAGCGACAATTTTGAAAAAATTATATTTTTCACATTTTTTTATATGAAATTCCCCCCCAAAAAATGTAAAAATCCAAATGTTTTAACATTTTAGGCCAATTTGTTTTCTGCTACATATTTTTGGTAGAAAAAATCGCAATAAGCGTATTTTGATTGGTTTGCGCAAAAGTTATCGCAGCTACTAACTACGTTAAATTTATGTCATTTTTATTGTTTTTTTTTTTTTAACTAGTAATAGCGGCGATCTGCAATTTTTTTTTGCGGGACTGCGACATTGCGGCGGACAGATCGGACCCTTGACTGACATTTTTGCCACTTTTGGGGGTACCAGTGACATTACTACAGTAATCAGTGCTATAAATATGCACTGTTACTGTAAAAATGACACTGGCAGGGAAGAGGTTAACTTTTATCGGTGATCAAGGGGTTAATGTATGCCTGGAGGTTACTGACGTGTGTGGGGGGAGGGGATTGTGTAACACAGGCACAGATCGCAGGTTCCGCTATGCTGAATCCTGTAAACTGTCCCTACCTGTCACTTAGGAGATCCGCCCACTTTGTTTACACAAGCGGGCGGATCTCCTCACTCGATCCCCGACGATTGGGGAAGAGCGGCGGTGATTACCAATGCTCCTCCCCTGGCCCGAATCCCGCTGTGACTGAATACAGTGGGAGCGAGCCTCCGGCGGCATAGACCTACGTCGCTGGACGATAACGAACCACTTTGCCGCAGTACGCTCAATGTGAGTGGTCGGCAAGTGGTTAAAAGGGAAAAAAATGCTTCAAAGTTCCCCTGCAATATATAAAAGACCCTTAGGGGTCTGCTATGTATTTTGGGGGAACCTTTGGGGTCTGTGTGCCTTTTTACCTCTTGCCTTTTTGTGTGCCCTTTGCTTCTTACTATATTAATTATAATGAAGACTCCTACAACCACAAAGGTTGTGGAGAAGAGGCTTGCATTCTCATCAAGATGAGGGCAAAGTGTTTTGCCAGGGGGCACCCCACTAGCAAGGTAGTCGCCGATGTTGAGGACATTTGGCCTTGCATGGTTCAGGAGGGATGTGTACACTTGCCCCCTCCTCCTTCCTGGCCTGCCAGACTGCATGCTTGGATAAATGTCTATATTTTGGATAAACACATTTTGGAAGCTCATGGTTTTCTTCTGTAGCACCCTCCTAGGTAGGTGCTAGGAAAACCATAAGGGAGGCCCTGACTGCTTATCAGGGGGACCTGATTGTTCAGCTAGGCTGTCATGTGTTTCCAGGTGTGCCTGTTGAGCTTGGGAAGTCTCCCCACTATGTCCAGTGAAGGCTCTTATTGGGCAGTGGAGGAAACCTGGCCAATAGCACACCGGGACTTGTATCTATCCCAGAGGGCAGAATCTGCCGCAATGCATCCTGGGATGGGGTATAAGTCTGAGGGGGGCACATGACAGAGCGTCTTTGGCAGGAAGCAGAGTCCCAGGAGAAGGGTGATGGCTGTCTCTCCTTCTATCAGCGTGAGGTAAGTGTCCTGGGCAGTTGGCCTAGAGGACGGAAGGTTGAGCTGAGCTGCAGAGAGGGATCCGGTGTGCTGTGGACCAAGTGGAGCTGCTGAGCAGAGGTTTCCAGGAAAGCGGTGTCGTGAGTACTGTAAACTGCCAAGGGGTCTGCCTAGGATAGGGGACCACTCCAGAAGGTCAGAGGGATCCGGGAGCCAGCTAATCAGTAGAGAAGGCATAGAAAATGGGGTGCCAGTGTCTAAGCCCTGAAGATAAGTGTGTGAAAGAGGGTGCCAGTGCGGGCCCTGAAGCGTACAAGAGTTTAGCAGTGCAGCAGTGATAAAGTAGCTACCTCAGCAAGGAGTGCCAAAGGGGGCTTAAAAAGGACTTTGATTCACAAGGAGGGGATCAGAAGTCAGTTCAGTGTTAACAGGCAGCAGGCCCGCGTTAACCAGCGTTAATTGGTGTTGACCGGCATTAAGCCAGCATCAAGTCAGCGCCAACAAGCTATTTTCAGTTGTCCCCAGCAAATTGTGCATAGTTGAGCCAAAGGAGTATCCCACTCATCCCTTCTCCCATCCAAGTTCTCAATAAATATAAAAAACCCAAAGATACTGGACTGGTCATTGTCTCAGTGCTCACACTTAGAGAACATGCTTAAATATGCTGTTGTTGTTAGCCATAACCCAGGCGGACCCATATCCAGCAAAATGGCTGGGAATCCTGCTACACTTCCTTAATTTTTAGGAGGTTCCCTCTTAAAATCCATTCCAGAACTAAAGGGTCTGGTATAACATTTTAGGGGTCCTGATGCTTTTTGTTGGGTGGAATTCCCCTAAAATTCATACCAGGTTCCAAGGGACTAGTATGAATTATAAGGGAAGGCCCATGCCTTTTTTTTTTTTTTGGCGTGGGGTGAGTACACCCCTAACATTTTTGTAAATATTTTATATCTTTTCATGTGACAGCACTGAAGAAATGACACTTTGCTACAATATAAAGTAGAGAGTGTACAGCTTGTATAACCATGTAAATTTACTGCCCCCTCAAAATACCTCAACACACAGCCATTAATATCTAAACTGCTGGCAACAAAAGTGAGTGAAAATGTTCAAATTGGGCCCAATTAGCAAATTTCCCTTCCCGGTGTCATGTGACTCGTTACTGTTACAAGGTCTCAGGTGTGAATGGGGAGCAGGTGTGTTAAATTTGGTGTCATCGCTCTCACTCTCTCATACTAATCACTGAAGGTTCAACATGTCACCTCATGGCAAAGAACTCTCTGAGGATCTGAAAAAAAGAATTGTTGCTCTACATAAAGATGGCTAGGCTATAAAAAGATTGCCAAGACCCTAAAACTGAGCTGCAGCACGGTGGCCAAGACCATATGGTGGTTTAACAGGACAGGTTCCACTCAGAACAGGCCTCACCATTGTCAACTAAAGAAGTTGAGTGCACGTTCTCAGCGTCATATCCAGAGGTCATCTTTGGGAAATAGACGTATGGGTGCTACTAGCATTTCTGCAGAGGTTGAAGGGGTGGAGAGTCAGCCTGTCAGTGCTCAGACCATACGCTGCACACTGCATCAAATTGGTCTGCATGGCTGTCATCCTGGAAGGAAGCCTCTTCTAAAGAAAGCCTGCAAACAGTTTGCTGAAGACAAGCAGACTAAGGACATGGATTACTGGAACCATGTCCTGTGGTCTGATGAGACAAAGATAAACTTATTTGGTTCAGATGGTGTCAAGCGTGTGTAGCGGCAACCAGGTGAGGAGTACAAAGACAAGTGTGTCTTGCCTAAAGTCAAGCATGGTGGTGGGAGTGTCATGGTCTGGGGCTGCATGAGTGCTGCCGACACTGGGGAGCTACAGTTCATTGAGGGAACCATGAATGCCAACATGCACTGTGACATACTGAAGCAGAGCATGATCCCCTCCATTCGGAAACTGGTCCGCAGGGCAGTATTCCAACATGGGAACGACTCCAAACACACCTCCAAGACGACCACTGCCTTGCTAAATAAGCTGAGGGTAAAGGTGATGGACTGGCCAAGCATGTATCCAGAACTAAACCCTACTGAGCATCTGTGGGGCATCCTCAAAAGGAACATGGAGAAGCGCAAGGTCTCTAACATCCACCAGCTCTGTGATGTCATCATGGAGGAGTGGAAGAGAACTCCAGTGGCAACCTTTGAAGCTATGGTGAACTCCATGTCCAAGAGGGTTAAGGTAGTGCTGGAAAATAATGGTGGCCACACAAAATATTGACACTTTGGGCCCAATTTGGACATTTTCACTTTTGTTGCCAGCAGTTTAGAAATGAATGGCTGTGTGTTGAGTTATTTTGAGGGGACAGCAAATTTACACTGTTATACAAGCTGTATACTCACTACTTTACATTGTAGCAAAGTGTCATTTCTTCAGTGTTGTCACATTAAAAGATATAATAACATATTTACAAAAATGTGAGGGGTATACTCACTTTTGTGAGATACTGTATCTTAGATGAAGGCCTGCTATAGATGTTAATTGGGGACTCTCCCAGAAAAAAAAATGTGGGAATTCCCCTCAAATTTCATTCCATTCTTTTCAGGCCTGGTATTAATTTTACAAGAGAAAACAAAAGAAAAAAAAACAGCCTGAGGTCCCACCCAAATTAAAAAGCCCTTCAGGTATGGCAATAATTTGAGGGGAAACTTTTCATGATGTCCCCCCCAAAATGCCAAACCAGATCCTTATTCAAGCATGCAGCCTGGCAGGCCAGATAACAGGTGTGCGTGTGTGTGTGTGTGTGGGGGGGGGGGGGGGTGGGGGAGTTTGCCCCCTCCCTTCTTGAACCATACCAGGCCAAATGCAATCAACATGGGTGGGTACCTTGCCAGGTGGGCACCTCAGGCAAAGTATCCCTATGTTAAAGAAGACAAGGGCAGGTGGCTTATTGGAATCTGATAGCCTCCTTTAACAATAAGGGTACAGCCAGATAATAGTCTCTCTTATGTGAATGAGTAAGGAATCCATACCCCTATTTATTAAAAAAAAAAGTAAAGTTTTTCTTTATTAAGAAAAAACCCATGATATAGGTTAACCTTTTTCAACCAGGGACCCTGGGTGCCTTGAGGTTCCTTTAGGGGTGCCTTGGCAAAATGCCTAAAAATTGCACAAAAATGTATACAAACCAGCAGATGGATGAATTCTGCCTTTTAGTTACACAAAGCCACAGGTTTTTATTGTGCACCATTACAACTCTCCAGGCACCGGCATCCTAACAACCAGTGGTGTTATCAGTTTTGATAAGAAGGGTGTTGAACTCCTGCACAGCATACTTTTTTTATCCTCCCCTGCCCCTCTCCATTAACACTGGGGTCACATTAGCTAACTGATGGAGAAAAACTGAGGGAGAAGAGAAACATAGGAATACTAGTCAGTACCAGTGTGCAAACATTTTTTCGCTTTATAAGAATAAATCACCTCTAATGTTGGGTGTCCTACATGTGTTGATGCTGCTACATTGTGTAAAACTATTAGAATCTTTTTTTTACATTTTAGAATGGGGTGCCTTCAGACTGTTTGTAATTTTAAAGGGTGCCTTGACATTGCCCATAATTTTGAAGGGTGCCTCGACTGAAAATAGGTTGAGAAACACTGATATAGAGTTGTCATCAGCAATATAAGCGAAGAGCAGGGAGAAGGGGGGACATCATTACTCAAATAGTGCCATGGATGGTGTAATCAAGCAAAAGTATGTAAATGTGACTGATATTCAGCTTTAGTGATCACCTTTTAATTTACCAGGTTTAAATGAAATCATAGATTCACATTTGTATGACTTTCATCTGAAGTTTTAATGTATGTTGGCTCCTAGGATTCAACACAGCAAAGGGAGACCTTGTGAGATCAATTATGTATCCCAAGCCTGTGAATTTTAAATTGCACAGAGAGCTTTCAAAAGTTCTTGTTGGGCTCGTCTGCCTTTCCATCGTTGGAGTCATATACACAGTTGCAAATTCAGCACATATTGGGGTAAGTAGAATACTTTTTTGGCAGGTGCTATCAGACTTCTACACCCACAATCCCTGCTGTGTCTGAGAGCATCTTGAAACCAAGTAAATATTTAGGTAGGCTGTGCATCTCAACACAGCTCTACTTTATTACAATAGGTATATTGACTACATCAAACACTAGCGACCTTGGTCACTGTCACCTGAGTATTTAATATCCAATTATTGATATTAATGCTCAATGTGTTACACAAATATATGTTATGTGCTCAGCTGTGGGTTGTAATATTAATACGCCAGATCTACATTCCATCCCAAGTACCTAAAGTTGCATTAAATTCAAAATCAAAAAAATTTAATAAATTGCAGCTTATCCTTAGATGTGGTGGCTGCATTCATTTTCTTTTTTTAGGCCTCTGTTTTCATTGGGCAATCTGGCCACCAACTCACTTCCTGTATCATAGTGTCCTCACTCTGGATGAATGATCATGGGGGCACACCAGACAGCAGCATTGTCGTTCTGGGGGAAAGGGGGAGGCGAGCGTTAAATGTAAGAGAACATTTAAATATACTAACAAATTAAAGCCAAATACCAGACAATGCGTTATAATCAGTTACAAAAAAAAATTTTTTTTTTCCTTTTTTGACAAAGGTTTTACATAAATAAATAAAACTGCTTATTGTAAGCACCCCTGCCAGTGTTGAATGGTTTGTCTTATCCTTGTCAACTGATACATCTGAAAGAGAGCTTGTTCTTTTGAAAAAAAAAAAAAAAACAGACTTACTGCCTGGATCGCCAGGTAAAAATAGCCTGATAATGAATGCAGCCATCACATGTAAATATTGGTTTGCTTTTGTGTTTAATACTACTTTAATGCTATGTATGCATGTACAAGAATATTTACAAATCCAAAGTTCCCAAGTAGTTTGTACTAAAAATAAATGAAATAAAACGATATTACTTTTTTTACCTGCCTTTCGCCTTAGATGCCCATATATGATAATAGCCTCAGTTGTGTTTGGATCAAAAAATTATCATATACCTTTAGGCATTACATGACTTCTCCAGATCCTATGCCCATCAGGAATGTCCTCCAACTTTCCCTCTTCCTACTCCGCAGGCAAACATGCAGAACCAAACATTTATGTTTAACCACTTGCCTACAGTGCACTTTCACCCCCTTCCTGCCCAGACCGATTTACAGCTTTCAGCGCTCTCACACTTTGAATGACAATTACTCAGTCATGCAACACTGTACCCATAAAAAATTTGTGTCCTTTTCTTCACACAAATAGAGCTTTCTTTTGATGGTATTTAATCACTACTGGGTTTTTTTATTTTTTGTGCTATAAATAAAAAATGACTGAAAATATTGTGAAAAAACGCATTTTTCTTTGTTTCTGTCTTAAAATTTAGCAAATTAGTAATTTTTCTTCACAAATTTTGGCCAAAATTTATACTGCTACTTATCTTTGGTAAAAAAAAAACCCAAATAAGTGTATATTATTTGGTCTTTGTGAAAGTTCTAGAGTCCACAAGTTATGGCGCTAATCATTGAAAATTGACCTTACTTGATCACACCTGATGTACTGAAGGCCTATCTCATTTCTTGAGACACTAAAAAGTCAGAAAAGTACAAATACCCCCCAAATGACCCCTTTTTGGAAAGTAGACATTCCAATGTATTTAATAAGGGGCATGGCGAGTTTTTTGAAGTTGTAATTTTTTCCCACAATTCTTTGCAAAATGAAGATTTATTTATTTTTTTTTTTTTTACAAATTGACGTATTAACAGGTTATTTCTCTCACACAGCATATATAAACTTGCAACTACACCCCAAAACACATTCTACTCCTCCTCCTGAGTATGGCGATACCACATGTGTGAGACTTTTTTACAGCCTGGCCACATACAGAGGCCTAACATCCAAGTAGCACCGTCCGGCATTCTAGGAGCATAAATTACACATATAATTTCCTGACAACCTATCGCACTTTTGAAGGCCCTGGAGCACCAGGACAATGGAAACCCCCATAAAATGACCCCATTTTGGAAAGCAAACGCCCCAACGTATAATTTTTGAGGCATAATGAGTCTTTTGAACATGTCATTTTTTCCACAAGTTTTTGGAAACTGTGGAAAGAAAATGAAAATGCATTTTTTTTACACAAAGTTGTCCATTTATGAAATATTTCCAACACATAGCATGTACAGAGCAAAAATTGCACCCCAAAATACATTCTGCTATTACTCCTGAGTATGGCGATACCACATGTGTAAAACTTTTACACAGCCTAGCCACATACAGAGGCCTAACATCCAAGTAGCACTTTACACAAAGTTGTCCATTTATCCACTTTAAGACTGGGCCTATTTTTGACACTTGGTGTTTACAAGCTAAAATCATTTTTTTTTTGCTAGAAAACTACTTAGAACCCCCAAACATTATATATTTTTTTTTTAGCAGAGACCCTAGAGAATAAAATGGAGATCATTGCAATATTTTTTATCACACCATATCTGCGCAGCAGTCTTCCAAATGCAATTTTTTTGAAAAAAATTCACTTTTTTTAATTAAAAAATAAGAAAACAGTAAATTTAGCCCAATTTTTTTCCATAATGTGAAAGATAATGTTACGCCGAGTAATTAGATACCCAACATGTCATGCTTCAAAATTGCGCACGCTCACAGAATGGCACCAAACATTGGTACTTAAAAATCCCCATAGGCAACATTTTAAACATTTCTACAGGTTACCAGCTTAGAGTTACAGAGGAGGTCTAGGGCTCAAATTATTGCTCTTGCTCTAAAAATCGCGGCGATACTTCACATGTGTGGTTTGAACACCGTTTACATATGTGGGCGGGACTTGCTTATGCGTTCGCTTCTGCTCACGAGTTAACGGGGACAGGGCGCTTTAATTTTTTTTTTCCTATTTATTTTATTTATTATTTTTTTATTTTTACACAGTTTTAAAAAAAAAAATGTTTTGATCATTTTTATTCCTATTACAAGGAATGTAAACATCCCTTGTAATAGAAATAGGCATGACAGGTCCTCTTTATTGTGAGATCTGGGGTCAAAAAGACCTCAGACCTCACAACTACACTAAAAAAGGAAAAAAAAAATTGTTGAAAAAGAAAAAAAAAAAAAAAAAAAAAAGCGGCCCTTTAAACCGGTTGCTAGGCAACGACTTTTGACGTAGCTCCGGTCCTCCAAGACCATAGAGTCGAGTGAGGGCCATCTTGCCCTCACTCGACTTCCTGTCTCTGAGGATCCGGGACCGGATAGTTTTCCCTGCTGCCGGCGGGTCCAGTAAGCTGGGAAAACGTCTGGGATGCGGCGGGAGGGGGGGGCACCTCTTCCCCTGCACCGTAAGGGTAATTCCACTGGGACCACCCTTATCTGAAAGCCGACCGCTCACCGTTTAAAAAAAATACTGGGGTTATGCCATATGCCATAACCCCAGTATTTAGCTTTTAATGGCCGACGCATATAGTCGTTAGGCGGTCAGTAAGTTGTTGCATGTATATAGCAAAAATTGCACCCCAAAATACATTGTATAAAGGAAAGTGTACAGGAATAGTCCAGGTCCATCTCCGATCCGCTACTATTAGCGATTTCAAATTCCGAATCGGATTCGGTTATGAATTTGGATACTGATGAGAGCTCCCCGGTGCTCTCATCAGTCATGGAGAGGACCTGAAGGGCCTCCTCGCTGCTGTACATCCTTTTTGACGTGCTGGCTGTGATGGGCTGTGCGACGGATGATGGTTGACTGTGGATGATCACTGATGGGTGGCAGGTGACTGATAGGTGGCAGGTGACGGTCACTGATGGGGTGACAGATGACGATGACTGATGGGTTGACAGATGACGATGAGTGGTGGGGTAACAGGTGACGATGACTGATGGGGTGACAGATGACGATGACTGATGGGGTGACAGGTGACGATGACTGATGGGGTGACAGATGACAATGACTGATGGGGTGACAGGTAACAATGACTGATGGGGTGACAGGTGACGATGATTGATGGGGTGACAGGTGACAATGATTGATGGGGTGACAGGTGACGATGATTGATGGGGTGACAGATGACGATAACTGATGGGGTGACAGCCAGGTGACGATGATTGATGGGGTGACAGATGACGATCACTGATGGGGTGACAAGTGACGGTGATTGATGGAGTGACAGGTGACGGGCGATGGTCACCGATGGGTGACAGGTGACGGGCGATGGTGCACGGCGGTACTGATGGCAGTCTCTGGTGACAGGTGCACTTTAGGCTACGTTCACATGTGGGCGTAGCGGATCAGGGCAGAATCACTGTGATTCTGCCAGCATTACGGAAATCATTGCAAATCGCGGGGCGCCTGTGCGTTGCCTGTGATTTGCAATAGCACCCCAAACGCTGTGCGATGTTGCTGCGATTTCCACATGCCGAATCAAGGTAACATCACGCAAACAACGCATGACGCCCCAAAGAGCTCTTGTACCTTTTTTGGGCGTCATGCGTTGTTTGCGTGATGCTACTGCGATTCGGCAGGCGGAAATCGTGGCAACATCGCACAGCGTTTGGGGTGCTATTGCAAATCACGGGCAACGCACAGGCGTCCCGCGATTTGCAATGATTTCCGGATCGCGGGCAGAGTCGCAGTGATTCTACCCGCGATCGCTACGCTCACATGTGAATGTTATGGGTGTCAATTTCTGGGCACTGATGAGGTGACTGTTGGGTGACAGGTGCAATTGGGGGGGGGGGGCTGAGGACTGTGTGGGGACCTTTATTGGTGTGATTTTACATTTGACAGGTACACAGAGCAGTAACTCACTGTTTCTGGCTCTGCTCTCCTCACACTGGAAACTGTGTGAGGGGAGAAGAGCTAGTAACAGTGAATTACTGCTCTGTGTTTACATTTTGTGATCGGCTGTAAATGGATTCACAGCCGATCACATAGTAAACAGTCACTGTCAGTGACTGTTTACTACTGCCGGTGACTAGCTGTGTTCCTAGGGAACACAGAGCCACCGACATGACCGCGCTGCGAGCTCCCGATCGCGCATGCGCGGTCTTCTTCCGGGCTCCTCTATTGTGATCGGCTGTGTCATTGGAACACAGCTGATCACGTGGGAAACAGCCACGCCCATTGGCTGTTTACCCCCTGCCGGTGACCGACTTTGTCCCGGGACACACCGACACCGGCAGTGCAGGGCGGCACGCACACGATTGCGCGCCTGCCCTGCTTGAACCTCCGCCCAGAACAATGGCCGCACCGTCCCGCCGTCATTTGACGGTGGGTGGGCGGCAAGTGGTTAAGGAAATATATTTTGCAAGAAAAATCTTCTGGTCCAGATTAAAGGGGGATTCCTTATTTTTACAACTCTGCCCTCTACCCTTGCAGTTTTATTGTGGTGTGACATTTTTTTTTCACACCACAATCAAACTGCAAGGGGATGAAGAGGGCAGAGTAGAAAAGCTAAGGATCACTAATAATTTAGCCAATTATTTACTGATGTGGAGGATTTGTTCCATCTTGGGATTATTTTGAATGCAAATATTATCCTTCATTGAGGTGAGCGGCCATTTCACTTATAGGTGGATATGTGCCTGTTTGTTTTGGGGGTTTTGCACGGAAGACACTCCTTTATTATTGATTGTCACCTATTTGTGAACTTTCAGCAACCCTGACACTTTTCTTCACAATTTTATGGACTTTTAAGTAATATAAACTTGTTTTGAGAATATTTTTCTTCACATTTATAACACCATTCATGTATGATTTTTTCACCTGTGTTTTTCACTTTTAGCGTGTTTTTTATGTATGCACAATTTTGGATTTGAACACATTTATATGTTGGTCTTTTATATAATACTATTATTTGTTTACAATAGCGCTGATTTTTTCCCCCCCTTTATTAAATTATTGTATGTGGTGACACTACAGAAACGGGCTGCTATTGTTCTTTTTGCACATTTATATTCCCCCCTGAATCTATTCATTGGTTAGTGCATTGGTTCAGTGCTCTCATTTCTGGTCTAGATTGTTTCTTCATGACCAAGTACTACCCAATTTCTTGTTTTCTGATTAGAAAAACGTTAAAAACAGCCATATTTTCATCCAAATAAAACTAAAAAATTATTTTTTACAACTTTTCTCTCATTAATGACCTAATGAAACAGATTTTGGCAAATAACCTTTATGAGAAACTCTTATATCAAATGCCCAGACTGATCCCTCTACACTACATTCTAGCTATTATAAAGTGCTAAATGTCTAGATTAGTGACTCTTACAGCCTAAATATCTTTTTCAGCTGTATACAATAATGCATATTGATGCTATAACAATGGTGCTAAACTTTCATATTATCACTCTTTGTTTTATAGGCAACAGCTCGAGAATTAGTAATCATGGTACTTATCATGGCAACTGTGGCAATACCGGTTTCTCTGCCCCCATCTTTGACACTCTGCACTCTCTACTCTCAGGCACGATTAAAAAAGCAAGGCATTTTTTGCATCAGTCCTCAGAGGATTATTTTGTGTGGACAGATAAACGTTGTTTGCTTTGACAAAGTATGTATTCTTAAATTTTCTGACTTTGGGCTAAATGCTAAAAAGTATAAAACATTTAACAAATAAATATTATATTTTGTATAATCTGAGTTGGCCTGCATCATAGGTAGCCACTGATGGTTGGGTGTGAACAGGAAATATTACAAAAGTTAAGAAACATTGAATATATAAGAAGATAGGAAACTGCGGGACTTTATAGATGTTGACCTTCCCGTTCAGTGCTACTAAGAATAGACATACATATCGTAAAAAATATTACTTTATTTAAATCCAAACATTGAGAGTTAAAAGGTTTAGGTCATGGAAAAAATAACATAAAATCAAACCCAGAAATTGATATTGCACATCATAGTAAATAATTCATGGTAGCACCACCCTCAAACAAAAGAAGTTCCTCCCCCTCCAAGTCTGCTGTATATCAGTGCGTTTCACCTTATGGCTTCTTCAGGGGTGTTTATAGAGAGGACTCCGGTGAGTTACTACAAAAGCAAAAAGAAAAAAGACAAACTAATACAAAGTATATTGCTTTATAATAAACATTACAATTAGTTTTCAAATTTATTTCAACTTACAAAGATGAATCACATTCTCAGAGGGAGTTATGGATGCTTGCTTCAATCTAGTCAGGTAGCCCCCAGTGACCAAGAGATCAAGGCTGTTTGGATTTAAATAAAGTAATATTTTTTACAATGTGCATGTCTATTCTTAGTAGCACTGAAGGGGGAGGTCAACACTTATAAAGTCCTGTTGTTTCCAATCTTTTTATGTCTCTATCCTTTACTGGGATGTGGTGTTCATGGAATTGGCCAGGTCATTCACTTACATACTTACTTATATATATATATATATATATATACACTTTTGCAGTTTGTATTTTTATTACAATGGTTGTTTTATGTATATACAGTATATGTGTATATGTGTATATGTGTATGTGTGTATATATATATATATATATATATTATATATTATATTATATTACTTTACCCCAAACATATAAAATGTTTTTATGGACAAAGATAAATAAACAACACAATATAGAGTAGGTTTTTTAGCTCTCATGAACATGGACCAACTGAAAAAAAAAAACAAAAAACAAAAAAAAAATGTTGGGGAGCTAATTTACTAAAGCAATCACTTTAAACTGCCCTGTGTTGTTAGCAAAAACTCACATAGAAGAGGACTTCTTCTTGAAAATAATGTTTTAGATGTTTACTTTGAATTACTTTGAATTCCAAACTAACCATTGTAATGCAGGTTTAGCAACAGTAAACCTATATCTATGTACACCTCAAGCATAAAATAAGCTGTAAACTTGAGTGTACAAATATACCACAGTATACAATCAAAAAAGACAAAGCAATTTGTCCATAAAATTCTACATAGGGGTTTCTTTTACTAAAAGTAAAGGGACTGTTAATTTAGCAAAGCAACAGTTCACCTAACTTAGTGTTTAGCCACTCCTAAATATCTCTGCCACAATGTAGACCCAGATCCCTCTACAACTTCCCGATTGAGCTTCCTTACCGATTGGACAGAAATGGTGATGCATATTTATTGTCCAATGAGAGGTCTGGAGGTGCAAAGGGAACGCAGGAACCTGCATGCTGAACCAAGTACATTCATTTTTGGCATTGTCAGCCCAGTGCTGTTGACTTTGTTGCTGAGTTGTCCCCTTCACCCCTACAACATCCAAACTACACTATATTGTCAAAAGTATTGGGACACCTGCCTTTACACGAGCATGAACTTTAATGGTAACTCAATATGGATGTGGCCCACCCTTTGCAGCTATAACAGTTTCAAATCTATTTTAATTACTGTCCACAAGGTTTAGGAGTGTGTCTATGGGAATGTTTGACCATTCTTCCAGAAGTGCATTTGTGAGATCAGGCACTGATGTTGGACAAGCAGGCCTGGCTCGCAGTCTCCTCTCTTATTCATCCTAAAGGTGTTCTAATGGGTTGAGCTCAGGACTCTGTGCAAGCCAGCTAAGTTCCTCCACCCCAAATGTCTTTATAGACCGTGCTTTGTGCACTGGTGCAAAGCATTTGGTGGAGGGGAGATTTTCGTATGGGGTTACTTTTCAGGGGTTGGGCTTGGCCCTTAGTTCCAGTGAAGGTAACTCTTAAGGTGTCAACATACCAAGACATTTTGGACAATTTTATGCTCCCAACTTTGTGGGAACAGTTAGGGGATGGCCCCTTCCTGTTCCAACATGACTGTGCACCAGTGCACAAAGCAAGATCCATAAAAACATAGGTGAGTGATTTTAGGGTGGAGGAGCTTGACTGGCCTGCACAAAGTACTGACCTCAACCCGAAAGAACACCTTTGGAATTATTTAAAGCAGGGACTGCGACCCAGGTCTCCTCGAATATCGGTGTCTGACCTCACAAATGTGCTTCTGGAAGAAAAGTCAAACATTCTCATAGACACACTCCTAAACCTTGTGGACAGCCTTCCCAGAAGAGTTAAAGCTGTTATAGCTGCAAAGGGTGGGCCAAAACTCAGTACTGAACCCAATGAACTAAAACTGGGGTGCCATTAAATTCATGTGTATGTCAAGGCAGGTGTTCCAATACTTTTGGTTATATACAGAATATATATATATATATATATATATATATATATATATATATATATATATATATATATATATATATACATATATATACATAGTAGTTGAGGTTAAATAAAGACAATAGTCAACCTGTGTAGGTGTGTGTGGCCGTAATCATTTCCCATACACCTGAATGTTATGATCCTTGAGATTTATGTCCAAGAGTCTTTTAAAAGTAGCCATACTTCCCTCAGTTACTACCATTTGTGGTAGAGAACTATACAGTCTTGTAGCCCTTACTGTAAAGAACCCACTGCGTAGCCTGAGGTTAAAACACTTCTCCTCTAATCGCATTGTATGGCCTCGCGTTCTCATGCATTTCTTGCGATTGAATAGCTTTTTTTCTATGTTGAGATCACCATTGAGGTATTTATAAATCACTATCATGTCCCCTCTCAGGCGTCTCCTCTCCAGGGAGAATAAATCAAGTGCTTGTAAGCGCTCTTCATAGTTCTCCTCCAATCCCCTAATCAGTTTAGTTGCCCTTCTCTGGATTCTTTCCAGCTCCCAAAACTGGTGACCAAAACTGGACAGAATACTCCAGATGCGGTCAGACCAGTGTTTTATAAAGTGTTAGGATTATAGTTATATCTCTGGAATGTATCCCCTTCCTTATGCATGCTAATATTCTGCCGGCTTTGGCAGCTGCAGCTTGACATTGCATGCTATTGCTAAGGCTATCTTCTACTAAGACCAACAGATCTTTTTCCATTTTTGATTCCCCCAGAGTTTCACCCCCTAAAGTGTATTGTGCTTTTATGTTTTTTGTCCCCAAATGCAATACCCTACACTTTTCTACATTAAACCTCATTTGTCATGTAGTTGCCCCACTGCGATTTTGTTCAGGTCATTCTGTAAGATTCCTGCCTCACGATGTTAAGGTATTGCCCTGCTTAATTTTGTGTCATCTGCAAAAACTGAAATCGAGCTACTGATCCTGTCCTCAATGTTATTTATGAATACACTGAACAAGATTGGTCCCGAGCTTTGGGGGGCCCCACTTTCCACCCCAGACCAGTCTGAGTATGCGTTATTTATTACCACCCTTTGGACAAGCCCCTTTTAACCAGTTCCGTATCCAAGAGCAGACCTTGTGGTCAATGCCTGCAGACCTTATTTTATATATTAGGCATTTGTGGGGAACTGTATCAAATTCCTTCGCAAAATCCAGGTACACCACAGATCTATCTAGCTCACAGCTCACCTCCTCCTAGAATGTTAACAGATTGGTTTGAGAAGAATGCCCTTTAGTAAACCCGTGCTGATTACTGCTGATGATGATACATTATATATATATATATATATATATATATATATATATATACACAAATTTATATACTGTATATCTATCATAATTGAACCTGAACATCTCACCCACTGGGAAAAAATTTATTTATTTATAAGAGGTATATTGGTGGTACATACATTCAAAGTAGAATTCCATGTTTACTTCTAATTTGCCAAGGTGGAGATTGTGACATCTTCCATCCACCTTTCCATCTCGCCCAATCATAGAAATCTTTGTATATACTGATAAAAATACAAGGCTCCATCCAATACAAGACCAATTCAATCTACACCGAACAGCAAAAAGGAAGTATCTCATGCTACTGCTGGAACACAGAGCTACTTACTGTATGTAGCAAATGATGCCAACATGACAATAGAGTGTATCTTCATACCTCCTAATCCCTCTTTAACACCTAAATAATTGCCATAACTCTTCAACGCCCCCAGCAATTAACCTGGTAATTACCTACCACTCTAACCCCCTAAACATTTAATTAAATACATTGTGGCCTTCACTATAACCTACAATATTATTGGCAGTAAAAATTGACTTTTCTCTATCGCTCATTGACAGACGTAGTCCTCGGTGATACAGCACCTTCGGGTTATGTTGCCTCCACAGGAGTAGGACTAGACAGGAAATGAAAAATGCTCTGGCCACACCCCAGGGGCAGTCCCCGAGGGTATATCCTCTCTCTCTCCGCCACAGCAAATCAGTTTTTTTCTGTCTAGTCAGGAGTAAGGACCTAGATACCTTGCTGGGATCTTCGGTCCTGGCAGGATTTTTTTCTTAGAAAATTATTTTTTAAGACAGCTTTTTTTCTCCAGTGTTCCTGTGAGATCTTCAAGCAAGAAAGAAAGCTGAACTGGGCGACGGGCGGGATGTTGAGATCCAGTGGTCACCCCAGTTCAGCCTACGAGCGCGTGCAGGCCATAGCTCCGCGCTGGGTCGGCCGCGACATAGTCCCACTGGACGGGGACTGACCCTGCGAGTTAAACGTCTTGCTGAAACGCCAAAGACCATGAGTCACGGCGCCCGTATTGGTCGACAGCCCTCCTACCTCGGTGGAGAGGGGTACTGTCAGGAGTTGGCGCCCGCCTGGTTCCGGTATGGTGAGTAGTATGTTCCCCCTTTCCCCCTGACGGGTCTTGTGGTGAACGCGGGCCCCTCTCTGTAATGGTAAGGATGGGTTCCCCTCTATCCTACAACATGTCACAGATCCCCCTAATTGAGTGTGATTTTTGTGTACAAGAAGCCAGGAGGCTTGGTTTGGGAGCTGACAATCTAATTGTAAAAATGTGAAAATGATTGTAGTCAGTGGCAGTACTAGAACTTTACTGTGATAGTATAAGGTATCCTACCTGTCAGTAGCCACAGGGCGATGTCTATACATGTATACTGCATTCCAGATCATTCCTCCAGCTAAGCAGATGCCTCCCGACGGCCACGGACCGCATACGGCCCGCTAGGGTCCGGTACCTCCGACCACGCTGACCACCATGAGGGTGAAGGGTTGTGAGGCCGAGATCCTTCTCCAGACATGCCGCTATTCTGTGCAGGCCGCCGCCATTGTCTGGTAGATCGCACGAGGCCGCCATTTTGGTGTAGCCTCGTGTCTCCAGCATGGGGGCGGCCATGTTTGAGGTGACTCAAACACCTCATGGAGCCAGGGAGAGGAGCCAGCAGGCGTGTTAAGGGGCGGAGCCGCCTCTTTTACCCAGGAAATAGGGCCAAAGACTTCCTGTCTGTAACAAGACAAGCACTGAGCAAGCTGATGAAAACTTCTGTGCATCAGGGATGAGCCTTGGGGTCTGTCTCTCTCTCTGTGGGGTCCAAAAAGGCAGGTAACACTGAGGGGCGCTGTTGCGACTGGGGGACACAAAAAAAAAAAAAGTTTTTTTTTACTTTGTCATTTTTTTGTCGCTGGCAAGTGTCTTGTATAATCATTGACCCTGCCGCATAGGTATCCCCACCTGATCCCCTCAAGGTGGCCGCAGGACCCTCCAGTACCCCACTTGTTTTTAATGCATTATCGGCAGTTTTGGAGTCTTTGGTATCCCGGGTGGAGGTGGCCTGTCAGGGACGGGGGTCAAGTAGCGACCCCCGCCTACCCCTATTGTTTATCAGATACTTCAGATACGGATTCGGAGCTGGTCAATGCAGTTGCAGGTCCCTCTTAGGGGGCTGTTGTCTCAGGTAATATCTCCTCAGCAGTGAGGAGCACGTTTCTGCCTCCGCCATAGCACAAGAGTGGTGGATGCACTAGTTGTGTCCGTCCGGGAAACCTTTAGTCTTGAGGTTACACTGGCAGAGGTAGCTGAGACTGAGATTCCTTTTTGGTACTTGTTAGCCTACCAAAAGGGCGAAGGATTTTCCTTTACCCAAATGAGGTCGTTTTGAAACGAACCCCTGTTATTTCCAAACGCATGGCTAGGTGCTATCCATTTGAGGAATTCCTCTTTATAGGATAGACGGTACCACCTGCTGTCTTGCCACAGACTGTTAGGATAAAAAGACCTCGTAACTAACGAGGACCTTCCTTTTCTGCTCATATAGAGTTGTTCGTTCCGCGAGGGCGGGCGATAAGGCGATACCCTCCAAAGCCCCTTTAGAGGAGTTTCAAAGGGCGCTGGTCGGGTAAACAAAGAGTCCGGCTCAGCCAAGCCTGAAGAATATAGCCTGATGTGCCCCTACCCATCTCTGGGGTGGGGGGGGGATGTCTTCACCGGTTTCTGGAGGACACAGGATCGAGTTTCGATCACTTCCACCGGTGCGATTCTTCCCTTCTAACATTGAACGGTTTCAGGGGTTCTATTCGAACCTATTCACAATGCCCAGGAAAGAGGGCAAGGTGCGTCCAAATCTGGACTTGGGAAGAAATAGAGTCCATCCGTACAGTGGTGGCCTCCCTGCATCAAAGAGATTTCCTGGCGTCCATAGACATATAGGATGCCTATCTTTATATCCCCATCATCGCAGGACATCAGCGTTTTTTCGCTTTCCCAAAGATCATCCCTGGTTCCCACCAGGAGACTGAACTATCTGGGCCTAAGGTTGGATACATCCTGGGCAAGAGAGTTTCTCCTTGCTTGGAAACTCCAGAAGGTTCAGTCAACGATTCGGAAGTTGCTGTCCGTCAATTGGCTGGGACTGATGGTGGCCTTCTTAGAGGCAGTACCGTATACCCAGTCTCATACCCGAATTCTCCTGAAGGAGATTCTTTTTTAATGGAATCAGAATCCTGATTCCCTGGACAATCGGATCCGGTTGAGCGAGTGGACCAGGAAGTCTTCGATGCTCAACCAGGGGAAGTCATTTCTTCCGATAGTATCCAGATTACCAATAAGGGTATCGGAACTGAGAGCGATCAGATTTTGTCTGATTTACTGGATCGAGCAGCTCTAGAGCAGCCCGATTCGGATCCAATCGCATATGGCCTCTTCATCCAGAGGTTTTTCTCCAGCTGTCCCTTCATTGGGACATCCCGGATGTGGATCTGTTGGCACCTTGGCCTAACAGGAAGGTGCGGAGGTTTGTAGCTCGCGCCACGATCCTCTAGCGGACGCAGCAGAAACGCTGATCGCCCCGTGGGGGCAGTATCAGCTACGGCATGCCTTCCATCCTCTCAAGTTGCTGCGGGAACTTCTTCGCAGGATAGAGGTGGAGGGAATTCCAGTTATTCTGGAAATTCCGGATTGACCTCGTCGAGCCTGGTACGCCGACTTGGCGAGGCTAGTCGCGGACGCTCCTTGGAGACTTCCTCTCAGGGAGGATTTGCGGTCTCAGGGACCGATCTTCCATCTTGCTTTACAGTCGCTGGCTTAATGGCCTGGCCATTGAGACCCAGGTACTGAAGGACAAGGGAGTGTCAGCTTCAGTTATTCCTACCTCCAGTTAAAGCAAGGAAAGCGACTTCCAGCACATGGAAGTCTTATATTGCATGGTGTGAATCTATTGGATTTCCCCCACATACCTATTCGGTGACCCGAATTTTGGTCTGTCTGCAACAAGGGGTTGAGCAGAAACTATCCTTGAGCACGATCAAGGGTCAGGTTTTCGGCGTTAGCAATCTTCTTTCAAGAAACCTTTGGCTAATCATTCCTTGGTGCGGAATTTCATCCAGGGGGTGCGACATCTGGCTCCGCCAGTGCGCGCACCCTTACCGCCTGGTATCTTAATTTAGTGTGGTCGGTTCTTCAGAAACTTCTCTTTGAAGATATTAGGGAGATTCCCTTGCTTACATTCCCAGAAGGTGGCCTTCTTGGTGGCCATTACTTCTGTACGCAGGGTGTCAGAACTGGCCGCATTATCCTGTCGTTCCCCATATCTGGTGGTTCATAGGGATAAGGTGGTTCTTCTTCCGAATCCATCCTTCCTTCCTAAAGTGGTTTTCGTAAGACGGACTCACTTTTTGTGATCACGGATAGCCCTTGAAGGGGGTTGCCTGTGTCTGCCGTGACCATATCTACATGGATCAGTCAGACGGTGGTACAGGCTTATTCTATTAAGGGTCGGAATCCTCCGTTCCCTGTTAGGGCGCACTTCACTCGAGCGCTCAGTACTTCCTGGGCCTTTCGCCATCAGGCGTCAGTGGTCCAGGTATGTAAAGCGGCCACCTGGTCGTCGGTACATACCTTTACAAAATTTTATAAAATTGATGTGATGGCATCGGCGGATGCCTCATTTGGCCGCAAGGTTTTGCAGGCCGCAATTTGAGGAGACCGGTGGTCTACCTCGAGGGTTTTTTTCTGTTTGAAAATTTTTTTTTGTTGAGTCTCATCATTAAGGATGAGCATTGTAAACTTCTAGTTGGCACCGGTTGGGCCTTCTAGATTTGGATTTGATTTCCATTTTCCCACCCCTCATTTGTGATACTGCTCTGGGACTTCCCGAAGGTGCTGTATCACCGAGGACTACGTCTGTCAATGAGCGATAGAGAAAAATGGATTTTTGTAAAATCTTACCGTAAAATCCTTTTCTCTTAGCTCATTGACAGACGTAGTACCCGCCCCTCTGTTTTTGAGTTGGGTTGGGTTAAATTCTCTAAGCACTGCTTTTGTGACATAACTGATTTGCTGTGGCGGAGAGAGAGAGGATATACCCTCGGGGACTGCCCCTGGGGTGTGGCCAGAGCATTTTTCATTTCCTGTCTAGTCCTACTCCTGTGGAGGCAACATAACCCGAAGGTGCTGTATCACCGAGGACTACGTCTGTCAATGAGCTAAGAGAAAAGGATTTTACGGTAGGATTTTACAAAAATCCATTTTTTACAATTGACACAGTGTTCAATCATTGCAAAGCCTGGTTTGAAACCTCACTGCTATAACAGTTTCAAAGCAAAGTAGGTCTGTGTGGCATTTCCAATTCTTTGTCCTTTGTCATCTAAAACAGAAACCATATTTTTATCAAAACTGTGTATATGCTGGTTGTTGAGAGCATTACAATAAGTTCTCCTTTTCTCATAATTGAAAGAGATAGAAAAGAACTGGGAGTCTCTCGGCTCTGTGCAACATCACAGTAGTTAACCTTGTCTGAGTAAATATGTGAGTGACCTGCCCTTTATTGCTGACCCTGATAGCCTCACTAAATAAAACAATCCAGTAAGCAACATACTTTAATCTCCATATGTATAGTAGGTAGCACAGTAGCCTAGTGGTTAGAACACATGCCTTGCAGAGCTAGGACCCTGGGTTCAAATCCCAAGCAGGACATTAGCAGCATAGAGTTTGCATGTTTTCCCCAGGCGTGAATTTCCTCTTAGTACTTTGGTTTCCTCCCACACACACTAAAGACGTGCTGACAATTGGTTTGTGTCTAAATTGATCCTAGAATACAGTATCTTAGATTGTGAGCTATTTGGGGGCAAGAACTGATGTGTATATGCAATATGTAAATAGTAAGCACTATAAAAAGTATTTTACAGGTAAAAAAGTAAATATCTACATTAATTGTGTTCCTCGTTGAACTAAGCCCCCATTTATTCTCGAGTGGTTTTCTGCTAGTTTTTCTATGCCTTAAAACACCTGACTATGCAGAATCACATTCTTTCTAATTGTGCCTGTTCACAGATGTATACTCAGTTGACTTATGCTCATAAAATACATGAGTTTTTTTTTTGGCACATTCGGGGTCTTTTTATCCTTCTAGACTTCAATAGGAATGCCTGTAAATGCACAATACATGTGTTTTCATACGCATTTTTCATGCCTGAAGAATTCCTTTCCTCTTATAGCACTGCTCTCCTCCCATGCCCAGCCCAGAAATGAAAAATTCTGAAGTTTGATAAACATGTAAATAATGCTTAAAAAATATCTAAGAATATTCTCTGCTCAGGTGTAAATGCATGCCTTGTGTAAACACCATTTCACGTAAACATATACCTTGCAGAATAAACAAATTGTATTCCTTTAGTAAATTAACCTCTATGTCTGTATGTCTATATGTGTGGTATATTTAGTACTCAGAAAGTTTTTAGCATACCTAGAGGTATGCGAAAATGAAAAATCTGTACATGTTGTGACCATTGACTATAATTTGTAATAATATGTATCCTATAATGGATTTTACAGTTGTTTTTCTTGATTAAGCTTACGTATCTAAAAGCTGTCATGTTAACTCACCAGTCTATTTTAAATCAGACAGGTACTTTAACTGAAGATGGCCTAGATTTATGGGGTATCATTCGTTCAGATAGAAGCTGGTAGGTTTTATGACGATTCTTATAGTAGTTGTTATGCCGGTATTTTGTGTTGCTAGTGGCAATATAATTTATTATGATGACAATGATTATTGATGATGATGATGACAATAATTATGATGAAGATGACAATGATTATCATAATGATGATGACAATGATTATCATGATGACGACAATGAGTAGAAGTAGCAATGGTAGTAATAATAAGACGTTTAATAAATAGTAACTCTGTATGCCCAGGAAGCCATGTTGAAACATAAAAAAATATTGATTAACTGAGGTAAGCGTGATTCTGCTGCCAGTCATAGTCAGGACACACAAGGAGATATTTTTGATTTAAGATAATTGTAATTGATCACCTTGTAAAACAGCCCTTTCAGTTTAAATATATAAATAAAAGGCAAAACATTAGTTCATAGATTAAAAATAAACACATTATAAATACCTTTCTTCCCTTTTTCAAAAGTGATCACATTCTCTCTGTTCCCAGCAGCACAAAAGCCAGAGGGAGGAGAAGTATTAGCATACTAAACTTCCCAATAAAAGGCTGTGCAAGGGGGTGTGTCAGGTCAAGTGTAATCATTGGAAGAGAGCAGCCTGAGTTCCCAGCATAGTTAGAGAACTTAGAGAACTGACCACGCTGTGTTCTCCTGCCTAGTGTGGTCAGTTTTTAATGGGAAAGCAGAGGGACTGACAGGGACACCAAGGATTTCACAAAAAGCAAGCAATCCAAAGAGATCAGGACACTTTTTCATACATGGTACAGTAGGCACATACCAGGAATATGGAATGTTGGCTTTACATACTCTTTAACTGTGGAAACAAGTAAATGTAGTTTTGAATATTTATGTGTTGCTGGCTTGGTTAATAAAATACATAGTTGTCTTTTAGCTTTCAGGAGGTCTTTCCTGTTACATCTGGTTGCACATTACCCTGGAATACTATGACTGAAGCAATGGCCAGTTGCCATTCATTGATTCTAATGAATGGGAAAGTGCATGGTGATCCACTTGACATCAAGATGTTTGAAGGAACAGGCTGGGTAATATCTAGCAGTTTTTAATTTAGAGAAAATAATTTACAGAGTGATTTTTCTTTATATCACACCATATACCACAAAAGGAAACACTGTATAACTACAATATTGACCATATTACATAAAAAGAATTTACATTAGGGCACTTCAAAAATAGGATTGATACAATTCATGACGGGATCTCTACTCTACAGATATCTCCCTCACCCTTCACTCCTTGTCCTCCTGCACAATCAATACTTCCCTTGTTTAACCCAACTACTATAGAGGAAGTCACTAAACTTTTTTCTAATGCCCACCTAACTTCCTGCCCCTTCGCAAATACTACAGTCACCCTCTGGCTCTATCCTATACTCTTTAACTACTATCTTCAACCTCTCCCTCTCCCTCTCCACTGGCATCTTCCCCAACCCTCTAAAACACTAGTCACTCCCATACCAAAGAAAGCTTCACTAGACCCCACCAATCTTAACAACTTAAGACCCATTTCTTTACCGCTTCCAGTCTGGATTTCACAGGCAGCACTCCACAGAAACTTCTCTCCTAAAACTCACAAATTATTTACTAACAGCTTTAACCAGAGCTAAAACCAACGGTCACTACTCCGTACTCTTACTCTTGGACCTCTCTACTGCCTTTGATACAGTTGACCACCCCCTCCTCCTCAAAAAACTAAATTTGCTTGGTCTCCATGACTGCGCTTTCCGTTGGTTTGAATCTTACCTATCTCACCACACCTTCAGTGTCACTTACAACTCCACTTCTCTGCAACTCCTCTTACCGTTGGGGTCCCCCAAGGTTCTGTCCTTGGACCTCTACTATTTTTGATCTATACCTCCTCCCTGGGCCAGCTAATAGCCTCCCGTGGCTTCCAGTACCATTTCTATGCTGATGACACCCATATCTATCTCTCTACCCCTCAGCTCACCCCGTCAGTCTCCTCGGGCATTACTGATTTACTAACAGACATATCAGCCTAGATGTCACACCACTTCCTCAAACTGAATCTGTCTAAAACCAAGCTAATAATATTTCCTCCCCAATATGCCCCTTCCCCGAATTCTCTGTCAAGATCAATGGAACAACTATCAGTCCATCCACACATGTCAGGGTGCTAGGAGTAACCCTGGACTCTGCACTGTCCTTTTGGGCCCACATCTAATTCCTGTCCAAATCATGCCGCCCTAACCTCCGCAACGTCTCTAGAATACGCCTCTTTTTAATCAATGACACCGTCAAGCTTTTAATTCACTCCCTGGTTATCTCTCGCCTCGACTACTGCAGCTCCCTCCTCATTAGATTACCTTTACATAGAGTGTCCCCCCTTCAGTCCATAATGAATGCTGCTGCAAGACTCATCCACCTTACCAACCGTTTAGTGTCTTCCACCCCTTCTCTGCTAATCTCTTCACTGGCTTCCACTCACCCAACGAATAAAATTCAAAGTGCTAACAATAGTTTACAATGCCATCCACAACTCTGCCCCCAGCTACATCACTAACCTGATCTCAAAATATCAACTAAGCCACTCTCTTCGGTCCTCCCAAGACCTCCTGATCTTGAGCTCCCTTATTACCTCCTCCCATGTTTGCCTCCAGGATTTCTCCAGAGCTTCTCCCATCCTTTGGAACTCTCTACCCCAATCTGTTTGACTGTCCCCTAAACTATTCATCTTTAGACGATCCCTGAAAACCCTTATCTAAAGAAGCCTATCCAGCTTCTAACTAATACACTGATTCCCTATCTCTATCAGCTCATCCCCCACAGCTATTACCTTTTGTATTAATTGTATTAATCCCTTTTAGATTGTAAGCTTTAATGAGCAGGGCCCTCTGATTGTTTTTGTACCAAATTGTAATGTAACTGTAATGTCTGCCTTCATTTTGTTGAGCTCTGCGCAAATTGTTGGCGCTATATAAATCCTGTTTAATAATAATATAAAAATAGACAACGGGAACATTTTCAAGCATTCTATTTAGCTTCCGATTGGTGCATAGTGTCATTCAAAGTGTAAAGAATCCTTGTCATTAACATAATGGAGTAGATCCTTTTGATAAGAGAGAATGGAATGACATAAGACTGCCATTGAAGGGTTATGGCCTGAGGAGTTATAAACACATATGGTATGAATAAATCTCTTCTCATGATGAGCGACCCCCGGCATGGAGACGCATAAAGAAGACACATGGGAGGGGTCAATTCCAGTGCATAACCAGAAATTTTAGAGACAATTTTACAAATTTTATAGAGGGAGCCATACATCACAGGACCAACATGTGTGATATAAAGTACTACGGGTAGGATAACCCCTAAAGCATAAATCTCAAACATTAGGGAAACTAACATGGAGTCCAACAGAGAGATTTAGTGCAAGAGTACGAATTGCTTATCATAACTTCCCAGTCTTGTAGGGTGTATTGTAGGTCACAATCTGCTTCACATTTGTGTATATACGGGAAGGAGTTGGGCATTGAGCAATTAGCTAGGGCTCCATAAATATCGGAGATCAAACCCTTTCCTTTAGGAGAGACACTGCAGATACATTCATAAAAGTATTATGGTGAGGTAAGAACAAGTGCATGACTGGTGGCAAAGATATTTATTCTAATATTATGTAAAGAGCTCCCAGAAACAACTGTGTCATGCCTCGCCCTATTCTAATATATGGTATCTATCCCTTCTCATAGATCACTAACATTTTCTCTAGTAATTATCCCTACATTATGGTTACTTATGTTTTAATGAAATCCATTGGCTGTCATTAACTGCTTAGTTCTTAAAGAATGTTACTTTTATATCTAAGCATGGTCCTGCAATTTGCTTTATATGATATTGTAGGTAAACTGACATATACCTATGGAAAATAAAAAATAACTGACCCTGTATTAAAGTCTGGTATCTTACTTCTTCCCTTAGGAACTTAATGAATCCAAAGAAGACAATAAATCAAAGCTGTATGCAATGGTTACTCCAGGACGTGGAGCACAGTGTGTAAGATATATGCAGTTGTTTAGTAATATTAATGTGCTTGTAAACCTTAGACATGAACATATGAACAAAGCATATCCCTCTATAGTTTGTACCTGTCTCAATTAGGAACACCATGTGTTATTTCTGTCTGCGGATTTGTTCCTCTGCTATCAGCATGAATCACTTCTGACAAGTTTTCTTGACACCAAGAGAAAAAAAGTGTCAGGGGAGGGAGCTGTAGCTGATTAACAGCCTTATCTCTGTTCCTTTGTTCAGTATGGAGGGGGTGTGTCCCTTCCCTCAAATTAGCTCTCAGAGCTCTTCTCACTGACCTCTGCAGAGTGTAATTTTAGCTGTTTGCCCCCTGTTTTCTGACAGCTCAGACAAGCTTTATAAATTCTACACTTTGAATGCATGTACAGAAGAGAAGACTGCAGATAAACAGGTATAACCTATTTGGGAGAATTTGTATCACCCAAGGGTATACTGTATGTAAGGATTTACAACCACTTTATCCAGTGAAATATTACTAATATAAACAATATTTAAACCGTATTTGATAACTCAATGATTAAATGAATTCCTCCTATCTATAGTGATGCATTGGATAGTATCTTCTAAGTATAGTTAATCCAGAAAATGTGTCTGGTTGCTTCATTTAACTCTAGTTCTCATCAAGTTGAAGTTTGAGGTGGTGCTTATGAAAGCAAGGTTGGTATTCCATAATTGTTAGAAGAAGCCTAAAGTCTAAAACTATACCAGTTTTTTCCAAGTGCCTTCATATAACTAAAAATTATTTTTCACAATATACAATTGTGCTGCAAATAAAAACAAAGGGATCTAAAGAATATTTAAGGACCATAAACATTATTAGATTTAAAAAAATTATCTGTTATTAGTTTAGTAAACTAGATGATGAAAGGCCATTGTGAAGAAATTGGTACTGGATTGGTTGTCCACTCACTCCCAACTAAATTTTAGTGTTTATATATAAAAACTTCTAAAGTTGCCAGAAAACTTACTAAAACTAAAGATGCTTTTGAAAACTCTTCCTAAAAGAATCTCCTCACCACCCAAGCTTCAGGTCATGTCCATCTGCTCACTACCTCATTGACAAGACGTCTGTGCTTACTGATAGCATTTGTGCCACTGCTTTAGTCAAATATTTGGTAGAGTTTAAGAACTGACACCACCCAAATAGGTTGTTTGTGAGCTTCATACAAAAGAAAAGCTGGCCATACATGGATCGAAATTGGGTTGGTTCAGCAGGCACTGTCTAAATTTCAATCCATGTATGAGCACCCTGGCTGTACACAAGTCGATCTATCAATTGACTTGCGTACATCCAGCCTGTCAGGTTATTACCAAATAATTATTGGCGCTGGCTATAGCTGGCAACACTGTGTTTTGCTGGCAGGGAAGGCTCCCCTCCCGGGGAGCTCAATAGTGCTGGCAGGGGGATTCTCCCATCAACATTGACTATGCCGAAGGGAGAATTGAAACACTTTCTTTCCACCCATGGTGGAAGGAAGGAAAATTGCATAATCTATGGCCTGCATAACTGTCAGATACATGCAGACTTTCTGCTGTAATTAGGATAATTTTGATGTTTTATTTTTTTTAATATATATTCTTTTTATCATCAAATTCTAGTTTGGTGGATACATACAAACATTTAAAGATTGCATATTGAAAGTTCTTACAGCACAGTTTATTTTCAGTTACAAGTGTAAAATATGTTTATATGGAGTTAGGCATTTCTGCTCTTGGTTATTATATAGTGAATGCATAAATGTTCTTGCTTGGGTGCCATGTTGCTTAACTATTTTGAATTTAATTCTCAGGAATCTTAAAAAAAAACATACATTTGTACTGCTCTCTACTGTCTTTCTAAAAGGTTATAGAGAAAGGACTTCTCATCTTGCGCCAGTTTCCATTCTCTTCCAATCTCCAAAGAATGTCTGTTATTACAAAAAATGTGGGAGAACATACATTCTCTATCTTCCTGAAAGGTGCACCAGAGGTGATGGTGAAATTCTGCAAGCAAGATACAGGTACTAAAATAATTTTACTTCTATAAACACCTAATGATACAAAAACATTTTTTTTTCCAAACTGCTGCTGAGACCATTTACATTGTAAGTTACAGGAATTTTGGTTCTGTAGCTTTGGCTGTGGCTATAGTGGCTTTGGTTACTTCCTTACTGACCCTCACCTGCTACTGGTACTTTAGGTTTTCATGAGTATCTGAGGCTTTGCCTTGTTTCCTTAGCCTTACATTGCCTTACTGGCATGTGGTTTCAACATGTCTAATATTAGACATGGTGGAGGGCAGTCCCCTTGTACCGGATACCTCCAGCTATTTTACAAATGGTTCCAGGGCTTCTTGCAGTGTGCCTACTGATCTGTCTGATGTCTGCAATTTTGAATTCTGTTGCCCTCTGCTCAAAAAATCTATTACAAGTTTAAAGACTCTTTAGAGACCTTAAGGCCGCAAAGACCTGCACCTGCTGTTCCAAATCTTCCACTATGGAGATTGGACACACCCTGACAAGATGCTTGTTGCTCCCAGGTACATATCAGCCTTAATAAATGTCTAGAAGCCATCTATAGAGCTCTGTTCTCACTGGTAGACCCTGATTTTCACCATATCTTGGTTATGACTAGATTAAAATATGTGGCAGGGATAGTGGGACGTTCCCCCTAAGGGTGAGGCCCCAACTACACCTCTAAAAGAAGAAGGGATGGTAAGGAGGCTGTCATAACCAGCTAGTTTAGAGCATCGAAACCACTGTATTCCAGCAAATTGACAGACAATCTTATATAAAAATAAATTTATTAATTTGAATTACAGACATACAAAGAGATAAAAAATGGAGCCAACTCCATAACCTGACATTATTGTCTTGCATTGAGTAATACACATAAATGTTAATAACCGATAAGGATAGGTCTAACGCGTTTCGCATGAATGGCGCTTTTTCAAAGACCGTTTGATAATCCTCGGTTAACTATCACAAAAGAGAAAAAGATAAGTTACATATAATTTAAAAAAATACATGTATATCCATCTAAGCATACATTTATAATAGACTACATTCTACAGAAGAGTTATTTGATGCTCACCAAAGTGTTCGTGCTACAGATGCTTGGACAAGAGACCAGAAACATCGGCTGTGCTAAACACCACGTATAGGGCCATGTGCAGGAGGGATACAACCGAGCAAGGACCTCAGGGTAGCCACCCCTAAATCCTCACTCTTTAGAGACAGGGAAAGGTGCCAAGTCCCGCACCCTCAGAGCGCAGTCAAGGAGGTACACTCCCTCACCACCGTAAGCCCCCAGAGAGTCCTAAGGGAATACCATCTAGGGAATAAATAGAGTAAAAAGAAGATTTAGAGCTTCAAAAGCAATTTAATATGAAATCACAATTAGATAAGGAGAGTGGCTGGGGAACTATATGTAGGCATCTGCCAAAGCAGCATATGTCCCCCACCCCCTAATCCAATTACGCATCACCTCCAAGGCGTAAAGGGCAAGCTCAGGCCATGTGCCCAATTTGGAGACCCAGAAGTTGAAGGGGGCAGACCCGTCATTCAGTTCCTGTATAGTATGTAAGGAAAGGTAAGGAACTGTATATGGTATATGGTAAGGAACAGTGATGGCGGCGGGGGGGGGGGGCTTTTTTCCCCCTTCTGGGTTGAGTCTGGCCTTGGAAAAGGTATGTGTCCCTGGTTGTGGGCCGGGCTCTCCCAAAGCTGTCTAAGTTCTGAGGCCTTCTGGTAGGGACAGGGCTGCACTGGTCTTGCCAGGGACCGGTATTCAGAAAAGCCTGTGGTGTATGTGCCCCTGGAGTGGCAGTACAGGGTGCCATAATTCACGGTGGATGGCAACACTATGAGTATGGCACCAAGGACACTGCACTTCCTATACATGTTTTTCACACCTGCCTCTAGGGCCAGGCCTTTTGGTCAGGAGTTCGGACCAGAGGAATTATTTATTCCTGGCCGAAGGGCCTGCCATAGTATTGCAACGTGGCACTAACCATGCACTTCTCCACTATCCCTTTCCCCACTTTTATGTGTTGTGTGTCTCACTTTTTGTGTTTTTTATTGTGGCAGTACACTTTATTTTGCACAGCGTAATTAGTAGGGTTTAGGTCCTTGGGCCTGTCCCTGAAAGTCTTGGGAGGGGGTGGATATGGCCTTTTGGCTTGGTTCGCCCTCTCTCAAGGGGTCTCTCTTCGGGAGAGCCCCATCTAGTACTTGGGGTGGTCTGTTTCAGCAGACCTCCTAAAGAACAGGGTTGCCTGGTTTCGGCCAGGTTACCCAGTGTAAGTACCCCAGTCCCTGTCAGGAGCCTTGCGCCTGGGGGATCAGGGTCAAGGACCATGTGTACACCCTGTGCACTTTTTGTGTTTTACTTTTTTGGTGTGCACTTTTTTATGCACCCACCGGGTGATAGTCTGAGTGTGTTCACACACTACGAGCTTAAAAAACAAAAAACAGCTGGTGGTCCTGGTTGTTGTGGCGTGCCGACAAAGCTTTTCCACATTTCATACATGCAAACCCTGCCTTATGAGGGCCTGGTGATGCCCTGGCTGCGTTGCCAAGCTCCTCCTCTGCCTTCGCCTTGTGCTTCCACTGTGCCCCCGCTGTCAGGTGGGAATGCCACCAGCATTGCTTCTCGACCTTTTGGCTAAGATCAAGTGTAGTATCTGTTGTTATCATTTATCTGGGTGCCACCCTGCTGTGAACATGGTTCCTCCTCCATCTCCTCCTCATCCTCCACCTCGTCATCCTCCAGAACTGTGCCCTTGCTGGACAATTGTGTATCTGGCATTTATGGGTGCAGGAACCCACCTTCGGAGCCACTTGTAAATGACTGCCTTGAAAGCCTTGGAAATGATCACTGCTCCGGATGCGGAGGCGGTAGAGGATGAGGAAGCGGAGTAGGAGAAGTTAGCACTAGGAGGCAAACTGAAGCGCCCTGCAATAATCGGTGGTGGAAGGAGATGCGCCAAACAAATTTAAAGGGTATATCTCACAGTAACATAATCAGCAAATGCTGCAAAATTATTAATTTTCCTCTAAATGGGTGTTTATTGAATAGCAGAATAGAACAACAGTATCCAAAGGGTGTATCTCACACATACAGATACAGACTAAGCTGCAATTTAATATCTTTCTGTCCCCTAAAAGGGTGTTTATTGAATAGCAGAATAGAACAACAGTATCGAAAGGGTGTATCTCACACGTACAGATACGGACTAAGCCGCAATTTAATATCTTTCTGTCCCCTAAATGGGTGTTTATTGAATAGCAGAATAGAACAACAGTATCGAAAGGGTGTATCTCACACGTAAAGATACGGACTAAGCCGCAATTTAATATCTTTCTGTCCCCTAAATGGGTGTTTATTGAATAGCAGAATAGAACAACAGTATCCAAAGGGTGTATCTCACACGTACAGATACAGACTATGCCGCAATTTAATATCTTTCTGTCCCCTAAAAGGGTGTTTATTGAATAGCAGAATAGAACAACAGTATCGAAAGGGTGTATCTCACACGTACAGATACGGACTAAGCCGCAATTTAATATCTTTCTGTCCCCTAAATGGGTGTTTATTGAATAGCAGAATAGAACAACAAAGGGTGTATCTCACACGTACAGATACAGACTAAGCCGCAATTTAATATCTTTCTTTCCCCTAAATGGGTGTTTATTGAATAGCAGAATAGAACAACAGTATCCAAAGGGTGTATCTCACACATACAGATACAGACTAAGCCGCAATTTAATATCTTTCTGTCCCCTAAATGGGTGTTTATTAAAAAGCAGCATAGAACAACAGTATCCAAAGGGTGTATCTCACAGTAACATATGCAGACTGGGCCGCAATTTAATATTTTTTCCCTATATGGGTGTTTATTGAATAGCGGAATAGAACAGTATACAAAGGGTGTATCTCACACATACAGATACAGACTAAGCCATAATTTAATAACTTTCTTTCCCCTACATGGGTGTTTATTGAATAGCAGAATAGAATAACAGTATCTAAAAGGGTGTATCTCACACGTACAGATACAGACTAGGCCGCAATTTAACATTTTTTCCCTAAATGGGTGTTTATTGAATAGCGGAATAGAACAACAGTATACAACGGGTGTATCTCACACGTACAGATACAGACTAGGCCGCAATTTAATATTTTTTCCCTACATGGGTGTTTATTGAATAGGCGAATAGAACAACAGTATCTAAAAGGGTGTATCTCACACGTACATATGCAGACTAGGCCGCAATTTAATATTTTTTCCCTAAATTGGTGTTTATTGAATAGCGGAATAGAACAACAGTATACAAGGGGTGTTTCTCACACGTACAGATACAGACTAGGCCACAATTTAATATTTTTTCCCTACATGGGTGTTTATTGAATAGCAGAATAGAAAAACAGTATTTAAAAGGGTGTATCTCACACATACAGATACAGACTAGGCTGCAATTTAATATTTTTTTCCCTAAATTGGTGTATATTGAATAGTGGAATAGAACAACAGTATACAATGGGTGTATCTCACAGTAACATATGCAGACTAGGCCGCAATTAACTTTTTATCCCCTAAATGGATTTTTATTGCAAAGCGGAATACAACAGTATGCAATTGGTGTATCTCACTGTACCATATGCAGACTAGGCTGCAATTACATTTTTTTCCCCCCTAAATGGGTTTTTATTGCTAAGCAGAATACAACAGTTTGCAATGGGTGTATCTCACTGTAACATATACAGACTAGGCCGCAATTAACTTTTTATCCCCTAAATGGGTTTTTATTGCAAAGCGGAATACAACAGTATGCAATGGGTGTATCTGACTGTACCATATGCAGACTAGGCCGCAATTAACCTTTTTTTCCCCTAAATGGGTTTTTATTGCAAAGCGGAATACAACAGTATGCAATGGGTGTATCTCACTGTACCGTATGCAGACTAGGCTGCAATTTATTTATTTTCTCCTAAATGGGTTTTTATTGCAAAGCGGAATACAACAACAGTATGCAATGGGTGTATCACACTGTAACGTATGAATGAAAATCTGAAAAATAATTGTCCCCTTAATTGAATAGCAGATTTGAAATGCAGTGTCTAAATGCTGTAAGTCACAGTAAAATATGAAGGAAAAAAGTTTTTTCTTTTTTAAATGCAGATTAAGCAGACACATATGCACTCAGCTTGCATGAAATGGCCGCTACACACCGCACACCTAACAGGTTGGATACTGTTGTTGTTCTAGTCCGCTATTGAATAAAAAAAAAAAACATTTGAATGAAAAACTGAAAAATATTTTTTTTCCCTAAATACTGAAAAATAATTATTTTCCCCTTACATTTGTGCTTTTTGAAGAGAAGGTTAGAAAGGCAGTCTGCCTAAAAACTGTATGTCAAAGTAAAATATGAAGGAAAAAAGTTTTTTTCTTTTTTAAATGCAGATTAAGCAGACACATATGCACTGAGCTCACATTAAATGTGCAGCACCGCACGCCACCCACCTAACAGACTGATAAAAGTTTTTTTTCTCCTTTCTCCTCCTTACTGGGCTCAGGTTAGGGCATAAAGATTGTGCACTGCACCCCCACACAATACAGTCAATGTAGATCGCTATCTGATTAAAGAAGATTCTTCCTATTCTTTCCCTCAAAGCAATCTCCAGCCTGACCCTACAATAATCTCCCTATCTCTCCCTCTGCAGCATCAGGAACCTCTCCCTAGTACAGTTTGAGCAGAGTGACGTGCGACGCTATGTGACTCTAGCTTATATAGACTCTGGGTCACATGCTGCACTGGCCAATCACAGCCATGCCATTAGTAGGCATGGCTGTGATGGCTTCTAAGGGCACACTAGTTAAATGTTTGCTGATTGGCTGCCTTGCACCTGTTGAAACCGTGCCATTAAAACCACGCCAAAACATCAAATAACATTGCCGAACAATGGACAGTGTCCGGGTCCCAAATACCCAAAAGTCCGGTACGATCCCGAACAATACAGTCCGGGTTCGCTCAACCCTAGTTATGACCTTACTTTTCCAAACCTTAGCTTTCTGATCAAAGTCCCTTATAAGAGATCTTCGCATTGCTGAGGTTGAAAGTTTGGAGCAAATAATGGTAGATTTAAAGCAGAACTTTACCCTGCCCATCAATATTTATGTTAATCTTCTCCTGCCCACTCGGAATTGGATGGATATATATATATATACACACTGTATATAATTTTTTAATAAGGGAAAATACTGACCTACACCAAAATCGTTTGTACAGTGCCTGCAGCTTGCTGGGATACCCAGGTCATGGATGTCAGGAAGCTGTTGGGTATTCTACAGTACATGCACCATGCCCCATCATCAGGGGAGTCTGTCTGTCTTTTCATGGTTTTGCAGCCATGGCTCGGCTTTATTGTGGAGCAGCTGCACAATTTGTAAGAGACAGCCAACATCCCCTGGTGATGTCAAATGAAAATGGAGGCAAGGGACTAGGTGTGCTGCAGCAAACTGGTGAATCTCTAAAGAACATACTACTGGATCACCAGGCATTTGTGCTTTTTTTGCACAACCAAACTGTACAGGTAAGAAGGGCGGAAGAAAAGGGAGGGTTAAGTTACATTTGTGGCTGGTTGGAGGCCAAAAAATGCTAAATCACCAGTACACCATATTCGAAAATGAAAACAGGACGTTTATTTCTCTGCCATAAACAGCAATGTTTTAAGGCCACTGATGACCAGGGACAGTCACTATTGCCTAAGGAAGAGGCCCCTATCGGCTTCAAAATGCCACTGTTTATGGGGGAAAAAAAGTCCTGTTTCATTTTTAAATATGGTGTGCTCTTAATATTTTTATTAGGTTGCTGCCATGATGGAACTATCCATCAGGTCAAATTAGCATCTGTTGCTTTCATGGTCTGTTGCTGTATGGAGTGTGCTAAATCTGTGTTTATGGGCTTGTTAAGGCTTCCCATCCCATCTCCCTCATGGCTCTCCTGTCTGTACATATACAGGGGACACTTTGGTTGAAGCGCTGGACTGTTGAACCCGTATTTAAGAAGTGTCTGCTCCACATGGCCTTTTAGGGACAACATTTCTTTGGATCTACACTTATTGCTAATGGTGGCAATTAGCATTGTCCTCAGTGGAAAAAGCCTAAGGCAAAGACTGAAAGTCTTCTCCCTTATTTGGTAAAGAAACTAGGTTTTTGTTTCTCTGCTCCTGCTCCAGGATCGACCAACTCATCACCAACTCATCATTGGAGTATTCTTGTCTAGTTCTGAACACAGCACTGGCCAGAGTGTTTTTCACAAGAGAAGTTTTAGACTGTTCAATCTCAAATTCAAACTCTCTAGTCCAAGAGTGATCTGACTCTGTTCTTTTGCATGACAGTCTTGGGCTTGATTGTAGCCTCCTTTGCAGCAGTCTTGTTTGCCCGGGTTTACTCCAGACCTGTACAACACAATTTTATGTTATGGGACAATTCAGTCCAGTCTCTGAACAGACTAATTTGTTTGGCACCAAGGATCAGGATTTCCTTAGCTTGGTAGCTCAGTAATCTGGCACTGTCGCTGGGGAACTCCTTCCTTCCCATTTTCTAAAGATCTTTACAATGAATGCCAACGTGCAGGGAACTTTTGGTTTCAGTCCAGGGGACTTGTTATCACATGAATCTCACCTCCGATCAACATTCTGGACCTTTGGGTTTTCAGCTGTCTCTTCAGCATTGGATCATCCTGCTGGTGGCTTTAATTAGCTTTGATGGAGGAGCCATAAGTCTTGCTGTGACAAATGGTATACAACAAATCCTGTCCTAGGCAGAACTTTATGCTCCAGCCTCCACCATGTTTATTCCAGGTATAGACAACTGGCAGGCAGACTTCCCTAGCTGGTAGCTCCTAGGATAGAAAGCAGTTCCTACACAAGTGGGGAACACCAAATGGGGACCTCCTGGCCTCCAGGTTCAACAACACACAGGACAGGTTTATAGCCAGATACAAAGATCCTGTAGTAGAAGAATTGGATGCTCTGGTGGCTCTATGGGATCTGTACACCCTAATCTATGCATTTCATCCCTTTAAACTTCTTCCTCATTTGCTTTTCATGATCAAAATGGAGGACATTACAGAGATGCTCATTGCTCTGGATTGACCCTGGTAGATGTGGCATGTCCTCCTAGTAAGATTCCTTGTGGATAATTAGTAAACTCTGCAAGATAGTCAATATCTTCTTTATCAAGGAATTCTATACCATTCTGCTTTAAGGTTGCTGGCTTTTGGAGACAAAGGCATTTCTGAATCTATCATTCTTGTAATGCCAAGGTTAAGAAGTATACATCATGCAACGTCTATCATCAAATGTAGAAGCATACTTCATTTGGTGTAAGTCACAAAGTTTTCACCTTAGGAGTTTATCTGTAGAACGAATCCTCTCTTCTGTGGTTCAGCGTCTGGCTCTCAATACTCTCAGTGGTTAGTTTTTAGCCTTTTCTGTTTTGTTTCAGGGATTCTGTGATTAAGACACTTTTACAGGGAGTCTCTTATGTAGCTCCTCTGTTTGTTCCTTTGTGGGTCTTTCTGCACTTCAGGATTTACTATTTGAACCCATCAAAGACATTCTGTCCCATACCTTAACCAAAGATGAAGAGGGTGGTCCCTTGCACAATTCCCATTTAAGCAATCTTTGAAGCTGAGACAGGGTCTATAAGGGTGATGGAAAGGCACAAGTGCCAGGTAGCTGAAACTGAAGACTGGAACTTGGGAGTGGTGGTATCAGACAACCAAAAATATATTGAGTAAGGCACCCAGAAAACAAGTTCATTTGTGAGCGGAATCAAGTCACAAGCTAAGTTCTGTAAGCGCTGAGTGGGAAAGCACCAAATTGTAGGCAAAATCAAGGTCAGGAACAAGTTAAGGTTTGCAATGTGCAAACAACTAGGTACAGAGTCAGAGGTACAGAGTCAGAAATCCAGGCTGAGTTTGATAACAGAGATGAAAGGCAAACATAGGCAAACAAGGATAATCCAGTAGCAGGTCAGAAGAAGCCGTGTCAATAACAATGTCAAACATAAGGTTTAGGATAAGCAATTGCAGGAACCCAGACTTAAAGATCATTCAGTAATGATCCTATGCAGAGCTCAGTTTTAAATGGCCCACTTGGTGTCAGTATCTGTGGTGGACGTGCCTGCATGCTTGCACAAATGTGTGTGTGCAAAGTCACATGTCCAAGTAGGCTTCTGTGCCATAAACATGTGCACGATTATGAACAAGCGCATTAACCCGATGGCTGGTTCGATGTTCCTTACACATTCCTTTTTCCACTCTTACTGCCTGGTTTCTGCCTTTCACTTAAATGAGGACATTGCTCTTCCTTCCCCCTCTCCGGCTTCATTTCACCCAAAGGAAATTTCCCTGCACTGTCTAGATGTGTTTTGGGCTGTGAGAATCTAGCTCTCAGATATTGTTTCTTTCAAAAAGGCCAATTCTCTTTTGTCATCCTGCATGAAACTGGAAGTGTGCTTCAGCTTCCTATTTTACCATTTCTACTTGGATCACCTTTCACAGTCTACTGTCTACCAGATCTGTTAATGCTTCTGGTTTTGTTTTTTGTTTTTTTAGATTTGTAAGGCTACCATCTGTTCTTCTGTTTACTCATTCTTTAAGTTCTACCAAGTGGATGTTGAGGCCTTAGCTGATACAAGGTGTAGGGTCCTTCAGGCAGTTCTTTGAGTTGCAGACAGTCCACAGTTCTCTATTGTTTTTCTTGGGCCTGTGGGTGTGCGTTTGCTGTGTTGTACTACTTTTGGATGTCTCAAATGTAAAAGACTTTGTATGTCCCTCAATGGACTTCACAAAAAGGGTTTACAGTGAATATAAAAATATTTTTTTTACTGAATAAAAAAAAAAAAACATAATTTTATGGTTCGCTGGGACAATACAAACTTATAGAACAGGATACTCCTATGTGCCAAAGCCTTGGCTTTCTTTTCTGATAGTGGGAGATGTTTAGCCAAAATGTTTTTTTAGGTAAAATTTCTTTAAATAAAAAATCTACTTTTGCATTGGTGTTTCAACTGTGGCTGCTTTTATATTTTCAAACAGTGCCAATGAATTTCTCATATGTACTCAACCAGTATACAATGCAAGGTTTCCGTGTCATTGGGATGGCATATAAAAACTTAGATATAAATGAAGAGGCTAAAGTAGAGATGTTAAATAGGTAGGTACTGTTAATGTTAATACATATTAAGTGCTTTGTCATATTGCTAGAAATGTTAATTGTCACCTTTTGACCATAGTTGGAAAAACTTCATAGCAATATACTAATTACTAGATTCTGTGCCCCTTGCATGATGTTAGAGATAGTGATAAGCAAACCTGTTTGCATGGATTGAAATAACACTGGTACATCATTTTTAATATTTCTAAAAAATTGTCTAACAGAACTATTTTGCTCCCTAAAATTGTTTTAAATAATCGTGAATCATGACTGGCCTCATCAGATTCATGAACTGGAACATAGGTCATACCAGCTGCTACCCCTAAAGCAAGAGTGTGAGCAAACATGCATCCATATTGATGTTATCTGATACTTCCATTAGCATTTAGCCAGTTGTTCATGAAGAGAAGCTAAAAAAGCATAATGTACCCCTTTCACAGTATAGCAGCCTGGTAGGGAAGAACAGCTTGTCTTCCTTCTGTAGTAAGTTGGCTAAACTATTGGGGCTCTTATAGTATTTTTCATAATTAACAAATCAGAGTGTGGGAATCTTCCAGATCATGGATCTCTATAGAAGCAGATATGTCAGTTTTCGAATATTAAAAAATGGATTGGGCAAGTGATCGAAAAGACATGGCAAAAACTATGATTTACTTTTATGTTTTCTTTTTGAAAACTTGGGCATGTACTCTATTTTGATTTTGAGAGGGGGGTACAAACATATCCTCTTGTAAAAGCAATCTAATTCTCATGAACATACAGCATGGTAATAATAAAGCAGTGAAAACATATGTGCTGACTATATGGATATTACCCTATATACATTGTCTGCTAAGCTGCTATGTCTGAAAGAAGGGAAAGGGACATGCTTGATTTTGTGTTATATTTCTTTTTATTATTAACTAGACATTAAGCCCGTTAAATTAACGCACGCTAGAACATATGGCTGACTGAGCGGCTCTCGCTTATCTCATTTTTTTTCTAACAACGCGAGAGCCGCATGACGTAGCCGTTGCCAGCTCTGCACATAGCGTCCCTGTTGCCCTAGCAACAGAGACACGCGCAGAGCTGACCGAGCGGCTCTCGCATGCGAGCGCGTGCCCGCGCTCACCCGCCGCTTCAAGAGTTCTGGCCGGCCGCCCGACTGGGGTGTATGTAGGATTTTCTATATTAATAAAATGCAAGTGTCTCTGTGTCCGTCCCTGTGTCCGTAGGATTGCGCTACTGCGCATGTGCCCGACGGACAGCCGTTGGGACTGGGGGCGGGCACCATGTCAGGGGCCCCAGAAGTAAGTCACAGTAACCTGTGTAGGATGGGGAGCTCCTCGGTGTCAGAGGCCGGATCCCCGGTGTTGGGGGTCATCCGGATAATGGTGCTCTTCAGGGAAGTTCCTCTGAGCAGGTGGCTCCGGACCAGATCCATATTCCCCGGAGAGTCTACACTCACCCGCATGCTGGAGCCAGGCAGGAGCACCCCGTCATGGGTCAGGAGAAGAGGCAGGCGCCAGGGGATCTGGATAGAGCCGCTAGAGGCCATGACAGGCCACACCCACAATCCGCACACTGACCGACCAAACTCACTGACAGCTCCGAGTCCGGGAAAAGAGCAGCAAGACTACAACTACGGAGAGCGGCCGGAGACAAATCATCTCCGCCTGAGGAAACCACCGCCATCTACTGGCCAACTGTGAGTATTAGAACTGGAAATTCACCTCACAGGGCTGAGGACAGAAATCACCTCATCATATATATTGTGATATCCTACATACACCCCAGTATTATCACCTCATCATATACTATACACCCCAATATAATCACCTCATTATATACTATACACCCCAGTATCATCACCTCATCAGATATCCTGATGATACTGGGGTGTATAGTATATGATGAGGTGATAATACTGGGGTGTATGTAGGATATCACAATATATGATGAGGTGATTTCTGTCCTCAGCCCTGTGAGGTGAATTCCCAGTTGTAATACTCACAGTTTGCCAGTAGATGGCGGTGGTTTCCTCAGGCGGAGATGATTTGTCTCCGGCCGCTCTCCGTAGTTGTAGTCTTGCTGCTCTTTGCCTGGACTCTGAGCTGTCAGTGAGTTCGGTCGGTCGGTCGGTGTGCGGATTGTGTGTGTGGCCGGTCATGGCCTCTAGCGGCTCTATCAAGATCCCCCGGCGCCTGCATCTTCTCCTGACCCATGACGGTGTGCTCCTGGCTGACTCCAGCATGCGGGTGAGTGTAGACTCTCCGGGGAATATGGATCTGGTCCGGAGCCGCCTGCTGAGAGGAACTTCCCTGAAGAGCACCATTTTTGGGGTGACCCCCAACACCCGGGACCCGGCCTCCGACACCGAGGAGCTCCCCATCCTACACAGGTCAGTGTGACTTACTTCTGGGGCCCCTGACATGGTGCCCGCCCCCAGTCCTAACGGCTGTCCGTGGTGCACATGCGCAGTAGCGCAATTCCACGGACACAGGGAAACTGGACGCAGGGACACTTGCATTTTATTATTATAGATAATGGTGGACTGGATTAAAAAAAAAAAAACAGATCAAGTAAACAGCCTAAGTAGCATATTTTTGGAAGGTCACTTATTTATTATAGGCAACCAAAGTCCAAATAAAGTGTCCTTGTATCAGCTACACTCCTGTAAATTGACCTGCATTACACCCTCATGTGCTAATTGCAGAAGCTCAGGCTGCCAAATTGTTTATTATAAATCAATCAATCAATTAAAAGCTGTGTAACAGACCATCTCATATTTAATAATAAGGCATAACAGGAATTAATATATTCAGGAGAATCTGAAAATTGCAGTTAACAGAATCAAGTTTTCATTAGGGATGATCGAACGGTTCGGGTCCACCATCGGTTCGGCCCGAACATTGGGTGTTCGAGGTTCGGCCGAATTTAGAACTTTTTGCCCAAAAAGTTCGGAATTCGGCAACCAGAACCGCCCAAAATGCAATGCTTCAGGAAATGGGCTTTAAAAGCCCGTGATTGGACCAGAACCATTAGCAAAAGCCAATTGAGGGGGCAGAAGAATGCTAGGAATGTGATTGGAGTGACTAGGGGGTCCCTAGACCAATCATTAGTGAATACGCCCCCCAGTATATAAGATCGCCCCCGCCATATTCCCAGCATTGTTATACTGGACATGGAAGAGAGTGGAAGCAGTTCTGTTAATTTTACTTTAAAAGTGTCATTTAGCTATTTTTAGTGTGAGGAAAGGGATATCTAGTGTAGTTAGAGTGCTCCTTTACACTTAAGTTAGCTTCAAAAATTTAGTTTCTGTAGGGAAAGTGTTAAGTGTCAGGGGACCGTAGTGTAGTGTAGGGTTAACTGACAGTGACTGCTATGGCAGGGTGACAAAACCCTTCCATAGCAGGGTGACCGCTATAGAGAAATGATCATTTCTCTGCTTCGGGACAGGAATGTGGCTTCTCACCAGCAAGCATTTTTTAATGCTGCAGGGGCTGCCACTGCCAGTGCTTTTTTGAGGACATGTTTGATGTCAGACATGACATCTGAATATGTGTATAGGGGGTATATATAGACATATATGTCTGAATATATACCCCTAGACATATATAGGTGTGATAGTAGCAGAAATAAATGCTTGCGCTAATGAAATCATTTACAGTAATATATTTCTGCTACTATCACACCTATATATGTCTAGGGGTATATATTCAGACATATATGCCTATATATACCCCCTATACACATGTTCAGATGTTTTGCCTGCCTCAAAAGAACCCCAAAAAATGCCAAAAAAACGCTAGTGTCAAAAAAAAAAATGCCCAGGTGTGTTTTTGCTGGCATTTTTTGGGGGGTTTTGGAGGCAGGCAAAACATCAGAACTTGTGCACAGTACCACTATACACAAGTTCAGATGTTTTGCCTGCCTCAAAAGAACCCCAAAAAATGCCAAAAAAAACGCTAGCGTCAAAAAAAAAATGCCCAGGTGTGTTTTTGCTGGCATTTTTTGGGGGGTTTTGGAGGCAGGCAAAACATCAGAACTTGTGCACAGTACCACTATACACAAGTTCAGATGTTTTTCCTGACTGCAAAGAACCCAAAAAAATGCCTGCTATTAAACCGGCAAGGTGTTACAGCAGAGAAGCCATATTCCTGTGCTTAAAGTTTTCTAATACAAACGATCTTTTTTTTTATGGTTCTGGACATGCTACAGAGCTGAAACTTCACAGGTACACCTTTTAGACCCCCCAGACACAAAATCACACAAAAAAAAGTTCTTAAAAATTGTCATTTTTGATAAAAAAGCCAATTATTGAAAAATTAAAAAAAAAAAAAAAAAGAGATTTTTTGATTTTTACTTTGGATTTAGTATCTGGGGGGTCTAAAAAGTGTACATGTGAAGTTTCAGCTCTGTAGCATGTCCAGAACCCCCCAAAAATTAGCATTTTCTTATAATTTTTATTAGAACAGGAATACGGCTTCTCTACGGCGCTTTTTCTTGCATTTATCGGGCATTTTTGGAGGCAGGCATGACTTTTTTTGGATTTAGTGTCTGGGGGGTCTAAAAAGTGTACCTGTGAAGTTTCAGCTCTGTAGCATGTCCAGAACCAGAAAAAAAGATAATTTTTCAGTAGAGCAGGGATGGTGGGACCCCTCTTTTACACTTATATGATCTTTTTTTGGGGTTCTGGACATGCTACAGAGCTGAAACTTCACAGGTACACCTTTTAGACCCCCCAGACACAAAATCACACAAAAAAAGTTCTTAAAAATTGTCATTTTTGATAAAAAAGCCAATTATTGAAAAATTAAAAAAAAAAAAAAAAAAAAAAAAAAAAAAAAAAAAAGAGATTTTTTGATTTTTACTTTGGATTTAGTATCTGGGGGGTCTAAAAGGTGTGCATGTGAAGTTTCAGGTCTGTAGCATGTCCAGAACCAGAAAAAAAAAGATCGTTTGTATTAGAAAACTTTAAGCACAGGAATATGGCTTCTCTGCTGTAACACCTTGCCGGTTTAATAGCAGGCATTTTTTTGGGTTCTTTGCAGTCAGGAAAAACATCTGAACTTGTGTATAGTGGTACTGTGCACAAGTTCTGATGTTTTGCCTGCCTCCAAAATCCCCAAAAAATGCCAGCAAAAACACACCTGGGCATTTTTTTTTTGACGCTAGCGTTTTTTTTGGCATTTTTTGGGGTTCTTTTGAGGCAGGCAAAACATCTGAACATGTGTATAGGGTGTATATATAGGCATATATGTCTGAATATATACCCCGAGACATATATAGGTGTGATAGTAGCAGAAATATATTACTGTAAATGATTTCATTAGCGCAAGCATTTATTTCTGCTACTATCACACCTATATATGTCTAGGGGTATATATTCAGACATATATGTCTATATATCCCCCCTATACACATGTTCAGATATTTTGCCTGCCTCAAAAGAACCCCAAAAAATGCCAAAAAAAAACGCTAGCGTCAAAAAAAAAAATGCCCAGGTGTGTTTTTGCTGGCATTTTTTGGGGAATTTTGGAGGCAGGCAAAACATCAGAACTTGTGCACAGTACTACTATACACAAGTTCAGATGTTTTTCCTGACTGCAAAGAACCCAAAAAAATGCCTGCTATTAAACCGGCAAGGTGTTACAGCAGAGAAGCCATATTCCTGTGCTTAAAGTTTTCTAATACAAACGATCTTTTTTTCTGGTTCTGGACATGCTACAGACCTGAAACTTCACATGCACACCTTTTAGACCCCCCAGATACTAAATCCAAAGTAAAAATCAAAAAATCTCTTTTTTTTTTTTTTTTAATTTTTCAATAATTGGCTTTTTTTATCAAAAATGACAATTTTTAAGAACTTTTTTTGTGTGATTTTGTGTCTGGGGGGTCTAAAAGGTGTACCTGTGAAGTTTCAGCTCTGTAGCATGTCCAGAACCCCAAAAAAAGATCATATAAGTGTAAAAGAGGGGTCCCACCATCCCTGCTCTACTGAAAAATTATCTTTTTTTCTGGTTCTGGACATGCTACAGAGCTGAAACTTCACAGGTACACTTTTTAGACCCCCCAGACACTAAATCCAAAAAAAGTCATGCCTGCCTCCAAAAATGCCCGATAAATGCAAGAAAAAGCGCCGTAGAGAAGCCGTATTCCTGTTCTAATAAAAATTATAAGAAAATGCTAATTTTTGGGGGGTTCTGGACATGCTACAGACCTGAAACTTCACATGCACACCTTTTAGACCCCCCAGATACTAAATCCAAAGTAAAAATCAAAAAATCTCTTTTTTTTTTTTTTTTTTTTAATTTTTCAATAATTGGCTTTTTTATCAAAAATGACAATTTTTAAGAACTTTTTTTGTGTGATTTTGTGTCTGGGGGGTCTAAAAGGTGTACCTGTGAAGTTTCAGCTCTGTAGCATGTCCAGAACCAGAAAAAAAGATCATATAGGTGTTAAAGTTAAAGGAGGCTCCCGAACCACATCCCTGTTCTACTGAAAAATTATCTTTTTTTTTTTTCATGGTTCTGGACATGCTACAGAGCTGAAACTTCACATGCACACCTTTTAGACCCCCCAGATACTAAATCCAAAGTAAAAATCAAAAAAATCTCTTTTTTTTTTTTTTTTAATTTTTCAATAATTGGCTTTTTTATCAAAAATGACAATTTTTAAGAACTTTTTTTTGTGTGATTAATAGTCCCTGGGGCATGACCCAGAACCCTAGGCACTTTTTAGGGGCATTTATTGGGTTTTAGGGCTTAAAAATGGTGTTTTTTGATTACAGAAGTTCGGGTCCCATTGATTTCAATGGGGTTCTGAAATCCGAACCGAACTTTCGTGAAGTTCGGGTGTTCTGGTCGAACCGAACTTTTCAAAAGTTCGATCATCCCTAGTTTTCATATCTACAAGACTGACAAGATTTCCAGATCTGCTTATAAACAGACCATCCACTAAGTATCTGATGTTTGGATAATGTACAGTAAATGTAGCTTTTATTCCACAGTAATACATACACTATGGTATGGGGTATATAGTAATGTTAGATGATGACCTCTATTCATTTATGAGGGAATACAGATTTTTTGGAAAATAACTTCTGTCTGTTTTGGCCTATGTACATTAATATATTTCCAGGGAAGAGGTGGAACATGATCTTTTATTTCTCGGATTCTTGATAATGGAGAACAGGCTTAAGTCAGAAACAAAACCAGTTCTCCACGAACTAAAAACTGCAAACATAAGAACAATCATGGTGACAGGTAGGACTACATCTCAGTAATAAAATGGTATGTTTTTTACAGTACTTTTGTATGTTTTTTACAGTACCTTTGTGTAGCTATGTCTGTATAACATGATTTATCACAATGACTCACAATTGACTGCTAGACAAGGTAAGCTGTAAGGATTTTTTTAGACTGTATAATCAAGGTGATTTCCCTTCCTTGCAAATCACAGTGCTGGTGCATGGTGATTGGCTGCTAATGCACCCAGGGCTGTCACATTAAGGCAGGGCAGAGCCAAATTACAACATGAAACTAATACAAGTCTTCCTCTCTGGTTTCAGTGGCCAAACAGAACAGTGAGGGAACAAAGCATTTAAAAAGCATATGCAGTTTGTGCAAATGGCGTTAAGCCCCCGTTTACACTGAATCTAACTTTGAAATCGTGTGACTTCACTTGAAGTTGCACAGTTTCCAAGCCGCAGGTCAGTGCGACTTCAGGTGTGACTTGATTGACATCTGTGCGAATACATGCACAGATGTCCATGCAAGTTGCACCTGAAATCACAAAAACTAGTGCAGGAACCACCGCAAAGTCAGAGTTGCACCAATTTGAACAGTTCCATCGCCAACAATAGGGTGCGACTTGTCATGTGATTTGAACCTGTAAAATCGCATAACAACAAGTCACAACGGTGTGAACGGGGGCTAAGTGAACCTGCTCACTCACTATTGTCTTCTGTTTTCTTTCTTTCAAAATCAACTATGTTTTCTGTTTTCTATGTTTTCTGTTTAGAGAACATTATAATGTTAAACAATGCAATTAAAGAGAAATATTACATTGTGTTTTTTTTTTGCAACATTTTATTTCAGTAATTGTTATTATTAATAATATTATTATCATTATCATACTAACAATGTCTTTGTATGTTACAAGGTGATAACCTTCAGACAGCATGCACAGTGGGACTAAACTCTGGCATGATACCTGACGCTTCCAGTTTACTCATATTGGACGCTTGTGAGCCTAAAGGTGGTTCTTCAGCATCATTCACTTGTCAGCCAGTAGAAAAGAACAGAGACGAATCGCATATACAGAATGTAAGTGACATATACAGACATTAAGCGAAAATAATTATTTTGATTTAAAACAAACAAGTCTAGAAGCACTGGCAGTCCCGCATGCACTAAAGGCATTGCTAGGCAATTTGAGCTTGTGCAATCTTCACTTATAAAATTAGAAGGGGAGAACCTACCCAAAGCCTTCTTTACCACCTCATAAAAATCAGCTAGACCTCTAGTAGTAAATACTGTAGATCTAAAAAACTTTATAACCAATGTTTTCTCCAGTATGTATCCCAACTATGCCAACTATCAGAAAGAACAAGTGCATTCATTTTAATTCTTGCACCTAAGGTTGTTTGAATAGAACTAAAAACATTTCCTCTCGTTACGATCTTTGAATGGAAATTCTGGTATAGAGGCATGTACCGTATCTATCCAATAGTTTTATTTCATGTGACTGCTAGTAGTTTAAATAGTATGATAGCTTTCATATCTTACCACCTGACTTGGCAATTTAGAAAGTCAAGTGATAGGGTCCCCCCCCCCCCCAATTTGGTGGTAGATATTGTAGGCTCATTAAATAATTGGAGATCTAAGATAAAAGTGAGTGGCATCTTGCATGGTGAGGAAGTAAAGATGAACTACTTAAGTGAATTATTACAATAGGCATAAGAGGATGGTAATTGATGCAGGCTGCTAAAACTATTATCCTAATAATTGGTGGAATAGTCATTTAAAGTCCTAGTTTACTTTTTTTTTTCAGAAATCAACACAAGGGATGGCATTTACATCTGATGAGATGGAAGCTGTCTTAGGAATCTTCACATGCTGTGGAGGTTAATACAACTTCTGGACCTATCATAAACAATTGTTAAGAGTGCGGACAATGACGCCCTTTACTTTTTTCCTCAATTCATAGAAGCTGCACTATAGCCTCCATCAATGAAAAGTTCTCTATGAGTGGAGAATGGTCAGATGAATTAAAGGTCTACCTTCTATATTAATAGAGCAATTTTTATTGATGGAAGCTGTAGTATATCTTTTATGAATGGTGGAGGTGGGGCAGAAAGGTAGGACTTAGTTGATACTCTTGGGGAGTGCCTATGGCAGGTCCAGCGGCTTTAATAACCTACACAGCATCAGAAAGCTACTGGGGTGAAAGGGGGGAGGCAGGGGTTGCAGAGGACATAGGATTTCAACTGGGACAGCAGTTAATTAAACTTTATGGCTCTGTGCATACTAACACAAAAAACGTTTTTAACCGCTTCAGCCCTGGGAGGTTTTACCCCACTAAAAGGCCAGGCCATTTTTTACAATTCGGCACTGCATTGCTTTAACTGACAATTGTCAATTGTCAGCTTGGTTTTTCATTTTTGTGCTATAAACAAAAAAAGAGTGTCAATTTTGAAAAAACACCAATATTTTCTGCTTTCTGCTGTAAAACATTCCCAATAAAAAATTTAAAAAAATCTAATTTTTTTTATCAGTTTAGGCCAATTTGTATTCTGCCTCATATTTTTGGTAAAAAAAGATCCCAAAAAGCGTATAATTGGTTTGCGCAAAAGTTATAGCATTTAACTACCGAATAGATTTATGGACTTTTTATTTTTTATTAGTAATGGCGGCGATCAGCAATTTTTATTGGGATTGCGACATTGCGGCAGACAAATCTGACACTAACTGACACTTTTTGGGAACCAGTGACATTAATACAGTAATCAGTGCTAAATAATATGCACTGTTACTGTATAAATGACACTGGCAGGGAAGGGGTTAACACTTGGGGTGACCAAGGAGTTAAATGTGTTCCCTATTTGTGCTTACTAACTGTGGGGGGGTGGATTTAACAGAGGCAGAGAGAGATCGGTGATTCAGCTTAGCCGCCAGGAGAGCCGTCTTGCATTGCTTACATACGAGGCGGCTCTCCTGTAAGTTTTGCAGAAGATTGCGGAAGGCCGGTGGCGATTGAGCCCGCTCCTCACGTGGTCTGCCTCCCGCTGTGTCTAATCACAGCGGGAGCGCATCTCCGGTGGCGTGCACCCGCCGCTGAAACCGCATGCACATAATCACATAGATACATGTGATTATGCACAGCTGAGCCGCCCTGCCACAGTAAATCTGCGTGGGGCGGTCGGCAAGTGGTTAAAGTTATACTAAAGTCTCTGGGTTTTTTTTTCTTTAAAAATAATAAACATCTTATACTTACCTGCTCTGTGAAATGCTTTTGCACAGAGCAGCCCAGATTCTCCTCTTCTCGGGACCCTCTTCACTGCTCCTAGCCCCTCCCTCCTGTCGAGTGTCCCCACAGCAAGCAGCTTGCTATGGGTGCACCCGAGCCAAGCCAGAGCTCTGTGTGTCCATTGTGACACAGAGCCAGGGTTCGGCCTCACCCTCTCTCTCCTGATTGCCTAACTGACTTCTTTGATTGACAGCAGCAGGAGCCATTTAGTAGGGAGAGTTCTGGACAACCAAGTCACTCATGGACATTGCTGGATAGAGATGGGGCTCACGTAAGTATTAGGGGGGCTGCTGCACACAGAAGATTTTTTTTATCTTAATGGATATAATGCATTAAGATAAAATACCTTTTGCCCTTGCAATCACTTTAACCCCTGCTAAAAGATAGCCCTATGTATCACATACTTATAAGATACTTTTCACCTTATTCAAGAAAAATGCTTGTTTTATTTATTACAGGTACTTATATAGCACTGTGTTTTACATATATTTTGTACATTCACATCAGTCCCTGCCCTGAAGGATCTTACAATCTAAGGTCCCTAGCTCACATTTATACATACACATACTAGGGCCAATTTAGACAGGAGCCAAATAGCCTACCAGCATGTTTTTGGAGTGTAGGATTACCTACATAGGCACAGGGAGAACATGCAAACTCCAGGCAGGTAGTGTCTTGTTTCCGATTCAAGCCATAGCACCATATAAGAATTCGGTAAGCTAAAGTTACACCAAGACAAGGTGGTGATTGATTGGTTGCTATAGTTTACTGAACTAAATAATATAAACTTTTCATTTACACTATTCATTTATATGTAAGGCTGTTTGCATTAGGGAAATACATGCATAGGAGCATATTTGCTGTGTGAACTCATTTGTTTACAGTTTTACTAATTGTTCTCCATCTATACAGTAAATGTGGGAAACATGGTACAGCAGGGAAAATAATTTGATCCCCTGCAGATTTTGTAAGTTTGCCCACTTACAAAGAAATGAAGGGTCTATCATTTTTATCATAGGTGTATTTTAAATGATAGCGACAGAATATCAACCAAAAATCCTGAAAAAGCACAATACAAATGTTATAATTTGAGTTGAAGTTCAGTGAGTAGAATTCTGTCCTCCCTTTCCACTTTTTCTTTTTACTATTTCTGGATGACGATTAATATGTTGGATCATATTTGGTCTTAGAGTTAGTGCTTCATATGCCGGATTGCCTTATGCTTACTTATATTGCATATGTTTGTTTATGATGCTGCATTTCAACATTTCCATGCACTCCTCTTTCTTCATTTTGTGATTTGTACCGAATTGGTCTAACCTTCTGTGATTTTGATTGTAATTGTTTCTTTGTTGTTCGACTTATTTTCTCTCAATAAAAATTTATTGAACAAAAAAAAAAAACATGACATAGTACTTGGTGGAGAAACCCTTGTTGGCAAGCATAGAGGTAAGACATTTCTTGTAGTTGTTTACCAGGTTTGCACACATCTCTACTCTTTTTTACATATCCTCTCTAAATCCTAAAGGTTTCTTGACTGTCGCTTGGCAACTCGAAGTTTCAGCTCCCTCCATAAATTGTCTATAGAATTAAGGTCTGGAGACTGGCTAGGCCACTCCGTGACCTTAATGTGCTCTTCTTGAGCCACTCCATTGTTGCTTTTGCAGTATGTTTTGGGTCATTGTCATACTGAAAGAACCATCCATGACCCATCTTCAGTGTTCTGGATGAGAGAAGAAGGTTGTTACCCAAGATTTTACAATACATGCTTCCGTCCATTGGCCTCTTAATGTGGAAAAGTCGGTCTGTGCCTTTAGCAGAGAAACGGCCCAAATCATAATGTTTCCACTTCTGTGCTTGACTGTAGGGATGGTGTTGTCAGGGTCATAGTCAGCATTTTTCTTCCTCCAAAAACGGCAAGTCCCCCTCCTCAAGAAGGCACATGTACAGTCATGCCAATGAACATCTAAATGATTCAGAGTGGGATTGGGAGAAAGTGCTGTGGTTAGATAGGATCAAAATTGAGCTCTTTGGCATTAAATCGACTTGCAGTGTTTGGAGGAAGAAAAATGCTGACTATGACCCTGAGAACACTATCCCCACGGTCAAACACGGAGGTGGAAATATGAATCTTTTGAGGCTGCTGCATTGAGGAGCCAATGGACGGGGCCATGTATTGTAAAATCATGGATGAGAACCTTCTTCCCTCAGCCAGAACACTGAGGATGGGTCCTGGATGGGTCTTCCAGCATGACAATAACCCAAAAGCTAAGTTTGCTCCAAGTCTGGCAAACCTCGTTTTGTGGCGGAGGTACATAGATGACATCCTCCTCCTATGGGAGGGTGATCAAGTTTCCCTCGATCTTTTCATGCAGGATCTTAACATGAATGACAGAGGGATTAAGCTAGATTGTTCTAGCAGTACATCCCAGATCCCCTTTTTGGATTTGAATTTGGTTGCATGTGGGGATCGGTTAATAACCACTACACATTTTAAAAAACCTGACCGTCATGGTTTCATACCTATGGACAGTTGCCATCATGAGGCCTGGTTGAGGGCAGTCCCCAAGGGATAGTTCCTGCATTTACGCCAAAACTGTACCAACCTTGGGGATTTTTTGTCACAGGCCTCTAATTTAAAATCCAGGTTCCTTGACAAAGGTTATAATCATGACAATTTAGACAAGGCCATTAGGGAGGTGGTTAGTATTGAGAGATCAACTCTACTGGTACCTAGTATGAGGAGAAGTCAGAATTCTGATTCTTTAAAAAATTCATTTGTCACCTCATTTTCAACACAGCATTATGTTATTAAAAACATCATTAAAAAACATTGGCCGGTCATTAAAAACGACCCTGTTTTAGGCCCACTATTGCCAAATCAACCTAGTGTTATTTTTAGAGGTGCAGCATCTTTCCAACACAAAAATTTTTATCGATGGACCCTCCAGACCTGTCTTCTTTCCTGAACTAAAAGGGTTTTTCCCTTGTCTCAAATGCAATATTTGCGCTCTAAATTTTATTCAAGGGCAGACGAATTGAAAAATTTCGGTCAGAAAAGACGGGTAAGGAATATACAATCAATTCTTTCATCACGTATTCCACCAAAAACGTTGTGTATATGCTTCAGTGTAAGTGCGGCAAACAATACATAGGCCGCACTATGAGAACTATGCAAATACGTTTCGGTGAACACGTGGGAGATATTAAAAAAGGTTTCCCAGTCCATAGTGTCTCTAAGCACTTCGACCTCTGCCATCAGAAAAACCCTCAAGGTACTTTTTTTGTCGCTATAGACAAATTTGTACCCCACTGGAGGGGTTCGAATATAAAGAGGGAGATCTCCCGCATCAAAAACACGGTGGATTTATTGTTTAAAAACATATGTCCCTTACGGTTTAAATGTGGAGTGGGACATTAACTGCTTCATTAACAATTGTTGATATGTTCCCTTGCTAGTATTTATTGATATTTTTTGTTTTATCTTTTATAATGTAATTTTAGTATTACATGAGAGATCAGGAGGTGCTCCATTATATACATAGAGCATTATATTATGCTTTTTTCTAATAATTTCCTTTTTCGCCACTAGGTGGAGCCTTCCATTTATTTACCCATATTATTTTTAAATAAAAAAAATTCATGGTTACAGCACTTTTTTATGATATTTTATTTTGATCCATTTGCAGGATTGGATGTTTGCTATATGTACTCATTATTCCATTATTTATGAGTATCGGATATAACTTTTTTCACAGGTGTTTTTTGATCATCTCCAAAGGTGTGACATCACATCCCCCCTTTCTGCTCGTTGTCTATGTTGGAGCACTTCCGCCCTCACGGGCGGTTGCCGGGAGACCGGCTTCAGCCTCTTAATCCAAAGGGGGATATAAGGGCGTGTTAGTCGCGTCTGGAGCCACGCCCCGGAAGACGTCAATCTATGACGAAACTAGTCGGGTGGTTCCAGACGTGACGTTGCCACGACGTCTGCCCAAAACTATCCATGAAAGCAACAAAGGAGTGGCTTAAGAAGCACACTAAGGTCATGGAGTGGCTTAGTCAGTCTCCAGACCTTAATCCTATAGAAAATGTATGGAGGGCGCTGAAACTCCAAGTTGCCAAGAGACAGCCAAGAAACTTTAACCACTTTACCACCGGAGGATTTTGCTGTCTTACATCCAGGCCACTTTTTGCGAATCGGCACTGTGCGACTTTAACTGAAAATTGCGCAGTCGTGCGACGCTGTAACCAAACGGAATTTACGTCCTTTTTTTCCCATAAACAGAGCTTTCTTTTGGTGGTATTTGATCACCTGTGCGATTTTTACTTTTTGCACTATAAACAAAAAAAGAGCGTTTATTTTGAAAAAATAACAATATTTTTAACATTTTTTTTATATGAAATTCCCCCCCCCCCCAAAAAATGTAAAAATCTATTTTTTTTTAATTTTTGGCCAATTTGTTTTCTGCTACCTATGTTTGGTAAAAAAATTCACAATAAGCGTATTTTGATTGGTTTGCGCAAAAGTTATTGCGTTTACTAACTAAGGGAAAGATTTTTGTCATTTTTGGTGTTTTTTTTTTAACGAGTAATGGCGGCGATCTGCGATTTTTTTGCGGGACTGCGACATTGCGGCGGACAGATCGGACCCTTGACTGACATTTTTGACACTTTTGGGGGTACCAGTGACATTACTGCAGTAATCAGTGCTATATATATGCACTGTTACTGTAAAAATGACACTGGCAGGGAAGGGGTTATTTTAGTGGAGAGTGAGGGGTTAATGTATGCCTGGTTCTTACTGACATGTGTGGGGGGAGGTGACTGAGTGAGTCAGGGACAGATCGGATGTTCAGCTATGCTGAACACTGCGATCTGTCACTCCCTGTCACTTAGGAGATCCGCCCGCTCTGTTTACACAGGCGGGCGGATCTCCAAACTAGATTCCCCGACGATCGGGGAAGAGCAGCGGCGATCACCGCCACTCCTCCCCTGGCCCGACTCCCGCTGGGCCTGAAAACAGCGGCGCGCCTCCGCCTACAGGGGGAGGAGTCCAGCGACGTAGTACTACGTCGCTGGACGATAACGAACCACTTTGCCGCAGTACGCTCAATGTGAGCGGTCGGCAAGTGGTTAAGGATGTAGAGACGATCTGTAAAGAAGAGTGGACAAAAATCCTTCCTGAGATGTGTGCAAACCTTGTCACCAACTGCAAGAAACATCTTACCCCTGTGCTTGCTAACAAGGGTTTCTCCACCAAGTGCTAAGTCATGTTTTTCTTGGGGATCAAATACTTATTTCATTCACTGAACTGCAACTTAATTTATAGCATTTGCTTTATGTGTTTTTTCTAGGTTTTCGGTTGATATTCTGTCTCTATCATTTAAAATACACCTATGATAAAAAATTATAGACCCTAAATTTCTTTGTAAGTGGGCAAACTTACAAAATCTACAGGGGATCAAATCATTATTTTGCCCACAGTATATTAGAGGGCCTTGGGGTTTGGAGTTTAGAGACTGCAGAAACCTCTTTACAAACATAACGAGAACCTTTTTTTTTGTTTTATTTTTAGACTTCAGTAAAGCACATTGTAACCACTACCACTGACAGCATTTGCAAATTTCATGTTGGTGTCTGGAAATATCATTATGCTATGAGTGGAAAAACATATGATATTATGAAGCAACATTTCCCTAGTTTGGTACCAGATGTAAGTATTTAAGGATAAACAAACCTTATGAGTGAATCAATGAGTGGAATTCAAGCCAATGTGGATATTGATTGGGTGTTATTGGTCAAGTTTTAAAAGCATCTTATGGAGATAGAAGTAGCTGTAGCTTTAGACAAACACAAACAATATAATGTTTGGAAACAATGCAACCACTGTAGGAGCGTTCTTGTATTACACTCTATCAGTAGTCAGTCTTTAGTCAGTCAGTAGTAATCAGAAGTCAATCTTTTTGACATAAAAATGTGTCTTGAGGATGTGCGTCATGCCAACCCAACTGTCCACCAATCTAACAAAAATCGAAACCCTGGTACACACGGGCTGAATATCAACCGATATCGGCTGGTTCAACAGAAAGCCAATATTCGGCCTGTGTGTACAGCAACCTATCCACCAGAAGCCAACCAAATGTCTGGCTTCTGTCGAATGCAGGGCTGGTGCCACCTATAGGCAAGGTAGGTGCTGGCCTAGAGCGCACACCAGTCAGAAACTATGGGGGTAGGCAGACGCCCACCCATTCCGCCACTGTGGGATGGGCCGTGGCCACCACCCACTGGCACACCGCTGGGGAGACTGAGCACTGTCACTGTCTATCGTCTCCACAGGAAAGCCATGTAACCTGTAGGGTCAAAGTCAACTGACCACCAATAGAGGTAAGGGGGAGGAGCTCTGCCCATGTCATCAGAACCAGCACTGGAGGCACGGGAAGAGAGGAGGAATCCATCGACCGACATAGTGAGTAATTGCCCGTTACCCCCCACCACAGGTCTCATCCCTATTCCCCCCTGCCATAGAGGTTATGGGCAGAAGGGGAATAGGTATGAGACCTATCCCATCCCTGCTGATGTTCATTTCGTTCCATCCCTGCTGCCACCCATCCCATCCCATCCCTGCTGCCACCCGTCCCATCCCTGCTGCCACTCATCCCATCCCATCCCTGCTGCCACCCATCCTGTCCCATCCCTGCTCAAGATGAGGAAAGATTAGAGGAATTTAATTTATTCTCACTTGAGAAGAGGAGATTGAGGGGGGATATGATCAACATGTAAAAATACATAAGAAGTCCATATACTGAACTTGGTGTTGAGTTGTTCACTTTAAGGTCAACACAGAGGACAAGGGGGCACTCTTTACGTCTAGAGGAAAACAGATTTAGTCTCCAAATATGGAAAGGTTTCTTCACCGTAAGAGCTGTGAAAATGTGGAACAAACTCCGTCCAGAGGTGGTTCTGGCTAGCTCACTAGATTGCTTTAAAAAAGGCCTGGATTCTTTCCTGGGTGGACTTAATATAAGTGGGTATTAATATTTATAGGTATAGGATTGTGTATATGGGATTGTATGATTGGGTTTTCATTCACTGTTTTTTTTTTTTAATTGGTTGAGCCAGATGGTCTGTTTTCAACCTGAATAACTATGTAACTATATGCTGCCACTTATCCCATCCCTGCTGCCACTCATTCCATCCCATCCCTGCTGCCACTTATCCCATCCCTGCTGACACTCATCACATCCTATCCCTGCTGCCAGCCACCCCATCCCATCTCTCCTGCCACCCACCCCATCCTATCCCTGCTGCCACCCACCCCATCCTATCCCTGCTGCCACCCACCCCATCCCCACTGCCACTCATCCCATTCCTGCTGCCACTCATCCCATCCCATCCCTGCTGCCACTCATCCAATCCAATCCCTCTTCCCCTTATCCCATCCCATCCCTGCTTCCACACATCCCATCCCATCCCTGCTGCCACCCATCCCATCTCTGCTGCCACTCATCCCTTCCCATCCCATCCTTTCTGCCATCCATCCCTTTCCATCCCTGCTGCCACCCATTCCATCCCACCACAGCTGCCACTCATCCCATCCCATTCCACCACAGCTGCCACTCATCCCATCCCATCTGCCATTCATTCCATCACCGCATCACCGAAGTGCAAGGTTAGTGCCACGTTGCAATACTATGGCAGGCCCTTCGGCCAGGAATAAAAAATTCCTCTGGTCCTGACTCCTGACCATAAGGCCCAGCCCTACAGGCAGGTGTGAAAAATGTGTGTAGGAAGTGCAGTATCCTTGGTGCCATACTCATAGTGTTGCCATCCACCGTGAATTATGGCACCCTGGACTGCCACTCCAGGGGCACATACACCACAGGCTTTTCAGAATCCTGGTCCCTGGCAAGACCAGTGCAGCCCCGTCCCTATCAGAGCCAATGTGGACAAGCTCACGTTCATTAAAATGAACCAGGCATGGATCCCACAGGACTTGTCCGTACCTTGTGCAGAATAGACATGTATACTGGCCTTACCCAGCCATTGTTGTATTTTTGATCTTTCTCACTCTTTTGGGGTGTACCCTAATTTAAAAAGAAATAAAATTAAAAACTAAAACCAGTGTTGGCTACCTCGTCCTCCTCCACCGCCGCTTCCACCTACACCGCCACATCCACCGCCACCTCAACCTCCTACTCCATATGGGCCTCCTCCTCCTAGATCAAGATGATTATTTTTTATTTTTATGTTATTTTAAGTTTTTTCCCTATCCACATTTGTTTGCAGAGCACTTGCCATGCTCTTAAGAAGATTTTGCTGCCATTTGCAGCCCTCTAGCCCTTTCCATGTTTTTTTTAGAGCCATTTTAGTGCTCAAAAGTTCAGGTCATCATTGACTTCAATGGGGTTCAGGATCGGGGTAAAGTTCGGGTTAAGTTCGGGTCACGAACCAGGACTTTTTTTTCAAGTTCGGCTGACCCCGCCGAACTCGGACATCCAGGTGTTCCCTCAACTCTAGAGGGGAGGGATGGGGAAAGGAGAGAAGGGTTTTCACACAGACCATGGAAATGACGGGGGGAGTGAGGGAGATACAGATGCTGCAGAAAGAGCAGGATGATAGAAAGTCAGTTTACTGACAGGAACACAGGTCAACCAGGTATTATAGTATATGCAAAAAGATAAATAACATTGCAAAAAATTACTAGATCAAAAATAATAAAGAAAGGAAGGATCAAAAGGTAGGAAGGATAAAAAACATTGCAAAACATTACTAGAAAAAAAAAGGAAGGAAGGATCGATCGAAAAAAGGAAGGATTTGTAAAGGAAGGACCAGTTGATCGATCGCAGGAATGTTAGGTTGATCGATCAATCCCAGAAACGATCAGTCAATCGATTGCAGGAAGGATCGGTTAATCAAAAAAAGGTTCAAAGTATTGGTCTTTTGAAGGAAGGATCGATCGATCACAGAAAGCATTCGATCAAAAGGAAGGATCAGTTGATTGATTGCAGGAAATATTGGTCGGTCAATCACAGGAAGGATTTAAAGTAAAGAAATGTTCCTAAAGCCAAAATGCTGAGAGGGCTATCCTTGCAGTTGAGTGCTTGTATCCCTAAAGATAAAAACAAGGAACACTAAGCCCAAAGAAACAGGAATTTCTGTCTGTACCACAGGTGGGAGATGCTGGTGTGGTGCCTCCCTGCAGGTGGATACCGGATGAGTGGAGCAGCAGGACCCAGAAGAACTGGTGTTTGTGCAGACTGCATACAGCAGGAAGCAGGTTGCAGCAGGTAAGTATTGCAAGCTGGAGCAACGGGTAAGTATTGCAGGTAGGTACAGCAGAAGGGCACCTCAGGTGGATCACAGCAGACAGGACAAGACAGGCGGTGTAGTCAGGGTTTGTAATTAAGGTCAGAGAGCCGAAAGGTTTAGTAGGCAGAAGATCAGACATGTGGTCAGGCAAGCCGGGTCATACACAGGAAAGGAGACAGGAGCAGATCCATGGACAAACTGAAGTCAAAACCAGGAGAAGGAAAAGAGGTATCCAAGAGCAAACCGGGTTGGTAACGGGTATTCAGAAGCAATAGCACTCAGGGCAACAGGAAGCTGAAGACCAGTCAGCCGTGTCTGTGAGCATCAGGCATTCATTTAAAGGCCAGAGAGCGCCAGAATCTAGCATAGATGATGTGACCTGGCGCGCACAAGCATGCGCCATGGAGCACGTGTGTTTTTCCGTTCTTCCCACTACGTGTGCGTGCATTTTTGTGCAAATGGGTGCGGCCATATTGGGTATTGGCTAATTTTCCAGGTCTTTGGTCAAGTCATCTCTGGCTTGTTCTCTGACAGAAGGATAGTTCAAAGGAAGGATCAGCCTATCGATCGCAGGAAGGATCAGTCGGTTGCAGGAAGGATTGGTTGGTCGATTATTCATCCCTTGTGAAAGCAATAAAGGTGATAAAAACACATATACTGTGTAAAAAAAAGTTTTAAAAAAAATAAAAAATAAAAATAATGAAAGAAAATGAAAGTACCCCCTCCCCAGGTGTTTACGTGTAAATGTGAATGCATTGTAAGTCATGCACGCATGTGTAAACAATGATCGCACCACACATGTGGGGTATCGCTGCGAACATCACAGTGAGAACAATAATTCTAGCTCCAGACCTATTGTGTAACTCTAAACCTATTGTGTAACTCTAAACTGGTAACTAGGGATGATCAAAGTTTTCAAAAGTTCGGTTCGGCCAGAACATCCGAACTTCCCGATTTCAGAACTCCATTGAAATCAATGGGACCCGAACTTCGGTAATCAAAAAACACCATTTTGAAGCCCTAAAACCCAATAAATGCCCCTAAAAAGTGCCTAGGGTTCTGGGTCATGCCCCAGGGACTATTAATCACACAAAAAAAAGTTCTTAAAAATTTTCATTTTTGATAGAGAGCCAATTATTGAAAAAATTAAAAAAAAGAAAATTAAAAAAAAAAAAAAATTAAAAAAAAAAATTAAAAAAAACATTTCTTTGGATTTAGTATCTGGGGGGGTCTAAAAAGTGTACCTGTGAAGTTTCAGCTCTGTAGCATGTCCAGAACCATAGAAAAAAGATTGTTTGTATTAGGTCACTTATAAAACAGGATAGTGGCTTCTCTCTTTTCACACCTTGCGGGTTTAGTAGCAAGCGTTTTTTTGGGCATTTTTTGGGGTCTTTTGAGGCAGGCAAAACATCTGAACTTGTGTATATTGGTATATATACGCACATACTTATATGTATATATACACCTAGACATATATAGGTGTGATAGTAGCAGAAATACAGTGGGTACGGAAAGTATTCAGACCCCCTTAAATTTTTCACTCTTTGTTATATTGCAGCCATTTGCTAAAATCATTTAGGTTCATTCTTCTTCCTCATGAATGTACACATAGCACCCCATACTGACAGAAAAACACAGAATTGTTGACATTGTTGCAGATTTATTAAAAAAGAAAAACTGAAATATCACATGGTCCTAAGTATTCAGACCCTTTGCTCAGTATTTAGTAGAAGCCCCCTTTTGATCTAATACAGCCAGGAGTCTTTTTGGGAAAGATGCAACAAGTCTTTCACACCTGGATTTGGGGATCCTCTGCCATTCCTCCTTGCAGATCCTCTCCAGTTCTGTCAGGTTGGGTGATAAACGTTGGTGGACAGCCATTTTTAGGTCTCTCCAGAGATGCTCAATTGGGTTTAAGTCAGGGCTCTGGCTGGGCCATTCAAGAACAGTCACGGAGTTGTTGTGAAGCCACTCCTTCATTATTTTAGCTGTGTGCTTAGGGTCATTGTCTTGTTGGAAGGTAAACCTTCGGCCCAGTCTGAGGTCCAGAGCACTCTGGAGAAGGTTTTTGTCCAGGATATCCCTGTACTTGGCCCCATTCATCTTTCCCTCGATTGCAACCAGTCGTCCTGTCCCTGCAGCTGAAAAACACCCCCACAGCATGATGCTGCCACCACCATGCTTCACTGTTGGGACTGTATTGGACAGGTGATGAGCAGTGCCTGGTTTTCTCCACACATACCGCTTAGAATTAAGGCCAAAAAGTTCTATTTTGGTCTCATCAGACCAGAGAATCTTATTTCTCACCATCTTGGAGCCCTTCAGGTGTTTTATATACATATAATTATGTGTGTATATATACCCGTATACAGAAGTTCAGATGTTTTGCCTGGCTCCAAAGAACCCAAAAAAATGCCCAAAAAACGCTAGCGCCAAAAAAAAAAAAAAAAACGCCCAGGTGTGTTGTTGCAGGCATTTTTTGGGGGTTTTTTGGAGGCAGGCAAAACATCTGAACTTCTGTATACGGGTATATATACACACATACTTATATGTATATATATACACCTAGACATATATAGGTGTGATAGTAGCAGAAATATATGCTTGCGCTAATGAAATCATTTACACTAATATGGCTCCGCTCCTATAACACCTATATATGTGTAAGTGTAAAATACATATAAGTGTGTGTGTATATATACCACTATACACAAATTCAGATGTTTTGCCTGCCTCCAAAAACCCCAGAAAAATGCCTGCAACAACGACGCTAGTGTTTTTTTGGGCATTTTCTTGGGTTCTTTGGAGGCAGGCAAAACATCTGAACTTCTGTATAGGGGTATATATATATATATATATACACACACACTTATATGTATTTTACTCATACACATATATAGGTGTGATAGGAGCGTAACTATATTGGTGTTAATTATTTCATTAGCGTAAGTAGCGTTTTCTGCTCCTTTCACACCTATATATGTGCAGGTGTATATATACATACATGGGTGTGTATATATACCCCCTATACACATGTTCAGATGTCATGCCTGACTCCAAACATGTGCTCAAAAAATCCCTATAGACGCCTGCAGCCAAAAAGCAAGCTGACAGGGGAGAAGCCATATTCCTGCAGCTAATGTGACTTCAGAGAAACTATCTTTTCTCTATAGTGGTCACCCTGACATGGAAGGGTTTGGTCACCCTGCCATAGCAGTCAGTGTCAGTTCACCCTACACTACACTACAGTCACCCTGGCACTTAACACTTTCCCTACAGAAACTAAATTTTTGCATCTAACTAAAGTGTAAAAGAGCACCCTAACTACACTAGATATCCCTTTCCTCACACTAATAAATGCTAAATGACACTTTGTAGCAGAAGTCACAGAACTGCTTCCACTCTCTTCCATGTCCCTGTATAACAATACTAGGAATTTGGCGGGGGCTATCTTATATACTGGGGGGCGTATTCACTAATGATTAGCCTATGGACCCCCTAGTCACTCCAATCACATTCCTAGCATTCTCCTGCCCCCTCAATTGGCTTTTGCTAATGGTTCTGGCCCAATCATGGGCTTTTAAAGCCCATTTCCTGTCCCATTGCATTTTGGTCAGTTCTGGTTGCCGAATTCCGAACTTTTTCAGCAAAAAGTTCTAAATTCGGCCGCACCTCGAACAGCCAATGTTCGGTTCGAACCGATGGTCGACCCGAACCGTTCGATCAGCCCTACTGGTAACATGTAAAGACTTTTAAAATGTCACTAACAGTCGTACTATAATTTGATGCCATTCCACAGATGTATACAATTTTAAAACGTATAATGTTTGGTATCTATTTACTCAGCGTAATGTCATCTTTTATATTTTAACAATAACTGGGTATTATATAGCGTTTGTGTGCAAATTAAAGAGTATGTTTTCCAAAATAGTGCCTTTGAAAAACTGCTGGGCAAAAACTGTGTGACATAAAATTCTCTAGGGCCTCTGCTTAAATAAATAAATATATATATATATATATATATAGTGTTTCGGGGTTCTAAGTAATGTTATAGCAAAGAAATACTGGTTTTTACATATAGGAGAGAAATGTTCCTGGGGGAACTGGTTAACAAAGAGGAGGGGAGGAGTGGAGGAGCAGGGGAAAAGCATTGCTCTATCTCGGCAGGAGGAGAGGGGAGGGGCAGGGAGGAGATTGGCTCTCACACAGACTACGAAAGAGACAGGGAGAGAGGGAGAGGGAGATGCAGAGATGCTGAGATGCTGAGGAGATAGCTGGTTGACGGAGGCAATAAACTGACCACTCTATCAGAGATCAGTAGTCATAATAAATGTGGTCAGTTTACAGAAGGGAAGACAGGGACGGGCAAGATCAGCCAGACATTGTACAACATGGAAAGGGACAATTGACATGGCAAAAGCACTGAGCTATATATCTCATGCCTTAGCATATTTTTTTTTTTTTTTTTTTTTTTAGGGTTACAACCCCTTTAAAGCTTAACTGTTTGTTATCAATGAAATGTAAGTAAAATGTATGTATACTGTTTTTTTTCTAGATTCTACTTAATGCTACCATTTTTGGTAGAATGACACCTAAGCAAAAAACAACCATTATTGAAGATTTACAAAAGATTGAGTAAGTTAATATATCCTAACAACAATTCTCCTTTATTCATACAGCGGTTTTTGAAATGTCCCAAAACAGCCCAGTATAACAATCATAAAAAATTCTATGCTATATGTGTTCACAAAAAAAAAAAAATTAAATAATAATGTCAGTGGTGATGTTATACTCTGATCTATTGTGTCTGTTGCTTTTCACGTTTCTGAATTGACTTGAGACCAGGCGGAGCTCTTTTGGTGTATATTGAGACAGAATTCACTAGAAGCAACATAGATAACTATAACATGATGAGGTTGGAGGATAGTTACAGTATATTTCAATCCATTTGTTTCATATCTTTACAGTATAACTAAAGGTATTTTCTTTTATTTGGATGAGTGGTGTGGATTAGATCCTTTGTCAGGGTTTTATTGCTGTCCGTGTCCGAGTTGAGGAGACTCACTCTGTCTAACTGTTCTGATTACTCATGTTACTGGGAATTAAAGTTAGGGTAAATTCAATATTTTGAGTGGCTACCAGAGCAATAATTAGAGGGGAAATCATACAGATTTCTCCCACCTTGAAAATAAATCGTTTCACTTCCTGTTCTATCTACAGGACAGGCAATGAAATCTCAGTATTGAGAAATCGATGACAAAGAAAAAAGAATCTGACAGCATTTTTAAAGCTAGCCATAGCCATCTTTCGATTTGGAAGCACAGTACTAGAGTAAGAAGGCATAAGATGTAGTTGATACATTGCAGCCCCCCGCTAGTGATATCGGCATACCCTAAGTCTGATTTCATGGAACCTGCAGCAGAGGCCAGATTGAAGTGATGGACATTGGTCATCTATAGGTGGAGCTGGAATCGTCAGCGGGGTTGCTGTGACAGATTCTGTGGATTCTAAAGAGAAGGGGAGGCAGTGTCTTTGCAGAGACAAGCGCATACTGATTGCCATCTGGTAAGAGGCTAACCCAGCTGTTTTGCACGAGGTGATTGCTTGTTCACTAAGGAGATCGGATTTTGTTCAGCATATGAGTTTATTATTTGCACCTTACCTTTTTCCGTTCGGTAAGGAGGAATTTCACTTGGTGGTGGATACACTTTGGATGTGGAATTGATTTAAGTTTTTCACCTACCTGTCATCACCCATTTATGGACACTTATGAACTTTTGTGTTTTTGCACATACTGAATACTCACGAATATCTTTGTATATTTAAGTTTGGTTATAAGTTATAATTTTGTTCATATATTTATTGTTGTTTAGCGCACCCCAACACACCATAATTATTTTATATATTTACCAAGCACTGAATACCGGGAGCAGCTTCAACACACTATCAGCGCACCCATCCCCCCTTAACATATAGATGGATCAAACCTTGGCAGGTTCAGCAGGGATCGGCTGAGATTCAATCTACTGTATCCTTGGGCAGGCTGGTTGTACTGAAGTCGATCCATCAGATAATTTGCATGTGATTACTGCTGATAACTATAGCTGCTAGCAGTAATGACTGTGTTCTGCCAGCAGGGAAGGCTACCTATCGGCAGAATGAAATAGTGCTACACAAGGTATTCCCCCATCAACACTGCCTGAGTTGATGGGGTGATAGAACAAAATGAAAAAAAGGGGAAATGGAAAAAAATTGGCTTTAGATATATACTTTATCAGTGCCAGCAAAGATCATGTGTCAGAGAAGAGACATTTTTTACCTCTCTTTCTGAAAATGTTATTTGCCTTGTTGTCCTGCTGACCTAATTGCTTTAATACTTAGATTAGGATTAGGATGTCTAATTCTATCCAATATGTCCCCATCCTCTATTCAGAAACACTGTATTACAGCTGTAGAAGAAAAAAGCCTGTTGAGAAAAGTTAGAAAGTATACTTAAGGCTAAGCTCAAACAGGCAGCTAAGATGGTAAAAACAAGCAGCTGATGCCTACCTACAAAGTTAAACAATAGCTGCTCAGGCCTGTCCTCATTGCCATCATGGTGTGGAAATGGTGTGGAATTTTAACTCTGCAAGTTGCATTCGGCAGACATTACACCTGCAAAACACACCCAATAAAATGATTAGGACTGTGACACATTGGTGTGCATGCCAGGTGATTATGGGGTGATATGCCATGTGGTTGCAGCATAGTAAAGCAGAAGGCAGCTGTATCAACGTCTGACACCTGCAAACTGAAACTTATCCATGGTGGATCACTTTTTGGAGGGGTGGTGAAGTTTGCTAGCCATGTAAAATAGGCCATAAGCCATAACTTACATCTTGCTTCTGCCTCTGACATCTAGGAAGGGGTGATGTCAAAATCCTTCTGAGGAGATCCTGATGATGAGAAGATTCCTCTGTACTCTGCAGTAGGATCTTCTCGTGAGATTTGGGATACTCATCACTCCGAGGATTTCCCTGGAAGGATGGTTAGGTTACCTTCTTCTGTGTGGAAGTGGGTGCAGGGTAAGCATATTTTTGAACTTTTCTCCACAATTTTGTCTACAGCTATGGGCCAGTATGGACTTTGCACTTTGGTGCAAGATGTGTTTTATTACAAGTATACATTCATACAATTTTCCATTTCAGTGACTCTAGAAGTACTGAAAATAGAGGATTAATATGACTGGAGATGTTTAACATGTCCATAAAGTTTTTAATTGTGACTAGTCTGGGGCCCGGACATACAAGAGAGTACTTTAAAATGCACAGGGCTTTTGTTCTCAGAGAATAGATGCATGTACTCACCCCTTTCAAATCAGCCCTGGTCCCCCCCCCCCCCCCATCCACTTCTAAGCACCATCCCTCCATTCTACCCTTTTTTTCGGTGCTAGGTAGTTTGATTGGAATTTGCAAATGAAAGGCAGTAAAATAGAACCCTTGCAGCCAGCAACAATAGACCCCCCAGCAAAAATAGATCCCTCTCAGCAACAATAGACCTCTTCAGCAACAATAGATGTTCATAGTAACATTAGATCCCCCCAGCAACTATAGCTCCCCCTGGAACAATACACTCCCCCATAAACAATAGCCCCTGCCCCCAAGCTACAATAAATCCACCCCAGGAACAATAGATCCCTCAGTAGCCAGCAACACTAGACCCCTCCGTTAACAGTAGATCTCTCCCATCAACAATTGAACCCCAGCAAATATAGATCCCCTCACGAGCAGTAATAGATACCTCTAGTGACAATAGAATCCCCAGCAGACAGCATGAATAGATCTTCCAGCATACCCCAGCACTCCTTGTCATTATATACATTTAGTGCTGAAGGTGCTTGACCTGCGTTCCCACTGAAAAAAGTCTTAACAATGCATAGGATAAAGGTAAATCAAAGTCTAATACATTAGGGGAAATGATACAGAACCTTATCCTTTTCAAATGTTATAGACACGTGTGCTGTACATTACACGTTTCGTTATCAACAGCAGGGCAAAAAATTATTAAACTGAATAATGTTGCTGGTTTCAGACTCACACTTTGTTGCATTAATTAATAAGTATGCTCTGATGTGTTCAGAAAAAAAATTCAGTAGAAATATACCATGTGAATAGTTGTTTCTTACTATATATTAACTACTCATTTTTTTATTGTAGTTATTACGTTGGTATGTGTGGAGATGGAGCAAATGACTGTGGGGTAAGTGATTTTTATGTTTAATTTTGTATAGGTGGCATCATTTTGTAGTTTTTAAACTTCAGTTCTTTATAATACTGTTAAATTTCAATAATTCAGTGTTCAAAATAATTGATATAATTTTACCAACAATTACACAGTTGCTCTGTTTTCTTTCAACAAAAGAGATTCACCAGCCTTATGTCCTATATTGCCCCAAGTGCCTCCTCAAACATTATAAAACAAAATGGTGTTTCCGCCACAGATCTGCACACCAATCTTCAGTATGACTTAATTTTGGAACCAAATTCTGATTCCATACAAATACAATTGGAAAGGGTCTATAAAAAGGAATTTAGGGAGTATATTTATTCCAAAAAGATTGAAAAATAAAAAACAGAGGTATAAAGAGATGCTCACCCTTTGTATAGCATTTGGATTGGGTTTGTTTCTAGGTGGATACTGGGCTATTTATTGACTACCTGGATTCAAAATCTCTCTACACCAGATGTCATATTGTATAAATATACACCTTGGAGCTTAGAAAAGGTAAGAATGTTTTGTATTTCATGGTTGGATTTGTGCGACAAATACTGATGCTATTGCACAGGATCTGCCATTACAGGAACAATCTATATGAGAGGCTGTAGTCCTCTTGCTGTGCATGATTAACTTGCCATAGCACAAAAGTGAGTACACCCCTAAGTGAAAATGTACAAAGTGGGCCCACGGTGTCAATATTTTCTGTGGTCACCATTATTTTCCAGCACTGCCTTAACCCTCTTGGGCATGGAGTTCACCAGAGCTTCACAGGTTGCCACTGGAGTCCTCTTCCACTCCTCCATGACAACATCTCGGGGCTGGTGGATGTTAGAGACCTTGTGCTCCTCCACCTTCGGTTTGAGGATGCCCCACAGATGCTCAATAGGATTTAGGTCTGGAGAAATGCTTGGCCAGTCCATCATCTTTACCCTCAGCTTCTTTAGCAAGGCAGTGGTTGTCTTGGAGGTGTGTTTGGGGAGGTTATCATATTGGAATACTGCCCTGCTGCATTATTTTTTTTATAAGTGATTTTATAGCGACACATTTACAGCTATTTGAGAATCTACAAACTTTTCTATATAGCTATTGAAAGTTATCCTAATTACTGTTAGGGGAGGTCTACTGAGGTGTCACCTGAATGTACAAGAGTGTTACATTTGCAGTTGTATGAGAATCTTGAAGGAGTTTTCTTTTGACGTTATATGGATTGGAACATTATTTTACAGACAACTCCTTATGATATGCAGCCTGCTTGGAATACTGTATTTAAACAAGGAACGAGTGATTGTTCAGATGATTATTATTCTTATTATCATTATGTGTGTTCCTTCAAATGTGTCAGAGACACAATATCATTTTTCTTTCCTGATGGCACAGATTATATTATACAGTATGTAGCTCAGATGCAGCCCATTAACAAAGCTCCACTGATGCTTTATTCAGATGTGCAGACATGCACATAAACTTTAACCACTTAAGCCCCGGAAGATTTTACCCCCTTCCTGACCAGGGCCTATTTTGCGATTCGGCACTGCGTGACTTTAACGGACAATTGTGCGGTCGTGTGACGCTGTACCTAAACAAATTTGACGTCCTTTTTTTCCCACAAACAGAGCTTTCTTTTGGTGATATTTGATCACCTGTGTGATTTTTTGGATCATGCGCTATAAACAAAAAAAGAGCGTAAATTTTGCAAAAATAACAATATTTTTCACATTTTTTATATGAAATTCCCCAAGAAAAATTGTAAAAATCTAAATTTTTTATCATTTTCAGCCAATTTGTTTTATGCTACATATGCTACATATGTTTGGTAAAAATTTTTTACAAAATGCGTATTTTGATTGGTTTGCGCAAAAGTTATCGCGTTTACTAACAAAGGGAAAGATTTTTGTCATTTTTGTTGGGTTTTTTTAACGTGTAATGCGATCTGCGATTTTTTTTTGCAGTACTGCGACATTGCGGCGGACAGATCGGACCCTTGACTGACATTTTTGACACTTTTGGGGTTACCAGTGACATTACTACAGTAATCAGTGCTATACCTATGCACGGTTACTGTAAAATTACACTGGCAGTGAAGGGGTTAACTTTTTTTGAGAGGGAGGGGTTATGTGTGTCCCTAGGGGCGTGATTCTAACTGTGATTGGCTGTGGCTTGAGGTGTAGGAACAGTAATCAACGGTCCTACATAGTAGAACCGTATGATCACTATTCCTACACAGGGGAGAATGACAGGCACCTTGTTTACATTAGCCACCTGCCTTTCTCCCTCTCCACTGATGATTGCGAGTGACCGGAGGACGATCGGGTCCGTCGGTCACACGCGCGGGGGGGTCCGTGACCGCACGGGAGCAGGAGCGCGCCTCCGGCGGTGCGCGCTCGCTCCTGAGACCCTCACAGGCTAGCGACGTAGTACTACGTCGCTTTGCCTGTGAGTGGCTGACCGCTGCAGTAAATAGTCGTGCTGCGGTCGGCAAGTGGTTAATGGCATAGTCCGTAGGGTTCAATATTGAGTTAGCCCATCCTTTGCAGCTATAACAGCTTTAACTCTTCTGGGAAGGCTGTTCACAAGGTTTAGGAGTGTGTCTATGGGAATGTTTGACCATTCTTCCAGAAGCACATTTGTGAGATCAGGCACTGATGTTGGACGAGAAGGCCTGATTTGGCCAAGTGCGCAAAGCAAGGTCCATAAAGACATGGATGAGCGAGTTTGGGGTGGAGGAACTTGACTGGCCTGTGCAGATTCCTGACCTCAGCCCGATAGATCACATTTGGGATGAATGAAAGTGGAGACTGTGAGCCAGGCCTTCTTGTTCAATATCAGTGCCTGACCTCACAAATGTGCTTCTGGAAGAATGGTCAAACATTCCCATAGACACACTCCTAAACCTTGTGGACAGCCTTACAAGAAGAGTTGAAACTGTTAAGCCTGCAAAGGGTGAGCCAACTCAATATTGAACCCTACAGACTAAGACTGGGATGCCATTAAAATTCATGTGCATGTAAAGGCAGGCGTCCCAATACTTTTGACATTATAGTGTTTGTTCGGGTCACAATCAGAATCAGAAATCTGTTTAGATATTAATGTTGCATGATTTTGTGTATCCAAATTATGAACTTGTTTTTGCTTGTGAACTGTTTTAATATTTAGGCACATCTTTAGTTCTTATCTTTTTTTTTTAATATCAATACGCTAACATTTTTACCATTGACCTTAGTAAAGGACATCTTAGAACTTGAAACTTTCTACTGTACAAAGGCAATAAAGAATGTATTATATAAAGATGTGTTTTAATATATCCAGACAAATAATAACCCATTATGTTTTACACAAATATGTTTATTTAAAATGATCTACTTTAAATGTGGCAATCTAATATTCCAGACATTTTAAAATAAATGCACACTACTTTGTTTTAAGTTAGGTAAAACATTTTTTTCTTCTTTTTTTCAGGCTTTAAAGATGGCTCATGCTGGAATCTCTTTGTCAAGTCTAGAAGCATCAGTAGCCTCTCCTTTTACATCAAAATCCCCGAATATTGAATGTGTACCAAAGCTGCTAAAGTAAGCCGCTTATCACTAACATTTTTTTAAGTTTTCTACATGAAACAAATTCTGGCATTTCCTTAAATTATAAACTACGGTCATATCATTGCTCTTCTTCAAATATTCAAAAAATAAATGTAAAAATAAATGTAAAATAAATGTAAAATTGAACTCTGGGAAAACAGCTAAATACACAGCTGAAAAGGTATATGGGAACTGTTTTACCTGGTAAAGAAATGTATTTCTATCACAGCCCTGTTGAGTGCCTTTCACACTGGCTTTCTGATCAGGTCCGCCTGTCAGATTTTCAGATGCTCCATGCATCTCTATGGAGCAGCGGATGTCAGCGGAGACATTTCTGCTGACACCCGCTGCTATCCGATCCAATCCTGTCCATGAAATCCAGATGGATGGAAACCCAATTTTCCATCCATCTGGAAGATCGGATCGGATGAAAACAGACAGGCGGTCTGTTTTCATTCAATCTCCCATAGAGGAGTGCGGGGATCTGACAGGTCAGTCTCTGCACACAGAGCGGAGATTGACCTGTCATCCACCTGCTCAGCAGGGATCGATCCCCGCTGAAAAAAAACAGAGTCCGCCGGGCGGAAAGCCTGTGTAAAAGGACCCTAGACAGCTTGGGGTCCTGAGTTTTCTCTGCTGGAGTTAATTAACACCAGTAGGTCACCTCCTTTCCACAGCCTGTGAATAGAAAATGAAGCAGCAGCCACAACTTGATGAGGTCATCACTCTACTCTCTTCTCCTATCAACATGTTCCTCACTGTCATATGCAAAATCAAAATGACTGACTAGCGCCAAGTACTGCTAGAATCCCCCATCTTAGTGCCTTTGTACAGGAGATTACAAAAGTAGCAGAATACATTTGATTATTTTATGTACGTACATAATTGTATTGATTTTTTTTTTATATCTACTTGGATTTTAGTACTGGATTGCGATGTTAGAATTAAATTCAGTCCTGGCATATAAAGCACAATACCCACTAAGGTGACTGCCAATGCAAAACAGTTCCAAGAGATGAACTGGTATTGTCTCTGTAGTGAATATTTTCTAAAGGGGAACAAAGTTTTGGTAGTGAACCCAATAGTTATGAGATTGCCAGTCCAAATGTTTGGATGTTAATGGAAAAACGTGAAATGGGCAGTAAACACATACACTGTGCTGAGAACAGCTGGTAGAGTAAAAAAAATAAATAAATAAACACATTGGAAAAAAATGACTACTTGCTACAGCAGTGAGTACTTTAGAAACTACCTGGTCTGTCCAAAAGCTAAAAGAGTAGGTTTTAACTTACTCTTATTAGCTATAAAAAATAATGTCACGTGGTTATTTAGCTATCAATAACTTTGCATATCTAATCTAGGCATTAGTATTTCTACAGATCGGATTTTAGAAAATTTGAAATGTGAAAAATTGCTTCAGGGATGACAAAAAAAAAAAAAGAAATGTCTATTCTCATGAGAAAACTTTGACCTCATGATAATTCTGCGGTTAAAATGTTTTTTGGATACTCTCACCCTCAGTCTCACTGCTTGTTGAACTAACTACTCAGAATACAGTCTTATGATTATCATATGACTTAGAACCTAATGTGATCTTTTAATTTAACCATTTACCAATTTATACTGAAATAATGAATTACTATAATTAAAGCAAATATAATGTCATCATTACTATGGTAAAAAGACCTAAGGTCAGAAAGTTTAACAGCCAATAAGTGTATAAATGTATCACTATTGGTAAAATGCACAAAAAGATGTGCAGAGTTCATATAATTTATATTATGGTAAAAAAACACCTAGTTTTACAAAACGCCTCTTTGTAATTTGCACAAAGAGCACCTCAGGTAAAGTTGGATTGATGTAAAAAAAAAAGTTTTTTTTGGGGGGGTGAATAACCTTTTTAACCTCTCCTCTCCCTTCTTCAAGCACCTCTTATCCAAATCTGTAGGGTAATCTCCTACTCGTTCCATCAAAACTTCTCTCTTTAGAGAGGCTTATCCTACCTCCACAGGTAACCTTTGTATCACTTGCCCCTCCCTTGTATATTGCAAGATCTTATGGGTTGGGTCCTCTGAACCCTTTTGTATTGCATTGTATTGTAACTGTACTGCACGCCATTATTTTGTGAAGAGCTGCACAAACTGTTGGCACTATATAAATCCTGTATAATAATATTAATACAGTGTCTTAAATCTCCTGTAGTGTAAAAAAAGGCTAAAAGCCTGGTGTGCTTGAAATCAGGGACATTCAGCATGGGTAGGCCATATGCTCTAAATGAGTTATACTTAGTATTTTTCTACTTACCACTAGAGTTGGGTGAACAGTTCAAACCGAGCAAAAGTTTAGCCCGTACATCGCCTGTTCACCCGTTCGGAATCACGTGAATTTGCGGGGGGGTTGGTGGGATGTTCGCCTGCCGAGCGCCCCACAATGCACTGCGCACTGCACAGAACATTCTAAACCCTGATTGGGCAAAGGTTTGACAGCTGAATGAAATAATAAAGAAAAACATTGTCAATGGGGACAAGATCCTCTTGCCAACAACTCTGGGCGGAGGTTGTGGAGGTCTGCGGGCAGGGGGCTTATCGGTATCTTGAGGCCACCTTTTACAAGGGGGCCCCCAGATCCCAGCCCCCTCTATGTGAATGAGTATGGGGTACTTTGTAGCCCTGCCCATTCACCAAAAAAAATGTCAAAAATAAATAAAGACAGGAGGCAGTTTTTGACAATTCCTTTATTAAAAAAAAAACAAAAAACAATGTCCCTCAATGTAGATCCATCTTCAATCACGACGCCCACCGCGCCACTGTACCAAAAAAAAAACACTCCGCCCGCGACAAAGGGTAACTGCCGAATGTCTGCTCTGCCTTTTGACAGTTCTTAAATAGGTAAGGGATGGGGTCACCTGGTGGCATCACCCCCTTGTGACGCCACTGTCTGTGATGTCACAAGGGGGCTGTGCCACCAGGTGACCTCACCAGATGGCCCCGACCTTTGCCTATTTAAAGCGGAGTTCTGCCTCCCCCTCCAAAAATTAAAAGTCAGCAGGTACACATATTGTAGCTGCTGACTTTTAATATTAGGACACTTACCTGTCCTGAAGTCCAGCAATGTCGGCATCGGCTGTTGGGTGCTGCCACCACCATTGTCGGTAAGGGAACCCGGCAGTGAAGCCTTGCGGCTTCACGGGCGGGTCCCTACTGTGAATGCACGAAGCGCGGTGCGAATTCCTACTGGTTCAGCAGTGCAGGAGGGAGGAGGGGTCCGAGCTTTCGTGGGACGGCGCTGCAGCACCGTATCCCGGAAGTGAGGAAGGGTACCTGTCAAAAACAGGTACCCATTCCCCCATCCCCCCTGAAAGGTGCCAAATGTGGCACTGGAGGGGGGAGGAAACAAAAGAGCGGAAGTTCCACTTGTGGGTGGAACTCCGCTTTAAGAACTGTCAAACTGCAAAGCAGACATTTGGCAGTTTGCCTTTGTCACAGGTGGAGCGTTTTTTTTGGGGGGTCCAGCGGTGGCGGCAGGCGTCGTGATTGATGATAAATCTACATCGGGGGACATTGTATTGTTTACATTTTTTAAGAAAGGAATTGTCAAAAACTGCCTCCTGTCTTTATTTTTGACACTTTTTTTGGGAATGGGTACAATTGTACCCCAATGTACCCCATACTCATTCATATAGGGTGGGGGCTGGGATCTGGGGGCCCCCATACCCCAATTGTACCCCATACTCATTCACATACCGAGGGGGCTGGGATCTGGTTGGCCCCCTTGTTAAACTAATTTTATATTGTTTCAAGCTATACTTTTGCCTCACAGAAGGAAAAAAATGGTCTGCTATAAAGATATACCCATTTATTTATGTTTGTTAACTTTCGTCTTTTACCTCTAATACACAGGGAAGGAAGAAGTACACTTGTCAGTGCAATATGCTTGTGTAAATACCTTATTATATTTACTTTGGTTGAGCTTGTCTGCATGATGCTTCTGTTTTGGGTAAGACATGAAAATGTTCTGTAGCATGTGGAAACGTGAAAACATGTTTCTGAGGAATATTAACTAGTAATATAAAATATAATTAAGTAACTATGAGCAATATTTGCATGTTGGATTCTCACATTATTTACCAACTTGTGACATTTAATTTTATGTCAGAACATTTTTGTACACATTCTAGCTTCATGATTTGGCTTCTATTTAGAGACAAATTTAAGAGTTAAATAAAACAGGGTACCTCAATTTCCCAAAAAAGCACACCAGGCATATGGGTTTCTTTTTACATAGTGAGGGAGCCGTGAAAAGAAGCCTTGCTCTGTTACTATTAGCCCACATATCACAAACCTGGACAGTTCTGACTGAAAATAGAATGCATAAATAAATACTGCAAGTCAACAGGGTCATACATTCCTTTAGCTGAATGTAAAGGTAAATCTTGACTTTAACTGTAAGAGACCCTATTACTGCCTATAATTCAGTTATTGAAGCTGTCCATCATATTAGGACAAGAAGTCATTTAAAATGCCTAAAGTTTGACTTTTACAAAAATTAAAAAAATTGCATATACAAACAGTTACCTACAATATACTTGTTTTCATGGAATACAATCTCTGTTTATGCATTTGTGTTTTTTTTCTAACATATACTCCGGATTGTGACAGATTTACTGTAAGCTGGGAAAGGTTTTTTCAGAAGGGTGACACAAAAAGCTGTCTGCTCTCAATACATCAGCACAGTGTTTTTGGTAACTCAGCTTTCCAAATCTCATGGTTCGGCAAGAAGATTAGGAATGGGAAGAAGATGGGGTGAAAGGAGGGGGGGGGGGGTTAGTAGAATAAAGTAACAAAAATCTCATACATTTTTTAATAAGCCAACCCTAATCTTCCTACCTTAAAGGATTAGATCACCTTTATTGACTTTTGTCATAAACACATCTACTTTTTTAGCTGCTCATTTTGTTGCCCAGATAACAGGACGTACCGAGTGTTGAATGTGTGGCCCTGGACTCTCAAGAGCACTGAGCTGCTAGAAAGAGAGAGAAGACTGCACACCTATGGGTAGGGAACAAAGCCGGGTGCTGGTTTGTGAGTTTTGGGGTGGCACATACAATGCAATAAAATGAGCAGCTGAAAAAGTAAGCATTCATTAAAAAAACAATAAAAGAATGCTATATAGTCAGTACAAGTACCATAACTAAAGCAGAACTAAAGTATTTTTTTTTTCTAAGCAAGTGGTATAAAAATGCAAGTAAAAATAGTATAAGATTTTATATTATCCATATGTCATCTTTCAAAGTTTATTCTATCTACTTTTTCAGCATTAGTAGGAGATTAGATGATTTGTCAGGAACCAGGCATGTAATAAGGCGGTTCTACTCCAACTGTTATCCTCCCTGTCTTCTACTGTTTTCTAAACTATTTTTTTCTTGCTTTACTAACCAGCTATCTAATAAATGAAACAGAAGGGCACAGAGCAGAACTGGGAAGAATTACACGGTTCTGTGCAGTTATAGTCTCTGCTCTTCATACAAATATAGAAGCATAAGAAAACACTAAAGCAGGATCAGATGGATTGAAATTTGGCCATTTCAACAGGGACCAGTTGAATTTCGATCTGTGTGTGGCTGTCCCTGTTTAACAGAAGTCAATGGTTAAATTGATAGAAAACATATAAATACTTGTGCTATGTGTAAAACTGTGTGATTCCAAAATGTATGCAGCTGCTGTCCACCCAGTGCTAAATGCACCTCAAAAATGCAATTGTAATAATACAGCGCTTGCAGATTAAAACATGTACTTATGTAGCATGATGTGATAAAAAAAACCTCAAAAACATAAACAAAATCAAAATCTTTCTAAAGGTCTCGTATAAAGTGCTCGGTGTGCCAAAATCCTTATAAAGGTGCTGAAGTGCTTCATGTAAACATGCTGTGAAGTGTACCACACTCCCCTCTCGTATCCCCACTCCGCAGAGAAAATGGACCCTCAGCTTTTCAGTCTGGGGGTCAAACACACTTGTATCTGGTGTTGGGAATACCAGGCCTCTTTGCATCTTTGATCAGGTCTCCACAATGTTACTCTTGGGGCGGCTCTATTATCTATTTTAATTTTTTTCATTCCCAAATTTTTTAACAATTGTTTTATGTTTTATAAATACAGTCTTGTATCTAGAAAAATGTACTGTTTGTATAGATACTTTAGAGCCTATTTGCATAATAAAGTGTTTTTATTGGTTGTTATTAAAAAAATGGTACAGTTAATGAGAGATACAGTATTGTAATGCATTCATGAAGTGATTTTATTTGGGTAGAGGAAGTAAAGCTAGTACATCCATTATATATGCATGCATACATATACATAGTATCATCTCTGTGTATATAAATTAGACCATCGGTAAACCGGAAATTATGTTCTTGATGATTCCCTGGAGGAGGGGCGAAACGCATTGACGTTCCGCAAACCAACAATGTCACTTCCCTCCTCTATGGAATGCATGCTTAGCTGCCGTGAACCCGGAAGAGCCTCATGGTTGTTTTTTGCTCGTTTTTATCTGGAATTTTGTAAGTTGATCTGCATTTGCGCAAAAATATATGTTTTTATAATACTTAACTATGGGTACCATTCTGTTTTATTGCGCTTGTTGGATAATATCCAACCTAAGAGTACTATTTTTCGAAACCCAAAGAAAGACGCTAAGAGGCCTGGTATTCACAACACCAGATACATGCGTGTTTGATCCCCAGATTGAAAAGTTGAGGGTCCATTTTCTTTAGTGAGTGGGGATACGAGAGGGGAGTGTGGCACACTTCACAGCATGTGTACATTAAGCACTTCAGCACCTTTATATGGATTTTGGAGCACCAAGCACTTTATATGAGACCTTTGGAAAGACTTTGATTTTGTTTATGTTTTTTTGATCACATCATGATATATGAGTATCAAGAATAAAGACAAGACAAAAACAAAAATACATTTATAAAGTTGGGACTTTATATGATGCACTGCCCATCTAAGGCTAGATGCCTCCATCCCTAATCATGTAGATATAAGGGGTAAGGGAATAAAACGGTTAATAACGGGTACAAAGGAATCGGCATAATAAGTAAGGTGATGTAATATATAGTCCGTAACATAACATTGGTATTATATACCATAAATGTTATTATTAGAATTGCCGATTCCTTTGTACCCGTTATTAACCATTTTATTCCCTTCCCCCTTATATCTACATGGTATATGAGTACATGTTTTAATCTGCAAGCGCTGTATAATTACAATTAGTGTTGAGCGAACACGGACTGTATTATTCGTGTTCGTACCGAATAATTGGATTTTTTGTACCCGAACACGGACACGGACACTTTACTGTATGTTCGGGTAAAAATCCGTGTTCGGTCGTTTTATTTCCGGGTTTTGCATGCTTTGGCGCTCTTTTCATGGCGGGCTTTCAACAGCCAATCAACAATCGTTTAACTGGTGTGCCTTAAGCCATCCCAGCCATGCCTGCAAATGTCTCAGTAGCTGTGATTGGCCGTCTGAAGCATGTGACCAAGTCTTTATAAGTTCGAGGCAGCCGCAGCGGCGTCATTATGCTGCTTAGATTCAGGGACAGAGCACACATCAACGTGCTGGCTGCTGATTAGGGAAAGATAGGCAGGAAAAAACCATTTGTGTCCGGATAGAATTGAGGGACAGGTCGGAGTGTTTAGGCAGGGCGAGTTGTAGGCATTTTAGGGATAGAGTCTGCTGAATTATATAGGGTCAGTGTCTTCTACAAACTACAATCGATATTGCTGTGTGGGGGGTGGGGTGAATCTGCACTCAATCCTGATCTACGATCTCTTCTCAATCCTGTTAGGGACAGAGTCTGCTGAATTTTAGGGAAACTGTGTTCTACAAACTACAATCGATATTGCTGTGTGGGGGGTGGGGTGAATCTGCACTCAATCCTGATCTACGATCTCTTCTCAATCCTGTTAGGGACAGAGTCTGCTGAATTTTAGGGAAACTGTGTTCTACAAACTACAATCGATATTGCTGTGTGGGGGGTGGGGTGAATCTGCACTCAATCCTGATCTACGATCTCTTCTCAATCCTGTTAGGGACAGAGTCTGCTGAATTTTAGGGAAACTGTGTTCTACAAACTACAATCGATATTGCTGTGTGGTGTGGGATTGGAGATAGGCAGGTGTCAGTGATCCACATCCATTTTTCTGTGTGTGAGCTGCAGTGAACACAATCTTTTTGGGCTGCAGTGAACACAATCTTTTTGGGCTGCAGTGAACACAATCTTTTTGGGCTGCAGTGAACACAATCTTTTTGGGCTGCAGTGAACACAATCTTTTTGGGCTGCAGTGAACACAATCTTTTTGGGGTGCAGTGAACAAAATCTTTTTGGGGTGCAGTGAACACAATCCTTTTTGGTGTGCAGTGAACACAATCTTTGTGGGGTGCAGTGAACAAAATCCTTTGTGGGGTGCAGTGAACACAATCTTTTTGGGGTGCAGTGAACAAAATCCTTTTTGGGGTGCAGTGAACAACATCCTTTTTGGGGTGCAGTGAACACAATCTTTTTGGGGTGCAGTGAACAAAATCCTTTGTGGGGTGCAGTGAACACAATCTTTTTGGGGTGCAGTGAACACAATCTTTTTGGGGTGGAGTGAACAACATCCTTTTTGGGGTGCAGTGAACAAAATCCTTTTTGGGGTGCAGTGAACAAAATCATTTTTGGGGTGCAGTGAACACAATCTTTTTGGGGTGCAGTGAACACAATCTTTGTGGGGTGCAGTGAACACAATCTTTTTGGGGTGGAGTGAACAACATCCTTTTTGGGGTGCAGTGAACAACATCCTTTTTGGGGTGCAGTGAACACAATCTTTTTGGGGTGCAGTGAACACAATCTTTGTGGGGTACAGTGAACAGAATCTTTGTGGGGTGCAGTGAACACAATCTTTGGGGGGTACAGTGAACACAATCTTTGTGAGGTGCAGTGAACACAATCTTTGTGGGGTGCAGTGAACACAATCATTGTGGGGTGCAGTGAACTCAATCTTTGTGGGGTACAGTGAACACAATCTCATACTGAAGGTTTGAGGGTGCTGCCTGTTCCATACTCCCCCTACTCCTCATCTAGCCTTTTAGGGGTACAAACAATAGTAATTGGGGCCTAGTGTGGTTGTGTACGTGTGATATACATACACTTTTTTGGGATCATATTTTCTATTCCGCTATTTAATCAAAAACCTTTGGGGATCAGTTAAATTGGGGGATAGTCTGTGTTGGTACGTGTGAGAGAGATCCACCTTTCCAAGTTGTTGGGGTTCATCTCATACTTCTGAAGGTTTGAGGGTGCTGCCTGTTCCATACTCCCCCTACTCCTAGCCTTTTAGGGGTACAAACAATAGTAATTGGGGCCTAGTGTGGTTGTGTACGTGTGATATACATACACTTTTTTGGGATCATATTTTCTATTCCGCTATTTAATCAAAAACCTCTGGGGATCAGTTAAATTGGGGGATAGTCTGTGTTGGTACGTGTGAGAGAGATCCACCTTTCCAAGTTGTTGGGGTTCATCTCATACTTCTGAAGGTTTGAGGGTGCTGCCTGTTCCATACTCCCCCTACTCCTAGCCTTTTAGGGGTACAAACAATAGTAATTGGGGCCTAGTGTGGTTGTGTACGTGTGATATACATACACTTTTTTGGGATCATATTTTCTATTCCGCTATTTAATCAAAAACCTTTGGGGATCAGTTAAATTGGGGGATAGTCTGTGTTGGTACGTGTGAGAGAGATCCACCTTTCCAAGTTGTTGGGGTTCATCTCATACTTCTGAAGGTTTGAGGGTGCTGCCTGTTCCATACTCCCCCTACTCCTAGCCTTTTAGGGGTACAAACAATAGTAATTGGGGCCTAGTGTGGTTGTGTACGTGTGATATACATACACTTTTTTGGGATCATATTTTCTATTCCGCTATTTAATCAAAAACCTCTGGGGATCAGTTAAATTGGGGGATAGTCTGTGTTGGTACGTGTGAGAGAGATCCACCTTTCCAAGTTGTTGGGGTTCATCTCATACTTCTGAAGGTTTGAGGGTGCTGCCTGTTCCATACTCCCCCTACTCCTAGCCTTTTAGGGGTACAAACAATAGTAATTGGGGCCTAGTGTGGTTGTGTACGTGTGATATACATACACTTTTTTGGGATCATATTTTCTATTCCGCTATTTAATCAAAAACCTCTGGGGATCAGTTAAATTGGGGGATAGTCTGTGTTGGTACGTGTGAGAGAGATCCACCTTTCCAAGTTGTTGGGGTTCATCTCATACTTCTGAAGGTTTGAGGGTGCTGCCTGTTCCATACTCCCCCCTACTCCTAGCCTTTTAGGGGTACAAACAATAGTAATTGGGGCCTAGTGTGGTTGTGTACGTGTGATATACATACACTTTTTTGGGATCATATTTTCTATTCCGCTATTTAATCAAAAACCTTTGGGGATCAGTTAAATTGGGGGATAGTCTGTGTTGGTACGTGTGAGAGAGATCCACCTTTCCAAGTTGTTGGGGTTCATCTCATACTTCTGAAGGTTTGAGGGTGCTGCCTGTTCCATACTCCCCCTACTCCTAGCCTTTTAGGGGTACAAACAATAGTAATTGGGGCCTAGTGTGGTTGTGTACGTGTGATATACATACACTTTTTTGGGATCATATTTTCTATTCCGCTATTTAATCAAAAACCTCTGGGGATCAGTTAAATTGGGGGATAGTCTGTGTTGGTACGTGTGAGAGAGATCCACCTTTCCAAGTTGTTGGGGTTCATCTCATACTTCTGAAGGTTTGAGGGTGCTGCCTGTTCCATACTCCCCCTACTCCTAGCCTTTTAGGGGTACAAACAATAGTAATTGGGGCCTAGTGTGGTTGTGTACGTGTGATATACATACACTTTTTTGGGATCATATTTTCTATTCCGCTATTTAATCAAAAACCTTTGGGGATCAGTTAAATTGGGGGATAGTCTGTGTTGGTACGTGTGAGAGAGATCCACCTTTCCAAGTTGTTGGGGTTCATCTCATACTTCTGAAGGTTTGAGGGTGCTGCCTGTTCCATACTCCCCCTACTCCTAGCCTTTTAGGGGTACAAACAATAGTAATTGGGGCCTAGTGTGGTTGTGTACGTGTGATATACATACACTTTTTTGGGATCATATTTTCTATTCCGCTATTTAATCAAAAACCTCTGGGGATCAGTTAAATTGGGGGATAGTCTGTGTTGGTACGTGTGAGAGAGATCCACCTTTCCAAGTTGTTGGGGTTCATCTCATACTTCTGAAGGTTTGAGGGTGCTGCCTGTTCCATACTCCCCCCTACTCCTAGCCTTTTAGGGGTACAAACAATAGTAATTGGGGCCTAGTGTGGTTGTGTACGTGTGATATACATACACTTTTTTGGGATCATATTTTCTATTCCGCTATTTAATCAAAAACCTTTGGGGATCAGTTAAATTGGGGGATAGTCTGTGTTGGTACGTGTGAGAGAGATCCACCTTTCCAAGTTGTTGGGGTTCATCTCATACTTCTGAAGGTTTGAGGGTGCTGCCTGTTCCATACTCCCCCTACTCCTAGCCTTTTAGGGGTACAAACAATAGTAATTGGGGCCTAGTGTGGTTGTGTACGTGTGATATACATACACTTTTTTGGGATCATATTTTCTATTCCGCTATTTAATCAAAAACCTCTGGGGATCAGTTAAATTGGGGGATAGTCTGTGTTGGTACGTGTGAGAGAGATCCACCTTTCCAAGTTGTTGGGGTTCATCTCATACTTCTGAAGGTTTGAGGGTGCTGCCTGTTCCATACTCCCCCCTACTCCTAGCCTTTTAGGGGTACAAACAATAGTAATTGGGGCCTAGTGTGGTTGTGTACGTGTGATATACATACACTTTTTTGGGATCATATTTTCTATTCCGCTATTTAATCAAAAACCTTTGGGGATCAGTTAAATTGGGGGATAGTCTGTGTTGGTACGTGTGAGAGAGATCCACCTTTCCAAGTTGTTGGGGTTCATCTCATACTTCTGAAGGTTTGAGGGTGCTGCCTGTTCCATACCCCCCCTACTCCTCATCTAGCCTTTTAGGGGTACAAACAATAGTAATTGGGGCCTAGTGTGGTTGTGTACGTGCGAGATACATACACTTTTTTTGATCATATTTCCTATTCCGCTATTCAATAAAAACCTTTGAGGATCAATTGAATTGCGGGATAGTCTGTGTCGGTACGTGTGAGAGAGATCCACCTTTCCAAGTTGTTGGGGTTCATCTCATACTTCTGAAGGTTTGAGGGTGCTGCCTGTTCCATACCCCCCCTACTCCTCATCTAGCCTTTTAGGGGTACAAACAATAGTAATTGGGGCCTAGTGTGGTTGTGTACGTGCGAGATACATACACTTTTTTTGATCATATTTCCTATTCCGCTATTCAATAAAAACCTTTGAGGATCAATTGAATTGCGGGATAGTCTGTGTCGGTACGTGTGAGAGAGATCCACCTTTCCAAGTTGTTGGGGTTCATCTCATACTTCTGAAGGTTTGAGGGTGCTGCCTGTTCCATACCCCCCCTACTCCTCATCTAGCCTTTTAGGGGTACAAACAATAGTAATTGGGGCCTAGTGTGGTTGTGTACGTGCGAGATACATACACTTTTTTTGATCATATTTCCTATTCCGCTATTCAATAAAAACCTTTGAGGATCAATTGAATTGCGGGATAGTCTGTGTCGGTACGTGTGAGAGAGATCCACCTTTCCAAGTTGTTGGGGTTCATCTCATACTTCTGAAGGTTTGAGGGTGCTGCCTGTTCCATACTCCCCCTACTCCTCATCTAGCCTTTTAGGGGTACAAACAATAGTAATTGGGGCCTAGTGTGGTTGTGTACGTGTGATATACATACACTTTTTTTGGATCATATTTTCTATTCCGCTATTTAATTTAACTGGGCCTCCATGCGAGACCTGTGTGCCTTGTTGCGCTGTTTTGAGTACTCCACCAACATGGCCAGTGGCAATGACGCCGTTCTCAGCTTAACTATCCCACTTCTATGCCTCCTTGAAAAAACAATTCGGGCGATGATGGAAGAGGATGTGGCACAGGATGAGGAGGAGGAGGAGGATGAAGAGGTAACATTTCCAAGGCTTTCAGGGCAGTCATTCGCAAGGGGCTCCGAGGGTGGGTTCCTGCACACGCAAACGCCAGGGACGCAATTGTCCAGCAGGGGCACAGTTCTGGAGGATGAGGAGGATGAGGAGGAGGAGGAGCTGGAGGAGGAGATGGAACCATGTTCACAGCAGGGTGGCACCCAGGCCAGCTCATGGCCATCACTGGTGCGTGGCTGGGGGGATACAGAGGACACGGACCATACACCTCCCACAGAGGACAGCCTTTCGTTGCCTCTGGGCAGCCTGGCACACATGAGCGATTACATGCTGCAGTGTCTCCACAACGACCGCCGAGTTGCCCACATTCTAACTTGTGCTGATTACTGGGTGGCCACGCTGCTGGATCCCCGTTACAAGGACAACGTACCGTCCTTAATTCACTCACTGGAGCGCGATCGCAAGATGCGCGAGTACAAGCGCACGCTGGTAGACGCCATGCTGCTGGCATTCCCATCTGACAGCGGGGCCACAGTGGAAGCACAAGGCAGAGGAGGAGGAGGAGGAGGTCGCCAACGCAACCAGGGCACCGCCAGCACCTCAGAAGGCAGGGTTAGCATGGCCGAAATGTGGAAAAGCTTTGTCAGCACGCCACAACAAACAGCAGCACCAGCAGCTCAGATGGAACGTCTTAGCAGGAGGCAGCATTTTACCAACATGGTGGAGCAGTATGTGTGCACACGCCTACATGTAGTGAATGACGGGTCTGCCCCCTTCAACTTCTGGGTCTCCAAATTGGGCACATGGCCTGAGCTTGCCCTTTACGCCTTGGAGGTGCTGGCGTGCCCTGCAGCCAGTGTATTATCTGAACGGGTATTTAGCACGGCTGGGGGCGTTATAACAGACAAGCGCAGCCGCCTGTCCAGAGACAATGTGGACAAGCTCACGTTCATTAAAATGAACCAGGCATGGATCCCACGGGACTTTTCCGTACCTTATGCAGAATAGCAATGGATACCGACCTTACCCACCCATTGTTCCATTTTTGCTCTTTCTCACTCTTTTGGGGTGTACCCTCATTTAAAATTTTTGAAAAGAAGCAGTGTTGGCTACCTCGTCCTCCTCCTCAGGGCCAGATTAATGTAGGGGCTATTGGAGCTGCAGCTCCAGGCCCCTACCTTTTATATAGGCCCCGGGTTGGCCATATTCACTGTTACCGCTCTTCTGTCACTTGTAAACACAGAAGTCTGGCTTCTATGCTCGCTTCCCCAGGCAGCACCCTCAGAACCTCCCCACACAGCGTGAAGGCCGGACAAGGAGGGACAGTTGGCGATGCATGGATGTGTTTATGGGCTTCAGAGACAGCATCCCATGTTGAATTAGGCATGCATGGCTGCACCCTTCCTCCTCTGGGTGCATGGCAAGGCACGGCCCTTAAGGCCCTTCAAAATCCTCAGCACCAAGCCCATGATGCTGTTAATCCGGCCCTGGTCCTCCTCCACCGCCGCTTCCACCTACACCGCCCATAGGTGTGCGCAGCCTATTGCATTAAGGTGTGCACCCCAAAGTTGAAATACACATGCATGTGTTTGCCAGCAGGGAGAGTAATGTATCGGGGCCATGTACCTGTAGGCAAGGAGAAATAGAGCAGAGCAGGTCCCAGGGAGATCTTTCCCATCTCCTCACTGGCAATGCTATGTGCCCTAGGTGATTAGGGTGTGCCCAGGCACACCCAGCACACCCTGTGCGCACGCCTATGTCACCGCCACATCCACCACCACCTCAACCTCCCTCCTACTCCATATGGGCCTCGTCCTTCAGAGATGAAGAAGAACATTGTTTTATTTTTCTGTTTTTTTTTGTTGTTTTAAGTTATTTCCCTATCCACATTTGTTTGCAGAGCACTTGCCATGCTCTTAATTACGTTTTGCTGCCATTTGCAGCACTCTAGCCCTTTCCTTTGGTGTTTTAGAGCCATTTTAGTGCCTTAAAGTTCGGGTCCCCATTGACTTCAATGGGGTTCGGTGTCCGGGAAAAGTTCGGTAAAAGTCCGGGACACGGACCCGGACTTTTTTTTAAAGTTCGGCCGAACCCGTCGAACACGGACATCTAGGTGTCCGCTCAACCCTAATTACAATTGCATTATTTGAGATTGTTAAATTGAACTGACAAGCTGGAAAACCTTTGTTGATCAGTGTTTTCTGACAGCAGAGAGTCCCATGGAGATGATTCCTCCATCCACCTCACTGTAGATGGAGCAACTTGTTTGCATTTTATGTTCAGCCCACTAGCTGAATGGAAAATAATTAACCACCTATGGCTAGCTTAGGAGGGAGTGGTGAAAAGCCTATGACCTCTGAGCTGTACAGCCACTGAGATTAAACCAATAGGTCTTGCACTGAGCCTGTACAGCAGCTGGGAAGTCTATTGGGAAAAGCACCTAGTTTTGCAAAATGTTGCCTTCAATAAAACAGAATGTGTGCATTAAAAATAAGAAACTTTAGTCTTGCTTTAAATATCCCCATATTGGCTGTTTGAAATGGTTCTACTCTAAATTTATCTTTTTGATTTTTAGGGCACTGAAGACAGACTACAACAAGATAGTAAAATCAAATACATTTTATTATACATATTTCAAAGATTAAATGAGAAAATAAAGTATAAATTCAATTTAATACACAGATGAATAATCTATAAATGCATACAAATGCAGAAGTCATCCCATACATATTCATACAAACAACACCATTGTTAAACAGGTCATCTGACCCTGGATGTGAACATGGTTTCATAGGAGAGGATAACACCTATTAGGCTGCTTTGTGGGGCATTAATGTGTCATAGAAGGAAAATGCTCTATAGCTATGTGTATGTGTCCCTATACAGGTAACTGTCACCTATCAAGTGCTTCGCTATTTAAAGTTAGCTTTGCTAATGGTGGATTATGTAATTGCGGAATTTGCAAATAACGTCAATTTTCAAAGAGTCTTCTGTAATAGCCCCTTTTGGCATGGTGGTTATAATTACCCAGGGCCACTGATAGGGGGGGGGACAACCGCTGATAGGGGGGGACCACCGGTTCTCTTGTAGTGGGCCCGAGCACACAGGGGGGCTCACACAGGGAGGGGGTTTTGTGAGGAACGACATTTACAGAAATCTTCCTTCACCAACTGAAAGCTGATCTTCCCCTCTCCCAGCTGCCAGCTCAGCCCTGCTGAGAAAGAGACAGTTGTTCCTCACTAATCCCGCTCCCTGTGTGGGCCCCCCTTCTAGCGCTGGCTCTAATATTATCTCTGCTAGGTTAGTTTTTTATCTCTGTAACTTCTCTCCCTGCAGTTCCTCATATACTCCTTGTCCCAGCCTGTATATTTTTTTCATCTCTCTCCCATTGCTCTATCTTCCTGACACAGTCACAGGTGATCAGATGCATTCCCATGGGGTGAAGAATTTACTGTTACACTGGTTCCATAGCTGCCTGTTATATTGTCCCAGTGCAGTTTAATGTGTTTTATGTAGCTGGGCTTCCCACTTCTCTCCCCCAGGCCCCTTTCACACTTGTGCGATGTCCTGTGATTTGGGACTGCAAAGTTGCATGACAAGTCATACTCCATGATTTTCAATGAGTAGCATTCATATCTGTACGACTTCAAGGCGCAACAACTTCAAAGTAGTCCCTGCACTACTTTGGGCCAATTTTAATGCTTTGAGGTCCAAAGACATAGGCGTTGCTTCAAGTCCAGTCAAAATTTGCAGTAAAATCGTGCGACTTTTATGTCGCACAGGTGTGAAACGGGCCCCAGACTACTTCCTAAACTTTTCTTCTTCTCCCCTTCACTGTCAGTTCCCTCTTCAACCATGTGTCAACTACTTCTATTAAACCAATAACTAACTGATCTGGCATATCATCCATTGAGAGAGCTGCGCTGTGACCATGACACCCACGCGCATGCGTGTGAGTTACATCATCGCAGTTTGGCCAAATGACTGGAGCCCAAGAAACCAGAGAGAAGACCAGATGAAGATGGAATCCCTCTTAGTAATGACAGCACACTACTGGAGAGATCTGTTTTTTAAGTTAGAAAAAAATAATTAAGGCCCCTTTCACACTTGTGCGACTTGTCCTGCAATTTGGGACTGCAAAGTCACATGACAAGTCATACTCCATGATTTCCAATAAGTACAGTTCATATCTGTACGACTTCAAGTCGATACGACTTCAAAGTAGTCCCTGTACTACTTTGGGCCGGGGGGGGGGCCCTGTTAGGTAGTCTGTACGGGGCCCGCAATTTCTATCAGCAGCCCTGTAATTACCACACTGTATATATCTATTAATAAATACAGGGAATAAAAGCACTCTAGGCCCCCTTTTTCTAAAACGTGGTTGGTTTTGTTTTGAATCCTTTAGGTTCCATTATTTGGTATATTCCTTCTATGACACACTAATCCCCCATGCATTCTAATACCGTGTTCACATCCAGGATTTTCTATTAGATGTCCTGTTTAACAATGGTGTTGTTTGTATGAATTTGTATGGGATATCTTCTGCATTTGTATGCATTTACAGATTATTCATCCGAGTATTAAATTGAATTTATAATATATTTTCTCATTTATTTATAGTGATACTTTGTAAGGGGCTTCATTAGGCTCCTAAAGAAGCTAAATTCCTGGTGAAACGTGTAGAGCAGAAACCACTGTACATATTTGACGCCCGTTTGAGATTGTAATTTCTGGTTTTACACAAAAATACTTGATTTTAATCTTTGGAATATGTATAATAAAATATATTTTATTTTACTATATTGTTGTACTCTGTCTTTAGCACATTAAAAACCCTTCTGCATCTTTACAAAAATGACCGTGATAAAAGTTTGGGATGTAGTGCTTTTATCTTCGCATCTCTAGCTAATTTTTCCAAAAATATCTTTATGACATGTTTACATTTCGGGAACTGACAAAATACATTTTTCATTTTCTTTTCTCAGAAAAAAACTTTACTAGGAAACTACCACTATCTGATACAGGACCTTGCAATTTCTGTCCCAGTTATGTTAACAAGTAAGTTTTTGTTGTTAACAGATCTTGGTATTATTGAATAAACATTTATTTTAGAACTGTTTTGTAATGTTTAACCACTTTAAGACTGGAAGTATTTGCCCTATTTTGCGATTCGGCGCTGTGTTACCTTAACGGACAATTGCGCGGTCATGCAACGCTGTACCCAAATAAAATTGATGTCCTTTTTTTTCCCACAAATAGAGCTTTCTTTTGGTGGTATTTGATCACCTGGGCAATTTTCGTTTTTTGCGCTATAAACAAAAAAAAGCGACAATTTTGGAAAAAAAAAAAAAACAATATTTTTCACATTCTGCTATATGACATTCTCAAAAAAAAAAAAAATGTAAAAATCTAAATTTTTTAACATTTTAGGCCAATTTGTTTTCTGCTACATATTTTTGGTAAAAAAAAATGCAATAAGCGTATTTTGATTGGTTTGCACAAAGGTTATTGCGTCTACTAACTACGGAAGAGATTTATGTAATTTTTATTATTTTTTTTTTTTTACTAGTAATGGCAGCAGTATGCAATTTTTTGCGGGACTGTGACATTGTGGCGGACAGATCAGACCCCTGACTGACATTTTTGACACTTTTGGGGGGACCAATGACATTACTACAGTAATCAGTGCTAAAAATATGCACTGTTACTGTAAAAATGACACTGGCAGGGAAGGGGTTAACATTATGGGTGATCAAGGGGTTAAATGTGAGCCTAGGGGAGTGATTCTAACTGTGGGGGGGGGGGAGTGGCTTCTGAAATTACCATAGATACATGTGATCCTATATAGAAGAATCACATGGGCTCTACGATCATTGCAGGAAGAAGAACGGTCAGCTGTGTTTACAACAGCTAACCGTTCTTCTCTCTCAGCGGGGAACGATCGCGGGTGTCAGGCGGCAATCGGAGCCACCTGCCCGCTGCATTGGCTTCCCCGCTAACAAGTGGGGGCGGGAGCGCGCTGCCGGCTGCACGCGCTTGCCCCCTAGCCTCGAGTATGCGAGCGACGTACACCTATGGCGATTTGCCTGGGATCGGCTGCCTGCCGCCATATAACTGCGGCGGGCGGTCGGCAACCAGTTAAAGAACATTTTTCACTAGACTATAAACTGATCAGCCATAACATTAGGATCACTAACAGGTAAAGTGAATAAAATTGATCATCTTGTTACAATGGCAGTGAGATATATTAGGAAGCAAGTAAATATGTTATCCATGAAGTTGATGTGTTAAAAGCAGAAAACATTTGCACTGTAGTTTGTTGTGTATGGGACTGCATAGCCTAAGGTTGGTTAGGGTGTCCATGCTGACCCATGTCCACAGCCAAAAGCCCTTACAATGGGCATGTGAGCATCAGAACTGGACCACAGAGCAACGGAAAAAGGTGGCCTGGTCTGATGAATCACATTTTCTTTTACATTATGTGGATGGCCAGGTGTATGTGGGTTGCTTACCTGAGGAAGAGATGGCACCAGGATGCAGTATGGGAAGAAGGCAAGCCGACAAGAGCAGTGTGATGGTTTGGGCAATGTTCTGCCTAAGAATTGTTGGTGACCAAGTATACCTCTTCATAGAATCAATATTCCCTAATGGCAGTGGCCTCTTTCAGCAGGATAATGGTGTTGACTTGGCATCCAAATTCTGCAGATCTCTATCTATCTAACGTCCATGGGATATGTTGGAAAACCAGTCCAATCCATGGGGGCCCCACCTCACAGTTTACCGGACTTAAAGCATCTGCTACTGACAGCTTGGTGCCAGATACTACAGCATAACTTCAGAGGTCTACTGGCATCCACGATGCAATGGGTCAGGGCTGTTTGGGTGGCCAAAGGGGGACCTACTCAATATTTTTATGGTTAATCAGTGTATATACTGTATATATCTTGGACTGTAGTTAGAGTGTCTTTTCATAATCAGGACATGCAACCAGACAGTTTAGGGAGATTTCCTTTACAATTTGGGAAAGGTCTTTTGTGTATTCCCAGATCTTGGTTCATTTGGGAAATCAGAATGAACTAAATCTGAGGTAGTAGTGCCAGTTAAACACATTTTACATGGGGGTGACCAGATTGTGCTCTCAAGGCAAAGTGTACTGTACTGAAGCAAGTTCCAACAGCGAGATTTAGGACCAGAATGTCCTCTTGAATTTGAGCTTGATGTTAGGGTATCTGCATGGACTTTGAACAGATTGCCTGATATGGGTTGTGGTTCTGTTTACATGCACAGAGTAAAGTTTAGCTGGCACAACTATAATGTTGGGCTGATAAAAAGCCCCCTAGATGTTGGTGATGGCTGATCTATTCACGCTTTTCCTATACTTCTAATAATTATCACCTGGATCTGCACTGTTGTAGACTCACATTTTCATCATGGACTTTTTGATACATTGTCACTTTTGTTATATTTTTAATTCACAAATATTAATAATGTTTATTATCATATGTTTATATATCATTCATATTTCTTAACGCTGCACTTTTTTGTATTTTTATGGCTACAGATTGTCTTCTTTAGTGCTAGGTGCTCCTACTTATCCAAAATACTAGACCAATAAACGCAGTACTTTGAGAATTTGCACTTTCATAGTTATAACAGGTGGAAAATCCAATTCTACCTTTATAATCTAATTATTTGTTAGCCTACAGAATAAAGCCATAATACTTCTGTGTTTCACTCTACTTCAATGCTTCTTGTTTTGTTCCTTATGCATTCTGTTCTGCATTCTGTAGAATTGTCCATAAACTTGCAATTGCATAGCTGCAATTGGCCTCCAATTTAAAACTTGAAGTATTTTTAAATCTTTAATTAATGTTTTCTTTATAGAATGAACTCATATTTAATCCTACAGCAAAGTTGCTTCATCATTGCAATCATTGTTAAGTCCCCTGGTTCTTCATTTTCAATGAACTACTCAAGATTACATTTATGCTATTTGTTTGCACTTCAGTCTACTAAAATGCCTGAACAGTAGCTTATATAGGAACTCAGTGCTGCCAGAAATCATAACTCCTGGTTTGGAAAAGCTTTAGCTATTTCATGTGAGATGTAATACATGGGCTACACAATAAAAAAAAAATCACATCAAATGCTTAACAATCACAAAAGTCACAATCATAAAACTTTATGAATTTAATCACGAATATATCATTATCTAAAATGTTTTGTTTTGTTTTTCAGTGAGTTTAACTGGTCCTGCACCAAAGCTAGCTCCATACAGACCTCCAATGAGTCTGATGTCTCCTTCCTTGCTGCCATCAGTGACCTTGCATATCATATTTACCATTGTTATACAGACAAGTGCATTTCTCCTGGTACAGCAGCAACCATGGTACAATGAGACTGACGTTTTCAGGTGTGATTACTTTCCTTTATTTAAGTACAGTAGCTTATATTGCCTTATATATCCTTAAAGTAAGCATGTCAGTACTCTATAGGTACTGAAAAGGCTTCAGAACCTTTTTTTTGCATATATTATAATACAGTTTACAATTGTGTAAACAAAAAACATGTCATAAAATAAGCAAATATTTAAATTAGATGGAAAAAGTAAAGTGGTAGTAAACGGTGAAAGTTTTGTACCTAAAGCATTTTATGCATTAAGGTAAAAAAACCTTCAGGGTGCAGCTCCCCCCTAAGCCCCCCCCCCCTACTTATCAAATCTCGATCCAGCGAGAGTCAAGGCTCTCTTGGGCCTCCTCATTGGCTCCCTCTGCTGTCAATCATTCAACTGAGAAGGGAGCTAGGGGCGGGATTGAGCCATGCTCTTTGTGTCTCATTATGGGGGAACTCGGCAAGGGGGAGGGGCCAGAAGGGCTGATGGGGGACCCGAGAAGAGGAGGCTCTGGGCTGCTCTGTGCAAAACCATTGCACAGAGCAGATAAGTATGATTTGTTTATTATTTTAAAGAAAAAAAAAGAAACCTATACAACCATGTTAAGCATTTGTAAAGGTAAAACGTTTATTTACATAATTGATAGAGTGTAGAATTGTTAAAATCTCGCCTAGGTTTTTTGTTTTTTTGTTTTTTTTTTCTGTCTGTGTCCTATTCAAAAGATTTCACTAAATTCCAATGACCGTGACAACCAGGACAAGGAGAGTACATTTCACCAGCAGGGGCACAGACAGCAATAAAAACCTGATAAGGCTTCCAACCATTCAATAGTTCATTCAAAACAAAAAAAAATGGTTTTAGGCACACTTTAAGATTCACATCTTGTGGATGTGTGAATATCTATTAGAATCTTGGTGTATTATAAATACTGTATTATTGCAATTTGTCTAAAATTATAGTATGGTTATGTTATATAACTTTGTACTTTTATGTAACTTAGTGCTTTGTAGAGTTCCTTGTTAAATAAACACTTGTTTTCTTTTTTTTTCAGTGGTAGCATTGTATACCCCATTGTTTGCATTTTTCAATCTTGGTGATAATGCAAAATAAATCATCTTTTTTAATTCTTTCTGTATTCAGTGCATGTGACCATCACAATCAAAGTTATGTCAACCACACAATGATAGTGCATCATAGTCAGTCTCAGAATTTCCTGACTACTTCAATATGGCCTGTGTCTGCAATAAACCTTATTATCGCTGAGTTTGTATTCTCCAAAGGAAAGCCTTTTAGAAAACCAATATATACTAACTGTAAGTGCCTATGATATCCTTATTGTCACATTATACAATAAATGTATATACAGTAGATTTTAAATATATCAGAAGTCCAGATGTCCCTGTTTTAGGTGCCATTCCCATCTCACTATTTTCTACAAAAGTTATCTTTATATAAATATATTCAGATATATTATTTTACATGCTGCTGTGACATATTCACTAATAGGGACACGAAATATATGCTAAATGTTTTTCATACACTGATTAATGGAAAATAGGTATTAATAGCTTTTATGAATAAATAGGTAAAAATATCCGGAGATCAGAAAATATTAAGGGTACCTAAAATTTAGGCAATTTAGTTGGGAGCAATATGTTTGTTTTGATTTGTAGTTAGTGTGTGGACAAGGTAATCCAGTGCCCAAGGCCAGGTGCCCTCCCTTGGCACCATTCCAAAGACCCCACCACATAGGTGAAGAAGGGGACAGGGACAAAATCAGTATGCACCAAAATAGTTGTGACATGCAATGAAATTATTTTATTTCAGGTTCTTATATAGTCAATTTACGCAGTGCTTTACATATACATTGCACATTCACATCAGTCTCTGCCCTCAAGGAGCTTACAATCTAAGGTCCCTAACTCACATTCATGCATACATAGTAGGGCCAATTTTATACAGGATCAAATTAACCTACCAGCATGTCTTTGGAGTGTGGGAGGAAACCCACGCAGGCACAGGGAGAACATGCAAACTCCAGGCAGGTAGTGTTGTGGTTGGGATTCAAACCAGCAACCCTCTTGCTGCTAGGTGAAAGTGCTAACTACTACACCACTGTGCCATCCCATATTTGTGTTACACTGCAATAAACTGAAAAGTTTAAAATTGGTGCACAAATACAGGGCTAATTGTAGAGAAGGAAAAAATGTTCCTGGGTTGGCGGTGTCACTGAAAGGAAAAATGTCCTTTACTCAGTGGTGTCACTGAAAAGTAAAAATGTCCCTGAATATGTGGTGTCACTGAAAAAAATGAAATGTCCTTGAGTCAGTGGTGTCACTGGAAAGAAATTGCCCCCTGGTTCAGGGGTGTCATTGAAAAGGAAAAATGTTTCTGCATCATTGGGGACATTACAAAGCTCTCTTCCACCCCCTTGTATAAAGCTTCTCCACCCATGCCTCTGCCAGCTACTTACTGGTTCCTCATGCAGGAGGAGTGGCTGCTAATCGGCTGGGCAGTCATGCAGGGAGCACTCTGTATGAGGAGAGGCATGCTGTCACTTGCAAGCACAGAAGCCAGCACAGGAAATTAGCAAATGACAGTGGTGAGCACAGGGCTATTGCCGGGGGTAACAGTACCGAGTACCACTGTTCCCTTGGCAGAAAAAAATGCCCTGCTAAAAGGAGTGGCACTACGGTTACTCTTGTCAATGAGGAGGGGAAAACACCCCCCCCCCTTATATAGGGCTTTTGTGCCCTAGGGCACATGTCCTTCCTGCCCCTTGTCCCGTCTCTGTTTGTAGTATATAGCAGTATACTACCATTATCATTCTGTGTCAGCTTTTCCCAACATAACAAATACTATACAGACAAAAGGAGATCTTGTTCTATCATTTTTAAGGCTCGTTTTTACTTTTCAGAGCTGAAGTAGCTTCTTCAGCTCTGATGAATATTCCTGACAACTATTACTAATGGATTTAGATGATCCCCATGGTCTCCTTAGGGAATCAATAATCTGCAAATTATAAACAGCATACAGTATGCTTAAGTGTGATCAATGCTGACAAATGGCATATAGGCTATATTCAAAATATTACCAATGTTACTTCGGCTTGACTATCCTACTGAAAAACATTAAATACAGAAGTTGATGGATATCCTCTTATCTATTAACAGCTTTCTTCCACTTCATTAATGTTCTTACATTTGTGTCATTACCAGCAATAGGGACTGCAACAAGTTATAGCCGCTGTCAGGTTCAACTTTATATAAAGTGATTATAGCAATTATTTAATTGTCCACAGCATTATCCCTTAGCAAACTACAGAGTTGTTTTCACATGTTGAAAACAAAACTCATTTAATATTATTTTATAGAATAATAGTAGCAGGAAAAAAAATGTGTTGCATATTTGTTTTTCTTAATATTAATGAGCTGCGTCTGTGTAATTTTAGATTGGATTAAATTCCAAAATAATATACTTAGGAGACCCTAGATGGCAGCATTGAGCAAATAACGATGCATTGTAAATGCTTTACAAGGTATAAAATACAGTGGGTACGGAAAGTATTCAGACCCCCTTAAATTTTTCACTCTTTGTTATATTGCAGCCATTTGCTAAAATCATTTAGGTTCATTCTTCTTCCTCATGAATGTACACATAGCACCCCATACTGACAGAAAAACACAGAATTGTTGACATTGTTGCAGATTTATTAAAAAAGAAAAACTGAAATATCACATGGTCCTAAGTATTCAGACCCTTTGCTCAGTATTTAGTAGAAGCCCCCTTTTGATCTAATACAGCCAGGAGTCTTTTTGGGAAAGATGCAACAAGTCTTTCACACCTGGATTTGGGGATCCTCTGCCATTCCTCCTTGCAGATCCTCTCCAGTTCTGTCAGGTTGGATGGTAAACGTTGGTGGACAGCCATTTTTAGGTCTCTCCAGAGATGCTCAATTGGGTTTAAGTCAGGGCTCTGGCTGGGCCATTCAAGAACAGTCACAGAGTTGTTGTGAAGCCACTCCTTCGTTATTTTAGCTGTGTGCTTAGGGTCATTGTCTTGTTGGAAGGTAAACCTTCGGCCCAGAGGGGGGAGAGAAGTGGCGCAAACAGACAGTGGAGTGACTGCAAAAATATACTGTGGACAGGTGGTGGAATGTAATCCAATCACTGGACACTTGGATGGCTGCAGGCTTGTAGAGGGTGAAGCGACCCTGTATGGTTTCAGGAGAGAGAGAGAGAGCCAAGCGCCGATCTGAGTGTAGCACAGAAGTAATTTTAATGACACACAATAAAATCGTTACTCACAAGAGGTCCATAAAAACAGGCATTGGTAAAATCCAAGAGGGGAAGGTCTCTGGGGTCACATCCGAGGTGGAACATCCAGTCAGGCGGTGCCGCTGTGATGAGGGAGGACAGCCGATGGCCTCATGTCGGAGGCGGGAGACGTGCAGGTCCTCTGTGGTGGTGGAGCAGCGTGGGACTGCTGGTCGGATGGTTGTGACGTCACTTCCCGGAGACAGCAGGGAATCAAACGGCGACGCGTTGCGGAGCTCCGCTCCTTCTTCAGGCCGTGCAGGGGCCATTTTGGATGTGGTATTTATGCCCATAGTCCGGGACAAGAACTACAGTGGCTCAGGAGGGACAAGATTGGGGAAGGGCGAACCAGCAATGGGATTGTTATCTATATAGAGAGTGGTGGAGGCTAGAGAAGGGAGGAGGGAACTGTGTGGGGAGGGGGAAGGGGGGGGAGGGGGGGAAAGAAAGGGAAATAGAAGAAAGGAAAAGGGGGGAGGGAAGAATGTGCTGACTTGACTTGATGTTTTGGTATTGGGGCCAATAACCGTGTAACACTACAGGATGAGTGTACATGGTATGGAGAGTAGTGTGCATGAAGGGACTGGATTATATTTTAGGGCAGGAACGGTCCGTGCGGTGAGAGCGCACATATGTGGATGTATACAGTAGGGACAATTGATATGAAAAAGAAGAAGTAATAAATGAATAAATAAATAATTAAATAAATAAATATATATATATATGTGGAAGGTGTAATCAGGGAATGTTTGGACTGGTGCAACATGATTGGATTGATTGTGTGACATGTATGAACCTACGCATGAGGGCAAGAATGGGGGGGGGGGAGAAAGTGGGAAGGGGGGAAAAAATGTGTGCGTGCGTGAATGCGTATTACTGCACGCATGTTCGCAAGCGTGTGTATATGCGGGATAGCACATATACACAAACACACGACAGCACACCCACACACGCACACCTATGGAAAGTTGGTGTGCCAATGTGTGGGCGGGCGTCGTGTGGGGCATCCATGTGGTAAGGTCATACTATGAATCGAATGATGGTAGAAAGACTATGTGGGAAAGATTAACAAATATATGGGGGTACTTACTTTGGTGTTGGCTTGATATGAAGAAGCATATGACGGGAGGGTTCAAAAAGGTCTCTGGAAGACGGAAGGAAGAACCTGGGCAGAAAATGATCATGTTAGAATACCACAAGAAATATTACTTAGGGAGATGGGCTACAGCAGCACATTAATTTCAATTTCTTCGTTCAGGCCCCCAGGCGAGAGCGTTTCAAGGGAGTAAATCCAGAAGGTTTAATGTGCTGCTGTAGCCCATCTCCCTAAGTAATATTTCTTGTGGTATTCTAACATGATCATTTTCTGCCCAGGTTCTTCCTTCCGTCTTCCAGAGACCTTTTTGAACCCTCCCGTCATATGCTTCTTCATATCAAGCCAACACCAAAGTAAGTACCCCCATATATTTGTTAATCTTTCCCACATAGTCTCTCTACCATCATTCGATTCATAGTATGACCTTACCACATGGATGCCCCACACGACGCCCGCCCACACATTGGCACACCAACTTTCCATAGGTGTGCGTGTGTGGGTGTGCTGTCGTGTGTTTGTGTATATGTGCTATCCCGCATATACACACGCTTGCGAACATGCGTGCAGTACTATGCATTCACGCACGCACACATTTTTTCCCCCCTTCCCACTTTCTTCCCCCCCCCATTCTTGCCCTCATGCGTAGGTTCATACATGTCACACAATCAATCCAATCATGTTGCACCAGTCCAAACATTCCCTGATTACACCTTCCACATATATATATATATATATTTATTTATTTAATTATTTATTTATTCATTTATTACTTCTTCTTTTTCATATCAATTGTCCCTACTGTATACATCCACATATGTGCGCTCTCACCGCACGGACCGTTCCTGCCCTAAAATATAATCCAGTCCCTTCATGCACACTACTCTCCATACCATGTACACTCATCCTGTAGTGTTACACGGTTATTGGCCCCAATACCAAAACATCAAGTCAAGTCAGCACATTCTTCCCTCCCCCCTTTTCCTTTCTTCTATTTCCCTTTCTTTTCCCCCCCTCCCCCCCCTTCCCCCTCCCCACACAGTTCCCTCCTCCCTTCTCTAGCCTCCACCACTCTCTATATAGATAACAATCCCATTGCTGGTTCGCCCTTCCCCAATCTTGTCCCTCCTGAGCCACTGTAGTTCTTGTCCCGGACTATGGGCATAAATACCACATCCAAAATGGCCCCTGCACGGCCTGAAGAAGGAGCGGAGCTCCGCAACGCGTCGCCGTTTGATTCCCTGCTGTCTCCGGGAAGTGACGTCACAACCATCCGACCCGCGGTCCCACGCTGCTCCACCACCACAGAGGACCTGCACGTCTCCCGCCTCCGACATGAGGCCATCGGCTGTCCTCCCTCATCACAGCGGCACCGCCTGACTGGATGTTCCACCTCGGATGTGACCCCAGAGACCTTCCCCTCTTGGATTTTACCAATGCCTGTTTTTATGGACCTCTTGTGAGTAACGATTTTATTGTGTGTCATTAAAATTACTGCTGTGCTACACTCAGATCGGCGCTTGGCTCTCTCTCTCTCTCTCTCCTGAAACCTTCGGCCCAGTCTGAGGTCCAGAGCACTCTGGAGAAGGTTTTTGTCCAGGATATCCCTGTACTTGGTCGCATTCATCTTTCCCTCGATTGCAACCAGTCGTCCTGTCCCTGCAGCATAAAAACACCCCCACAGCATGATGCTGCCACCACCATGCTTCACTGTTGGGACTGTATTGGACAGGTGATGAGCAGTGCCTGGTTTTCTCCACACATACCGCTTAGAATTAAGGCCAAAAAGTTCTATTTTGGTCTCATCAGACCAGAGAATCTTATTTCTCACCATCTTGGAGTCCTTCAGGTGTTTTTTAGCAAACTCCATGCGGGCTTTCATGTGTCTTACACTGAGGAGAGGCTTCCGTCGGGCCACTCTGCCATAAAGCCCTGACTGGTGGAGGGCTGCAGTGATGGTTGACTTTTTCAACTTTCTCCCATCTCCTGACTGCATCTCTGGAGCTCAGCCACAGTGATCTTTGGGTTCTTCTTTACCTCTCTCACCAAGGCTCTTCTCCCCCCGATAGCTCAGTTTGGCCGGGCGGCCAGCTCTAGGAAGGGTTCTGGTCGTCCCAAACGTCTTCCATTTGAGGATTATGGAGGCCACTGTGCTCTTAGGAACCTTAAGTGCAGCAGAAATCTTTTTGTAACCTTGGCCAGATCTGTGCCTTGCCACAATTCTGTCTCTGAGCTCTTCAGGCAGTTCCTTTGACCTCATGATTCTCATTTGCTCTGACATGCATTGTGATCTGGAAGGTCTTATATAGACAGGTGTGTGGCTTTCCTAATCAAGTCCAATCAGTATAATCAAACACAGCTGGACTCAAATGAAGGTGTAGAACCATCTCAAGGATGATCAGAAGAAATGGAAAGCACCTGAGTTAAATATATGAGTGTCACAGCAAAGGGTCTGAATACTTAGGACCATGTGATATTTCAGTTTTTCTTTTTTAATAAATCTGCAACAATGTCAACAATTCTGTGTTTTTCTGTCAGTATGGGGTGCTATGTGTACATTCATGAGGAAGAAGAATGAACCTAAATGATTTTAGCAAATGGCTGCAATATAACAAAGAGTGAAAAATTTAAGGGGTCTGAATACTTTCCGTACCCACTGTATATCCTAAACTTTGTACACCATACATAAAGTACTGTATAATTTAGAGTATTGCTTCTGTAATAAGACTACAACTGCAATTATGTTTCTTTTCTTGCAGATTTAGTATGTATATTAATATTAGCTCAACTGGGAGTCTTTCTTTTTATGTTGTTTGCTGATATTGAAACACTGTATCGCCGCATAGAGGTATGTATACGATGAGAATCAATTAAATATCTATATTTAAAAAGCACATAATTTAACATTGTGTCAAAATTAAATAATAACTTATGAACAGACAAAGGAAAAATAGAATACAGATGTACAAGTAGAACAGAAAAAGTCACAATTTCTTGAACAGAACCTGCATTCAGTTTACCAATCTATAATACTACATATTTGCCATAATGGTAATTATTTTCACTGGTGAAACCCATGATGAACTGGGCATAACAATCACATAGTTAAAGGAGAAGTGTGGGAATGTAAAAGTGATGGAATGCTGCAGCTGTCCCCTGCTGGTAGAGAACTGAGCAATCACATGACTCCTGGTCACTCAGTTCTCAGTCTTTACAGAGCTGAGAGTGGTGACTCTTTGCTCTGTCCCTCCAGTGTTCACTGTTCCACTGTTTGGCTGGAGAGGGAACAGAAGCAGCTGGCTCAGGTTCTCAGCGGCACACTGAGTAGATCCTGACATTATTGTTGGGATCCTTCCAGAACCTTGAGTGGCTCTGTGATGTCAGAGGACAGTGTGATTTAGCCCACTGTTGGATGCTTTTAAATCACAGGAGAGCACAAGTAAGTGCATTGCTTTCATTTAGAAGAGAAGTACAGTAAAACCATGGATTGCGAGCATAATTTGTTCCAGAAACATGCTTGTAATCCAAAGCACTCTTATTTCAATGCGAATTTCCCCATAAGAAATAATGGAAACTCAGATGATTTGTTTCACAACCATTTATTAATAAGTCCTTCAGTTTATAGTCCATATAAAAAGATTATAGCAATGTGATAGGTTGTAACCATAAAATGTCCATCCACAAATGGCAGCCTCCACAAGGGGATTAGAAGCAAAATCCAGCAGGAGCTACAGAGTATAAAAGAGAAGAGAGGTGCCTTTAAGTGTAGCAATATGGTTACATTTAATGAAGGTTCAACATTTAGCAGTTCACATGGTTGATGAATAAAAGAGGCACATTTAAGTATGCAGGCATCCGGGGTAAAGCTGTTCACACAAACCATCCTCCTCACCACCGGTTTTAACTGCTTTCAGTCTGCAGTCGTGACCGGGAAGATTAACCTGCAGTAGAGCATTCAGAAAGCGAGACTTGAAGTGCTCGTGGAGCGCAGTGTGGAAGGGAGGAAGTCGATGGCGGTGCAGAATACGGTCTATGTGGAGAGCTTTACCCTGGATGCCTGCATACTTAAATGTGCCTGTTTAATCATCAACCATGTGAGTTGATAAATGTTGTACCTTCATTAAATGTAACCATATTGCTACACTTCTCTTCTCTTTTATATTCAGTTGTGACACAACGCTACTTGTATATCAAGACATCGCTTGTTTATCAAGTCAAAATATATAAAAAAAAATGTTGCTTGTCTTGCAAAACGCTCTCAAACCAAGTTATTCTCAATCCAAGGTTTTACTGTATGGCCTAAAAAGCTTTGGCGATACGTCAATTATAAAAGTAATGATAGTTATAACAAATATCATGTGCTATAGTTTAGTAAATTAAGCACTATGTACGTTTTTGAATAAAGCTGTTGTGGCCTCAAATGTTTTGTAATAGAATGTGTCCTAATATGCTTAACAATTACAATCATAAATCACCTTACAATATATACTCTGGCTCATACAATAGCTGTCATTCTTTTTTCCTATGGGGAGGATTGACAGTTCATACACTTTCTTCATTTGTGTCAAATAGTGGTGCAGCTTTTGTGTACCAGTCATAACACATAGAAGTGTAGCACCCTCCTAGGTAGGTGCTAGAGTGAGTGTATATAGTTTTTGGCTTCTCTGCTTAACAGGACAACAGCTAGGCAAATGTATGGGCTGTCCACTTAACAGAGAGTTGTGATTGTTTAGTGAGGACTGCTTGGTGTGCTCTAGTGCTTCTCATGCTGTCTTGATGTTAGACACTGATCCTATAGCTATGGAGTATATTGAACAGTGGGTGGAAACTTAGCAGATGAGAGCATGGATGTCTGTACAGCCCTGGCCAATTAGAAGGGGATGTACCCCACGGCATGCTGGTTGACTGTATTTATATCTGGGGAGCACATGGGCTCGGGGTCCAGTCTACCTCTAGAGAGAGACCCAGGTGGAGAGGGGGCTGCTGCCTGTCCCCAGCACAGGCTGCCATGTAACCTCAGGCGGTCAACCTGAGGACCTGAAACATTGAAGTTTCAACCCATGATCCTTATGAGAGTTGACTGAGGGAGGATGTCCATAGATCCTGTCTGGTACCACTGAAGAGGGCTGCCATGTGTGCTTCAGGACCCTTGTAAGCATAGACCCCCACAGGGGATCCTCTGGACTTGTGCTGTTAGATCCCCCTCTGGGTGCTAGAAGTCAGTTACTGGGTGCAAGCTAAAGGAGACACTGGCTAGTGTCTTGAAGAGACAAAGTTCACTGAGTTCCTTCAGCTACAAAGAGACTTGTTCATCCCATACAGGCGCTGTATGGTCCTGCAGTTGATCTGCGATACAGTTCTATTGAGAGAGTTGCCCCCACCTGTGAATAGTTATTTGGAGTATCCTGCTAAAACCCTTCTCCTATCCAAGCTCTCCAAATAAAATACAAAACAAATCCCCTAGATTGGTCATTGAAGATAACTAGCGAGTGTGTGCACCTGTCTGTGTGAAAATACCCCTGTGTCTGGCTGTAGAGTAATCACTAGGAGGCCGGGGCAAACAATATCCAATCGGCTCCTATGGGGTTACCACTACAGAAGACAGGAAAGGGATTATACAGAACTACAAACAATACAGACAAAGGCCTTATGCAATAAAGGGTTCTTTTATACAGCGCTACACAGTCTTTAGAGATATAGTATGTACAGTATCTCACAAAAGTGAGTACACCACTCACATTTTAGTAAATATTTTATTATACCTTTTCATGTGACAACACTGAAGAAATAAAACTTTGCTACAATGCAAAGTAGTGAGTGTACAGCTTGTATAACAGTGTAAATTTGCTGTCCCCTCAAAATAACTCAACACACAACCATTAATGTCTAAACCCCTGGTAACAAAAGTGAATACACCCCTAAGTTAAAATGTCCAAATTGGGCCCAAAGTGTCAATATTTTGTGTGGCCACCATTATTTTCCAGCACTGCCTTAACCCTCTTGGGGATGGAGTTCCCCAGAGCTTCACAGGTTGCCACTGGAGTCCACTCCCACTCCTTCATGATGACATCACAGGGCTGTTGGATGTTAGAGACCTTGCGCTCCTCCACCTTCCATTTGAGGATGCTCCACAGATGCTCAATAGGGTTTAGGTCTGGAGACAAGTTGGGCCAGTCCATCACTTTTACCCTCAACTTCTTTAGCAAGGCAGTGGTCATCTTGGAGGTGTGTTTGGGGTCGTTATCATGTTGTAATGCTACCCTGCAGCCCTGTCTCTGAAGAGAGGGGATCATGCTCTGCTGCAGTATGTCACAGTACATGTTTGCATTCATGGTTCCCTCAGTGAACTGTAGCTCCCCAGTGCCAGCAGCACTCATGCAGCACCAGACCATGACACTCCCACCACCATGCTTGATTGTAGGCAAGTCTTTTCACTCTTCACCTAGTTGCCGTCACACACGCTTGACACCATCTGAACCAAATAAGTATATCTTGGTCTCATCAGACCACAGGACATGGTTCCAGTAATCCATGTCCTTAGTCTGCTTGTCTTCAGCAAACTGTTTGCAGGCTTTCTTATGCATCATCTTTAGAGGAGGCTTCCTTCTGGGATGACAGCCATGCAGACTAATTTGATGCAGAGTACGGCGTATGGTCTGAGCACTGACAGGCTGACCCCCCCCCCCCCACCCCTTCAACCTCTGCAGCAATGTTGGCAGCATTTATACGTCTATTTCCCAAAGACAACCTCTGCATGTGCTCTGCATGCTAAGCATGTGCACTCAACCTCTTTGGTCGACCATGGCGAGGCCTGTTCTGAGTGGGACCTGTCCTGTAAAACCACTGTATGGTCTTGGCCACCTTGCTGCAGCTCAGTTTCAGTGTCTTGGCAATCTTCTTATAGCCTAGGCCATCTTTATGTAGAGCAACAATTCTTTTTTCAGATCCTCAGAGAGTCCTTTGCCATGAGGTGCCATGTTGAACTTTCAGTGACCAGTATGAGAGAGTGAGAGTGATAACACCAAATTTAACACACCTGCTCCCCATTCACACCTGAGACCTTGTAACACTAAGGAGCCACAGGACACCGGGGAGGGAAAATGGCTAATTGGGCCAAATTTGGACATTTTCACTTACGGGTGTACTCAATTTTGTTGCCAGCGGTTTAGACATTAATGGCTGTGTGTTGAGTTATTTTGAGGGGACAGCAAATTTACACTGTTGTACAAGCTGTACACTCACTACTTTATATTGTAGCAAAGTGTCATTTCTTCAGTGTTGTCACATGAAAAGATATAATAAAATATTTTCAAAAATGTGGGGGGTGTACTAACTTTTGTGAGATACTGTATATAGAAAAATTAACACTTGTACTGGGCCCCCATTAGGGTTAAATGATCTATTTTGTCTGGGGGATGATCAGTATAGAAAGTTACCTACTTTATTAGTCAATGTCCCTGCTACCGACAGACTCCTTCAATGGCAGACTGTGGGCAGGCCTTAAGCACCTTCATGTACAACTTAGATCTGCTAGTCCTGTGTTACACATGATTGTGTCAGATTGCTGTGACTCAGGGGTGTACATACAGTGGTTGTCATTGCGTCCCCCCCCGTATGCCTAGATAGGAGGGCGGCAGTATGCAGGGGAACCGATCCCTCCATGTAGCTCATTAATGCCCACTTTCCCTCCTCTCCTTCCAGATATTCAGCGGCTACATGCTGCTCCCACTGCCTCCCTATATTTGTTCTGCTCCCCAGGGCCCCAGTTTCCCTGCCCCCCCCCCCAACTCCCAATGACACATTTACCAACTCCTTCCTGACAGATCCCCCACAGCAGCCAGCAGGAGGGGGAAACCTGGCAGCGCTGTGGGGGGGTCTGTCAGAATGGAGAGCGGGGAAGGAGTCGGTAAATGTGTCAATTACTGACCCCTTCCTTGCCTTAATGAATAGAGTCAGTGATCGGCATCGCCAGTGAGGCATAGTAAACTGTGTTTACTATGCCCCAGTTTATGAATGAGCGGGAAGCTCTGTACAGAGCTATTTCTGTGCATTCATTCTGTGCAGCAAAGGCGGCAGGAAAATGGTCTGATGAATCTGTCTTTAGTCCCTTTCGCTGTCTCAAAAGTGTGACATCAGGGGTTTAGACTCCTGATATTTCACCAAAGACCCCAACCAGGTCCTAAAAAATATGTAAAAAATAAAATTGTAATAAAAAATGTAATAAAATAAAATGGAAATAAATAAATAAATAAAAAAAAAATAATAAAAACTATTGACAGCAGTGAGGGGAACTACCAGGGTCACAAGGTCAGACTTGGGACTGGGCTCTGGCGTTCCAACACAGTGGGGGGACCACAAGACAGCAGGAAGGTGGCCTGCAGTGGGACCATAATAAAGGGTCCCATAATGAGAAAAAAAGGCTTCCGGGATCAGTGGGAAGGTCCACGGTCGGGGGCAGGGGGGCCTTTATGGTTTCTTGCACTGAGGCCCTGAAGGTTCTAGTTACGCCTCTGCCGTGACTGGTTGGGTAGCGAAGATGAGCAGTTTCATAGGACCAATCTTAAAAAAAGGAAGTCTGTTGAGTGAGAAATGAAAGTATTTCACCTTACTTCTATCACTCTAGAAAAAAAAAAAAGATAATTTATGCTTTGCAGTGCAGATGGGGTCCCACTACAATGGTACATTTTTCTCTAGCTTGGAGTTCAGCTTTAAGGAATGGCTGTAAAACATCAAGATACTATGTTTTTACTGTATATGTTCTGTTAGCTCCATAAATGTCATTTCTAAAAATGAAATATTGATATCTACATATAAAAAAAAAATTACGGTTTATTGGAGTGTATTTAAAGTGGTTGTAAACCTCAGAAAAGAAATATGAAAAAAGAATATCCCTCTATGTTGTGTACTTGTCTTAATGCTGAGCACTAGGTGTTGTTTCTGTCTGCTTCTCTGTTCCTCTGCTATCAGCATGAGTCACTTCTGATAAGCAAAAAAATGTTACAGGGGAGGGAGCTCCAGCACAAAGCTTGTGATTGACAGCCTCAGCTCTGTTCCTGTGTGCTGCCTCCCTGTTTTCTGACAGCTCAGACAAGCTGTAGAGAAGAGTAGACAGCAGATAAACAGATACAACTGGTGTAGGAGGATTTGTTTTATCCCTGTGTATCACCTGAGCCAATTACTTCACTGGGTGTATGCAAGGGTTTACAACCACTTTGAAGTAATTGTTGCATATATATACAGTACATGTTCAATTACCTTGGTAACATAATTTTTTATGTAATCTTTCAGCTTGTCTGTACACCATATTATTGGAGAATTGAAATATTAAGCATGGTTATCGTGCTTTTTGTTGCATCCTATGGTGTGGAGGTAGGTTATTTTATATGACTTTTATGATTCCTGATTTACATTCATCAAAATAATATTGAATTCAAGTGAAAACTGTTTTGGGAAAACATTTCCAGATACATGCCATTTTTTTTTATACTATCCACTTGAAGACAAGTTTTTCTGACATGTGCTGCTTACAAGTTAAAATCAGTACTTTTTGCTAGAAAATTACTTAGAACCCCCCAAACATTATATATATGTAGCCCTGCCCCCAAGGGAGTGGCTTCTTGCATGAGTATCCTCTTCACTTCTTGCACCCTGAACCTGCTCTAACCCATCTGACACTATTTGTTCTGTCATTTTGAATAATTGAGGCCACAAGTATTGCAGTGAATAATTAGTTTACTGCTTTTGGCTTTTGAAAGGTAAACAAGAATATGCAAATATAATCAGAACAACACAAATATTCTTAAAGAGGTAGATCCTGAATTCCCAACCAAAGATTTGAGTTTAGTTCAGCCCTCAGGATCCGGAACACAGGCCACACATACATACACAAATAAATGTACAGTATATGTATGCAAGAGGATTGCGTTCAGCAACAGTATAACACTATACATACTCTGGTGTAGTTAGAGAGAGACCACAGATATAAGTGACTACACCTGATAACTTGATGCAAAATAAACAATATAACAATACAAAATAACTATCAGAGTGCACTCTGTGTATTAATGGGGCCCCCCTATGATGAATTGCAAGAGTCTCCTGGAGAGTGAGGCCTCACTTGTCTTCACCGGCAAGGAATTCCCAACAATCCAAGAAAGTATTTGTAATCCAATAAAGGTAAGGATGATGAACTATATTACCCAAGGTAATCAATAGTTGTAATCCAGAAAAAAGTAAACGTAATAAATTCTGATGTGTCAAAATAGGCTAACAGCCTAGGACTTAAGGCCTAGTTTACCCTCCTTGCACTATATGTATATCTGCAGTGTCCAGGGGTGTAACTGTAAGTCAGTATGGCCTTGTCAAAGCAAACAGTTTGGTTGTCCCGCCCTGATTCGCCCTAGGTCTGTATTTAATGAAGATGTGGATGATGGATGTCTCTCACCCAAAAAGGGAGCTCCCCTCTCCGCTGCGGCCAGTCCCCGCTCTGCACAGCGTCTCCGTCAGCAACCTTCCGCTTGGCAACACTACTGAGACTTCTCCGCTCACTCATACCGCCGGCTTCAACTCCAGTGTCTGCCACTAGGCCTCGGCCTTTTCTCCTGCGATCCACAGCAGCTCTTCCCCTTCTTGTCAGTACGCTGTCTTTGAGGCAAGAGAGCGAAGTTGTGTCCCGCCCCCCTTTATAAAGGCACTCCCAGCAAGCTCCGCTCATCCCATTGCTCCCTGGGAGAGGAGTGTCTCTCATAGCAGTCTGTAATCCTAGCTCCTCCCTGAACTACATCTCCCATACTTCCAAAGTCACTGTCTTTGCATAACTTTATTAACAATAACAGTTTGAACAATGCCAGCCGTGCGACCAGGCTATATATATATATATATATATATATATACACATATATATATATATATATATATATATATATATCCTCTCCCAGATCTGGACCAAGGCGTCACTGAGCTCCTCAACGGACTGAGGTGCAACCTGGCAGCGTCGGATGGACTGGAGCATAATGTCCAAGAGGTGTTCTATTGGATTTAGGTCAGGCGACTGTGGGGGTCATTCAATGGTATCAATTCCTTCATCCTCCAGGAACTGGCTGCATACTCTCGCCACATGATTGTCGTGCACCCGAAGGAAGGGGTTAACTCAGGGGTGATCAAAGGGTTAAGTGTAAGCCTAGGGAGGTGTTTTCTAACTGAATGAGGGGGGGACTTGTGAAATGAACACAGAGACCTGTATAGGAGGATCACAGGTGCTCTGTGATCATTTCAGAGAGAACAACGGTCTGCTGTGTTTACAACAGCGGACCGTCATTATCTATCAATGGGGAGCGATCGCTGGTGCCCGACGGCAGTTGTGGCTACCGGCCCCATGGATCGGCATCCCCGCTGCCTAGTGGGGGCGGACGTGCGCCGGGGGTGCCATGTGCTAGCTCCCCCAGGACCGCTCCAGCGAACTGATATACCCATACGTCGGTTCGCGCAGCCGAGCCAGCCTGCCTGCCGCAGTATATCTGTGGGGGCGGTCGGCAAGCGGTTAACAAGGGGGCCCCCAGATCTCGCCCCCCCCCCATTTGAATGAGTATTGGGTACATTGTACCCCTACCCATTCACCAAAAAATTGGCAAAAAGTAATAAACACAAGAGACAGTGCTTTATTAAAAAATTAAAAATGAAAAAATAGTGTCCCTCAATGTAAATCCATTGTCAATCACGCTGCCCGCCGGACCTAAAAAATCAAAAACTCTCTTGCCTCCTGGGAGGCCTTCCACCGAATGCCCCCTCTGCAATTTGACATTTCTTATGTAGGTATGGGGCAGGACCACATATCTACGTCACCCGGTCGGCACAACCCCCATGTGGCGTCACATGCCCAGCATGCACCAGTCTGTGATGTCAGAAGGGGGTGGTGCCACTGGGTGACATAGCTTACCTATATAAGAAATGGTTTTTCTTTTTTTTTTTGGGTCCAGTGGGCGGCATGATTGACGATGGATTTACATCGAGGGACACTATTTTTTTATTTATTAATAAAGGATTTGTAAAAAACTCTTGTGTTTATTACTTTCTGCCACTTTTTGGGTGAATGGGTATGGGTACTATGTAGCTGTTACTCATTCACATGGGTGGTGGTGGGGGGGGGGTGGGATCTTGGGGCCTCCTTTACAATTTCTCCTCATCAATTGACCTTTGGGAATACTTAATATTGACTTGGGGTGAAGGCAAATAAATGTCAGTATATAGCAATTTAGATCAGTTTCTTTGAAAAACTTTTTCATACAGTATGTATAATTTCTTATCCCTTAAAAATTACCAAGTCTAAAAAAATGTACACTATTGTAATCCCAGCTCCCTATAAAGCTAATACCATATTTATTCTCATTAATGTTAATTATTCCACTTGTTTACCCACTTCCCAATAACCTAGCACACATATGCGGCCGCCCCTCGCTTCAATGCTGAGAGGCTGCATATATGTGGCCCTAGATTAACACTTTACTGTGCTGGGAGCGCTCTCCCTGCATTCTCCCGGCATAGTAACGAACGGCTACCTAAAAGCTCCCGATGTATACTTGTGATTGGAAGCTTTCCAATCATTTGACCGCTGTGACTGCCAGTCGCAGTGGTAACATGATCCGAATGCTCACCTCTACCTCCCAGGATTTCACTTAAAAGTTCAGAAGTCAGCGGCAGGAAGGGATTAATAGGGATGATCGAACTTTTGAAAAGTTTGGTTCAACCAGAACACCCGAATTTCCCGAAAGTTTGGTTCGGATTCTTTGGATTTAGTGTCTGGGGGGGTCTAAAAAGTGTACCTGTGAAGTTTCAGCTCTGTAGCATGTCCAGAACCAGAATTATAGCATGCCAAACCTTCAAAAATGCCGCATGTCTTCCTCCTCCTCCTCAAAGCCTGCAAAAGTTCCACAAGAATCGTCCTTCTCCTCCTCCTCCTCCTCTTCCACCCCTGGATCCTGCTCGGGCCTCTGGGAGCTAGGCATAATGGGGTCAGGATAAAGGGGGCCTTGAGAGGCAAGGAAGTCCTCCTCTTCCTCCTGCTGCTCTGCCTCCAGTGCCCTGTTCATAATTCCACGCAGAGTGTGCTCCAACAAAAACAGTACCGGTAGGGTGTCACTGATGCATGTGGTCCTTGTGGTCTCCTCAAATGACGAGAGGACAGCGCATACATCCTTAATCAAAAGCCACTGCCGTGGCGAAAAAAAGCCCAGGTGCGCTGAGCCAGTGCTGGTGCCGTACTCGCAGAGATATTCATTGAGGGCCCTTTGCTGCAAAGTAATGCCGACTTGGCACCTGCCACTGTGTTAAACAACGTTTGCTGCATAGCCGATTGCTTGTAAAGCTCCAGATCAGCAGAAGAGCAGTCAGCTTACAGAAAGATTGTCAGTGTATTTAGAAATACAGCGATTGTGCTGTTTGAGTTAGGGGAAAAAAAAATAATTTAAAGGGACAGTGTCAGTTAGAAATTATCTTCTGCTGTATGGAGCTGTTCTTTTAGTGTGAGGAAAGGGATATGCAGTGTAGTTAGGGTACTATATACCACTATAGTTAGATAGGTGGGCATTCTAATTATGTGACCGATGTGATTGGCTGTCACAGCATCCACGTGGTTGGAAGCTCTAAATTGCAAGTATGCATTGGGAGTTTCTCAGGATATCTCCGTACTTTGCTGGGAACGTGCAATGTGTGCACTCTCAGCACAGAAAACTGTTCCTTGTGGACACATAAATGTGGCCTCTCAGTGTTAAAGCCAACCTGCCCAGCGGCTGCATATAGGTTTATGGCCGGTGGGAACATGTTAAAGAAAAATTAAAAGTTTACTATCACTTTAAATAGTTTGTTTGGGCTAAGCTGGCCCAAACACTTTATTTCCATGCCCCTGGCATCATTTGCTACATACAGTAAGTGGCTCGGTGTTCCCTGCAGTAGTATAAGATACTTCCTTTTTGCTGTTGGGTATAGATTGAATTGTAAAAAGTATATATACTCCAAGGAGTATATTCTTTGCGCCTGTGGAAAGCCTAATGGAAGGGAATAATAAATAAGTAAAATTATGGGGAGGGTAGCAGCTGCTATGAAATAGGTAAGGAATGGATAGAAAAACCCCAAGGTACCTTGGGGTTTTTCTATCCATAGATTGAATTGGCCTTGTATTGGTTGGTCTTGTAGATTGAGTTGGAGCCCTGTATTTTTATCAATATATACATAGATTCCTATGATTGGCCGAGATGGAGAAGTGGATGGAAGATGTCACAATCTCCACCCTTGCAAATTAAAAGTAAACCTGGAATTTTACTTTGAATTCATGTACCACCAATATACCTCTTATAAATTAAATACATTTTTTTCCCAATGGGTGAGATGTTCCGGTTCTTGATGATAGAGATACAGTATATAAATGTACACTATATTACCAAAAGTATTGGGACGCCTGCTTTTACGCACATGAACTTTAATGGCATCCCAGTCTTAGTCCGTAAGATTCAATAGTGAGTTGGCTGAACCTTTGCAGCTATAACATCTTCAACTCTTCTGGTTGCCCACAAGGTTTAGGAGGGTGTCTATGGGAATGTTTGACCATTCTTCCAATAGCGCATTTGTGAGGTCAGGCACTGATGTGGACAAGAAGGTCAGGCTCGCCATCTCCACTCTAATTTAACTTAAAGGTGTTCTATCAGGTTGAGATCAGGACTCTGTGGAGGCCAGTCAAGTTCCTCCACCCCAAACTCTCTCATCCATTGAAGCTGAGTTGAAGGTAGTATACCTGCAAAGGGTGGGCCAACTCAATATTGAACCCTATGGACTAAGATTGGGATGCCATTAAAGTTCATGTGCATACAAAGGCAGGTGCCCTATTACTTTTGGTAATATAGTATATATATATATATATATATATATATATATATATATATATATATATATATATATATATATATATATATACACAGTGCATTGCGAAAGTATTCGGCCCCCTTGAACTTTTTGACCTTTTGCCACATTTCAGGTTTCAAACATAAAGATATAAAACTGTAATTTTTTTGAAGAATCAACAAAAAGTGGGACACAGTCATGAAGTGGAACGAAATTTATTGGATATTTCAAAAATTTTTAACAAATAAAAAACTGAAAAATTGGGCGTGCAAAATTATTCAGCCCCTTCACTTTCAGTGCAGCAAACTCTCTCCAGAAGTTCAGTGAGGATCTCTGAATTATCCAGTGTTGACCTAAATGACTAATGATGATAAATAGAATCCACCTGTGTGTAATCAAGTCTTCGTATAAATGCACCTGCACTGTGATAGTCTCAGAGGTCCGTTTAAAGCACAGAGAGCATCATGAAGAACAAGGAACACACCAGGCAGGTCCGAAATACTGTTGTGGAGAAGTTTAAAGCCGGATTTTGATACAAAAAGATTTCCCAAGCTTTAAACATCCCAAGGAGCACTGTGCAAGCGATAATATTGAAATGGAAGGAGTATCAAACCCCTGCAAATCTACGAAGACCTGGCCGTCCTTCTAAACTTTCAGCTCATACAAGGAGAAGACTGATCAGAGATGCAGCCAAGAAGCCCATGATCACTCCTTATGAACTGCAGAGATCTACAGCTGAGGTGGGAGACTCTGTCTATAGGACAACAATCAGTTGTATACTGCACAAATCAGGCCTTTATGGAAGAGTGGCAAGAAGAAAGCTGTTTAAAGTTTGCCACAAGCCACCTGGGAGACACACCAAACATGTGGAAGAAGGTGCTCTGGTCAGATGAAACCAAATTCGAACTGTTTGGCAACAATGCAAAACGGTATGTTTGGTGTAAAAGCAACACAGCTCCTCACCCTGAACACACCATCCCCACTGTCAAACATGGTGGTGGCAGCATCATGGTTTGGGCCTGCTTTTCTTCAGCAGTGACAGGGAAGATGGTTAAAATTCATGGGAAGATGGATGGAGCCAAATACAGGACCATTCTGAAAGAAAACCTGATGGAGTCTGCAAAAGACCTGAGACTGGGATGGAGATTTGTCTTCCAACAAGACAATGGTCCAAAACATAAAGCAAAATCTACAATGGAATGGTTCACAAATAAACATATCCAGGTGTTAGAATGGCCAAGTCAAAGTCCAGACCTGAATCCAATTGAGAATCTGTGGAAAGAACTGAAAACTGCTGTTCACAAACGCTCTCCATCCAACCTCACTGAGCTCGAGCTGTTTTGCAAGAAGGAATGGGCAAAAATTTCAGTCTCTCGATGTGCAAAACTGATAGAGAAATACCCCAAGCGACTTATAGCTGTAATTGCAGCAAAAGGTGGCGCTACAAAGTATTAACTTAAGGGGGCTGAATAATTTTGCACGCCCAATTTTTCAGTTTTTTATTTGTTAAAAAAGTTTGAAATATCCAATAAATTTCGTTCCACTTCATGATTGTGTCCCACTTGTTGATTCTTCAAAAAAAATTACAGTTTTATATCTTTATGTTTGAAGCCTGAAATGTGGCAAAAGGTCGAAAAGTTCAAGGGGGCCGAATACTTTCGCAATGCACTATATATATATATATATATATATATATATATATATATATATATATATACACTGTATGTAGCACCCTACAGTTAGGTGCTAGTTAAAACATAGTGGGCTTTGTCTGCCTAACAGCAGAGCCATGTTTTCTTTTCTACAGGTAGGTTGCCATGGCTACCAAGTGTGTCTGCTGTGAGGGAAGTGTCCCCACTGGCTCCTGTGAGAGGCTTCTCATAGGGCAGTGTGGGAAGCCCAATTAGGGGACACATCCCAGCTTGTAACTACCCCAGAAGGCAGATTCTGCCGCAGAGGATTCTGGGAGTGGGTATAAGTGGGGGGAGGTGTGTGGCACGTTGTCTTTGGCGGGAGCAGAGTCCCAGGAAGGAGAGTGTGGCTGTCTCTCCTCCTGTCTGAGGAAGGTGGATGTCTTGGGTTGTCGCCTGAGAGTCCAGAGAGTGCTAAGCTGAGCTGAGGGGGATCCGGTGTGCCGAGAGCCTGCGGAGAGAGAGAGGGGTCCAATCCCAGGAAAGCCTACACAGGTTGTGAGTACTGAGGATTGCCCCTGGGGGTCTGCCTAGAGTATGAGGGGACCACTCCTAAAGAGGTTCGGGGATCCATGGTCAGCTAGCTGTAAAGGGGGTACCAAGGTTGAGGACCCTAAAGTGTAAAGGGGGTACATAGTCAGTGGACCCTGAAGAGTTCAAGTGTAAAGGGGGCACCGGCAGTCTGGGCCCTGAATTGTATTGCGTGTGCCAGTTACCATGTTAGCTATTTGGAGTTCTACAAAATACTGCCTCAAGCTGTACCAGGCAGGGGAAAAGTATTCAAAGACTTACACAGTGAAGTAGTGTCAGGAGTTCTACAATTCTCAGTCTTGAATCTACTGGACTATAGGTCGGGGATTCAACACTTCCTCTGTTTTACAGAGTGTTCTCAGAGTCAGTGAGCGTTGGCTGGCACTGGCTAGCGTCAAGGAAGCGCCAACGGGCATTTTTTCCAGGATCAAGTCCCAATTGTAATTAGTTCAAGCCAAAAGGAGTATCCCACTCATTCTCTTCTCCCATCCCCTAATTTACAATAAAACCACAAACAAAGATGCCGGAGTTGTCACTGTCTCAATTTTTGCACTTGGGGACTCAGCTCACATGGGCTGGAGAGGATTCCGGTACTAACGGCAGACCCACATCAGGCCACAGGCCTGGAAACCTTGCTACATGTACACTATATACACACACTGCTCAAAAAAATAAAGGAACACTTTTTAATCAGAGTATAGCATCAAGTCAATGGAACTCCTTGGATATTGATCTGGTAAGTTAAGTAGCAGAGGGGTTGTTAATCAGTTTCAGCTACTTTGGTGTTAATGAAATTACCAGGTTTACTAGATGGGCAACAGAGAGATGGCCTCCAAAACAGGAATGGCTTTACAGGTGGAGGCCACTGACATTTTTTTCCCTACTCATCTTTTCCGACTGTTTTTCACTAGTTTTGCATTTGGCTAGGGTCAGTGTCACTACTAGTAGCGTGAGGTGATACCTGGATCCTATAGAGGTTGCACAGGGAGTCCAACTCCTCTAGGAAGGCACATCAATGCATGCCATTACCAGAAGGTTTTCTGTGTCTCCAAGCGTAATCTCAAGAGCATGGAGGAGGTTCCAGGAGACAGGCAGTTACTCTAGGAGAGCTGGGCAGGGCCATAGAAGTTCCTTAACCCATCAGCAGGACTGGTTTCTGCTCAAGGTTGCTTGTGCAAGATGGAACAGGATGAGCACTGCCAGAGTCCTACAAAATGATCTCCAGCAGGCCACTGATGTGAATATCTCTGACCAAACAATCAGAAGCAGACTTCATGAAGGTAGCCTTAGGGTCTGACCTCCTCTAGTGAGCCCTATGCTCACAGCCTAGCACCGTGGAGCTCGATTGGCATTTGCCATTAAAAAAAAGTTTTAGCCTCTACATAGAGCAGCTACCTTCAGCGCTTACCTGAATGAATATTAAACGTATATACTCAATATAATACTAGGAGCTGACGATCTCTCCTCTGGCGTCCCTGCAGAGAGGAGGGGATCTGTCAGTGGCGGCGGATCTGAGGCTGAGCAGTGTGAGACATACACAGTTCAGCCCTGTAGCTATAGAAGACACAGGCACAGCGGGAGGTAAGCGGCGGCCGCGGCCTGTGTTAACCCTCTCCAGGCCGCAGTCGCCGCTTACCTCCCACTGTGCAGCCTGATCATGTGTGATCTGTGATGGCCGCACGGAGCCCCTGTTGCCCATGGCGCCCTGTACGGCCGCACAGCTCGCACACCCCAAAGGCCGGCCCTGAGTGGCCCATTCATTACCACCTTTGGATCTCTTCTGTCAGTGAAGGCTAGTCATCATATGGCTGGCGGGGAAGATCACTTGTAGCACCTGCACCTTATTTTTGCACTGAACTTTTCCAATTCGCACAAGATATTTATCAAGTTTGCACTGGACTACTCATTGGCTGTTTACAGATTTTATTTCACTTTATATACTATTTTTACTTATTCAATATCTATATATTATATTTTTTTACAGTCATGGAACATAGAATATAATATTGTCATGGTTTATTTATGCACTAACGCACTTATATGTAATCTATGTATGTTTCATTGCATTATATTGAGTATACACTTTTAACCACTTTACCACCTGTACGTCCAGGCCACTTTTTGCGATTCGGTACTGTGCGACTTTAACTGACAATTGCGCGGTCATGCAACGCCGTACCCAAACGAAATTTACGTCCTTTTTTCCCACAAACAGAGCTTTCTTTTGGTGGTATTTGATCACCTCTGCGCTTTTCATTTTTTGCGATATTAATAAAAAAATGCGACAATTTTGAAAAAATAACAATATTTTTCTACTTTGACAGTTAAAAAATATCCAATATATTACATTTTTGTCATATATTTAGGCCAAAATGTATTTAGCTACATGTCTTTGACAAAAAAATTCTCAATGAGCGTATTTTTAACCGCTTTAAGACCAGAAGATTTTACCCCATTCCTGACCAGGCCATATTTTGCGATTCGGCACTGCGTTATTTTAACGGACAATTGTGCGGTCGTGCGATGCTGTACCCAAATTGAATTTATGTTTTTTTTTCCCCACAAACAGAGCTTTCTTTTGGTGGTATTTGATCACCTGTGTGATTTTTACTTTTTATACAAAAAAAGAGCGACAATTTTGAAAAAATAACAATATTTTTCACATTTTTCTATATGAAATCCCCCCCCCCCCCCCAAAAAAATTTAAAAATCATTTTTTTTTTAACATTTTAGGCCAATTTGTTTTCTGCTACATATTTTTGGTAAAAAAATTGCAATAAGCGTATTTCGATTGGTTTGCGCAAAAGTTATCGCAGCACGGGACTGTGACATTGCGGCGGACAGATCGGACCATTGACTGACATTTTTGACACTTTTGGGGGTACCAGTGACATTACTACAGTAATCAGTGCTATAAATATGCACTGTTACTGTAAAAATGACACTGGCAGGGAAGGGGTTAACTTTTATTGGTGATCAAGGGGTTAATGTATGCCTGGTGCTTACTAACTTGTGTGGGGGGAGGGGGCTGTGTGACACAGGCACAGATCGCAGGTTCAGCTATGCTGAATCCTGCAATCTGTCACTGTTTGTCACTTAGGAGATCCGCCCGCTTTGTTTACACAAGCGGGCAGATCTCCACACTCATAGTAAAAAAGAGGTTTGGGGTGCACCCGCGCTATGGATAGCAACACAAGCACTGAATCAACAGTTTTAAATGCAGAATGTGGGGATCAGATGGTTATGCTGCCTCCAACTTACCACAAGGGTAAAGAAATGTGGGGGTTTATGGGAGGTGTTGGTATGGGGCGCTACCACCTTGCACAGCGAATTACTTCGTTGTATATGATCCAAAAAATGAAAGTGCACAGTGCTTATTAGTGAAATATTGAATGTGCAATATAGTGCAGATTTAAAATTAAATTAAATTAAAATTATAAAATTATAAACGGTAATAGTCGTGTATCAATTAGATTGTACCGTGTATGTATCACTCATCGGATGTAAACAATCATATAGTGACCAGTGCAAAAAAAGTGCTAAGTGCAATATAGGTGATCAATAGATACTTTATTGTGGCCTCCTTTGAAAGAGGAAACTGACATCCGTGGTGAATATTACAGAACACTATGCAGTGTAAAGTGAGAGAATGAAAACGCCTGTGGCGCGTGTTAGGAGTGAGAAGTGCTAATACCGTGGGTAAAGCACTTACCAAAAATCCTCTCCCTTCTCACTCTAATATACTGTGTCTCCCTTCTCCTGATGCCTGTGAGAGCTGGTTGTTCCGTGCATACAGTTGCGCTTGCATCTAGGGAGTCAGTATACAAAAGACCAAGAGAGCTTCCATTGCGTAGTATAGTACATTATTGAGGGAAAAAATAGCATCGACTCACTGTTAGGAAGTTCACCGTCAGCTTGTTTGGTGTGTCTCCAGTGTTCGGCCGCGCGGTACTTCCGCGTTCCACCGGCCGGAGCCACCTAACCGGAAGTGACGTTGACGCTGCTTTGCCGCTCTACGCGTTTCGTCACTGCGACGTCATCTGGGGCGGTACTAGGCCACGTACTCCCGGAGCTTATATAGGCCTGCGTATCCTAGCGACCATTATGTGTACCTCCGCCATCTTGGTACCCTCACGCGAGTCATACCGGCGGCCATCTTGGTATCTTTGGATATAATGGTCCGCAAATACCGGATACCAGGTTATTTGTTTACATCACGTGAACTTCCTTATACAGCGGTCCCCACATATTAATGCATACATCTCATAAACATAAAGTGACAGTAATTAGTGAAAAAACGTGCCTTAAAAGTGCTGAGAGATGAGCCGAGTGGGTGATCCGCTTTTTTATAGAGAGATTGTAAAATGTTAAACTTTTATTGTGAACACATTAAAAATTAAAAATTAAAAATTAAAATGAGGATAAAAATTAAAATATATATATAAAATTATAAAAATGTATAAAATATATATATAGAGAAATACTCGATGGGAGGGACATATCGAGTATGTAAATTCCAAATAGATCCACAGAGGGTATAAAAACCATACTATCTAAATGGGACTGAGCGCCCAACATCATGGCCTCAAGTTCCATTAATGGAGGAGAGGAGTTAGGTAATATGTGTGGAGGAGGAGCCATAATGTTTGAGTTGGAGGAAAAAATTACAGACTTATTATTGTGTTGGAGCAACCATTGTGGAGGGATAAAAAATCAGCATAAAATTAGAAAAAGAAGAGAAAAAAAAATCGGTGTATACGCTTGAGTTCTGGTGCTTTAACATACCTTAGACTGTGAAACCCATAAAAACCCAAATCTAAAAATTGTGGTGAAGATGTAAAAATATAAAAATGCATGGGGTCACATGTCTAAAACTGCATAAACTGCATAAAAATGCGTAAACTGCATGGGAACCATGTCCCTTCTAGAACTTTTAAAATTGTAAGGTCACAGAAAATTGTAAGGTCACAAAAAACAGGAGGATCATAAAAGAAGGAGGGTCATAAAAGAAGTGCTGGATATTAGATGTTCCTAAAATTACTAAAAGCCATAAAAGACCATGGTGTTAAAAGTCAGTGATAAAACAGTTTAGATCGATGTCTATATTAAGGCCTTCAGGCTGAAGTGATTGCAATAAATATATCCACTTTGTCTCATTGCGGGATACATTGATTTTCTTGTTGCTGCCCCTCCAGTCATTCTTGATTTTGTCAATTGCATAAAAGGTCATGACTGAGGGGTCTTTTGCATGGGCTATCTTAAAGTGACGTGACAAGCTATGTTTGTCGAAGCCCTTCTTTATATTTTTCACATGTTCCCTTATCCTTACAAACAATGGACGGGTGGTTCGACCCACATACTGCAATTTACACGGACATTCCACCACATATGTCACATGTGTGCTAGTGCATGTGATGGTTTCATTAATTTTGTATTGCCTTCCTGTTGATGTGGACTGGAAAACGGTTTTTCTTCTTTCTTGCGCTCTGTTTGTTCTGCATGGTAAACATTTCCTACACCGAAAAAAGCCTTTTAGATTTGTTGGAAGTTGCACTTGTTTGGGGGGGTCTATCACATTATGCACCAGTCTGTTTCTGAGTGTGGGTGCTCTTCTGTATATGAAGTTTGGCTGGTTTGGTAATATTTTCTTCAATGTCTTGTCTGCTTTCAAGATAGGCCAGTGCTTTTTTATTATCTTCTCTAGTGCCTTATGTTGCCTGTTGTATCCTGTAAAAAAAGCAAATTCCATGTTCTTATATTTGTCTCTTTTTGGACCATTCTCTTGTATCATTTCCTCTCTCTTCATGCTCATTACTTTTTTCTTTATATTAAGCAGTTCTTTTTTCTTGTACCCCTTTTCCATAAATCTTTCAATAAGCATGTCTGCTTGTATGTTGAAGTCCTCGGGGTTGCTACAGTTCCTTCTTATTCGGAATATTGGCAAGCAAGACCTTTTTCAAAACGACAGACAGAAATGGATACATACCAAAAACAAGCTGCCACCATCCAAAATGGCTTGGCAACATTCCAAAGGGCCAACTAATGCGAATAAGAAGGAACTGTAGCAACCCCGAGGACTTCAACATACAAGCAGACATGCTTATTGAAAGATTTATGGAAAAGGGGTACAAGAAAAAAGAACTGCTTAATATAAAGAAAAAAGTAATGAGCATGAAGAGAGAGGAAATGATACAAGAGAATGGTCCAAAAAGAGACAAATATAAGAACATGGAATTTGCTTTTTTTACAGGATACAACAGGCAACATAAGGCACTAGAGAAGATAATAAAAAAGCACTGGCCTATCTTGAAAGCAGACAAGACATTGAAGAAAATATTACCAAACCAGCCAAACTTCATATACAGAAGAGCACCCACACTCAGAAACAGACTGGTGCATAATGTGATAGACCCCCCCAAACAAGTGCAACTTCCAACAAATCTAAAAGGCTTTTTTCGGTGTAGGAAATGTTTACCATGCAGAACAAACAGAGCGCAAGAAAGAAGAAAAAACGTTTTCCAGTCCACATCAACAGGAAGGCAATACAAAATTAATGAAACCATCACATGCACTAGCACACATGTGACATATGTGGTGGAATGTCCGTGTAAATTGCAGTATGTGGGTCGAACCACCCGTCCATTGTTTGTAAGGATAAGGGAACATGTGAAAAATATAAAGAAGGGCTTCGACAAACATAGCTTGTCACGTCACTTTAAGATAGCCCATGCAAAAGACCCCTCAGTCATGACCTTTTATGCAATTGACAAAATCAAGAATGACTGGAGGGGCAGCAACAAGAAAATCAATGTATCCCGCAATGAGACAAAGTGGATATATTTATTGCAATCACTTCAGCCTGAAGGCCTTAATATAGACATCGATCTAAACTGTTTTATCACTGACTTTTAACACCATGGTCTTTTATGGCTTTTAGTAATTTTAGGAACATCTAATATCCAGCACTTCTTTTATGACCCTCCTTCTTTTATGATCCTCCTGTTTTTTGTGACCTTACAATTTTCTGTGACCTTACAATTTTAAAAGTTCTAGAAGGGACATGGTTCCCATGCAGTTTATGCATTTTTATGCAGTTTATGCAGTTTTAGACATGTGACCCCATGCATTTTTATATTTTTACATCTTCACCACAATTTTTAGATTTGGGTTTTTATGGGTTTCACAGTCTAAGGTATGTTAAAGCACCAGAACTCAAGCGTATACACCGATTTTTTTTTCTCTTCTTTTTCTAATTTTATGCTGATTTTTTATCCCTCCACAATGGTTGCTCCAACACAATAATAAGTCTGTAATTTTTTCCTCCAACTCAAACATTATGGCTCCTCCTCCACACATATTACCTAACTCCTCTCCTCCATTAATGGAACTTGAGGCCATGATGTTGGGCGCTCAGTCCCATTTAGATAGTATGGTTTTTATACCCTCTGTGGATCTATTTGGAATTTACATACTCGATATGTCCCTCCCATCGAGTATTTCTCTATATATATATTTTATACATTTTTATAATTTTATATATATATTTTAATTTTTATCCTCATTTTAATTTTTAATTTTTAATTTTTAATGTGTTCACAATAAAAGTTTAACATTTTACAATCTCTCTATAAAAAAGCGGATCACCCACTCGGCTCATCTCTCAGCACTTTTAAGGCACGTTTTTTCACTAATTACTGTCACTTTATGTTTATGAGATGTATGCATTAATATGTGGGGACCGCTGTATAAGGAAGTTCACGTGATGTAAACAAATAACCTGGTATCCGGTATTTGCGGACCATTATATCCAAAGATACCAAGATGGCCGCCGGTATGACTCGCGTGAGGGTACCAAGATGGCGGAGGTACACATAATGGTCGCTAGGATACGCAGGCCTATATAAGCTCCGGGAGTACGTGGCCTAGTACCGCCCCAGATGACGTCGCAGTGACGAAACGCGTAGAGCGGCAAAGCAGCGTCAACGTCACTTCCGGTTAGGTGGCTCCGGCCGGTGGAACGCGGAAGTACCGCGCGGCCGAACACTGGAGACACACCAAACAAGCTGACGGTGAACTTCCTAACAGTGAGTCGATGCTATTTTTTCCCTCAATAATGTACTATACTACGCAATGGAAGCTCTCTTGGTCTTTTGTATACTGACTCCCTAGATGCAAGCGCAACTGTATGCACGGAACAACCAGCTCTCACAGGCATCAGGAGAAGGGAGACACAGTATATTAGAGTGAGAAGGGAGAGGATTTTTGGTAAGTGCTTTACCCACGGTATTAGCACTTCTCACTCCTAACACGCGCCACAGGCGTTTTCATTCTCTCACTTTACACTGCATAGTGTTCTGTAATATTCACCACGGATGTCAGTTTCCTCTTTCAAAGGAGGCCACAATAAAGTATCTATTGATCACCTATATTGCACTTAGCACTTTTTTTGCACTGGTCACTATATGATTGTTTACATCCGATAAGTGATACATACACGGTACAATCTAATTGATACACGACTATTACCGTTTATAATTTTATAATTTTAATTTAATTTAATTTTAAATCTGCACTATATTGCACATTCAATATTTCACTAATAAGCACTGTGCACTTTCATTTTTTGGATCATATACAACGAAGTAATTCGCTGTGCAAGGTGGTAGCGCCCCATACCAACACCTCCCATAAACCCCCACAGATCTCCACACTCGATCCCCGATGATCGCTGTGACTGAATACGTGCGCGCCCCGCCCACAAGGGGAGGAGTCCAGCGACGTAGGTCTACGTCGCTGGACGATATCGAGCCACTTTGCCGCAGTACCAGCTCAGTGAGCAGTCGGCAAGTGGTTAATATTCATTCAGGCAAGCGCTGAAGGTAGCCGCTCTATGTAGAGGCTAAAACTTTGTTTTCATATACTCTTTTGACTTCAGCTGCTGCACACACATTCCAACATTTATATAGGAGATCACTGTTTAGTTCACATTGGTATTAGTGTTATCTTCCAGTGGCGCGAGGGATATACCTCTTTTTAGGTATACTTATTCATCACATTTGCCATTAACTACTTCCGGTCCGCGCTATAGCCGAAAGACGGCTGCAGCGCGGACTCTAATTTTTGGGAGGCCGTCTTTAAATGGCCTCCCAGACACAGGCTCCCTGCGCGCTCCCACGAGCGCGCATCGGGGAAAATCTTTGTCGGCCGTGTACCTTGGACACAGCCAATCACAGATCGTGGTAAATGGCCAATCACAGCGGCCATTTACCACGTGATCGGCCAATGCAATGAGAGATGATCTCATATGTAAACATATGAGATCATCTCTCATCGCCAGCGCTCCTTCCTCACACAGAGACTGCAGTGTGAGGAAGGAGGAGAGCCGATCAGCTGCCGGGGACACAGAAGAATGTAATCAGGGCACTGATCACCAGTGCCCTGATTACACAAGGTAAAAAACATACACAAAGTGCCCACCATCAGTGCCCACAGTGCCCCCCATCAGTGCCGCCATCAGTGCCCACACTCAGTGCCCATAGTGCTGCCAGTCAGTGCCCATCAGTGCCTGCTCATCTAGGCATTGATGAGCACTGGCTGGCAGTACTGTGGGCACTGAGTGTGGGCACTGATGGTGCTGCCCATCAGTGCCCATCAGTGCCGCCCATCAGTGCTCATCAGTGCCACCCGTCAGTGTCCATCATTGCCATCCGCCAGTGCCCATCAGTGCCGCCTATCAGTGCCCATCAGTGCCGCCCATCAGTGCCGCCTCTCAGTGCCCAGCAGTGCCACCTCTCAGTGCCACTTCTCAGTGCCCAGCAGTGCCACCTCTCAGTGCCCAGCAGTGCCTCCTATCAGTGCTCATCAGTGCCGCCTATCAGTGCTCATCAGTGCCGCCTATCAGTGCCGCCTATCAGTGCTCATCAGTGCGGCATATTAGTACCTCCTCATCAGTGCCCATAAGTGCCACCTCATCAAAATTTACTCACAGAAAATAAGAATTTTTTTTTTTTTTTCAAAATTTTCTGTGTTTTTTCTTTTTTTTTGTAAAAAATAAAAAACCCAGAGGTGATTAAATACCACCAAAATAAAGCTCTATTTGTGTGAAAAAAATGATAAAAATTTTATATGGGTACAGTGTAGCATGACCGCGCAATTGTCATTCAAAGTGTGAGAGCGCTGAAAGCTAAAAATTGGTCTGGATGGGAAGGGGGTTTAAGTGCACAGTAGGCAAGTGGTTAAACACCAGAATTGGCAGGTCCACCACTGGCACCCTGTGCTTTTTACAGATGAGAGCAGGTTCACCCTGAGCACATGTGACAGACGTGAAAGGGTCTGGAGAAGCCACAGAGAACATTATGCTGCCTGTAACATCCTTCAGCATGACCAGTTTGTTGGTGGGTCAGTGATGGTCTGGGGAAGCATATCGATGGAGGGATGCACAGACCTCTACATGCTAGACCAGGGATCCTCAAACGACGGCCCTCCAGCTGTTGCGGAACTACACATCCCATGAGGCTATGTAAAACTCTGACATTAACAGACATGACTAAGCATGATGGGAATTGTAGTTCCCAAATAACTGGGGAGCCATAGTTTGAAGACCCCTGGGCTAGACAATGGCACCCTCACTGCCATTAGGTATCAAGATGAAATCCTTGGACACATTCTCGGACCCTACGCTGGTGCAGTGGGTCCTGGGTTCCTGTTGTTGCACGACAATACCTGGCCTCATGTGGCAAGAGTATGAAGACAGTTCCTGGAGGATGAGGGAATTGATACCATTGAATGGCCCCCACACTCGCCTGACCTAAATCATCCAATAGCACACCTGTGGGACATTATGTTTCGGTCCATCCAACGCCATCAGGTTTCACCTCAGTCTGTTCAGGAGCTCAGTGATGCCCTGGTCCAGATCTGGGAGGAAATACCCCAGGACACCATCTGTCGTCTTATTAGGAGCATGATCCGACATTGTCAGGCATGCATGCAAGCACGTGGGGGCCATACAAACTACTGAGTACCATTTTAACCACTTGCCGACCGCTCACTGAGCTGGTACTGCGGCAAAGTGGCTCGATATCATCCAGCGACGTAGACCTACGTTGCTGGACTCCTCCTCTTGTGGGCGGCGCGCGCGCACCACCGGAGGCTCGCTCCCGCTGTATTCAGTCTCAGCGGGAGTCGGGCCAGGGGGGGAGCGGCAGTGATTACCGCCGCTCTTCCCCGATCGTCGGGGATCGAGTGTGGAGATCCGCCCGCTTGTGTAAACAAAGCGGGTGGATCTCCTAAGTGACAAACAGTGACAGATTGCAGAAATTCAGCATAGCTGAACCTGCGATCTGTGCCTGTGTCACACAGTCCCCTCCCCCCCACACACGTTGATCACCAATAAAAGTTAACCCTTCCCTGCCAGTGTCATTTTTACAGTAACAGTGCATATTTATTGCACTGATTACTGTAGTAATGTCACTGGTACCCCCAAAAGTGTCAAAAATGTCAGTCAAGGGTCCGATCTGTCCGCTGCAATGTCGCAGTCCTGCAAAAAAAATTGCAGATCGCCGCCATTACTAGTTAAAAAAAAAAACAATAAAAATGACATAAATTTCCCGTAGTTAGTAGCTGCGATAACTTTTGCGCAAACCAATCAAAATACGCTTATTGCGATTTTTTTTACCAAAAATATGTAGCAGAAAACAAATTGGCCTAAAATGTTAAAACATTTTGATTTTTACATCTTTTTAGGGGGAATTTCATATAAAAAAAATGTGAAAAATATTGTTATTTTTTCAAAATTGTCGCTCTATATTTGTATATAGAGCAAAAAGTAAAAATCGCACAGGTGATCAAATACCACCAAAAGAAAGCTCTATTTGTGGGGGGGGGGGGAAATACATTTAATTTGGGTACAGCATCGCACGACTGCGCAATTGTCCGTTAAAATAACGCAGTGCCGAATCGCAAAATATGGCCTGGTCAGGAATGGGGTAAAATCTTCTGGTCTTAAAGCGGTTAAAAATACGCTCATTGAGAATTTTTTTGTCAAAGACATGTAGCTAATTACATTTTTGCCTAAATATATGACAAAAATTGAATATATTAGATATTTTTTAACTGTCAAAGTAGAAAAATATTGTTATTTTTTCAAAATTGTCGCATTTTTTAATTAATATCGCAAAAAATTAAAAGCGCAGAGGTGATCAAATACCACCAAAAGAAAGCTCTGTTTGTGGGAAAAAAGGACGTAAATTTCGTTTAGGTACGGCGTTGCATGACCACGCAATTGTCATTTAAAGTCGCACAGTGCCGAATCGCAAAAAGTGGCCTGGACGTACAGCAGAAAAATCCTCCGGTGGTAAAGTGGTTAAGTTGCTGCAATTAAATTTCAGCAAAATGAACTAGCCGTCTGCATCATTTTTTCACTTTGATTTTTGGGGTGTCTTTTGATTTAGCCTTCTGTGAGTTGATAATTTTCATTTCCATCAAATGATGTGGCATCTTTTCGTTCCTAACACATTACCCAGTTCATATCAATATAGATATCTAGCATGATATTTTCCCCTATTGAGATCTGATGCGTTTTCAAAGTGTTTTTTTAATTTTTTTGAGCAGTTTATATCATGTGATAAGTGATACTGTATGAGTCAAAATGTTTAAAGCATAAAATGATACCATGATTATTTTGTAGTTTTCAAACAGACCATTAAGTGGTGCCAGATAGAAATCTCATTCATGAGAAAACATGTAGTAAGCTGTGTGTTCTGTGAGGTTAATAAATCTTTTTTTCCCTTTTAGACCTTTGTTTACAATAGAAAACTCTGGCAACATATAAAGAGGATTTCAGGTTACAAGTCGAAGAGTCAATACAAACAACTGCAGAGCACATTGGAAAAGAACACAGACTGCTCTTTGCAAAAGGAAATGTTCATTTCAAGCCAACAATATTCAGTTATGGCAAATGAGTGTGTTTAACCACTTGCTGCTTATTCAAAGTAGATTTACTGCTAGCAGGCGGCACAGCCAGGCACCGCAACATACATGTATATTGCAATGTACTTCGTGGTTTAGTGGTGTGCATACGCATACCCCCAGCTGTCCCACGCTGTGACTGAACACAGCACAAGTTTGTCAGCCAGTTACAGCTAGGGCTGTACACCTGCTGATCGGCTGTGGCCAATCACAGCACAGATATCTGTGTTTACAAACAGATACAGACAGCAATCTGGCTGTTTCTTCTCTCTGAAATCAACTCAGGGAATTCAGGAAGAAATAACAGCCAGATCTTTGAGTAATAGCAACATACATTACACACATTGCACTTGTTAGGCGCACAGTTAACCCCTTGATTGACCCTTAATGTTAACCCCTTCCCAACCAGTGTTATTAGTACAGTGTACAGTATTATCACTGATCACTGTATTAGTGTCACTAGCAACATCAGTGTCAGTTAGTGTCCCTCCCAGCCAGTGTCTGTTAGCGCCAGATTTCATGCCACACTATCACAGTCACACTATACAGTAAGTCACTGATCACCACCTTTACTAGTATAGTGTCTGTACGGATCAGTATCTTGATCACGATCAGACTATACTAGTGACCCAAAAACACAGCGTGGTTTTTACCAAAGACATGTACCAAATACATTTTGCCCTAAATTTAAGAAGACATTTTATTTTATCGGGTATGTTTTATAACAGAAAGTAGAAAATATTGTTTTGTTTTTTTAAATATTCAGTATTTTTTTGTTGATATAATAATCAAAAAAAAAAAAACAACCAGTGGTGATTAAATACCATAAAAATAAAGCTTTATTTGTGTGAAAAAATTAATGTAAATTTAATTTGCATACAGTGTTGCATGACCAAGCAATTGCCAGTTAAACCACAGTGCTGAATAGCAAAAAAAATGTTCTGGTCATGAAGGGGGTAAAACCTTCCGGAGGTCAAGTGGTTATTGTATTTCTAATTCAAAAATTGTCAGATAAAGGAGTTGGTTGTGTTTAGGTACAATATATTGGGAACTATTTCCCCCCACTCTTCAAACATCTCCCCCTCCATATACTTCTCTTCTGCTCTTAGTATATAAAGGTGAAAGTCTTTATGGAAAGTCATTGCTGTGGACATTTGACATTTATTTTGGGTTCTCTCCTAATGTTAGCCTGAAGCTACAATATTTTTTTTATGACACCATGGAAGGTAATAATGGAGCGAAGTGGAAAGGAAATTGTTATTACTAATAACATTACATGCAGTAGCGCGCACTATGCGGTACAGTTATGCATATACTGTCTTTACATTAGAAAATTGCTGCTTCTGCCTTAGAAGCTATGCTACTGGCCCATTAGGCTGCCTATCACAGCGATGGTCTGATACTGAGAGATGTGTCCAAAGTACTTACTTTTCAGCTGAATTAATTTCTTTGGATTATGGAATACCCCAGGTTTTGAGGTTTTCAGTGTGCTCTGCTAGTACTTTGTTCGGTGTTGTCATGGAATTAATAATATACAGGTTTATTTTAATCATTACACTTGGTTTATATTGGCACATACATCTTCAAGGAAGAACCTAATGTTCTGTGATCTAGAAAATGCTACAAATTTTAATTGAGAATAGTTAATTTTTTTTTCAACAAATAATAATTGGAGTTAGCGTTCATTGGATTACTTATTAAAGCCCTATGTTTCCTAAATCTTAGTGCAGCAAGGTTGGAGGTTGCTTAATGTCTCTTTAAAGCTCTTCCCTCAACACATTTATATTCAACTTTGAAGTGCTCCCACACTCTTTGACTGAGAGTGTTCTTTTTCAGATGGTGTTGGAGTTTACACATTGCTGATAATGTCACCCCTTAGTCATGTGGCAGTGTTTGGGCTCTGAAATTTGCCATCAGGCCCATGCACTTCATTAAGAGAGGAAGTCATGTTCTCCCACACTCCGTAAGGCTCTGGATATTTTGTGGCAGCAGCGACAGAGGTAGGGGTGTTGGGGGAGTGCTGTAAAATTGAGTATATGTGGGTCAGTTGACTTCTGTCACTGTGAATCTTTCACTTTTCCCTGACTAGCTATACTTGCAGAGGACAGTGTCCAGCCCAACAGAGAGGTCTTATTTTAGGGACCCGGTATGGATGCAGTGGCCCCTGCAACTATTTAGCACATAAACAAAATCGCAATTGCCTGTTGAAAAGAAACACAATCTTATCGGAAGTACTACTTTATAGTTATGTGTGTAAAATTGTTTCACACTGTCATAGCCTTTTTCCACATCAATCAATCAATCAATCAATCAATCAATCAATCATTTAAAGCAGTAGTAACCACAAAATCAAAAATATTATGTATTGTAGTTTACCAACCCTTAAATGTGATGTTTGGATCCATTTTGTTTTTTTTTGTTTTTTCTCTTATTTTTCACCTGGTGATCAATCCGGTAACACTCTACTTGTCTTAGGATGTCTCCACCTTGGATGGAATAGCAATATAGACACCCATGGACAGTGGCATTGTCCTTTTGGAGAGAGGGTAGTGTTAGATTGACTAGCATTTTTACATGGACTTGATTGTCACCATAGTTCCCCGTGTCCCTTCAGACACGGAGCCCCGACCAGACCCTGCCCCTGCTCTCTCCTGATTGGCTAGCTGACATTGATTGACAGCAGCGGCAGCCAATGGTGCCGCTACTGTGTCTTAGCCATTCAGGAGGGAGAATCTTGGATGCCTGAGACACGCATGGACATCGCTGGACAGAGAGGGACCTCAGGTAAGTGTTAGGGGGGGCAAGGGGGGCTGCTGCACACAGAAGGCCTTTTATCTTAATGCATAGAATGCATTGAGATAAAAAAAAAACCTTCTGACTTTACAACCACTTTAAGATATGCACTGGTATTGTTTACTTAATCAATCGTGCACACATTTGCTTTAACAATCCAGCATACATTTCTGCTATTACATTCAGATACTGCTATAATGTATGGGACTACAGAAATACAGTAAAACCTTGGATTGTGAGCATAATTTGTTCTGGGAACATGCTTGTAATCCAAAGCACTCTTATATCAAAGCGAATTTCCCTATAAGAAATAATATAAACTCAGATGATTTGTTCCACAACCATTTATTCATAAGTCCTTCAGTTTATAGTGTATACAAAAAGATCATAGCAATGTGATAGGTTGTGAAAACATAAAATGATCATCCACAAATGGCAGCCTCCACAAGGAGATTAGAAGCAAAATCCAGCAAGAGCTACAGAGTAGTGATGGACGAACATCAGCCAGGCGGTTCGCGAACGTTAGCCGCAAATTTTCTCAAATGTCCACGAACCGAAAGTTTGCGGCGTGCCCCATTGACTTTAATGGGAGGCGAACTTTAAAAACCTTTAGGTCATATTTGCAGCCACAAAATACTTACTAGCTGTGCACAAATAGTCCCACCACATGGACACTGTCATAACAGAAGTATTGCAATTGGAAAAGTTGCCCTAAAAATGTTTTTTTTTTTTTACAGCAAAAAAATGTATATTTTTTTTCTAAATCAGCCAGAACTGACAGCAGCCGGTAAATACATGTCAAATACATATAGGGTCCATTCACACATCTGTAAAATGGGTCTGCATCCATTCCACAATTTGACGGAACGTTTACAGACCCATTGATTTTCAATTCCAGTCTGAAAAATTAGGCATTCACAGGATAAAGAAGTAAGTTTTGGCCAGTACAGGCCCCAAAAATTAGCCCACATGCGTTTGCCTGACAGCTAAGAACGTTGTATTCTGGGGCTGGAGGTACATTAGGCATTCACAGGATACAGATAATGGCCGGCAAGAAGGAATGAGCGGTCTCTTACAAAGAACTCATAGGTAGAATATGACACTCCAAGAGAACCTACAAGTCAAACAAAGGAGAATATACAGTAAACCATAAAATCTAGATCAATAAAATTTGCTGCTAGGTTTCACATTAAATACACTGCATGGTGAACCCTATACCACAGGCTTTTGTGGGTCATATTGACCATAGCTAAATGCATATAGGGGACATATAATAATGAGCCTTGCGGACATGCAAACAACAATTTGCAGTAGAGTGTGCTTAATGGGTAATAACCAGTATTCCTGTACAGATGCAGAGAGGTTGCGGAAACCCCATCAGGATTGTCATGCCTTCAGCTTGAAAATAATTAATTCCATTTGAACTTGTAATACCAATCTTGTCCACAAGATGCCACTGTGACATAGACTGTTATACAGCACTTCATGGTACTTCCTGTTCTCTATTGCTGGATTAGTTCCTCCCTTCTCTGAGGAGAATGCCAGTTTAGATTTACCTCAGGAAAGAGCAGACAGAATCTGAGGTTCCTGTGGGAAGATTCCTGAACCCCTTTTGAAGCATCACTGGTATGCCTATGAACTGTCAGTTATATACTCAATGCATATACTGTTAATGTTTGTATACTGATTATATGCCTTTATATGTTTATTTACAGTTTCACCTCTATTCACAATCCTATTCGCATTTCCATCTGACTTGTAACCTGTTCATGTGACTACTATTCGTTCACTGGAATAAAGATTTAAGTTACAAAAGGACTGGTTATTGCAGGATTAAGGTTTAGCTGTATGTTAAGCTGCACACGCCTGGGGCATACGTGTAGTGAGAACAGAATAGTGAAACAGCGGCTATCCAGCAAGTGGGATTTAGGACAGAGACTATACAGAGGCCTGCTACTCTGCCAGCACAGTCATCTGCATATGCAATACAGCAGTCTCTACACAGTCAAGCATTCCTGCAAGCATCATGTCACACAGCCAGTCATCCTCATTCAAGACAAGGTCCCGAGTTTCCGGCTCCTCTAGATCTTCCTCCTCAAGCAGTGCACTCGCCATAGCACGTGCGAAAGCTGAAGCCGCCAAGGCGCGAGCAGCCTTTGCTGAGTAAGAAATGCAGATTAAACAGGAGAAAGTGAGGATAAAGAAAGAGACAGAGGAAGCTCTCCTAAAAGCAAAGACAGAGGAAGCCCTCCTAAAAGCAAAGGCAGAGGAAGCCCTCCTAAAAACGCAGAAAGAGGCAGAGGAGGCCCTCCTAGAAGTAGCCCTAGAGAAACTCGCCGTAGAGAAGGAAGTAGCAGCAGCCATAGATGAAGCAGACGCCTTAGAATTAGCTGTATACCCGAGAAGTGAACGCAGCAGACGCAGCAATATTCTCGATCCAGCAACTGAAACTCCAAATTCTCTACAACAAACTTCAGATTACATCAATCAACACTTTAAGACAAGCAGTGTCAAAGATGACGTCAAAGAGACAAGCCAAAGACACTCCACGGTACCGCCGCAAGTCAGTGACAAGCCTCAAGCCTGCAAACGGGAGAAATCCGTGCAAAGTGACGTCTCCTGCGACAGACTCCCCATAAGTGAGATAATAGTATCACCTTCTAATCGCCCTCCAGAACCAACGTCCAAGCCAGAACGGTACATCAGAGGACAGCCTGGTGCCAGCAAAAGGTATGACTACACACAGCCATCTTACCATGACAACACACAGCAGGCTAACCAAGCCACCATAGACTTTGCAAGGTTCTTTGCACGACGCGAGTTAGTCACCAAAGGACTTGAAAAGTTTAATGACCGCCCTGAAAACTACAGAGCCTGGCGGTCATCCTTTCAAAACACTATCAGAGATTTAGGGCTATCTTGCAGCGAAGAGATAGACCTCCTGATTAAATGGCTTGGAAATGAGTCTGCCGAACACGCCAGGCGAATCAGGACAATAAATATAAACTACCCAGACACTGGTCTTAGAACAATCTGGGATAGACTTGATGAGTGTTATGGTTCAGCAGAAGCAGTAGAAAATGCATTATTCAAAAGACTTGATAACTTTCCCAGAATACCTAGCAAAGCCTACCATAGACTTAGAGAGTTAAGTGACTTGTTAATGGAACTTCAAGTAGCTAAACCTGAGGGAGACTTACAAGGACTTGCATTCCTTGACACAGCCAGAGGTGTCAACCCCATTGTGCAAAAGTTACCCTATAACTTGCAAGAGCAGTGGATTACACATGGATCCCAATATAAAAGACAGCATGATGTTTCATTCCCTCCTTTTTCTGTTTTTGTGGACTATGTGTGCCAGCAAGCTAAAACCAGAAATGATCCAAGTTTTGATTTTACGCTGTTGTGTGCCGCTCCTGTGGGACTTAACCCTCGCAAACCTCCAGTAGCAGTACACAAAACTAACGTGTCTCCTCCAGGTTCCTTTCACAGGTCTGCCAACTTCTCTAACTCAGAGACAAAGGTCAATGATCCTGGTAAGCAGTGTCCCTTGCATCGGAAGCCACATCCTCTCCTAAAATGCAGAGCCTTCAGAGAGAAAACCCTGCAGGACCGCAAAGCCTTCCTCAAGGAGAACCACATCTGCTACAGGTGCTGCTCTTCAACATCTCATCTCGCCAAGGACTGTAAGGTCAGTTTGAAATGCACAGAATGTGACAGCTCAGATCACAACACAGGGTTACATCCTGGGCCAGCTCCATGGACTTTACAACACACCCTCAGCACTAGTGAGCAAGGTGGGGAGGAGGAGCACACCACCACAACTACACCAGAGGTCACTTCACAATGTACAGAGATCTGCAAAGGAGCCATAGGTGGTAGGTCCTGCTCCAAAATCTGCCTAGTCAGAGTCTACCCAGCAGGCCAAAAAGACAAAGCTATTAAGCTTTACGTAATCCTGGATGACCAAAGTAACAAGTCATTAGCCAGCTCAACTTTCCTTGACATGTTCAGCATTAAAGGCCCCAGCATTCCCTACTCCTTAAAAACTTGTGCAGGAATAGTGGAGACGGCTGGTAGGAGAGCATCCGGCTACCAAATTGAGTACATCGATGGGCGATCGCGCTTGTCTTTGCCAACTCTTATCGAATGCAATCAGATCCCTGATCATAGATCTGAAATTCCTACACCAAATGTAGCTGCTCATCACCCACACTTGAAACGCATAGCACATCTGATACCAGAACTTGATCCTCAGGCTCAGATCATCCTACTCCTTGGGAGAGATATCTTACAAGCCCACAAATCAAGAGCTCAGATTAATGGTCCCAATAATGCTCCTTATGCTCAGAAGTTAGACCTTGGATGGGTCATCATAGGAGATGTCTGTCCAGGAAGCGTGCACAAACCTAACTCCGTTAGCAGCATGCTCACAAATACCCTAGAGAATGGATGTCCCTCTCTTTTCCAGCCATGCCACAACCATTTCCTTGTTAAGGAATCAGTCTACGCCACCCACTCATCTTGTCCCTTCACAAGCCCCACTAGTGACAACTTTGCCTGTGACAGTGACCAAGACCATTTAGGGTGCACAGTCTTTCAGAGAACTAAAGATGACAATCGTGTGGCAATGTCTATTGAAGACAAACTCTTCTTAGAAATAATGGAGCAAGGTCTAGTCAAAGACAGCACAAACAGCTGGGTCGCACCTCTTCCCTTCAGACCACAGAGACAACGCTTGCCCAATAACAAAGAACAAGCTTTACAACGTTTTGCTTCCCTTAGACGTAATTTACAAAGAAAGCCAGAGATGAGGGAACATTTCTTTTCTTTCATGGGGAAGATCTTTGAGAACGGTCATGCCGAGGTGGCTCCCACCCCTAAAGACTCTGAAGAGTGTTGGTATCTCCCTATATTCGGAGTGTACCATCCCAAAAAGCCAGGTCAAATCAGAGTAGTGTTTGACTCTAGTGCCAAATACAAGGGTATCTCCTTGAACGATGTCCTCTTGACAGGCCCAGACCTCAACAACAAACTCCTGGGAGTGCTCTTACGCTTCCGCAAAGATTCTATTGCCTTCATAGCTGACATCCAGCAGATGTTCCATTGTTTCTTGGTCAGAGAGGAAGACAGGAACTTCCTAAGGTTCCTTTGGTTCCACGACAATGATCCTTCAAAAGATATCTCAGAGTATCGCATGAGGGTACACATGTTTGCCAATAGCCCTTCACCTGCAGTCGCTATCTACGGACTCAGACATTCCGCCCAAGAAGGTGAACTTGAGTTTGGCTCAGATGCAAGACAATTCGTAGAGAAAGACTTTTATGTTGATGACTGTTTAAAATCCTTACCTTCCAGTGAGTCTGCAATCCGTCTTCTTAAAAGAGCACAGGAAATGCTCGCTTGTTCAAATCTCAGGCTTCACAAGATTGCTTCTAACAGCAAAGAGGTAATGGAAGCTTTCCCCGCTCAAGACCATTCCACTGATCTAAAGGACTTAGATCTGGGTACAGACTCTTTACCTGTACTGCGCAGTCTCGGTCTACTTTGGGACTTGAAATCCGATTCCTTTACCTTCCAAGTAAATAGAGAAAAAAGACCCTTCACTCGCAGAGGTGTCTTGTCTACAATCAATAGCCTGTATGATCCATTAGGATTTGCGGCACCTGTTACAATTCAAGGCAAAGCCTTACTTAGAGACTTGATTCGTGAAACATCCGATTGGGATGCCCCACTACCCCTTGATAATAGGAACTCTTGGGTAGAGTGGAGGGACTCTTTATCAGTCTTATCTGACCTCCATGTTTCACGCCCATATGCTCCTGTACCTTCTACAGAGATACAGAGTCAAAACCTTTGCATATTCTGTGATGCTTCTGTCAAGGCAATAGCTGCTGTGGCCTACTTAAGGACTGTTGACACTACAGCACGATGCCACGTAGGATTCATCATGGGCAAAGCAAAGCTTGCTCCACACCCCGAGCATACTATACCTAGGCTAGAACTTTGTGCTGCAGTACTAGCTGTTGAACTAGCAGAGCTAATAGCCTCAGAGATGGACATTGACCTCAAGGATGTTCAACTCTACACAGACAGCAAGGTAGTTCTAGGCTACATCTACAATGAGACCAGACGTTTTTATGTTTATGTCAACAACAGAGTGTTGAGGATTAGGAGATCTACCATTCCAACACAATGGCACTATGTACCTACTGACTACAACCCTGCAGACCATGCTACAAGAGCCGTTGCTGCATGTAACCTTAAAGACACAACATGGTTTACAGGACCTGCATTCTTGTACGATGCGGAACAAACCTTTCCTAAAAGTGACAGGATTGGACTAGTAGATCCAGACTCAGATACTGACATCCGTCCTGAGATCTCAACATTCCATACTACAACTTCAGATTGTCAGCTTAAATCTGACAGATTTACCAGATTCTCAAAATGGAAGACACTTGTTCGAGCTATTTCTTGTCTTATTCACATAGCTCGCTCCTTTAAAGGTGACTCAAACAACTGTGACCGCAAGGGATGGTACCATTGCCAAAGGATCAGTTCAGTATTAGAGCTACAGCAGTCTCAGGATCTTGTCATCTGCACTGTACAGCATGGAGCCTATGCTAGGGAGATTGACTGTGTCTTGAATGGAAGACCTATCCCTGGAGACAGTGCCCTGAGGAAACTTGACCAATTCCTTGACCAAAATGGACTACTTAGGGTAGGTGGTCGTCTAAGACAAGCCAACCTAGATTCAGATGAGAGTAACCCTCTAATAGTTCCTGGTCACCACCACATCGCTTACTTGAGTGTATCACATCATCACTCCCATGTAAAGTGGAAGTCAAGATCCACAGAAACAAAGGGACAAAGTTGTTCTTCGGATCAGTTCCTGAACTAGGTTGTTGTTACCATCTGAAGAATAAATGGTGGTATCTGATGATACCAGACGGGGAGTGTCATGCCTTCAGCTTGAAAATAATTAATTCCATTTGAACTTGTAATACCAATCTTGTCCACAAGATGCCACTGTGACATAGACTGTTTTTCAGCACTTCATGGTACTTCCTGTTCTCTATTGCTGGATTAGTTCCTCCCTTCTCTGAGGAGAATGCCAGTTTAGATTTACCTCAGGAAAGAGCAGACAGAATCTGAGGTTCCTGTGGGAAGATTCCTGAACCCCTTTTGAAGCATCGCTGGTATGCCTATGAACTGTCAGTTATATACTCAATGCATATACTGTTAATGTTTGTATACTGATTATATGCCTTTATATGTTTATTTACAGTTTCACCTCTATTCACAATCCTATTCGCATTTCCATCTGACTTGTAACCTGTTCATGTGACTACTATTCGTTCACTGGAATAAAGATTTAAGTTACAAAAGGACTGGTTATTGCAGGATTAAGGTTTAGCTGTATGTTAAGCTGCACACGCCTGGGGCATACGTGTAGTGAGAACAGAACAAGGATAATTGATTTTGGGGAGTCCATCAACGAGTAAGGCTTCTGAGCCACTAAGGGGAACCAAGCAAACAGTAAAAAAAACTGCCTTACACTGTTGCTCGCAAGGTAAATCAATACCAGATGTGGAGTCAAACAGGAGTTTGCCATAGTAAATGTATCTGGGTTCAAGTACGGCCAACAGGACTATAGCAGGGCAAGTGTACAGTTGACCTCTGTAAAAAAGGTGCACCCGTGCTGGTGCCCATGGGCGCAGAGCAGCACTGAGAGGGAAACATATACTAGTTAGAACAAAAAGGATATTTTAACCATGATAATGGGTCTTGCAGAAACTGGATGGTAGATGCCACAGACTGATATCAGATGCCGGTGGGACTGCTCCCCAGCAAAGACATTGTCATATATGTAAACCTCAATTATCAGAAGCAGTAGAGACTCGTTGGTATTCTGAGAATAAGTCATGCTCTGTTCTCACTGGTAGGCCAGGCCAGGAGAAAGGTCAATCTTCCAAAGATGCAGGAGTTGCTGTAAACACTTCCTAACTAGAAGCATGGGATCTGTGTCTACGGATCCTCTGTGGTCTTGGCAAGGGTTGACGCAGGGCATCATTGCTTATAAGATAATCCAACAAGTTCAGTACAAATATGACTGGCTTGTCAAGAAATTGAAAGAGGACTGGGAGCTGGTCAGGTGTGTACAGGAAAAAAAGAGGTACCTTGTTTCCGTTAAAATATAAAATAGAATGGATGACCTCAAGGGAAAGACACCTCAGCTTCCTGGATTACTGAGTGGTGGTCCAAGCAGGCTTCTCATTCTGCGGGTCTGGTTTAGGATAGCAACCACAGTTATTCTCAGATCGCTGCCCATACATAATGACCTCATAAATGGCACACACAGCATTTAACATGCAGAAAAATTTAATTGTTTTTCATCTCAGAAACATCTGCGGAAACATTTGATGTTGGGTATTTTTAGTGCCAAAGCACCATAGCCAAACACAAATATTCATACAGAACACATTATTGACCCTGACAAAAAAAAGAACATTTTTAAAACTATGAAACAGCTACAAAAAAAATTAAAAGTGCAATGGCAACAGACTACAGCATTCTGGCCAGTACAAGATGGTATTTCTGCCCGACCTTCAGTAGCAGGAGATGGCTACAGTGTCAGACCAGCAGTGGCAGAAAGGGGTGTTCATAGTGGAGAATAATAACTCAATATAAAAAAAAACGAAACCCTAAGCACAAACTCTAAAATACATAAAAGTGAAATAAATAAGAAAAAAATGATAATACAAGCCTAATTAAAAAAACTGCTACCCCAAAGAAAAAAACAGTACAACAGTAGCAGAACTTGAACTGATACACACAATCATACAAACAGAGTTGTCCTAAAAAGATTCCTTGGTCAGTTCACATTTAATAAATGTGGTGTAACACTCCATTCTTCCTAGACCAACAAATTGAAAGTCACTGTAACATACCAGTGGCAATATAAAAAAAAATGAATATAGCACTGTATAGCTCTGTTGTCGAACGCGAGCTCCATTTATTAGCTCAAAACTCTCTCTCCCTAAAATTACTTTCAGTTGTTCCTTACAACTAATTCCAACCCACTGAGAAAGGGCTGCTGGGAGAGTTGACCTTAAGTTCATATTTGAACCTCATATCTACTAAGTCATGAGCTTTTTGTTTAAAACCGACCCTGAAGATCAGGCTGTGTGTAATATAGAGTCCAAAGTGGAAACACAGGCTGATGGCTAGTGGATGGAGATCAAAATGTATAGTGATATCAGCAAATAAACTTTGGGACCCCAGAAATGGTTAAAAATGGAGACCACTCTGCTTTTGTGCCTCGTTAAGCTCCCATGTCTCCCCATAATTGCCACATGTTTTCACAACTAATCCTAGAACTTAAACTGGTCACATAATATAAACAAACTACATTGTAATAATGTTGTTTTTTGTAAAGGTAAGTCGTGGCTGCCATGCAGCAACTACTGTATATCACATCTCACTGCTATTAGAACATTCACATCGGTTGATGTCAGATGCAAATGATGGTGAATATATTTGGTCAAAAACTCAGCAACATAAACTCACCTTAAAATCAAACACCCTTATTGTGAAGGTTTTAGCCAACATTTTTTCTTGTCTATACAGCCAAAACACTGAGTCTCTTGTAATGACTTGTCAGCTCTAGGTACCCTATTTATATGTCAGACATTGGATCTGATCTGATTATTGTAGGAATGAATCACGTTACTCTGGAATTTGAACTCATGAACCAGTTTAAATACTGTATATATCCATGCTTTTGTATACCTCTGTATATATTTCAGACACATTCATGAATTAATCTCTCCATTACTATGCATATGGACTTCAACCAACTCAAATAAACTGTATTTTGCACATATAAAGCAAATTCATTGTTAATTTCTTACTTTTTTTATACCACACGCTACCTTTTTACATAATGATACAGCTATCCACTTATTTCAAATAAGATTTAATGTTTTGCTTTAAAAAAAGGCATCAACATGCACACATATCTAAACCTCAAATGAAATGGTTAAATATTTGTAATAGCTATGTCTGTATATAGTAATTATTGGTATAATCTTTCTAATCCATTATTATATTATCATGAGGGCATACTGTAGTGATGTTTTTTGATTACACTTTATTGGCCCCTAACTTAAAGTGGAACTAAATCTGCCTGTTCTTTACAGCTTAAAAGCTAAACTCTTAGCCGTGGTTAGATCAACAGTTGCCATGGTGTGGAACAGGTGATAATAATATCAGCCAATTGATAGATTCAGTTAAGAGATAAAGACAAAAAATGACGGGGGGCCATTGGGAGGCACAATGGACACTCGCCAACCCAAAAAGATTCAACAGTGCCATGTTCATTTCATTAGTTTGGTAACATCTTTTCAAAGAGAAAACGGATGAAATTTTCATACAATTTTTGTAATTATTAATTTAGTACAGAGCACAAGCAGCTATGCCAGACAAACAGTTAAGTAAATGGGTTTAGTTCTATCTTAAAAGAGTTCACTCTGCCACCATGGGTGAGCAGTGGAATCTACATTGACGATGTATGACTTTCCTAGTTAGGTTGTCAGGATGATAGGCACATTTATGAATAGAGTGCAACCCCATAGGGAGCCACAAGTAGAAAGGGAATTACCACCCTGCACAGCCAGGCACACTTAAATCAGAAAACAGTCCAGTGCTTTTTTTTTTTCATTAATTAGGGATTAGAACTTGGATGGGGATTGGGAAAATTATGAGATGTCCATTTGACTTCAAACAACTTCAGGGACAACTTTTCCTATATACAGTCAATATACACTCCTCTCTTCCTCCAGCACTAATCTTGCTTGCAGAACTCCAGCTGGTGCACTGATAGTTAATCCAACAAAAAGGCAACAGTCAGATTTTGAAGCAAAAGCCCTTCACAGGCAGGGACCCTGGACCCTTTGGTTGTGTAGCAAAATCCAATGTCCAGCTTACATCCCTGTGGCTACTGATACCAGTACCTTCTCTTCAGGCACTGCCAGCCCGCCTGGCTGCAGCTGCTCACCTAGCTAACTTCTGCACAGTACTCCCAGACTGAGCACTTACCAGCCCACCAAAATTACTCCTCAGAAGATCTCCTAGATGTGCTGACCTGCTCCCGCTGTCCTCAAAAGTGCTTCCATGCCTCTAGGAAAGGATTCCTCTGTATGTTGTAGAGGGCCCCTCCAGCACCTGATCCCCAGGCCTGAGGTCCCCCCCCCCAGACAAGGGATCACCCTAAATGGTCACCAAAAGCCTCCTCAGCACTCCATCTCTATCCTCCACCCAACTTCCCTTGCTGGCATGACCCATGAGTATTTATGAAGTTGCCTGTCCCTTGCCAGCCTATTTTGCTGGAGATTGACAAGGGCTCTCATCAGTACTCTAGGCAGCTCCTCCTAACCTCCTTCCCATTCTTCTGGAAGTAGGGGGCGGTACCAGAGGTGCTGCTTGCTGAGTCATCCAGACTCTTAGTCACTAAATCCTGACCACAATCTAACTCTCTCAGCCTGGCTGTAATTTACCTACACTAAAACTATATATGCTAGCTAGAGGGTGTTACACTCACCCCCCTTCCCCAAAGCCCTGACCCCATGGCTGGGAAAAAAATGGCTTCTGTACCCAGGAGCAAGGCATCTCATAAAAATACAGTTGGAGGAGGGAAGGGAGACAACTTGGATGGGGCATGGGATATATACAAATATGTAAGCATGTATAAAAAAAATAGACATTTCTTCAAAATGCCATATGTACATCACAAAATCATCAAAATATATATAACTTAGCTACTGGTCCCTGCAGCTAACTCTAGCATAGAAATAAGGCATACAGAATTAGGCTTTAGCACCTCCCTCTAAAGGGAAGCCCTCTCAGCAAGCTGGGAAATGTTGAGTTCATCACACAGCAGGGTGAACAGCCTGCCCACAACAATACTTGCAAAACCGAACAAGGAAAGAACAGATTCCCATCATTTCCTTTACTTTGTAATCTGTACAGTCTGTCTGCGGGGGGTTATACGCCTGCTGGCAGAGATAATCAAGCAAAGAAACATTTCTTTCTTTTTTTTCAAGAGTCTCTGGTAGGAAGAGCCCCTCAAAATGTAGCAAACAGCCCTAGGCCTCATCCAAAGTTCTTCAGTTGGGAGTGGAACATCCATCTGGAATAGTTCAGGGTGTTAGGCCAGCCTAGTCCATGAACAACAAAGAACATAGGCAGCAATCTTCACAGGTGTCCACGCAAAGTTTTACCTGCAAGTTGAACTCTCCACATCAATCCTTTACAGGTAATTGTGAGGATTTGTCAGTTTCCATCAGCTCCTCTAACAGCAACAGAGTGGCTCTTGGTGTGCTGTCCTGCTTTCACAATCGCCACCCTGTCTCTGTAAATAGCTCTCTTCAGCTGCCATTCCTGTCAAATGTCCGTGAACCGGTCCAAGCTTGTTCACAGTGCCCTTCCCGCAAAGACTTGGGAACATGCATTTACTCCTACACCATCTCATCCTCCCACTCTCCCCAGGAGTCCTCAATGATGTCCATGATGTTGGTAGGGTCATAGGGGAAGTCCAGACCCCAATCCAGAGCGGTTCTTTGCTGCACCTCCCACAGGAATCTGGAAAACCTTGGCAGTTCTCTTGACTTTCTCTTCCCAGGAAGGACACAGGCTTTGGTCAATCTCACAACCCACTGCCTGTATTGAGCTGGTCTGGTCTGGATAGTAGAGGGTCTGTTGTAGAATTTCTGCCTCTCACTGACTGGGCTCTGCACAGTTCCTTTGGCCCCCTTAGAGGACGCTGGCTGATCCTTCACCTCCGACAGTATTTCCACCTTCTCCCTGAGCGGGTCCCCACTCCCAATCCTCTTCCGAGCTGCTATAGGACAACCAGTCTGCAAACTCCTCATCCATAGGCCCACAGCGAACCTGCATTCTGGGTAACCCCCAGTCAATGGCCCTATCACAGCCCTTCCCCTCTGGCTCACCTGAGGGCACATCACCCTCCTGCACTGGCTCCTTCCAGGTGGGATCGGTAGAGCATGCGGGTACAACTGGCATTTTAGGGATAGTATCTGGTTCCTGCTGGGCAGTACTTACAGTTACCAGCTCCCTGACTGGGCTGCAGGCTGAGGCAGACTTCATATTTCCTTCCCAGATGTCGCTTGTCTTCGCAGGGGAGTCACTAGCCTCATACTCAACCCCGCCTTTAGATGATGTTTCAAGGCCCGCACCAGTCTTTTGGGACTTCCGCAGCTGTTCCATGCAGAGGGCTGACAGCAAGTCCGCACTGTAATTGAGTGGTTCCTGTTCACTTGGCGTCAGCCAAGTGCCAGGCTGGAGAGAGTGGTCAGAAACATTGCAGCAGTGTCAGTAGTTCTATACTGAAGCCCTGAGTCTTCTGGACCTAGAGTTGAGGATTCAGCACTTCTGTCAAGTTATAGTGTGTTCTAAGCGTCAGTGAGCGCTGGCTAGCATCGGCTGGCGTCAAGGCAGCGTTACCAGACATTTTCTGGATAAAGTCCCAAATTGTATCTAGTTAAACCTAAAGGAGTATCCCACTCATTCCCTTCTCCCATCCCCTTTATCTTCAATAAAACCACAAAACAAAAATGTCGGAGTTGTCAATGTCTCAGTTCTCACACCCAGGGTAGCAGCTCAAATGGGCTGGAGAGGTAACCGGTAACAATGGCAGACCCACATCAGGCCCAATGCCTGGAAAACCTGCTACATAAATAAAAATACACACACACACACACATACACACACACATACTTTTAGGCAAGTAGTTTAAAAAAAAAAAAACAAGATGGTAAATCTACCTTTAATCACATTGCAATGCAGATCCTCATCAATCATGTTTAACAATGCCTGCTAACTTTCCAACAGAAAGAAACCCTGCAAACTGACACATTTGTTGCTCACTTGTGACATCATTCACCAAACATGGACATGATCAAATATGGTTGAATAATCAATGTTTTAATGCTGTAATTTCCATACCCTGACTTTGATATGACTGTATTACCTGAAGCTCTGAGAAATTGTCACAACCATCCCAACGATTGGTTTCAATGTGGAAACTGTAGAATACAAAAATATCTGTTTCACTGTCTGGGATGTTGGTGGCCAGGATAAAATCTGACCCCTCTGGAGGCATTAATTCCAGAATACACAGGGCCTCATTTTTGTTGTAGATAGTAACAACAGAGAGTGAATCGGGGAGGCAGCAGAAGAGTTACAGAAAATGCTTCAGAAAGATGAGCTTAGAGATGCAGTATTGTTGGTATTTGTAAACAAACAAGATTTGCCCAACGCCATGGCCATCATTGGGATGACTGACAAGCTGGCACTTCAGACCCTCCGCAACAGGACTTGGTACATGCAAGCAACATGTGCAACTCAGGGCACAGGTCTGTATGAAGGACTGGACTGGCTTTCCAAGCATTAATGAGGACTTGCCTTCCACAAAGGACACAGTGAGTGTATAGGAGTTGTCTAGGCTCGTAAAATCCAAACTAGTTCTAAAAATGGTTTAAAGAAATGGAATGGGCAGCAATCTCTAAAGTTTCCAGATTTCTTTTGTTGCCATTTATTTACTGAGTTTTCTTGTTGCTTTCAGAGCAATGTGGCTAGACTTAAAGCAGAAAATAATAAATCCCCCCCTTATGTGAAAGTGGTTTTGGGTTTTACGTCCCCCCAACCCCCCCCCCCCATGCCTGGAAATAAATATTGTGATGCTATAGAAATAAATGCTTTTTGGTAATCTTTTTTCCCTTGAAACAAATATATAAAATGCAATTTCCAAGTCAGTCGCAGTTCTCCCGTGTCAAGTAGAGCTGTTACTTATTGCACACTTTGCAGATACTTGCTTAAACCATGTTTTTAAGAAGAGTCCCTGAACTGTTAGTTTGACTCCTGTGTGTCTGGCATGGCAGAATCAGGTCACCCTAAACTACACTACGGTCACCCTGACATGGCAGAGTTCGGTCACCCTGGCATGGCAGAGTCAGGTCACCCTAAACTACACTACGGTCACCCTGGCATGGCAGAGTCAGGTCACCCTAAACTACACTACGGTCACCCTGACATGGCAGAGTCAGGTCACCCTAAACTACACTACGGTCACCCTGACATGGCAGAGTCAGGTCACCTAAACTACACTACGGTCACCCTGACATGGCAGAGTCAGGTCACCCTAAACTACACTACGGTCACCCTGACACTTAAAAGTATCCCTACAAAAACTAGATTATTGAATCTAACTATAGTGGTATATAGTACCCTAACTACACTGCATATCCCTTTCCTAACACTAAAAGAACAGCTCCATACAGCAGAAGATATTTGCAAAATGACACTGGAGCTTTACAAGCAGCAGGAGAAACACAAATGCTTCCACTCTCTTCCACAGCCTCTGTATTACAGTGCTAGAGGTTTGGCGGGGCTATGTTATATACTGGGGGGTGTATTCACTCCTGATTGGCCTCTGGACCCCGTAGTCACTCCAATCACATTCCTAGCAGACTCCTGCCCCCTCAATTGGCTTTTACTGATGTTTCTGGGCCAATCACGGGCTTTTAAAAGCCCAGTTCCTGTCCCATTGCATTTTGGGCGGTTCTGGTGACCGAATTCCGAACTTTTACCGCAAAAAGTTCGGAATTCGGCCGAATTTGGAACACCCAATGTTCGGGTCGAACCGATGGTCGACCCAAACCGTTCGATCAACCCTAATTCTGAAGACTTTCTGCTGAACTAAAACGTAGCATTCCATAACTATTTATTTCTCATCTACACAAAAAGGAGGTTTTTGTTATTTCTTTTAAATAAATATAATTTTGCTGATTCCAACGGAGAACACAAAAACACTATCAAACTACCTACACCGGTTCTCATTTCTTGCAACCAAGTCGGAAAGCCAGCCCCCCCCCCCCCACTTGGAATGAGTTTTGGTGGGAGTGGAATATTGACCATCGCTAGTCTAAGCATGCATGCGATGACCCCTTTGCTGGCAGCATGGCTTAGCCACTTAGCCATAGGCCACTCTTGCAGCAAAGGGCCCCTGTTTGCTTCATATATCAGCAGATTGTCTCACTTTAGGATATTTTTATGTTGCTTTTTCAGCTTTACTGTTTTTTTTACCATTGTATTATAGTTCTGCGAATATTTTATTGTTTATTGGTGAACATATCTTCATGATGACATTTTTTTCCTTTAATTCCTCCATTTGAACAAATTGTTCTTTTTCTTCATACCCCACCAAAAAATATTCCTAATAAAATAATAAAAAAAGTAAAAAAAAAATAATAATAATAATAGTTGATGAGGATCTGTATGGCTGGACTATGTAAACAATGGTGGATTTACATTGTAGGACATTTCTTTTCCTCTTTTTTTAATAAAGATGCACAATTTCTTCTTTGCATGGCTTTCCTCCTTAAAATTTGGGGAGGATTTTGGGCAATTGCTTGCGCTTTTTTTTGCCTATTTCGTGGAGTCCCAGATAAAATAAATACCAAACCTGAAGGGTATACATGTTGGGAGGAGACACCATACCATTTTTGACACAAAATCTGCTCCTTTGTTTTTTCTTTTTTTTTTTGTTTTCTTTTTATTATCATTGAATCCTTCCACACATTTGCAAGATACATGATAACTGTATGGATAGTAAAGAACTTCACACAACTCCCTATACATGATAAAATATGCATACTCCAAGGCATCTATCAACACAATGTGATAGTGGTCGTCTCTGATTACAAAGTGCCATCCCCAAATACATCATGGTAAAAGTGATGTCCTTGAGTGTAAGTGTATGCAAAGGATGAGAGTTTTCACAGTATAAAATATTAGTAAAATAAGCTAGCAACAACAAACTGCATTGACCAAATACCCCCAGAATAAACAATTATTAGAAAATCACAAGAAGGAAACAAGAATCCAGAGGGGGTGCAAATGAAAGGAGGAAAGAAAGAGCAGAGTAAGAAGAAAAAAAAAAAAACCCTTCTTTCCAGACTCTTTGCCCCCCTTTACATTGGGACTGAGGCTCATTGTATAATGCTCCTCATCTGGACAACTCCTCCTCCATGGGAGGGCCTTGGTTTTACATTTTTGGGTCTCATTTGATGTAATTACACTTATCATGCATATGTTTTTTTCACGCACTTTGTCCATGACAAGATGTAATGTACAAAACTTTTGGGAAGGCTTCTTGTCCATGCTCCATATCTACCACCTTTTATGTTGTTAGCTAAAGCCCCTTAGGCCCTTTCTCCTTTTTTGTAAATTGTATATTTTCAATAAAGTTTTTGTGGAACTAAAACAAAACCCCTTTAGTGACAGATTGAGCCTCCGAGGATGAGGGTCAGAGACATTATTGGGACTCATAGGAGAAGAAGTCCTGGGAGAATTAAAAAGTGTTCCAGTAAAACCAATGCTGTTTCTCTTTCCTGTTTAGGGAGGCTGTAAGTTCCTCCTTGCCAACACCCTGTATTGCTGCTCCAGGTGAGTAGCCTCCAATGATCCCTTCACAACTTCTCAAGTCAGATGCCTGCCCAGCTCGCGTGCTGCACATGGAAAGATAAGGAAGACCTGGACAGCTACACTCAACAATCCACTATTCGGTATAAACATTAAAGCCAAATGACAGATGGAACAAGTACAATCGTAAACAAGCAGGTAGACGCTTTTCATGCTGAAGTTCAGGGCTTAATCAATATCCAGTGGATACGAGTAACAAACACCATTTTAAAGTTTAATGACAGCTTTCCTTTATCACAGACAATGGGTCCACCTCCTAGTGCACTGAGATGGGTTTCGAGTAAATGCCAGCTCCAAAACTCGGTACAAGATGTTGTCACACACATGCTGTAAGTGTAATCCAACCCGCAAAAGTGCATCAGCCAGAAGCATGTGGATCAACACAATCCAAGCCAATCCTTCAAAACTACACCATCAGCGGACATTGGACCACCGTAGGGGGACTCATCTAACCCCCAGGAACAATTAAAACCCGATATTTCCTGTTTTTGAGCAACTTTAAAATTGGGGACCTAGCTCCAGGGAAAAGCCGGGGACTTTCCTGCCACGATACACGGCCGTGCTGATGGGAGAGCGGTAAGGCAAACGGGGCCCATAACACCAATCCTCCTCCTCCTCCCCGGACACCCCATTACCTAATCACCTGCCCCACACTCCCCTAGGGGGCATTCTATTTATTTAAATTCCCTTTTTTGGAGGGGTGTGGCTTGCCGGCGCTAGAGATGGCCGCTTAAGCCTGGAGCTCTGATGGACAGGGAGGACAAACAGCGACGCCGGACCGCACAGACTTGCCCATCGAGCCACGAACCATCACCGGAACACCCCGCCATCACCCTGAACATGTCATTTCACAAGAGGAAGGAGGAACACCGCCCGAAGAAGCTTACAGCGTTCTTCTCACAGCCGCTACATCGCAGGACAGGGAGGCAAGATGGCGCAGGCGCCTCCGTGGCCTGTGAAGGAGCGCGGCACACAGAGCAGGAAGAAGGCCTCACTGAGGTAATATTATCAGCTGCCTCACCACCTTCCCCTGCCAAAGATGGGGCATACTGTTCAGATACCCCTAGTCCAGCCAAAGCCCGCATGAGGATAGATCTGCAGGCGCCACAGACACTCACTCTCAGCCAGGGCAGTAACCCCTTCACTGCCCCTAACATGCAGGCCTCCATAGCAGACTTTCCTACCACAGGACAGCCTGTATTAGACACTACTATGAAGGAGATGCTGCTTTCATTTCAAACCTGCCTATTCACTAACCTCTCATCCCTATTTGGTAAAGTTACATCTGACCTGCAGGGAATGGAGACTAGAGTACAGTCCGTGGAGTCAAAAATGGGAGAATGTACTGACACTATAAACGACATTATTGATGCCCATGATGATATCAGAGATGAGCAAGGATGGATTAAGGCCAAGTTAGCAGACTTGGAAGACCGTTCTAGACGTAATAATGTTAAGCTCCGCGGCATTCCCGAATCGGTCACTCGGAATGAGCTTCACAACTATGCCAGGTCCCTAATGGCAGCCATGTTGCCTGACTGCACAGAAATGGAACTCTCCATTGACCGTATCCACAGACTACCTAAAGCGGCTCACCTGGCAGATTCAGTACCAAGAGACACTCTCATGAGAGTACACTTCTACCAGACTAAAGATCACCTGCTGGCGGCCTCACGTCTGCGGCGTACACTTCCCGCACCTTATGAGGGCATTCAACTATTTGCAGACCTATCCAAATACACCTTAGAACTGAGGAGACAACTCAACACGATTACGAAGGCCCTAATGAATCATAATATACCGTACAAATGGCGCCACCCGGCCACTATCATGGTTACCAAAAATGGGGTCCCACATGCCATCTCCACCCTGCCTTATGGAATGCGACTGCTCCATACATGGGGTATAATCCCGGATCCTTCCCAAGAAGAAGCTATGCAAACCGACTCCTTCACAACGTCAATCCGCCAACTACTTCCCCGGGAGTCCCAGGCGTCAAACCTGATGGCCGATAAGCTATAGTCCTTAAGCTCACACATACTCCTCTCTGTCCCAAAAGATCGGAGCACCTACAGAGAACTTTTCCCCTACTTTACTTGTAACCTGCCTACTTTGGGGCGGTTTTGGTACTACAGTTCTGCACGACAGACCCACTTGCTCTGACGTGCTTCTGAATCTCGAGTTATTCCCAGAAAGAACACGCATCTACGCTACCTGTTAGAAACCACTGTTTGTTATTTCTGCTTTTGACTGTTCATATTTCTTGCAGCCTCAAGTTTTGCTCCACAGTACTCAACTCCTGCATTTTAAACACCTTGCCAGCCCATCCCTTCTTTGGACGAAGTACCACAGTACAACACATCTAACTGTGAGTAAGCAGACTTACCCGACAGCTTTGACTACACCACACGAACATGCCTTTTACTATACTGTCTATCAATGCCAGGGGCATGAACCACCCTGCTAAGCGAAATTCCCTTTGGAAAACTGCGAAGACCCATAATAGTGATGTGCTATGCGTACAGTAGACGCACTATGCACATTCCCCTCTGGCTTTCAGCCACAATTGTCACTACCCCCATGTGTTCCATTCCTGTTTCACTTCCAAAAAGAGAGGAGTGATGATAGCCATAAGAGACACAGTAGCTTTCCAACACCACCGCACAAAAGTGGACGACAATGGGCGATATATCATCCTGATATGTACCATTAACGACGTTCTGTATACAATTTCGAAGAACGTGTATGCTCCAAATAAGAGACAGATCCACTTTCTCAACAAAGCCCTACGCGACATGCATGAGATTCAACAGGGCCAACTTATAGTCTGCGGAGACTTCAACACAGTACTGGATCCCTCCATGGACTCTACAGCTCTAGCCAAGCGAAATGAATCTAAATTGCTGACACTTCTTCACTCACATGATTTACATGATGCGTGGAGGTGTTATCATGCGAGTGAACGAGATTATTCCTACTTTTCTCCAATTCATAACACATATTCCAGAATTGATCTTTTTCTACTAGACAAATGGTTATTGCAAAATGTTATTGCCTCAGAAATTCACACTATAGCCTGGTCGGATCACGCCCCGATAACTCTGACCTTGTCAGACAAATCATCTCAACAATCTCACTTTATTTGGCGTACAAATAATTTCCTGATACAGCAACCCCAAGTTGCTAAACAAATTGCTAACCGTCTTGAACAATTCTTTGCTCAGAACCAAAACTCAGTCTCTGATCCGGCTGTGGTGTGGAATTCACACAAGGCATTCATAAGGGGGTTGTTAATACAAGGCTCACAGGACAAAAAGAGGAGGACGAGGCGTTTAGATTCGCTTCTCTCATCCATTGCAGAACTAGATTCCAAAAATCAATCGCATCCGGACTTGTCCCTGAAAACCCAACTAGAATCCCTTAGACGGGAACTGAGATCTCTATTACTAGTAAACTGAAAAGTTTCAACGTAGATGTAAAGCTACCTCATATTCTACCTCCAACAAAGCGGGGAAGATTATGGCACAAAAAATTAAAGGTCATAGGATCAAATCCAGGATAGCATATCTTCATCACCCAAATTCCTCAGAAAAGGTATACAACCCTCAAGATATTGATAATGCATTTAGTTCTTATTATGAGACACTATACAACATAAAAAATGATGCACATATTCATCAACCTTCGGCTAATGAAATTAATGCCTTTTTGGGGAAAATTAATCTACCTACCCTTTCTGAGGAACACTTGGAATCTCTAAACGCCCCTTACACAGTTCAGGAAATTGTTTTGGTGATTAAGAACCTCCCCTCTCGAACAAATCCCTGGGACCGGATGGTTTGACAGGAGAATATTACAAACAATTCCCCTCTATCTTAGTTCCCCACTTACTCCCTGTCTTTGTTAACGCCTTGTCCTCCTCTACACTCCCCTCCGAGATGCTTCAGGCGCTCATCATTACATTGCCGAAACCAGGTAAAGATCCCACTTCACCCCAGAACTTTAGACCAATATCACTACTGAATCTGGATACAAAAATTTACGCCAAATTACTGGCACTGAGATTGCAAAATATCCTACCGTCCATTATTCACCTTGACTAGTTCAAAGTCAAGGTGAATAATAAACAGGCTTCACACTGTTTGGACAGGCTTCAGATGCAACTAGACGCCTGCTAGACATTATACACTCCGCTGAGGTTTCTCGAACGCCTTCTCTGCTCCTGTCCCTGGATGCAGAGAAGGCGTTCGACAGAATCCATTGGGAATACCTTAGGGCTTTACTGTGTAAATTTGGATTTCAGGGTAATATCCTCTCGGCCATTTTAGCTCTTTACTCCTCGCCTTCAGCTAGGGTTTATTCGTCCAACATGCTCTCCCAACCCTTCAACATTACCAACGGCACTAGGCAGGGGTGCCCTCTGTCCCCACTAATTTTTAATTTACTCATGGAACCCTTGGCCACACATATACGTTCTAACCCCAGGATATCAGGTTTTTGCATAGCAGACTGCGACCACAAAATAAGCCTCTTTGCTGACGATGTAGTTATGATGCTCACCAACCCCATGTCATCACTGACAGAAGTACATTCAATACTACAATGGTTTAGCAATGTCTCGCACTACAAAGTAAATGTGACAAAATCTACTATTCTTGACCTCAATCTCGACCTGACGACCAAAACTCTACTACAACATCAATTCCCATTCTCGTGGGCGGATCACGATATCCCATATTTAGGCATCAGGCTGACTAAGTCCACTAGATCTTTATTCCGAACCAACTATATCCCGTTTCTTTCTAAAATGAGACAAGACCTTATCTCTTTACAACGGTAAGAATTTTCATGGTCGGGCAGATTGGGAAGTATCATCATTTTTAACGCAGCCAAACTGTTGTATATGTTCAGGACTCTACCCATTCCCATTCCCGTGTCCCTAGCCACATTTGGACATTTCTTACAGACACTGCCCCTTCCCCCAAAGGCATCTCGAACATATATTTGACCCTACAAGACAAGAAGACCCTGACTAAGTCAAAACCCCCTGCCTTTGCTGAGCTAGTGGACCAGCTGGTCAAGAGGCTGCAGTTTATCTGTGATGCCTCTTTGGATACGGCTCCCCTATTGGCTCGACTCTCTGTTTCGGCAGTGGTCCTTCGACGTGTCTTTTGGCTCTGGTCTACGGACCAGACTTCTAAAAAGGCGTTGACTGATCTTCCTTTTCAAGGGGATCACCTGTTTGTGGCTACCATGGCAGACATCATTAAAGGGGGAAAGAGTATTTTCTTCTATAGGCTACTAAGGGCAAGGAAGCTCTTCATAGATGTGGGTCCTCATTCTCAGCTCATAAGAATTTTTTTAGTTCCTCAGGGTCGACCGACAAGGGCCCGGAGCCTTTTAGGGCCTCCTCTGGCGGATCCAAATGAACCTGCTCTGGCAAGCCGAGAGCATGCTTCTCCAGACCCATGGACAAGGCTCCTTCAGTCTGATGACGCAGACTGATCTTGTTATTAAGCCATCTGACAAGGGGGGTAACATAGTTTTGATGACCCACCCACAATACCAACGTATGTGCAATGAAGTTCTTGATAACAAACAGTGGTACCGTCATATTGACTCACATACAGTTTCACTTTATGAGAAAGAATTCAGAGATTTGTGCACACAGGCATTTCTGGAGGGACTTATTGACAAGGAGACCCTGGAATATTTAATTAATCCATACCCACATACACCCCCATTTTATATCTTACCTAAGGTTCACAAAAACCTCTCTCATCCACCTGGTAGACCCATAATTTCAGGTATAGGGTCACTGACCGAGAATGCCAGCAGATTTGTGGACTCAGTTTTGCTCCCCCATGTTATGAGACTTCCCTCATACACTAAAGACACACTTGATTTGCTGAAACATGTGGAGGGGACCAATGTTCCCCCAGCCATCCTACTCGTTGCCATCGATATAGAATCATTGTATTCTGCTATCCCGCATGAATGGGGCGTCTGGGTGATCGGATTCTTCCTCATGGAACAGCACAGATCATCATGGCCACTTAATCAGTTTGTTTTGAATTTACTTACCTTCATTCTAACCAAAAATTATTTTGTATTCATGGAGCAGTTTTTTTCTTCAAATCCAGGGGGTAGCCATGGGTACTTACTGCACTCTGTCATATGCAAATATATATTTAGGTGGCTGGGAGAGAGAAATGTTTTGAAATGAAATTTTTGCACCTTGGCTCCCCTGTATTCTGTACTAGTTTCACTACATAGATCACCTGTTGGTCATATGGACTGGCACAGAAAGGGAGCTTGGTCTATTTTTGGAAGAACTCAACACCAATCATTTAAATATAAAATTTACTCATTATGTGAGTAAAGTACAAGTTTCCTTTCTAGATCTAAATATCTCAATTGGACCTGACGGATACATACTAACAGATCTCCATCGGAAGCCTAGTGCAACACTTTACTTCATGCCAGCAGCCTATATCCTAGATCCCCAGTTAGAAGTATCCCCTATGCCAAATATTTACTACTAGGGAGGAACTGTACCTCGGACCTAGATTTAAAAAAACTGATTTGTTACAACAGAGGCTTTTGGCACGGGAGTATTTGCAGACTCTTTTAAAACAATCCTACAACAGAGCCAAGGAGAGAACAAGGACCTCTCTTTTATATGGCAACTCTTCCAAACAACAAAATTCAACTGTAGGTATTGTTACAAGACATTCATCTAACGAACCACAATTGCAATCATTAATCGCAAAGAACTGGCAAAGAACTGACAGACCCCTGAACTAATTTTTCAATGGGCAACCACATTAAGGGAACAGCTGACATCCAGTCAATATACACCCTATAAAAAGAATGACGATTCCCAACCAAGTGGAACACTTCGTTGTGGTAGATGTTCATGGTGCCCATGGGTCCCTGAAGGCCCAGGTATTAGATTACCTAACGGGCAATGGCACAGATCAAACACTTTTCCAAATTGTTCCACAGAAGGTGTTATATACATTATGACTTGCCAATGTGGTGCCTTCTACATCGGCAAAACCAAATGACAGTTTGGAAAAAGGATTGGAGACCATACCTATTATTCAGGCAGTAGGAAAGTTTTCACTGAAATCATCAGGCACATAGGTCTTCACTAAAAATAACATACAGAAATGGTTTCTCTTTTTGTCCTCAAAGTGATTTTTTGTGACCCCAGGGGAGGAAATTGGGACAAATGCATACTCAGGTGTGAGACCCTATGGGTCGAACGTCTAAATGCGTTGGTACCCCCTGGACTCAATGAAGTTAATTCTTACAAACCCTTCCTATGATGCTTACTAAATCGTTTCCGTTATTTGGGCTTAATGCCCCTGGGCTCCTGGGTCCCCTCAGTAATGTCTCTGTTGTTGATATTGGGTACACACCTTTGCTTTTGTGATCCATGATGGATCCAAACTTATTTGTCACATAAAGGTCAATTTCCCCCTTTTTTAGAACAACAACTTATTATCATTGTGTTCTCTCTATATACTGTATATTTGTATACATTTTTTTTCTAGTTTATGATTATTTTATGAATTTTGTATGTTATTCTCAATCTATGAAAAAGTAAAAATGGTGCTTTCCCATGCATGCTTTTATCGGCGATCGCCCAATTCCAGCATGAATACCCTGGACTTGGGTGTAGTTTTTGGATCTAGCCATCAAGGTTGTATTTGGTTTTGAGCCTGATATAGGTATATATGTTTTTCCTTGCCCTTCTTTTTGCCCATTTGCAATATGGTGGCTCTTGATTGTCCCGGGGTGTAGCCTCCTGCTGGGTTGGCTGAATCTTTGCTTCCCAGAGGATGTGTGGCTCCGGGGGGATGGACGGGCCGCGGGATACCGGCTTCCTTCCCATCGCAGTCTATTGGACGTACTGCATGACTGGGAGTGACACTGTCCCTTCCGGCAGGAGGATGCCCTGGTTTGACCTTGCACATTTTATATGATTGAAAGTGTAGTGTAAGGATCCTTGCAGAATTGTGGCACCATTCTAAAACATCCTTGTTTATTACCTTTCCTATATCTATTATATGAGGTCAATTTTAAATATACAAACACTTTCTGGAAGGTGTTAAACGTATCACTGACAGTCAGTAATGAGCAATATAGTTATGGTTGCTTTTCATATTGTTTTGACAGTATAATATTATTGTAGGGAAAAAACCTCATGGCATCATCGATTTCTAGCGTTGGGAGGTTCTGACAGGTTATATGTACAGTATATTATCTATCCAGATACCAAATAATTATTTTTGGCTCCAATATGTTACCCTTATTACCTCTTCTTTTGTTAGATAAGGGACTCCAGGTGTCTCTTTCCCCCCTTCTTTGTCAGGTGGGATTCCTGCATTCTCCAGGATAGCCGCTTGTCTCCAGGCTCCCTGTGTAAAGGCCTCACTTCAGGTAAGAGCTTGCATTGGTTATCACCACACTTTTGTCTATGTATATACAGTACATGTATACTTTTGTTCATGACTTGAACAAATTATTGTCATTACTCTCAGAGATGTATAGTAACGAAGTAGAACTACTTAAGTACTGTACTTAAGTACCGAAATGCGGTATCTGTACTTTCCTAGAGTATAATTTTTTTCTCCTACTTCTACTTTTACTTCACTACATTTTTCCGATGATTTCGATACTTCTACTCAAGTATTTTTTTTTTGTGCTGCATAGTTACTCGTTACTTTTAAAAAAAATTACCACTGCCAGAACAGTAGATGGCAGGTTGCATAAAGCTCAAAAAAATGTGTATAATGTCATTTGTAAATCAGCGCATACGAAAATAAAGGCTGTGTATAATAAAAGCTGCTATACCAAATCTTTCCAATAAAAAGAAAATATGAAACAAACAAATAAATGGTGCTACAGCGCTTAAAGTGCATCAAGAAACTACTAACAAACACAACTTGGCTGTGCGAATAAAGTGCCTGTGCAATCGATATAATATCATCGTTGCCCCCAGTGCCCTGCCCACACTCCACACAGTATCAAAAAAAAAGTGACATGAATGTGCTAAAGCCTAAATGTGGTGAAAATAATTATTCCCACAATGTAACAGTAAATTCAATTCATATAAAATATGACAATAAATCACAATAAAATAAGTTATGAAATAAGTTAGGTCAGGTGCGTGCAACAAGTTGAAGTGTGTAAACCTATCTATAACGAAAAGTCCATAAATGAATTCCAGTGTGCAAATCTAAAGTGTGACTTCACTTGTCAGATGCTTCCACCTCCTTCAGTGCTCGAGTGACCGACCAACACACTTAATGGTGGTGGCACTGGTGGATAGCGTCTGGGTGGCACTGGCACTGACTGCACTGGTTCAAAAAGCCATATATATTTAATCATTTCAATTCTCAATCTCATAGGTCCTCTCCTCATAACATATTAATAACTTAGGTGATGAACTTCTTGGCGACCCTGGCAGGATGACAGGGACACCCGCCACTTCTGGAGCCGAGCCGCTGTGATTCCCCAACATGTGACAAAGTGACAGCCAGGAGATCTAGTGGCTAGTAGTGCTCAACAATACCGCTTTTATATATAAAAATGAAATAAAATATACTGACTCACAATTTAGTAGTAGGTAGCGTGTAGCAGTAGGCAGCACAACTCAATTCAATCAATCCCACAGCCTCGCTCGCGCCGCGGCCCGCGGAATCACTGTCATGATCATCAAGTTAAGACCGCACAGGAGGAGCCATGCTGCCGTCTTCCCACTCGAGGTCTCCGCCTCTAAACGTGTTGTGTGTCACTCAGACTTCACCCCTTAGGGCCCTAACTGAGAGGAGTTGTGACGCGGGCGGCGGGACGCGGGAGCATTTTCTTCGTCATCTCATCTTCTTCTCTATGAGGTGCGTGAGGTGGACCGTGGAGAGGGCCTAATCCTTGCCATGGCAAATGTGCCATTTGAGAATCAAATAATCAATATACAGTAAAATATTAATATAATATATACACACGGGTCATGGGTGGCTTTTTTGAACCAAGAAGAGTGAGACTGACGGCTATGATGATTATCCGACCATCCATGGTCCATGGACCATAAGTGTTGTGTTGTGGTGGTGCCTGTGCTTCCTGCGGCCTGCCTCTTCCTGTGCGGCTGTGCCTGCACTGCAGTGGCCATTGGCAGTGGCACTTGACTTGAGCAAAGCAAATGAGCACTACTAGTGTGAAGGACAGGTGGTGGAAGCATGTTCTGACAAGTTCTTATAATGAAAATAATATAGACAGCTTTTTGAACCAGTGCAGTGCCAGTGCTACTAAGGTGAGAGGCAGAGAGAGACAGAGAGAGAGGCTATCCAGTCCACCACTTTATTGAACAGATCACAGAAGAAAGGTGGAAGCATCTGACAGCAAGTGACAAGCACTTCTTAGATTGCACACTGGAATTCAGTTATGGACTTTTCGTTATAAAGTTTAGTTTACACACTTAAACTTGCACCTAACTTATTCACAATCACAACTTATTTTATTGTGGTATTGTCATATATATTTTATATGAATTACATTTACATTGTGGGAATAATTTGCACTGCATTTAGCACAGACATGTCACTTTATTTTTGATACTGTGGGCGATGATTTTGAATACAAGAAGAATATATATAATTGCAGGCACTTTATTAGCATTTTTTAGCACAGCCACTTTGTTAGTAGTTTTTGATGCATTTTTCACTTTAAGCGTTGTAGGTTTGATGAAGCTGGCCTGGCACATTATCATCAATTGAGCAAATCAAATCAAACCGCGATTAAGAAGACTGCGCATGCTCCTGTTCTGCCTTTTGATCAGCTGAAAAGATGGACGAACCAAAAACACCACCTTCCACCCCTGGCCCTTCAACTTCAAGTGATCTGCCTGGCTGTGAGAGTGAGGAAGCTCAGGAAGGAGACCACCCCTGGCTTTAAAAGGTGGATGCTTTAAAAGGGGAAGGGAGGGACATACTTTATCTGTTTTTTGTTTACAAAAAGTTACAGCCTAAGGAATTGTGATTGTCCTTTAGGTTAATCATTTGAATAAATCATTTGAAATAATAAAAAACAATATGATGTTCAAACTTTTGACTTCTTTCTTTAATAACTACATAACACAGTACTTCTACTTCTACTTTCAGTACTTAAGTAGAATTTTTTTTTCAAAACTACTGGTACTTTTTACTTTTAGTACTTAAGTAGCAAATTTTTTGAAAAAACTACTTGCAATACTTAAGTAAAAAAAATGTTGAATACTTTAGTACTTCTACTTAAGTAACTTTTTCTGCGAGCACTTCCACTTCTACTTAAGTCACTTTTTGATCGAGCACTTGTACTTTTACTCAAGTAGAAATTTTGAGTACTTTATACAAGTCTGATTACTCTGTACTATTACAGCACTAGATGGGAATACTGCTCTATATTTGTGCTATAAGCTCCTGAAGAAGTGGTGGCTTCTCCCCGCGAAACATCCAGATGGTATCTGCTAATATTGATAGTGGTTATGTCGTCCCATCTGTGATTTGTGTTTTTTCATAGAACTAATTGTGCAAGACACAGTGCCTTGTGTATATGTTTTAAAGATGTATGTTTTAACATGTTTTTGAATAAAACTTAATTTTACTGAATGAATTTGTTAAGCCTCTGTATGGTACCATGAAAGTCCACATATGCCTCAAATACACTAGTTTCCATAGTGGTGAGATATAGGCAAAAGTATCGCTACAAACTTTCATTCCTTTCAAACATCTATAGATTGTCACTAGCGTTTAATTATAATTATTATTTACGTTGTGTAGGTTGAATTATTCTTCTAACCTTTTTCCACATATACACCTATTTGGTACTCTGAAATTGTGTAATAGCAAAATCTGTTGCTATTGTTGTTATACCAGGTTGTTTGTTAATAGTTCCTGCTAATTCAGCAAACCTATTGCCTTTTGAAATCGTGTGGCCGCAGAAAATAAGGAATTTTTCAAGAGTTGTTAGGTATTTTATTTTGCTATCTCTGTGTCACAGCACATAACATGGTTTGTGTTTGCCTTTAACCTCTTAACCACTTACCCACTGGGCACCTATACCCCCTTTGCCAATTGTCAGCTTTCAGTGCTCTCACATTTTGAATGACAAATACTCAGTCATGCAACACTGTACCCATATGACATTTTTGACTTTTTTTCACACAAAAAGAGCTTTCTTTTGGTAGTATTTAATCATCACTGGGATTTTAATTTTTTGCGCTATAAATGAAAAAAAAAAATAAAACATTTTGTAAAAAAAAATATTTTTTTTAATACAGACTTACCTGTAAAATCCATTTCTTGAAGTCCATCAAGGGACACAGAGCCATGAATCATAACATATGGGTTATATAGCCACCTTTAGGCGAAGGACACTGGCAACCAATCAGAATTGATGACCCCCTATATAACCCCTCCCACACAGGAAGTACCTCAGTTTTGTAGCAAGCAATAAAGACCCCATAAAAGAGGGGAGGGACCTCTGTGTCCCTTGATGTACTTCAAGAAATGGATTTTACAGGTAAGTCTGTATTAAAAAATCAATTTTTCTTTTCATACATCACGGGACACAGAGCCATAAATCACAACATATGGGATGCCCCAAAGCAATGCATCTGAGGGGAGGAGCACACCAAAAAATACCACCATCTAACCCCAAAAAGAGGATTACTCCGCTGCCATCAGAACACTGTAGCCTAATGTAGATTCCTTCTGGGTCCCAACATCCATTCAATTGAAACGAGTGAACGTATGCACTGACAACCAGGTCACGGCCTTGCAAATCTGAGCTATAGAGGCTTGATGGCGATGTGCCCAAGAGGCACCTACTCCTCTGGTAGAATGTGCTTTTACAGGAAAAGGTGGAAATCATACACCTGGGTAATAAACTGGCGAATCCAAAAAGAAATCATAGATTTAGATGCTGCCAACCCCTTTCTGGGGCCTTCTGGCAGCACAAACAAGCTCTCGGTCTTACAAAATCTGAGTAAAACTTAAGTGCACACAATACATCAAGATAATGCAATACCTTTTCCTCCTGAGTGAGGATCTGGAAAAAAGGAAGGTAGCATAATGTCCTGATTTAAATGAAAGGCGGACTCCACGTTGGGCAAAAAACCTGGGTGTGGACGTAAAATCACCCTATCTTAAAGAAATATCAAGAATGGCTCTTTACAAGAAAGAGCTGCTAGTTCCGATACCCTTCTAGCTGAAGTTATTGCAATCAAAAAGACCAGCTTTCAGGTCAAAAGAACCAGAGCAACTTGCTCCAGAGGTTCAAAAGGCTGTTTTTGCAAAACTGCCAACACCAAAATAAAGAGGTAGTAAACTCAGCCCTTGGTTCTCTCCAACTCAATTGTAAGCCTGTAATATGTCATTATAAGTCACATAGCCCGTAAATCATACAATAGAAATGTTCCTTACATATGTTATTTCTTCCATTCTGCTGTGTTTTTTCCCATGTTTGGCGCCGCCATCCTTACTGTTGTTTCCGTCTCCTGATCTGTGCAGTATTTCCACCCTCATTGTGTATTGTGTTCGGAAATCCCGTGCATGCGCACTGGCCGCCGAAACCAAGCCTTGTTTTGATTCATCAACCATTTTGACAGCCAATAGGAGGCTGTCCACTAGCACTCCCCTGTGCTTGTGCTAGCAAGTCACATGGGGTAGTGGAGGAATTTCTGAATGGGGACGGACGGAGTCTTGCGTGAGCATGGGGCTGACATCCAGCAAAGGAAATGACGCAGCCCTGGCATAGACCCTGCATTATTCCGGCAGCAGCATTAGCTTGCAGGAAAATCAGGGTACACAGAGCATGCGCGGATGATGTCATTCTAAATTACAACAGAGATGTCTAAAGAAAGGCAAAAGTGAGTCGCAAAGGACAAAGGTATATATGTGATATGCACAGATATGATTTTAATTATGTAAAGTACCAGAAATTAGTATACTACCGCTTTAAGTCCCAAGGACATAATAGTGGCATGGAATAAAACCAATGAGGCTGAAATCTGCCTTTTGACAGTGCTTAAGGCTAAGTTCATATCTACTCCTGCTTGAAGGAAAGCTAGAATTCTCCCGGATATATAATTGTGGGGATGCCATTTCCTAGTCTCACACCAGGCAATGTAGGATTTCCAGACTCTGTTATAAATGTTTCTAGAGACTGTTTTTCTAGCGTTTATCAGTGTATGAACTGCAGGGCTAGATACACCCTGCTCCTTCAAGATTAAGGCTTCAATAGCCAAGCTGTCAACATTAGAGGCTGTACAGCAGGGTGGAAATTCGGACCTTGAGAGAGTAGGTCCAGATGCAGTGGAAGGGCCCAAGGCCTCGTCACTGCCAATCTCTGTATTTGTGCAAACCAAACCCTTCTCGGCCATGCCAGAGCTACCAGAATCCCTGGTTTCCCCTTTAGCTGGATTCTGCGCAATAGACGTGGTATTAGCTGCACCGGATAAAAGGCATATATCAGGGAATACTCCTCCCAAGGAGTCACCAAAGCCTCCACTCCGACTGCGAGTGGATCCCTGGTTCTGGACACAAATTTCTTCAACTTGTTGTTGAACCTGGATACCAACAGATTTATGTCTGGTACCCCCCATTGTAAGCAGATTGATTGAAAAATCTCGGGGTGTAAGGACCATTCCCCTGGAAACATCTGTTGATGACTCAAAAAGTCTGCCTACCAGTTCTCTATTCCCGGAATAAAAACTACTGTCAGGCATGGCACAAACTTCTCTGCCTAAAACAAGATGAAGTCCACCACTTTCTGGGCTGACCAACTCTTTGTGCCTCCTTGATGGTTGATACAAGCCACAGAAGTGGCATTGTCAGATTGCACCCTGACAGGGTGACCCTGAAGCCTGGACGTCCAGAACTTCAAAGCCCGACTGACTGCTTGGATTTTCAAAATGTTGATAGGGAGACTTTTCTCTACCCAAGAACATTTCCCCTGGACAGCGGCTTCCTCCAGAATTGCTCCCGAGCCGGAGAGACTGCCATCTGTAGTGACTAATTTCCAAGTCACTGGAAGAAAGTATTTCCCTTTCTCCATATTTCTGGTGAAGAACCACCAATTTAGACTCTGACGTACTCTTGGTACCAGAGGCATGGATCGGTCCAGAGACTGAACCTTTCTGGTCCAGGCGGAATTGGAAACTCTAAAACACATTACCAGTTCATGCGTTGATCCTAAACTTGAATGTCCAGGCTGGTGATTCCTTTAAAAAAGCACACACGGAAATGTAAATGATGGGGCGTTGCAGCTCACCTAACCCTCCACTGGGTGGTGGACAATCAACTGTAAAAAGAAAAAAGAAGAGAGTGCACAACCGCCCTAGCATAACATCGTTTATTGTAGATAAAAACAAAGCTGTAGATGGATACACTCACATTTAAAAGATGAATATCAGACACATCGATAGAAACAAAGGACGTCAACAACTCTCTCCTGTGGACAACCGCACTCCCGATCGCCATCCGCTCTTTCTTTGCATCCTGCAAACCGAGACTTCTGGGAGTGATGACATCTGACTCTAGGTAAGCAGATCGCAGTGCGCCTGCGCCCAGACCAGACGGCACCGTGCACACGCCTGATGACGGGAAGGAGAGCTGATGGAGACCACAGGCAGATGGGCTTCAGAGAGGATGAACCTCCGGATGTCACACCACACTATCCTGGTTGCTATTATTATGCGTTTCGTAGTTATATAAATGAAAGGGGACCTGAAGAAGGAGGCCGCGAATATGCGCATATGCACCGGGTGACATCACTTCCGGTCTACGGACGTGACCGGAAGCATCGGAATTACCGATATTGCGGTTTACTCGCATACCCTTACTGTACGGTAAGTCCTCACTATCTTTTATCCAATAAAGTATTACATATTAAACCATGAGGTTGTCCCCATTTATGTCCTTGATATGAGGGGGATCCAAAGAAGATTTAAAGGAGTCCCTGGAAGCGATGTGGCACCATTAATCAAACCGGTCCATACATATGAGTGGGGGATTTGACCAGTGATGCATACCAATCCCTGCAGAGAGGAATACTCAGAGCCAAGCCTACTGTGTATACAACACTTTTTTGAGTGTATGTGGAGGTGAGCGGCCATTGCACTCATTGTAGGATAATGGTTGTTGGGATTTATTCACATGATGACACATCCTGTGAAGATTGAAGATCCATACTTTTTATGCATCTGAAGCACCTTTGATTCTTCGATTATTTTGCACTTTGCACATGGACACCTTTACACTATGAATGTTTATTTACCACTAGTCCAATATATTTATTGATTTTCTGCACTTTGCACATGGACACTTTTTTTCATTGAATGTTTACTTATCATCAGTGCAATTTAATACAGTTTATTATATATATATATATATATATATATATATATATATATATATATATATATATATATATATATATATATATATATACTTTGGATTGCACAGAAGAATCGATTTGTTAAGTATACCTATTGATCAAGTTTGCACTTGCACTTTTTATACACCACTATTTGGGTTATTTGCACATGTTTGCACATAGTCACTTTAATATGTGATTTTTTGTGCTCATGTATTGTTATATAATTATTGAACACATTTATTTGTTTTTTATCTTACCATTAAGGAGTTCACTATACACTTGAACACACAGGATTCATCTTGTCCATCTTATTGGCAGTGAGCTTGCACTGAGAAAGCAGCACCAATTTCCATATCTCCCATTTTTTCCTCAGTATGTGGTGACACTACAAAATTGGCTGCTCTTTCTACATATTATTTGTCTTTACATGTTTATACTCTGATTTATTTTAGACACTTATTTATTACACATCTTATACTTCATTGGTAGCGCATTGGCCCTCTTTCTATCTATATATCTTCACAGAGAGGGCTTAGTAGAAGACTTGGCTGATTTCTGGGTCCAGGGCTTTTTCTGACCCTGCCCTGAGGGCTTGGTTCCGGATCCAGATGGTTGAGGCCATCGCTACTGTCTGGAAGAAGAAGCACTGGTATTATAACTGCTGGGGATTTTAAAAGAAGGATGCTTGTTCTTCCTTTTTACGGGTAGCAATGTACTCTTCCCCCCCAAGATCTTTTGGATATACTTATCCAGATCATCACCAAAAAGGCGTTCTTCTTGAAAGGGGAAGCCAGCCAGGAATTTTTTACATGGTAATTTTGCAGACCAATTTTTTAACCAAAGGATTCTGCGCAAATGCACTGATATCAGAGCAAATCGTGACATTTGCCTTGTGGAGTCCGTAAGAGCATTCAGTGCAAAACATAAAGTACGCTGTAGATCTAACAGATCTTACACAGACTCTCCTTGAGAAGGAACTGTCTTGGCCACTCGCTTCATACGGTCTTTCAAAGACTGACAAACTCCTATGGCTGCTACTGCTAGTTGTATCGCAAAAGCTGCAACCGCAAAGGAGGCTTTCAATAAAGATTCCAACTTCTTATCTGCTGGATCTTTAAAAACCTGAGCATTATCCATAGGACAGGTTAAACTCTTGTTAACCGCAGAAATAGAAGCATCCACAGAGGGTATATTCCATTTCTTAGTAAACTTTTCCTCCATAGGATACAATAATAAAAACCTTTTGGGAGGCACAAAAATCCCATCAGGATGGTCCCAATATTTATACATTTCTTGCTCCAAGAGCGGATGTATGGGAAATGTCTGAGGGCTACGAGTAGGGTGCAATGAGCCTAGAGTGGAAAAAGAGACTTCAGATGTCTCTAGGGGAGGAAATTTGTATCCAGACCGGACTATTTCAGTAAGAGACTGAATAAACAATCTCTGGATCTAAGAGATAGATAGAAACTCCTCTGACCCTGACTCCCCAGAAGTGAAAACTTCAGCATGTCCTTCAATAGGGTCACCATCAGCTACTTCTTTCACATCCTCTGCCCAATCCTGAACTGACTCAGGGGGTGGCTCAGGTGAGGGAGATCTATCACGATTCTTCCTTGAGATGCTGCAATAATACCAGCAATCCTACCCTCAAGGCTGGCCAATGCCACATCCAAATCGTCCTTAGTGACGTAGGTTGCGGCAGAAGTACTAGGAGTAGCTACTATGCCTGACAACTGTAATGGCTGAGATTGGCAAGATGCCTCTGGCTCTTCAGGAGGAGTAGACACAGTGGAAACACGGCTAGGACCTTCAAGGCCTGACGGTGGCATCACAGTGCCTTTTCCAACTGTGCCCTGGCCCTTTTTCAGGCAGATATTGCTTTAAAGCAAGACAAACTTGAGGTACTATCTTGAAGTGCACTCAAGGCTGATGCCAAGCTTTTACAGCCTAATGCACACAGCACTGATTATCCCCAGACACAGGACCTGTTTGTGCCAGTAACATAAACCCACAGTAACTCATGCAACCCAGATGCTGCTGCTCTGTGTCCCTTTCAGCCTATGGCAGAGGCTAGTTTGTTGGAGACAGTTCCTTACAGAATGTGCCCACGTGGTCCACGTGCATGCCAGATGCATTAGAACACACCCTCCACGTGGAGTACGGCTGTACTTAAAGGCGAAGATTCCCGTGCGCACGCGAATAGGCCTACGCCATAGAAACGCGATCAAGCCAAAGACGAACATGCGGATGCTTATGTGCCAGGGCGAACGCAACAAACATATGGGGTGAGAGCAGCTTAGGCTGAATCTTGTTTGTCACAGCTGATACTATTAAGGTGATCAGCTCAGGTTAAAACACAATATGAAACAAAAGGCAAAGAAATAATGATTTAAATCAAGCTTTGCAGCAATCTGTACCTTGTAAGCATAACATCCATAGTCTCATGGAGGGATACATATGGCAAATGGTCTCTGTTATTCTTTAGAAAGAACAGTGCAAAAAAAAATTACAATTTGCAATTATGCCAGCAATTTTTACCTTTAAGGTTTGCTGAATAAGTAAATATTTTAAAATGGACTCACCAGTCCTGCCGCAGGATTCTGTTTTGAAACAAGAATCCAATCTTCACCCATCACGGCGAGCTTTGTCTTGGCGACCTTCAAGGACTGGGTCCCCTATATAAGAGGGGCCATGGCCTTGGACCTGTAGAGCACCCTGCACAGGGTGCCTTTGGGGTTTGGTATTCCAAGGGCCTGGATTCCAGGGTCCAGCGCCCAAAAAGGACAGCATTACAAGCAAAACCTTGTATCTGCTTCCCGAGGCTCAGATACCATCTTTTTAGTCCATTGACTGTTTAGGATGAATCTGATAGCTTAACCCCTTAGATTCAATGATCTTTGATTGCGGTAAATAGCATAATCTTTTGTCTTCTTTTGAAGAGACAATAAGAAAAATGTGGAGAGATTCTCCAAAGTGACCATCACCTTTAGACACTGGCGAAAAAAACTGAGGTACTTCCTATGTGGGGGGGGGGGGTTATTTAGGGGGGCATCAATTCTGTTTGGTTGCCAGTGTCCTTCACCTAACGTTGGCTATATAACCCATACGTTATGATCTATGGCTCTGTGTCCCGTGATGTACGAAAAGAAATGCATTTTACAAATTAGTATATTTTGCTCAAAAGTTATACTGCTACATATCTTTGATAAAAAATAATCCAAATACATACAGTATATATTATTTGGTCTTTGTGAAGGTTATAGAGTCTACAAGCTATGGTGCCAATCATTGAAAATTGATCACACCTGATGTAACGATGGCCTATCTCAATTCTTGCAAAACTAACAAGCCAGGAAAGTACAAATACCCCCAAAATGACCCCTTTTTGGAAAGTAGACATTCCAAGGTGTTTAGTTAGAGCCACTGTGAGTTTTTTGAATTTGTAATTTTTTCCCACAATTCTTTGCAAAATTAAGATCTTTTTATATATATTTTCATTTTTTTTTTTTTTACAAAATTGTCATATTACCAAGTTATTTCTCACATATTGTATAGGCATAGCTGCAACTACACCTCAAAATAAAGGCTGCTACTTGACCTGAGTATGGCGATACCAAATGTGTGAGACTTTTTCACAGCCTGACCACATACAGAGGTCCAACAGCAGCACCTCCAGGCGTTCTAGGAGCATGAATTACACATATAATTTTCTGACAACCTGAAGACCCTGGAGCATCAGGACAATGGAAATGCCCTCAAAATGACCCCATTTTGGAAAGCAAACACCCAAACACATAATCTAGGAAACATTATGTGTCTTTTGAACATGCAATTTTTTTCCACAAGTTTTTGGAAAATTTGGAAAGAAAATGAAAACACATTTTTTTTTTTTTACACAAAGTTGTCGATTTATAAGATATTTCTAACACATAGCATGTACATAGCAAAAATTACACCCCAAAATACATTCTGCTACTCCTCCTGAGTATGTTGATACCACATGTGTGAGACTTTTACACAGTATAGCCACATACAGAGGCCCGACATGCAGGGAGCACTGTCAGGTGCTCTAGGGACAACATTACAAATCTAATTTCCTGACTACCCATTACACTTTTGTGAGGCACTGTAGGGCACTGATAAGCACTGCAGTGGCACTGATGTGGCATGGATGAGCACTGATGTGGCATGGATGTGGCACAGATGAGCACTGATGTGGCATTGATGTGGCACAGATGAGGACTGATGTGGCATGGATGTGGCATGGATAAGCCCTGATGTGGCATGAATGTGGCACAGATAAGCACTGATGTGGCATGAATATGGCACAGATGAGCACTCATGTGGCATGGCTGTGGCACAGATGAGAAGTGATGTGACATGAATGTGGCACGAATGAGCACTGATGTGGTACGGATGAGCACCGATGTGGCAAGGATGTGGCATGGATGAGCACTGACATGGCATGGATGAGGCACGGATGAGCACTGATGTGGCATGGATGTGGCATGGATGAGCACTGACGTGGCATGGATGAGCACTGATGGGGCATGGATGTGGCACAGATGAGCACTAACGTGGCATGGATGTGGCACGGATGAGCACTGACGTGGCATTGATGAGCACTGACGTGGCATGGATGTGGCATGGATGAGCACTGACATGGCATGTATGAGCACTGATGTGGCATGAATGAGCATGGATGTAGCATGAATGAGCATGGATGTGGCATGGATAAATCACGGATGAGCACAGAGGTGGCATGGGTGGGTACAGATGAGGCATGGATGTGGCACGGATGTGGCATGGATGAGGCATGGATGGGCATAGTTGAGGTATAGAGGAGGCAGAGGATGAGTGCAGCTGCAGTCTCTCTTCTCTCCTCGCATACTGTACCGATCGTTGTGTAAAGTGTGCGAGGAGAGGAGAGAACTGAACCGGACATGCGCCGGTTTGTTGACAAGTGATCCTTCCGTCATTGGACGGAGCGATCACGTAGTAAAGGGCCGCTGTCATTGGCCCTTTGCCACGATCCATGATGCCCCAAGTCCCCAGGACCCGGCGAGCATGGACACTTCCGTGTGCACTCCCCAGGGGGTGCACAGGAAGCGTGATTCTGGGAGACCGTACTGTACTGTAGACGTCATTAGGCTATGGCCCGGTCAGCAAGTAGTTAATGTTTGCCGTAAATGGCTAGAAGCACTGTCTATTGATCCTATTTATAATTCAGGCACCGCCCTTTTTGAATTAATTTATAATTTAACAAAACTCCTACTTTTAACTTCATTATATTATTTTCCCGTGTACATCGCAATCAGTTTCTTATACTATACACTCACAACAATCCATACAGATCCCATGATTGGGGACTAGATCACTGGACACAAATAATGTGCAAAGACAGGTAACAGAAAGGCAGAAGGTAGGCAACCGGATCACTCATAATACTGGGAAGCATCGGGTTTCAGCTACTGGTTGCTTCGAGCGGTGTGTACATCATTATCCCCTCCCTCCTTATTGCTGGAGCCAACTTGACAATATACTTCTAATGTGGGAAACATCACTGCCAAATGGTTCTCCCTGCCTTGTGTACTCTCCCTCTAGGCTCCTATCACTCTCCTCCTCAACATTGGATTCCATTAATTGCTTCACATCCTCTGCAGCAATAAATCCAGAGGGGCACTGGATTGTTCCCAAATAAAGAGGAGTTAAGGCAACCCCACTAGAGCAGAACTATTTTTTAAAACCAAGAAAAAATAAATGGCCATAAGGCCTTTCACCACAGTAGGCACACTCTGAATTTCAGGCATTTCCATGTAGGTTTGCAAATGGGTGTACCCTAACAAGCTAGCACCCAGCAATAGCCAGGGACACCTGATGGTTAGGGGAATGCTGATATTCACATTCACTCGCAGCAAGTGATTCCAAGTGTAGGCTGTCAGTATCCAGGTCCCCTCATATGTAGTATTGCACGGAGTATAATAGCAGCAGCAGTCTCTGATCAGCACTCTTATACTAGGCAGTACAGCATTATAGTTCTAGCAAACTCTGGCCACACACCCTTGTGGTACAATCTTGTGGTCCTTTCCCTCCTTTCCTCTCTGAAATCTCCACACTACACTTCTCCTCGCTCTGTTGCTTCAGCCAATCCCTGCCCTCCAGATCGCTACAATTGAGAGACTCCACAGATGAGCATTGCAAAAGTAGTCTTCTCCACAGATGAGCATTGCAAAAATAGTCTTCTCAAATATGGCTGGTGCATGTCTACATTCATGAATATTCAGTTTAACCCTGCCCACACCGCAGAAGAATAATGTAGCAGCAACAAAGAAAGAACTTTCACAGAGGTTACCAGCTACAGGTACAAGTTACACTTAAATAATTCAGCAGATTCTTCCATGACAGTTGGCGGCGGGCAATGGTAGGAGTAGATGTGGATGAGGAGGCAGAATACCATACATTGGCAGGTGCAGAAGGCTTGGATAGCCAATTCATCACCTCCACCACATGTCTGTAGAGCATGCCCAACACCGGAAAAAAATGCAAACATTCCCTGTCTGAAAATGATGCACCATGCCCACGACCACCACCTTGGCCTATGGACACAGAGGTTGCTCGCCTCTTAAAGCTGCATGGGAACTTCCGCCTTTCATTGTAGGCCTGACAGACTTGAAGAGGATATTGTGGGGTTTATTTCCTACTTTTTTTTTGCAGCTATTAGTAGAGCTGTATAGTAGGGAAGTGGTGCTTAAAGTAGAACCATAGGCAAAACTTTTTTTTTTTCATTTTGGATAGATTAAGGGAGGGTTATAACCCTGTCAGATTTTTGTTTGCCATCTGTGTCCCATTGCAGAGATTTTCCTTCACTTCCTGTCCCATAGCCAAACAGGAAGTGAAAGGAAATCCCTGTAAATCGAGGGTTATTCTTGGGGAACCCCAGGTCACCAGAACCAGTGTACCCATTGGAAGATTTCCCCTCTAATACTTTTCCGGGTTACAACCCAAAATTTGGCTAATTTCTTTTACTTTCACTTTTAATGATAATGGTAAACAGGACAAATAGAGAGGGTGAATCTCCTTAAAGAGGAAGTAAACCCTCCTCTACAACTTGTACCTATAGGCAAGCCTATGATAAGGCTTACCTATAGGTACTGTAAATATCTCCTAAACATGTACCGTTTAGGAGATATTTACCTTACATGTCGCCAGTGACGTCACTGGCGCATGCGCTCTGAAGGAACGGCCGATCGTGCCGTTCCTTCAGAGCCCCGTGCCGTGACTGTCGGCTCCCGCGCGCGTGCGCGGGAATGACGTCACCGCGGCTCCGGCCAATCAGATGGCCGGATGCCGCGATCCCGGAAGACGGGCGACTAGACATGTCGCCCGTCATAGAGGTGAGTGAGCGGCACGGCGGGGGCTCGTTCTGAGGTAAGTATTGCATAATGAGCTAATATGCGATGCATACTAGCTCATTATGTCTTTCTTTTGCAGGGTGTAAAAAAAAAAAAAAAAATTTATACGAGTTTACAACCTCTTTAATGCAGGCACAGACAGCAATAAAAACCAACAAGTGTTCTAATCTATCTCTACTGTATCCAAAACTAAAAAAGAAGGTTTTGCCTTCAGTTATATTTTAGGTGCACTGTAAATTGTGGAGCTTGGGTTCACTATAAACTGTTGTGCTTTGGTGGACTAAGCAGTAGTGATGGACGAACATCGGCCGGGGCGGTTCGCAAACGCCAGCCGCAAATTTTCTCAAATGTCCGCGAACCACGAGTTCGCGGCAGACCCCATTGACTTTAATAGGAGGCGAACTTTAAAAACCTTTAGGTCATATTTGAAGCACAAAAGACGTACTAGCTGTGCACAAATAGTCCCAGCACATGGACAATGTCATAACAGAAGTATTGCAATTGAAAAAGTTGCCCTAAATTTTATTTTTTTTTACAGCAAAAAAATATATATAAATTTTTTTCATAAATCAGCCAGAACTGACAGCAGCCGGTAAATACATTGTGTAATACATGTAGGGTCTATTCACACATCTGTAAAATTGGTCTACATCCATTCCACAATTTGGCGGAACCTTTACAGATCCATTGTTTTTAATTTCCAGTCTGAAAAATTTGGCATTCACAGGATAAAGAAGTAGGTGTCGGCCATTCCAGGCCCCAAAAATTAGCCCACATGGGTTTAACTGACAGCAAAGAACTTTGTTTTTGGCGTTCACAGGATACATAAGTAAGTGTCGGCATGCATAGGCTCCAAAAATTAGCTCGCATGGTTTGAACCGACAGCAAAGAACTTCGTTTTTGATGGCTAGAGGTACAGTAGGCGTTCACAAGATACATAAGTAAGTGTCAGCCTGTATAGGCTCCAAAAATTAGCCCACATGGGTTTACCTGACAGCTAAATATGTAGTATTCTGTGGCTGAAGGTACATTAGGCATTCACACAGTATACAGAAGTAAGTGTCGGCCTGTATAGGCCCCAAAAATTAGCCCACATGGCTTTAACTGACAGCAAAGAACGTAGTGTATTTGATGGCTGGAGATACAGTAGGCGTTCACAGTATACAGAAGTAAATGTCGGCCTGTAAAGGCTCCAAAAATTAGCTCACATGGTTTGAACTGACAGCAAAGAACTTTGTTTTTGATGGCTAGAGGTAAAGTAGGTGTTCACAGGATACAGAAGTAAGTGTCGGCCTGTATAGGCTGCAAAAATTAGCTCACATGGGTTGAACTGACAGCAAAGAACTCAGTTTTTGATGGCTAAAGGTACAGTAGGCGTTCACAGTGTACAGAAGTAAGTGTCGGCCTGTATAGGCTGCAAAAATTAGCCATTCAATGGACATGAAATGGCTTTTATGTATTTAGCGAAGACAAGGACCAGGAATTGTTGTGGGTGGATGGCGGTCTGGCAGATATTTGTGGCCTGTGATGAGGAATTTCAATGAAACATGGTCTACTGGTGGTCACATGTGTTGAATTCCTCAGAGATTCATGCCTCATTTATTTTTATAAATGTGAGGTGGTCTACACTGTCATGAGCTAGGCGAGTGCGCTTATCGGTCACAATCCCCCCTGCTGTGCTGAACGTCCTTTCAGACAGGACACTGGATGGGGGGCAAGCCAACCCTTCCATTGCAAATTGTGCAAGCTGTGGCCAGAGGTCAAGCCTGCCCACCCAGTAGTCCAGGGGTTCATCACTCCTCAGAGCATCCACATCGGCCGTTAACTCGATGTAGTCGGACACCTGTCGGACATCTTTTTTTACAATCCAACATTTAAGCCACAGAAGCCTGCCTTTTTCCAGAACATTGTGACAACGGCATCAGGGAAGGTGGAGTGTTGGACAACTGTGGGGAGACAGGAGAAGGAGAAGAGGCTGGACGGTGAGAGAATGGAATGTGGCTTTGTGGGTTCTGACGGTGTTGCTACCACTGGGCTTTGTGATGGGATTTCAGGTGCCTTCTTAAGGCGGTTGTCCCTAGGTGAGTGTTGGGCTTACCGCGACTTATGCGTGACTGCAAAGGCTGCAGATGGCAACACTGGTGTCAGCAACGGACACATTTAAAAAAGCCCGCACTGCGGAGCAATGTGCCGGCGTCCTGGGAGCGCCAGATCTGACTGTACATGGTTGATGGCTCGCTCCTGATACATTTTCAGTCTGCTTTGTACCTCTTGTGCAATGCAATTTCTGCCTGCCTCTTCTCCCTATCTGCCGGTCCGTCAGTCCGCCAGTTCTACAAATAATTGGCCAGTAACTGTTGTCACTGTGTGTAGCACAGTTTACACAGCAAAATAGGCCAAATATTTGCAGGACTAAAATACACTCTTAGAAAATTATACTGTTAAATAACACCTCAATTCAATCTGTGGTATTGGGGTGCCACAGGTTTATCACACCAGTTCTACAAATAATTGGCCAGTAACTGTTGTCACTGTGTGTAGCACTGTTTACACAGCAAGAGGCCACATTTTTCAGGACTAAAATACACCCCACTTCAATATGTGGTATTGGGGGCCATTGGTGTATCACACCAATTCCAAAAATTGGCCAGTGAGTTTGGCGCTGTGTGTATCAGACTTCACTCAGCAAACGAGCCAATATTGTTGCATGACACAAATACACTTAAAAAGTTTACTCAGATAACACCCCACTTCAATATGTGGTATTGGGGGGGCATTGGTGTATTACACCAGTTCCAAAAATTGGCCAGTGAGTTTGGCGCTGTGTGTACCAGACTTCCCTTAGCAAACGAGGCAATATTGTTGCATGACACAAATACACTTGAAAAAGTTTACTCAGATAACACCCCACTTCAATATGTGGTATTGGGGGGGCATTGGTGTATCACACCAGTTCCAAAAATTGGCCAGTGAGTTTGGCGCTGTGTGTGCCAGACTTCACTTAGCAAATGAGGCAATATTGTTGCATGACACAAATAAACATGTAAAAGTATACTCAGATAACACCCCACTTCAATATGTGGTATTGTGGGGGCAATTGGTCTATCACACCAGTTATAATACATTATTTATAAGTGCTTTTGTCACTGTGTGTAGTGTTGCTGCAGAAACGCTCAGTCTCACCACCACACCTGTCACAATGCTGCACAGTGCAAAAATTAGTAGTATTATTAAACCATTATAATATGCTTTCTACAAAGTATATTATACTGTGGATTACCCCCCCCCCCCTTTTTTTTAGTGCACTGCACAGCAATACCAAAAAGTTTTCAGCCCTTTAAAAGACTTTTGTGGACATTAACAGAGCGATTTGTGTCACTGCTGATGATTTCTAACTGCCCCTACAGCAACCACTGGATACCTGCCCCTATACTGAAGAGACTGTAATAGACCCTATAACGACATTGCAGCACTTTAAATGACTTTTGTGGACATTAACAGAGTGATTTGTGTCACTGCTGACGATCTCTAACTGCCCCTACAGCAACCACTGGATACCTGCCCCTATACTAAAGAAACTGTAATAGACCCTATAACGACATTGCAGCACTTTAAATGACTTTTGTGGACATTAACAGAGCGATTTGTGTCACTGCTGACAATCTCTAACTGCCCCTACAGCAACCACTGGATACCTGCCCCTATACTAAAGAGACTGTAATAGACCCTTTAAAGACATTGCAACACTTTAAATGACTTTTGTGGACATTAACAGAGCGATTTGTGTCACTGCTGACGATCTCTAACTGCCCCTACAGCAACCACTGGATACCTGCCTCTATACTAAAGAAACTGTAATAGACCCTATAACGACATTGCAGCACTTTAAATGACTTTTGTGGACATTAACAGAGCGATTTGTGTCACTGCTGACAATCTCTAACTGCCCCTACAGCAACCACTGGATACCTGCCCCTATACTAAAGAGACTGTAATAGACCCTTTAAAGACATTGCAACACTTTAAATGACTTTTGTGGACATTAACAGAGCGATTTGTGTCACTGCTGACGATCTCTAACTGCCCCTACAGCAACCACTGGATACCTGCCCCTATACTAAAGAAACTGTAATAGACCCTATAACGACATTGCAGCACTTTAAATGACTTTTGTGGACATTAACAGAGCGATTTGTGTCACTGCTGATGATCTCTAACTGCCCCTACAGCAACCACTGGATACCTGACCCTATACTAAAGAAACTGTAATAGACCCTATAACGACATTGCAGCACTTTAAATGACTTTTGTGGACATTAACAGAGCGATTTGTGTCACTGCTGACAATCTCTAACTGCCCCTACAGCAACCACTGGATACCTGCCCCTATACTAAAGAGACTGTAATAGACCCTTTAAAGACATTGCAACACTTTAAATGACTTTTGTGGACATTAACAGAGCGATTTGTGTCACTGCTGACAATCTCTAACTGCCCCTACAGCAACCACTGGATACCTGCCCCTATACTAAAGAGACTGTAATAGACCCTTTAAAGACATTGCAACACTTTAAATGACTTTTGTGGACATTAACAGAGCGATTTGTGTCACTGCTGACGATCTCTAACTGCCCCTACAGCAACCACTGGATACCTGCCTCTATACTAAAGAAACTGTAATAGACCCTATAACGACATTGCAGCACTTTAAATGACTTTTGTGGACATTAACAGAGCGATTTGTGTCACTGCTGACAATCTCTAACTGCCCCTACAGCAACCACTGGATACCTGCCCCTATACTAAAGAGACTGTAATAGACCCTTTAAAGACATTGCAACACTTTAAATGACTTTTGTGGACATTAACAGAGCGATTTGTGTCACTGCTGACGATCTCTAACTGCCCCTACAGCAACCACTGGATACCTGCCCCTATACTAAAGAAACTGTAATAGACCCTATAACGACATTGCAGCACTTTAAATGACTTTTGTGGACATTAACAGAGCGATTTGTGTCACTGCTGATGATCTCTAACTGCCCCTACAGCAACCACTGGATACCTGACTTATACTAAAGAGACTGTAATAGATCCTATAACGACATTGCAGCACTTTAAATGACTTTTGTGGACATTAACAGAGCAATTTGTGTCACTGCTGACAATCTCTAACTGCCCCTACAGCAACCACTGGATACCTCTCCCTATACTAAAGAGACTGTAATAGACCCTATAACGACATTGCAGCACTTTAAATGACTTTTGTGGACATTAACAGAGCGATTTGTGTCACTGCTGACGATCTCTAACGGCCCCTACAGCAACCACTGGATACCTGCCCCTATACTAAAGAGACTGTAATAGACCCTATGACAACATTGCAGCACTTTAAATTACTTTTGTGGACATTAACAGAGCGATTTGTGTCACTGCAGATGACGATCTCTAACTGCCCCTACAGCACAGACTGAATAACCTGTCCCTATACTGAAGAAAGACTGGACCTATACCGAAATACCAGCTGTCACGGGGTAACGTGGCAGAGCCTGACGTAAGAGGAGTGGCTTACTGGGTAACTGGCGTGGCACAGGTTCACCAGAGGCGCGGAGTCTAAGTGTAAGCCGGTTTTCACCAGGGCCCCAGATGGTGGGGATGGATTTGGCTGCTTGCTAACACCAGGTCACGGCCCCCCGGATTCCCTGGGAGAGCCAGGAACAGGTCCAGGACCAATAGCCGGTAGCAGGTAAACAGATCAGATGAGACAGGAGGATAGTCAGGACAAGCCAAGGTCAGGGAGGGCAGCAGGTAATCAGAATCCAAAGACAAGCCGGGTCAGGTAAACAGGAACAGCAGATATAACAGGCACAGGATACAGGAGAGCTGAAGACAACACAGCAAAGTGCAGTGCTGCTGGGCTGTTTAAATAAGGCAGTCTGTTTGCCAATTATTGCAATTAGTCTGCTCTAGGTTAACCCTTTAGGTTGCAGACTCATGACAGCACATCAGTGTGCTCAGGAAGCGTTCCTAACAGCGCCTGCGCAGGGTATTGAGTCCCTGACACCAGCCCTGAAAAGGACTTTTGTGGATCTTCACAGCGCTATATGCTATCTAGCAAACTCTCCCTGATGAGCACAGCAGACCTCTCCCTACACTGGCAAAAAGCGGAATGTGAAATGGCCGCCAGGTCAGGTCTATTTATAGGGTAGGGGGACTGTCAATGTGCTGGAATGTTTCAATTGGCTGTCCGGTTCCACCTGACGGCTGTGTCATGGGTCAAAATTCTCCCCAATGTAAACAAATATGGCCGCCGCGAACTACGTCATGTGTTTGCAAATTTGGCGGGTAGCGAACAAGCAAAATTTTCCGCAAACCGACCGCCGGGCGAACCGCAAGGACATCTCTACTAAGCAGCACCTCAATAATCTGCATTGCTCCACTGCAAATAAAAAAAAGCACCTGTTATGGTAACTCCAACAGATGTAAGCTGCTATTGCTGCTGCTAACCCAGTAAAAATAGGTAAATAAAGAAATTAAAAAAATAAACAAAAGACCCTAAAAAAAAAAAAATAATAATTTAAAGCTCAAATACAAAGAACATAGCAGAACCAATAGCAGGAAAAGAACCTGTAGCTGACACACACACACACTCTCACACACAAAAATGAGTCCCAAAAAGGACTGTTGGGTCTTCACAGGGAATGCAGGTGGTCTTACACTCCACTATCTTTAGCCATGCAAACTGCATTTCCCTGCAAAGTATCAGTAGCAAATATATATCACATAATATAGTACTACAGTATATAGCACTAATACTGTAAAGCACAAAAAGGTAGTATCACACTTCACTAACAAATTCTCCCTCTCTAAAAGCAATGTCAGCTGTCCTGCTCTAAACTCCTAACTCACTGACAAAGACCTGCTGGGAAAGCAGCCATTTACAGTGTGTGGTGTGCAATTTAGATGAAATCCACTGTGTAGGGGATTCTTTGGTGGACAACACACATATCATTCTCATTAATATGTAATCTATGTGATATGAAAATAATATTCATAAAACCTATGATGGCTAAAGTGCATACAGTACAAGATGAGACTCGTGTAGATAAATGAGAAGTCATTATATTTAAACAGGGTTCCACTATATTATCAATACCAATAGAATAGAATTTGGTATTCTTTGTACAGTACATATGCTATGGAAACATGTCAAGGCATGTTCTAGGTTGTTTACCACTTGTTTACCTAAGATCAGAGTGCAAGACAATTATGTTGGTACAATGCCAGCGGCCATCTTAGGATAAGTTTAATTAAACTCCATGGGAAATGGCTGCCATGTTATGGAAAGTCTCACCTTATCTTGCCTTATGCATCTGGTCATTCTATGTGACATAGGGAATGAAGTAATGTCTAGAAACACTTGTTATATGATCGGATGATATGTAGCAGGATCAGGGGATTTGCAATGTTATTTGATATACTGTATTTCAATACTTAATGTGTAACTGGATAAATTTGGATCTGTAAGATTATTGGTCAGTAATTAATGAGCCAATGGTAATTAGAATTAAAGCGGAGCTCCAACTAAAAGTGGAACCTCCACTTATCTGGCTCACCCCCCCCCCCCTCCGGTGCCACATTTGGCACCTTTCAGGGGGAAGTGGGTAACTATTTTTGACAGGTACCTGTCCTCACTTTTGGGAGGCCTCGCTGCAGCGGGATCACTCAAAAGTTCAGCCCCCCTTCTCCTTCCCCCGCTGCCGACTATTCAAAAAGCACAATGCGCTTCGAGCATGTGCAGTTTGGAACCAGCTGTAAAGCCACAAGGCTTCACTGCTTGTTTCCCTTAGAAGCAGCAGCACCCGAGAGCCGATTTAAAAATCAGCTGGGGTGCTGATATCGCAGGCTCCCTGGACAGGTAACAGGTAAGGCTTCTAATTTTAAAAGTCAGCAGCTACAGTATTTGTAGCTGCTGACCTATTCTTTTTTTTTTTAAAGTGCGCACAGGTGAGCCTTTCTCATTAAAAAGGCTCGAGATTTTTTCTTATCAAAATAAATGGGGATCTGTCATTGGCTAATGATGACGCATTTTATACAAACTGATCTGAACCAACGCAGATGGTCTTGTTCTGATCGTGGTATGTTTCTATACAGTATGTATATATATATATATATAAACTTGTGTTTAACTTGTGTCTTGCACTGAACTCAAAAGCCAGGTCAATTTGTGGTTTTCAAAAGGAAAACACCCTAACCGTGTTGGCTGGATGGGTGAGATAAGAAATTGTGTTAACTCTTGTTGCTACGCTGCTTTTTATCTGCCGTAAGAATGATGTTTTTTTTCTGTGTCTCATGAGTGACAGCAACTGTGTGCTATGAAATTTGCTGCTACTTTTCAAATTAACACTGCGCTGCTTAATTGTCTGGTCAGAAGTTTGTTATGCTGTAGAAATTAAAAGTTAGCTCGGTGCCAACTGGCGAACTTTTGATTGGAAACTGGACATGGTCCTATAAGCACATCTGAAACTGGCAGCTATATGTGTGGGTTAAATGTGAAAATGTGGTTTTTGGTTATCAAACTCCTTGAAATATCTGGTTCACAATCGACTGAGCGACCACCTCGCTGAGAATACCCTTCTTGATCCCCTTCAGTCTGGATTCCGCCCTCAATACACCACGGAAACTGCTCTACTAAAACTTTCAAACGAACTGCTAACAGCTAAATCCAATGGACACTATTCTGTACTCCTTCTCCTGGACCTGTCTCCTGCCTTTGACACATTGAACAACCCCCTCATCCTCAGAAAACTCCACGCCTTTGGTCTCTGTTACTGTACCCTAAGCTGGTTCACATCCTATTTATCCAAACGCGCCTTTAGCGTTACTTACAATTCTACTTCTTCCTCTCCCTTTCTCTGTCAGGGCCTCCCAAGGCTCTCTGCTATTCTCCATCTACACCTCCTCCCTCGGTCAGGCAGTAGTCTCCCATGGCACCCAATACCATCTGTATGCTGATGACACCCAAACCTAGCTCTCTATCACTCAGCTCACTCCTTCAGTCGCCTCATGTATCACTAATTTACTAACAGACATATCACCCTTGATGTCACACCACTTCCTCAAACTCAACCTATCCAAAACTGAGCTCCTAATATTTCCTTCCACACGTGCCTCTTCCCCTGATTTCTCTGTTATGATAGATAGCACTACTATCAGCCCATCCCTGCATGCCAATGTGCTAGGTGTAATCCTGGACTCTGAACTATCCTTTTGGCTACTGTAAGATTCTGGTACCTTTGGTACCCTTCCAGCCCATTTCTTCCGCATATAGCTACCTGTCCCTTTAATTCTCATGACGTCATCACTAGGCGCCGCTCTGAGCGGCTATTTCAATCGCCGGCTTTCACTCACAAGGTGTTCGTGCAAACCGCTTGTTATACAGCCTTGTCTGACGCTGCCGAAGCCTCCAGCTATTTCCCCAGTATCTGGATAGACCGGAGTCTCGCTACTTGATCCTGTATCTCGCTACTGATCCTGTATCTCGCTACCTGATCCTTATCTCATTACCCCTCATTTCTTTAAACCAACTAGTGATAAGTACCCCACAGGGGATTCCTTCCTATCAACTTACACTATCTACTCTTGCATACTAAAGACTGTTGCTATCTATGCATTACTATTTCTATCATCTGCACTGTTACATAGATTGCTAGCTCTTGGGTCTACTACCATCTATATCCTTGCACTGAGTTAGCAATTCCTGTACACTTCATCTGCTGTCCCCTACCACCTGTTACTTTTACATGATTGCTAACCTATCTGCATACTATCTATCACCATCTGCTAACACTCCTGAACATTACTATTGAGTGCCTATCATTGCTATCACTACTCACGCCTGTCCTTTCAGCACATCACCTCTATACTATCGTATACAACCTATCACTCCAGGAACATCTTATCTGAGTGTCTGTATATTTGCATGCTGAGGCAGGCTGGGCCACAATGATGAGTCTGGAGAGTTGGATATGGTAATTCAACACATCTCTACACAACTACTGAGTGGAAATTCTGCAGCTGTAAATCCAGTTCACTAAACAAACGCCGGAGCGTTACAGATTGCACGAACCAGGAAAAAAAAATGGATTCAGCAGAATTAGCCACTCATGTGTTACAACTAACACAAAAGGTAGATGCATTAATCCTTTCCCTTGCCGAAGTGAAAAATGAAAATCAGACTTTGAGACAGCAGATAGCCCGTGTTTCACGGCTCACTGCTGCTCAACCTCGTGAGCCCAAAATAAACCCTCCTCTAGTGTTTACAGGTGATCGGAAAAAATTTTGTGAATTTAAAAACGCATGTCAATTGCTTTTTAATTTAAAACCTCGTACTTACACTACAGACCAAATTAAAGTCTGCACCACTATCTCATATTTGTCGGGTGATCCACGGGCTTGGGCAGACTCTCTCTTTGAGAAAAATGACCCTCTTCTTAACTCCTATCCTTTATTCTTAGCAGAACTCGCTAGCTTATATGAAGACCCAAATAGGCAGAGTACTGCTGACAGCCAATTGAGGGCTTTAAAACAGGGAAGGAGACCTGTTGAAGACTTTGTAGCAGAGTTCAAAAGATGGACCCTTGATTCAGGGTGGAATGATGCATCTTTGCGAACCCAGTTCAGACTCGGGTTATCAGAAGCCGTTAAAGACGAGCTCGCCCGAGCGGATTTACCTGGCACTTTGGATGCCTTAATACAACTCAGCATCAATATTGATAGGCGACTGCGAGAAAGAAAGGCTGAGAAAATGGGAGTACCATTATCCAATCCTTCTCGGGTTTCGCCCGTTGACCCTACTCCTATGGAGGTAGGAACCATACGCCCACCATTATCGTCTACTGAACGAGCCAGGAGAAGATCTGAAAATCTCTGCATGTACTGCGCCTCCCCGGATCATTTGATAAGCGTCTGTCCCCTTGTCCGCAAAAAAGAGGGTGAGTGTTCACATGTCTTGCTGGGGGGATTAACAAGTTATTTTTCTAATCCCTATCTTTTTATTCATTTGACCTTACAGTGGGACCACAATAGGATCACCACCAAGGCTATGATCAACACAGGATCTTGTGGGAACTACATTGACACTAGTTTTGTTGCTTTAAATAAAATACCTATTATTTCAAAATCTAAACCTGTCTCTGTTAGTTTTATTAACGGTATTCCGTTATCTTCTGGTCCAATTACCAATCAGACACAAGCACTCCTTGCTACTGCTAATGAGTCTCACGCTGAGACCACCACTTTTGATGTATTACCTTCACCACATTTTCCCATTATTTTGGGACTTCCCTGGTTACACATACATCAACCAATCATTGATTGGAAAACACGGACTCTAACCTTCCCCTCTCACTACTGCGAGACCACGTGTAACCTCCAATCATATAAAAAAATCCTGTCCATGGTGTCAGATGAAATTTCACCACCACCATGTTATCAGGATCTGTCAGAAGTCTTCCTTGAGAAAAATGCTCAAGTATTGCCTCCCCATAGGGACTACGATTGTTCTATTGATCTACTCCCTAATAGTAAACTACCTTTCGGTCATGTTTATCCTCTTTCTCAGGATGAACTTTCTCATCTTAAGGAATACTTGGATGAGAATTTAGCGAAAGGGTTTATTAGACCCTCTACTTCTTCCACAGCTGCAGGACTTTTCTTTGTCCGCAATAAGGATTTAAGTCTCAGGCCTATTATTGACTATAGGCAATTAAATACCATTACGATAAAGGATCGCTATCCTTTACCTCTCATTCCTGAACTCATTGAACAAGTGCGCGGATCTACCTACTTTTCAAAATTGGACCTAAAAGGGGCATACAACCTCATCCGAATCCGTAATGGGGATGAGTGGAAGACGGCATTCAGAACCAGATACGGATTATTCGAATATCTAGTGATGCCTTTTGGGTTGTGTAATGCTCCCGCAGCATTTCAGCGATTCATAAATGACATCTTCAGAGACTTACTTGATGTTTGTGTTGTGGTATATCTGGATGATATACTCATTTATTCTCAGTCCTTGTCCGAACATGTAAGACATGTAAGACTTGTGCTATCCAGATTACTCGCACACAATTTATACGTAAAATTGAAAAAATGCCTATTTCATAAGGAAGAAGTACTATTCCTAGGATACATCATATCTAAGAACGGTATCAAGATGGATATGAGCAAGATATCGTGTATACTGGATTGGCCTGTACCAACAACTCGTAAGGCATTACAACGATTCCTTGGATTTTCAAACTTCTATAGGAAGTTCATCAAGAACTTCTCTTCTATTGTGAGACCGCTCACCCAACTTACAAGTGTAAAGAAACCATTCAAATGGTCTGAAGAAGCAAATAAAGCTTTCCGCTTGTTAAAATCAAGCTTCACTTCTGCTCCCATACTACGCCATCCAGACCCATCCCTCCAATACATCCTGGAGGAAGATGCGTCAAATATGGCTGTAGGAGCAGTTCTTTCCCAACGACCAACGAATACTTCACCACTCCACCCAGTTGCTTTTTTCTCTAAATCACTAAGTAGCCCAGAGGTGAATTACCCAGTGGGTGAAAAAGAGTTGCTTGCCATAAAACTGGCACTAGAAAATTGGCGACATTTACTTGAAGGTACTCGATTGCCAATACTCATATATACAGATCATAAGAATCTCCAATACCTTCAGACCAACAAGACTCTTTCCCACCGGCAGGTACGTTGGTCATTATTCTTCCTAAGATTCAACTTCCTAGTGACCTACACGCCTGCAGACAAAAACAAAAAAGCGGATGCGCTATCACGGCTAACCGAAGATAACTGCGCCGAAATCCCTTCACTTCCTATAATACCCCATGACCGTATTATTGGTGTTGTTCGTTCCTTGAAGGAAGAGATTCTGCACAGTATAGGACTGGATTCACCACCACCACAACTAAGTGCTGATGCAGAAGGCTTCCTCTACTTTAACGACAAACTCTACAAACCTCCTGGTATGCGTACCAAGATCTTGGAATTATCACATGACGTACCTATGGCAGGACATATGGGTATGACTAAGACATTCAATTTGCTCACCAGGCAATTTTGGTGGCCTGATATGAAGACGTCTGTACAAAAATTTGTTTCCTCATGTGACATCTGTGCAAGGTCCAAAACTGACACTACAAAACCATCTGGTCTACTTTGCAGTCTACCAATACCCGAAGTTCCATGGGAAGTTGTGTCCTTAGACTTTATAGTAGAATTACCACCTTCCAAAGGATTTACTACCATTCTAGTGTCAGTGGACCATCTGACAAAGATGGCACATTTCATTTCTATTCGCAGACTACCTTCATCTAAGGAAACAGCGGAATTACTAGTGAAACATGTGTTCAAGCTACATGGAATTCCAAAGACTCTTTTATCTGACCGAGGTTCACAGTTCATCTCCAAGTTTTGGCAAGCTCTATGTCATATACTACGAATTGAGCGAAAACTTACTTCTCCCTACCACCCTCAGACCAATGGACAAACTGAAAGAGTCAACCAGTGCATTGAACAATATTTGCGTTGCTACACCTCATACCTACAGGATGATTGGGTGGACCTCCTCCCTCTGGCAGAATTTGCTTACAATAACGCAACCCACAGTACTACTAAGCAAAGTCCATTCTACCTAAACTATGGGTTTCATCCCACACTTCTTCCACCACGCATCCTGCCATCAAGTAACCCAGTAGCTTCTGACTATCTTACCCAAATAAAAGACTCTCTGGGTTTACTTAACACCACCATCTCACATGCTCATAGCCAACAAAAAAGGTACTACGACCTCCGTAGAAGACCTTCTCCTCAATATGCTATTGGGGATCTCGTTTGGCTATCTACGAAAAACTTAAGGTTAAAGATCCCCAAGTAAAAAGCTTGGGCCTTTGTTTCTAGGACCTTTCCCAATTGAGAAGCTCATTGGGAGAGCTGCAGTTCAACTCACCTTACCGGCAGATCTTAAAATACACCCCATCTTTCACGTGTCGCTACTGAAACCACATGTTCCCAACCAAGGAATAAGACCTACCATCCCGCCTCCACCTCCAGTACAAGTTGAGGGCGGAGAAGAATTTGAGATTAAGGAGATTTTGGATTCTCGTATCCACAGAGGGAAACTCCAATATCTCAAAAGATGGAAAAACTATGGACCCCAAGACGACACCTGGTTGGATACTTCTGACGTTCACGCTCCCAGGCTTATACGAAGGTTCCACTCCAAATACCCAGAGAGACCAGTGCTATAGGCCTTCTGGAGCCGGCCTTAAGGGGGGGGTACTGTAAGATTCTGGTACCTTCGGTACCCTTCCAGCCCATTTCTTCCGCATATAGCTACCTGTCCCTTTAATTCTCATGACGTCATCACTAGGCGCCGCTCTGAGCGGCTATTTCAATCGCCGGCTTTCACTCACAAGGTGTTCGTGCAAACCGCTTGTTATACAGCCTTGTCTGACGCTGCCGAACCCTCCAGCTATTTCCCCAGTATCTGGATAGACCGGAGTCTCGCTACTTGATCCTGTATCTCGCTACTGATCCTGTATCTCGCTACCTGATCCTTATCTCATTACCGGACCCCTCATGTCTCTAAACCAACTAGTGATAAGTACCCCACAGGGGATTCCTTCCTATCAACTTACACTATCTACTCTTGCATACTAAAGACTGTTGCTATCTATGCATTACTATTTCTATCATCTGCACTGTTACATAGATTGCTAGCTCTTGAGTCTACTACCATCTATATCCTTGCACTGAGTTAGCAATTCCTGTACACTTCATCTGCTGTCCCCTACCACCTGTTACTTGTACATGATTGCTAACCTATCTGCATACTATCTATCACCATCTGCTAACACTCCTGAACATTACTATTGAGTGCCTATCATTGCTATCACTACTCACGCCTGTCCTTTCAGCACATCACCTCTATACTATCGTATACAACCTATCACTCCAGGAACATCTTATCTGAGTGTCTGTATATTTGCATGCTGAGGCAGGCTGGGCCACAATGATGAGTCTGGAGAGTTGGATATGGTAATTCAACACATCTCTACACGACTACTGAGTGGAAATTCTGCAGCTGTAAATCCAGTTCACTAAACAAACGCCGGAGCGTTACAGCTACACATCCAACACTGTCCAAATCTTGCTGCCTCAACCTTCACAACATCTCCATAATATGCCCCTTCCTAACCAATGACACCACAAAGCTCCTAGTTCACTCCCTGGTCATCTCCCGCCTCAACCACTGAAACTCTCTCCTCACGGGACTACCTATACATAGGCTATCCCCCCTTCAGTTCATCATAAATGCTGCTACCATGGCTTACCAACCATTCAGTGTCTGCTACCCCTCTCTGTGAATCCCTCCACTTGCTTCCACTCACTTAACAAACTAAATTCAAAATTCTAACAACAACTTACAAAGCCATCCACAACTCGGACCCCAGCTACATTGCTAACCTAGTCTCAAAATACCAACCTACTCGTCCCCTTCATTCCTCCCAAGACTGCCTGCTCTCTAGTTCCCTTGTCACCTTCTCCCATGCTCACCTCCAGGACTTTTCCAGAGCCTCTCCTATCCTATGGAACTCCCTACCCCAATCTGTCTGACTATCTCATACTCTGCTTGCTTTTAGACGATCCCTGAAAACCCTTCTCTTCAGGGAGGCCTATTCTGCCTTCACCTAACAACTGTACTTTAATTTTCTCCATCAGATCATCCCCCACAGTTATTACCTTTTATATCACTCAACCCTCCCTCCTAAATTGTAAACTCTAACGAGCAGGGCTCTCTTATTCCTCCTGTATTGAATTGTATTGTAACTGTACTGTCTACTCTCATGTTGTAAAGCGCTGTTAAAACTGTTGGCGCTATATAAATCCTGTATAATATTAATAAGGGGACCCTCTTCCTCAAGTAGACTGACTTGTGTGTGTCTTGTTGGTACTTCCGCATTTAAGTGTATGTATTGTCAGGTGCTGATACAGCCAACGACTCTTAACCATTACTGTCTTAAATTGTTACCAAGGTAGGTACACCCATACCTGAGATGGGCCCACCCCTCCCGTCACAGCCTTCCAAGACCCTGAGACCCCTGCTAACTGCTATGACGAAAACTCCTGAAATTCGACAATCCCAAAACCATAATTGCCCCCAGTCCATCCCCATCCTGGGTAACCCCATAAACACCAGCATCATACAAAAGGAGAGCACTACTAACCCGAAAAACAAGAGTAACTTTAAAAGGGAGGGAGGGAGGAAGGGAGAAGCTTGTTCCACGATGTCCTGGCTCTGATTGACTCCTAGGACCCCAGTACCACCCCTTTACTCTCCCAGTGACTCCACCTTGCTCCACCCTGCCCCACCCTTCCTGTCTCCAGTCAAAACTGACCCTATGTCTAGTTGTCTACACCAAAGTTATTTATTTAACCCTGCGATTCTCCCATCCTTTCCTGCTAACCCAGTCATGTCCGGCCTTCTGCCTACTGTTTACCATCCATTGCCAGGCCTCCTTGACTGAGGTACAGCAGATATTATGGCTGATTCACCTTAAAAACCCAACCTACATCTTACAAACTATAAAACAAACAACACCATATACTTCTTGAGTTAGAAAGGCCATAGCAGCCATTTTATTAAAACAAAATACAATTGTATTATAATATTACATAATAATTTGTTTTAAATTAACTGAACAGTAATTACCCAAAATCAGTACAGTGACTAACCTTGTCAACTAACCTCGTCAACATCTAGGGTCTTGAAAGGCAACTTATATTAACCAACTGGCTGTATCTACCATCAAATAAAGACTTCCAGGCCCTCAGCCGCAATAACACCGGCTCAAGGGCTATTACTATTAAGATACCCTCAATACAGCCAATGACTCTTAACCATTAATGTCTTAAATTGTTACCAAGGTAGGTACACCAATACCTGAGATGAGCCCCACCCCTCCTTTCACCTTTTAGAACCGTCACAGCCTTCCAAGACCCTGAGACTCCTGCCAGAAACACTCAAGCATGACGCCTTATGCTTGGGTGGCCCTCCAAACCTGCAGAGCATGCTGTATTCCTTCCTGCAGGCCCAGAGTCCAAAAATCAAAACCTACAGGATTTAGACAAACTCCATCACCATCGAGATACAACCCCCGGTCCTGTTCTAACTCCAAATGGCAAATTGCCAGTCCCCCGTTCTGCACAAAATATTTTTCCACTGCCTTGTTAACCTTGATCCTGGCCTTATTTAGCCTAACCACTGAACGAGCCAGGCGCCAGCAGGTTCCGGACACAATGTCCGACCAAACTATCACCATATCAGGAAAAAATGACCTCACTCTAAAGAAGTAAATTTTTATATCCCTGACCAATTCCCTCACTGAGCGAAGTCCCAAATCATTACCCCCCAGCATGTAACAGGAGAACGTCAGGGGGCCTGTCCAGCCGGACACACCGATGAACCTCAGGAAGAACCCTAGACCACAACATTCCCGAGACCCCAGGCCACCGCACCCTGGCTTCCTGTCTTTTTAGGCCCAACTGTAAGCCCTCAGGTCTCACCGCTGCCCTCCTAGCACCCCGGACAACATAAGAATGGCCAAGGATCCAGACCAAGCAGCCCGATGTGCCTGAAAGATACAATAAGTAAAACATGCAAAACAAATGCACTCACCCATGCAGCAGGAAAAACAGCCACAGACACTGAAGAAACAAACTACGAACATTAAGTAATACTAAGTACCCATACCCGCCCTAACAACTTTAGCCCCTTATTTGGTCAAACTTCCCTGTTATAACAAATAAGGAGGAATATATATGCGAAAGCGCTGAGACTGCCATCGACTGATACGCTGCAGAGCCCGTTCGCTCAAGCCCCACAGAGCCACTTCCATAGCGGCTTCAGTCCGGAATGAATGAGACGAATAGTCTCTCTCCTGAAACCGACCTCAAGCATTTACGGAAAACTGCAGTAAACTGGTATATAGATAAAGCCGAGCCATCAGCATGGATCAAGAAAGGCCAAGGTTTATAAGGCCGAACGCGTAACCATTCGAGCACCGACCTTACCGTGCAAGCTGACGCCTGTGGGACCATACTCAGGTCAACTTGCAGCCCCAACTGATCTGTCTAAGACTCCCATATCCACACATGAACTGTATCATCCTGCACTCTTACGTCCCCAAACGCCAAACCCCCCACACCCTGTCTGGATGCATTTACCAGCTCACTGATGCGGAAGGCCCCAAAGAATGCCAGGACAAAAGCCATTTTAAAAAGCACCACTTCAAAATCCGATGAGCAAATACTCTGCAAAAGCTCCACAATTTGTTCCAGCATCGCAAACGAGACAAGACATCTGGAATCAATGACCCGTCTACCCTTTCTATAACCCCTCAATGCTTTTTAACCAAAAACTGTTTTGTCACATCATTGACACCAGGCAACTTACATAAAAAGGCCAAACCAGACAGCTTGCGGTTCAGCAAAGATACAGAAACCCCTTCCTCAAAGTTGAGTCCAATTAAGTAAAGCAACAGATGTAGCCTGTGATCCTCACCAAAACATCCCCCCACCTCACTTACCAACCTATGCCAGTCAAACCAAACCTTCTCGTACGCTGTCCACATGGAAGAACTTACTGAATTCTGTATCAAACCAGCTACTGTGGAAAAGCAATGTTCCACAAACACTCGGGGCAGGGAATGCCGCGCTGCTCCGCTTCCAGTGCCAATTGACAAAACCTGTCCCACTGGAATCGAGATAGAGCGTCAGCCACATTGTTGTTAACCCCCAGAACAGGAACAGAATAGAAAAAGGAAGCAATCTAAAAACTGGAGGCGAGGAAGCATTAATGCTATTGATAGCCTGAACTACCCTTAAGTTGTCACAGTTAAATTTCACTCGCCTATTCTGAAAATCCTGACCCCACAGTTCGACCGCCATCACAATGGGGAATAACTCTAATAAAAGAAGATTGCGTATGAAACCTGATTCCCTCCAAGAAATTGGCCATTCCCCTGCACTCCACTGACCCTTAAAATAAGCCGCAAAGCCCGCTGAGCCAGCCGCATCTGTATATAACTCCAGATCACAGTTGGATACAGGAGCCTCCAACCGCAGGGATCGGCCATTGAACGTTGCCAAAAACATCTCCCACACTCTTAAATCATCACGATGGTCTCTGGCCAGCCTCACATAATGATGTGGGGACTTGACCCCCACCGTGGCTGCCGTACAGAAGACTCGGCCCATGGGCATGATGCGACAGACAAAATTAAGTTTGCCCAGCAGGGACTGTAAAAACCAAAGTTGGATTGTTTTCAAATCAAAGCCCCTGCAATGGCCCCTTGTAAATCTAACAACTTGTCGACAAGCAAACGGCATTCCATGGCCACCGAATCGATAACAATGCCCAAAAAAAATGCATAGAACAGAAAAAATTCAGTCGAGATGTTGCTGACTATAGAAACCAAAAAGTTTATAAGTGGCAAACTGGGGTGGAACAAATGGATACTGCACAACCTGCAGTCATATTTGAATCCAGAGAGACTACCCCAGATAGGGAAGATTTTGATACAACCTTAGAGACACCAGGAATGAGGACACCCCGAGAATTAACTTTTAGACCTACCAGAAATGATGGGATTGGGGATGCATTTCAGCAAACTAATCCACCCACACGGGATAGGAACAGACCCCAAAGGGCACTAAGAACCATCTCACCTATAACACCTGGATTTAATATCCCTACTTATAATCAATATTCCCCCCTGAGAAGGACTGGGCCCTATACACCTAGGAGGGGAAGAATTGAACCACTACCTAATGAAGGGGTGGACTCAGAGGAAGACCACCACCACCCAGACATCAAGGATGGCACAGACCACAATGGAGACAAGGAGGGAGAGGACCACGAGGGAACCACAACAGCTGGAACCAGGATTATTCACAAGACAGAGAACCCCCATACTTCAGAGGAGGAGGACACCAAGGACCACGGAGAGGCCGTTATCAGGAAGATTACACCAGACACAACACTTGGAACAACCACTGGGAAGAAGGAAATGCGCCAGAGGTAAGAGAGGAGGGAGGAAGAAAGCGAAGACGAGTATATTAGGGATAGGGATTTTTAATCTCAGTGGTGTTGAGTTTTCCAAAGAAGAAGTCCACCTACTAGATTTGTGCCTCAAATATTTCCCAACCAAGAATCTAGACAAGTTTGAATTATGCGTGGATCTACAAAAATTCATGATGAAACTCAACATCAAAAAGTTTTTTAGCCTGAGAGGCTCAGGCCCCACTCAAGCTGAACAAGATGAATATAAACATACAGACTTGAAAAACCACTCCCTCTTCAACCCAAAAGTTCCAGGGAATGAATGTATAGGAGCATTCAAAAAAATGGTGGAAGCAGACTTAAGGAAATGGGAGATACAACCCAAAGACAATAATAGATTATGGAAAACGATCAGAAAACTAGAGAAGCAAAAGGACATTGTGATCCGCCCTGGGGATAAAGGAGGAGAACTTGTCATTTAAAAAAAATCTGATTATCAACAAGAAATTACAAATCTACTGCAAATTGAGGGCACATACCATAAACTGAAGGGCAACCCCACTAAACAATACAAGAACCTCTGGGGGCTCATCTCAAGCCAGAAGTCTGGGAAAAAATATGGCGAGGTTAGTATGTTGAGCTTTTATCGTTGTTGCCATTGGGAAAGTGCAATTTGGACAGAGTTAAACCGGATGAGATGAAGGATGAGGAAGAAAAGAGGCGCTATCGACTAATATTGCGGACGTTTGCTAATTGGTTGCAGGCATTTAGCATCTTGGCGAGCTGATCAGGGAAAAATCGCCGGAACAATGTTCTGCTCTTTTTTTCTACCTAGACTGAATTGGGGAAGCACACCGGGTTTATGGTAGCATTGCGTGGTTGCGTTATGACAAACAATTTAGTCAGTGCAAGGCGGTGAGGCCTGCTTTGAGATGGGATCACAAGGACATCAGCTTGTGGATGCGGCTGATGACTCGAGCAAAAGGAGCCAACCCCCCCTTTCAGAGTGGGGTCGTGGGAGGGTACTCCTCGACTCCTTTGGCCATGAAACGCAAGGGGTATTGCTGGCAGTATAATGAAAGCACCTGCAAATTTGGAGGTTCTTGTTGCTTTCGGCACAAATGTTCAGATTGTGGGGGGGGGGACACCCGACACCCGTCCTCCAAGTGTTTCAAGCAGGGTAGAGGCAGGATTTCTGACGCTGGGAAAAGGGAAGACGCTGGTGAGAGTGGAAAAGCTGGCCCGGTTCCTAAGTAGGTATCCTAATAGGGAAGCTGTCAGACTGTTGCTCTGCGGTTTTTCAGACGGTTTTCACAGTCCTTGCTCGTAGGCTGTTCATCTCCCTGCGCCGGCCGCCCGTCCTTATGTCGGCGGTCATGTGACGTTGGACGCTGCCGTAACAGGTGTATGCGGTGACGCCGGACGCCGCATTGACCGGGGGAGCCTCCCATGGATGGACCCCCCTCCCGCATTTTTTTTTTTTTTTTGCGGGACGGGGTCACGCCTCTGGTTTTCTGGACAGGATATGGCCAAATTGGAACACACAGGGACACAGGTGGGCGACACCCTCCCACAGATGCAGTCACTTCCCTAATTTAGGTAAGTATCCCTCTGAGTGGCATATATATGCACTCAGAGGGGAATGTTTCACTACCTTGGGGCCATTGCGGCTGGGCTTACACCTGTGCTGTCCATCGACGGTTATACCTCCCCCATTGGGTAAGTTTAAGGCAACTGCCTTTTTATATTTTCTTTCTTTCCCAAACAAATGGGTGGGATTAATTTGATCCTATTGATTTATTTCTCCTCCAGCATTGTTTTATTATAGGTGTTCATCCATCCTACCTTTGTGCTCCTTGTGACCGCTATTGGGGTGCTACCTTTGGGAGGTAAGCGAGGGACAGTGGGTGCTCTCAGGGCCATGTGTGTGTTGGGGCCTGTGCTCCACTTTGTGTCTTGTACCACACTGGTGCACCCCCCCTCACTCTCTTCCACCAGTGCAATTAAAGAGGGTTACACCAACTATTTTTGGCGATTGGGCTTATATACACCCATCCTTTTCTCGACCATTGGCTGAACGGTCTATGTGTATGCATCCTGCCATTGCGGTAAGTGGATGCATTTATATACTTTCCAATTTATTATTATTCCCTCCCTTTTTGTTTTGTTTTGATGGAAAAATGGCCTAGCAGTTGTGCACACTCTAAAAAACTCCATGCATGTTTTATATATTTTTAGATGTTGATGTGGTGGTTACATGTTCTTTACACACTTCCCTGAAGTGGCCTGAGTTCGCCGTTTTGGCAAAGGTACACTTATGGCTAAGACGGACATTGAGGCCGCCTTTAGACTGTTACTTGTGCACCCGGGGAGTTTACATTTGTTAGGGTGTGTTTGGCAAGGTGAATTTTTTGTGGACCGTTGTTTGCCCATGGGCTGTGCCATTTCTTGCTCTCTTTTCAAAACTATAAATTGAAGGATGAAGGGAAAATTAAGGCTGCGGCCTCCCTCAGATACAGCCGCAGGCTATATCAAAGATTGAGATCAAACAAGAGGGGGAAAGGGATCACACAGAGATAGAGATAAGTCTAACTCGACTCAGTCCACATGTAGATTTGTCACTCAATTCCATACCGAATTTCAAAAAATTAGTTTTCTGTAAAATTTGGACCACACTCCAACAAGATCCACATCTTAAGAATTTGATTGGAGACCGCCCTAAGTTGTCATACAGGAAAGCCACCAGCATTAAAAACAAAATAGCACCCAGCAAAATCTCCCAATCTCGTGCACCCCCAGTGAGAAATTTGAGCATGTTCTGCCAGTTAACAGGCATGTATCAATGCAAGAAAAAAAACACGCTTGACATGCGATTTGTTACCAATGGGCAGAATATGTTCATAGCCAAGGGTAAGGTCTACTATATCAGCACCTATGAAAACTGCTCTTCGCAATATGTCATTTATGACCTCACTTGTCCTTGCAGTGTACTTTATGTAGGCCGAAACATCCAAATGCTAAATGCCAGTTTCGGGAACACAGAAGACTTGTAGAAAAAGGTGCTATTAAGCATAGTGCTCCCAGGCATTTTGTTACCACACACAATGGACAGTCCTTTGGCCTAAAGGTCTGGGTGATTGAATCCATACCCGGGGGTCTCCTCTTCTAGAGATGATGCACAAGAAAGCCCACAAACAGTTTTCTGAAGACAAACAGACTAAGGACATGGATTACTGGAACCATGTCCTGTGGTCTGATGAGACCAAGATGAACTTGTTTGGTTCAGATGGTGTCAAGCGTGTGTAGTGGCAACCAGGTGAGGAGTGCAAAGACAAGTGTGTCCTGCATACAGTCAAGCATGGTGGTGGGAGTTTCATGGTTTGGGGCTGCATGAGTGCTGCTGGCACAGGGGAGCTACAGTTCATTGAGGGAACCATGAATGTCAACATGTACTATGACATACTGAAGCAGAGCATGATCCCCTCCCTTCGGAGACTGGGCCACAGGGCAGTATTCAAACATGATAATGACCCCAAACACACCTCCAAGATGACCACTGCCTTGCTAAAGAAGCTGAGTGTAAAGTTGATGGACTTGTCAAGCATGTCTCCAGACCTAAACCCTAGTGAGCATCGGTGGGGCATCTTCAAATGGAAGGTGGAAGAGCGCAAGGTCTCTAATACCTGCCAGCTCCCTGATGTCATCATGGAGGAGTGGAAGAGGACTCCAGTGGCAACCTGTGAAGCTCTTGTGAATTCCATGCCCAAGAGGGTTAAGGCAGTGCTGGAAAATAATGGTGGCCACACAAAATATTGACACTTTGGGCCCAGTTTGGACATTTTAACTTAAGGGTGTACTAATTTTTGTTTGCCAGCAGTTTAGACATGAATGGCTGTGTGTTAAGTTATTTTGAGGGGACAGAACATTTAATAAAAGCTGTACATTCACTACTTTACATTGTAGCAAAGTGTAATTTCTTTAGTATTGTCACATGAAAAGATATAATAAAATATTTACAAAAATGTGAGGGGTGTACTCACTTTTTTGAGATACTGTACTGATATATATACTGTGTATATATATATATATATATATATATATATATATATATACTGTATATATAATATATTTTTTTTTTTTACTTGCATTTTACTCACTTGTTTCTGCATGCGATACAATTTTCAGTTTTGGCGCTCCCCAATGGGGATATTATGATGGTGTCACTATAATATATGTTCAAATTAATAAAGGGTATTTGGATGTGGTACTTCTATACATAAAATCATATATATATATATATATATAAAAATATATAAAAACACCAATAGCATTCACAATACAAATAAATATATTAATATATTTAAAGTGCTTAGTGATATAAAAGTGCAATAAGGTGTTGTGGTATTGTGCAAAGAGGTTATAATTTATGTATCAACATATATGAATACATTACCATATGCATATAAAGTGACAATAGTGAATAATTGTATTCAGTATACATATGGTGCTCACCTCTTAATTATACATTAAAGTGCAAAGTGATGGGAGGATGAAAATGAATGTGCAGTGTTCGCCTGGCAGGTGTAAACACTAATGGGTGAACAGGTGAGTAGTGTGTATTTGATAACAATGTACCAAATAGATAAGGAAAAGGTGGAGGGGCTTGTGCAAAATAAAATTAAAAAAGTGCACATTAAAGGACTTTTGGGTAAAACACTTACAGCAACAAACAAGAGAGTCTATATATTAAAGTGCTTGATCTTCTAGTGGCAGTGTTCAAATTTCTTTGTGCACTAAGGGAGGTGTTTAAAATAATAAATGTAATAGATTTGCACTCACCAAACAAGAAACAAGGTAAACAAGGGGGGACATACAGTATAGTGTAATTCCGTTTGATAAAATTTATTTAGATACATTGGGAAATATGTATCTTGTCCCCCCTTGTTTATTTTACACATCGCATCACCGGAACATTACCTAAGGATAGCTGAGTACCGGAGAACAGCACGGTCCCTTCCCTCTCCCTCTCATACAGAGACATAAGGAAGTAGAGGACCCCTAGGAACCTATATCCCCATGCTGAGGTATACAGCTATAAAATACCCTGCCTAATACCCCTGTGTGGGGTTGGGCACTCTGGTGAGTGCAAATCTATTACATTTATTATTTTGAGCACCTCCCTTAGTGAACGAAGAAATTTGAACACTGCCACTAGAAGATCAAGCACTTTAATATATGGACTCTCTTGTTTGTTGCTGTATTTTTTTTACCCAAAAGTCCTTTTAATGTGCACTTTTTAATTCTATTTGCACAACCCCCCCCCCCCCTACCTTTTCCTTATTTATTTGGTACATTGTTATCAAATACACACTACTCACCTGTTCACCCATTAGTGTTTACACCTGCCAGGTGAACACTGCACATTCATTTTCATCCTCCCATCACTTTGCACTTTATTGTATAATTAAGAGGTGAGCACCATATGTATACTGAATACAATTATTCACTATTGTCACTTTATATGCATATGGTAATGTCTTCATATATGTTGATACATTAATTACATCCTCTTTGCACAATACCACAACACCTTATTGCACTTTTATATCACTAAGCACTTTAAATATATATATATATATTTATTTGTATTGTGAATGCTATTGGTGTTTTTATATATTTTATATATATATATATATATATATATATATATATATATATATATATATATATATATATATATATATATATATATATGGTTTTAAGTATAGAAGTACCACATCCAAATACCCTTTATTAATTTGAGCATATATGCATATATTATAGTGACGCCATCACAATATCCCCATTGGGCAGTGCCAATTCCCTACCCTTTATATACACATAAATCAGATATAGCCTTTGCTATATTACAGGGAGGCTGCAGCCCCTTCATCCCCTTATATCTACATAGCGCGGGATCCCTCTAATATTTACAATTTTCAGTTTTGTTTGCACTCCTTGTTTTTAACATGTCTTATATTGTAATGGTTAAATGTGTTATGCCGTCTAATAATTGTGTAGAACATTGGTTACAAGCGCTGTCTCCCAACCCTTTCTCCCTGCCTTTCCTCCTCCCTTCCAACCTGTTACTCCACCCCCTGTCAGATGTATAGTAACTAAGTAGAACTACTTCACTACTGTACTTAAGTACCGAAAGGCGGTATCTGTACTTTCCTGGAGTAGAATGTTTTTCTCCTACTTCCACTTTTACTTCACTACATTTTTTCGATGATTTCAATACTTCTACTCTGATATTTTTTTTTTTTGTGCTGCATAGTTACTCGTTACAATTTTAAAAATTACCAATGCCAGAACAGTAGATGGCAGGTTTCATGAAGTTCAAAAAAATGTGTATAATGGCATGTGTAAATCAGCGCATACGAAAATAAATGCCACTGTATGTATAAATAAAATGGTCTACATATCGGGCTCTTTCACACGGGCGTTCCTTTTTTTTTTGCCCGATCAGGTCCTTTTTTTTTTTTTATAACGGACACGGATGACACTTGTGTCATCCGGTCCGTATGTCCGTTTTTCCTCCCATCCGTTTGCGGATGAAAAACTGACATAATGCATGTCTATGTAAATACGGATGTCTGCGGATGACACCACTGACATCCGTTTTTGCTTCCGTTCCGTTTTTTGAAAGGAAGAAAAAATAGGGTTCTCCTCCGTTCAAAAAAACTGAACTGAACTGACAAAAAACGGATGTCAGAGGATGATCATCCGATGACATCCGTATTTACATAGAGATACATTATGTCCGTTTTTCATCCGCAAACGGATGGGATGAAAAACGGACATACGGAACGCCCGTGTGAAAGAGCCCATCTGCTGTTAAGGGGAAAGAGAACCTCTCCAAACCAAGGAGAGTCACAAGCATACATAAACCTTTTTTCTGGTAAGAGGCTGATTTTGCTTTTTTCACTGGAAGTTGAGAGCACAGGTTTTGCAGTTTTGTTTCACTGGAAAAGTCTATTTGGATATTATTTTGCACTTACCTTCATCCACCGGGTAAGGGGGAAATCCACAAGGTGGTGGGAGCCTGCACCTATTATTTGGAATAGCACATTGAAAATATATTCATCTTGTTTTGTCACATATATATATGGTATTATGGCATTATATATATATATATATATATATATATATATATATATATATATATGGACTTTTTATTGACTTTGATTTCATACACTCTTCCTTTATTTCATTATTGGAATATATTGTTATATATCACATTGGTTTATATATGATTTTGCGCACCAATAAGCTGTGGAGAAAAAAAATAAACATGCAGGGAAGAGAAGGAGGGATGCTTTAAAGGTGAAGGGAGGGGCATACTTTATCTGTTTTTGTTTACAAAAAGTTACAGCCAAAGGAATTGTGATTGTCCTTTAAGTTAATCATTTGAAATAATAAAAAACAATATGATGTTAAAAATTTTGACTTCTTTCTTAAATAACTACATAACACAGTACTTGTACTTTTACTTTCAGTACTTGAGTAGCATTTTTTTTTAAAAAAAACTACTGGTACTTTTACTTTCAGTACTTGAGTTGCAACATTTAACCGGTTGCCGACCGCCGCACGACTATATACTGCGGCGGTCAGCCCCGGCCAGGCAGAGTGACGTATCGGTACGTCACTCGCCTGTCACTGACTTGCGAGCCTATCGCGGGCGGGCGCGCGCCCGCCGCGGCTCGTTCACAGGCAAGTCAGTGCGTGTGACCGGCGGACTCGATGTCCGCCAGTCACACTGCGATCGCTCCTGTGAAGGGAGAAAGACAGAGCAGCTTGTGTAAACAAGCTGCCTGTCAGTTCTCCCTGTGTAAAAGTGAAGATCTGTCCGTTCTACTATGTAGAACGGTTGATCTTTGCTTTTACACCAATAGGAATGTCCCTACACAGTTAGAATCACGCCCCTAGGACACACTTAACCCCTCCCTGTCCAATAAAGTTAACCCCTTCCCTGCCAGTGTCATTTTTGCAGTAACAGTGCATATGTATAGCACTGATTACTGCAGTAATGTCACTGGTAACCCCAAAAGTGTCAAAAATGTCAGTCAAGGGTCCGATCTGTCCGCAGCAAAATCGCAGTACCGAAAAAAAAATCGCAGATCGCCGCCATTACGCGTTAAAAAAAAAACACCAAAAATGACAAAAATCTTTCCCTTTGTTAGTAAACGCGATAACTTTTGCGCAAACCAATCAAAATTCGCTTTTTGCGATTTTTTTTACCAAACATAGGTAGCATAAAACAAATTGGCCGAAAAATGTTAAAAAATTTTGATTTTTACTTTTTTTTTGGGGGAATTTCATATAAAAAAATGTGAAAAATATTGTTATTTTTGCAAAATTTACGCTCTTTTTTTGTTTATAGCGCGTGATCAAAAAATCGCACAGGTGATCAAATACCACCAAAAGAAAGCTCTGTTTGTGGGAAAAAAAGGACGTCAAATTCGTTTAGGTACAGCGTCGCACGACCGCGCAATTGTCCGTTAAAGTCACGCAGTAAAAAATCGCAAAAAAACCCCTGGTCCTTTAGCAGCCAAATCCTCCGGGGCTTAAGTGGTTAAAAAAAAAAATACTTGCAATACTTAAGTACAAAAAATGTTGAATACTTTAGTACTTCTACTCAAGTCACTTTTTGATAGAGGACTTACACTAGTCACTTTTTGATCGAGCACTTGTACTTTTACTCAAGTATGGGTTTCGGTACTTTATACAAGTGTGCGCTGTCACTATAAATGCAGGTGGTGCGTTACTAACCAATTAGCATTGAGAAAGGAGCCGTGGGCGGCTCTGAAATGCTTTAGCCATGCCCAGCCTTCCCGCCCCCAGCGCTGACGTCACACCTGACCAAGGACTCGGTGACCTGTGCACGCTGTCTCATGGAGTGCTAGGCTGGAAGCACTCCACCCGTACAGATACATCTGGTTCCACACATCCTCCCTGTGTCACAGCCTCACTGAACCCTGGAGGGTCTGACATGTGCTCCATTGTCCATCATCTTGTAAGTTGCCAATTGTCTAATAAATTTACAGACTTTTTATGCATACTGGGCTTAGAGTGGCGCTCCTTTGTTTTTGTGTTTTATAATGCTTAGGGATTCCTTCATCTCCTGTGAGCTGCCTTCTATTCATGCTTGCCAGTGTTGCTGCAGACAGTCCTCTGTCTTTGCTACACTTTCACCACTCAGACTGTTGCTTTGGTTCCTGTGCCTCATCCACCTATGCGCCATCCACCCTTTATTTCTTTTAACTCTGCATCTTTATGTAGAGCAACAATTTTTTTTTTCAGATCCTCAGAGAGATCTTTGCCATGAGGTGCCATATTGAACTTCCAGTGACCAGTATGAGAGAGTGAGAGTGATAACACCAAATTTAACACACCTGCTCCCCATTCATACCTGAGACCTTGTAACACTAACAAGTCACATGATACCAGGGAGGGAAAATGGCTAATTGGGCCCAATTTGGACATTTTAACTTAGGGGTGTACTCACTTTTGTTGCCAGTGGTTAATAACTATAAATTATTATTATTATTATTACTACCAGAAATGCCTCCAGAGTCTAAAATTGTAGCTGTCTAGTTTGAATACATGTCGAATGTGCCCTTTGAAGCTGAATTTTAACAGGACCAGAAAAAGCCAGTTGAGGTTGACGTTTTCAAATGCCTTTTCTGCATCTGAAGTGATGATTGCTAGGTCTTACAACGGGTGAGATTTATCATATTCCAGTGCTGTTAAGACCTTATGAATTTTGGAGGTTCCTGACCAGCCCATTAAAAAGCCCGTCTGAGCTGGATAAATCAGGTAGGGAAGAATGTGAGATAGGTATGAAGCAACGATTTTAGAAATAATTTTAGCATCAAGGTTTAATAGGACATTTTACCAGGAGGTACCTGGCATAGTATATTCCTTTAATTTTTTAGCAAGAAGTTTAATGTATGCCTGGGAGCCAGTGCGCATATAGCTACCTACCTCCCATATTGTGTTATAAAAAGATAAGAGATTTAGGGCTTTGCTGCTCGCATTATAAAAGCAGTGTAACCGTCAGGGCCCAGGGACTTTTTGTTCACTAGGGCTTTGATTGTGTATAGGGTTGAGCGAACACCTAGATGTCCGTGTTCGACGGGTTCGGCCGAACTTTAAAAAAAAGTCCGGGTCCGTGTCCCGGACTTTTACCGAACTTTTCCCGGACACCGAACCCCATTGAAGTCAATGGGGACCCGAACTTTAAGGCACTAAAATGGCTCTAAAACACCAAAGGAAAGGGCTAGAGTGCTGCAAATGGCAGCAAAACGTAATTAAGAGCATGGCAAGTGCTCTGCAAACAAATGTGGATAGGGAAATAACTTAAAACAACAAAAAAAAACAGAAAAATAAAACAATGTTCTTCTTCATCTCTGAAGGACGAGGCCCATATGGAGTAGGAGGGAGGTTGAGGTGGTGGTGGATGTGGCGGTGACTAGACATATGCCGGTTTTCGGTAATTCGATATATCGCGGTATTGCATAGCCACGGTATTGTTATTGTGGCATTTTTAAAATACCGAGTTTCTCTGTCAAGTCTGCCTGACTTGTGAATTGATACATTTCAGTGAGCTGGATGACTCATTCACTCACTCAGCTAACACCTTTCAGCATTAAGTCTCCTAACTATAAACAAAAATGATTACATTTGTATCTTTTCCTTCCCTCTGCCAGGGAGAAAGGAAGTTTAACCTCTTAAAGACTGGATCTTTTTCTGACACTTGCTGTTTGCAAGTTAAAATCAGTTTTTTTTTTGCTAGAAAAGTACTTAGAACCCCCAAACATTTTATATATTTTTTTAGCAGAGACCCTACAGAATAAAATGGCGATTGTTGTAATATTTTATGTCACACTGTATTTGCGCAGCAGTCTTTCAAACGCAATGATTAGACTTTAATGAATAAAAAAAAAAAAAAAAACGTAACAGTAAAGTTATCCCAATTTTTTTTTTTTTTGTTACACAGAGAATCGTGAGAGAATCGTGATCTTTATTCCAAGCTAAAAAATCGTGATTCTCATTTTGGCCAGAATCGTGCAGCTCTAATAAATATATATATACACACACACACGCCTAGCAGCCCACATTACATTATTATATAGCCATCAAGCAGTGTCTGGCCTACCTGGTGATGACTGGTCCTGGCGCTCTGATCCGATGGCCTGGTCTTTAAAGGGGCAAATCCTTGCGATCCAGAAGTGGTTAAACCTGCAGGAGGACCGGTGTTTTTATCTATTAATGACTTTACTATTGCTTTAGGCCTGGTTCACATGTATGCGGGTTGGTGGTTCACATGTATGCGGGTTGGCGGTTCACATGTATGCGGGTTGGCGGCCCACATTTGCACAGGCATAGCAGCCCATTGATTTGAACGGGCTGCTATGCCCTCATTTTCCGCAGAAAAAAGGTGCATGCAGCATTTTTTTTAAATTCAGTGGCCTTGAAATCCATCCTGCTTTTGCACCATGCGACTAACCTGCAGTTCCTGCTCTGGCAAGCTTTCTGCATTTTTTGTATACGTGGGCACGGCATTTAAAAATAAACAGTTTGCGTGTGCAGCAACGGCAGGTAAGTCGCATGGTGCAAAAGAAGGATGGATTTCATGGCCACTGCATTTTTTTAAATTCTGCATGCACCTTTTTTCAGCTGAAAACGCAGGCATAGCAGCTCAAGCCCATTCACATCAATGGGCTGCTATGCCTGTGCAAATGTGGGCCCCCAACCCGCATACATGTGAACCAGGCCTAAAGCAATAGTAAAGTCATTAATAGATAAAAACACCGGTCCTCCTGCAGGTTTAACCAATTAATGACTTTACTATTGCTTTAGGCCTGGTTCACATGTATGCGGGTTGGGGGCCCACATTTGCACAGGCATAGCAGCCCATTGATGTGAATGGGCTTGAGCTGCTATGCCTGCGTTTTCAGCTGAAAAAAGGTGCATGCAGAATTTAAAAAAATGCAGTGGCCATGAAATCCATCCTTCTTTTGCACCATGCGACTTACCTGCCGTTGCTGCACACGCAAACTGTTTATTTTTAAATGCCGTGCCCACGTATACAAAAAATGCAGAAAGCTTGCCAGAGCAGGAACTGCAGGTTAGTCGCATGGTGCAAAAGCAGGATGGATTTCAAGGCCACTGAATTTTAAAAAAATGCTGCATGCACCTTTTTTCTGCGGAAAATGAGGGCATAGCAGCCCATTCAAATCAATGGGCTGCTATGCCTGTGCAAATGTGAACCACCAACCCGCATACATGTGAACCAGGCCTAAAGCAATAGTAAAGTAATTTATAAACAACACCTCCTTCAGGTTTAACCACTTCTTGACCACAAGGATTTGCCCTCTTAATGACCAGGCCATCGGATCGGAGCCGAGCGCCAGAACCAGTTATCACCAGTTAGGCCAGACACTGCTTGATGACCTATTTTAGGCCTGGTTCACAGAGTCTGTACTGACTGACTATATAATAATGTGCATAAGTGAACCAAAGCCCCTAAATTCAGCAATGAAATTGAAGTGAGGTGGAAATTTAATAATTTAAATTTAATAATAGAATACCGTGATAATACCGTATACCGTGGCAAAACCTTAATCAATTAATCGCAGCATGAAAATCTGATACCGTCACAAGCCTAGCGGTGACATAGGCGTGCGCACAGGGTGTGCTGGGTGTGCCTGGGCACACCCTAATCACCTAGGGCACATAGCATTGCCAGTGAGGAGATGGGAAAGATCTCCCTGGGACCTGCTCTGCTCTATTTCTCCTTGCCTACAGGTACATGGCCCCGATACATTACTCTCCCTGCTGGCAAACACATGCATGTGTATTTCAACTTTGGGGTGCACACCTTAATGCAATAGGCTGCGCACACCTATGGGCGGTGTAGGTGGAAGCGGCGGTGGAGGAGGACCAGGGCCGGATTAACAGCATCATGGGCTTGGTGCTGAGGATTTTGAAGGGCCTTAAGGGCCGTGCCTTGCCATGCACCCAGAGGAGGAAGGGTGCAGCCATGCATGCCTAATTCAACATGGGATGCTGTCTCTGAAGCCCATAAACACATCCATGCATCGCCAACTGTCCCTCCTTGTCCGGCCTTCACGCTGTGTGGGGAGGTTCTGAGGGTGCTGCCTGGGGAAGCGAGCATAGAAGCCAGACTTCTGTGTTTACAAGTGACAGAAGAGCGGTAACAGTGAATATGGCCAACCCGGGGCCTATATAAAAGGTAGGGGCCTGGAGCTGCAGCTCCAATAGCCCCTACATTAATCTGGCCCTGAGGAGGAGGACGAGGTAGCCAACACTGCTTCTTTTCAAAAATTTTAAATGAGGGTACACCCCAAAAGAGTGAGAAAGAGCAAAAATGGAACAATGGGTGGGTAAGGTCGGTATCCATTGCTATTCTGCATAAGGTACGGAAAAGTCCCGTGGGATCCATGCCTGGTTCATTTTAATGAACGTGAGCTTGTCCACATTGTCTCTGGACAGGCGGCTGCGCTTGTCTGTTATAACGCCCCCAGCCGTGCTAAATACCCGTTCAGATAATACACTGGCTGCAAGGCACGCCAGCACCTCCAAGGCGTAAAGGGCAAGCTCAAGCCATGTGCCCAATTTGGAGACCCAGAAGTTGAAGGGGGCAGACCCGTCATTCACTACATGTAGGCGTGTGCACACATACTGCTCCACCATGTTGGTAAAATGCTGCCTCCTGCTAAGACGTTCCATCTGAGCTGCTGGTGCTGCTGTTTGTTGTGGCGTGCTGACAAAGCTTTTCCACATTTCGGCCATGCTAACCCTGCCTTCTGAGGTGCTGGCGGTGCCCTGGTTGCGTTGGCGACCTCCTCCTCCTCCTCCTCTGCCTTGTGCTTCCACTGTGGCCCCGCTGTCAGATGGGAATGCCAGCAGCATGGCGTCTACCAGCGTGCGCTTGTACTCGCGCATCTTGCGATCGCGCTCCAGTGAGTGAATTAAGGACGGTACGTTGTCCTTGTAACGGGGATCCAGCAGCGTGGCCACCCAGTAATCAGCACAAGTTAGAATGTGGGCAACTCGGCGGTCGTTGTGGAGACACTGCAGCATGTAATCGCTCATGTGTGCCAGGCTGCCCAGAGGCAACGAAAGGCTGTCCTCTGTGGGAGGTGTATCGTCCGTGTCCTCTGTATCCCCCCAGCCACGCACCAGTGATGGCCATGAGCTGGCCTGGGTGCCACCCTGCTGTGAACATGGTTCCATCTCCTCCTCCAGCTCCTCCTCCTCCTCATCCTCCTCATCCTCCAGAACTGTGCCCCTGCTGGACAATTGCGTCCCTGGCGTTTGCGTGTGCAGGAACCCACCCTCGGAGCCCCTTGCGAATGACTGCCCTGAAAGCCTTGGAAATGTTACCTCTTCATCCTCCTCCTCCTCCTCATCCTGTGCCACATCCTCTTCCATCATCGCCCGAATTGTTTTTTCAAGGAGGCATGGAAGTGGGATAGTTAAGCTGAGAACGGCGTCATTGCCACTGGCCATGTTGGTGGAGTACTCAAAACAGCGCAACAAGGCACACAGGTCTCGCATGGAGGCCCAGTTAAATTAAATAGCGGAATAGAAAATATGATCCAAAAAAAGTGTATGTATATCACACGTACACAACCACACTGGGCCCCAATTACTATTGTTTGTACCCCTAAAAGGCTAGATGAGGAGTAGGGGGAGTATGGAACAGGCAGCACCCTCAAACCTTCAGAAGTATGAGATGAACCCCAACAACTTGGAAAGGTGGATCTCTCTCACACGTACCGACACAGACTATCCCGCAATTCAATTGATCCTCAAAGGTTTTTATTGAATAGCGGAATAGGAAATATGATCAAAAAAAGTGTATGTATCTCGCACGTACACAACCACACTAGGCCCCAATTACTATTGTTTGTACCCCTAAAAGGCTAGATGAGGAGTAGGGGGGGTATGGAACAGGCAGCACCCTCAAACCTTCAGAAGTATGAGATGAACCCCAACAACTTGGAAAGGTGGATCTCTCTCACACGTACCGACACAGACTATCCCGCAATTCAATTGATCCTCAAAGGTTTTTATTGAATAGCGGAATAGGAAATATGATCAAAAAAAGTGTATGTATCTCGCACGTACACAACCACACTAGGCCCCAATTACTATTGTTTGTACCCCTAAAAGGCTAGATGAGGAGTAGGGGGGGTATGGAACAGGCAGCACCCTCAAACCTTCAGAAGTATGAGATGAACCCCAACAATTTGGAAAGGTGGATCTCTCTCACACGTACCGACACAGACTATCCCCCAATTTAACTGATCCCCAAAGGTTTTTGATTAAATAGCGGAATAGAAAATATGATCCCAAAAAAGTGTATGTATATCACACGTACACAACCACACTGGGCCCCAATTACTATTGTTTGTACCCCTAAAAGGCTAGATGAGGAGTAGGGGGAGTATGGAACAGGCAGCACCCTCAAACCTTCAGAAGTATGAGATGAACCCCAACAACTTGGAAAGGTGGATCTCTCTCACACGTACCAACACAGACTATCCCCCAATTTAACTGATCCCCAAAGGTTTTTGATTAAATAGCGGAATAGAAAATATGATCCAAAAAAAGTGTATGTATATCACACGTACACAACCACACTAGGCCCCAATTACTATTGTTTGTACCCCTAAAAGGCTAGATGAGGAGTAGGGGGAGTATGGAACAGGCAGCACCCTCAAACCTTCAGAAGTATGAGATGAACCCCAACAACTTGGAAAGGTGGATCTCTCTCACACGTACCGACACAGACTATCCCCCAATTTAACTGATCCCCAAAGGTTTTTGATTAAATAGCGGAATAGAAAATATGATCCAAAAAAAGTGTATGTATATCACACGTACACAACCACACTAGGCCCCAATTACTATTGTTTGTACCCCTAAAAGGCTAGATGAGGAGTAGGGGGAGTATGGAACAGGCAGCACCCTCAAACCTTCAGAAGTATGAGATGAACCCCAACAACTTGGAAAGGTGGATCTCTCTCACACGTACCAACACAGACTATCCCCCAATTTAACTGATCCCCAAAGGTTTTTGATTAAATAGCGGAATAGAAAATATGATCCAAAAAAAGTGTATGTATATCACACGTACACAACCACACTAGGCCCCAATTACTATTGTTTGTACCCCTAAAAGGCTAGATGAGGAGTAGGGGGAGTATGGAACAGGCAGCACCCTCAAACCTTCAGAAGTATGAGATGAACCCCAACAACTTGGAAAGGTGGATCTCTCTCACACGTACCGACACAGACTATCCCCCAATTTAACTGATCCCCAAAGGTTTTTGATTAAATAGCGGAATAGAAAATATGATCCAAAAAAAGTGTATGTATATCACACGTACACAACCACACTAGGCCCCAATTACTATTGTTTGTACCCCTAAAAGGCTAGGAGTAGGGGGAGTATGGAACAGGCAGCACCCTCAAACCTTCAGAAGTATGAGATGAACCCCAACAACTTGGAAAGGTGGATCTCTCTCACACGTACCAACACAGACTATCCCCCAATTTAACTGATCCCCAGAGGTTTTTGATTAAATAGCGGAATAGAAAATATGATCCCAAAAAAGTGTATGTATATCACACGTACACAACCACACTAGGCCCCAATTACTATTGTTTGTACCCCTAAAAGGCTAGGAGTAGGGGGAGTATGGAACAGGCAGCACCCTCAAACCTTCAGAAGTATGAGATGAACCCCAACAACTTGGAAAGGTGGATCTCTCTCACACGTACCAACACAGACTATCCCCCAATTTAACTGATCCCCAGAGGTTTTTGATTAAATAGCGGAATAGAAAATATGATCCCAAAAAAGTGTATGTATATCACACGTACACAACCACACTAGGCCCCAATTACTATTGTTTGTACCCCTAAAAGGCTAGGAGTAGGGGGAGTATGGAACAGGCAGCACCCTCAAACCTTCAGAAGTATGAGATGAACCTCAACAACTTGGAAAGGTGGATCTCTCTCACACGTACCAACACAGACTATCCCCCAATTTAACTGATCCCCAAAGGTTTTTGATTAAATAGCGGAATAGAAAATATGATCCCAAAAAAGTGTATGTATATCACACGTACACAACCACACTAGGCCCCAATTACTATTGTTTGTACCCCTAAAAGGCTAGGAGTAGGGGGAGTATGGAACAGGCAGCACCCTCAAACCTTCAGAAGTATGAGATGAACCCCAACAACTTGGAAAGGTGGATCTCTCTCACACGTACCAACACAGACTATCCCCCAATTTAACTGATCCCCAAAGGTTTTTGATTAAATAGCGGAATAGAAAATATGATCCCAAAAAAGTGTATGTATATCACACGTACACAACCACACTAGGCCCCAATTACTATTGTTTGTACCCCTAAAAGGCTAGATGAGGAGTAGGGGGAGTATGGAACAGGCAGCACCCTCAAACCTTCAGTATGAGATTGTGTTCACTGTACCCCACAAAGATTGAGTTCACTGCACCCCACAATGATTGTGTTCACTGCACCCCACAAAGATTGTGTTCACTGCACCTCACAAAGATTGTGTTCACTGTACCCCCCAAAGATTGTGTTCACTGCACCCCACAAAGATTCTGTTCACTGTACCCCACAAAGATTGTGTTCACTGCACCCCAAAAAGATTGTGTTCACTGCACCCCAAAAAGGATGTTGTTCACTGCACCCCAAAAAGGATGTTGTTCACTCCACCCCAAAAAGATTGTGTTCACTGCACCCCACAAAGATTGTGTTCACTGCACCCCAAAAAGATTGTGTTCACTGCACCCCAAAAATGATTTTGTTCACTGCACCCCAAAAAGGATTTTGTTCACTGCACCCCAAAAAGGATGTTGTTCACTCCACCCCAAAAAGATTGTGTTCACTGCACCCCAAAAAGATTGTGTTCACTGCACCCCACAAAGGATTTTGTTCACTGCACCCCAAAAAGATTGTGTTCACTGCACCCCAAAAAGGATGTTGTTCACTGCACCCCAAAAAGGATTTTGTTCACTGCACCCCAAAAAGATTGTGTTCACTGCACCCCACAAAGGATTTTGTTCACTGCACCCCACAAAGATTGTGTTCACTGCACACCAAAAAGGATTGTGTTCACTGCACCCCAAAAAGATTTTGTTCACTGCACCCCAAAAAGATTGTGTTCACTGCAGCCCAAAAAGATTGTGTTCACTGCAGCCCAAAAAGATTGTGTTCACTGCAGCCCAAAAAGATTGTGTTCACTGCAGCCCAAAAAGATTGTGTTCACTGCAGCTCACACACAGAAAAATGGATGTGGATCACTGACACCTGCCTATCTCCAATCCCACACCACACAGCAATATCGATTGTAGTTTGTAGAACACAGTTTCCCTAAAATTCAGCAGACTCTGTCCCTAACAGGATTGAGAAGAGATCGTAGATCAGGATTGAGTGCAGACCCCACCCCCCACACAGCAATATCGATTGTAGTTTGTAGAAGACACTGACCCTATATAATTCAGCAGACTCTATCCCTAAAATGCCTACAACTCGCCCTGCCTAAACACTCCGACCTGTCCCTCAATTCTATCCGGACACAAATGTTTTTTTCCTGCCTATCTTTCCCTAATCAGCAGCCAGCACGTTGATGTGTGCTCTGTCCCTGAATCTAAGCAGCATAATGACGCCGCTGCGGCTGCCTCGAACTTATAAAGACTTGGTCACATGCTTCAGACGGCCAATCACAGCTACTGAGACATTTGCAGGCATGGCTGGGATGGCTTAAGGCACACCAGTTAAACGATTGTTGATTGGCTGTTGAAAGCCCGCCATGAAAAGAGCGCCAAAGCATGCAAAACCCGGAAATAAAACGACCGAACACGGATTTTTACCCGAACATACAGTAAAGTGTCCGTGTCCGTGTTCGGGTACAAAAAATCCAATTATTCGGTACGAACACGAATAATACAGTCCGTGTTCGCTCAACACTAATTGTGTATATTTTTTCCTCTGAAGATATCGGGGCATTAAGAGCATCCATTTGGGGCACCATGAGATTAGGGAGCTTTAGACTATCCAAAAAGGATTGAGCTTTGCCTTGATCTATGGGATTCTCAGAATATAAGGCTGTATAATAGTCCTCTAGTATGGTTGTGATTGCCTGTGGGGAATGAATAAGTTTGCCTGCTCTGTCCTTTAGGGTCATGATATGAGTTGGTTTGTTGGGGGCCTTTGGTGAGCCTGGCAAGCAGCTTACTGGGTTTGTTGCCAAATTGATGAAGCTGCACATCAAAATGTGATTGTTTCATCAGTTCCTGCTGATCAGCCCAGTGATGAATACAGCGTTTGACCTCATGCCAGGTTTGTTTGTGCTCTAAGGAATCAGAGCTGGCCAAATCATCTTGAGCCCTGTCTATATTGTTGGCCTTTCTTGAAAGACAATGTGTAAGCAAGAATTTTGCCTCAGAGAAAGGCCTTGCCTGCTTCCCAAAAAAAAAAGGATTCCCGATATGCTCAATGTTTAAGAAAATGCATTCTGAACAGGATGTATGAAGAGTGTAAGAAATCCTTATTGTGCACTACATAGGCAGGGAATTTACACAATTTTGGAGTAGTGTGCAAAAGAAGGGTATCTAAGGTAAGGGAAATAGGAGATTGGACTGAAATGGCCATATCATAACTGGTAGAGATATAGATAGTGGGGAGAAGGGATGGCAAGCAAAATAGATAGTCAAGTCAGACTAAGGAGTCATGGGAATAAAAAGTAAATTTGTCCATAGGGTGACTGAGATGCCACAGGTCCTCCATATTAATAGCAAATAGCAGGAGCGAAAATAGTGAATCTGCTTGGGGGAGGGGTGGTAGCAAACGACCCAACCCTATGATGTGCGCATGGTTTGTGATCTTCCTCAGGGTGTAGTACCATGTTGAAATCCCCACCCACTACATGTAAAGATAATGAGTGCTGCATAATCCACGCACGAGTGTCTTTAAAGAAAGACAGAACAGAGATTGTAAACCTGTGTGAGTAAACCTTTAAGTCAGTGTGATATTCCACAAATCTCCACAGGATAAAGAATAATAGAGTTATTTATTTAACGTTTAAAGTGCATAATTAATATGTTAAACTTCATTGTAAACGAGGCTATGCAAATCAAGGACACTGACTGGATGGAATAAAAAGACCCACTGTGGCTGAGCTTGTCTACTTGCCAGACAGATGAAGGTGTCCGAGGTCGGTCTTCCACTGGAGAATGAGTCCTCAACTGGAACTACATGCAGGGCCACCAAGCTTCCATATAGGCTGTAAAGCTCTAAGGCAGATGAAATAGCCAGGTGATCAGGGGAAGCCGCAGCCTCAGAGGACTGTGGTGAAATGACAGGAAGACTGAGCCTGTGCAGAAGCGGCAATTGCTGTGTGGTCCCATCACCATGACAACATGTTTTGCGTGCCTGCGGCATGTCAAGTCATGTGATGGGGCCAGACCAACCAGGTACTTATAACAAGGAAATGACCCAAGAAGAGTATATCTATGTAAATGAGAAAACTCCATGGATGCCTTCCTCTGTGGTAAATAGACAATTTACCCAATTCCTAAAATGTAAAATAAAGACCCACCACCTCACCTACCCAGACCTTTTTTAAATGATGGAAGTCTGCCTCTGGCATGTGTTTCCTGAAGAAGGGCGATATCAGCATTTGAGATGGCGTAACACCTTCATACGTTTTATAGGGGAGCGGAGACCTTTGACATTCCAGGATATGATTTTTACAGTGGCCATGGTAAATGGTAGTTGGGTCTTAACAGGGGATAATTTGTATGGGGGTAGAACCTGACCCCTGGGTAAAGTGATACAGGGATGCAACCTGCAGTGAGGAGTGGATAAGGGAGAAACCAACAAGAGATGTTAACAAGTGAACAAAAAAAAACTAAAAGACACTAAACAACTTAACCACAAAACTGGTAAAGTCGTGAGCTTCACTTTTTTCCACACAGTGGGTTGCTAGGAAAAAGAACCATAGAGCCTGTGGTTACGAAAAAATGGAATGGGTGCACTGCAGAAAGTCTGATCACAAAAGCACTAAAAGGAACCTCACATTCAAGTAGAGCAGCCTTTCCGTTACTACAAAAAGAAAACAGAAAATGATTAAGCAATTGATAAAACAATGAGCAAATAACAAACCATCATTCACATTGACAGATCAGAGAGATATATAGCATAACTTCACCCATCCTGTATGCAGTATTAAGGTGGCATAAGGCATTACAGGACTACCCCCCCCCCCCCCCAGACTCAAGAAACCCTTCTGTGAGCAAAAGATGAGCCATGATTTTCTTGGGTGCTCCCTTAGTAGGGCTGTTTCGTGAGAAAGAGTCGACCTTCCAGTTGGTGAAGCATCCACTATGGGTAACAAATCTGAAGAACTCAAATAATGCTTTTGAAAGTTAGATGTTCGCCTTCTGCCATTGTGAGAGGTAGAATGGCTGGTTGTGCAAGGGTGAATTTGATGCGATGTTGGAAAAGGACAGAGAAAACTTGGGAAAAGGCCTAGTGTTTACTTCCGCCGACTAATCTGTGTATAATAAAAGATTCTGGCTTTCAACCTGAGGGGAGTTCAAGCGTTGCATGATTAGTTGTTTGTTTGCATAGTTCCAGCTGGGGAGATGCTCTATTCCCTGCAGGGGGCCGACCCTGTGAGCACGCTCCACACTGCAAGGGGTGTTCAGCCCAAGAGCCATGGGGATGGTGAAGAACATAGCATGGTCAAAGCATTGGCTTGGAAAGATTCTGGGAGGCCTATGATGTGGAGGTTTTTGCACCTAAACCAGTTCTCCAGATTTTTCAGTTTATCTTGAATGGTCTGTAATGCCTCATCATTAGATTGTACAGCTGTTGAGGCTTGATGTAACTCATCCTCCAGGAAAGATAGTATGTGTTCTGTCTCCTGTATACCTTCCAGATGAGCAACAAACTCATTCCGATGCTGTGCAATACCTTGGGTGACTGCGGACTCCACAACTGAGGAGATTGTGGAAGTGAGAAGGGCTGCCTCTGCTTCAGCTATTCTGGCATAGGAAGGACCAGGATCTATGAAGGGAGATGGAGCAGCAGGGAGATGTGTCTGAGCCAGGAGGGAATTCCCCTCTATGAGGTCATCCATTGCAGCGCCTTCACTGTGTCAGTGTCAGCCGTCTGTTTGGCGGTGACAGGCTGTGCCTGATCTGAGAGCAGGCAGGATTGGGAGTGCTCCATATACTAATTAATTGATGTGCCCGGCTCTTGTGACAGGCTGATGGGCAGTGTGGGAGCTCCTGTTTCAGCTTTATAGGCTGACTTTTGACAGGCTTAGTGAGAGCTTCAGTGACTCACCTCTTCATCATGTGGCGCCAGAACCGGAAGCCCTGGCTTATACATGGCTTAAGGTGGTTGTAAACTCAAATGGTAAAATTGATCTAGCCTCCATGCGTTTGTTCATTAAGCAGTGCAGTGTGGGATTTTTTTTTTTCAATTCCAAATACCCTTTTTTCTTTGTGCTCATTTGTAGTCACCTCCTTTCTCTGCTCTGTATCCTGATCTAGAAGAGCCAAGTGGGAGGAGCCATGATTCCCCTCAGTCAGTGATCAAAGGCTGTAGGAGAGGGGAAAGGCTGTGAGGAGAGGAGAGGATAGCGGAGGAGCCGAGAGATCGTGTTCTCACTGAACACTATGTTGCTCACAGGGAGAGAGGAGGGGGGGGGAGCTGCAGAGACATGCAGATGCACAGGACAGAAGCTAGATGACGAAGGCACGTGTCCTGACCATGATCTCAAGGCTCAGCAGCCATGATAAACACGGTCTGCTCACGGGGGGAGGAGTCAGGACCAGGCAGGATAAAACCCGGAAGGATAAAAGACCATTTGTAAACAATACTGCTAAGAGTCCATTCACATTAGCGCGCCTTGTCAGCCTGACAAGTCGCGGAATGTCGCGGTCCATTGATTAGCACAGGACCCGTTCTAATAGGAGCGACACAAGTTGCTCCGACTTAGAAAAAGGGTCCTGTACTACTTTGGGGCGACCTCGGAGCAACTTGCATAGACTTCCATTCCAAGTCTCTGCAAGTCACGCCGAAGTTGCGGTGCACAGCGGTACACGCGACTTCACAGGTCGCCCCCCAAAGTCTTGTCACGCTAGTCTGAATAGACTCTAAGCCTCAAAGATGCTCCAAGAACGACAATAAAAACATCACTAAACGTGAGGTTTTTAATGCTATCATGGCTATTATCTGCAGATCTATATGTAAAATTGTTGTATTTATAATTTTTATGCATGCTGTATATAAGATTGTGGGTTTTATTATTGTTTTTAAGCAAGCTATTGCCCGTGCGCAAATAAAATTTAAGAAAAAGAAACCCATTCAAGTGTGGTTTTATATAAACACAGGGAGCAGTGGGATTTGTCACAGTCTTGAGTAGCATAATGAACCATCCTTTTACAAAATGTCTACACATATAAGAAAAAGATCTGGTATGTCTGTTGGAAAGTTAAATTCCATTACCCCAAGACATCCAATCTAATAGATAATGTCAAGTGATTGTAGGGGTTCATTAACATTTCTACAATACCGTTGTGCACAATGAGTGTAGTTGTTATATTAACACAATTACACTTCCCTGTAGAAATGTGACTAGGCCTGCATCAATACATAATGCAAGCATGAAAGTTGGAGGGAAGTTGCATTTTTAAATGGTTGTAACGAAATGTAATACACTGCTCAACAATCTATTCTCAATAACTCTTTATTGCCATAAAGTGTGAATAACAATATCTAATGAAAGCAAAAACTAGCAATCAGATGTAGAAAATGTACAAAAAGCAAACAACAAATGTAAAAAGTGCATGTCAATAGTGCAGCTTACTTTGCTGCGTGCATGGAAAGAATGAATACACAAGGCCCAAACATCAAAGATGCGTGTAACGGAAATCTGTTGTCCACATCGAATGGTAACGGTCTGGTGTTATGTATTGCCATTGGGTGCCATGATACTGTACACTGTTTGTTGATTGTTGAGGGGCCCGAGATGATGCCTGTAATGGCAGTGAGGCAGGGGGATTGCCCTCCGGGTATAGCGTGTCAATTCACCGTTCCCCCCGTTTATTCATGACTTTGATCATCACAAACTCAGCTAACTGTCTTTGTTGCTCGGCATTTTCTTTAGCTTTATCTCATTTTTAGGCTGGGTTCACACTATTGCGAATTGGATGCGGGTTTTGCCACATCCAATTTGCGTGTCAGGATATCGTGACCGGTTCTATGGAGCCAGTTCACATATCTCCGGAGCAGCTTGGGTGAGTCCTGTCTTGTCCATTTCAGGTCCGAATTCAGACAAAAATTCAGACTGAAATCAGACCTGAAACAGTGAACAGGGACGCAGCGGACCCCTGCTGTGAGGCCGCTCCATGAGGCAGTGTGAACTCAGCCTTAAGGACAGTGAATGCCTCTATAAAATACGCAAAAGTGGAATCCTACAGATTCTTCCTCTCCTTGGATCACGGTACTGGTGTTACAGGGGTTGGAGGAGTACAGACATTGAAAGGCTCTGGGCCATCTGCTTCCTGTGACTGTTAAGAAACAAGGAAATAATTGTACTAAATATAAAGTATGGGATACAAAACAAGGCTGTTTTCATGATGCACATTTACAATGCAATATAGATGCAGTTGAAAAACATAAGATGCATGGCCTAATTATTATAAACCAAAATAATTACTGAATGATAAGGTCATGGCCTAATATTTACCTGTGTCACTGGTATGTAGAGATGTATAGAACTGTTCGCCGGCGAACAGTTCCCGGCGAACTTCGCATGTTCGCGTTCGCCGCTGCGGGCGAACATATACGATGTTCGGTCCGCCCCCCATAATACATCATTGAGGCAAACTTTGACCCTGAACCTCACAGTCAGCAGACACATTTCCAGCCAATCAGCATACCTCCCTCCCACACCCTCCCACCTCCTATAAATAAGCAAGGGCAGCATCCATCTTAGATCATTCTGAAGCAGTGTGTGTAGTGAGAGTAGGGAGAGCTGCTGCTGCTGTTAAGCTAGGGACAGTTAGTCAGTGTTCCTGGTCTTGCAGTGTTCTTGGTCCACTACTGCTGTAAGGACAGCACCCCAAAAAGCCCTTCTAAGGGCTGGTATTTGTGTAATTTTTTTATATATATATATATATCTAGCGTCCCCAAAAGCCCTTTTAAGGGCTGGTAATTGAGTTGTTTCTTCTTATATATATATATATATATATATATATATATATATATCTAGTGTCCCCAAAAGCCCTTTTAATTGAGGTTTTTTTTTTTTTATTTATATATATACATATATATATATCTAGCGTCCCCAAAAGCCCTTTTAAGGGCTGGTAAGGTAATAGAGTTTTTTCTATATATATATATATATATATATATATATATTGTACACTGTGACTGCAGTTGCCTGCCCGCTGTGTGTGAGAGGCCACAGACCTACCACAGACTGTACTGTGTGCACACCACACTCATTTCGGGTGGCACAGGCACAGTACCTGGCATTTTAAAAAATATTTTTTTTTTCCTCTGTCATAATTGCAGTGAGTGCTGTGTCAGGTCCACAGAGTGCACTGTACCCACTGCAGTGCACTGCCCACCACTGATATATATACGGTGGCACAGCATCTTGTTGCAATAAATTGAAAAAAAAAAATATTTTTATTATTGCAGTTGCCTGGGCTGCCAGTGACTGTCAGGTCAACAGAGTGTACTGTGCCCACTGCAGTGCCACTGTGTGCCCACCCACCACTGATATATAAGGTGGCACAGCAGCTTGCAAAGTAAAAAAATATATATTTTTTTTTAAATTGCAGTTGCCTGGGTGCCAGTGACTGCTGTCAGGTCCACAGAGAGTGTACTGTGCCACTGCCCACCCACCACTGATATATAAGGTGGCACAGCAGCTTGCAAAGTAAAAAAAAATATATATTTTTTTAAATTGCAGTTGCCTGGGTGCCAGTGACTGCTGTCAGGTCCACAGAGAGTGTACTGTGCCACTGCCCACCCACCACTGATATATAAGGTGGCACAGCAGCTTGCAAAGTAAAAAAAAATATATATTTTTTTAAATTGCAGTTGCCTGGGTGCCAGTGACTGCTGTCAGGTCCACAGAGAGTGTACTGTGCCACTGCCCACCCACCACTGATATATAAGGTGGCACAGCAGCTTGCAAAGTAAAAAAAATATATATATATTTTTTAAATTGCAGTTGCCTGGGTGCCAGTGACTGCTGTCGGGTCCACAGAGAGTGTACTGTGCCACTGCCCACCCACCACTGATATATAAGGTGGCACAGCAGCTTGCAAAGTAAAAAAATATATATATTTTTTTAAATTGCAGTTGCCTGGGTGCCAGTGACTGCTGTCAGGTCCACAGAGAGTGTACTGTGCCACTGCCCACCCACCACTGATATATAAGGTGGCACAGCAGCTTGCAAAGTAAAAAAAATATATATATATTTTTTAAATTGCAGTTGCCTGGGTGCCAGTGACTGCTGTCGGGTCCACAGAGAGTGTACTGTGCCACTGCCCACCCACCACTGATATATAAGGTGGCACAGCAGCTTGCAAAGTAAAAAAATATATATATTTTTTTAAATTGCAGTTGCCTGGGTGCCAGTGACTGCTGTCAGGTCCACAGAGAGTGTACTGTGCCACTGCCCACCCACCACTGATATATAAGGTGGCACAGCAGCTTGCAAAGTAAAAAAAAATATATATTTTTTTAAATTGCAGTTGCCTGGGTGCCAGTGACTGCTGTCAGGTCCACAGAGAGTGTACTGTGCCACTGCCCACCCACCACTGATATATAAGGTGGCACAGCAGCTTGCAAAGTAAAAAAAATATATATATATTTTTTAAATTGCAGTTGCCTGGGTGCCAGTGACTGCTGTCGGGTCCACAGAGAGTGTACTGTGCCACTGCCCACCCACCACTGATATATAAGGTGGCACAGCAGCTTGCAAAGTAAAAAAATATATATATTTTTTTAAATTGCAGTTGCCTGGGTGCCAGTGACTGCTGTCAGGTCCACAGAGAGTGTACTGTGCCACTGCCCACCCACCACTGATATATAAGGTGGCACAGCAGCTTGCAAAGTAAAAAAAAATATATATTTTTTTAAATTGCAGTTGCCTGGGTGCCAGTGACTGCTGTCAGGTCCACAGAGAGTGTACTGTGCCACTGCCCACCCACCACTGATATATAAGGTGGCACAGCAGCTTGCAAAGTAAAAAAAAAAATATATATTTTTTAAATTGCAGTTGCCTGGGTGCCAGTGACTGCTGTCAGGTCCACAGAGAGTGTACTGTGCCACTGCCCACCCACCACTGATATATAAGGTGGCACAGCAGCTTGCAAAGTAAAAAAAAATATATATATATTTTAAATTGCAGTTGCCTGGGTGCCAGTGACTGCTGTCAGGTCCACAGAGAGTGTACTGTGCCACTGCCCACCCACCACTGATATATAAGGTGGCACAGCAGCTTGCACTCATAGTACAACAGTAACAACACATTAAAAAAAAATGACAGGCAGAGGCAGGCCACCCCGCAAGGGCTGTCGTGGTCGTGGTGCTGTGATTTCCTTAGGCCCTAGAATAATGCCCAGTGTTCAGAGGCCACCACAGACCCTGAACTCAAAAAATTCTGAGGCCATAGTTGACTGGCTTACACAGGACACCCAATCGTCTACAGCTTCCGCTCGGAACCTTAATGCACCATCCTCCTCCAGCTCAGCTTCGGGCACCTCTCAATTTACCACTCGCCAGCCCGCCGGCACCACCACCAACACTAGCACCACAGCCGCTTCACTTGATCCGTCAGAGGAGTTATTTTCACATCAGTTGGAAGAAATAAGTGATGCGCAACTATTAGTGCCAGAGGATGTAGATAACGGGGATATGTCTCAGTCAGGCAGCATTATACACATGGACGTACATTGTGATGATGATGATGATGATGTTGTACCTGCTGCTGCTGCCTTTGCTGAGTTGTCAAGTGAAGCGGCTGATGATGACGATGTGTCTGTGGATGTCACCTGGGTGCCTGCTCGAAGAGCAGAAGAAGAGGGGGAAAGTTCAGATGGGGAGACAGAGAGGAGGAGGAGACGAGTTGGAAGCAGGGGGAGGAGGTCATCGCAAGGAGCTAGTGGCGCAGTCAGACAGCATGTAGATTCGGCACCCGGGGTCAGCCAGACAGCACGCCAATCAATGCAAGCTGTTGCCACCACCAGAATGCCGTCCTTGCAAAGCTCAGCAGTGTGGCATTTTTTTTGTGTGTCTGCCTCTGATATCAGCGATGCCATTTGTAACCTGTGCCAAAAGAAACTGAGTCGTGGGAAGTCCAACACCCACCTAGGTACAACTGCTTTGCGAAGGCACATGATCTCACATCACAAACGCCTATGGGATCAACACATGAGTAAAAGCAGCACACAAACTGAAAGCCACCATCCTCCTCCTGGTCCAGCATCTTCAGCCACGTCAACCACTGCTGTCCTCCATGCCCCCTATCAACAACCCGCCCCTCCGCCTCTCACCTTCAGCAGTTCCTGCTCACCTGCCCACAGTCAGGTGTCTGTCAAGGAAATGTTTGAGCGTAAGAAGCCAATCTCACAGAGTCACCCCCTTGCCCGGCGTCTGACAGCTGGCTTGTCGGAACTCTTAGCCCGCCAGCTTTTACCATACAAGCTGGTGGAGTCTGAGGCCTTCAAAAAATGTGTCGCTATTGGGACACCGCAGTGGAAGGTACCTGGCCGAAATTATTTTTCACAAAAGGCAATCCCCAACCTGTACTCTATTGTGGAAAAGGAAATCATGTCCCGTCTGGCACACAGTGTTGGGGCAAGGGTCCATCTGACCACTGATAGCTGGTCTGCAAAGCACGGTCAGGGCAGGTATATAACTTACACTGCGCATTGGGTAAACCTGCTGGCAGCTGCCAAGCATGGAATGCGTGGCTCTGCTGCAGAGGAGTTGGTGACACCGCCACGACTTGCAGGCAGGCCTGCTGCCACCTCCTCTACTCCTCCTACTCCATCCTCTTTGCTAACCTCCTCGGCTGAGTCCTCTTCTGCTGTTGCGTCTTGCTCCACACCAACTGCACCCCCCCAGCTCCCCAGGGGCTATTCCACATGCCGGATACGACAGTGTCACGCTGTCTTGGGGTTGACTTGCCTGAAAGCAGAGAGTCACACCGGACCAGCACTTCTGTCCGCCCTGAACGCACAGGTGGATCAGTGGCTGACCCCGCACCAACTGGAGATCGGCAAAGTGGTGTGTGACAACGGCAGCAATTTGTTGGCGGCATTGAATTTGGGCAAGTTGACACATGTGCCGTGCATGGCACATGTGTTGAATCTGATTGTGCATCGTTTTGTGCAGAAGTACCCAGGCTTACAGGACGTCCTCAAGCAGGCCAGGAAGGTGTGTGGCCATTTCAGGCATTCCTACACGGCCATGGCGCACTTTGCAGATATTCAGCGGCGAAACAACATGCCAGTGAGGCGCTTGATTTGCGACAGCCCAACACGTTGGAATTCAACACTGCTAATGTTCGACCGCCTGCTCCAACAAGAAAAAGCGGTATGACCGGGGTGCTAGGACAGCCTCTGCGGAGCTGGGTATTTTTTTGCCACGTTACTGGACGCTCATGCGCAATGCTTGTAGGCTCATGCGTCCTTTTGAGGAGGTGACAAACCTAGTGAGTCGCACCGAAGGCACCATCAGCGACATCATCCCATATGTTTTCTTCCTGGAGCGTGCCCTGCGAAGAGTGCTGGATCAGGCCGTAGATGAGCGTGAAGAGGAAGAGGAAGAGTTGTGGTCACCATCACCACCACCAGAAACAGCCTTACCATTGATTGCTGGACCTGTGGCAACACTGGAAGAGGAGTGTGAGGAAGAGGAGTCAGAGGAGGAATGTGGCTTTGAGGAGGCTGCAACAATACCTGCTTTTTCATGCATGTGTAAATACCTTATTTTCTGGCCTCTGGTGCTACACTGTGGCTGCAAAAAAACAAAAAACAAAAAAAAAGGCACATACATGTGTCAATTCCCCTTCGTGATCGTTACCTTGTCGTGGTGAAGGGGCTTGCGTATCACAATGAAGCGATCACCTCTAGGATTGTGTTGGCACACCCCAGATGATAAGGTCGTTGCTTCATTGTGTACAGACCAAAAGCGATCCGCAGGATAATTTTTCATAGAAAAAACATTCATTTTCTTTCATTCTTTCTGCGGAGCTGGGTATTTTTTGGCCGCGTTACTGAATGCTCATGAACAATGGCTGTAGGCTCATGCGTCCTTTTGCGGAGGTGACAACCCTGGTGGTCAGTCGAACCCAAGGCAACATCATTGACCTCATCCCATATGTGTTTTTTCTGGAGCGTGCCCTGCGAAGAGTACTGGATCAGGCTGTAGATGAGCATGAAGAGGAAGAGTTGTGGTCCCCATCACCACCAGAAGCAGCCTTGTCGTTGTCAATTGCTGGACCTGTGGCAACGCAGAGAGAGGAGTCTGAAGAAGAGAAGTCAGAGGAGGAAGGTGGCTTTGAGGAGGTGGAATACCAGCCACAGCAGGCGTCCCAGGGGGCTTGTTGTCACCTTTCGGGGACCCTTGGTGTTGTACGTGGCTGGGTGGAGGAAGAGACCTTCAATGATGTCAGTGAGGACAAGGAACGGGACATGGCTAGCTTGGTATCCAACCTTGTGCAAATGGGGAGTTTGCGGTTGTGCAAATGGACTGACTGACTGTTGTTAAACGGGGAGTTTGGTCTGTCAGAGTTTGGTCTGTCACTGTGAAGCGGGCGTAACCCTTACACTACTTGACCGATAAAACATCATACCTGATCGTATTCACACACTGGATGTTTTAAAGCACGTTATTCCAAACAATTTAGGAATGTTAGGTGATTTATGCCCTTTATGGATCAAAACCCGACTCTGCGTCAACTACGTAATTTTCCATGGGCGTTTTGCCATGGATCCCCCACCGGCATGCCACAGTCCAGGTGTCCCTGCTCTACTGAAAAATTATCTTTTGTTTCTGGTTCTGGACATGCTACAGAGCTGAAACCTCACACAAAAAAAGTTCTTAAAAATTGTCATTTTTGATAGAGAGCCAATTATTGGAAAAAAAAAAAATTAAAAAAAAAAAAATTTCTTTGGATTTATTGTCTGGGGGGTCTAAAAAGTGTACCTGTGAAGTTTCAGCTCTGTAGCATGTCCAGAACCAGAAAAAAAATAGAATTAGGGTTAGGGCTAGGGTTAGGGTTAGGGTTAGGGCTAGGGTTAGGGTCAGGGCTAAGGTTAGGGCTAGGGTTAGGGTCAGGGCTAAGGTTTGGGTTATTTTTAGTGCTTAGGGTTAGAGTTAGAGGGGTAGGGCTACTAACTCTAACCCTAAGTATCTCACCGTAACCCTAACCCTAGCCCCTAACACTAAACCTAACCCTAACCCTCTAACCATAACCCTAACCCTCTAACCTTAACCCTAACCCTCTAAGCCTAGCCATAAAAATAACCCAAACCCTAAACCTAACCCTAGCCCTAACCCTAACCCTAGCCCTAATTCTATTTTTTTTTCTGGTTCTGGACATGCTACAGAGCTGAAACTTCACAGGTACACTTTTTAGACCCCCCAGATGCTAAATCCAAAGAAATTTTTTATTTTTATTTTTTTTTTTAATTTTTCCATTAATTGGCTCTCTGTCAAAAAATTACAATTTTTAAGAACTTTTTTTTGTGTGATCCCTCTCCAGCATGCCACAGTCCAGGTGTTTGTCCCCTTGAAACAACTTTTCCATTACTATTGTGGCCAGAAAGAGTCCCTGTGGGTTTTAAAATTCGCCTGCCTATTAAAGTCTATGGCGGTTCGCCGGTTCGCAAACATTTGCCGATGTTCGCGTTCGCCGTTCGCGAACGGCGAATTTTAGGTTCGCGACATCACTACTGGTATGTCCTCTATTTCCTGGTCCTTCTCTGTTTCCTGGGCCTGATCGATGGAATCAGCTGCAGTTGTTGCTACAATTGGAGCTAGGGTGCATAAAGAAGCGGCATTCACTTGTTCAGTTAGGAAATGCAGACTGTCAAAATACCACAGCCTTGGCACATACAGGTCAACTGCTGCTGCTCCAGGCTTCACAGAAGCTCAGATCTTATTCAGCTACTTTTTGAAGACCGTGCGCAGATTTGCAATTTTGTCCCTCAAACATCCAGTGTCTACATGAGGGCATGAGGGCAAATAGCTTTGGCTAATTCTGCCAGTTTCTTTCAGGCCTCATTTTTTTTATTATGGTCAGAATTTTCCTTTGACTTGATCTGCCACAAACAGGGCATCTGTCTGTACATGACGATGAAGGGGGAAGGAATTCTGGACTTGTAAATTTGTCAATCTTGATTCCTGAAAAATAAGAATAACATGTCATTAGCAAAATACTATACTGGTAGCCAGGGCCTTTGATAGGGGGGGACCACCAGCCCTCTTGTAGGGGGCCGAGCACACAGGGGGGCCCACACAGAGAGGGGGATTAGTGATGGACAACAAATACAGAAATCTTCCTCCAGCACCTGAATCTGATCTGTCCCTCTCACTGCTATCAGCTTTTATCTGTTGAGAAAGAGACAGTTGTCCCTCACTAATCCCCCTCCCCTGTGTGGGCCCCCCTCCCAGCACTTATCTCTGCTCAGGAGTTTATTTGTAAATTGTAATTTTGTTTTTCTCTCGCTGTCTCTCTGATCACTGAGCTCCAACTGCCCAGCCTGTATATTTTTCTTATCTCATCTTCTTTTTTATTTAACATCGTTTTTTTTTTTTTTTTTAGATTTAACAGGAATTATGCAAGTAATGTTATATTTGTGTCTGCTAATAGTGATTTTGTTGTAATTTTAGCTAAATATATCTTTAATATTTTCTTGGGGGGGCCCTGCCAGGTAGTCTGTATGGGGCCCCGCGATTTCTAACAGCAGCCCTGCTGGTAGCGTTTCACATTCACAGCTGGAACTCAATCTGTGAAATGTGAGAAATTTGAGACAGTAAGCACATAATACATGTATTACAAGTGATAAATCCTTGTATAATTATTTTTTTCTAAACCTGACTCTTTAGCACAGCACTACTGTTTAGTATAACAGGCATGTAAACCTTGTTCTTGCAAGGATATTAAACCAATAAACATTACCCATTAAACAGTAAGGCTAAGTTCACATGTAGGCATTTTGGGACGTTTTTGGGGAGTTTTTCTGTTCTAGGATCCGCTCACAAAACGCCCAACAAGACAAATCCTATTCATTTCAATGGCCCCTGCTCACATCTGAGCGTTTTGACATTTTAAGCAAAACGCCCAATGCTCAAAAAAGTACATGAGCTTCTTTTGGGCAGATTACAGGCATTTTTAATATTTTCCATTGGTCACTTGTCAACCTAAAAACGCCTGCACAAAAACGCCTGTAAAAACACCTGTAAAATGCCTGAAAAAACGCCCAAAAAAAAAAACGCCCATAAAAAGCCTGAAAAAACACCTGTAAATAGCAATGCCAAGATGTGAACATAGCCTAAACATAAAAAATTACCTAATAAAAGCAAATAATAGAACATACTGATATTTAAGTGGTCTGTGATGTATTGGAATGTTCGAGTTACAGCACACTGGCCTCTCGCTTAATGCAAGGTGTAATGGGTCTGCATCAACACAATTTTTTGGGGTTATTTATACTGAGCATGGGTTCATTGCCATGCCCCTGTCTGACACTTCACGCTCCTGTGTGAACGTGCACAATGCCAGCCATCCAGCGATACAGGGAAAATGACGGCCATTTTGCATGAAAAGACAAGCAGGGAGGAAGCCATGGGGCCTAGCCAGAACCCGAGGCCTGGGAGGAAAATTAGGCCCACAGCTATGTCCATAACCAAAATGGTAGACATGGTGTACCCCCTAGACCTAGAGAAACATGACTGCGACAGCAAACTTGAAAATTATGAAAAGCCAAACAGCCGTAAGGACCCCTTTGGCAAGCGCTGGTTCGATTTAAAACACCAAGAGCAGGACCATTTGCTGCAAATTAAGGAGACCATCCAAAAAAGTGAGTTTTAATTATATAATGGCTTGTAATGTTCGCTGCACTGATTTAAAGTGGTATTGTTGGTATACCTGTCTTGTTCTATGCTTTATCATTAGCTTTATCATTACCACTTGCTATGTTGTTTTTCATTGGAAAAGCGCACAAGATTAAAATTTAAAAAATGTCTTCGCCAATGCAAAGGACCGCTAAAAGAGGCGGCTAGCTTATCATAGCTGGAAGGAGAACATCCACACCTCAGATGCTGAGACATCCTTTAACTGTGGCAGGTAATTGTCCAAAATAATTTTGCTAATTGTTTTACATGTGTGATGACACAGTCAGCTCATGCAATGTGGATGAATAGTCACTGGATAGTGAGAACAAAGTTGTAGTGGTAGGGTTCACATAGAGCGTTATGCTCTTGCATGCATATTGTATCTACCTAAGCACTTTTTACCTTTTTTGTGCACAGGATCTGTACATATGGCCGATGAGAACTGTGGTGTTGTGTTGAGTGAAAATTTGGGGACACAGCAAATTTAGGTATTTAGGTTTAGGCATCGCTTTTGCACGTATGCATCAATGCATTTTAGCTTTCAAGAGACAGCAACAAAACAATCAATGAATAGCAAATGTTTGTAGTATGTGCAGGCATGGAGGTGGAAAATGTTCTTAATTGTACTGTACAGAGCAGGTGCAAACGTGTGCAGGGTATGGTAAGGTCAGTTTCCTTTTTTTTTATGCAGCCCAGCACCTGTTTTGTTTGCAGATGGCATCTGTACCGCAGTACCGACACCTGCCACCACCTGCATTTAATACCCTCCAACCCCAGAAGTGCAGAATCAGCAAATCACTTCCAATACACTGCACTGCACACTAAACCACAACATTAGCAGAGTCATGCCTAATCTCTGCTAGCACCAGCAGTTACATTTTTTGGTAGCAGTTCAAACAGTCCTTGACAACGAGGTGCTTTTTTACCTGTGAGGCACACTAGGTACCTATAAATGTATTGGCCAAAATGTCAAAACAGAGGTACACTAGTGAAGAGGCCTACACGATGCTGAGCATCACAGATTAGAGTGATGGGGAAGCCTCACTGTCAGAATCAGGCTCAGTTTTTCGAACCTGTAGAGAGCAGCGGCACCCTGACAGATAGCTCTGACGACGGACTAGTGGTCCCTGCTAAGGTCAGGCGTACTCGAGGTGCAACAACCGCTGGGTTCTCTGCCCAAAGAGCACCCCAAAGAAGATGTCGCGTCTGTAGGAAATGCAGATTTAGGCGTGACACCTGTTATTTTTGTCCCTCCTGTACTGGCCAACCTGGTCTCTGCATAGGGGTCTGTTTCCGTCGCTACCACACACTAGTAGAGTATTAGTATAGGGTACAGCATGGCGCAGTCTAGGGCCCACTTTTTCACCCAGGGTCTCGAAAGATGTTAGCTATCACATTTTGAGAGACTCTAGCCTTGAACAGTTTTTTTATAGTTACAAAAAAAGTGTAAAAGAAAGTTACAAAAAATAAAAAATAAAAAAGCCAAAAACAGTTGTCGTTTTATTGAGTTAATTTTCAGTTCCTACTCTACTTTTCTACTCTTTCTACTTTTACTGTACTTTATAATATACTGTTCTACAGTAATGTTTTATTGTTACTGTGTTGTATTGTTAACCATTGTTTGCGTTCCAGGTACACCCATCAGCTGCAGCACTGATTTGTTTATTCTGTTAGGAGCAGCGTTTGCTCTCACCATATACATAATCAATGATTGTAGCGCTGCAGGAGGTGATTTCACCACTGCAGTTAAAAAAAGAGCATATATGGCTTCGCCATATCTTTTTTAACACTTTTCTTGGCAGAGGTTTCTTCATCCACATCAAATGATGTGAATGGAGGAATCTGCTATGTTCTACAGCTTTTCATTAAAATGTACCTAGTTTGTTGCCGCTGCACGGGCGTGCGCAATTTTAAAGTATGTCATGTTTGGTATCTATGTACTCGGCATAAGATCATCTTTTATATTTTACCAAACAATTGAGCAATATATAGTGTATTTGTGCATTACATTTCTAAAAAATATTTTTTTCCCCAAAAATTGTGTTTGGAAAATCTCTGCGCAAATATCATGTGACAAAACAAATTTCAACACCCACCATTTTGTTCTGAAGGGCCTCTCTTTTAGAAAAAATATACAATTTCTGGGGGTTCAAAGCAATTTTCTAGTAAAAAAAGAAATATTTTTTTCATATAAACAAAAAGTGTCAGAAAAGGCTTGGTCTTCAAGTGGTTAGAAGAGTGGGTGACGAGTGGCATAAGCTTCTAATATTGGGCATTAAATGCCAGGACAGTTCAAACACCCCCTAAATTACCCCTTTTTAGAAAGTAGACACCCCAAGCTATTTGCTGAGAGGTATGTTAAGTCCATGGAACATTTTACATTTTGCCACAAGTATCGGGAAAATGTCAAAAATGTTTTTTTTTTTTTTTTACACAAAGTTGTCACTTAAATGATGTATAGCTAAAACATTAGTGTTGAGCGAACACGGACTGTATTATTCGTGTTCGTACCGAATAATTGGATTTTTTGTACCCGAACACGGACACGGACACTTTACTGTATGTTCGGGTAAAAATCCGTGTTCGGTCGTTTTATTTCCGGGTTTTGCATGCTTTGGCGCTCTTTTCATGGCGGGCTTTCAACAGCCAATCAACAATCGTTTAACTGGTGTGCCTTAAGCCATCCCAGCCATGCCTGCAAATGTCTCAGTAGCTGTGATTGGCCGTCTGAAGCATGTGACCAAGTCTTTATAAGTTCGAGGCAGCCGCAGCGGCGTCATTATGCTGCTTAGATTCAGGGACAGAGCACACATCAACGTGCTGGCTGCTGATTAGGGAAAGATAGGCAGGAAAAAACCATTTGTGTCCGGATAGAATTGAGGGACAGGTCGGAGTGTTTAGGCAGGGCGAGTTGTAGGCATTTTAGGGATAGAGTCTGCTGAATTATATAGGGTCAGTGTCTTCTACAAACTACAATCGATATTGCTGTGTGGGGGGTGGGGTCTGCACTCAATCCTGATCTACGATCTCTTCTCAATCCTGTTAGGGACAGAGTCTGCTGAATTTTAGGGAAACTGTGTTCTACAAACTACAATCGATATTGCTGTGTGGTGTGGGATTGGAGATAGGCAGGTGTCAGTGATCCACATCCATTTTTCTGTGTGTGAGCTGCAGTGAACACAATCTTTTTGGGCTGCAGTGAACACAATCTTTTTGGGCTGCAGTGAACACAATCTTTTTGGGCTGCAGTGAACACAATCTTTTTGGGCTGCAGTGAACACAATCTTTTTGGGGTGCAGTGAACAAAATCTTTTTGGGGTGCAGTGAACACAATCCTTTTTGGTGTGCAGTGAACACAATCTTTGTGGGGTGCAGTGAACAAAATCCTTTGTGGGGTGCAGTGAACACAATCTTTTTGGGGTGCAGTGAACAAAATCCTTTTTGGGGTGCAGTGAACAACATCCTTTTTGGGGTGCAGTGAACACAATCTTTTTGGGGTGCAGTGAACAAAATCCTTTGTGGGGTGCAGTGAACACAATCTTTTTGGGGTGCAGTGAACACAATCTTTTTGGGGTGGAGTGAACAACATCCTTTTTGGGGTGCAGTGAACAAAATCCTTTTTGGGGTGCAGTGAACAAAATCATTTTTGGGGTGCAGTGAACACAATCTTTTTGGGGTGCAGTGAACACAATCTTTGTGGGGTGCAGTGAACACAATCTTTTTGGGGTGGAGTGAACAACATCCTTTTTGGGGTGCAGTGAACAACATCCTTTTTGGGGTGCAGTGAACACAATCTTTTTGGGGTGCAGTGAACACAATCTTTGTGGGGTACAGTGAACAGAATCTTTGTGGGGTGCAGTGAACACAATCTTTGGGGGGTACAGTGAACACAATCTTTGTGAGGTGCAGTGAACACAATCTTTGTGGGGTGCAGTGAACACAATCATTGTGGGGTGCAGTGAACTCAATCTTTGTGGGGTACAGTGAACACAATCTCATACTGAAGGTTTGAGGGTGCTGCCTGTTCCATACTCCCCCTACTCCTCATCTAGCCTTTTAGGGGTACAAACAATAGTAATTGGGGCCTAGTGTGGTTGTGTACGTGTGATATACATACACTTTTTTGGGATCATATTTTCTATTCCGCTATTTAATCAAAAACCTTTGGGGATCAGTTAAATTGGGGGATAGTCTGTGTTGGTACGTGTGAGAGAGATCCACCTTTCCAAGTTGTTGGGGTTCATCTCATACTTCTGAAGGTTTGAGGGTGCTGCCTGTTCCATACTCCCCCTACTCCTAGCCTTTTAGGGGTACAAACAATAGTAATTGGGGCCTAGTGTGGTTGTGTACGTGTGATATACATACACTTTTTTGGGATCATATTTTCTATTCCGCTATTTAATCAAAAACCTTTGGGGATCAGTTAAATTGGGGGATAGTCTGTGTTGGTACGTGTGAGAGAGATCCACCTTTCCAAGTTGTTGAGGTTCATCTCATACTTCTGAAGGTTTGAGGGTGCTGCCTGTTCCATACTCCCCCTACTCCTAGCCTTTTAGGGGTACAAACAATAGTAATTGGGGCCTAGTGTGGTTGTGTACGTGTGATATACATACACTTTTTTGGGATCATATTTTCTATTCCGCTATTTAATCAAAAACCTTTGGGGATCAGTTAAATTGGGGGATAGTCTGTGTTGGTACGTGTGAGAGAGATCCACCTTTCCAAGTTGTTGGGGTTCATCTCATACTTCTGAAGGTTTGAGGGTGCTGCCTGTTCCATACCCCCCCTACTCCTCATCTAGCCTTTTAGGGGTACAAACAATAGTAATTGGGGCCTAGTGTGGTTGTGTACGTGTGATATACATACACTTTTTTTGGATCATATTTTCTATTCCGCTATTTAATCAAAAACCTTTGGGGATCAGTTAAATTGGGGGATAGTCTGTGTCGGTACGTGTGAGAGAGATCCACCTTTCCAAGTTGTTGGGGTTCATCTCATACTTCTGAAGGTTTGAGGGTGCTGCCTGTTCCATACTCCCCCTACTCCTCATCTAGCCTTTTAGGGGTACAAACAATAGTAATTGGGGCCTAGTGTGGTTGTGTACGTGTGATATACATACACTTTTTTTGGATCATATTTTCTATTCCGCTATTTAATCAAAAACCTTTGGGGATCAGTTAAATTGGGGGATAGTCTGTGTTGGTACGTGTGAGAGAGATCCACCTTTCCAAGTTGTTGGGGTTCATCTCATACTTCTGAAGGTTTGAGGGTGCTGCCTGTTCCATACTCCCCCTACTCCTAGCCTTTTAGGGGTACAAACAATAGTAATTGGGGCCTAGTGTGGTTGTGTACGTGTGATATACATACACTTTTTTGGGATCATATTTTCTATTCCGCTATTTAATCAAAAACCTTTGGGGATCAGTTAAATTGGGGGATAGTCTGTGTTGGTACGTGTGAGAGAGATCCACCTTTCCAAGTTGTTGGGGTTCATCTCATACTTCTGAAGGTTTGAGGGTGCTGCCTGTTCCATACCCCCCCTACTCCTCATCTAGCCTTTTAGGGGTACAAACAATAGTAATTGGGGCCTAGTGTGGTTGTGTACGTGTGATATACATACACTTTTTTTGGATCATATTTTCTATTCCGCTATTTAATCAAAAACCTTTGGGGATCAGTTAAATTGGGGGATAGTCTGTGTCGGTACGTGTGAGAGAGATCCACCTTTCCAAGTTGTTGGGGTTCATCTCATACTTCTGAAGGTTTGAGGGTGCTGCCTGTTCCATACTCCCCCTACTCCTCATCTAGCCTTTTAGGGGTACAAACAATAGTAATTGGGGCCTAGTGTGGTTGTGTACGTGTGATATACATACACTTTTTTTGGATCATATTTTCTATTCCGCTATTTAATCAAAAACCTTTGGGGATCAGTTAAATTGGGGGATAGTCTGTGTCGGTACGTGTGAGAGAGATCCACCTTTCCAAGTTGTTGGGGTTCATCTCATACTTCTGAAGGTTTGAGGGTGCTGCCTGTTCCATACCCCCCCTACTCCTCATCTAGCCTTTTAGGGGTACAAACAATAGTAATTGGGGCCTAGTGTGGTTGTGTACGTGCGAGATACATACACTTTTTTTGATCATATTTCCTACTCCGCTATTCAATAAAAACCTTTGAGGATCAATTGAATTGCGGGATAGTCTGTGTCGGTACGTGTGAGAGAGATCCACCTTTCCAAGTTGTTGGGGTTCATCTCATACTTCTGAAGGTTTGAGGGTGCTGCCTGTTCCATACTCCCCCTACTCCTCATCTAACCTTTTAGGGGTACAAACAATAGTAATTGGGGCCCAGTGTGGTTGTGTACGTGTGATATACATACACTTTTTTGGGATCATATTTTCTATTCCGCTATTTAATCAAAAACCTTTGGGGATCAGTTAAATTGGGGGATAGTCTGTGTCGGTACGTGTGAGAGAGATCCACCTTTCCAAGTTGTTGGGGTTCATCTCATACTTCTGAAGGTTTGAGGGTGCTGCCTGTTCCATACCCCCCCTACTCCTCATCTAGCCTTTTAGGGGTACAAACAATAGTAATTGGGGCCTAGTGTGGTTGTGTACGTGCGAGATACATACACTTTTTTTGATCATACTTCCTATTCCGCTATTCAATAAAAACCTTTGAGGATCAATTGAATTGCGGGATAGTCTGTGTCGGTACGTGTGAGAGAGATCCACCTTTCCAAGTTGTTGGGGTTCATCTCATACTTCTGAAGGTTTGAGGGTGCTGCCTGTTCCATACTCCCCCTACTCCTCATCTAGCCTTTTAGGGGTACAAACAATAGTAATTGGGGCCCAGTGTGGTTGTGTACGTGTGATATACATACACTTTTTTTGGATCATATTTTCTATTCCGCTATTTAATTTAACTGGGCCTCCATGCGAGACCTGTGTGCCTGGTTGCGCTGTTTTGAGTACTCCACCAACATGGCCAGTGGCAATGACGCCGTTCTCAGCTTAACTATCCCACTTCCATGCCTCCTTGAAAAAACAATTCGGGCGATGATGGAAGAGGATGTGGCACAGGATGAGGAGGAGGAGGAGGATGAAGAGGTAACATTTCCAAGGCTTTCAGGGCAGTCATTCGCAAGGGGCTCCGAGGGTGGGTTCCTGCACACGCAAACGCCAGGGACGCAATTGTCCAGCAGGGGCACAGTTCTGGAGGATGAGGAGGATGAGGAGGAGGAGGAGCTGGAGGAGGAGATGGAACCATGTTCACAGCAGGGTGGCACCCAGGCCAGCTCATGGCCATCACTGGTGCGTGGCTGGGGGGATACAGAGGACACGGACGATACACCTCCCACAGAGGACAGCCTTTCGTTGCCTCTGGGCAGCCTGGCACACATGAGCGATTACATGCTGCAGTGTCTCCACAACGACCGCCGAGTTGCCCACATTCTAACTTGTGCTGATTACTGGGTGGCCACGCTGCTGGATCCCCGTTACAAGGACAACGTACCGTCCTTAATTCACTCACTGGAGCGCGATCGCAAGATGCGCGAGTACAAGCGCACGCTGGTAGACGCCATGCTGCTGGCATTCCCATCTGACAGCGGGGCCACAGTGGAAGCACAAGGCAGAGGAGGAGGAGGAGGAGGTCGCCAACGCAACAGGGCACCGCCAGCACCTCAGAAGGCAGGGTTAGCATGGCCGAAATGTGGAAAAGCTTTGTCAGCACGCCACAACAAACAGCAGCACCAGCAGCTCAGATGGAACGTCTTAGCAGGAGGCAGCATTTTACCAACATGGTGGAGCAGTATGTGTGCACACGCCTACATGTAGTGAATGACGGGTCTGCCCCCTTCAACTTCTGGGTCTCCAAATTGGGCACATGGCTTGAGCTTGCCCTTTACGCCTTGGAGGTGCTGGCGTGCCCTGCAGCCAGTGTATTATCTGAACGGGTATTTAGCACGGCTGGGGGCGTTATAACAGACAAGCGCAGCCGCCTGTCCAGAGACAATGTGGACAAGCTCACGTTCATTAAAATGAACCAGGCATGGATCCCACGGGACTTTTCCGTACCTTATGCAGAATAGCAATGGATACCGACCTTACCCACCCATTGTTCCATTTTTGCTCTTTCTCACTCTTTTGGGGTGTACCCTCATTTAAAATTTTTGAAAAGAAGCAGTGTTGGCTACCTCGTCCTCCTCCTCAGGGCCAGATTAATGTAGGGGCTATTGGAGCTGCAGCTCCAGGCCCCTACCTTTTATATAGGCCCCGGGTTGGCCATATTCACTGTTACCGCTCTTCTGTCACTTGTAAACACAGAAGTCTGGCTTCTATGCTCGCTTCCCCAGGCAGCACCCTCAGAACCTCCCCACACAGCGTGAAGGCCGGACAAGGAGGGACAGTTGGCGATGCATGGATGTGTTTATGGGCTTCAGAGACAGCATCCCATGTTGAATTAGGCATGCATGGCTGCACCCTTCCTCCTCTGGGTGCATGGCAAGGCACGGCCCTTAAGGCCCTTCAAAATCCTCAGCACCAAGCCCATGATGCTGTTAATCCGGCCCTGGTCCTCCTCCACCGCCGCTTCCACCTACACCGCCCATAGGTGTGCGCAGCCTATTGCATTAAGGTGTGCACCCCAAAGTTGAAATACACATGCATGTGTTTGCCAGCAGGGAGAGTAATGTATCGGGGCCATGTACCTGTAGGCAAGGAGAAATAGAGCAGAGCAGGTCCCAGGGAGATCTTTCCCATCTCCTCACTGGCAATGCTATGTGCCCTAGGTGATTAGGGTGTGCCCAGGCACACCCAGCACACCCTGTGCGCACGCCTATGTCACCGCTAGGCTTGTGACGGTATCAGATTTTCATGCTGCGATTAATTGATTAAGGTTTTGCCACGGTATACGGTATTATCACGGTATTCTATTATTAAATTTAAATTATTAAATTTCCACCTCACTTCAATTTCATTGCTGAATTTAGGGGCTTTGGTTCACTTATGCACATTATTATATAGTCAGTCAGTACAGACTCTGTGAACCAGGCCTAAAATAGGTCATCAAGCAGTGTCTGGCCTAACTGGTGATAACTGGTTCTGGCGCTCGGCTCCGATCCGATGGCCTGGTCATTAAGAGGGCAAATCCTTGTGGTCAAGAAGTGGTTAAACCTGAAGGAGGTGTTGTTTATAAATTACTTTACTATTGCTTTAGGCCTGGTTCACATGTATGCGGGTTGGTGGTTCACATTTGCACAGGCATAGCAGCCCATTGATTTGAATGGGCTGCTATGCCCTCATTTTCCGCAGAAAAAAGGTGCATGCAGCATTTTTTTAAAATTCAGTGGCCTTGAAATCCATCCTGCTTTTGCACCATGCGACTAACCTGCAGTTCCTGCTCTGGCAAGCTTTCTGCATTTTTTGTATACGTGGGCACGGCATTTAAAAATAAACAGTTTGCGTGTGCAGCAACGGCAGGTAAGTCGCATGGTGCAAAAGAAGGATGGATTTCATGGCCACTGCATTTTTTTAAATTCTGCATGCACCTTTTTTCAGCTGAAAACGCAGGCATAGCAGCTCAAGCCCATTCACATCAATGGGCTGCTATGCCTGTGCAAATGTGGGCCCCCAACCCGCATACATGTGAACCAGGCCTAAAGCAATAGTAAAGTCATTAATTGGTTAAACCTGCAGGAGGACCGGTGTTTTTATCTATTAATGACTTTACTATTGCTTTAGGCCTGGTTCACATGTATGCGGGTTGGGGGCCCACATTTGCACAGGCATAGCAGCCCATTGATGTGAATGGGCTTGAGCTGCTATGCCTGCGTTTTCAGCTGAAAAAAGGTGCATGCAGAATTTAAAAAAATGCAGTGGCCATGAAATCCATCCTTCTTTTGCACCATGCGACTTACCTGCCGTTGCTGCACACGCAAACTGTTTATTTTTAAATGCCGTGCCCACGTATACAAAAAATGCAGAAAGCTTGCCAGAGCAGGAACTGCAGGTTAGTCGCATGGTGCAAAAGCAGGATGGATTTCAAGGCCACTGAATTTAAAAAAAATGCTGCATGCACCTTTTTTCTGCGGAAAATGAGGGCATAGCAGCCCGTTCAAATCAATGGGCTGCTATGCCTGTGCAAATGTGGGCCGCCAACCCGCATACATGTGAACCGCCAACCCGCATACATGTGAACCACCAACCCGCATACATGTGAACCAGGCCTAAAGCAATAGTAAAGTCATTAATAGATAAAAACACCGGTCCTCCTGCAGGTTTAACCACTTCTGGATCGCAAGGATTTGCCCCTTTAAAGACCAGGCCATCGGATCAGAGCGCCAGGACCAGTCATCACCAGGTAGGCCAGACACTGCTTGATGGCTATATAATAATGTAATGTGGGCTGCTAGGCGTGTGTGTGTGTATATATATATTTATTAGAGCTGCACGATTCTGGCCAAAATGAGAATCACGATTTTTTAGCTTGGAATAAAGATCACGATTCTCTCACGATTCTCTGTGTAACAAAAAAAAAAAAAATTGGGATAACTTTACTGTTACGTTTTTTTTTTTTTTTTTATTCATTAAAGTCTAATCATTGCGTTTGAAAGACTGCTGCGCAAATACAGTGTGACATAAAATATTACAACAATCGCCATTTTATTCTGTAGGGTCTCTGCTAAAAAAATATATAAAATGTTTGGGGGTTCTAAGTACTTTTCTAGCAAAAAAAAAACTGATTTTAACTTGCAAGCTGCAAGTGTCAGAAAAAGATCCAGTCTTTAAGAGGTTAAACTTCCTTTCTCCCTGGCAGAGGGAAGGAAAAGATACAAATGTAATCATTTTTGTTTATAGTTAGGAGACTTAATGCTGAAAGGTGTTAGCTGAGTGAGTGAATGAGTCATCCAGCTCACTGAAATGTATCAATTCACAAGTCAGGCAGACTTGACAGAGAAACTCGGTATTTTAAAAATGCCACAATAACAATACCGTGGCTATGCAATACCGCGATATATCGAATTACCGAAAACCGGCATATGTCTAGTCACCGCCACATCCACCACCACCTCAACCTCCCTCCTACTCCATATGGGCCTCGTCCTTCAGAGATGAAGAAGAACATTGTTTTATTTTTCTGTTTTTTTTTGTTGTTTTAAGTTATTTCCCTATCCACATTTGTTTGCAGAGCACTTGCCATGCTCTTAATTACGTTTTGCTGCCATTTGCAGCACTCTAGCCCTTTCCTTTGGTGTTTTAGAGCCATTTTAGTGCCTTAAAGTTCGGGTCCCCATTGACTTCAATGGGGTTCGGTGTCCGGGAAAAGTTCGGTAAAAGTCCGGGACACGGACCCGGACTTTTTTTTAAAGTTCGGCCGAACCCGTCGAACACGGACATCTAGGTGTTCGCTCAACCCTATAAAACATACCATGGTTATATGTTAAATGACACCCCAAAATACATTCTGTTGCTTCTCCTGAGTACAGGGATACTACATGTGTGAGACTTTTTAGTACAGGACTCCAAAACCAATCACTGCCTTCAGGCTTTCTAAGGGCCTAAATTGTTGATTTTACTCCTCACTACCTATCACAGTTTCGAAGGCCATGAAATGCCAAGACAGCACAAAACCCCCCAAAATGACCACTTTTTGTAATAAAAAAAAAAAATTGGCATTTCCCCGATACTTGTGGCAAAATATAAAATATTCCATGGACTTAACATGCCTCTCAGCAAATAGCTTAGGGTGTCTACTTTCTGAAGAGGGGTCATTTGGTGGGGGGGGGGGGGGGGGGGTTGTGCTATCTTGGCATTTCTTGGCCTCCGAAACTGTGATAGGTAGTGAGGAGTGACATTAACAATTTACACCCTTAGAAAGCCTGAAGGCAGCCTCACACATTGAGTATCCCCATACTCAGGAGAAGCAGCAGAATATATTTTGGGGTGTAATTCCACAAATACCCATGGCATGTGTGATCAATATTTTATTTCAATGACAACTTTGTGTAAAAAAAAAAAAAAATGTTGTCATTTTTCAAAACACCTGTGACAAAAAAAATGAAATATTCAATAGGCTGAACATGCCTCTCAGAAAATTCCTTGGGGTGTCTACTTTCCAAAAAGGTGTTATTTGGGGGGGGGGGGGGGGGTGATGTACTTCCCTGCCATTTTAGCACTTCAAGAAATTAGATAGGCAGTCAGAAAGTTAAAGCTGCATAAATTCCAGTATACATAGTACACCATAGTTTGCAGATTCTATAATATTTGCACTAACCAATAAATATATGCTAATTGAGATTTTTTTTATCAAAGACATGTAGATAAATACAGTTTGGCCTAAAGTATGACAAAAATTCAGTTTATTGGATATTTTTTTAAAGAAAAAGTAGAAAATGTAATTTTTTAAAAATACATTCCGGTCTTTTTTCATGTATATTACAAAAAATATGCCAGGGTCATTAGGCAAATGAAGAGGCTGTACTTGTGACTATAAAGGTACCAGAGTAAGAGAGTGTGCAAGTCAGGAGGGATTATTCAGCATTGCTACATTCCTTTGCTAATCTTTAGTCAGCAGTAGATGAAGAAATGGGAGAAAAACATGCCATACTTAACCAAGGAGAAGAGAATGAAATGGTGAGCAAACAGTTCATTCTTTATATATATAAACATTTACTGAACATAGAAGCTTTTCATGGAACATTTTACATGACTGATGTTAAAAGAAAGTTTGCTTTGCTGCCACACTCGGTATATCCTAAGACCCATAGCTGACATTTAAAATCAGCTTCACAAAGCATACAAAAGCTACCTATTATAACAATATTATACCTATGATGTAATATTCGGAAATGTTCTGAAATACTAGATGTGATTACCTTGTTCCTCACTTTGTATGCCATTAAGCTTGTTGATTATGCTCTTCAAGTATTTTATTCGATTTTTTTTTTTGACAAACATACAACCTATCTGTACATTGACCAAGTACAATTACTATATAACCAGATCAAGAGTAAAAAAAAACTTAGAATCCACTAAATGCTTATAATACATTTTTTTTTTCTGTTACAAAATGTAATATTTGCGTGATACCTGCCTGTTATCCTACTTGAATATTTATTGTATCCTTTTTTCTTATGGGCAGTGCAGCAATAGTAGTGAGACTGCCGATTGGAAAGAATAGGGTACATTCACATTTTGTTGACTACATTTCTGAAAAAATAAAAGAGAGCCAATGGTGACTGATCTCATTTAAATCAGGCTATGACAGAATTACCTGTTTTGTTTAAACCAAATATGTTTTGTGGTAATTGAGTTAAGTGCCTTTGTTAGGGGTTTAGTCAAAAGGAAGATGAACAGTTTATAATCTTGTGGCATAAAACCGTCAGGCCCTGGGCTTTTTCCAGGTCTTAAGTCTTTAATAGCTAAAGCAATTTCCTCTGTATAAATAGTTTTTCTAACTATTCTACATCCCTTTGCGGCAGGGTAGGCATGTTTCATTGATTTAGTTAATCCTTCATTATTTGTTCTCTGTTGCCTATTAGATTTGCAGGTTTGTTTTGTGGCAGAATTTTATTTGAGTCATGGACTGGTTTACCTTCTTTGTTATAAATGCAGTGAATGTTACCAGGTGTTTTAGCTTTTGCTAGGTATTTGCCTCCTTTATCCCCATGTTCATAGTATATGGATCTTTTCATCTTTAAATCCAGCAGTTGTTGAAGGGCCTTTTTGTTGGTAGTTAAGGCCCGTACACACGTACCGATTGTCGGCCGTAAATATTCGGCCAACGTCCGATCGGCCGATTGTCGGCTTGTTAGTATGATGCTTCCGATAACCGACTGCGACTTTTCGGCCGAACAAAATCTGGTCTGCATGCTATAAAATTTTTGTAGGCCAACACCAGAACGGCCGATTGTTCGTCAGTCAGTACAGATTTCGGCCGACAAAAGCCAGATGAGCAAGACTGGGCATGGTCAGAGAAGAAAAAACACACGGAAAGTTAACCATCACATGACGTCACTTCTGAAGTTGGTTGTTGTTGGCGACAAAATTTGTGTGCAGTCTTGAGCACTTTTCAACCAACACGACAGCACTGGACAAAAGACGGCCGATCGTTCGGCCGACAATCGGTACGCGTGTACGGGGCATTAGTTTATGTTTTGTCTGCAGTGATAGTGACTGTTTGTGTAGTGTTTCAAGTCTTGCTATTTCGGGTGAAAGATCAGAGATGTTTTTTTTTTTCCCTCTCTTCCTTTCTTTTGGCTCCTCAGTTGATAAGTTCTCCTCATATAACACTTTGATGTGCTTCCCATATCATCAGAGCGGGAATATCAGGTGTAGAATTTGTGTGAAAATAGTTTAGGCGGGTACATCAGGTGTAGAATTTGTGTGAAAATAGTGTGTGATTGAGTTTTGTATCTGAGATTGGATGGATAAGTCAGTTAAAAGAGATTAATTTAATCTCCAATTAAATTTTTGAGTGTTATGTTTTGGTGAGTTAAAGGTAATTGAGATAGGAGCATGGTCTGAGAGTGAAATGATCCCTATTTCAGCTCCTTCTAAGTTGGGTAGGCATCTCTGAGTGATAAAAAAGTAGTCAATTCTGGAATAATGATTGTGTGGGGCAAAGTAGAATGTGAAATCTTTATCAGACGGGTGTAAAGTTCTGCAAGTATTTATCAGGGTTATTGACTAAAGTACAGTATCTCAGAAAAGTGAGTACATCACTCACATTTTTGTAAATATTTTTTTTTTATATCTTTTCATGTGACAACACTGAAGAAATTACACTTTGCTACAATGTAAAGTAGTGAATGTAAAGCTTGTATAACAGTGTAAATTTGCTGTCCCCTCAAAATAACTCAACACACAGCCAATAATGTCTAAACCGCTGGCAACAAAAGTGAGTACACCCCTAAGTCAAAATGTCCAAATTGGGCCCAAAGTGTCATTATTTTGTGTGGCCACCATTATTTTAAAGCACTACCTTAAAGAGGAAGTAAACCCTCCTCTGACACTTTTACCTATAGGTAAGCCTATGATAAGGCTTACCTATAGGTACTGTAAATATCTCCTAAACATGTACCGTTTAGGAGATATTTACCTTACATGCAGCCAGTGACGTCACTGGCGCATGCACTCTGAAGGAACGGCTGCTCGTGCTGTTCCTTCAGAGACCCGTGCCGTGACCGTTGGCTCCCGCGCGCGTGCGCGGGAGTGACGTCACCACAGCTCCAGCCAATCAGATGGCCGGATGCCACGATCCCGGAAGACGGGCGACTGGACATGTAGCGGATGGCACGGCGGGGGCTCGTTCTAAGGTAAGTATTTCATAATGAGCTAGTATGCAGTGCATATTAGCTCATTATGTGTTTCTCTTACTGGTTGCAAAAAGAAGAGAAATTTTTTTCAGGTTTACAACCTCTTTAACCCTCTTGGGCATGGAGTTCACCAGAGCTTCACAGGTTGCCACTGGAGTCCTCTTCCACTCCTCCATGATAACATCACGGAGCTGGTGGATGTTAGAGACCTTGAGCTCCTCCACTTTCTGTTTGAAGATGCCCCATAGATGTTCAATAGGGTTTAGGTCTGGAGACATGCTTGGCCAGTCCATCACCTTTACCCTCAGCTTCTTTAGCAAGGCAGTGGTCATTGTGGAGGTGTGTTTGGGGTCATTACCATGTTGGAATACTGACCTGCGGCTCAGTCTCCGAAGGGAGGGGATCATGCTCTGCTTCAATATGTCACAGTAAAGCACTCATGCAGCCCCAGACCATGACACTCCCACCACCATGCTTGACTGTAGGCAAGACACACTTGTCTTTGCGCTCCTCACCTGGTTGCCGCCACACACGCTTGACACCATCTGAACCAAATAAGTTTTTTTTTTTTTTTTTTTTTTCCAATAAAGTGCTTTATTGAAGTTAATTGAAAATACAATGAAAACAGTTATTGGTTTAACAAGTAAAGCGCAGTGTAACAATAATGAGATACATCAAGTAGTCATTGAACATACATCAGGCAAACAAATGTGCAACCAATTAGACTTAGATGTAAATCAGCGAAAACAAGTTCCAAACAAGGGGGTATGGACCAGTGTCCACACCAAGGGCCTGCGGCCCATAGAAAAGTGAATAGAAAAAGAAAGAAAGGAAAGAAATAAAGTAGGAAATATAGAGGGGGGAGGAAGGGGGGGGAGGGGGTGTAGGTCACATAAAAAAAAAATAAATAAATAAAATTTAGGAAAATGGTCTCAAGACATATTAGTCAAACCTGACTGACTAGAGATTGGCCGATTACCGGGTGATAAATTTAGTGTAATTGGAGGACAAAGTGAACATAGTCCAGGGTCTCCAAAGTTCGTGAAAGGTTAAGCTGTTTTCCTTCTTAATAGCAACGATTTCTTCCATTTCAAAGAGCATTTTAACTTTGTTTGCCCAGTCTTTAGTTGATGGGGTGTATTGAGAGTTCCAAAAAAGAGGTATGACGGCCTTTGCCGCGTTCAACAAGTGTCTAACTAAGGAGTTCTTGTAATTCTTGTAAGAGAGAGTGTTTACGTGTAGCAGGCAAGTTGCAGCATCTAACACCATAGATGTGTCTGTTATCATTTTTATCAGATGCACAATCTGTTTCCAGAATGTGTGTATTTTTGTGCATGACCACCAAATATGAACAAAAGTCCCTTTTTCCTTTAGGCACCTCCAGCATTAGTCAGAACTCTGCGGGGACCATGTCTTTATTTTGACTGGTGTCAAATACCATTGTGTCATAATTTTGAATGAGGTCTCTTGAATCTTAGTGCTTAGAGAGCATTTGTGCGTGAACACACAGGCTTTCTCCCAAGTCTTTTCTGTAAAGGAGCAATTTAAATCTCTCTCCCAAACTTTTTTATAGTCATCTATCGCTTGGTTAGGGGCTTGGGAAATCCATTTATAAGCTTGTGATGTGGTTTTACTGCAAGATTTACGGTCCCCGCAAATTTTCTCGAAAGCAGATATTGGCCTAGAAAAAAGGAACCTGCGCTTGTGATTCCGAACAAAGTTATGCAACTGTATGTAATTCCAGTGGGAAATTGTGTAGCCCTGAGGTTTAATTTCGTTAAATTCTTTCATAGATAACAATCTCGAGTTTAACAAGCAGTCTTTCACTCTCAGTGGAGCATTCCTCTGTTGTGAGTCTACCGGGGGTGGTTTAAAGTCCATTCCCGGTGGGAAATCCGGGTTGCCAGTAATTGGTGTCATGGGACCAGGACTGGTGATCAATTGGTATTTTGATGCTACTTTATTAAAAATCGATAATGTGGCTGAAATCAGGGGGTGATTCCTGACATCGGGCGGATAATTAGAGGGATCTGTCCAAATTAAATGGTGCACTGGGTATCTTGAAAGGCCTATCTCGAGTTCAACCCAGTCTTTGTGATGGGAGTGGCAATGCCAGTCAATTACCCTGGTTATATGTGATGCCTGGTGATATTTAATGAAATCGGGCAACCCCATTCCTCCTTTAATTTTAGGTAACTGCAAGAATTTTAGCTTAATTCTGGGTTTCCTAAGAGCCCAGACAAATTGTCTCTGTACAGAGAGAAGGTTGCGAAAGAAGGCAGTAGGTATTTTAATCGGGAGTGCGTGAAACAAATAGAGAAGCCTAGGTAGAATGACCATTTTCAGGATCGCTGCTCTTCCAAACCAGGAGAAATGCTTATTATTCCAGTTACGTAGGTCCTTCTTTATGTTTCTTAGAAGAGGGATAAAATTCGCCTCAAAAAGATTTTCGATTTTGGGAGTTAGCTGTATTCCTAGGTATGTGAGTGATTTAGTTTCCCATTTATAGGGGCAATTGCGTTGGGTCAAATCCTTTATGCCTGGGGATAGGGAAACATCAAGCGCTTCTGATTTTGAATGATTTATCTTAAAATTAGATAAATATCTAAAAGTCTGAAATTTCAAATTTAGGTTCGGTATGGAGATGTGTGGTTGGGTGATGTAAAATAATAAATCATCTGCGTAGGCGGATATCTTAAAATCTCTGTTCCCAATCTGGAAGCCATGAATCGCCGGATCTGTGTTGACATGCCTTATTAGTGGTTCTAGTGCCAAAATAAAGAGTATTGGCGAGAGGGGACATCCCTGTCTAGTGCCATTTCTCAGATGGAGGGGTGTGGAGAGAGTATTGTTAACTTTCACCTTGGCAATGGGATCCTCATAAAGAGCTCCGATCCATCCCATCATGTTGGAGCCTAACCCCAAGTGACGACAAGTGGCCTGAAGATAATCCCAGGCCACCCTGTCAAAGGCCTTTTCGGCATCTGTTGACAGAATCAATCCTTCCAATCTATGTTTGCGAGCTTCATGAATCAAATTTAGTGATTTTATAATGTTGTCTCTGGCTTCTCGACCTGGCATGAAGCCCACTTGTTCTGGTCCAATTACTAGGTGCAGCAGAGGTCTGAGCCTGTTTGCTAAAATCTTGGCAAACAACTTGACGTCCAGATTGAGAAGGGAGATGGGTCTATAGTTAGCACACAAAGTTGGGTCCTTATCTTTCTTGGGGATCACTGTAATATGCGCCGTAAGGAATTCAGGGGATGGTTTGTCATTTTTGGAGAGGGTGTTCAAGGCTTTTGTTAAGGGATTAATCAAAATTGCCTCAAAAGTCTTGAAATAATGCGAGGTCAGTCCATCAGGACCTGGACTTTTGCCGCTTTTCATGGAGCTAATAGCCTGTTGCACCTCTTCAATGGAAATATCTTTTTCAAGGTTAATAATGTCTGTTTCTGATAAATTTGGGAGACCACTCTGTTTAATATATTGGTTAATGAGTAAGGGTCTTGATCCCTGCATGTCAGCAGGACGTGTTTGTGGAGGTAGGTTATATAGATTCTCATAGAAGGTGCGGAAAGTTTCCGCAATGAACCTAGAGTCATGTATTTTATTGTTCCGCTTGTCTCTCAGGCACGAGATGTGGGACGCAGATTGCAAATCTTTGAGGGCTCTGGCAAGAAACTTGCCCCCCTTATCCCCATGCTCATAGTAAATTGCCCTATTGAAGTATAAGGCTCTTTTGGTTTTGTTATTGAGAATATCTGTCAACTCTTTTCTTGTGTCTGTCAACTCCTGCATGAGAGATTTAGCTAGCGAAATTTTGTGTTGGGCTTCTAGACTTGAGATTTTGGCTATGAGGTTGTTTATTTGTTTCTCTTTATCTTTTTTCTTCCTAGCTCCGTATTTAATAAACTCTCCCCTTATGATACTTTTATGTGCTTCCCATATAGTTATTGGTGAGACATCTTGTGTGGAATTTTCTATAAAGTAATTCTTAATGGATTCGGAAATTTTCTCCTTAATTATTGGGTCAATTAAAAGTGAGGGGTTTAATCTCCAATTAAATGTTGGTTTACTAATTTTGTCAGTTGCTAACGTAATCGAGACAGGGGCGTGATCAGATAGGGCAGCGACACCAATCCTGGCATCTAATAGGTCTGGGAGATCTCTTTGTGAGACAAAGAGGAGATCAATCCTCGCGTATTTATTGTGTGGTGCGGAAAAGTGTGTGAAATCTTTTTCTGAGGGATGTAGAGAGCGCCAAGTATCCACAAGGGTCAAAGATCTCAGTAGGGTCTTAATTTTTTTGATCTTCCCATATGTCAAACTCGATTTGCCCGTGGAGGAGTCCTGAAGTGGGTCCAATGGGATATTAAAGTCCCCACCCAGGACAATGCACCCCACAGCAAAATGTTTTAAGTCATCAATAAGCTTAGTACAGAAAGATACGTGTGCTTTATTTGGAAAGTAGGCGTTGGCTAAGGTCAATGGGTGTCCATTTAGAGAGCCGGCTAGAAAGATATATCTACCCTCTGGATCAGCATAATGTTTATCTACAGTAAAAGGTGCATTTTTACTGATCAAAATGGCGACTCCCTTCGTTTTTGCATGTGGATTTGAAGCAGTGTAAATCTTATTAAAGTGTCTGTCTGTTAGTTTTGGTGTTTCGTTCCCTTTAAAATGTGTTTCCTGTATGAAAACAAATAGTGCTTTACTTTTTTTAAGTTCGTTTAGCAATTTCCTTCTTTTTTCGGGTATGTTGAGTCCATTTGCATTATGTGATACTATCGTGGGTTGTTTTCCCAAATGTGAGAAGGCCATCTTTTGCAAGATTTGTAAGGGTGAGGAGGGGGGGGGAAATAGGTGTAGGGAAGGAAAGAATAAAAGTAAAGAGAGAAAGATGGGAAATAGAGAAAAGACAGAGTCAGTACCGGTTTACTAGGGAATTATTCTCCTCGTCAACTAATGTAATAGGCTGCAAATTCTGAGAAAATGTAGGAGGTATCAACTACAGTAGCAGCCTTTTGGGTAAAGTGGAAGGAGCACAGGTGAGCGTCACCTGTGATATCCGAGGTTCCTGTGATTAAAGACAAGTATCCCGAACCACAGGAAGACGGCTCCTTTGTGAAATTTATCATATCAAATACATTCAAATGCGTTCTGCGGAGATGAAAAATAAACCGTAAAAAGTTCAATTCACAACAGGATCACCATAAATTCAAACCTTGAATGAGATTCCCCAGGAAAAAAAAGAAAAAAAAAAGGGGGGGAGGGGAGAAGGGTCCGTGGACATGAGTAGCACTCGTTAAACTATCAGAATATCACAGGAGGAGCTTATACTTTAGGAAAGTCCAAAGCAAAAGTTCAGAATACTGCTGTATCTTGCATACATATAGTATAGTGTGTATCGGCGTTCATGTAACTTTAGACTAGTATTCAATACCTCATAGTGGTCTTCATTGGTAAAGCTGATGGTATCATCCTATGGTGTCCGTTCACCTTACAGCTTACTTCCTCCTTGAACCCATATGCAGCATATACCCAGGTAGGGTCCTTTGAGAGTTCGCCTCAAGGAAATCCAAAAATAAAAAAAAAATAAAAACAGAAATTGCATATTAAGAATGAGGGAACATGAGAGCTTATCAAATATAACCCATCTAAATTCAGGTTGTGTGGGAGGAAGAGCAACATCATGTAATTAAACACTGTCCGCTGGAAAACCCGTGTTGAATACCAGGGGAATAACCCGTGGTCTATATGCCCATCAATAATTAAGCTGCAGTCTTCAATTGCTTTATCTATCCTGTGTAGATTATTGAAAATGCACATATAGGGGCTGAAGGAAATCAGCGCTGCCAAACTCTATTCAGCCAGTATTCCAGGTGTTTGCTTAATATCATCTGCCTTTAGTTCCTTCATAACAGTCATTCCGCTAAAATCCTGCTAAATTGGAAAACCAAGAGTTTTCTTACATGTCCACTGATAGCTGTAAAGAGAACGTGCACAGTGCTAACATGCTTGGTAGTTATTTCAGTTAGACATCTTCTGCAGAGATTATATGCAAAGCATGTCCAAGATTGCCCTCTGCTGGGGAAAGTCAGAAATTCCCTGGGAGAAACTTAAAAACAGAATCATATGGTGGTCAACGATTCCAGGTAAGATCAATCGACATCTCAGATGTAATTTCTGGACCTTGGGGTTTTTGGGGTTTTTGGAGGTGAAGGAGATTGTAGGTGGGATTTTTTGGTCTTCATCTTTCTTCCTTCTTTAGTGGAGGGAGACCTGTAAGTGGAAGGCGAGCCCTCTCGGGACATGCGGTCATTAGGTGAGGCTGGTAAAAGGAATTCTGCATACCACTCTGGGAGATCAATGTGATCTAGCTGTAGATTAGCGCAGAAAGATGGTAAATCCCCGGGGGTACGCAGATAGAATTGTTTGCCACGATAAGTAGCCTGGACAGCGAAAGGGTATTTCCATCTATAAGGGATATTTCTGTTTTTCATCGCCTCTAGGATCGGTCTAACAGCTCTCCTGTTTTTAAGAGTAATGGGTGACAAATCTTGAAACAGTAGAATTTGAGTTTCATTAAACATAATTTGATCGCTCTGTCTGGCTTTTGCCAGAATTTCCTCTTTTAGGGTGTGATTCGTTAGGCAGCATATCACATCTCTGGGTGGCAATGTGTCTGCAGGTTTCTGCCTTAAGGCTCTGTGAGCCCTGTCCATCTCTATGGGGGACTCCTGTGGTCTATCCAAAAGATTGTTGAATATAGAGGCTAAGGCAGGGCGCAGAGGCGTAACTAGAGCCTTCAGGGCCCCGATGCAAGAAACCATGAAGGGCCCCCCCAGATCCCTGGCCGGGGCCCTTCCCTTCAAGCCCAGGGCTCTTCCCACTAATCCTGGGGCTCTTTATTCTCGTTGCATGGCCTTTTATTACGGTCCCGCAGCAGGATCCTTTCACAAGTTCTGCAGTGGGCTCCCTTCCTGCAATCTTGGGGCCTCCCTACAGTGGTGCAATGCCAGGGCCCGGTCGCAAGTGTGACTTTTGCAATCCTGGAAGTTCACCCACTGGTTTTCTACTGGGCCCCCTGGAGCATGGGGCCCGGTAGCAATCGCAACCCCTGCAACCCCTGTAGTTACGCCCCTGGCAGGGCGTATATCATTGCCACCAACAGACTCTGGAAGACCCCTCACTCTGATGTTATTCCTTCTTCCACGATTGTCAAGGTCTTCCAGATGTCTGTTCATTTCAATTAGGTGGTTAGAGTGGGTGTTTGTGATGGCCTCCAGTCTGTCTATAGCCTTGTCTCTGTGTCTGCCCGCCTTTTCTACCCCTGCCATTTGTTCTTTGAGACTGACAATGTCCGCCTTCAGGTCAGTTATTGCAGCAGCAAATGAGCCTTTTATGTCGGCTGCTATGGCAGTCATGTCGTTGTAGGTTAATTGTCTGTCAGTAGCTGGCATGTCACTTACTGTGTCCTCTGAAGCTGCTAGCGATTCTGTTTCAAAGTCCTCCTCCACCTCCTGTGACAGCCTCCTCGCCATCTTGGATCCTGGGATGTTCTTCTTGGTCAGCGCCTTGGTCCTGAAGATTTCAGCGATCACCTTGCCGCTTGAGGTCCTGGAATTCCTCAGATTTTTGCCCTGGGTGTTCGGTTTGAGAATTCTGCCCATATTCGGCAGATAGCAGTTCAAGTGTAGCCGCAGAATGTGTTAAGGAGCCGCTTCGGGTCCGGAGCTCCGCTCTTAGGCAGCCATCCACGCTGCGCGCCAAGCCACGCCCCCCCAATAAGTTTATCTCATCAGACCACAGGACATGGTTCCAGTACTCTATGTCCTTTACATTAGATTACACTGGTGCGATGCCAGACATCGCATGTGATTCGCACTGCATTGCTGTGCAGATCACATGCGATGTCTGTGCGATGCAAATTCAACCATATAAACTGTATGGCTGAAATTGGATCGCATTCGCAACAAACTCGTGCAGGACCCTTTTTTGTCTGCACCAGAATTGGATTGATTCCTGTCTAAAAACACAGTTCGCACTGCGATCTTCAAACCAATCTGGGGGTGTCATTAACTTTATATTGACACCCGCAGTAGTTTGCAGAGGGCAGTGTAAACTGCCAGGGATTCAGGTGCAATGTGGGAACCCGCACTGGATTCACAGGGTTTCCCGTATCTCACCAGTGTGAACTGAGCCTGAGGGGACTTTTCAAATTCTGAAAGCTGCAAGTGAAAAATAGTAACCTCTGGAATTTTTGAGTAAATTTTTATTTACAGTTTTCACCATTTCACAAAAAAGGTGCAATTTAAAATGTACAAATATTTGTTTAAATATTTGTTATTTAACGGGTTGCTGACCGCCCGCCGCAGTTATACTGCGGCAGGCAGCCGCTCCTGCACGAACCAACGTAGGTATACGTCGATCGCGTGCCTGCAGCTAGGGGGCTCATCAGCGGGGACTCTGATGCACGGGGCAGGCAGCTCTGATTGCCGCCTGACACCCATGATCGTTCCCTACTGAGAGAGAAGAGCAGTCAGCTGTTATAAACACAGCTGACTGTTCTGCTCCCTGGAATGATCACAAAGCTCCTGTGATCCTTCTATATAGGAACACAAGTCTCTGTGATCATTTTCACAAGCCACATCCCCCCCACAGTTAGAAACATGCCCCCTAGGTACACCCACAGTGTTAACCCCTTCCCTGGCAGTGTCATTATTACAGTAACAGTGCATATTTTTAGCACTGATTACTGTAGTAATGTCACTGGTCCCCCCAAAAGTGTAAAAAATGTCAGTCAGGGGTCCGATCTGTCTGCCGCAATGTCACAGTCGCGCAAAAAATCGCAGATCACCGCCATTACTAGTAAAAAAAAAAACAATAAAAATTACATAAATCTTTCCTTTGGTTAGTAGACACGATAATTTTTGCGCAAACCAATCAAAATACGCTTATTACTATTTTTATTTTTTTTTTTACCAAAAATATGTAGCAGAAAACAAATTAGCCTAAAATGTTAAAAAATTTAGATTTTTCAATTTTTTGGGGGAAATGTTATATAGCAGAATGTGAAAAATGTTTTTTTTTTCAGAATTGTTGCTTTTTTTGTTTATAGCGCAAAAAATAAAAATCGCACAGGTGATCAAGTACCACCAAAAGAAAGCTCTATTTGTGGGGAAAAAGGGACATCAATTTTATTTAAGTACAACATTGCACGACTGCGCCATTGTCCGTTAAAATAACGCAGTGCCGAATCACAAAATATGGCCTTTTCATTAAGGACGGAAATCCTTCCGGTCCAGAAGTGGTTAATAACTCAAAACAGTTTTAACTTTTATCTTTAGTAGGAGTTTTGTACATTTTGCCAAGTATGAATCCACTATTAATGATTTTAGTGTATTTTTAGTGAAAATATTGGCTTGATATACATTTGTGCAAATATTGCAGTGCCTTAAAAATCAGTAGCACCTTCTTTTTATTCTACTGGCCATGTGCTTTCAGAAAATGTATGGTTTGGAGGGTCTTTTATAAACTCTGAAAGCTGTAAGTGAAAAAGGAAAACCTCCAGATTTTTTGGGACATTTTTGTGTACGTCCAATTTTCACTATTTCTCAAAAAGGCACAATTTAAAATGTACAAATATTTGTTATTTATTAACTTAATACAGGTTTAACTTTTATATTTAGAAGGAACTTAGCAGGGATTTTGTAAAATGTGCTGTGTTTGTATCTACTAATAATGATTTTAGTGCATTTTTAGCGAATATAGTAAGGCCTTAAAAATCAGTAGCACCTTCCATTTATTCTACTGGCCCTTTGCTTTCAGAAAATGTATAGATTGGGGGGGTCTTTAACAAATTATATTTAGTAGGAATTTAGCAGGAATTTTGTGAAATTTGCTGTGTTTATATCTGCTAAAAATCTGCTAAAAATTAAAGCTGTAAGGGAAAAATGAAAACCTTCAGATTTTTAGAGAAATGTGGTTGTTTACATTTTTACGTACTTTCAATTTTCACCACGCTGCAAAAAGGCGTAATTTTAAAAATTACAAATATTTGTTATTTATTAACTCAATATAGGTTAAGCTTTTATATTTAGTAGGAATTTAGCACAAATTTTGTACAATTTGCTGTGTATCTGCTATAAATGATTTTAGTGGATTTTTAGCGAACATATTGATTTGGTAAACATTTGCTCAAATATTGTGGAGCCTTAAAATCAGTAGCACCTTCCTTTTTTTTTTTTCTACTGGTCCTATGCTTTCGGAAAATATATGGTTTTGGGGGGGGGGGGGGGGGTCTTTAACAAACTATATTTTGTAGGAATTTAGCAGGAATTTTGTGAAATTTGCTGTGTTTATATCTGCTAAAAATGAATTTAGAGAACTTTAGTGAATATAAAGGTTTGATAAACATTTGCGCAATTATCACAGAGCATTAAAATCAGTAGCACCTTCTTTTTAGAAATTTGGATATTTCCATTTTTGCGTATATTAAATTTTCACCATTTTGCAAAGAGGCGCAATCTAAAATGTACAATTAGTAGTTATTAATTAACTTAGTACAGCTTAGCTTTTATATTTAGTAGGGATTTTGTAAAATGTGCTGCATTTTTATCTGCTAATAATGATTTCAGTGTATTTTTAGTGAAAATATTGTTTTGATAAACATTTGCGCAAATATCGATGTGCCCTAAAAATCAGTAGCACCTTATTTGTATTCTACAGGTTTCAGAAAATATATAGTTTGGGTGGTCTTTAACAAACTCTGAAAGCTGTAAGGGAAATAATAAAAATGCAATGGAAAAATTGCAAAAATGGCCTGGCCAGCTAAGTTTAAAAGTGGAGCACAGGGCCTAGCAGCAAAAGAGTTAAGGATGGGTATTTCTCTTTACAGATGGAAAAAGAGGCTCAGGATTTCTTATCTAACCACCACAAATGGCAAGTGGTATCATGGTGAAATTGAACATTTTGAAAAGTTTTAGCTTAAGATAATCTCATAAAGCTCTTTTAATGCAAACTATTAGGTTGAGGTTTAAGCACAGGTGATATTATATCTAGAAATACTTTAGTAGGGATGAGCTTCGAGTTTGATTCAAACGTAAGTTTTGGCTGTTCGCTCATTCATCGAATGACAAACAAATGTGCTTCTTCACGGGGAAATTAGAGTGCCCGCATCCATAATGCACTGTGCGCGCGCGTGACGCATGCAGTGCATTATGTGATTGGCCAAAGCATGCACCCTGACCTCCATGTTTGGCCAAGCAAATCATCTCTGCCATGATTGGACAAAGGCAGGCTGCCTTTAGCCAATCATGGCTCATGGGCTAAGTACACGCCTCACACTATATAAAGGGATAGGAGAAGAAAAGCAGCACCACCGTAGTGTAGATTAAAAGGTTATTTATTACATAAAAACAACGTAGTAACTCACACAGAGGAAAAAGTTGATCAGCAAATGGTGACGGTTCATCTGCAACACTGCAGGGATGTTAGGGAAGTACACTGTGGCGGCCGTGGTCCTGGCTGTGCCGGTGGAGTCCGACACTTCCTGTGTTTATGGCAGCAGTCAGTATCCAGGCTTATATCCAACAGTGGCAGGGGGTTGCTCGCGTTCGGAGCATGCATGCTCCTTCCTCGGGCGATGCTGATTTGTGTGTCAGACTGGGAGTTTTATAGCTGAGGGACTCAGCATTATTGATGAGTTGGTGTGCTTCTGAGGTAAATTCTGGTAAAGGGTCTTTTTCTAATTTGGTATAATTTGGTAATTGGTAAACAATATGGGCCTTACCTTCACTTCAGTACAAAATCAAGACTCTTTAGCCTTCCTAGACCTCCTACTCTGCCACGACCAACTCTAACCTCTAATTTTACTTTTATTATTTCTATTTTCATTTTTATTCATGTTATTTTATTTATTATTTTTTGTTTTATTTTTATTTTTTTTTATTTATTTCAAGCTTTTTTTTTTTTTTTTACAACTGATTGTATACACCGCATCTCCACAACAACAGGCCCCCACCCCCGGAGACTCTCTGTCATATGACTTCTTGTTTCAGCCAGATTACTCATTGTATGTACCGCATCTCCACAGCAACGGGCCCCCACCTCCCGGAGACTTTCTGTCATATGACTTCCTGTTCTGACCTGATGACTCATTGTATATATTGCATCTCCACAACAACAAGCTCCCACCCCCTGAGTCCCTCTATAAAACTCCCAGTCTGACACACAAATCAGCATGCCTGAGGAAGGAGCATGCATGCTCCGAACGCGAGCACCCCCCTGCCACTATTGGATGTAAGCCTGGATACTGAACGCTGCTATAAACACAGGAAGTGTCAGACTCCACCGGCACAGCCAGGACCATGTCCGCCACAGTGTACTTCCCTAACATCCCTGCAGTGTTGCAGATGAACCATCCCCATTTGCTGATCAACTATTTCCTCTGTGTGCGTTACTATGTTGTTTTTATGTAATAAATAACCTTTTAATCTACACTGAGGTGGCGCTGCTTTTCTTCTCCTACCCCTTTTTGTCTGTTGCAGAGTCCCTCTAGCTCTGTATGAAGCCTGCAGCCACCTCCATCATACATCTCCACTAACCCCAGGGATTGAACTATCCTGCATACCTCCTAAAAAGACTACCTACAGCCACAGTTTAAACTTTTTTCATAAGACCGAATGTACTTGACTCTTTCACTGGCGCAGGTCGAACGTTGTGTATATGTACCCACACTATATAAAGGCTGCTCACACAGCAACCATGTATAGTGTGACTGTGCGGGCGAGAAATCAAGTAGTTGAGGCAGGGAGAGGATCATGTTTGAGGCAGAGAGAGGACAGTCATTTATCAGACAGTGCAGTGTAGTCTAATTGGAGACATTGCTAGCAGTGAGTTAGGCAGGGAGAGGATCATGTTTTTCAGGCAGGGACAGGATCGTGTTTGAGGCAGGGAGAGGAGAGTCATTTGCAGTTTATCAGACAGTGCAGTGTAGTCTAATTAGAGACATTTCTAGCAGTGAGTTAGGCAGGGAAAGAGATTTGTGCCTTTTAGAAGTTGAGATATCAGATAGTGAAGTATATTCAGTAGTGCAGTATATACCATAGACCAGGGATTCCCAAACTACAGCCCTGCAGCTGTTGCAGAACTACACATCCCATGAGGCATTGCAAAACTCTGACATTCACATACATGAGTAGGCATGATGGAAGTTGTAGTTCCTAAACAACTGCAGGGCCGTAGTTTGGGGAATCCCTGCCATAGACTATATACCATATATTGATCTCTATCTAAATATAGGACAATTGATTAGATATCAGGCCATGCAGTATCTATTGGTCAGTTCAGGGTACCCTATATTGATCTCTATCTACATATAGGACAGTTGATTAGATATCAGGCCATTCAGTATCTATTGGTCAGTTCAGTGTACCCTATATTGATCTCTATCTACATATAGGACAATTGATTAGATATCAGGCCATTAAGTATCTATCGGTCAGTTTGGTATACCCTATATTGATCTCTATCTACATATAGAACAATTGATTAGATGTCAGGCCATGCAGTATCTATTGGTCAGTTCAGTGTACCCTATATTGATCTCTATCTACATATAGGACAATTGATTAGATATCGGGCCATTCATTATCTATCGGTCAGTTCAGTGTACCCTATATTGATCTCTTTCTATAAATAGATATTTATGATTTAATAGATATATTATTATAATCAATCAACCAGTAATAACCCCCCCCCCCAAAATCCACATCATGTCCAAAAGGCCTGACAAGGAGAGGAAGATGCTCACAGGCCTGGAAAAGAGGGCAAGCAGCCTCTGTGTTCACAGTGAAAAGTAGTGGTCACAATCGACATGGTGCATCCTCTGCAGGTGGGGCACGCCCATCCTTTTTTTCCGGTGCTTCCCGTCTTATTCTGCCACAACATGTAGAAGAGTTGGTGGAGTGGATAAATAAGCCGTCCTCTGACACCCACGCTCACACCAGTTTGCCATCCACCACAGCTGTCAAAGCGGCTCGTTCCACAGGCTCCTTCTCCACAGCTACTCCTTCTGTCGCCCCACCATCATGCACGGAGGAGTCACCTAAACTATTCAATCCTAGTGTCAGTGACATGCTGCTGGAGGATGTACAGCAATTTGAATGCTGTGATGTTGGTTCCCAGGTTGATGAAGGGAATAACATGAGCCTTGAGAGAGGGAGTGACAATGATGGACAAGAAACTAGCAGTCACGTTGCCACAGCTGCAGCATACTGCCAAGTTTGCTCCAGTGACAAGGAGGGAGGGGATGATGAGGTCACTGACTGTACTTGGGTACCTGATAGGATAGAGGAGGAGGGGGTACAATTCCAATGAGGCAGGATGTCCTCAAGGGGCCGCCATAGGAGTAGCCAACCTATTGCAACACAGGATGGAGCTCCACAGGTGCAGGGTGCGGCAAACTCCCTGCGGACTTCCAAAAGTTCATTATTGTGGGCAGTAGACCGCAGCGTTGCTGTTTGCAACATCTATCTGAAGCGGATCAAACTTGGCCAGAACACCAGCCACTTGGGCACCACATGCTTGACAAGGGATATGACGACCTGCCATGCAGTCCGTTGGCAACAGCACCTGAAGGAGCCACAAGATAAAAACAAGCATACTTCACCTTGCTCCTCATCTGGGATTTATAACCCTACTATAACTCATGTCTTCTCAAATACCTGCATTGAGAGGGATGATGGCATAGCAATGAGTGCCACAGAGACTTGCACCCAATCTGCTAGCAGAACAACACCGCTTGATTTAAAGTGGAGTTCCGGGCACAGAAAACATTTTTCAGTGAACATACCCCCGGGTCAGTCAGGGCTAGTACATTCCACAATGGCTAGCCTCTGATCTGTCCCGGTTCGCACTTACCTGCAAGATGAAATACTCACTTATAAAATTTCTTCCACAGCGTTGCCATCTCTCTTGTGGGCAGCTGAAGCCGGCGCGGTCCTCTTCTGCGTCTTCTTCCGCGTCCTCTTCTCCCAGAATGCGCCTGCACCGGCCCCTCTCGTCACTTCCGGTGTGGCGCTGCATTCCTCCACAGCTTCTGGGCATGCCCAGAAGCTGTTTAGCAGGGGAATGCGGCGTCGCCCCGGAAGTGATGAGCGGGGCCGGTGCCGTCGCATTGATTCCTGGGAGCGATGACGTTCAGCTCTCAGGAATCATCGCGAGACAGGAAGTGACGGCAGAGCCGCGGCGCTGAGGGAGGAAGTACACTGAGGTGAGTATTTTCGATCTTCAATTACAAGGTGAGTAAAAAAAAAAAAAAGAACCTAACTATCCAATTCCTTTTCAGGTGATGGAGAACTAGCGGACGGGCACAAAAAAAAAAAAGATCGATTTTGTGCCCGGAACTCCGCTTTAAGCAGCAGGCAAATTTCACTACCCCAGTTGCTGAGCCGTAGAAAGAAATACTGTCCCAGCCATCCACATGCTCAGTGTCTTAATGCTAGCTTGGTCAAATTGATAGCATTACGATTGCTGCCTTTTCATCTGGTAGACTCTTCTCCCTTTCGCGAATTTGTGGAATGTGCTTTATCAAAGTGGCAGGTACCAAAAAGGCATTTCTTTTTGCGTAAGGCCATTCCAGCTCTCTACCGTCATGTGGAAGGTAGTGTTTTGGCCTCATTGAACAGAGCAGTCAGCAGGAAGGTGCACATTACTGCTGACTCTTGGTCCAATAGGCATGGACAGGGACGTTACATTTCCTTCATGGTGCACTGGGTAACTCTGCTGGCAACTGGGAAGGATGCAGGACAGGGTTCAGTGTTGCAGCTTGTTTTGCCACCATGCTTCCAAAAAGCTGGTGCTGGTTCTGCCACATCTGGCTACCCCACCACCTCCTCCTCCTCTTCTTCTTCCTCCATATCCTCTTCTGCTCAATTTTTCCTATGAAGCAGCAGTGTTCCCTAAGCGTTCAAGGGGCTACGCAAGCAGTCAGGCTAAAAGATGCCATGCCATGCTTCAATTGGTCTGTCTAGGGGATAGGAGTCACACAGGGGAAGAGATTATGTCAGCTCTGCAGGGGCATGCTCAGAGACGGTTGGCACCATGACAGCTTGAGCAAGGAATGGTTGAATGCAACAATGGCAACATCCTTCTCTTCGCCCTCCAACAGGAACACTTGACACACGTTCCATGCTTGGCACATGTCCTGAATCTGGTGGTGTAGCATTTCTTGACCAGATACCCGGGCTTCCAAGATCTCCTGAGGCAGGCCGGAAAAGTCTGTGGCCATCTCCGGCGTTCATAAAATGCCAGTGCTCGCTTATCTGACATTCAACTGGAATTTAACCTGCCCACCAAGCGCCTTATTTGTGACATGCCCACCAGGTGGAACTCAACATTGGTAATGCTGCAATGGCTGCACATGCAGCAGAGGGCCATCAATAAGTACCTGTGTGAGAATGGCACAAGGGCAGGGTCAGGGGAGCTTGGCTTTTTTTCACCATGCCAGTGGCTTTTGATAAAGGATGCATGCACTGTCCTGTCACCATTTGAGGAGGCCACAAGGATAGTGACCTGGGATGATGCCTGCATCAGTGACACTATCCCTCTAGTCTACCTGCTGGAGCACACACTTCGTGGAATCATGGACAGGGCACTTTAGGCAGAAAAGCAGGAGGAAGAGGAGGACTCCCTTTCCTCACAAGTCCCCCTTTATGCAGATATCATTCCTGCAGGCCCACAAAACACACAGGAAGAGGAGGAGGAGGATTGCATCAGTATGGATGTAAAGGATAGAATTCAGCAGTCTTCAAGGGATGGTTTTGATTCCCCAGAAACCCCAGGACTTGTACGTGGTTGGGGAAAGGTTTCTCCTGACAATGTCATCCTTAGTGACCCAGTGGACTCAGAAGCTTATGCCTCCTCAAACTTATGTTGCATGGGCTTCCTGATTCTGTAAAGTCTGTGAAAGGACCCGAGGATTTGTGCTATCAAGGAGAGGGATAATTACTGGTTGGCAACCCTTCTTGATCCATGTTACAAGGGTAAAGTTGCAGAGCTCATCCTGCCTTCGCAGAGGGAGCAGAGGATGAAACATCTTGAGGAGGCTTTGAAAAAAAATTGTGTACCATCTTTCCAGACACTGAGAGGTTAACATTCTCTGGACGTGTTTCTGAGGCATCGTTCACCCAAAGAAGGAGCAGTGGAGAAGGAGGCCGGCTGACCGATGCCTTTAAACAGTTATTTTGTCCTCAGCAGCACCCGGGGCTGTTAGCTTTAAGTAACCATCGCCAGCATCTCCATCATATGGTGCATGATTATCTAGGGGCAAGAGCAGACTTGGAGACCTTTCCAAGTGTGCATCCACTGGGTTACTGGGTCTTGAGGATGGACCACTGGCCAGAACTTGCTCAATATGCAATGGGGCTACTGGCCTGTCCTGCTTCAAGCATGCTTTCCGAACGGACGTTCAGTTCTGCTGGAGGTTTTGTGACGGACAAAAGAGTGCATCTGTCCACAGACTCTGTTGACCAGCTGACTTTTATCAAAATTAATCAGTCCTGGATCAACAGCAGCTATTAAGCCCCTGATGCTGATGTAACTGATTGAATTTGCTAGGGGTCTGCCATCCCTTGAACACTTCATATGCTGCCTACACTATTCCTTAACCTTGATTCTGCTAGCTTCCAACAATGTTTTTGGTTTAGGTCACCACCAACCCCCAAGGCCTAATTTTTCTGCACTTGTATGACAGGTGCATACAATTTAAATTTTGTATGTAATTTTTAACAGCAGGCCCTATCCCTGTGCCCAGCAAGAGTATTTGAGGGGTTACGGTGTTCAGGCACCACCAATACCAAAGGCCCAATTTTTGGCACCTGTCTGACAAGTACATGCCCTTTCAAATTTGTATGGAATTCTTACCAGCAGGTCCCATTCCTGCGCCTAGCCAGAGTAACTGTGAGGGGTTACGGTGTTCAGGCACCATCAACAGCAAAGGCCCAATTTTTGGCACCTGTCTGACACGTACATGCCATTTCAAATTTGTATGGCATGCTTACCAGCAGGTCCCATTCCTGTGCCCAGCAAGAGTAAATGTGAGGGGTTACGGTGCTCAGGCACCACCAACAGCAAAGGCCCAATTTTTGGCACCTGTGTGACAAGTACATACAATTTCAAATTTGTATAGAATTTTTAGTAGCATAGCCCGTTCCTGTGCCCAGCAAGAGTAACTGCAAGGGGTTGCTGTGTTCAGGCACCACCAACAACCAAGGTCCAATTTTTATGCACCTGTATGACAAGTACATGCGATTTGTAATTAATTTTTTGCAGCAGGGCCCGTTCCTGCATCCAGCAAGAGTAACTGTGAAGGGTTGCGGTGTTTAGGCACCACCAACATCCAAGGCCCAATTTTTCTGCACCTGTATGACAAGTACATGCGATTTCAAATTTGTATGGAATTTTTACCAGAAGCTCCTGTTCCTGCGCCCAGAAAAAGTAACTGCAAGGGGTTACGGTGTGCAGGCACCACCAACAACCAAGGCCCAATTTTTCCCCAGGTCTGGACCCGGACCCCCATACACTTTTTGTTGTGCAATAACTTGCATTTAAGCCTTCAAATTGAGGCAGTTTGATTTTTGACATTTAAGTCCCATAGACTTCAATGGAGTTAGTTTGTTGGAATTAACTTTTCCCCTGTTTGCCTTTTTCTGGTGCGAACCAAACAGGGGGGTGTTCGGCTCATCACTATACTTTAAATATAAAACTGAATAGTGGAGATGCTAAGCTAAATTTAGGTTAATATTTGGAAAGTGCTAGTTGTTATGTTTTAAGTGTTGAAAAGCTCATTCTAGCCCTCCTTATTGAAGTTCTGTCCAAAAGCAGTTACCTGCATGTTTTCTTTAAGAATCAATCAAAATGTTGTTATTATGGTAGTCATATGGCTCCAAGAAACTCTGTGAAGAATGCAGCTTCAGCTATAGATGGCTAACAATGGAGACCTTTAAACATCAGAGAATAGGTTAAACTGTTAAGATATCTTCTTGTTTTCCTGAGTAAGTCATGTTGAAAAAAACCTCCTCCACTGTACAAATTGATATTGACACTAATCAAATGAGTGTCCATTTCACTCCTAATGTCATTGTGTTTTGCTTTTTCATGAGTTTTCCCGATGTTGGGTGAGTTTAATTTGAGAATATAGTCAATAGTTGTTTTAAACTCTTATGTGAAATGAACATCAACAAATCTACAATCAGTCATAGAGTTTGCTGTGTTTTTTCAAATAGCCACTCTTTCGCTTGGCAAATGCAACTTTCCCTTATCATTCAAGCCTAAGAGAAACTAGCCATAGGAACATTTGGCCATAAGACTTAGAACATTCACCGATTGTGACAAGTTGGGGATTTTGTAGCTCATTTGTAGTGCAAAACAGCAAGTTTACCCCACACCAGAAGTAGGTATCAGGGCTTTTTCTGCCCACTTTTATTTAAAAGAAAGCATAAAGTTCTCATGAACAGATTCCCACGCAGGGGTTTTCACCATCAAACAAACATAAACAATAATCAGCCTTATGGCTCACTTCACAGCTTTACTGCTCAGACCTCATGCCTTGGCCCTCCAGACCATCTAACACACAGCCCCAGTGCTCGTGCACAAAACGCTGTATCTTTGTCAGCTTGAATTCTTATCCTGAACCTACCTGTTGCTCCATTTCTCACAGACCAGGCCTTTGTCTGTGCTGACCTGGACATTACAGTGCGATGTACACCTCTCATTGCTCCCTTCACACACTGACCCCCTTGGGAGGATGGGGGCCCTGAGCTCTAACCCAGGCTCTAATGACCCTTGCATCATTAGTGTGCTTGTTTCCTGAAAAATCTGTCCCAGACTGCCATATTAAACAGTGGCACGGCCTTGCCCTTCCACACAATACAGAAAATAGATGATTGGTATAGGCTAAGAACATTCAATTAGCAGGCAAAATGATATGAGGGAGTCGTTTTGGATTTTGTGATCAGTCTATGGAGATTCCTGTGTGAACAGTCGTGGGTGTTTCTGCTTATTGACCCTCCTGCTGCACTATAAAGTGAAACATTTAGCAGTGGTATTCCTGCTCAAGGCTCCTGGTGATAGGGGTGTCCTAACAAGCAGTGGCTCGTCCCCACTTGGCACATTCAGCTGTTACACCAGGATTTGTGGCATTCAGGTGAATGTAAATCAAAGGATAGAGTAAAAAAAAAAAAAAAAGTTTTGGGGTCCCTCCAAAGTCATACTGGGCCCTTCTGGTTTGATATGAATTTTAAAGGGGGGGGGGGGGCTAAAAAAAAAACAAAAACAGCATTGGTCCCCCATTGGGATCCTAATGACTTCATTAACCAAATATGGTCATTTACACTTAAGCCCCCTTTGTTTACATTACAGCTGTGGAGACCAGGAAATATTATTTAAAAGGAATCGAGTGTTGAGTTTAGGTGTGAATTTAGGTGTGTTGGTGGGTGGCTGCTGGTGGCTGGGCATCATGATCGATGTGGATCTGCTTCACTGGACAACATGATTGATAGTGAATTTACATTGTTGGACTTTTTTTTGTTTTGTTTTTTAATCAAAGGACGGTGTGTATTTGACATTTTTTCCTATTGTTCACGTGGGGGGTGGAGGGGTGGCATATTATCTGGAGACCCCCCTATATTTTTCATGGGACACATTAGGACAAGATGCATTGATACCCCTCCATTATGAGAGCATGTGGCTTCTTGCCAGCCAGGTTGCGTGCTGGGATAAGGGCCTTGGGTGGATTTTTTTTTTTTTTTTTTGGGGGGGGGGGGGGTTGAGGGGAGTTATTTGTCTTTTTTTTTTGTTATTTTGTGGGATCCCCTTTAAAATTTATACTAAACCTGGAGGGCCGAGTGTGAATTTTGGGCAGGGCCCCAAACCGTTTTTTTTTTGTACTATCCCTTTGTTTACATTCACCTGTCATTTCAGGGATTCCTGGGAAAGTGTCACTAGTTGCTAGGATGCCAGCAGCACCAGCTCTCTAACAACCAGGAGCCCTGGCAGAAAGCTGTAACATTTAGCAATGGTAGTAGTACTGTTCATAAATGTTTTACTTTACACTGCAGCTGGAGGTTTGCACAGGAATCTCAGTAGACTGTGTAGACAATGCAGAGGTCTCCCTCATATTTCCCCTTCTGGTCGAATGTTCTTAGACTATACGGTTAGGCTATTTCCTCTATTGGGAACAACTCTTTAGTTTTTATGGCTGAATGACTAATTTCTCTTACAATAGAAAGAAAGGAATGACAACAAATAGAAACTGACATTACACGCATATTACAAACATTAGGGGTATTATTTGTTACTTTTGCATGTGTGAGTCTCTATTGGAAGATTGCCCCTTTTACTTTTATGGGGACAACCCAACATTTTCTTTCACTTTCAATGAATATGATAAATGGAACAAAAAGAGATGGTGAATCTTCCTAATGGGGGCATGGACTGCAGTAGAAAATCTGACAGGTATTTTAATCCCTCCTCACATTGTCTAAAACTAAAAAAAGTTTTGCTTTTAGTTATGGTTTAAAGCTGACCAATTTAAGCACCCCTATCAGTGTTAACTGGCAAGATCCAACCCTCTAACGGCCACTGTTGCTGGACAACATGGTCTGTTAAAGGAAGTGTAAAAATAACAGGCTTATTGGCAGGTTCAACAGCTGAAAAAAAGAAAACTAATGCAGCCACCACATCCAATTATTGGTAAGCAGCAATATACTACATTTTTGTTTTTGGGTTTAATGCCACTTTAACCACCTCCCACCCGGGCCATTGTAGATATACGGCCGGGTGGGAGTCTCGTCCTTCTGAATGGACGTTCCGGAACGTCCTTCAGAAGGAGAGAGATCGCGCCGCCGCGGGCGCGCGCAGCGGCGCGATCTCGATGTGCCTGTGTCCCTCGGACACAGAGCAACAAGAGTCGGCAGGAGGGCCCTGTGATTGGCCCTCCTGATCACATGACGGCTGTGTCCAATCACAGCCGTCATGTAATGTCAATACAGCCGTTGTAACGGCTTCGATCTCTTCTCCTCCTGACAGATCCTGTCAGTGAGGAGAAGAGGAGAGGATCTATTCTGCAGCCGGGGTGATCAGTGAGTATTTCTGATTACTCACTGATCACAGGGGGGGTCTGTGCTGGTAATCAGATGATTGATTACCAGTGCAGCCCTGGGGGGAGGGGGTGCCACTAGAGCCACCAGGGATGCCTACCCATGACCACCAGGGATGCCCACCATGGCCACCAGGGATGGCAAACAGGGCTCAGAGAGCCTGCCAGTGGTGCCCCCCTATCAGTGCTGCCCACCAATGCCATCTATCAGTGCTGCCCACCAGTGCCCGTTATTGCCATCTATCAGTGCCGCCCACTAGTGCCCATTATTGCCCACCAGTGCTGCCTATCAGTGCCCATCAGTGCCCTTCATCAGTGCCGATCAGCCCCGCCCATCAGTGCCACCTATCAGTGCCCATCAGTGCCGCCTATCAGTGCCCATCAGTGCCCATCAGTGCCGCCGATCAGTCCCCATCAGTGCTGCCTATCAGTGCCCATCAGCGCTGCCTATCAGTGCCCACCAATGCTGCATATCAGTGCTATCTATCAGTGCCACATATCAGTGCCCATCAGTGCTGCATATCAGTGCTACCTATCAGCGCCCATCAGTGCTGCATATCAGTGCCACCCCATCAGTGCCACCCCATCAGTGCCACCCCATCAGTGTCTCCTCATCAGTGCCTGTCAGTGCGGCGTCATCAGTGCTCATCAGTGCAGGAAAAAACGTATCTATTCACAAAATTTTATAACCTAAACAAAAAAACTTTTTTTTTTTTTCAAACTTTTCGGTCTTTTTTTATTTGTGCACCAAAAAATAAAAAACCTGGCGGTGATCAAATACCACCAAAAGAAAGCTCTATTTGTGGGGAAAAAATGACACAAATTTGATTTAGGTACAGTGTTGCATGACCGCGCAATTGTCATTCAAAATGCAACAGCGCTAAAAGCTGAAAATTGGTCTGGGAAGGAAGGGGGTTTAAGTGCCCAGTATTGAGGTGGTTAAACATAATGGGTAATCAAAAGGACTGAAAGGGCCCTCAAAACACGTTTTGTGCTCTCATTAGAATTTTCTTCTGATTTGAAACATTTCTAAATGCTGCAAGGTAAAGTAAAGACACATATCTCAAATGCTAGGATATTTCTCTTACTGAGATGTAAGCATCATAAATAGTTGTCATGACAAACAGCTATCTGTTCACCATCTGTCTTGTGCCTCCCAGACTGACAGCTGCCATTGTTACCAGCCTCACATATTAGCCAAACCTGAGTTTTTGCCTACCCAGACAGACAGCCACCGTATACTATTTGACTGAGGTGGTGAGGGAGGATACAAGCATTACTTACCACCACTGTATCAATCAAGGGTTCAGGTTCTGGGATAAAAAAAGATAGCATATTAAGGTATTCCCATTGAAGTGACTAACCTCAGGTGATACATGGACACTAAACAAATCCTTCTACATAAGTTCTACCTGCTTGTTTGCAGCCCTCTCTTTTCTACAGCCTCCTAAAGCACTCACCTTCCACAGTATTTCTGAGCTCCTAAAGTCAGGGGTTGAGGATCTATTGTCACGCACTGCACAACATAGAGCAAGGAGCTGAGTATAATCTGGGACTTGAATGGAGGGAGTGGATACATCCCCTCTACACAGTCTCATAGGCAAAACATGCACAGCTGAGGCTGTCAATCACCTGCTGTGTGCTGGAGGGGGGGGGGCAGGGTCCTCCCCTGGGATTGTGGTATTGTCTTGTGTTGGCATAGAGCCATAGACTGTCAGAAATGCACATATCAGAGGGATGAAAGAGCAGACAGAAATCACAGTAGGTGCTTTGGATCAAAGTAAACTTATCAGTAAATCAGTAGGTTATTATTAAAATGACCATTTCAAAGTTTTACAACCACTTTAAGGTCCGTGTGTGTTTTATAATGAAAAATAAGGGTCTGGTATAGTGTATCATAACGTCTGGTGCCATAATACACTAATACACAGGGGGTGGGGGGCTAGGGATTGGGATTATAATATAACATAACAACATACAGATATTTTATCTGTATGTCTATATCTATATTTTTACTTTTAACCACTTCTGGACCGGGAGATTTTCCCCCTTAAAGACCAGGCCATTTTTGTATGGTTCGTCACTGCGTTATTTTAACTGAAAATTGTGCTGTCATGTGATGCTGTACCTAAATAGAATTGATGTCATTTTTTCCCCACAAATAGAGCTTTCTTTTGGTGGTATTTGATCACTTATTTTTTGGGCTATAAACAAAAAAGAGCGACAATTTGGAAAAAAACAACAATATTTTTCACTTTTTGCTATATAACATTCCCAATAAAAAAAAATTAAAAATCACATTTTTTCATCATTTTGGGCCAATTTGTATTCTACCACAAATTTTTGGTAAAAAAAAATACCAATAAGTGCATATTGATTGGTTTGTGTAAAAGTTATCGCGTCTAAAATCTAGGGGAAAGATTTATGTCATTTTTATTTATTTATTTATTTTTTAGCGGGAGTGCGACATTGCGGCAGACAGATCAGACACCTAAATAACATTTTTTGACACTTCTGGGGGACCAGTGACATTACTACAGTAATCAGTGCTAAAAATATGCTCTGTTACTGTACTAATGGCACTGGCAGGGAAGGGGTTAACACTAGGGGCGATCAAAGGGTTAAATGTGTCCCTAGGGGATGGGCTTATGGAATGAACACAGGGAACTCTGTTCCTAAGTAGGAGGAACACAGGAGCCCTGTGTTCATTGCTTACAGAACAGCAGAGACAGACCGCCATTCTGTCTCCACAGGGAGCGATCGCCGGTCCCCGGAGGCAATCGTGGCCGATTAGCTTCCTCTCTGGCGAATGGGCGCGGGCACACGCCCCCACTTTCGCTCCCGCAAAGCTACGTAGGGTTACGACGTTTCGCGGGAACCTGCCGCCGTATATCTGTGGCGGCTGGTCGGCAAGTGGTTAATCTAATGTTTGTACACCCATGCTAAGGGAGAACAAAAATGTATATTAAATAATAATAACAATAAAGTGCTACAAACTAGTGCATGGGCTGCTGCTGGAAAAAAAAGGCGTGTGGTCCCTTTAAATTATGTATATTCAGATCCCCAGCGCTGTCCCCTTAAATTATACAATTCTTACATATTCACCAAAAATCATGTAGCACAATTCCCAGCATAGGTGCTGGCTGTGGGTCCCCTGGGTCACCGGGTGCAACATGTTTCTCCAAGTGTGAGCACTGAGACAAGAACCAGTCCAGTATCTTTTGGGTTTTTAGGTTTTTTTAGGAACTTGGATGGGAGAAGGGATGAGTGGGATACTCCAACAACTGAACTATGCACAATTAGGCAGGGACTCTAGAAAATGCTGCTTGACGCTGGTTAACGATGGCCGGGTGCCGGTTAATGTTGACTTGACGCTGGTTAACGCTGGCTGAATGCTTGTTAACGCTGACTTGACACTATGACTTTGCCTTTGACTAGCAAAGTTCTTTTTAGCTCCCTAAGGTACTCCTTCCTGAGGTAGCTGACTGAACACTTTGACTGTACTGCTGAACGCTTCAGGGCCCACACTGGTGCCCACTTTCACTTTCCTATCTTCAGGGCTTTAAGACTTGGCACCCCCTTTTACTGCCACAACTACTGGTTAGCTGGCTCCTGGATCCCCTTGACCTTCTGGAGTGGTCCCCTTTCCTAGGCAGACCCCTGGGCAGATCTTAAGTACTCACGATATAGTTTTTCCTGAAGACTTCTGCCCAGCAGCTCCACTTGGTCAGCAACACTCTGGATCCCTCTCTGCAGCACAGCTCAACCTCTGGTCCCCTTAGGCCGACTGCCTGGACCACCTTCTCTCTCTGACAGGAGGAGAGATAGCCGTCACCTCCTCCTGGGACTGATGCTCCTGCCAAAAGACGCTCTGTCACATGCTCCCCACGGATTTATCTCCAATCCCAGGGTGCATTGCGGTAAATCCCGCCCACTGGGACAGTCATAAACCCTGGTGTGCTATTGACTAGGTTTCCTCCACCGACCAACAAGATCCCTCATTGGACACAGTGGGGAGACTCCCCAGACTCAACAGACACACCTGGAAACATGTGACAGCTAGCTAACAATTTGGGCCCCCCTTATAAGACAGGGCCACATATACATTTTCCTAGCACCTACCTAGGAGGGTGCTACATCCATAAAAAAAAGTATTTGTTCATAGAATTTAGTTTCAACAAAGTGCAATAGTGCTGTATTCAAAGTGCAATCAGTGCTCCAAATCTTATGTGTGATAAGGTACCATGCTCCCTCTTTGTGCTCTCACTCACTAAATTATAAATGTAAATGCACCTGTCACAGATGAATGCTCATATGTTGTTTCTCCAGCTCCTCCACAGATTATGAATGTGAATAAACATATCATAGGTGGATGTTCAGATGCCGTTTCTCCAGCTCCTCCACTTCTCTCAAAAGGATGGCAGGTAATGGTCACATTATATCGATCTTTATATGAATCGTTCCTATGAGTAGTATTAAGAACGATACATATAAAAATCCGGGCGGTGTGGCTTGACGAGCAGCACAGATGGAAGCATTCTAAGAGAGCTCCCAGTCTTCCATGGCTCCACGGCCAGCCACTTGGTCTATTTTACCATAAAATAGGCAGAAGCACCAGAGCAACCCCAAGCTACAAATCAAGGCACCTTTCGGAGTCAACATCTACCCGCAACATTCCTGACATCTTCAGACCCCGCTCGGCTCTTAGAAGCAGTATGCTTGCTGGCAAGATGGTGGCGTCCCGCCACGAGAAAGACAGCCATGAGGGTTCTATAGCGGCCTCAGGGGATTCAGTAAGGGACTCCACACACGCTGACCTACCTCTAACTTTTGCAGAAATGACTGAGATAGCTGCTGACATAAAAAGGTTGGTGACTGCAGCTATCACAGACCTAAAATCTGAGTTTAAAACATGTCAGAGAAAGCAGGCAAGAAAAGAGACAAAGCCATTAGTAGGCTGGAGTCCATAACTGAGACACACTCCAGGCACCTCATTAACATGAATAGACATCTAGAAGACCTAGATAACAGGGGAAGGAGAAATAATATAAGGGTCAGAGGGGTCCCTGAAAGTATCGCACAAGAACATGGTTTTAATAATATATTTGAAAGAGAAAAGGACACCCAGATCAATTTTGAGCAAGCTCACAGAGCTCTCAGACCTAAAGGTCCAGAGGATGCCCCCCTAGAGACATAATATGCTGTCTCTCAAGTTTATCCCTGAAAGAAGACATTCTCAACAAAGCGAGACAGAATGATCTTATTGTTCTAAATGGAGATCCAATTAAACTCTTTCAGGATCTCTCGCCTATTACACTAAGCAATAGAAGGACGCTACACCCTCTGCTGGAGACCTTGAGAGAGAATGGTCTCTCTTACAGATGGAAATTCCCCTTTGCCCTGTGTGTAACCTCAAATGGCAGACAACATTACCTAAAATGCCTCGTGAACTTTATGATTTCTGTGACAACCTACGCATACCACAGGTTGAACTACCTGACTGGTACCAAGAGTTTAAACTACCGGTACGCACAAGTATCCCACCAATTTCACCACAAATGTCTCCAACAGGCACGACTCACAAAAGAGGGAAATACTATAAAAATCCCAACCAGGGTCATTACCCTAACACTCCGAGATCAAGAGCAACTCGATCGACTGAACTTACCTGAACTTTTACAGTATCTTGAAATTCATATCATTCCTCTTTTGGGCGCGGAGGACCGACTATTAGAGTTAAGCGGACACCTGGATGTCCGTGTTCGGCGGGTTCGGCCGAACTTGAAAAAAAAGTCTGGGTCCGTGTCTCGGACTTTTTCCGAACTTTACCCGGACACCGAACCCCATTGAAGTCAATAGGGACCCGAACTTTCAGGCACTAAAATGGCTCTAAAACACCAATGGAAAGGGCTAGAGTGCTGCAAATGGCAGCAAAATGTAGTTAAGAGCATGGCAAGTGCTCTGCAAACAAATGTGGATAGGGAAATAACTTAAAACAACAAAAAAAAACAGAAAAATAAAACAATTTTCTTCATCTGTGAAGGACGAGGCCCATATGGAGTAGGAGGGAGGTTGAGGTGGCGGTGGATGTGGCGGTGTCGGTGGAAGCGGCGGTGGAGGGGGACGAGGTAGCCAACACTGCTTTTTTTCAGTCATTTTAAATTAGGGTACACCCCAAAAGAGTGAGAAAGATCAAAAATAGAACAATGGATGGGTAAGGTCGGTATCCATCTCTATTCTGCACAAGGTACGGAAAAGTCCCGTGGGATCCATGCCTGGTTCATTTTAATGAACGTGAGTTTGTCCACATTGTCTCTGGACAGGCGACTGCGCTTGCCTGTGATAACGTCCCCAGCCGTGCTTAATACACGTTCAGATAATACACTGGCTGCAGGGCACGCCAGCACCTCCAAGGCGTAAAGGGCATGCTCAGGCCATGTGCCCAATTTGGAGACCTAGAAGTTGAAGGGTTCTTTTGAGGTTCTGGCGGTGCCCCGGCTGCGTTGGCAACCTCTTCCTCCTCCTTCTATGCCTTGGCCTTGTGCTTCCACTGTGGCCCCGCTGTCAGGTGGGAATGCCAGCAGCATCACGTCTACCAGCGTGCGCTTGTACTCGCGCATCTTGCGACCACGCTCCAGTGAGTGAATTAAGGATGGTACGTTGTCCTTGTAACGGGGATCCAGCAGCGTGGCCACCCAGTAATCAGCACAAGTTAGAATGTGGGCAACTCGGAGGTCGTTGTGGAGACACTGCAGCATGTAATCGCTCATGTGCGCCAGGCTGCCCAGAGGCAACGAAAGGCTGTCCTCTGTGGGAGGTGTATCGTCTGTGTCCTCTGTATCCCCCCAGCCATGCACGAGTGATGGCCATGAGCTGGCCTGGGTGCCACACTGCTGTGAACGTGGTTCCATCTCCTCCTCCATCTCCTCCTCATCCTCCAGAACTGTGCCCCTGCTGGACAATTGTGTACCTGGCGTTTGTGGGTGCAGAAACTGTGGCAAACACAGCCACTGTATATTGTCCTTCATGTATGCATTACGTTTATTACATGTGTATATGTTTGAGAACCAAGAGTTTGGAATGTAATGTTACAGCCCATTCCCCCCCCCCCCCTTCCTGTTTCTGTGTCTAATTGTGTGGAATCCTGACACAGACAATGGTCGGGTCTGAGTTGGAGACATCTCTCCGCAGGGGGTGTGTATTAAGACTGCCTGTTTCAAATGTACAAATGTTCAGTTCTCATTGGTTGGTCCCTGTTCCCTTCCCCCGCTGTGGCAAGGCTAAAGGGAGTTTCCCTGTGTGTAAAACTGTTGTCTTGGAATGTAATAAACTGTTTAAGCTCTACATGGTTAACCCTCAACACCTGTGTGGATTGTCTCGTGATTGAGGGGTTACGGGCTGGGTATTGCTTCTCCACAGGCTGTGAGTGTGTTTGGAAGACAGGAGACAGAGGTCCGGCGGATATGCCCAGCTGGGGTACAAAGATCCGTTACATTGGTTGGCAGCGGTGGGATGTCTCCTGCAGTCCAGGACATCCAAACCACCACCAGGATTCAAGATCTGGGCAGCTGCCGAGGAGTGATACGGGGACCAGCCAGCATGAGAGCCGAGTTCGGGAGGAGGCTGCAAGGCATGCGGAAGCACCATCGGGGACCAGCGACAGAGCACACCAGGCTCGGCTGGGAGGATGTGATCCGCCGGCAACTCTGGCATGAGGCGCTAAGCCACGAGCGGCACCATCATCAGAGATGTACCGGACGCAGTACTGTGCGCGAGAGGTGTTCCTGAGGGAACGACCGCGAGATGAAGGGAAGACGGAGCTCGGAAGATTGGTCCAGGAGGAAATGAGGCTGGACGCCAGCTACAGAGCCCTCCGGTGGTTCGCGGCTCAACTGTGGCCAGGTACAGCAGATGGCAGCCCGACAGAAGGCGTTGGCTATGGCGGCGCGGGGCTGCTCCATCAAAAAATGTACGGAGACCCAGACTTTGGGAGTGATGAGGAGTGGCGGCTGGAACACATTCTGGATTTCTGAGATGAGGTTCTGGACCTCCCCGACGAGGCGTGTGACCTAGAGGAATTGGAGTTCCTGGTTGAGCAGGAATGGGAGCTCGAGATTGCCTACAAGCGGCTGTTTGACGGTGATCAGCAGCCTGGCATGGCTCCCGTTGCCTGGGACTGTCCGAGAGAAATAGCAGACAGTCACAAAGATGAGAAGCAAATGGTGACCCTGCGTTTTCCCGTACTAACTGCAATGGAAGAAGCAGCGATGATACAGAGGGCACTGCGAGCGCTAGAATGCCGGAACGCACCGGAGGTCCCCCAGGCGGCGAGACAAGCTGATAGCATGAAGGTCTCAGAAGGGGGAGTTGAGACAATTGCTGGAAGGCTGGGAAATGGTGATCAGCAGCAAGTCCAGAGTATCTCATCTGGTGCCCCAGCAGAAGCGCTGGCTACAGGGCAGAGTGCCCCTGGCATCTGCCCAGCAGCAGGAAAAGAGTTGGATCCGGAGAGTCTGAGAGAGGATCTGTGTGAGCTGTTTTCCCAACAGCAGATATCCCCACTGGGAGTAGAGGAAGCAATTCTCCCTCCCCAACAACTGGACACTACCCCAATGTTCATCCCCCCAGCAGAAGCGCTGGCTACGGGGCAGAGTGCAGCTGGCCTCTGCCCACCCTCAGAGTCAGATCCAGGGATTCCGAGGGATGACCTCAGTGAGCCGTTTCCCCAGCACTTGGACACTACCCCAGTGTTTATCCCCCCAGCAGAAGTGCTGGCTATGGGGCAGAGTGCCGCTGGCCTCTGCCCACCCTCAGAGGTAGATCCAGGAAGTCCGAGGGATGACCTCAGTGAGCCGTTTCCCCAGCACTTGGACACTTCCCCAGTGTTTATCCCCCCGGCAGAAGCGCTGGCTACAGGAGAGAGCGCTGATGGTCTCTGCCCAGCATCAGAATCAGAGATGAAGAATCCGGGAGACAGTCCCTGCAAGATACCTTCTCAGCGGCTGGTAACTACACCAGGAGAAAAGCAAGTATCTTTTTCTACCCAAATGCATAGCCCTACCAGCCTACATTCCCTACCAGCGGAAGCGCTGGCATCAGGGCAGAGGATTGTTCAGCTCCCCCCAATATCTGCAACCCTGCCCTGGATCAGAGGAGTGCAGACAGCTGTTCCCACTCTGCAGCGGCTGTTTTTATTCATGGGAGACCCTATGTGCGGTTTTGCTCCCCAGCGCCAGAGTCGTACTTTTACTTTTCCTGGTTGCCTGGGGTGGAAGTTTGTGACTAACGCAGGTCCAGACCAGTTGAGGGTCAGGAACCTCGTTAGTCTGTTTTTAAAAGGGGAGAAATGTGACAGAACCCACTGTCACTGTGTGTTTTGGAGGGGACTGTGCGCAAGCCTCCTACCGACAGACTATGGGCCAGAAGCTACTGGAGTTTGGCGCTGCAGCCTTGTGACTTTACCATCCACTACTGCCCTAGGAAGAAAAATGGCAACGCCGACTAATTATCCAGGCAAACAGACATTGACAAATGATCCGTGAGTACTCTCCGGACATCCCCAAGCCGATCCGTTAGGATCAGACTGTGTATGCCGGCTTGGTCCTGGGGGAGCATTGTGGCAAACACAGCCACTGTATATTGTCCTTCATGTATGCATTACGTTTATTACATGTGTATATGTTTGAGAACCAAGAGTTTGGAATGTAATGTTACAGCCCATTCCCCCCCCCCTTCCTGTTTCTGTGTCTAATTGTGTGGAATCCTGACACAGACAATGGTCGGGTCTGAGCTGGAGACAGGGGGTGTGTATTAAGACTGCCTGTTTCAAATGTACAAATGTTCAGTTCTCATTGGTTAATCCCTGTTCCCTTCCCCCGCTGTGGCAAGGCTAAAGGGAGTTTCCCTAACTGTGTGTAAAACTGTTGTCTTGGAACGTAATAAACAGTTTAAGCTCTGCATGGTTAACCCTCAACACCTGTGTGGATTGTCTCGTGATTGAGGGGTTACGGGCTGGGTATGGCTTCTCCGCAGGCTGTGGGTGTGTTTGGAAGACAGGAGACAGAGGTCCGGCAGATATGCCCAGCTGGGGTACAAAGATCCGTTACAGGAACCCACCCTCGGAGCCACTTGTGAATGACTGTCCTAAAAGCCATGGAAATGATCCCTCTTCCTCCTCCTCCTGTGCCACAACCTCTTCCATCATCGCCCGATGCGTTTTTTCAAGGAGGCATAGAAGTGGGATAGTTAAGCTGACAACGGCGTCATCGGCACTGGCCATGTTGGTGGAGTACTCAAAACAGCGCAACAAAGCACATAGGTCTCGCATGGAGACCCAGTTATTTGTGGTGAAGTGGTGCTGTTCCGCAGAGCGACTCAGGCGTGCGTGCTGCAGCTGAAACTCCACAATGGCCTGCTGCTGCTCGCACAGTCTTTCCAGCATGTGCAAGGTGGAGTTCCACCTTGTGGGCACATCACATATGAGGCGGTGAGCGGGAAGGCCAAAGTTACACTGCAGCCCTGACAGGCGAGCAGCAGCAGGGTGAGAACGCCGAAAGTGCGCACAGACGGCCTGCACTTTCTGCAGCAGCTCTGACATATCAGGGTCATTTTTAAGGAACCTCTGCACCACCAAATTCAGCACATGCGCCAGGCAAGGGATGTGCGTCAAACCGGCTGCTATGAGATTTTGCCCGTTATCGCACACCACCATGCCGGGCTTGAGGCTCGCTGGCACCAACAACTCATTGGTCTGCTGTTCCATGCTCCTCCACAACTCATGCGCGGTGTGGGATTTTTCCCCCAAACATGCAAGTTTTAAAACTGCCTGCTGTCGTTTACCCCTGGCTTTGCTGAATTTGGTGGTGAAGGTGTTACGCTGACCGGATGAGGAGGCGGTAGAGGATGAGGAAGCGGAGTAGGAGGAGTTAGGAACAGGATGTAAACTGAAGCGCCCTGCAATCCTCGGTGGTGGAAGGAGATGCGCCAAACAAATTTAAAAGGTGTATCTCACACGTACCGATACAGACTATGCTGCAATTTAATTTTTTTTACCCCAAAAGGGTGTAGATTGAATAGCGGAATAGAAAATATGATATAAAAAGGTGTATCTCAGACGTACAAACACAGACTATGCCGCAATTTAATTTTTTTAACCCCAAAAGGGTGTATATTGAATAGCGGAATAGAAAAAAGTATACAAAAAGGTGTATCTCACACGTACCGATACAGACTATGCCGCAATTTAATTATTTTTACCCCAAAGGGTGTAGATTGAATAGCGGAATAGAAAATATGATATAAAAAGGTGTATCTCACACGTACAGACCCAGACTAGGCCCGATTACAATTTTTTGTACCCTAAAGGCAGGATGAGGAGTAGGAGGAGTTCGGAACAGGAGGCAAACTGAAGCACCCTGCAATCCTTGGCGGTGGAAGATACGCCCCAAAAATTTGGAAGGTGTATCTCACACGTACCGATACAGACTATGCCGCAATTTAATTCTTTTTACCCCAAAAGGGTGTAGATTGAATAGCGGAATAGAAAATATGATATAAAATTGGTGATTTTTCAATAGCACATGTGAACACAGCAGTGTCTTATGTTTTATGTCACGGTCAGCTCAGCAGCAGGCTATGAAGGGAAAAAAAAAAATTCCCCTTTAACTTTGTAATTTTTAAATAGCAGATTAGTACAGACTATGCCACAATTTAATTTTTTTTAACCCAAAAGGGTGTATATTGAATAGTGGAATAGAAAAAAGTATATAAAATTGAAAATCACTCAATAGCACATGTGAACACAGCAGTGTCTTATGTCACGGTCAGCTCTGCAGCAGGATATGAAGGGAAAAAAAAAATTCCCCTTTAACTTTGTAATTTTTAGATTCAATAATTTTTATTAAAGTTTGACAAGTAGAACAAGGGTAAGCTGCCAAGTGAGCAAATCAAAGCGGTACAAATGGGTCAAGGCATAACTTTAGATACAGCAAGTACAAACATCATCATAACTTAGCATACGTATACAGGCAAGTGAACTGAGCCATACAATGTGTGACATCATCCCCTGGGCACCCCAAGGGGAACAAACTGTGCCCCAGGGAGATGACAGATGAGAGATCTTTACGGGTTCACTTCCAGCAGCCTAAGTAATCTTACACTCAAATGACTATAACAACATGCTCTGAACTCAGAGCAAAGCACCCAGAATTGACCCAGACACCAAGGTAAGTCACCTGGAGGGGGTAAAAGGCTAGAAAGACAAAATGGTGGGAAAGAAGAACAAAAAGGGGACGGGGACGGAGGAAGGGAAGAATAAGAGAGAGAGAGGAAAAGGGTAGAAGATGAAGAGGAAGAGAGGTCCAGCTACATCCCAGTCATGAAATCATATTGTCTCAGTCCGAGACAGTACACTTGGGGTGAGATAACCAACATTCCCACTTCCTCCGGAATGAGGGAGTGGCAAAATTGGCACTTGCAAGCAATCTTTCCATCATACATTGGTGGTTAAGCTCAAGGATGACTTCATTATGAGAAGGGGGTACAGGAGATTTCCAATGTGTAGCGATAGCAGTTTTCGCTGTGAGAAGCAGGTGTATGACTACTGTTCTATGGCAAGGTTGAAGGTCTTGAATATTGAGATGCAAGATAGCTAATGATGGAGATGGGGAGACAGTGTCATGTGTAATCTCCGAAATCAATGTGAATATTCTGTTCCAGAAGGAGCGCAGAGAGACACAGGACCATAGTGTGTGATACAGGGTCCCTATCTCTCCACACTGTCTCCAGCAGAGGGAGGAGTGGGACGGGTAGAACTTAGACAGTTTAAACGGTGTAAGATACCAGGAGTGGAGTACCTTCTGGTATTGTTCCCAATGTGTGGCACATTTAGTGGCAGCATAAGTGGAGGCAAAGGTTTTTAACCAAGTGGAATCAGAAAACGACTCCGACAGGGTTCGTTCCCACTTGATGACGGAGGAGGGTTTAGAGAAAGTGTTGTGGTTATTATGGAAGGCGTAAAACAGTGTAATGCCTTTCATATGAGGAGCAGTGTTCTGAAGGAAAAGATGTACCAAGTTAGAGAGTTCCAAATAAGTGGGAAGCGGATTCTTTTTAAGGAAAGAGCTAACCTGGAGATAAGTGAAGAACGTACTCTGTGGTAAATCAAAACGGGCCTGTAATCTATCAAATGGACTTATGCGGGAGTCCTGGAATAGATCGCTCAGGAGCGATATTCCCTTTCCCAACCAGGGCCGTAGATCAATGTGAGGGATGAAGTGGTTCAGCACTTTCAGTGGGATGGGTATAACTTTGTAATTTTTAAATAGCAGATTAGTACAGACTATGCCACAATTTAATTTTTTTTAACCCAAAAGGGTGTATATTGAATAGTGGAATAGAAAAAAGTATATAAAATTGAAAATAGCTCAATAGCACATGTGAACACAGCAGTGTCTTATGTCACGGTCAGCTCTGCAGCAGGCTATGAAGGGCAAAAAAAAAAAAATTCCCCTTTAACTTTGTAATTCTTAAATAGCAGATTAGTACAGACTATGCCACAATTTAATTTTTTTTAACCCAAAAGGGTGTATATTGAATAGTGGAATAGAAAAAAGTATATAAAATTGAAAATCACTCAATAGCACATGTGAACACAGCAGTGTCTTATGTCACGGTCAGCTCTGCAGCAGGCTATGAAGGGGAAAAAAAAAAAAAAATTCCCCTTTAACTTTGTAATTTTTAAATAGCAGATTAGTACAGACTATGCCACAATTAAATTTTTTTAACCCAAAAGGGTGTATATTGAAGAGTGGAATAGAAAAAAGTATATAAAATTGAAAATCACTCAATAGCACATGTGAACACAGCAGTGTCTCATGTCACGGTCAGCTCAGCAGCAAGCAGGCTATGAAGGGAAAAAAAAAAAATTCCCCTTTAACTTTGTAATTTTTAAATAGCAGATTAGAACAGCAATCTGTAGTAAAATATAGCTGAACGCTGCACACAACAGACTGATAAAAATATATTTTTTTCTCCCTCCTCCTCCTCCTCCTCAGTGGGCTCAAGTGAGGGCAAAAAGATTGTTCACTGCACCACCCCCCACACTGCAAAATCGATGTACATCGCTAACGGACGATTGTTCTGTCTCTGCCTAATCTCTCCAGCCTGTCCCTAAAATGCTCAAATAACTTTCCCTGCCTACACTCCGACCTGTCCCTGCATTCTTTTTGGGCACAATTTTTCACTGTCTGTCCCTAATCAGAAGCCAGCACGTATGATGTGTGCTCTCTCCCTACACTACAGCAGAATGACGCACCGCGCTGTGTCTCTCGAACATATAAAGACATGGGTCACATGCTTCAGATGGCCAATCACAGCTACTAATACATTAGTAGGCATGGCTGGGATGGCTTAAGGCACACCAGTTAAACGCTTGTTGACTGGCTGTTGAAAGCCCGCAATTAAAAGCGCGCCATTACATACAAAACAGGAAATAAAATTACCGAACACGGATTTTAAACCCGAACATACAGTAAAGTTTTCGGGTCCGTGTCCGGGTAGCAAAAATAATACAGTCCGTGTTCACTCAACACTACCGACTATGGCTCGTTTAGATTAGATGAGTCAGTGACATCTGTCACCACCAGATAATCTACCTATACATCAATCTTACATAGCCAGCTTGTCATGTTATTTCCTCAGATTAACCTTCTAAGCATAAGGATATCAGTTGGTATCATGCTTCACTCTTTTTTTTTTTTGTTAAACCACTCTTTATCTGTTGCTACTGTAAAGTAATTGAACCATGACGCAACTTGATGTAGTTATACTGTCCTTTCAACTTTTTAAAGACTTTGTTAAACCTTAACACCAGCTTGCAAGCCTTCAATCCTTATTGCAAATTTGCGAGTTTATGAAGAGACTCTCCAACACATACCTTCTTTGAGCTCACCTAAAAAGCTGTTGATTTATGATAAGACTTATTGTGCATTTACGTGTCCTTCTGCTTGGGCTGTCATTTAACCTTTTTTCTATAGCATTAATTGTGTTTTTTTTTTTTTTTTTGAGAATGCACTGAGTTGTTACCATTTTGTGTATGTATAGTTATGTTTTCCTTTCAGGCTGTCATACATTATTTCTAGACCGATAAATGTATGCTATCATTATACCATCTTTATATAGGCCGTAGAGCTCTGTTTAACCTTTTATAGTTTTGCAACCTTTACAACTTTCTGTTTTGATTTTTACTGTCCTCGAACGGTTGTTGTAACACTTTTTATGGATTTCTCTCTCTTAAACCAGAGTTGAGGAGTGCTACTCTCCCACACCCCCACAAAAGCTCTGTGGAGCCACATGTTAATTTGAGTTATTTTATCTTTAAAGAATTTGAAGAATTGTCCACAGACCCCTGCCACTAGTACTAGACCATTGTCTGTGCTTATAGAGGCATTGATTCTAATCTCCTGTTTTAAACCCCTTAAGGTTCAACCTTCCACTTTCACCCCTCCCTATCCCCCCTCTTTTTTTTTCAGGAATGCTTACTCTGAACTGGGGAGACACCCCACACTGATCTCTTACAATAAAACTAAAAAAAGGGTCTTAACATCTCTGAAAAAAAAAAAACCTCCCAATTGAGGGAACTATGAAGAGTCAAACCCAAAATAGTCTTCTTACAAAAAACGCATTTCAGGATGGACAAAGTCCTTTGGCCAAAACGAAGGGCGTTGCCATACTTCTAAGTAAGAACTCTAACTTTTCAGTCTCTGACCAACTTGTTAACCCTGAGGGTAGATTCCTTTTTCTTAAGGGGACCCTAAATGCTCAACAGGCGACCCTTGCCAATATATACTTCCTCAACACTGTGCATGTTTCTTTTTGCAACTGGATTATAGAAGAGTTGAAGTGGTTCTCGGCAGGATTAGTGATACTTGGTGGAGACTTCAATGTCCCATTTAATCCATTACAGGACACCTCTAACGGCCAGTCTTCAATGGCCTACAAGACACTTAAACGTATTAAAACAATGCTAAACTGTATGATGCTAGTAGACTCCTGGAGATTATTAAACCCTGCTGAAAGGGACTTCACATTTTATTCAATAACAAGCACAACAAATACTCAAGGATAGATTATATCTTTGAACCACAAAGAGATCTTGCTTTATTGATAGAAGCTAAAATAGTTTTTTTAGTCTGTGTCTGATCACGCACATATTGCCATTACCCTTTCTCAACCCAATAACCAGACCAGATCCTGTTATTGGAGATTAAACCCCTCTTTGCTCCTAAATAGAGTTGAGCGGACACCTGGATGTCCGTGTTCGGCCGAACTTGAAAAAAAAGTCCGGGTCCGTGTCCCGGACTTTTTCCGGACTTTACCCGGACACCGAACCCCATTGAAATCAATGGGGACCTGAACTTTCAGGCACTAAAATGGCTCTAAAACACCAATGGAAAGGGCTAGAGTGCTGCAAATGGCAGCAAAACGTAGTTAAGAGCATGGCAAGTGCTCTGCAAACAAATGTGGATAGGGAAATAACTTAAAACAACAAAAAAAAACAGAAAAATAAAACAATTTTCTTCATCTGTGAAGGACGAGGCCCATATGGAGTAGGAGGGAGGTTGAGGTGGCGGTGGATGTGGTGGTGTAGGTGGAAGCGGTGGTGGAGGAGGACAAGGTAGCCAACACTGCTTTTTTTCAGTCATTTTAAATGAGGGTACATCCCAAAAGAGTGAGAAAGATCAAAAATAGAACAATGGCTGGGTAAGGTCGGTATCCATCTCTATTCTGCACAAGGTACGGAAAAGTCCTGTGGGATCCATGCCTGGTTCATTTTAATGAACGTGAGCTTGTCCACATTGTCTCTGGACAGGCGGCTGCGCTTGTCTGTGATAACGCCCCCAGCCGTGCTAAATACACGTTCAGATAATACACTGGCTGCAGGGTACGCCAGCACCTCCAAGGCGTAAAGGGCAAGCTCAGGCCATGTGCCCAATTTGGAGACCCAGAAGTTGAAGGGGGCAGACCCGTCATCCACTACATGTAGGCGTGTACACACATACTGCTTCACCATGTTGGTGAAATGCTGCCTCCTGCTAAGACGTTCCATATGAGCTGCTGGTGCTGCTGTTTGTTGTGGCATGCTGACAAAGCTTTTCCACATTTCGGCCATGCTAACCCTGCCTTCTGAGGTGCTGGCGGTGCCCTGGTTGCGTTGGTGACCTCTTCCTCCTCCTCCTCTGCCTTGGCCTTGTGCTTCCACTGTGGCCCCGCTGACAGGTGGGAATGCCAGCAGCATCGTGTCTACCAGCGTGCGCTTGTACTCGCGCATCTTGCGATCGCGCTCCAGTGAGTGAATTAAGGACGGTACGTTGTCCTTGTAACGTGGATCCAGCAGCGTGGCCACCCAGTAATCAGCACAAGTTAGAATGTGGGCAACTCAGCGGTCGTTGTGGAGACATTGCAGCATGTAATCGCTCATGTGTGCCAGGCTGCCCAGAGGCAACGAAAGGCTGTCCTCTGTGGGAGGTGTATCGTCTGTATCCTCTGTATCCCCCCAGCCACGCACCAGTGATGGCCATGAGCTGGCCTGGGTGCCACCCTGCTGTGAACATGGTTCCATCTCCTGCTCCATCTCCTCCTCCTCATCCTCCTCATCCTCCAGAACTGTGCCCCTGCTGGACAATTGTGTCCTTGGCGTTTGTGGGTTCAGGAACCCACCCTCTGAGCCACTTGCGAATGACTGCCCTGAAAGCCTTGGAAATGTTACCTCTTCATCCTCCTCATCCTGTGCCACATCCTCTTCATCATCGCCCGAATCGTTTTTTGAAGGAGGCATAGAAGTGGGATAGTTAAGCTGACAACGGCGTCATCAGCACTGGCCATGTTGGTGGAGTACTCAAAACAGCGCAACAAGGCACACAGGTCTCGCATGGAGGCCCAGTTATTGGTGGTGAAGTGGTGCTGTTCCGCAGAGCGACTCACGCGTGCGTGCTGCAGCTGAAACTCCACTATGGCCTGCTGCTGCTCGCACAGTCTTTCCAGCATGTGCAAGGTGGAGTTCCACCTTGTGGGCACGTCACATATGAGGCGGTGGGCGGGAAGGCCGAAGTTACGCTGCAGCGCTGACAGGCGAGCAGCAGCAGGGTGAGAACGCCGAAAGTGCGCACAGATGGCCCGCACTTTCTGTAGCAGCTCTGACATATCGGGGTAATTTTTAAGGAACCTCTGCACCACCAAATTCAGCACATGCGCCAGGCAAGGGATGTGCGTCAAACCGGCTAGGCCCAGAGCTGCTATGAGATTTCGCCCATTATCGCACACCACCAGGCCGGGCTTGAGGCTCGCTGGCAGCAACCACTCATTTGTCTGCTGTTCCATGCTCCTCCACAACTCCTGCGCGGTGTGTGGTTTTTCCCCCAAACAGGCAAGTTTTAAAACTGCCTGCTGTCGTTTACCCCTGGCCGTGCTGAAGTTGGTGGTGAAGGTGTTACGCTGACCGGATGAGGAGGCGGTAGAGGATGAGGAAGCGGAGTAGGAGGAGTTAGGAACAGGAGGCAAACTGAAGCGCCCTGCAATCCTCGGTGGTGGAAGGACATGCGCCAAATTGCTATCCGCCTCAGGCCCATCCGCCACTGCATTTACCCAGTGTGCCGTTAGGGAGATATAACGCCCCTGACCGTGCTTACTGGTCCACGTATCGGTAGTTAGGTGGACCTTGGCACAGATGGCGTTGCGCAGTGCACACCTGATTTTTTCCCCCACTTGGTTGTGCAGGGAAGGGATGGCTTGCCTGGAAAAGTAGTGGCGGCTTGGCACGATGTACTGTGGGACAGCCACCGACATAAGGCTTTTAAAACTGTGCGTTGCCACCTGACAGAATGACATAATTTCAAAGGCCAAGAATTTTGAAATGCTGGCATTCAGGGCCAGGGATCGCGGGTGGGTAGGGGGTACTTCCTCTTCCTCTGAAGTGTTTGGCAGATGGAAAGCTGAACGCTTCCACGGGACATTGTGGAGATGGTTGGTGACCCAGGTGGTGGTGTTGCTGACAGATCGTCTGTTTGCGGGGTGGCAGGTGCCGGTATCACTACAGAGGTGGATGAAGAGGCCGAGACTGCAGCAGAAGAGGAAGCAGGAGGAGCCAGAGACTTGGTTTTGAAGGTGTCTACTCCACTGCAGCTCGTGATTTGCACTTAGATGCCTGATCATGCAGGTTGTGCTCAGGTTGAGAAGGTTTATGCCTCGCTTCAGGCTCTGATTGCACAGGGTGCAAACCACTCGTGTCCTGTCATCAGCACATTTTCTGAAGAACTTCCACGCTAGAGAACTCCTTTGAGCTGGCTTTGGTGCGCTCGGTCCCTTGCTGCGTTGGGCAGTAGCAGGCGTAGTGTCTAGGGCACGGCCGCTCCGCTTCTGCACCCTGCTCCCTCTTCTGCTGTGCTGGTGGCTCTGTGCGACCACCGCCTCTTCCTCCAAACTACTCAGGTCACCTGCATGACCTTTATTCCATGTGGGGTCGAGGACCTCATCGACCTCATCGTCCTCCACATCATCTTCCACCCAGTCTTCACCCCTGCCCTCCTTGTTGGTCTCCACAATTCTGAGTGCCGCAGCAGTTGGCACCTGCGTTTCGTCATCATCGGAGACGTGCTGCGATGGTCCTTCCATGTACTCATCTTGAGAAATAAGTGGTTGGGCATCACTGCACTCAATCTCTTCCACTTCTGAGGCAGGGCTAGGTGGATGGCCCTGGGAAACCCTGCTGACCGAGTCATCAAAAAGAAGAAGAGACTGCTGCATGACTTGGGGCTCAGACTGCTTGCCTGATTTGCAAGGGGGTGAGGTGAAAGACGGTTGGATATCGGCTGCAGGTGCCAACTCTGACCTTTCTGCAGTAGACTGGGTGGGAGACAATGTGAAGGAATTGGAGGCACTGTCAGCAGCAACCCAATCTACTATCGCCTCTACTTGTTCTGGCCTCATTACTTCTAGAGGCGCATGATGCCCTACCAAATACTGCTGCAGGTTCTGTTGCCTACTCCCACTTGAGGAAGGTGTTTCACTTGTGCGTGTAGCTGGCACAGATCGACCACGTCCTCTCCTTGCAACAGGAGCTCTACCAGCAGCACCACGACCCAGGCCACGGCCCCTATTTGACAGTCTCCTCATATTTCTGTAATTTATGATCTTGCCCTAGAAAGGTGTTTATTGAATAGCGGAACAAAACAACAACATTATCGCATGGGTGTATCTCACAGTCAAATATGCAAACGATGCCGCAATTTAATTATTTTTACCCCAAAGGGTGTAGATTGAATAGCGGAATAGAAAAAAAATTATAAACCGGTGTATCTCACACGTACAAACACAGACTAGGCCCCGATTACAATTTTTTGTACCCTAAAGGCAGGATGAGGATGAGGAGTAGGAGGAGTTCGGAACAGTAGGCAAACTGAAGCACCCTGCAATCCTCGGCGGTGGAAGATGCGCCCCAAAAATTGGAAAGATGTATCTCACACGTACCGATACAGACTATGCCGCAATTTAATTATTTTTACCCCAAGGGTGTAGATTGAATAGCGGAATAGAAAAAATTTTATAAAATGGTGTATCTCACACGTATAAACACAAACTAGGCCCCGATTACAATTTTTTGTACCCTAAAGGCAGGATGAGGAGTAGGAGGAGTTCGGAACAGGCAGGAGGCAAACTGAAGCACCCTGCAATCCTCGGCAGTGGAAGATGCGCCCCAAAAGATTGGAAGGTGTATCTCACACGTACCAATACAGACTATGCCGCAATTTCATTCTTTTTACCCCAAATTGTGTAGATTGAATAGCGGAATAGAAAATATGATATCAAAAGGTGTATCTATCTCACACATACAGACCCAGACTAGGCCCCGATTACTATTTTTTGTATCCTAAAGGCAGGATGAGGAGTAGGAGGAGTTCGGAATAGGCAGGAGGCAAACTGAAACACCCTGCAATCCTCGGCGGTGGAAGATGCGCCCCAAAAATTGGAAAGGTGTATCTCACACGTACCGATACAGACTATGCCGCAATTTAGTTCTTTTTACCCCAAGGGTGTAGATTGAATAGCGGAATAGAAAATATGATATCAAAAGGTGTATCTATCTCACACTAATAAGCGATGGAGACATCTGAATTTTTTCCATCTGTACTCTATTGAATGTGGATCTTTACTTTGGTTATTTTGTCGCATCCTTCCTGCACCTCTTTTTTGGATGGACCATTCCCCGGACGTGTTTCATCCGGGGGATTAGCCTATCCCCTCATTGCCCCACCTTTGGCTCACGTGGTATTACACACCCTACATTGCTTCCCTATTCCCTTTCCCCTTCCCATTCCCTTTTCTGTCTTCTTCTTTTTCCTCCTTTCTCCTTTCCTTTCCTATATATATCAGAAGGTTTTTATTTTTCTATTTCCTACTCTGATACTTCATTTTACTCTTGTAGAGAATTCTCAATTGTGTATAGCCTCGGTAATTGAAATGCAAAACAAAATAATCTATGCTGCGAGACATATATAGAAGAATTTGTGTCTAAATATATGCTGAGTCTCTCTTGGAGAGACAATGGTAGAAATGGTTATTTCTAACTAATATACGGGCTTTCATTGGTGAAAGTATTAGTAATAAAATGTATATATGATGAATTGTAAACAAAAATTCTTTATTCATATGGTTCTATTTATGAATTTAACAAGTTTTTTATGTATCTCTAGATTTCTAAGATTGATTCTCTGTTTAAATACATCTCTTTGCTGGACCCTGAGGAAGCGCATTATGCGAAACGCGTAGTTCCAGCAATACCCTCATATGTCTGTAAATGTCATTTGATCCCCTTAATCTATATAAGATAACAAGACGTACTTACTGTTTTTTATTTGTATGAATAAAGATTTATTACCTTTTTAACAAAATATACGTGCGTTTTTGATTTATAAACATATGCATATCTATTGACTTATAGAGGCACATTTAAATCCCCCTTTTCTTCAGGGCATAACTTGACCTACTTGTTGGGTCAATTTGTTCTCTTTTGCTGTTTTTTAATAATAAAACCTCTAAACTTATAACATCGGAGGTTCAAAAATGCATGATAAGAGGAGAATTTATTAAATGGGGTGCACGCTTTAAAAGAGCTTCAGACCAGAAAATGTCCTCTTTCCTCCACTATTTCACGGCTAGAGTCTCAGCACAAACAAACACTTTCTGTAGCATCTTATACTGAATTGCTGGAGGCCAGGAAAGAATTACAATCCATCTTAGAAAACAGGACGAGACGTTTACTTTTTAAAAAAAAAACATATTTATTATGAACACGGTAACAAGGCTAGAGCTTTAAAAGATACCAAATCCCTAGAAAACATTTTCTGTATATGCTCCAGAAGTGGTACTCTTGAACATTTGACAGATAAATTGCAGCACAATTCCATGAATTCTATACTAAACTTTACAATCCCCCCCCCCCCAACTCACAGACAAAATAATCTCCAAGGCAACAGAAAACAAATCATCTTGGAATTCTTAAAACAGAGTTGCCTTCCATCTCTTCACTCAGAAGAGATAAAAAAATTAGAACTCCCGATTCAGGAAGAGGAGCTCATTCAGGCCATCAAAGACCGTAAACCAGACAAGAGCCTGGGCCCAGATGGCCTAACATCCCAATAGTATAAAACATTTGCGGATATCTTGAAAGCGCTTCTCCTTGCAAATTATTATTATTATTATTCCAGAAGTGAATCAGCGCTAACGGAATAAAATCTCAAAAGGCTCTGAATGAGCTAACATTGCATCATGTCATAAAATTCTGGATAAAATGTATGGATAAAACTTAAACACTAAAAATATAAATATGGACTTGTGTTGACGCTGGTGGGCCTGGGGTGTATCTGACCCCAAACAGTCCCTTCAACAATTGGAGTAAACATCCAAAATTAGCCAAAAAATCGCATCATATGGTCAGAATCACAAAGTTAAACCTATATTTGTCTTCAATAAAATATATAATATTTTCAAACATATATCTGTCTTCACTCTAAGAATCTAAAACCATTAATCATTGACAAGCAAAAATATCAAAACATGCGATCAAAGTCGCAAGCAAGATATTTATAATATTTATATATATCTGCCTTCAATCCAAAATCCAAGAAATCGCTGAACTCATCCAAAAATTGATCTCAAAGAATAATTAATAAATTAGATAAAATCTTGTGATAAATTCCCGTGTTACATTATTAATTAAAGTGTATGTATTAGTGTATAAAATCAATATATATAAAACCGCAATAATAAGATATCTGTAAACAACAAAATTCAATAATTCATATATAACTATGTGTTAAACAATCGGTAATGGTGAGAATCCCTCAGACAATGGAAATAAATATATAACTATATTAATATATAATGAATAAATATAAAAATAAATAAATAGATGCAGTCTTTATGCAATAGGTGAATTCTTTGTGCAATATTAAAGTGACTATTAGTGATCAAATAAAGTACATAGTGCTCAAAATAAAGTGATCAATGGTGATTTTTCTTTAAGACAATTTGGTGAAATTCCAGTTATGTGATCCAAAGTGAGCAGAAATCATTTAAGTGCAATGGCCGCTCACCTCATTGCACCATTAAAGGCGATTTTGCTGATATATAACCCTGGGGTGTGGATGCTGGATTTCCTTAATACGCTTGTAGTTATGCTGGTGTCCACTGTTACAGATATTGGCACCTAGTGACTCCCACTCAATAGCCACCTTTCCAATAAATTCAATTCAATCCAAATACTCATTGGAAAGGTGGCTATTGAGGAAGCAGTGTGAGTCACTAGCAAACTGTCTTAGACCCCTTCTGGTAAAAGTTATTGGCCCAGAGCAAGTTGGAGGGAAGCTAGAGATAATATCACCAAAGCACTTAACTTGATTCATAGCTCCCGCTTGAGCAAGATCGAAGGCTGCCTCCTATCTACCGATGCGGAGAAGGACTTTGATCGAGTGGCTTGGGACGATATGCTTGCTACTTGAAAACACCTCGCCCTACATGATAAAATGATGTCTTGGATATCCACTCTCTACTCCTCACCATCTGCAAAAATTAAGTTCAATTGGACTTTGGAACTCAAAGAAACACTATTACAATTAAGAATGGTACCAGACAGGGATGCCCCTCTCCCCTCTTTTATTTATCATTTCATTGGAACCCTTTATCCACACTATAAACAAAAACCCCTCTATTCATGGCTTAAATCTGACAGGAAGAGAATTTAAGACGGCAGCATATGCTGACGATTTATTATTTTTTTTTGACACAACCACACATTTCCATACCCAACTTATTGGACAATTTTAAAATGTACTGTTACATCTCAAATCTAAAAATAAATTACAACAAATCTGAGGCTCTAAATATTTCCCTTCCAGAAGACATATTAAACTTAGCCCAACAAAGTTGTTCCTTTAAATGGGGAAAAAAGGCCCTAAAATACCTGGGAATTTGGCTCACTTCCAACCCAGGACACTTATTTGATCAAAACTTCACACCGCTGTTAAAAAATATCTCCGCGGATCTTAAAAAATGGCACTCTGGCGGCTTTTTATGGTTTGGGAGAGCCGCAATTGTTAAAATGGTCATTCTCCCTAGACTGCTATATTATATGCATGCCCTTACAATAAAAATCCAGTCCACTTTCTTCAGACACTTGCAACATCTACAATGCCAATTTGTCTGGGCCCATAAAAAAAACACGACTAAACTTCAACACAATTACACGCTCAAAAGAAGCAGGTGGAATGGGTTTGCCCAATTTAAAAAAATATTATGCCACTTATATCACAAGGGTTATAGATTGGCATTGTCATGACCAGAACAAAGATTGGATAGCAATTGAAAAAGCTTATTCTCCCCTTCCTCTCAAATTCCTACCCTGGATCCAGAAGTACTTTTACCTTTTACTTTTGCTTTCATTCAGGGAGGATAAAATCCAGAGAGGATTTACAAACTTTGTGTACAGATCAGGCATTACCACAATGGTCTTATCTACAACTACACAGTTATCTTACTAACCACACATTTAGACAATCCTTCTCTAAAGGCTCATACACACTTGAAGAAAATCGGACTAAATATCCTCAGATTTTTCTCTCTCATGCTCAGCGGTCATAACCGTTTTTAGTTGACAGTGCATAATGTTCACGAAATTTCTCGTCTGATTTTTTTCTTTTTTTTGGGAAATTTGTTCCTAGACTTCCGGGTCGTCAGCAACTTCAGATCATGCACGGTCTTTCGTATCCGATTTTTCATGGATGTACTGCATACACATTAAACGAAAATTGGTCGTTTGGGGACGGACGATAAAAACTTTGGTGTTTGTCCCTCCGTTTTTTTTCGTTGAAAATGTCGGCATCGGCTGCTGAAAGTTGTGTATACACTAGCGAAAATCATACGATTTTACCCCGGACGGGAATTTTTGGCAGATTTTCTACTAGTGTGTACCCCACTTAAGGCTCCTACACAATTTGAAACTCAGTCTTTACATGGACGATGTGGCAGTTAAAAAATCCACATGCCTTGCTTATACATGGCTTCAAGCCTTAATTAATAAACAAAGTGTCAACTTCAAATTTAAATGGGAAACAGCCTTAGGTAGAAACTTTAACGACTGTCAATGGGAAAAAGCCTGTGTTATTTCTCTATTAGCACGAGACTTCAAGAAACCTCATATAAGATACTCACACAGTGGTATGCCACACTAGACAAATTACAGACAAATTACACTCCTAGTACCCCCAGTCCACGGATAGGTGCTGGAGATGTAAATTTTTTCTCTCCCTCACTGGTTCCCCCCCACAAGTTTTATTAATAACCATTCAATTACTGGATTATCTAACATGAAGCTACCCTGTTCCTTTATGTTTCCGGAACATTTTTTTACCTCTCTTTAATGTATGTGTTATTTGTACATTTGTATACTTTCATACCTACTTAATAAAAAATGTATATTGTGAAAAAAAAAAAGTCCAGTAATCACGGGCATCCCCAACCTCTGAAGACGCCCAGTGGGAGGACAAAATGCATTAGTTTGGGGGGGGGGGGGGGGGCGTGTCCGGCAGCCATCTGAGCTGGACGCATGAAGAGAGAGCACCGCCAGTCCCATATTCTATCCACAGCCATCCTCCAAATTTACACTCCCCACGGGCATCTTAGCAGCATCTGGGGACTTCTCTAACCCCCAGCAACACATAGAGCCCAAAATTGGGAGGATTGGAGCCCATTCGGAGGGATAACGAAATTGAGGCCTAGTACTCGGGAAAAGCCATGGACTTTCCTGCCGCGGAGCGCGATCGCGCATACGGGAGCGAGGCAAGGTAAATGGCACTGCTGACGCCACTCTCACCTCCCAGATACCCCCCTAACTAACAGCCAACCTCCCGCTCTCCCTGGGAAGAATAAAATACCTTCTTAGAAGCCGACCATGATGGCTGCTCTCTGAACCAGCTCTGTGTCTCGGCGGCTTCCCAGAGCAGATAAAGCGACTCAGATCCTCTGTAAAATGGCCACAACACCTCCTCTCCACTCAGAGACGCACACCGCTCATGGAGTACTACTTGCCACCTCACAGATCTCACTGTCAAGATGGCGCCGGAGGCCCTGCAGCTGCAACGCACGCCTCTCCCCTCAGTGACAGACAACAGAATCATAATGGCGGGTCTCATCCATCCCCTCCTCCCCGCACAGCACAGCTTCCTCTCCCTCACACAGCCCTACCAAGACTAAACAGAAGCTGTCTCAACTCGCCATGCCTGACTCTGAGGTAAACGCTGTGCTTCTTCATGATTCCTCTCAGGACAGACTCCATACCTCAATTCCCTACATCAGGCCAATCAGTGCTTGACACTACCCTGTGGGATATGTTACTTACTCTCCAAGGCTCCATACACTCAGACATGCTTAAAGTGATGCACCAGTTCTCCTCTGAGCTTATTATTATGGGTGACAGAGTAACAACCATTGAAACTAGAATGGGTGAATTCACTACCTCTTTTAATGACCTAGTTGATGCACACAGGGAAAAAGCTGATACTGTAGATTGGATGCAAGAAAAACTGGCAGACCTAGAGGATCTCTCTAGGCAGAATAATATGAAAATACGGGGTATACCTGAATCTGTTCAGCTGTCTGCGTTAAAATATTTCTTCACGCAATTGATGTCCTCTTTTCTACCTGATGTGCCACCTACTGAGCTGATTATTGACCCTATTCATCGCCTTCCAAAACCACCTCATTTACCTGACTCTGTCTCCAGAGACACTATAGTGCGCATCCACTTCTATCACGTCAAGGAACAGCTTATGAGAGCCACGAAGAACCCTGAATCCTACCCGCAGCAATATGCTAACTTTGCCTTCTACGCCGACTTGTCTAAGTATACTATGATAAGGAGAAGGAATCTAGCTACAGTTACAAAACCTCTAAGAAACCACCAAATCCCTTATAAATGGGATCACCAAATTGCTGATAACCAGGGATGGCAGGTCATACACGATTCGCTCTTTAGATGAAGGCCTTGACCTGCTAAGGAGATGGAAAATCCTGGACCCACCTGAACAGAGGCAAAGACTCCATCACCAAAGATTCAGGAGCATGGATGATTGGGACCTTGCAGACCCTCCTGAGGGCACGACTACCTGAGGATCCTTCTTACTTCAGGGAGATCATGTCAAACAAATCTTATAGATTTTTTTGACTGGGTGACTAAAATAATAGACGGTGGAGTTGCAGTAGACATTGCATATCTAGATTTTAATAAGGCTTTTGACCCTGTCCCACATAGAAGACTTATCAATAAACTGCAGTCATTGAGCATGGATTCCCATATTGTTGAGTGGATTAGGCAGTGGCTGAGTGACAGACAACAGAGGGTTGTAGTCAATGGAGAACATTCAGAACAAGGTCATGTTACCAGTGGGGTACCTCAGGGATCTGTACTGGGACCAATTTTGTTTAATATCTTCATTAGTGATATTGCAAAAGGCCTCGATGGTAAGGTTTGTCTTTTTGCTGATGACACAAAGATATGTAACAGGGTTGATGTTCCTGGAGGGAAACGCCAAATGGAAAAGGATTTAGGAAAACTAGAAGGATGGTCAGAACTCTGGCAACTGAAATTTAATGTGGATAAGTGCAAGATAATGCACCTGGGGCGTAAAAACCCAAGGGCAGAATATAGAATATTTGACACATTATTTCAGAATACTTAAAGGTGGGAAGACAATGTAATAGAGCAGCACGAAATGCCAGCAGAATGCTTGGATGTATAGGGAGAGGTATAAGCAGTAGAAAGAGAGAAGTGCTTATGCCGCTGTACAGAACACTGGTGAGACCTCACTTGGAGTATTGTGCGCAGTACTGGAGGCCATATCTCCAGAAGGAAATAGATACTCTAGAGAGAGTTCAGAGAAGAGCTACTAAACTAGTACATGGATTGCAGGAAAAAACTTACCAGGAAAGGTTAAAGGACCTTAACATGTATAGCTTGGAAGAAAGAAGAGACAGAGGGGATATGATAGAAACTTTTAAATACATAAAGGGAATCAACTCGGTAAAGGAGGAGAGCACATTTAAAAGAAGAAAAACTACCACAAGAGGACGCAGTTTTAAATTAGAGGGGCAAAGGTTTAAAAGTAATATGAGGAAGTATTACTTTACTGAGAGAGTAGTGGATGCATGGAATAACCTTCCTGCAGAAGTGGTAGCTGCAAATACAGTGAAGGAGTTTAAGCATGCATGGGATAGGCATAAGGCTATCCTTCATATAAGATAGGGCCAGGGACTATTCATAGGATTCAGATATATTGGGCAGACTAGATGGGCCAAATGGTTCTTATCTGCCGACACATTCTATGTTTCTATGTTTCTTCATAATTGCCATGTCTTTTCTGTCCTAACCCTAGGGCAGCTGTTGAGACTCAGTTCCGGAGTCACACTTTCTTTTTTTGACTCCCCCTTTAGAAGTCATGGTATATACCATTTTTGCAGTGTTTCACTGCATTTTTTTTATTTTTGGCTTTTGTTTTTGATTTTGTTTATCTTAAGCCTTAATGGTATACTGCTTACGGCCTGTGCCTCGGCCTAATAGAGGCTGTTTCATCTTCCCGTGCCACTACTATATCGCCTTGCGAACCACAGAACTCTCCTCTAACCGTAAGCAACCTTTTTACTTAACACGTCCACTACCTCCACTACACTATTGACTCTTGCCTTACTCACCGACCTTCCATTTTAACTTGAGAAACCTCTTTGTGGCACCACCCTGGCAGCAACTTATTCTCTAAGCCTCTCACCATGCCATTCCGTATTCCCTCACTAAACGTGAAGGGCCTCAACCACCCGACCAAGAGGTACTCTATTTGGACTGAGGCTCGTACACTCCAATGTGATATTTTGTGCCTCCAAGAAACCCACCTTAGCCAAACCAATGCACCTTCCATATGTAACAGCTGGTTTCCACACATAATCCAGGTGAACGCACCTAACAAAACTAAAGGCGTGTTAATTGCTGTAAAATACATGGTTATGTTTCAGCAAATACAAGCCACATGTGACCCACAAGGCCGCTACATTATTCTGACGTGTGAAATAAATAACGTTTTGCATACGCTGGTGAACATCTACGCTCCTAATTCAGGGCAAATGAGATTCCTCCGCAAGCTATGGAAGAAAATTCTTAAACTAAAACATGGTAAGCTCATCCTATGCGGAGATTTCAACCTTGCTCCAGATGCCTTGCTGGATGTCAAAGGTCTGAAGTCTAAAAGGTCCAGACCGCTACCTTTACCTAATTTTTTACGCAACTCGGAACTGTACCACATCTGGAGATGTCAACACTCTCTTGAACATAATTTTACTTTCTTTTCTAAGCCCCACTGCACATATTAATGAATAGATCTTTTTCTGGGAGATAAAAACACTCTCTTGACCGTCCTGAACTCTGAAATTCACACCATTACGTGGTCAGACCATGCCCCCATCTCCATCCAAATTGATGATTCCACACATTCTTCATCCTTATATGTTTGGAGCAACGACCTGCTCCTCATGTCGATTCCATCCAACTCTGCCATGCTCAAGGAACACCTAGAAAATTTATTTTTGCTCAACGTGGGCTCTGTTTCCTCGCCCTCCACTTTGTGGGCCTCCCATAAGGCCTACATTTGTGGGGTTCTGATTAAACTTAGCTCTCAAGCTAAACACCTAAGGACACAGTGGTTAAATTAAATTCTCGACCTCCTCAATAGGTTAGAAAATACAAACAAATCCCAACCCTTCACAACTACTAGTGACCAAATCTACAAAGCTAGAAACAACCTCAGAGCCCTACTTCAGGCGCAACACGCCAACAAACTACTGAAATTACGTGCTACTTTTTATGCCTCAGGCAACAAAGCAAGCAAATTGCTGGCAGCTCAGCTTAGACAACGCAGGACAAAACAGAAAATTTCTTACATACACCACCCACAAACAACACAACGGTAAACTATACCACCCCAAGGATATTGCGAACGCTTTCAGGGACTATTATCATTCCCTATACAATTTTCACGATGACCCCTCCACACCTAAACCCACTGACAGCGCCATATCATCCTTTCTGGAAAACTTGTAGCTACCCAACCTAACCGCGGAACAACTATCGATGCTGAATGCCCCTATCTCCAAGACCGAGATTTTACAAACCCTTACTAAACTTCCCAATGGTAAGGCCCCAGGACCGCATGGCTTTTCGGCCGAATATTACAAACTATTCTCTGCAACTTTAACCCCCCATATGTGTCAGACATTCAATGCTGCTGTGTCCTCGGGCCAATTTCCTTCTGAAAATGTTATCTGCGAATATAATCACATTACCTAAACCAGGGAAGGAACTGGTCTCACCACCAAATTTGCAACCTATTTCATTACTGAACATCGATCTTAAACTCTACGCGAAGATATTAGCCCTTAGACTAGCGCCCATATTGCCTCAACTTGTGCATCCAGACCAAGTGGGTTTTACACTTGGTAGACAAGCACCAGATGCTACCAGAAAAATATTAACTTACTACACTCGGCTGAATCCGGTCAAAAGCCTATGATTTTTGTCACGCTTGATGCAGAAAAAGCGTTTCCCCCGAATTCACTGGGGTTACCTCAAATATACCCTACTCAAATTTGGCTTTCATGGCAATATATTGAATGCAATATTGGCACTATATTCCAACCCCTCAGCCTGCATACTTTCTGATTGTGTCCTCTCCAATCCATTCAAAATCTCCAATGGCACAAGGCAAGGGTGCCCCCTGTTTGCCTTTAATCTTTACACTCCTAATGGAACCCTTTGCCTACAAAATTAGAAGTTTTGACACCATAAATGGTCTAACATTCAAAGATAGAGAACACAAAATTACTTTATTTGCGGATGATATAATCCTTACCCTGACAAAAGGGTTTCTTCCCTCCCAGCTGTGTATGAATTGCTATCCCAATTCAATCTATGTTCGTATTATAAAATCAACGAATCTAAGTCTAATATCCTTGGAATAGAAGTCCCAACGGAGCTTAAGAGCTCCCTACAAGCCTCTCTCCCCTTTCAGTGGGTTACCTCCTCTATGGCCTACCTGGGTATAACTCTAACAACTCCCCTCTCGGATCTTTACACAAAAAACTTTTTCCCGCTACTGAATACTTGCAAACAAGATCTACATCAATGTTCTAAGCAATACTTATCCTGGTCTAGAAGAGTGGCCGGCTTTAAGATGATCATGCTGCCAAAAATACTATATTTTTTCAGGGCCCTGCCTATTCATATCCCAGCTACATTCTTTACCACTCTCACAAAACTCCTTAAATCATATGTTTGGCAACATAGGAAACCCAGATGCCCTTACACAATGCTCATTAAACATAAATCGGTTGCTGGTATGGACTTTCCTGACCTGCGCGACTACTATATAGCGGCTGTATTGGATCAAGCTCGTTATTGGTTCACACCATCTCCTGACAAACAATGGAGACACATTGAACAATCATCTGTCCCTGAAGGAGACTTAGGGGCCCTGCTTCTAGCCTGCTCAATCTTCTAGCCTGCTCAATCTTTGACCCCAACATCATTTACTGCATTAAAACATCATTTGATTGAGGCCACAACCCAAGCTTGGTCTTACATTCTTAACCACTTTACCTCCGCCCACAGTAATATTACTGCGGCAGAGTGGCTCGTTATCGTCTGACGACGTAGTACTACGTCGTCAGACACTCCCCCTTCTGGGCGGCGCTTGCGCGCCGCCGGAGGCTCGCTCCTGCTGTTTTCGGTCACAGCGGGAGTCGGGCCAGGGGAAGAGCAGCGGCGATCGCCGCCGCTCATCCCCGATCGTCGGGGATCTAGTGTGGAGATCCGCCCGCCTGTGTAAACACAAGCGGGCGGATCTCCCAAGTGACAGGGAGTGACAGATCGGAGTGTTCAGCATAGCTGGACATCCGATCTGTCCTTCTGTCATATAGTCACCTCCCCCCCCCACACGTCAGTAAACACCAGGCATACATTAACCCCTCCCTCTCCAATAAAATTAACCCCTTCCCTGCCAGTGTCATTTTTACAGTAACAGTGCATATTTATAGCACTGATTACTGCAGTAATGTCACTGGTACCCCCAAAAGTGTCAAAAATGTCAGTCAAGGGTCCGATCTGTCCGCCGCAATGTCGCAGTACCGCAAAAAAAATCGCAGATCACCGCCATTACGCGTTAAAAAAAAAAACACCAAAAATGACATAAATCTTTCCCTTTGTTAGTAAACGCAATAACTTTTCCGCAAACCAATTAAAATACGCTTATTGTGATTTTTTTTACCAAATATTGGTAGCAGAAAACAAATTAGCCAAAAATGTAAAAAAAAATTGGTTTTTACATCTTTTTTGGGGGGAATTTCGTATAAAAAAATGTTAAAAATATTGTTATTTTTTCAAAATAAACGCTCTTTTTTTGTTTATAGCGCAAAAAGTAAAAATCGCACAGGTGATCAAATACCACCAAAAGAAAGCTCTGTTTGTGCAAAAAAAAGGACGTAAATTTTGCTTGGGTACGGCGTCGCACGACCGCGCAATTGTCAGTTAAAGTTGCACAGCACCGAATCGCAAAAAGTGGCCTGGACGTAAGACAGCAAAATCCTCCGGTGGTAAAGTGGTTAAACATACGTCAGGAAAACAAAACACAAAAATCCCCCTACCCCTGTCGGTATTTAAATTCTTGATTCTGAACATCTCTTTTAAATATTGGTCGCACATTACACACCATCCAATAGCGTCCTTTATGCCCAACTCCAAACTCTTACCTTTTTCCATCCTACAGGCCCAACATAATTTGCCCCCTGCGGGAGCATTCACCCACCGTCAACCCGAGTCATATCTCATTCACCACTCTACTCCTACTCTTACGCTACATGACCACGTTTGGCGTTTCCTTCAATCCACATCCTATAAATGTAAAGGCATCACTTTAATATACAACTCCCTTCAGGCAAAAGACTTGTTCACTAAAAGTGCAGCCCTTGTGAGATGGGAAAAAGACATCAACTGCACATTTTCAGACACTCAATGGCTACACGCCATTTCCCTCAATAGGACATCTTGAAAAAATGCACCATAGATGGTACCTCACACCTGTCCAATTGCATAAATTTGCTAACCTAGATGATAACTTATGCTGGAGAGGATACACTCAAGTGGGAACTTTATCACACATTTTATGGGAATTCCCCCTTATCTTCTCCCTGTGGAAAAGTGTATTTTCCCTGATTTCCTCCATCACTGGTAAAGTAACTATACCTTCCCTCCCTCTCGCCATCCTAACATTGGGAATTGACAACTTTTCTGCCAACTCCAGACCCATAGTCACCCACATTCTCTGTGCCACTAGACTACTTATAATGCGCAAGTGTAGACGCTTAATGCTTCCATCACTTTTGGATGTAGTGGCACGAATGAATGTGATTAAAGAACACAAACGTGTATTTGCAGTCCTTAATGGAAATTATCAAAATTTTCTGGACCGGTGGACACGGTGGTCTTTCTGAATTATATGACTACTTCGCTGATTATCTTTACTTTGCTTGTTTATCTCTCGTTTATTGAAGTCATTCTACGATGTCTACTATGCTCTTCCTGAGTTCTAAAGTATCTAATACGTTGCTCTGTTTGATACACTTTTACCATCTGTAACTGAATGTTCTCTGCATGTGACTTTGTTAACGTTTAACTGATGTATAACTCTGTACGGCTCTTAAATATCAATAAAAATTTATTTAGGAAAATGCATTAATTGGGAACTTCCGGTGACGTCACGACTGGCGTTTGGCACTCACGCTACCCTGCTAGTCCTGTACTGGCGTTATATGCTTGTTTGCACAGGATACTTGGGTGTTGGAAATTGTTTGGTTAAAATTATAAATTTTAACCAAAGTGCATTGCAAGAAAAAATATATGCCAAATGCCTATAATCAATATAATATAAAGCTTTACATCAGCAGACAATAAAACAACATAGCAAATTTAAAAGTGCATTGGCTTGCAACTGTGTACTGTATCCACACACATATGTGCTCTCTTCCACTATAAAGTGCCAAGTAGTGTTTACTTCTGTGCTCCACCACCTATTTAGTCTCCTCTTACCTCATCTGGGGACCCCCCCATGAAGGTAAGGTCAGCAAAATCCTTCCCAGATCACTGGGTGTAAACACTGCAGGAACACTTCATCAGGATCAGGTTATAACATGCTTCTCACTACCATAGCTTCCACAACTCAGCCAGGGACAAATCAAATAAAATCTATCATAGTGTAGTATATCAAATAAGGGACTACTTTATTAAAACAAGGTTACTACGTACTCACAAGGAGAGTGCACTCTCCAATCCAAGTACACTGAATACAGATGCTTGTACAATATATCAGGGCATTGCCTTCTTAAGTTAAAACATCCATCCAGTGGAGAAGTTAAAATGGCTGCTTGCCAACTTCCAGGCGTGCTGACGTCACGCGGCTCCCCTCTGACGCGTTTCGTCACGTGGTACAGTGACTACACTCAATGATCTGGGAAGGCTTTTGCCGACCTTTCCTTTTATGGGGGGCTCCAGATGAGGTAAGAGGCAGCTCGAATGGGTGGTGGATCACAGAGGTGGACACTTTTCGGCACTTTATATTGTGTGTGGATATAGTACACAGTGAAACAAAAGAACATATAAGCAGTGGACTGTCATTTGGCATTAGACACATGTGTGTGATGAATTTTCTTATTCCTTTGTGCAATCTATTCAGAGTGGACTGTTATTTTTTAACATGTTTTTGCAAGCCGATGCACTTTTCTTTTTGTGATGCTGTTTTATTATCTGCTGATGTATAAATGCATATTATATTGATTAGAGGTATAAATGCATATTATATTGATTATAGGTATTTGCCTCATTTTTTGTTGCGCTGCACTTTTTTGGTTATAATTATGTTGATGTGGGAACACGTGACAGTGGAGAGTGGCAACAACATATATACTGCATATCACACTAATATATACAGTATAAATACATTTCTTTAGGTTGGTGAAGGTTTTTTTTCTGTTTAGTATATTCGTATATTATATATGTAGCACAATTCCCAGCCGTTTTGTAGGATATGGGTTCCCCTGGGTTACAGCTAGCAACAACAGCACATTTAAGCATGTTGCTCCAAGCATCAGCACTGAGACAATTACCAGTCCAGTATCTTTGGGTTTTTGTATTTATTTGGTAACTTGGATAGGAGAAGGGATGAGTGGGATACACATTTGGCTTAGCTATGCACAAATTGCTAGGGACAATTGAAAAATGCCGATTGGCGCTGACTTGGCGGTCGCTGGATGCCGGTCAACGCCAATTAATGCTGGTTAATGCTGGGCTGCTCCCTGTTAACGCTGAACTGACTTCTGACAGCTTTCCTGAATAAAAAAATCCTCTTTAAGCTCCCTTAAGCACTCCTTGCTGAGGTAGCTACTTGTATACTCTGCTGCACTGCTGAACACTTCAGGGCTTAGACACTGGCACCCCTTTTTCTAAGCCTTTTCTACTGGGTAGCTGGCTCCTGGATCCCTTTAACCTTCTGGAGTGGTCCCCTGTCCTAGGCAGAAGCCTGGGCGGTTTCAAATACTCACGACACTGTTTTTCCCCGAAACTTCTGCCCAGCAGCTCCACTCGGTCCACAGCACTCTGGATCCCTCTCTGCAGCCCAGCTTAACCTTCGTCCTCTAGGCCGACTGTCCAGGACACCTTCTCTAGCTCTGACAGGAGGAAAGACAGCCGTCAGCCTCCTCCTGGGACTCTGCTTCCTGCCAAAGACCCCCTGTCACATGCCCCCCTCAGACTTATAACTCATCCCAGGGTGCATTGCAAACTCTGCTCACTGAGGCAGCTATAAGCCCTGGTGTGCTATTGGCTAGGTTTCCTCCACTGTCCAATAAGAGCCCTCATTGGAAACAGTGGGGAGACTCCGCAGGCTCAACAGATCACACCTGGAAACATGTGACAGCCTAACTAAATGATCAGGCCCCCTGATAAGCAGACAGGGCCACATATATGCTTTTTTCTAGCACCTACCTAGGAGGGTGCTACATCCAACCCCCCCCCCCCCACCCCCACCAAAAATGAGCCATGTCCCCATTGGCTCTGAGGCAGCCGCCTCCTACAAAAATCTGCCAAAAATCAGGAGTATCCCACAAACTTGGAAAGGGAAAGAAACAAATGTACAAATTAGCTGCAAAAATATATAAAGACATCTCTGTACTGTACACATATACATGGATCTGTTAAGTGCATGAAAGGATACAACCCCCAACAAACAAACTCCATTTTATGGGGATTAAGCAAATTTACATATCCTGACTATCTACCTCTACTGTGAGCCCACCTGTAGAGAAAAAGGGAAGTTAATCACGGTTCACATATATCCATTACAGGACCAACTTCCTGAACAGTTGAGTGAGAAGACCCTCCTTACCTCCTCCTGGGGGAATCTGTGCCCTATCACTGGCTACCTATTTGCAGAGTCCTTTGGAGAAGACAACTACAGCATCTTCCTGCTGTCTCTCACGATACTCCTCCTTTTGGAAACAGGGCAAACCACTGGAGCCTGAGTGGCCTGCAGTCCTGCTGAGTCAGGGAAAATATAAGGGGTCTTACAGAGCACCCCCCACCAGACTTCCTGGATGCACCGTCCATCACTGCGACGGCCACCCGTTTCTTTTCATCTAGTTGAAAACTTCTGAAGTCTCTCCAAACAAACATTTGTAATCTGAGAAATCCTGGCCTGTTGGCCCAAGGGATCTGTTAAGTGAAGTTCCTTTTGGTTTTTTATTTTTTTGGACCCTGGCCCGATGGCCCAAGGGGTCTGTAGAACAGAAGCAACAACTTAACCGGAACATTAACTGTGAAACTCAGCATTATACATCCTTTTTTTGTATAGTCTTTATATGAAGAAATTGACTTCCTTAAATATAGTACTGGGTGGGGGGCCCTGACAAGGGCTCCCTGGCTGTCCTGCACTCGGATGGACCAAGCCTGACCCAACCCATCCGACGACGAACTTCCATCCTGTCAATGTATATAAATCTTCTGCTGAGATATAGGAACAGGGGCAGACCTTGTCTCTGCGGCAGATTCCGGTGCATCCTCTGGCCACCTCCTGGCCTGCTGGACTGGCATGCACCCTCTTCCCAGGGAGTCCCCCGTACTCACAAAGCTGGACCACTATCAGACTGCATGGCCTCCAACTACATCAGCACTCTGATCATGCCCCTCCCGCCTCAGCGGAGGAACCTGGACTCCGTGCCTGTCACCTCCCGAGTGAGCCCCGACTTCCAAGCCACACACATCTGCCTGGGCCAACATATAGGCGACATAAATCGACATAAATCGGAACAAGAAATAGCAATAGAGCCAAATTGCGACAAAAAAAATTGCTTACAAGAAAACATGCAGTGAAGGGTTATACCCAAATAAAGTTAAATACAGTCATTACAAACGTTTATAAACCATACGAGGGAAATCTTCTCCACAGAATATGTAGCTTTACCATTGGTGGGGTCCGGTTGGACTAGGGGACCCCAAAAAAAAGGGGGGCAAGGCAGACCGAAGAGGACCACCCGCCCATAGACAGAAGTTTAGGCAGTACAGGGAAAAGACAGCAAAGGGAGAGAAAGAAGTAAAGAGGTAAGAGAGAGAGGGAAAAAAAAAAAAAACAATACAGGACAATGAATAGCTAATACTCTGTACCAACTCAGGTCGAGTGCAACAGAACACCCAAACCCTCGAAAGCTGGGACAACCCGGAGGAGGCTAACACAGCTTGGTTCGGGTGTCCCCCTCCAAATATCGTAACCATGGGCTCCAGGTCTTCTCAAACAGTTGCACTTTATCATTGAGTATAGCTGATAAACGCTCATTAATCATCAACCAAGACAGCTTAGCTCTGAGAAGTTCAAAGGGTATGGTGGCCGACCTCCAAGATCATGCAATTACGATCCCGGCCGCCACAAATATAAATCTGATGAGCAATTTAGCCCCCTTGGGGGCATCAGTTACCATTTCCCCCAGAAGTGCATGTTTCAGGAACTTCCGCAGATTCACCTGCGTCAGGGAATAAATAAAGTTATATACGCGTATCCAATATCGCCTCACATTGGGGCACGTCCACCACACATGGAAAGCCGTGCCCTGCTGACCACAGCCTCTGAAACATACCTAGTGGGGACCATATACCACCGCAAGAGAACCTTGTAATTAGCCTCAGTTATAGAGGTGTTAATCAGAGTCCTGGAAGCAATGCTAGCCAACTTGTGCCAATCCTCTAGGTCTAGTGATTCTTGTAGGTCCCCCTCCAAGGCCCCCATATAACTTAACTTGTGAGAATCTGAAGACATCAAAATAGCGTATATTTCTGAGATGTGACCCCTTCGTTTATCAAATTTTTCACACAGAAATTCCATGCGGGTTCTACAGGCGAGGTCAGATTCGCGTTTCAAGGTATTGACATAATGTGCAATTTGGGAGTATCGGTAGCATTCAGACACAGACATTTGAAATTTTTCCATCAAAGTCCATTTGTTGTACAGACCCTTATGGTCACAGATATCAGCAATGCGTAATAAGCCCTTTTTCGTCCACCCTGAGAACACCGGGGGCTCAAGGCCCAGGGCGAAGTCAGGATTTCTGAACAGAGGGGCCAGCGGAAGGCCCTTGAAAGATTATCCCACAGCCCCAGGGAGAGAGAAAGCGAGGGGCTTATGATAGCCGGGCGGGACCTCTGTGACAGCCATAGCAAATGTGAAATTGGCCAACCCCCGCTGGAACCAGATTCCATTTTCAGCCACAAAGGGAGCGTGGCCCGCAAATCGAATCTAATGAGCTGAGCAATCTGGGCAGCGTAATAATATTTAAAAAGGTCCGGAACCCCCAGGCCACCTCTCCCCCGGGGGGCATGAAGCATAAAGGAAAGCATTTTCTTCTGAAAGGAAACAAAATCAGGTCTATGAAGCTGTATAGGAAGGGTACGAAACAGATATAAAATCTTGGGAAGAACCAACATCTTTAGGGAGTGTATTCTGCCAAACCATAACAGGGGTCTGAGCTGCCATTTGATCAGATCCTCCGAAACTTTTCTAAGCTATGGCGGATAGTTATAGGAGTATAAGGTACACATAGAGGGGGTAAGGTGGATTCCCAAATAGGGAAGGGTATGAGTCTGGCATTGAAAAGAAAAGTTACTTCCGGTTCCGGCGCCGAATGCTGTGAACGCATCCCTCCTCGGCTCCCGCGGTCGGACCACAAAACCAGCATATAAAACCCCCGCATCGCCTCGGACGGGTAGTCCGCTACTTCCCCGACCTCCGGGCACTATATCGGCTCCTATAAATCCATATAATGGACAAATTCCTGGAGAAAGGCGGCCCGCGCGCTCCGCCGGGTCCGCCGCAAATCGAGGCCCCGGCTTCGGCCTGTACCGCCGGAGCGGCGGATGCCGCTCAGATGGACACCCTTGTCCCTCAGGCTTCCCCAGTGCCTTCTCTGGGGGACCCCCAGTCGGACCGCATAGCCCAAACGGTGGTGGCTCTCCTATCCCCCACCATATCCGCAGCAGTGCAGTCCGCAGTAGCAGAAGGCATGCAGGAGATCAAGCACAAGCTTACAGAGCATTCCCACAGGCTACAGGAAGTGGAATCCCGGGTAGCCAGTATGGAAGAGGAGTTATACAGCTCTCACAGCTTTGAGGAGACTCAGGACAAGACTAACCGTTTTATATTACAAAAATTGGAGGACTTGGAAAATCGAGCGCGCAGGAGTAACCTCAGGTTCATAGGGATACCGGAATCAGTGCCACCATCTGCCATTCCTGACCTGTGCTCTAAGAGAATTCCAGAGGCACTGGGCCTACAAGGTACCTGCGTTGTTGAACGAGCCCACCGCATGGGGATTCATTCCTCTGAGCGATCGACACCGCGACCGATTATCGCCAAATATCTGAACTACGCCGATAAGTCAGCGATTCTTCAAAAGTTCAGACAGGCCAAGTCTTTCCAGATCGATGGTACTAAAATACTGATCTTTGCGGACTACTCGGTCGAAGTGGCCAGAAAGAGGAAAGCTTTCCAGACGGTGTGCGCCAAGCTGCATCAAGCCCAGATCAAATTTACGCTGGCATACCCAGCCATCCTTCGACTGCGATCGCCTTCAGGCGAACAACTGGCTTTTCAAGACCCATCGGAAGCGGATTCTTTCATCAGCTCTCTCAACAAAGATGGTTCTAGTAACATGGACGCCAGGCTTCCCCCGGTCCAGCGCTCCCTGATCCCGAGAAGTCCTCGCAAGGAGTCACCCAAAAGACAGAAGTATTCCGAAGCGGCCAGCGGTCGCTCTCACCGTCATCGCTGAACTACCACAGCCATGGATCACTCCACTCTCCTCTTACCGAGGTGCTGCGTTGAACAGTGAAGTATTCCTCTCTACGTACTTTTTGAGTTAGCACTTTGGTCTACCTATGAGGCAAGGCCTCAGACAAGTAACTAGAGCACTATTGCACTATTAGGAAATTTTTTCTTCTTTCAATAGTTTTGTGACCGCTGGTTATGTTTAATGTTTTACAGTTCGGTTCGCATTATGTTTCATGTGTAGTCCGGCGCTGACAATGCTGGCACTGTGGAGGACTTGGATAAATCTGTCCTAGACCCTCGATAACCTCTCGCTTCCTGGCGCCCTCGGGGCGAGGCGGGCCGAGGTGTTTATAGACCTGTTTTGGGTCTGTACCAAGGACCTTGCCGTCTACCACAGTTGCAGCATCCGGAAAAAAGTGAAGTTCACGATGTTTTCCCCTACTTTCATTGCATGGTTTGTTGCATTGGTCTTTCCACTCTCCATCCTGGCTTATCCCCCCCCCACGTTTCTAACTAACTCCAAGGTTGGAGCCGGCTCAATCAGGCTCCTAGTAACATACACGTTCCTGCCACTGATAGCGCCCACGTACTTGACACTACTTATGTTTCCTGCCCCTCAGTATGTCTTGCTTATACCTCTTGCACCACACCTAGATCACCTGGACCCTCCATGAAAGTCATTTCATGGAATGTCAGGGGTTTACGTTCCCCCTTTAAACGGATGAAGGTCCTTAGACACCTCAAACGACTTAAGGCTGATATTGCACTGATTCAGGAATCCCACCTGCCCCTAGCAGATTTCCCCCGTATGAAAAAACTGTGGGTGGGCACGGTATACGGTTCGGCGGCGGTGGGCAGAAAAGCGGGCGTTCTGATTTTAATTCATAAAAATTTATCATGCGAACTTCTGTCCCTAGTTACGGATGATAGCGGTCGCTATGTCTCGGCGCACTTGAAACTGAACAACAGGGAAATTCTGCTGACCAACGTTTATGCCCCCAATGTACCCGATCAACCATTTTTTAGGGCCCTATCAAACCATCTGCTTAAATTTCCCCACGTCCCCCACCTGATTGGCGGCGATTTTAACTTGATCATGGACCCTACCATAGATAGATCCACGGTGAAGTCTAAGTCCCATCGAACCAATGTCCCAACCCTGAACCCGTTAGCAAGTATCGTGGACTCCCTCCATCTGACGGATGTGTGGCGACTCCATCACCCCACTGACAGAGAGTACACATTCTACTCCCATCCCCATAATGTATTCACTAGAATAGATTATTTTTTCTCCTCTACTTCTGCCGCGCATAGGATCGAAGACCCTGAAATCCATGACATTGTCATCTCTGACCACGCCCCTATTTCCATTACGCTAGATCCCCCGGATAAAAACGCAGACTCCCACTTGTGGAGATTTCCAAGCTATTTACACAACAACTCAGACTTCCGGGCCTTCCTGGCCCGGGCCTGGGAGGAATACTCGGCAGACAATGTATCCCACATCTCTCAGCCGATTCTGTTTTGGGAGGCTGGCAAAGCCTTCCTTCGAGGACGAATCATCTCCTACGCTTCTGCCTATAGGAAGAATGCCTCGGCGAGTTTTATCCGGGCGAGTGAGCGCCTTCGTTTGGCCCAAACTACATTGCTGTCTTCTGACTCCCCCCTTCACAGACAGGCGTGGGTCCTTGCGAAACAAGCCTTTGATTCCTGGGCTGATAAATTGGAATCTACTAAGAGAGCACACTTCACGGCCACTATGCATAAGTTTGGGAACAAGGCGGGCAAACTACTAGCGCGGCTCTGCAGGGCCCCTTACAAACCCACACATATAGCTTCTCTCCGGCGCGCCTCGGGCAGGGTGGAGTCCACTCCCGCGGGAGTGCAGTCCATCATGCGCGACTTTTATAAATCTCTCTATTCTCCTGACCCTTATGATGCCACTCAGGCAGACTTTTTTCTTAACAGCGTAGTACTACCCAAGATATCCCCGACCCAGTTGGAGGCCTTAAACGCCCCGGTGACACTCTCAGAGGTACAAGACACTATAAAACATCTTGCCCCTAACAAAGCCCCCGGCCCAGACGGCTTTACGGGAGAATTCTATAAGAGTGCTCTAGAGACGTTGGGACCTACCCTGCTGGAGGTCTACTCAGCCGTTTGGTCCGGAGGCTCCTATCCCCCCACAGGTAATCAGGCCATTATAAAGCTCTTGGCGAAAAAAGGTAAAGATCCCTTAGAACCTGGCTCATATAGGCCGATTTCACTTTTAAATTTGGATGTCAAAATCCTATCGAAAATACTTGCGTCCAGGCTTGCCCTGATTATGCCCTCATTGATTCACCCGGCGCAATCGGGTTTTACCAAGGGCAGATCAGCTGCATCTAACATACGTAAGGTCCTTCTGGCCCTGGACCATGCTAGGGTGTACTCGGAGAAAGATCTGGCGATCATCACCTTGGACGCGGAGAAGGCCTTTGACAACGTGAATTTCGCATGGCTGTCTGAGGTTCTGTCCTCTTTTGGCTTCTCGGGACCTTTCACGCACGTTGTCAAGGCGATGTACACCTCCCCCGCGGCCAGGCTTTGGGTGGCCGGTTCTCTCACCGACGAGTTTAGACTCTTCAAGGGGACGAGGCAGGGATGCCCCCTGTCCCCACTACTCTTTAATTTGGCTCTAGAACCTCTTTCCAGATACCTGTTGGAGGCCGCGCCACTTCACGGTATCCTGATAGGTGACCATGAACTTCGTGTATCTCTTTTCGCGGATGATGTTCTAATCTTCACTCAAAACCCCTCCTCAGACATGCACACCATTATCTCCACATTTGATAGGTTCAAACTCTGCTCTGGCCTACGGATTAATTATGCGAAGAGCGAAATACTCCCCTTAGGTACCAGATACAAACCAACTTGGGCCTCCTCTGCCCCCTTCACCCTGGCCACCTCACACATTACATACTTGGGTATTGAGATAGGCAAAATCCCGTCTTCAATATACTCCTTAAACTACCCTCCGCTGTTTCAGAAGCTCAAACAGGAATTGGATAGTTGGATGGATCTGCCTCTCTCGCTCCTGGGTAGATGTCATTTAGTCAAAATGGTCAGCTTCGCCCGACTTTTGTATCCATTGCAAACGATCCCTCTGTTAATCAAACACACAGACACCAAACTTATTAATAAGGCCATCTCCAGGTTTGTCTGGCGGGGCAAGCGACCACGCATCTCTTTCAGTAAAATCTGTCTTCCCAGGGGCGAGGGGGGTGCTAGCCTGCCTGACGTTAGAATGTACAACCTATCATGCCTTCTTAGGATATCCTTAGATTGGCTCTCTCAGTCTTCCTGCTATTCAAACTACGACCTGGAAACGCAAATGTCTGCTCCCTACTCGCTGGCGGCGTTACTACACGCCAAATGGAAAAGTATGCCACCCAGGCTTCAACACAATGTTCTTCTGAGAGACACGGTGATTGCCTGGAGAGAGACTAGAAAGCGTTTGAAGCTTCCACTTTCCATATCCAAATACCTCCCCATTAGGGGAAACCCTGCCTTCCTCCCGGGACTACATTCACGTAATTTTGACATTTGGCAGCGCAAAGGCCTCAAATACTTTTCGGATCTCTGTGACCCCGTTTCAGGAAAACCAAGGTCTGTGAGGGATATCCGGGAATCCTACCAGCTACCGGCCTCGCATACCTTCTCGGTTATACAATGCCTCAGTTTTCTTCACTCAACTAACAGAGGCCCACACAAAGGCTTTCTTGATCCTCTATTGGACCCTTTACTGGCGGCGGGGAAGTATTGCATCTCAGATATATACAAACCTTTCCAAAAGCTCTCCTCTTTCCACCATGCCAGTTCCTCGGCGGCCAACTGGGCAAAAGACTTTCCTATTGAGGACATAGTTGCCAAACTCTTTCAGGGATACAACAGAACTTTGCGCATAACCCCTAGTGAAACATGGAGAGAAACGCAGCTGAAAATTTTACATAGGGCTTATATACCATTCACTTGTAACAAAGACGATCCTTCTACCAGCCTCTGTCCTTACTGCAAGGTCGTCAGGCCGAACCTACTCCATAGGTTCTGGTCGTGCTCGTTCATATCCACGTTCTGGGACCAAGTACTTTTACTCATTAAAAGGATCACCCTTCTTCATTTGCCTAAGGATCCCCTTCTGCTAATCTTTGGACATTGGGACAAACAGCTCCAGATTTGGTCCAGCCGCCCGCCACCATACCCTCGGGTATGGACTCTAACGTGTTTGCTGATAGCCCGCAGGGTAATACTGGCAAACTGGATAACGACAGTAGTTCCTTCAGTCTCGCAGGTCCATAAGGAGTTGCTAACCCTTATGACCAAGGATCGACTTAATACGGACTTTCATCTTCCATCATCCGCTAACCGTTACTATCTCACTTGGCAGGACTTTATGGATTCACTACCCCAGGATGTCACTACCTCTCTGCAAGAAGATACGTTCTCATACCATCTCCCTGGGTAAGACTCGGGTGCAATGGTTCTGGAGTTAGCCCCCCCCCCCCTTCTCTTTCAGAGTCTGCCCTTATTCACTGCTCTTTGTTCCTCCATCTCCCCCCCCCCCTCTATGTTAGTTTAGTCAGTTATGATAAATGCGCGAGATCCATCCAACTAGGTTTCTAGTGTATTTGATGATAGAATCTTGTTTCATGCACAATACCCTCACTTTTGGAGTCAGCTGCGAGCTTCTGCTATTGCTCGGCCTCTGTCTCCCATAAAAATGTAAAATGTGTTGGTTAATGTTGTACTTAATTTTCATGTACCGTATCTTTGTTTCAATAAAGTTTATTCAAAAAAAAAAAAAAAAAAAAGAAAAGAAAAGTTTTGCCGTAAGGTTTCCACTGTGCAATGGTCTAACGATATATACAATGCCTGAGATTTTGCATGATTGACTGTGAGTCCCGAGATCTGAGAAAATTGGCCAAGCGTGCGATATAAATTAGGAATGGAGATAATCTGAGAAGACAACATCAGCAGAATATCGTCCGCAAAAAGCAGGCATTTATTGTCCACTCCAAAAAAGCAAGGGGATTTCCAGTCACTACTTAACAACCAGCCAGCGACCAACCGAATGAACCTGTCTAACAGTATGTGTTAAAAGCAGGGGTTTAGTTGCACACATTTGCAAATACATGCGTAAGCTGCAGGCCATGGCAAGGCACCCTGATATCTGCAGACCCTAACTCTACCTTTAACCACTTCCCTACCGGCGTATAATAAAATGACGGCAGGAAGTCTTTCTCGATCCGGGCGGTCGTCATATGACGTCCGCCCGGTCTCGTCGCTACTGCGCACCCCCGGAGGCACGCAGAGCGGCGATCGGGGGTGAGGCTCGTCCCTCGGACTGAGCCTAACCCCGATCAAGGTAAACAGCCAATGAAATTGGCTGTTTACCACGTGATCGGCTGTGTCAATCACAGCCGATCACATGAGCGGCTCCAGCGCGAGCTGCTCGTTCCCTCCTCAATGCGCGCCCCCCGTGTTCTTCTCCTCACACACTGATCCTGTTTGAGGAGGAGATTGCGGTAACAGCTAGTTACCAATTACAGTGCACCCCAAACACACTGATTGCCCCCCCAATAAAGAGCACCTGTCACTAGCCCATCAAAGTACCTGTCACTAGCCCATCATAGTACCTGTCACTAGCCCATCATAGTACCTGTCACTAGCCCATCAAAGTACCTGTCACTAGCCCATCAAAGTACCCGAGTACCTGTCACCAGCCCATCAGGTACTCTGATGACAGGTACTCGGGTACTCTGATGGGCTGGTGACAGGTACTCGGGTACTCTGATGGGCTGGTGACAGGTACTCGGGTACTCTGATGACGGGTACTCGGGTACTCTGATGACGGGTACTCGGGTACTCTGATGACAGGTACTCGGTTACTCTGATGACAGGTACTCGGGTACTCTGATGACCGGTACTCGGGTACTTTGAGTACCTGTCACCGGAGTACGAGAGTATCCGTCATCGGAGTACCCAAGTACCTGTCATCGGAGTACCCGAGTTCCTGTCACCTACCCATCAGAGTACCCGAGTACCTGTCACTGACTCATCAGAGTACCCGAGTACCTGTCACCTACCCATCAGAGTACCCGAGTACCTTCCACCTGCTCATCAGAGTACCTGACACCTGAAGTACCCGAGTACTTGCCGCCTGCTCATCAGTACCCATCAGTACTCATCAGTACCTATCACCTATCAGTATCAGTACTGATCATCCGTACCCATCAGTACAGTATCAGTATCACCTATCAGTATCAGTACTACTCATCAGTACCTATCACCTGCCTGTCACCTGCCTGTCACCTGCCCATCAGAGTACCCGAGTACCTGTCACCTGCCTACCGGAGTACTCGAGTACCTGCCACCTGCTCATCAGTACCAGAGTACCTGTCACCTGCCTGTCACCTGCCCAGCAAAGTACCCGGGTACTTGTCACCCTTCATACAGCCACCATGTCCAAGTCCAAAAAGATTTATATATGTCCTCCGTTTAAACCTAAATATCAGTGTTATGGCAGCAGATAGCTGCCATAACCCTGGTATTTTTTTAAACGGTGGACGGTTGGCTTTCCGATAAGGGTGGTCCCAGCGGCGGATTCACAGCGGGATTACCCTTCTGGGATGGCGGAAAAGGTGCCCCCACACCCGCCGCGTTTTGGTCCTTTTCCCCCCTTACTGGACCCCCCGGCAGCGGGGAAAATGATCCGGTCCCGGATCCTACCAGACAGGATGTCGAGTGAGGGCAAGCTTGCCCTCACTTGACTCTATGGTCTTGGAGGACCGTAGCTATGGCAATTTATTTATTATTTATTTTATTATATATTTTTTTTTCTATCTTTTAGTGTACTTGTAAGATCTGAGAACTTTTTGACCCCAGATCTCACTAAAAAGAGGTCCTGTTGTGCCTTTTTCTATTACAAGGAATGTTTACATTCCTTGTAATAGAAATAAAAATTATCAAATTTTTTTTAAACGGTGTAAAAATAAAAAATAATAAATAAAATAAATAGTATACTGTATCTCACCCCCGACCCTCCCGCCCACATCCGCCGCCGTTAATACAGTAAGTAATATGCTGGAATAACATGACCCGCCGCTTGACTCCTCTGTAGCAGAGGAGCGGAGGTGACAGTCAGCGGAGGTCAGTGGACAAGCTGCACCCACACGTCACACCGTGGGAGGAGCCAGTGCTGCTGAAGAAGAAGTGAGCTGTCTGGGCCAGGAGCGAGAGGCACTGAGGGAACCGTTACCCATACCTGCCACGATCTGCAAATCAGCAACATCCAGCACCCCAAGGTTCCTATATAATTATATTTATTCGTTTATTTTACGGTATATATTTTTATTTATTTATTAATTATGGTTGACCTGGGTTGAGGGGGGGAGGGGGGAGGCCTAATGTGCTGTAATGTACTGTATAATGTGCTGTATTGTACTGTGTACTGTGCTGTAATGTACTGTATAATGTGCTGTGTACTGTGCTGTAATGTACTGTATAATGTGCTGTAATGTACTGTGTACTGTGCTGTAATGTACTGTATAATGTGCTGTGTAATGTGCTGTAATGTACTGTGTACTGTGCTGTAATGTACTGTATAATGTGCTGTGTAATGTGCTGTGTAATGTGCTGTATTTTTTTTGGTATCTACTTTTATTTTTAAAATTTACCAGTAGCTGCTTCATTTCCCACCCTAGGCTTATACTCGAGTCAATCATTTTTCCAATTTTTTTTTGTGGTAAAATTAGGGGCCTCGGCTTATATTCGGGTCAGCTTATATTCGAGTATATACGGTAAATTGTCGCCTATGGGGATTTTTAAGTACCAAAGTTTGTCGCCATTCCGTGAGCATGCGCAATTGTGAAGCATGACATGTTGGGTATCTATTTACTCAGCGTAACATTATCTTTCACATTATGGAAAAAAATTGGGCTAACTTTACTGGTTTCTTATTTTTTTTTAAGTGAATTTTTTCCAAAAAAATTGCGTTTGGAAGACCGCTGCGCAAATACGGTGTGATAAAAAATATTGAAATAATCTCCATTTTATTCTCTAGGGTCTCTGCTAAAAAATATATATATATATATATAATGTTTGGGGGTTCTAAGTAGTTTTCTAGCAAGAACAACCGATTTTAGCTTGTAAACACCAAATGTCAAAAATAGGCCTAGGCAAGTGGCTAGGATGCATGATGGTGCTCCTTGGATGTTGGGCCCCTCTATATGGCTAGGCTGTGAAAAAGTCTCACACATGTGGTATTGCCATACTCAGGGGGAGTGGCAGAATGTATTTTGGGGTGTAATTTTTTCTGTGTACATGCTATGTGTTGGGAATATCCTATAAATTGACAACTTTGTGTAAAAAAAAAAAAAGTTTTTTTTTGAGGAAAAAATGACATGTTCAAACGACCCATAATGCCTCATAGAATATACAATTGAGTGTTTGCTTTCCAAAATGGGGTCATTTTGTGGACTTTTCCATTGTATTGGTGCTCTAGGGCCTTCAAAAGTGTGATAGGTAGTAAGAAAGTTTTATGTGTATTTATGCTCCTAGAAAGCCTGAAGGTGCTACTTGGATGTGGAGTCTCTTTTTGTGACCAGGCTGTGTAAAAGTCTCACACATGTGATATCACCATACTCAGAAGGAGTAGAAGAATGTATTTTGGGGTGTCATTTTTGCTGTGTACATGCTATGTGTTAGAAATAGCTTATAAATTGACAACTTTGTGGGAAAAAAAGAAAAAAAACATTTTCTTCATTTTCCCAAGAATTGTGGGAAAAAATTATAACTTCAAAAAACTCACCATGCCTCTTACTAAATTCCTTGGACTGTCTACTTTACAAAAAGGGGTAATTTGGGGGGTATTTGTACTGTCTTGATATTTCAGGGTCTCAAGAAAGAGATAGGCCATCAGTACATCTGGTGTGATCAATTTTCAGTAATTGGTACCATAGCTTCTAGACTCAATAACTTTCACACAGACTAAATAATATACACTAATTTGGGTTAATTTTACCAGAGATATGTAGCAGTATAAATTTTGGCCCAAATGTATGAAGAAAAATTAATTTTTTTGCAAAATTTTATAATCAAATCTAAAAAAAAGTGGGTTTTTTTCAAAATTTTTGCTCTTTTTTTGCTTATATCACGAAAAAAAAAAAAAAAAAAAACCCAGTTGTGATCAAATACCACCAAAAGAAAGCTCTAATTGTGTGAAAAAAATAATAAACATTTTGTTTAGTTACAGTGTAGCATGACTGAGCAATTGTCATTCAAAGTGTGAGAGTGCTGAAAGCTGAAAATTGGTCTGGGCAGGAAGGGGGTCTAACTGCTCCGTGTGGAAGCGGTTAAAGATTCTCCACAATGGGAGCACAATGGGAAATCCCCTTGCTTTTTTGATCTGCGTTTGCCCTTCCAGTGCTCCTTACTGTTAAGACCAGTTATCGTGGGGGAGGTGACCACTTTTTGCAATATCGTTTATATTGGTCAGGCTTTGCTGCCATTGTGCAATGTGCTGGGTGTTCAGTATGACCCTGCGCCTTTAACCACTTCGATACCGGGCACTTTCACTAGCTTCCTGCCCAGGCCAATTTTCCCCTTTTAGCGCTGTTGCAATTTGAATGACAATTGCGCTGTCATGCAACACTGTACCTACACCAAATTTATGTCATTTTCCCCCCACAAATAGAGCTTTCTTTTGGTGGTATTTGATCACCTCTGGGTTTTTTCCTTTTTTGCTAAACAAATAAAAAAAGACCGAAAAGTTTGAAAAAAAAAAAAAAAGTTTTTTTGTTTATGTTATACAATTTTGTAAATAAATAGTTTTTTCCTGCACTGATGAGACTGCACTGACAGGCACTGATGAGGAGGCACTGATGGGGTGGCACTGACAGGGTGGCACTGATAGGCGGCACTGATAGGCGGCACTGATAGGTAACACTGATATGCAGCATTGGTGGGCACTGATAGGCGGCACTGCTGGGCACTGATAGGTGGCATTGATGGGCACTGATAGGCGGCACTGATGGGCACTGATAGGCGGCACTGATGGGCACTAATGGGCACTGATAGGCGGCACTGGTGGGCACTGATGGGCACTGATAGGCGGCACTTATCGGCACTGACGGGCGGCATTGATGGGCACTAATGGGCACTGATAGGCGGCACTGGTGGGCAATAATGGGCACTGGTGGGCGACACTGATAGATGGCAATGATGGGCACTTGTGGGCAGCACTGATAGGGAGGGCACTGGCGGGCAGCACTGATGGGGAGGGCAATAGGGGGCTCCCTGAGCCCTGATTGCCATCCCTGGTGGCCATAGTGGCATCCCTGGGGTCATGGTGGGCATCCCTGGGGTCATGGGTGGGCATCCCTGGTGGTTCTAGTGGCACCCCCCCCCCGAGGGTCTGCGCTGGTAATCAATGATCTGATTACCAGTGCCGACCCCCCCCCCCTGTCAGGGGAGCCGCCGATCGGCGCTCCTTTACTCATGCCTGTCAGGCACGAACTAAGGAAAGCCGATCAACGGCTCTTCCTGTTTACTATGTGACCAGCCGTGATTGGACACGGCTGGTCACATGCTAAAGAGCCTACCTCAGTAGGCTCTTTACCGAGATCGGAGATGCAGGGTGTCAGACTGACACCTTGCATCACCGATCGCCGCTCTGCGCACCCCCGGGGGGGCGCACAGAGCTGTATTATCCTGCCGCCGTCATATGACGTCCGGTCAGGATAATACAACCACATTCCCGCCGTCAATCTGCTATAGGGCAGGCGGGAAGTGGTTAAGGAGGGGTGGGCTCCCTCCAGTCACCTGTCCTCCATCTATCTCATCAGAATGCATGTGCTCCCATTGTGTAGACTCTTTAAAGGTAGAGTTAGGGTATGCAGATATCAGGTTGCCTTGCCGTGGCCTGCAGCTTACGCATGTTTTTGCTAATGTGTGCAACTAAACCCCTGCTTTTAACGCATACTATTAGACAGGTTAATTTGGTTGGTCGCTGGCTGGTTGGTAAGTAGTGGCTGGAAATCCCTTTGCTTTTTTGATCTGCGTTTGCCCTTCCAGAGCATTTGTTGTCCACTCCCCCACAAGGGAGACCCTGAATATCCTTATGATTTCGGATCTTGATCGCTAAGGGTTCAAGCGCCAAAACAAAGAGTAATGGCAAAAGGGGGCAACCTTTCCAGGTACCCCTATGTATCTGCAGAGGGGTGGACTGGTGACCACTGACCATGACTGAAACTGTAGGGCAATCATAAAGCATTTTTAGGGTGGACATGAAGCGAGGGCCAAAACCGTACCTTTCCATCACATATAGAAGAGATAGAGTCGAATGCTTTATGGACATCCAGGGAGAGCAACATCCCCTTCCTGGACCCACCTGCATCCCAGTCGGAATTGAGCACCAAAATCACATCAATGACCCTCTTGGTTTGATCCGAGGCATGTCTATTAGGGACAAACCCGGCCTGATCCGGGTGTATATAACTGGCTAAAAATGAATTCAATCTGGTTGCAAGGACCTTTAGATCCACATTGATTAAAGAAATGGGCGGTAGTTCGCACATTCCCTATGATCCTTCCCAGGTTTCGGTAGAACCTGTATAAATGCCCTATTCTCATGTGGCGGGAGGGGCACCCCCTTACGCACATCATTAAAATAAGCGCACATGTGGGGGGCCAGAAGTTCCCCATATTTCCTATAATAATGTCCAGAAAATCCATCTGGGCCCAGAGCCCTGGATGGATTCAAACTCTTGATAGCCGCTCTGACCTCAGACTCTTCTATATCCTTGTCCATGAGCTCCATATAAGCAGCACGGAGTTTAGGCAGGTGTATATCATCAAAAGAATCTATCGGCCCGAGTGGTCCTCAACCTTTTCGGTTTAGCATGTAGTGTAGAGTAAAAGTAAAAAAATTCAGTGACCACCGATTGAGGGTTTTGGGAGATCTGGCCATTTTTAAGATGCAGTTTAGGTAGGGCTGCAGTAAAAGTTTGAGGGATCAACTTCCTAGCTAACATAGTATGCGGCTTGTCGCCCAGCGTGTAAAATTTATGTTTAGACCACCAAACCGATTTTTCCGCTCTCGTGGTGAGGCTAAGATTCAGGGCCACCCTTGCCATGTCAATTTTATGCCTAATATCGATGTGAGGGGATTTACACTGTTCCTCCCTTAGGGAAGCTAGTTGCTCCTGCTGCTGTTTAATAGTGCTATCACAATGCTTCTTTGACCTAGCAGCAATCTGAAGCAGTTTGCCTCTGATAGTTGATTTGTGTGACGCCCAATTGTTGGAGGGAAACGTGTCTGGGGGCTGATTGTGAGTGAAAAAAGAGCGAATCTCTGTCTCCACTTCCAAACAAATGGTCAGATCACTCAATAAGGAGGCATTCAATCTCCAAGGAGAAGGGGACGGTCAAGACCAGAGGTCAGATAGTGTCATGCGCAACGGAGCATGATCCGACTACGGTGCATCCATTATTTTCATTGATGTGATAAAGGACAACATGGGCGTTTTGTACTAAAATACGATCAATGCGGGAGTACGTATTGTGTACATGGGATAAAAAAGTATAGTCCCTAGTAGAGGGATTGTGTTCCCTCCAGGTGTCAACCAGATCATGTTAATGCAGGATGTGCGCCAGGTTATTGCTTTGTTTCAGGAGCCACCGAATTATTGGTTTGTGTGGGTGAGATTTATCCAAGGTATGGTCCAGAGGGAGATTACTATCCCCCCCCCCCCCCCCAGTACCACCCCCCCACTGAGCTTGGGAAACAAAACCGTTAACATGTCTCGGAAGAAGGCCACCTGACCCACATTAGGAGCATAATATGAGATAACTGAGATTGCCTGATCATTTATTTTCCCCGCTGCCATAATATACCTACCTTCCTTATCCCGGACTATAGTGTCAAGAGTAAACAGGACCTTTTTTGAAAAACAGATCGCCACTCCACATTTCTTCCTGGGACCCCCCAGACAAGTAGCATTGCATATATTTGGCACTGAGGAACCGTGGGGCCGATGCTCTTGAAAAATGTGTCTCTTGTAATAAGAGAATATCCGCACCCATTTTATGATAGCATTGAAAGGCCTTAGTTCTTTTCGTGGGAGCATTTAAACCTTGCACATTGTGGCAAACAACAGTGTAAGTAGAGGGACGTGTTTTAGTCATATATGTATGCTGTCATTTGGTACTACCCATCCATGCCCACCGATCACCCCATTTTACTGGACAGTCCCTCATTTTCTCCTTGCAATTATTATTGCTGTCAATATTACTTATTATTTTCAATGTATAATTATTCTCTTCATTTACTTTTATTTATCAATTTTGTATTACTCATGTGTTATACATGCTTTACACTGTGACCAGGATAGGTCTAACTGCCCAGGATTGTCATATTCCCTCCTTGCCTTCCCAAACCCACCCGGCACGGGTAGCCCCAGAGTACCCTTCTCTGGGGACTGACAAAGACTTTGGGGATCGCATCCTCTTAGTTCTATGTCTTATCTCCGTGTCGGCGGCTACGGAACATCTTGAATTATGCCCACAATGTCATAGGTAGGGTGCGCGCGCAGCCCATCGGCGCGCGCATCACGACCTCACGCCGGCCTGAAGCCGGATCAGTTTTGAGATGTGCGCGCGCAACTCCATCGGCGCGCGCATCACCTCCTCACGCTGACCCGGGCCCAGGATCGGCGTCATGACGCACGGCCGCGCCAGTGCGCATGCGCCGAGGGGTATATATAGCCGGGGATTTCTAACAGGGCGCCACTTCCCTCCAGCTGAGGGACGGTACGGACGCCCCAGGATACGCTTCTTTGGATTCAGTTCACACCAACCCAGCCCTACTAACCGTAAGTTTATCATCCAACAATGCTTTATTTTGCATTGTTTGATGTACTTTCTCTACAAGTGCCTAAATGCCTTCTTTCAAGGCTGACCAGCACAAACTCTCTCACCAGGGAATTACCAGGATCCATGACCAGGGCTCCCCCTGCTGTTCTGAATCTGGAACTCCCCTCAATGTAAGTTCATAACATGTCTTCACACCAATACTAATTAAAATAATTACATCTGTATCAATACACAACCACAATCTGTTCCACCACGCAGGCTTAATGCAAAGCAAGAATACACTCTCCACAGGCCTCCCAATTAACAATTGGATCACAATCAAGACTTCAATCACCAACTGTAAGTGACCAGCACTATTCACCACAGTGCTCTCAAAATAAATAAATTACCAAATCAATTATTTTGATCCAATATGTTATACCTTTAGGCCAATGAGAAGGATCCCTTCCCTCCTCACACATATCAAGTGATCTTTACGTCATGTAAGTCTGCTCAATATATATTTCCTCCTTTACTCACATCAAGTTGGCAATATCATCACTGCCTCAATCATATCTTTACAGACAGCTATCCCTTCAGAAATCCTGTGTGAATAGTTTTGGAAAGGCAAATGGGAATACCAAAGCCTGGGACCTGACCGCTTAGTCACATGTATGTGCTTACCTCATTTTTCACTATTTTTGTAAATAGTGCTATATCATATATCTCAATATATATTCACTATATTTTCCAGATATGGTGAACTCTCCCCGCTTCCTTGATAAAGGCAATATACTAATATGCCGAAACGCGTCGGAAGTTTGACAAGACACTCTCTCTCAACAAGCTCATATCTCTGAGCCTAAATAGACAGAGTTTCAAAAAAGTCACCATTTTCACTTTGTCACCTTTCGTTCCATTTTCACTTCTTCACATGGGTCTATAGCCCATTGGTACCTATTGTGTTATTTTGTTTGTATTATAATTTTTGCTAACAGCAAATCAATATATTTTTAATAAACACACCATTTTACTGAGCCCTTAAAGTCCCATTTCCTTTGACCTGAGGCACCAAAACTGTTTCAAAAAGCATTGCATATATTTGGCACTGAGGAACCGTGGGGCCGATGCACTTGAAAAATGTGTCTCTTGTAATAAGAGAATATCCGCACCCATTTTATGATAGCATTGAAAGGCCTTAGTTCTTTTCGTGGGAGCATTTAAACCTTGCACATTGTGGGAAACAACAGTGTAAGTAGAGGGACGTGTTTTAGTCATAACAGTGTGGCAGAAGACACTCACCTATTGTAGCTACAATTACTGCCTGGAGACCATGAGAGACCTCCGAACCGAGACCATCCCGCAAGTCGCATGGGTACCGTTGAAGTGTGGAACCTGAGAGACTAAAAAAAAAAGAAAAAAAGAGAAAAAACAGATGAACAGAAAGGAAAAGAAAAGAAGGAAAAACGGCCAGAGGTCGAAGCACGTAACAAGCATTGTATTGAATAGATGAACCAAAAATGTTGTGGGCAAACGCCCCAGGCAGGGCACATCCTGACTACAACATGCAGCATTACCATCACCCCAAGGATGATAGCAAGGGCACATTAAAAAAAGTGGCATGTGTATGGAAGTTTGCCTGCATGCCTAATAGCTAATAACCAGGACAGGACCTAGCACGTTATATGGTAAGGTGACAATAAAAATCATCATTTAAAAAAAAATAGAACTATGGGCCATAGGCCCAAAAAAGTGAACAACCACGACAGTCAATGGGCCTGGATGGAGTCTGATGCTAAGGCTTCGGTGTGTGGAGCTTGATCCCCCATTTTTTTTTTAAATGCATAAAATGCACTGAGGTAGGAAAAAAAAAAAAACTTCTGCCTTTACAATCCCTTTAACCTGCCATCCTATTGAGAGAAATGGAGAAGGTGGAGAAACGGCAGCTGAATATATGATAGGTGTATACAGCTTCATATCTGTGGAGGAGCTGGAGAAGCAACATCTGAGCATTCATCTGTGACAGGTACATTTACACTTATAATTTGGTGAGTGAGGGCACAAAAGGGGGAGCATGGTACCTTATCACACATAAGAAGATTCGGAGCACTGATTGCACTTTGAATAAAGCACTATATTTTTTTTTGTTGGGAAGACTTTTTAATGATTTTTTGCCAATTGAATTCCATAAACTAATAATTTTATTTATGATTTATGGTGCAAATGTGTGAACTGTATAATTTAAGGGGACAGAGCTAGGGATCTGCATATATAAAACTTCTTTTAAGTTTTGAACAGAGATTGAATGTCTTGAAACTTCTGTCAGTTTTTTTTTTGTTTTATTGGTTTGTAACCGGTTGGGGGGGGGGGGGGGTCACTCTTTCTGTTTGTATTGGTGAACATTGTTGCCAGTGCAATAAATTATGGAAAATGTACATTTGTACAGCCATCACTAGGAGAGGAGGTGAGATCAACTCTTTAAATGGGGACACCTGTTCTGATTCTGAACTGTAATCTCCCTAACTAGACAAAAAAACTGATAGTTAGTTTACAATATATTTTAATTTTTTGTTCTCAATTTGCAGGAAATGTTTGGTTACAAATCTGAAAGATGGCGTAGTATCCTGTGTCTAATTGGTTACTTCTTGTCACTGGGGTTCCTGAAGCTTCTCTTCTATTGGAGGTCTGAGCTGGATGTATGGTGCCATTGTGTCCCATGTAGTTTAGCAAATGCTGAGGTTTTTTTGCTCAAAAGAACTGTAAGTATATTTATTTGTCCATTGGTCTTTGTCTGTCTGTGCATCTGAGACATATCATAATCATACTGGCAAGCGGATATAATTTGCAAGTAATATAGGAGTGCAATTATATAAAGTATGGTAACCAGTTGTTCCCAATTTTAAGCGATGATCCCTGCTTTCTGCAGGCTGTTTCCTGATAAAAAATGGCCTCTATTGTGTCCCTGGGACACATTGAAGTCCCTGAGAGCTGCATGTACCTCCTAAGCTGTCTAAAATCCAGTCTGCCAGCCTGCTCTTTGCAAAGCACTGGGGAATGGATTTTCTCTGCTGCATTTCTGCCAATCAGTGGCCTCCCTTGTAGTCACTCCCCCAGTCCATTGTGTCTGCTGCTCTCTATATGTGTTGGGTGGTGCATTTTGTGCTTCTTTCCCTACCATGCCTATAAAAAGCACAGGTAGGAGCTCACCAGTCACCAGCAGCACAGCTAGGGGAACAGCTTTACATTACAATGCTGTGATTGTACTAGTCCTCATTTCATATCACCTCTAATAAAGACTAGGAATGAGCTGCTGGCTTGGTTCAGACTGAATTTTGCTTGTTTGGCAAACTGGGGTCCATTATCTGGGGTCCCTCTTATTTTTAAAGGGACTTCCAGATTCCAATAAGCCCCTCACTCACAGACATCCACAACCATTGGGCCGGGGTTGTGGGGAAGAGGCCAGGTCATCAGAGTTAGGTACAAGTTGCCTTGTCACAGGCATCCCTCTGTTCCAAATATCTGTGACCAACTGTTTATAGGCATGGTCAATAGGGTGTTCTCAGAATTATTTTTTTTTTTTTTATCTGGTAATCTTATTGTAAAGCTGCAATATTATTGAAAAACAGACACCCTTAGGTTCCTTCACATACCAAGTGGTATAATAATAATACACCAGTGACACTTTCAGTTGGAAAACAACATTGCAAACACAGCAAGGAATGTACAAAAGAGTTCATATTGAAAGTGTATGCTGCATTGTCTCTTTAGATAACACATGTTGCTCTGGAAACCCTTTATCATGTAATAATGTTTAAAATGTATAAACATGGTAAAAAAAAAGATATGCAATAAAACAACAGTATAAATAATGAATAATTTTAAAATATCTAATGTATAATTGACCCGAAACCATCATAGTATTCCTTTAAAACATGTTTAATGATAACTTCCCAACAAATTAATACACATCTGTATGATGTTCCACGCTCTGCTTTTCTGCAGTTTATGCCAGAGTTGCAAAGTCACATCATTTTTAGGTAAGATCCAGCTTGTTTCCCTGGAAAAGGGACATTTGAGGATATCTATGTAGCTTTATTGACAAATGTCAAGATCCCTCTGGGACAATAAGGCTGGCCATCAGAGATGTATAGTAACGAAGTAGAACTACTTAAGTACTGTACTTAAGTACCGAAATGCGGTATCTGTACTTTCCTAGAGTAGAATTTTTTTCTCCTACTTCTACTTTTACTTCACTACATTTTTTCGATGATTTCGATACTTCTACTCAAGTATTTTTTTTTTGTGCTGCATAGTTACTCGTTACTTTTAAAACAATTACCACTGCCAGAACAGTAGATGGCAGGTTGCATAAAGCTCAAAAAAATGTGTATAATGTCATTTGTAAATCAGCGCATACGAATATAAAGGCTGTGTATAATAAAAGCTGCTATACCAAATCTTTCCAATAAAAAGAAAATATGAAACAAACAAATAAATGGTGCTACAGCGCTTAAAGTGCATCAAGAAACTACTAACAAACACAGGTTAATCATTTGAATAAATCATTTGAAATAATAAAAACAATATGATGTTCAAACTTTTGACTTATTTCTTTAATAACTACATAACACAGTACTTGTACTTCTACTTTCAGTACTTGAGTAGAAATTTTTTTTCAAAACTACTGGTACTTTTTACTTTTAGTACTTAAGTAGCAAATTTTTTGAAAAAACTACTTGCAATACTTAAGTAAAAAAAATGTTGAATACTTTAGTACTTCTACTTAAGTAACTTTTTCTGCGAGCACTTCCACTTCTACTCAAGTAATTTTTTGATCGAGCACTTGTACTTTTACTCAAGTAGAAATTTCGAGTACTTTATACAAGTCTGCTGGCCATACACTATACAATTTTCTTGTTCAACTTTCCTTTAGATTTACCAAAACCATATAATATAGGGTCAAACCTAAACATTTTCAATTTGTATGCAATCAGGCAGGCCCTTGCACTACATAGTTTAAGGTAAATCTAAAGGAAATTGAATAAGAAAATTGTATAGTGTATGGCCAGCCTTAGTTGTCCTAATCCACAATCAATATAGTGTTTGTTGAATGTGTAGGTTGTTTTTTTTTTTTTTAGCCCATACATAAGGAAGTGTGCTTTTAACAGATATAATTCAAATGAACCTCATGTTTAAAATCTGTGGTGATAGAAAAATGAATTTGCTGCACATATTAACCAATCAATCCCATATAGAGACTAATATATAAGACTGTGTGTAAAGCCCCGTACACACGTACCGATGGTCGGCATACAAATGTTCCTCTTTTCTCCCCGGGATGTCGGTGTCTGTTGAAAAGTGCAAAGACAGCACAAGGACAGCACAAGAATTTTGTCTGCAGACTTCAGCTGACTGCAGAAGTGATGTCATGTAATGGTTAACTTTCCCTGTGTTTTTAATTTTCTGAGCATGCCCAGTCTTGCAAATCTGCGGTCTGTCGGCCGAATTCTGTACTGACAGGCGAACAATCGTCCGTTCTGGTGTCCGCAGACAAAAATTTTCATGTTTGCAAGAAAGACTTTTGTCCGCGGATTGTGCGCAGACATCTGTCGGAGGCACCATACTAACACGCGTACAATCGGCAGATCCTTCGTCCACCGACGTTTGTATGCCGACGATCGGTATGTGTGTACGGGCCTTTAGAGTCAGGTTGTTTACCTATGTATCTTTCTTATAGTTGCTACAAAATTGACACAGGAGGATGTACTAAAATTGGATCACTCTGGTGCATCTGAATCTGGTGCAGCTGCGCATGGCAGCCAATTAGCTTCTAACTTCAGCTTGTTCAGTTAAGTTTTGACAATAAAATCTGGAAGCTGATTGTTTTTTATGCAGAGCTTCACCAAATGTTGCACGCTCCAGTTTTAGTAAATTCCCCCCCCAAAGTGTTTGCCATTTCTTGTTAGAGTCTGTTACCAAAAGCTTTTTTTACTACACCTGAAAACTACAAACAGCTTTTACATAGCGCAAATAGCATATACAGTATTACCGCATAACAAAGTATTGAAGGTACTGTGATATGGGGTGATTAAGCTTTTGAGTTTGAAAGAGAGATCACATCAGTCTGAACTGTATTTTTTAAAGGCTTGGCGGCCCACTTTTATTAAAAAGGCAAAGCAAAGGTCACAGATGACATATACAAGCTCACAAAGCGGTAAAGTTCACAGACTTGTTCTTCAACATCAAAAAAAACTGAAACTGGGAAATCCTAGCCCACTTGGCTACACTTCAGCAGCATCGGAGCTCTTTGTACTGGTCTCCCAGAGCACGGCTCTTCAGGCTCACTTAGACTTTTTTTGTCACAGCACATTGCTGTACAGGCCTATTCCTAGTCCCCAGATAGGGTTCTCCCAGCACTCCAGGTTTTCTCTCACTTCTCGGGAACTCACTCACTCCAGCCCCCTCTGTGGACTCGTTAGTCACTAGACATGTGCATTTTATTAAGTTTTGATTTAATTTTCAAACGGAAGTTTCATTTTCAGCGATTCGGATGTATCCGAATTTCTGAATGGACTAAGAAATGAATGGCGATGACTCTGAAAAACGTTACTAAAATAACAAGAATATTGATTGCACTCGTTTAATTTGTTTCATTTGGATGACTTTGCATGATGTGATAGTAGTTCGGGCCCATGGGGAAATAATTCAAATCCATCCAATTCAGTAATCTATTGAATATATAGCAATCTTCCGGAAAAACCACACTTATTTTGTAATACAACCAATATACGACATGAATGGCGAATAGACTTTGACAAAATGAAATTCTTCAATGAATGGATGCTTTAGAAACAAAGTGAAACAAAAGTTTCTGGCATGCACATATCCACTAGTCTCCTCAGCTTTTTCAGTCTCTCTGGACCCATATAGATGTCCTCGTTCTCCTAGTCCTGTGGACAAGAAGTCCCCCCAGCATAGGGTTTTGACTCCTGAGTATGTCAACCCTTCTGGCTGGAACACACCACTATCTGCAATCCAAGGCTGTGTGTCTGAATGGCAGGATAAATAAATGTAAAAACAGTGCAGCGCTAAAACATTCTAAAAAGGTCCTAATACAGTGGGTATAAAAGAGTCTAGGAGTGATAGTCCATGATCAGTGTAATATCCCGATAAAGAAAATCCAGAGGAGCCAGGTGCAGATAGAAGTGACACACACCCTCCACCTCTCTGGCCTCTCACCTCAATTATCTTAATTACAGGCACAGCAAAGCACTTCTCACGGGTAAACAGCAAGACTCCAGCCTCTATACACTCCTTCCATGAATCAAAGGACAATAGTGGAATGATTCCCCAGATAGACTAATACGCCTCCAGAGCTCATGCATATTATTCCTGTATCACTCCGATATCCAAGGTAGCATAAAGGAAGAAATGCCCAAAATAGTGTAATACTGACTATTTATTTGAATAAGCAGAACATAAAAATGGCCTCTTACTTGAATCCAAGGCTTGGTACAGCATGTACATATAACAGCAATCCGGCAGGGACAGCGAGACAGCGAGACTGGCTCGGTCCTAGTCGGTGTCTTCCGTATCAGCGGGTGACGTCAAACGCTTCCTCCTCCTTCCGCACACGTATCGCCTCCGTGGGTGGAGGCTTCGTCAGCGGTGATGAGGATTGGCTGAACGTCACCCGATAAATACCCCTCCCACGTAGGTGATTGGCCGAACCTCCGTAGTGGTTTCTATGGCAACCCTGACGCCGGAACCCGAACGGTTTCCGGCTCATACACCTAACAATAGAGGATATAGCTGCCGGAATCGGAAAAAGAGGGGCTTGTAACCCCTTAGATTCCCTAAGGCAAACACAAAGGCGCCACATATCCTAATTAAAAACTTTAGATTAAAAGGCACCAAATGTTACAGCAATAAAAATATATAATGCAGATAGCAATACATATATTAAATTTAAGAAGCGTAAAATGTTCAATACCCGCTGATACGTAAGATCCATAGATATACAAGGCATAAATAAAACACATATTAAATACATGATAAACATAAAAATACACGTTAAAAGCAAACAATTATGCAGCAAATGTTAAAATATATATTAAAACCTTGCACATATTTAAAAAAATAAAGGGCAATCGATCGATCATCATCGGTCGGAAATGAAACAATTCAGATCAAAATCGGTGTTCAGACCCCGGGGTACGGCAACTTTTGTTTCATAAATCCAAAAGGATTCTCTTTTGCTCAATTGGCGAACAAAATTGCCGCCCCTCCAATGTTTCTTTACCTTCTCAATGCCCCAGAATTTGAGATCTGTGGGATCTTTATTATGAATATTTTTAAAGTGCTGATATAGGTAATGTGGGGATTTTCCTTTTCTAATACACCTAACATGTTCGGCCAATCTGACCTGGAGAGCTCTCGAGGTCCTTCCCACATATTGCAACCCACAGTTGCATTCCATCATGTAAACGACCCCGGTGGTCGCACAAGTGATAAGATCATTGATCTTATATTTTCTCTCTGTGGCCTGAGCCACAAATTCCTTCCTGCGTTTCAGATTCTTCTTGGCAGTACGGCAAACTATGCATTTGCCACATGCATAGAATCCTTTCAGGAAGGCAAACATCTTGTTATGTGCTTCCACTGGGGGGTCTACTACCCCCGGGGCCAGGATGTTCCTAAGGGTGGGAGCCCTTTTGTACACGAAACGAGGTCTCTCTGATAAATGATCCCGTAAGACCCGATCCTGCATCAGAATGGGCCAATGTTTATTAAAAATCTTTTCGACCTTCTTATATTGGATATTGTAGTCTAGAATAATCCTTATGTCACCTTTAGGAGCTTCCCGTTTGGGACCACTGGATAACAATGTGTTACGATCAACCTCTTGGATATTTAATAGGTCTTTTGCCAATCTATCCTCTATGTCTGAATGGCAGCAGATACCCTGAGCTATCCTCAAGCTTTCATTATAAGGGCTGAGTGCACCCAGACACAAACCATGCTGGCCTTTAACAAAATATGGAGACTGGGTTGTAGATTTCTTCTCTCCCAAGACAGATTGAAATCTTTAAATTATGGAGCCCAATCTGGAAAATACCAAAATCCAGAGAAAGCTGTAAAAACAGTTTTCTCCACTCATAATGGATACTCAGGAGTCACACATTCTGCACACGTGTGAACCCTGTGTCCATTGTCAACCTAATTTCACATGACACTGTCACATGCCCTGCCCCTTTGTTTCAATCAGGAGGTTGGAACACATGAACCCATCACTTTGGTTGGGACACCTCTATGCCAGCTGTCAGCCACAAAGGCCCAACCCTTTTTCCGGTTATGTTTCCAGGCTAGCCCTGCCCTGAATCCCAATGGGGTTCTATTGTTCTATTCTCAGCCTTCTATCTCTTCTTATGGAGTTCCGGGGCTTTTCCTGACTTTCTGGGGGTGGTCTGTCATGCCTGATGTGTCTCCCCACCTCCTTGTCCTAAAGCTGTAGGGAACCCACTGTGCTTAATGCAAAATAATTTCCCCTCATTTGAACCACCTTCAACCACTATCAGTGTTCCTCTGGATTCATCAATTTATTTGCAGTTACTCACAGCAACAAAATCATCATTTATAGTAACATTCATTAACAGTTAAAACAATTCAATGTGGCAATCCCCAATACCATCAGTACTGTCATTTAGCGTGTCTCCGGGTACTTTAACTTGTTCATCTTTCTACTACTGTTACATCTATTCTGGGCCCTTCCTTTTTATGATGTCTAGTGGGTGAGGCAGTATATGCACCCTCTAATGACCACTGTTCAGCCTCACTTTAGAATGAACCAGCAGAAATGCTCCCGATCACCACATCAGGTGAACAGACCACTAACATGTCTCTTTTTTACAATGTCTCAAACAATTCTCCTGAGTGTCTTCCACACAAACCTATATTTTGAAGCATCCTCACAGGGAACCATGAGATCATTTGCCATATTGTTAATAATAAGCACTGCACCAACCAACTTCATTTTTTTTTACTAATGTTACCGTATAGCCTGTACTAACTGGCTCCACCTATTAATACTCCACAGTACCAAATTATCTGTCTCGAATGTAGACACCCAAGTGTCCAGCAAATGAGCTTTCACCAGTTCCAGAATTTCCAAGAATGTTTTAGACATCTCAATACATCCCGTGTCTAAATACAAGGCCTTTTTAGGGACCCTTCCTTTGGCAGAGAAATTGAGGGATTCATTCTCTGATGTTTGAGAGGTAAATATATTTAAAGATATCTCCCCCTTACTGGAAGTATCCAACATCACAGACTGGTGCTCTCCCAGAACACTGTCAGATGCATGTTTCCTACTCATCCCTTCTACCTTAGCGTCAGTGAGTCACTGCAAGTCACAACAAGTTACACCATTACTTTTACATTCTTCATTATTCATCTTTTGGGCTGTGGACAACACATCTGCCATGCATGTGCCTTTATCCGGTATATCTGACTGGAGGGGACCAATCTCTGCATGGGCCAACCTGCTCTTGAACCACTGGTCACTGGCCACTATGCGATCCCTCCATTGGGCATAGCAGATGTTATGTCCACCCCATTATTACACATGGACACTTTGTCCAGTAACGCAAGTACTTCTTCTTTGCACCACTCATTCTAGTCTGTGGTGTGTCCATTATAAGTGATCCCCAACACCACTTCACCTGTTCCAGGAAGCACCTGGGACTCTACAGCAAATACAATACAATCATCATTATACACATCACATTGCAATAACACCCTTTCAACCAAGGCAGGCTATAATATCTCACTTTTACCAACCAGCTCTGGTGGTGCTACTGACACACCCAGCTTTGCACTTTCAGCGTTGGCAGGCTAAATTACCTCCTAACTAACTGCACTACCTATAGGGTGAGTGGACTGCTTCCACAGACTCCACATCATGGTGCAGCCCCCTCAACACCTTGTTCCACCAGAGCTGTCCTGGACAATTTCTGCCTCCAACACACAGAGCACTTGTGGGACCTCCACCGACAACCTTGCAGCTCTGCTTCTGGTTGCCACAGGAGACATCCCACTCCCTCAATTGTTAACATACACATTAACATCAATACAAATTTCAGTATCATCATAATCACCATGATCATCAGGCATGGGTTGTCCTTGCCTTTTAGCAACCACAGCCTGTGTTGCTTAGCACATTACCCATCCTGTTTAAAGGAGCACTCTTCCCAATTTTTATCTTCCATAGCTGACCTGGGGAATCCTTCGCTCCATCACTGTAGGTTTCTGGGAAGTTTCCCTGGCAACTCTGCAGCACATTCTAAACATATTTAGAGCAACTTCAGGAACTTTATATGTACAGTCTGGAGGAAAGAAGAGAACATGATTGAAACCTTTAAATACTTCAAGGGGATGAATAAGGTTCAGGAGGGCAGTCTTTTCAAAATGAAACCAAAGACCAGAACACGGGGACATGACCTCAAACTAATGGAAGGAAAGTTCAAGACTTATCTTAGAAAGTATTATTTTACTGAAAGGGTAGTTGATGCTCGGAATACACTTCCAGCATAGGTAGTGAAGTCCAGCATAGGTAGTGAAGTAATCAACAGTAAATGGCTTCAAACATGCTTGGGACAAACAAAGATCTATACTCAGACATAAAAGTTTACAACCCCCCCCCTCCCCCAAACAAACAACAAAAAAACAAAAACAAATGGGCAGACCTAATTGACTTCTTGGTCTTTTTCCTCTGTCACTTTTCTATATTTCTATGTATCTATCTGTCACTGTCACTAGGGAACATGACAAATGTAGTTTATTGGTCGCTCAGAGTAGCACACCAGAGCTGTTGGAAGTCAATTCCAACACGCTCAGCAGATCTCCCCGCTGGATTTACTCCTACTCCATAGGGATCAGTCCCACAGTTAGTCTTTTCCAACACTGTATTGGTCTTCCTATGTGGCCTTGGGGCAACATTTCAGCCTCTACATACTCTCTGGCACCCCCTGCAGACAAAACAGGATCCTGGTCAATAGGAATGACAGAAAACTTGCATATTAGCTATAGTCCATCCAGCATATTAGCTATACCTCATGCAGGATGCTGGCTGTTGTGCCCTTTTCTCAGGGCCAGCCACTACACATAAGCAGCCATAATATGCGACTCTGCATTTTTCGCACTCACTGGTACTCCCTGCCAGCAAGACAAAGCTCTCATCACTGTTGCCAACAACAGATATGTCTGCGCAGAGCCCATAGCTGGTATACCGACATACACTCATACTTCCTTGAGCCATTGCTTGTCTGGTGCTTTGGCCTCTAGGTGATGCTTCTCTCTCTGCACTCATTGCTGGCATTCCCACTAAAACTGAAACTCTTCTTAACCACTTGCCGACCGCCTCCTGTATATTTACTGCGGCACGCAGCCGCTAACAGGCAAAGTGACGTAGTACTATGTCGCTTGCCAAAGAGCCTGTAGGGGTCGAGCGCGCACTGCCGGAGGCACGCTCCCGCCCTCGCTCGTTCCCTGCCTAGCCAGCGCGTGTGACCGGCAGCTCTGATGGCCGCCGGCCACTTGCAACCTGCCGCAGGAGTGGGAGAAAGACAGACGGCTGATGTAAACACAGCAGTCTGTCATTCTCACTGAAGTAGGCACAGAGGCTATGCGATCCTGCTATATAGGATCGCATGTTTCTGTGGTTACTTCTCTAGCCACCACCCTAACAGTTAGAATCACGCCCCTAGGGACACACTTAACCCCTTGATCACCAATAAAGTTAACCCCTTCCCTGCCAGTGTCATTTTTACAGTAACAGTGCATATTTATAGCACTGATTACTGTAGAAATGTCACTGGTACCCCCAAAAGTGTCAAAAATGTCAGTCAGGGGTCCAATCTGTCCGCCACAATGTCGCAGTCACGCAAAAAATATTGCAGATCGCCGCCATTACTACTTGACCTGTATTGACTGTTGTGTACTGTAGTACTTTCACAGAGAGGCTTATTTTTGAATGCTTACTAAAACAATAAGTAATAGCAAATTAATGGTACTCCCTAGCATAAAAATGTAACTGCTTTTACTTCCTTCAGCACTATCCTTATATATTCTACTACTTTACTCCTCCCTCCCCATTTTACTTGCTCCTACCTATCTCTATTCCTCTGAAATTACCTAACCTTCTTTTTAATATACACTTAATGTGACTGTAATGACATTTTATTCAAGCTACATTCTATATGACATTCTATATGTTATTTACCAGATTTTTGTTTGCAAGAACATTAAATAAGTTTATTATTGGTCGTATGATATTGATATTGTGACCAATGTTAGACCTTCCTTATTCAATGGACATTGTTGGTCCAATGCCTTATATTATCCTGATGGTCAATTTAAGATGTAACAGTTCACTTATTTTTGACTGTTTTCAATGAACATTTTAAATGTTAACAAAAAAAAAAAAATATCCCCGGTGTAGATCCAATGTTAGTCATGATGCCCACTGCCAACCTGAAAAAAAAAAAAGCTCCACTACTGACAAAGGCTTACACTGCCTGACAGCTCTACCACCCCCACCGCCTAATAAACGAAGGGACGATGCCACACTGTGACATCACCGGATAGCCCCGCCCACCCATGACATCGAAATAGGGTATGCTGGATCAGTGACATCACAAGGGAATGGCCACCCAGTGGCTTCAACCGGTTGCTCTGCCCCTTTGTTTATTTAGCGTTTGGAGACGGTGGAGCTGTCATTCAGTGGGAGCCTTCATCGGGAGAGGAGCTTTTTTTTTTTAGTTTAGTTAGTGGTGGCGGGCATCATGATTGACATTGAATTTACATTGGGGACAATTTGTTTTCTTTTTAATAAAGGAATTCAAAAACTTCTTCCTCCTGTGTTGATTTACACTACACTTTTTTTTTTTTTGGTTCAGGAGGGGGAGGCGTTTGCTTGCCCCCCCCCCCCCCCCTTTCCTGACCTGCCGGGCTGTATGCCTGGATAATGGTCTGCTATAGATTTTGGGCTGGACCCCACCCCATCTTTTTTTTTATATTGGGCATAGAGGTTCCCCTCAAAATCCATATCAGACACAAAGGCCCTGGTAGAGATTGGGGGGGGGGGGACCCCGCACCATTTTTTTCCCAGATTTTTTTTTTTGCCAGTAGTTCTTTTCATTACATTCATCTGCCAGCAGGACACCCCACTGACAGCTGGGGACTCATCGGTTGTTAAGGATGCAGCAGCCACATGCTCCTATACAACCAGTACACATTTCTTAAATACCGCATGCCTCGACAACTACCTAATTACTGCATGCATTTAATCATTTATTTCCTTCTGTGGATTATAGCCTGTTCATGCGGTAGTTACCAAGCATTTTCAGCGTTTTAATGGTATAGTACATATATATATATATATGTATATATACAGTTTTAGGATTGCATGCAGTATTTAGGGAACATGTCTCTGAACACCTACATACAGCATGTAATCTGGTTCTGTGAATGGAGCCCAGGATATTAAATAATTACTTGAGAAATAAACTGTATACCAAAAGCAAATTTTTGCTTGTAACTGTATAACTGCCATTCCTTCTCTACAGGGTGATCTTAAACAATACTTAAAAAAACAGGTGATTGTAATCCAACCTACCAATATGGGAGAAACACCCTGTCATCAGCTTATTCAAGATGAAAATTCAGTTGTCAGCAGATCAATAATGAAGCCAGAAGGAAAGGTAAATGTATAGTTCTGAAAGACCAGTCCTCCAAAACTTTGATTTGGATAGGTAGAAGGTTGTTAGCTCAGAAATCCACGATGAGACCTGCCAGGACCCTAATCTCTTCTTAAAAAGTCTGTACTCCTTCTAACCTGCTGCCTTATCTGTAATGTGAAATTAAAGAAAAAGTCAATCAGAGACCTCACTCGCCAGATTCTGTGAGAAAAATTAGTGATTTTTTTTAATGCAAAGGCATCTACAGAAAATTTACAGACAGTAAATATATAGTATATCAGGATGTACTGATTCAAAATATGCTAAATAAAGTGGTTGTAAAGTCACTTCTTACAAATCCTAGAATCCCCAATGTTACAAGAAGATGTGCAGTATGTGTGTTTTTTGTAAAAAACATGCAGCAAAATACCTTATTTTACAGTGCTGCTGTGTGGTCACATGACCTCCTGACACTCTCCTTCCCCCATCTAAGGACTACAGTGGAAGGGGACGAGATTCCCCATTGACATCAGTGGGGAAGAGAGGAGGAGAGCAGTGGAAGGTTGCGTGAGCACACAGAGGCGCTCTGAAATAAGGTATTTTGCTGCATAATTAAAAAAAAAAAAAAAGATACTGCACAGTATATCTTTCTGTAACAGAGGGGATTGCGGGATTTGTGATTAGTGAGGTGGAGGAGATGCCCCACGCACAGACCCAAACTGACACACAGGGAGGGAGGTGGAGAGGGGAAAGGGAAGAGCAGCAGGATGACGGAGGCACATAAACTGACCACATTATTATGGATCATCAGCCATGATTACCATGGTCAGCAAACTAATGGGGACACACAGGAACAACTAGGTATTTTTCAGCATAGAGAGGGACAAATGACACCAAAGAAGCACTATGCTGTATATCCTTCTTTAAAGGAACAGGATCCTTTTTTTAAGGGTTACAACCACTTTAAATGCAATATCTAGCAAGCTATGTTTTTCTTGGTAAGCTGTGTGACCACCTAATTTTTTTTATCAAAATGCAAATAGTACTAATTATTGTGATGTATTATATCATAGGTGCGATGTTTAGACGTTCAAAAAATACGTTATGTTTGGATTGCTTCTATAGGCATGTTTAAGAAGATTGGGTAAGTTGAATGGAATAACAGAGGAAGATGAAATTGTATGTTGTCAATCACATACCTAAGTGAATTCATACCATATGATATTCTTATTCCAGCATCCTAGATGAGTCTCTTTCCTGTGCAGATGTTCACACAAAATATGGTTTTGGTTTAAGGAAGGAAGAACAAGATATAAGGTATATGCATTTAATAAACATAGACAAGCAGGATTTTGAGTGTTACAAAGAATTCTATAAACTTGTACAACTGGCAAAAACTTTCCAGCTATTAGGTCTTTGTTAAAGGAGCCTAATGATTTTCAGCGAGCTTTTCTCCTTTGTGAAAATTAGTGTTCAGTGGTGACTAATACTTAGCTGACCTTTGAAATGTGCAACTCTCCAGTCTGTAGCTCAAGTTTAAATATGGGAACCGGCCTAGGTCAAAACTTCCATGGGTAAAGGAAAACCCAGCTCAATTCCCCTGCTCACTTATCGTCATACAAATCTACAACACTTTTGGCAGAACAAGATGACTCAAGTAAAATGTGTATGTTTGGTTGTATTTTGCCAGACGACAGATCTGTGGATTCAACACAATTACAGTGAAGGTCATCCCAATCTGGAAACTACTTTTCAAAGAGGTAGGATAAAAATGCTTTATTATTTTTTTTTTATTATTATTATTTATTTTGGTATTAGAAAAAATGTGGAAGTTAAAGAAACTTCATTTCTTCAATTGTTTTAATGCTGTGTGTCTTTATCCAAAAGCCTTCATTATGACTGATATCTAATACAGAAGTAGTGTACTTATATTTTTGTGTTTAATATGTTTTCAATGTACAGTGGATAAAAAAAAAGAAATGATGTAGTTATAATCCAATTACCTTTTGTATTTTGCATGTACCTTACCAGATCATTAAGTGCCAGGGGTCTACCAAAATCAGTCCAAGATGAAGGAACATTGGTAGTGCTGATTAATGTAATTTGATTCCATTCTAATAAAACTGTTTGTTATTGTCAACATTGTCAGTGTTTTGCCCTCACAATGTGTTTGAAGTACAAGGCTTGGCAGACAGCTAACTGCCTCCCAATAAAGACTCAGGAGGAAGGGCTAGTAGTTGTAATCTTTACTGAGAATACGTTTTTTTTTTTTTTTGTAAAAAAGCAAAACACAAATTATAAAAACATGCATCAGCATTTACCATTACATTACAAAATGCAAATCGTGACAGGCATGCTACATTACTATTATGGCACTAGCTAGCAGAAAAATGAGGCCTAACTGAAAGAACTCCCTGACAGATAAATCAAACACACATAAAAATGTAGTTGAATAAGTAGAACATATACTAATTAATTAAAAACTAATGGCAGCCTACTTACAGACTTATGCTTCCAAGGCCAGTATTAACCTCCCTGGCGGTATGATTCTTTTGGATTTTAGGTGCTGAAAGCGGTACCATTATTTTGCATGTAATTCTTGTGAATGAGCAGCCCAAACCAACTGTATACATTTACTATATACATATATTACATATGTGTATATATATATATATATATATATATATATATATATATATATATATATATATATATATATATATATATATATACATACATAAAAAGTACAGTAAAACTGCAGGAAAGGGCACTGGGGGGCAATCTAATGTGACTTTTTTTTTATTTTGAAAAGTATCAGTGTGTTTGGTGTGTTTTACATTTGAATTTGCCGCCGGTTCCACCCCCCCTGCGAACGTCACGTCACAGGAGACGGAAGCCGGGGCACGGAGAACCGCCGCTAGACACCGCCAGACACATCGCTGGATCCCGGTGACAAGGTAAGTAACCCTGCTTACAGGATCCAGCGATGCTTCTGGCGGTACCCCGAGTGTGGCTCGGGGTTACCGCTTTTGGCTCTGAAATTTAACCCCGAGCCACGCTCGGGAATACCGCTAAGAAGGTTAAGAAATAGTGGAGCTCTTTTCATGCTTTCTTCACTGCAGAAAAGGATTAGGCAACATGTCTGCTGGGCAGGAAGTGGGTGTAATATACTACAGTTCCTGTTTGTAAGATAAGTAAATATATACTTTAGGGTGATCAGAACAGTCAGGCAAGGGATGATTTCAATATAATAGAATAGATATTCAGGACTGTCATTGAGTGTAGTGATTAGTTGCTTGAACTGAACATTTAACAAAATTCAAGATACATTTTCATACATACATACATACATACATACATATATACATACTTTTACATACATAAATAGCAGAACAGAAAAGAAAAAAAAAAAGACTGATTTTTACATCATTTCAGGATAATATGATCTATACTGTCATATATTGCCCATATAATACGTGCTTGACAATAGGGATGGGCAAAAGGTTCGGGACGAGAATAAGTTTAGCCCGAAAATCGCCCGTGCAGGTGTTCTCTGAACATCCTAATTTTCGCTCAGCAGGATAATCACCCACCAAGCGCACAGTCAAAAGATCGTTAAGAAGTGGGGCCAGCAAGCCAGTCATCGCGTCTTTAACAAAGAATGAGTCATCAGCTGTCAGCGGGCTTCCCTGCTGACAGCTGAATGAGAAATGTATTTTTTTTTCAGAATTTGCTGAAAAATATAAATTAATAGCGTGGGGTCCCCCTTCAATTCATACCAGTCCCTTTGGGTCTGGTATGGATTTTAAAGGGAACCCCAGACTAAAAAACCTACATGGGGCCCCCTTCCAAAATCCATGCTAGACCCTTAAGTCTAGTATGGATTTTGAGGGGAACCCCCATGTCCCAATTTAAAAAAAATTATGTGGGGTCCCCCCAAAATCCATACCAGACCCTTACCCAAGCATGCAGCCTAGCAGGCCAGGAAAGGGGGGGTGCAAGCGAGTGTCCCCCTCCTGAACCATACCAGGACACATGCCCTTAATATGGGGGGGTGCTCTGGGGCAGAGGGGCTCTGCCCCCCCTCCAAACCTTGTCCCCATGTTGATGAGGACAAGGGCCTCCTCCCCACAACCCTGGGTGGTGGTTGTGGGGGTCTATGAGCAGGGGGCTTTTTGGAATCTGGATCCCAGGCCCCCCATGTGAATACTACTCATTTGCCAAAAAAAGTGTCAAAAATAAATAAAAACAGTACAACAGTTTTTGACAATTCCTTAATTTAAAAAATAAAAAACAATGTCCCCCGATGTAGATCCATCATTAATCACAACACTCACCTCACCCCCTTGTGATGTCACTTAACAGTGCATGCTGGGTCAGTGATGTCACAAGGGGGTGGGGCCACCAGGTGACATAACCAAGTAGTCCAGCCCCTTACCTATTTGAGAACTATTTCAGACAGAGGGGGCTTCCAGATTCTGATAAACCCCCTGCCCTCAGTCCCCCACAATCACCGCCCAGGGTTGTGGGGAAGAGGTCCTTGTCTCCATCAACATAGGGATAAGATGCTTTGGGGGCAGATCCCTCCTGCCCCAAAGCACTCACCCCATGTTGAGGGCATGTGGCCTGGTATGGTTCAGGAGGAGGGGGCACTCACTTGTTCACCTCCTTTCCAGGCCTGTCAGACTGCATGCTCGCATAAGGGTCTAGTATGAATTTTGGGGGGACCCCACACCATTTTTTTATTTATTTATTTGTATGCATTGTGGGGGAGGGGGGGCATTCCCTTTTTTATCTTCTTTTTTTCACCAGCAATAGCTTGCAGCCACAAGTTGATTTAAATTTAGTTTTTTCTCTTTACAAATGTCAGTTTTGCTGCAGCAGGTTCTATATATGGTACAGATGCGCAACTTTACAGGCAGAATAAGGGTACCCCCCCCCCCCCCCGGCACTATATGTAGAGGAATTTTTAATTTTTATTGTTTCCATTTAAGCATACTTAGATCATTGCTCCTTTAAAAAAAATATTTTTGAAAATACATTTTTGTACTGGTACATGTCCCCAAAGGCAGTACCCAGGTCCCCATACCCTTTTTATGGCTAATAACTTGCATATAAGCCTTCAAAATGGGGGCCTTTGATTTTTCATGTTTGGGAGTTCTGGTGCAAATCAAATCAGGGGTTGTTGTTTTTAGAAAACTATAAGCTATTTGTAGTGATCAGTGAAACAGGCAACATTCACCCAATTAAAGTCTATTGGAGCAGAATCATGCTATTATTTGTGGCTCCAATGGCAAAATTACAAATACTATAAATCACATGCTTGGAGGATTCCTTCAGTCTGCACATGAAGTTGCACACCAATAAAATGTCATCCTTTAAAAGAGACATTGAAAAAACTATTGCTAAATGTCAGATCTGTCTTTTAACAATGGCATCACCCAGCTTTCCCATCCTGTTTTAAGACACACAGCAGACAGTGGGAACCTGTCATTTGGAATAGGAGTAGTGGTAAGAAAGTCATTAGACAATACTTGTGATTTACAGCATGCTGCTTCTACATAACTGGAAAATGTGATTGATTTGGGGTTTACAACATAGAACAATATATATTTTTTTTTAATGAAATTTTTTTAAATAGTGGACTTTTTTGTTTACTAATTATATATTTTTTTGTTGATGAGCAACAAGAGGTAGTGTATATAAGGGGGACTGATATTTTATTCTTGTTATACTGTCCTCCTTGCAAGGTACAATGCCAGTGTTGAGGGCACATGGCCAGTGCCATCTTAAGAGCCTTATAGGCCCCTGGGCAATGCAGTGCACCGGGGCCCCCTGCCTACACAATCACCCACGAGAATATATTACAAGAGAGTACAACTCCCTGGAGGATATACCTTACTATATACATATTAAAGGGAACACTATATACTACAAGAGTCTCTTGTAGTATATAGTGTTACATGTAATATGTATATAGTAAGGTATATACTCCAGGTAGTTGTACTCTCTTGTACTATATATTGGTCCCTGTAATATGTATATAGACTATATACTACAAGAGAGTACAACTACTACCTGGAGGATATATACCTTACTATATACATATTACAGGGACCAATATATAGTAAGGTATATCCTCCAGGACAGGTAGTTGTCTCTTGTGTCGATGGAGAGAGAGTGACAAAAACAAAGAAAATCAAGCAGCCTGGGTGGAAGAGGGGGTAAGGAGGAGGGGGGCAGGAGGGGGGAGGAGAAGGTGGAGGACAGAGTAGGGGATGCCATCATAGATTTGAGGAGTTTAAGGACAAGTCTATATACACACAGTGTACATACACAGTCAATTAAACTCAATATGTTTTTGTGTGTTCACTTACCTCCAGGCACAGCACCAGGGCTCTGCTCCCAACAGCTCTCTCTCTCTCTGTCTCCACTCTCCAGGGAGGCACAACAAGCCCTGCCTCAGCGGTGTCTCCTATCCATGCTGTCAGTGTCACTGTCTGACATGACACACCACTTCAGGACAGCAGGTATGCGGGCTCAGGCTGTCCGTGTAACTTGCAGCATGGACGATCGTGGGAGGGACCAGGCAGGCACCACAGAGTCTGGGAGAGACAGACAGGTCACAAACTGTGACCTGTCTGTCAGTGTATCTGATCATAGAGGTGTGGGCTGCCTCTTTCACTGGAAGGAGAGGAGGAGAGAGAGAGTGACTTTCAGGAGGAGAGAGAGAGTGACTCATTACTGTCAGTCAGGACAGATGAGTCGGGCAGTGTATTTCTACAGCTGCGGCGCCTCCACACTCAGTACGGGCTGTACAGTAAAGGAGGCGGCGGCGGGAGAGTGTGACGAGAAGCAGCCCTGGCTACACTATAATCTAGTAATCTGGATTCTGGCCTGTTGGGGGACAGTAATTGCCACCATGTGTGTGGGGCCCCTTGGCAAGTGGGGCCCCCGGGCAACCGCCGGGTATGCCCATTGGAAAAGACGGCCCTGCACATGGCCTGGTATGGTTCATAAGGGGTTACTGCATGCTCACTGTCCCTCTCTTCCTGACCAGCCAGGCTAAATGCCTGGAAAAAAATAGATTTTGGAGGGGAATGTAAGCAATTTTTTTTCTGAAAGGGGCAGCACACATTGTACTAGTGTTGTGTACTAATGTACAAAGTGTACTGTTCCTTGAAAGCTTCACCCATTCCAGGCCACATGGGTAAAGGGTACATAAAATGTAAAATGTAAATAGTTAATACAAACTGACACATTGTAAAGAGATTGTTATTAAACAAGCCAAAAGAATGGATTTACCACAATGTAAATCCAATGCCAATCATGGCATCTAATTACGTAGATCCATTGCTAATCACATTGAGAGATGTATGAGAATATGATGCAATGGCTATAATGCCACACTGCTATTCCTGTGATGGGGAACCAGTCCAGTGCCGGTGAACCCGCGTGACATTGTAATTTACATTTGGTAGAGATACCGCTGCTAAATGACAGACTTTCAGCTCCAGGAGCTAAACGTTTTTTCATTTCTAAGTGAGAATGACAAACATTACAAGATTTACTTGCACTTGTTTGAAATGGTGCATAGCCAATATTGCATACAACTTTCATCATAAAAATAGGTGTGAAAAGGAACTCTGGAAGAAACCAGTCCGTACACACTAGCAGCGCTCACTTGGACGATATGGACATAAAACCATAAATATTAAATATATGCATAGATATATAGAACCATATAAAATCATAAAAATCACTTTGTCTTAAAATAATAACTCCACTTAAAAAACTGGACTGAGGTATGTATAATTCATCAAAAATTCATGAAAGTTCATAAAGTTCATAAAAGTTCATAAACTCGCCCTCCGTAGAAGTCCGGTGTGACGAAACATGTAAGGGCGTGAGCACGCAACCATCTGCTGTCACAACGGAGGTCTGAGATCGGGTCCCCGCAGGCTGTGATTGGCGGTGAGTCACTGAGGCTTCAGATGTCCACGTTGTTCAGGTTTTACATGCCGATTGTATTCTGTTTCATTGTGAGTGCTATTTTATGGGGATTGGGGAAATAAAGCATCAGTGCATTTGCGGAATTACACTATTGGCCCCCTTTTTCTTTGCTTCACATGTTTTTAAATTCAACTGGTTTCTACCTATACTGCTGAGGTTCAAGTTCAGGAGTTCTGTATTGGAGATTCTGGCTGAAGTAGTCTGCAGACACACAGATTACCTTAACCACGGAGTGGATACCTCTAAATTTTTGACAAGGCTATCACATGTCCATGGTCCGGTGAGTGTTCACTACCAAGGGGGACACGGTGTGGAGGTGTGGTGATGGTGGCCCAGGAGTAGTCATATTTACACCGTGGGATATTGTGGTCTAGTCCAAGATCTCAAGATTGTTTATGAACTTTTATGAACTTTATGAACTTTTATGAATTTTTGATGAATTATACATACCTCAGTCCAGTTTTTTAAGTGGAGTTATTATTTTAAGACAAAGTGATTTTTATGATTTTATATGGTTCTATATATCTATGCATATATTTAATATTTATGGTTTTATGTCCATATCGTCCAAGTGAGCGCTGCTAGTGTGTACGGACTGGTTTCTTCCAGAGTTCCTTTTCACACCTATTTTTATTCTGATTTTGGTTTATAGTAGCTGCTATCCATTATATTCAGGTCTATCACATTAGCGCTGGGTGAGTGGGAGATTATTATTTCTTACTCCTTTGTCAATACAACTTTCATCGCCTGCTCATCTGATGTGCAAATATATGCAGTTAAAGGTCTCTTCCCTTTTCTAAAGGGGAATGATAACTGTACAATCACAGAATTCTACAATATGTATTTGCAAATAGTGAGTAATATACAGTATGGCTGACCAGGGGGGCTGAAACTCCAAATTACTTTTCCATAAAACATTGATGAAAAATTAGCTTGCCAGATACTAAAAAACATTTTACCATCATCAGAATAGTAAAAAAAAAGAAACAATTTTTTGTTGTTTATTGTGACAATCACGTGACTACAAAAATGTACAGTTACCAGAGGACACATTGTGCTTTCAGAGGCCTTGCAGTTTTCATAGAAAAGAAGTAATGAATAAAACAAAACAAAAGACCACATTGTTAGAAATAGGCATGGGCCGAACACTCCCCATTCGGTTCGCAGCAGAACTCCCGAACAAGGGAAATGTTCTAATCCGAACAGCAAACCCCATTGAAGTCTAGGGGAGCCAAACAGGAAAGATATCAAAAGTGCCCATTTTGAAGGCTTATATGCAAGATATTAGCCATAAAAAGGGTATGAGGGTCTGGGTACTGCCCTGGGGGACAAAAAAAAAAATAAAAAATTTGTTTCAGAAGCAGTGATTTTAACCACTTGCCAACCACCTGCCGCAGATTTACTGTGGCAGGCTGGCTCGGCTGCGCAAATTGACGTAGGGGCACATCTGCTTGTGGAAGCAGCCCTGAGGGCGAGCACGCATTGGCGGCAGCATGCACCCACCCCCACTAGGTAGCAGGGATGCCGATGCACAGTACCGGTGCCACTGATTGCCACCAGGCACCTGCGATCGCTCCCTGCTGAGAGAGGAGGATGGTCAGCTGTTGTAAACACAGCTGACCTTTGTTCTCTCTGAAATAATCACAGAGCACCTGTGATCAGGGGAGGGCGGACAGCCTTTGGCCTGGCGGGAAAGTCCACTCAAGTGGCCCATTGAACCACGAATCAGCTCACCATCCATGCCCACCTGGTTTTATAACGGATATTATGTTATGAAGCAAGACAAACATGATGCAATTTGGTAACATAACTTAATGTTAATAGCAACAAAGGAGGTTTAACAAAAATACATGACATCATGTCAGGAGGGGCCTAGGAAGCTAGAAAAACAGTATTTCTCCTGCTCTTGAGTGGCCTAGGAAGCGCCTGTCAGGCAGAGATCACTCTACCTGACAGGGAAGTGACTGTGTTAGTATGGTGCTGGCCGGGTGCAGGAGCGCACTCTGCACACTCATACTGCTCTGATGCAGCTTTGCAAATATAACATTGTGTAGCGGCGAACGGCAGCTGTATACAATGTCTGGCCCCTACATTAATCCAGCCCAGAGTGCAGCCTTTTTGAGCGGCATCAGAGTAGCCCAGGGGGCGATTGCCACCCTGCCCCCCTTCCCAGTCCTCCCCTGCCTGTGATCCTACTATATAGGATCACAAGTCTCTATGATCATTTCACAAGTTCCTCCCCAAAAGTTAGGAAACGCTCCCCTAGGCTCACAACCCTTTGATCACCCCTAGATTAACCCCTTCCCTGCCAGTGTCATTAGTACAGTAACAGTGCATATTTTTAGCACTGATTACTGTAGTAATGTCACTGGTCCCCTCAAAAGTGTCAAAAATGTCAGTTAGGGGTCTGATCTGTCCACCGCAATGTCGCAGTCCCACTAAAAATCGCTGATCGCCACTAGTAGTACTAGTAAAAAAAAAAAAAAAAGAAAGAAAGAAAAATTATATAAATATTTACTCTAGTTGGATAAATTTTGCGCAAACCAATCAAAACACGCTTAGTGCATTTTTTTTTTTCTATTTAAGGAATTGTCAAAAACTATCCTGTGTGTTTATTACTTTCTTACACTTTTTTAGTAAATGAGTATAGGTACTATGTATACCATACCCATTTACATGGGGGGGGGGGGGGGCTGGGATCTGGAGGCCCCCTTGTTAAAGGGGGCTTCCAGATTCCGATAAGCCCTTTGCCCACAGACCCTGACAACCACAGCCCAGGGTTGTCAGGAAGTGGCCCTTGTCCCCATCAACCTAGGGCTAAGCTGCTTTGGGGTGGAGGGGGCAGACTGCCATCCTGTCTGCTTCTGGAAAGATTGGCAGGTCCCAGTAGACACCAGGTCCGCTGATTGGCTCCCTCTGTGTGCAATCACAGTGGGAGCTGTTCACCGACGGCGCATGCGCCTCAGACCCAGACAATAAAATCATGTCCAGGTACTTGATTTTGCGCTAAAGGGCTGCCCTGCTGTAGTATACAGTGGGTACGGAAAGTATTCAGACCCCCCTTAAATGTTTCACTCTTTGTTATATTGCAGCCATTTGCTAAAATCATTTAAGTTCATTCTTCTTCCTCATGAATGTACACATAGCACCCCATACTGACAGAAAAACACAGAATTGTTGACATTGTTGCAGATTTATTAAAAAAGAAAAACTGAAATATCACATGGTCCTAAGTATTCAGACCCTTTGCTGTGACACTCATATATTTAACTCAGGTGCTTTCCATTTCTTCTGATCATCCTTGAGATGGTTCTACACCTTCATTTGAGTCCAGCTGTGTTTGATTATACTGATTGGACTTGATTAGGAAAGCCACACACCTGTCTATATAAGACCTTCCAGATCACAATGCATGTCAGAGCAAATGAGAATCATGAGGTCAAAGGAACTGCCTGAAGAGCTCAGAGACAGAATTGTGGCAAGGCACAGATCTGGCCAAGGTTACAAAAAGATTTCTGCTGCACTTAAGGTTCCTAAGAGCACAGTGGCCTCCATAATCCTCAAATGGAAGACGTTTGGGATGACCAGAACCCTTCCTAGAGCTGGCCGTCCGGCCAAACTGAGCTATTGGGGGAGAAGAGCCTTGGTGAGAGAGGTAAAGAAGAACCCAAAGATCACTTTGGCTGAGCTCCAGAGATGCAGTCAGGAGATGGGAGAAAGTTGTAGAAAGTCAACCATCACTGCAGCCCTCCACCAGTCGGGGGGCTTTATGGCAGAGTGGCCCGACGGAAACCTCTCCTCAGTGTAAGACACATGAAAGCCCGCATGGAGTTTGCTAAAAAACACCTGAAGGACTCCAAGATGGTGAGAAATAAGATTCTCTGGTCTGATGAGACCAAAATAGAACTTTTTGGCCTTAATTCTAAGCGGTATGTGTGGAGAAAACCAGGCACTGCTCATCACCTCTCCAATACAGTCCCAACAGTGAAGCATGGTGGTGGCAGCATCATGCTGTGGGGGTGTTTTTCAGCTGCAGGGACAGGACGACTGGTTGCAATCGAGGGAAAGATGAATGCGGCCAAGTACAGGGATGTCCTGGACAAAAACCTTCTCCAGAGTGCTCTGGACCTCAGACTGGGCCGAAGGTTTACCTTCCAACAAGACAATGACCCTAAGCACACAGCTAAAATAACGAAGGAGTGGCTTCACAACAACTCCGTAACTGTTCTTGAATGGCCCAGCCAGAGCCCTGACTTAAACCCAATTGAGCATCTCTGGAGAGACCTAAAAATGGCTGTCCACCAACGTTTACCATCCAACCTGACAGAACTGGAGAGGATCTACAAGGAGGAATGGCAGAGGATCCCCAAATCCAGGTGTGAAAGACTTGTTGCATCTTTCCCAAAAAGACTCCTGGCTGTATTAGATCAAAAGGGGGCTTCTACTAAATACTGAGCAAAGGGTCTGAATACTTAGGACCATGTGATATTTCAGTTTTTCTTTTTTAATAAATCTGCAACAATGTCAACAATTCTGTGTTTTTCTGTCAGTATGGGGTGCTATGTGTACATTCATGAGGAAGAAGAATGAACTTAAATGATTTTAGCAAATGGCTGCAATATAACAAAGAGTGAAAAATTTAAGGGGGTCTGAATACTTTCCGTACCCACTGTATATGCGTGGGAAGGTCCAGAAGCTGTTAAGGATGCCACAGCCGGCTTCGTGGCCCCGCTCCTTAACAACCAGCCTAAACTGCACCCTGATTGGGCAAAGCTTTGCCCAATCAGGATGCAGAATGCACTGTGCAGCGCTCAATGTATTGCAGGGTGATCATCAGGGCAAACGCCCGGCGAACACCCTGCAAATTCAGATGTTCAGCGAATGGCCAAACAGGCAAATGTTCAGCCTAAAGTCCTGCTCGACCAAGCCATTTGCCTATCCCTAGTTAGAAAATTTTCTGAAATAGGAAAGCATGAATGCTCTCAGCCATGAGCCAGTTTTAATACCTGTATGCAGTACAAGCTATTGTTAAAATTTAAATATCTGCATTATTACTTTTTCATTTTTTCTTTTCTGCTATTTAAACAGTGGAAGTGTTAAATAGGATTATCCAGTATTTTAGTCCATCTATTAAAAGAGTAAAACAAAGACAGAGACAGCAAAGACAAATCAATTTATTATATAGATGCTACTTTTTGCATCTTTCATCCCGTGTGAATGCCTTAAAATTCAGTATACCATCTCAATTTAAATTGTACCTAAAGCCATTTTTTTTTGTTTTGTTTGAGCAGAGAGGAGAAGGATTGGAACACCTGTCAGTTTGTTTTGCAATCTGTGCCCCTGTTAGGCTTCATATACACATAACCTATTATGACCACCGGCCACGGGAAAATGCAAAATGCTGCAAAAAAATGCAACAATTTTACCACGATTTTGCTACATTTTGCGGCCGGAAGTCAAAACTTTCCTATTCTGAACGCAATTCTTACACATGCAGGAGAGGGAGGTTAAGGGAGGTTGAACCTCCCCTTACTGCAGCAGATCCAAATGATCCTCACAGCCTATGTGTACATGGACACATAGGCTTCTATGGAGTTGAGTTTAGGAGCTTCGGCAAACAAAATGGCAAAAGCTCCTAAACTCAAGTTTAGGAGCTGTAGTGTACATGATGCCTTAGGGAGATTTACTGTACATTCTCTATATTTCCTGTTTACCATTATCCAAACTGAAAGTAAAAGAAAATCCCACATTTTTGATTGACATTTACCCTAATAGAGGGGACATTTTCCAATGAGGACACTAGTTCTGATGACCCAGGTGACACACCAGGATTCCCTTAGTTTGGAGGGATTACCTCTGACTTACCCTTTTGGTTATGGGACAGGAAGTGAAGGAGCACAAATGGCAAAAAAAAAGTTTTGTCTTTAGTTTAGTAACAGGGGTGGGGCTTAGTTCTGCGTGGGAACCTTGAACAAAAGGGGAGGCTTGTTTCCAAAGAGACAGTAAGAGCTCTCCTTTGCAAGAAGTCAAAATGTTGTGTTTAATGTAAACCTGATATAAGAAGCTCCCCTGGCCTCCCCTGGAAAAATTACCTAAGAACATATACACTGCTGTTAATTTAGATACTAAAAAAAATTAAAACTGGTTTACTCTAGGATACCAGTGGGATTTACAGTATATGACTGTTAGGAAAGTACAGTCTGATTTTTTTATAAAAATGCAGAAACTCTCATTTTAGACCATTGTTCTGCTTAGGTGTTTCATTTTTAACTTGTGTGTTTTTAGAGTAGGTTTTTTTTTATGTTTTTTGTGGCTGTTTTTTTTTTATATACATTTTTAATTTTTGCATACTGTCACTTTAAAAACACTTTTACTTTTTTTTTGCTGTTTATATTTTCTTTCTGTGAAAAGAAAGTAAAAAAAAAAATGATGCTACAGAGTGGGCATTTAAGCTTCAAGAACAGGTCCAGGACAATTGAAAGAAGGTTCCTTAAGTGTTTGTAACATTGGGTTGGCATATGCTGCCAGCCCCTCTTGTATTTAGTTATAACACACTATGCAAGTGTATGTGGAAAACAAAGTTTCTAAATACCATTATATTCAGATATCTTCAGGCCGGTCACATGACTCCTGGCCTCTCTTCTGGTCCGATCCAGGAGTCGAGATCTCCCGCTGATGTCAGACGGGAGGTCACGTGACCGCTGTGCTGGTCGCTTGGCTCCTCCCTTAGATGGGGGCAGAGAGCAGCCGAGAGTCACATGACCGGCCTGAAGCTATGTGCAAAAAATGGTATTTAGAAACTTTGTTTTTCACATACACTTGCATAGTGTTTATCGCTGAATACAAGAGGGGGGTCTGGCAGTAATTTTTATTTTTAAATGTTTAAATCAATATTAATCGCCTCAATACTGGGCACTTAAACCCCCTTCCTTCCCAGACCAATTTCCAGCTTTTAGCGCTGTTGCATTTTGAATGACAATTGCGCGGTCATGCAACACTGTACCTAAGCCAAATTTGTGTCATTTTTTCCCCACAAATAGAGATTTCTTTTGGTGGTATTTGATCACCGCCAGGTTTTTTCTTTTTTGGTGCACAAATAAAAAAAGACCGAAAATTTTGAAAAAAAAAAAAAGTTTTTTTGTTTAGGTTATAAAATTTTGTAAATAGATATGTTTTTTCCTGCACTGATGAGCACTGATGACGCCGCACTGACAGGCACTGATGAGGAGACACTGATGGGGTGGCACTGATGGGGTGGCACTGATATGCAGCACTGATGGGCACTGATATGTGGCACTGATAGATAGCACTGATATGCAGCATTGGTGGGCACTGATAGGCAGCACTGATGGGCACTGATAGGCAGCACTGATGGGGACTGATGGGCACTGATAGGCGGCACTGATGAGCACTGATAGGTGGCACTGATGGGTGGCACTGATCGGGAATGATGGGGGGCACTGATGGGCACTGATAGGCAGCACTGGTGGGCAATAATGGGCACTGGTGGGCGGCACTGATAGATGCCAATAAAGGGCACTGGTGGGCAGCACTGATAGATGGCATTGGTGGGCAGCACTGATAGGGGAGCACCACTGGCAGGCTCTCTGAGCCCTGTTTGCCATCCCTGGTGGCCATGGTGGGCATCCCTGGTGGTCATGGGTGGGCATCCCTGGTGGCTCTAGTGGCACCCCCTCCCCCCCAGGGCTGCACTGGTAATCAATCATCTAATTACCAGCACAGACCCCCCCTGTGATCAGTGAGTAATTAGAAATACTCACTGATCACCCCAGCTGCAAAATCAATCCTCTTCTCTTCTCCTCACTGACAGGATCTGTCAGGAGGAGAAGAGATCGAAGCCGTTACAATGGCTGTATTGACATTACATGACGGCTGTGATTGGACACAGCCGTCATGTGATCAGGAGGGCCAATCACAGGGCCCTCCTGCCGAGTCTTGTTGCTCTGTGTCCTAGGGACACAGGCACATTGAGATCGCGCCGCTGCGTTCCGGAACGTCCGATCAGAAGGAGGAGACTCCCACCCGGCCGTATATTTACAATGGCCCGGGTGGGAGGTGGTTAATAGCTGCAGAAGGGGAGGTGCAGTTCACACACACAAACACACACAGAGCTGACAGGCAGGGAGGGGAGGAGGAGGAGGAAATAGGACAGAGCAGATGACAGAAAACGGAAAATTGAATACTCACCTTTCCGTAATTTTCCTTTCCTGGTGCCTATCCATGGCAGCATACATATGGTGGTTGCTCCGCCCTCAACCAACCCACAGGACCTCCTTAACTCTATAAAAGTAAGAACTGCCCCCCCCCCCTACACTATTCTTGTAACTAGACTCAAAAATGCAGATTACGTAAAGGGAGGGCGTATGCTGCCATGGATAGGCACCAGGAAAGGAAAATTACGGAAAGGTGAGTATTCAATTTTCCGTTTTCCTGGTGCCTCCATGGCAGCATACATATGGTAAATAACTCGCTCATAGGGAGGGATACTGCACAGAAATATAGTTTATTAGGATTCACAAAACCACCAATTGCAGCGCTTTCTTCACAAAATCACGGGAAGTTAGAGCAGCTGGATCCAGGCTATAATGGACCATGAAGGTATTGAATGAGGACCGACTGGCTGCACGACAAATTGTTTCCGGAGAGACATGTGCTAGAGCTGTCAAAGAAGAGGCTATCCCCCGCGTAGAGTGAGCATTGATTGCTTTAGGCACTGGAAGACCGCTAGCCCGATAAGCCCTTTGAATCAGACGTACGATCCAACTTGCGATAGTTCTTTTTGATGCTGCCAAGCCCTTTCTACCTCTGTTTGGAATGATAAATAGGCGTTGCTCCCTACGAAAAGATTGCGTTAAATCAATGTACCGGCGTAGAGTTCTTGCAACATCCAGTTCATGCAACTTTGATGTAGTTGGATCTTCTTCAAAGGCTGGGAGAACCCATTCCTGATTAAAGTGGTAGGTAGTTGGCACTTTAGGTATGAATTGATGGATTGGTCGTAGGACGACCCTATCTGGGAAGAACGTAATATATGGATCTTGAGCACCCAAGGCTTGAATTTCAGAAACCCTACGGCCTGAAGTGACCGCTACGAGGAAAACTGCTTTAAGAGTAACATCCTCCCAGAGAACAGTCCTCAGTAGGAGCAAATGGCGGTGCTGCTAGAGTATCCAGCACCAAGGGTAAATCCCACTTCGGGTACAATGTTTTTCTAGGTGGTCTTAACCTCAGTACTGCCTTCATAAACCGCTCTATCAGAGGATGTAAGGCCCATCTGATGTCTGTCAGAGCTGATAAGGCTGAAACTTGCCCCTTAAGGGTATTGAGCCCCAAACCTACATCCAGACCTTTCTGTAGAAATAGTATAACGTCCTGCACAGCTGGTTTCAATGGATTAAACTTGTTGGATTCGGCAACTTCTGAAAACTTCTGTCATACTCTGTAGTAGGAGCTATTTGTGGACGATTTTCTGGCTTGGAGCAACGTCTGGGTTACCTCATGAGAGCAACCTAATCCTTCAACCTCTTCCTTTCAACTTCCAGGCCCTCAGATCCAGGATTTCTGAATGAGGGTGGATGTAGTCCCCCTGCGACAGGAGACCGGGAATCTTCGGAAGGACTAGAGGGTTGCAAACAGACAGCTGGGTCAACAGCGTGAACTAAGGTCTTTTCGGCCGATAGGCAATCACCGCCAGGATGGTCACCTCCTCCCCTGTTAGGTGTTGAAGGAATCTGAGAATCAGAGGGGTAGGAGGGAACGCATACCCGACTCGGAAGGACCACGGTTGAACTAAGGCATCTATTCCTGCTGAATTCTGGGCAGGGTATCTTGTGAAAACACTAAGTGCTTTGGCATTCTGGGGGGATGCAAATAGGTCCCACTGAGGACTGCCCCAGTGTTGACAGATCCACCGAAACACACAGTTGTCCAGGGACCACTCGTTGATGAATTCCCTGGACAGGAGATCCGCCAAATGATTCTGGGAGGCTGGCAGATACGCTGATCGGAGGTTTACAAGGTTCTCCTCGGCCCATGCTAAGATCGGGGCCACTTCGCGTGACAATGACCTGCTGTGGGTCCCCCCTTGGTTTTGGACATAGGCTACCGCCGCCCTGTTGTCCATACGTAACAGGAGGGAGTTGCCCGCGAGATGAGGTGTAAAGTGCAATATAGCTTCCCAGGCTGCCCTCAGCTCCAGAATGTTTGATACTACATCCTCCGAGTCAAACTGCCATCTTCCTTGGATCAACTGGTCCCTGAAGTGTGCCCCCCAGCCCAACCGACTTGCATCGGTTGTAAGCGTGATCCATGAGATGGGGCCAAGATGGCAATGATTTTGAAGGTTGGGCAGCTTCGTCCACCACCATAGGCTGGACTTCATTGATACCGTGATCAACACCTCCTGGGAAAGGGACCTCCTTCTCCACTGGGATAGAAACCCCTGTTGAAAAGCACGGAGATGCCAGCGGGCCCACTTTACCATCGGGATACGTGAGGAAAATGTTCAGAGGAGACTCAGACACTCCAATGCCGACATGGCTTTGCTCGCCAGGGCCTTCTTCACCTTCCCTGTGATTATAGGAATCTTCTCGGGTGGCAGTGACACTGCCCTCCTCTCTGTGTCGAACAGTGCCCCTAAGTATATCATCTTTTGGGCTGGAGTAAGCTGGCTCTTCGAGTGATTGATCAGCCATCCGTACCTCATCAGTGTGTCCAAGACTTGTTGAACATGGATCTTTAGGAGTTCTTTGTCCTGCGACAGGATGAGAATGTCGCCTAGATAATGTAAGACACGGACCCCCTTCTCCCGGAGGGGTGCCAGCATTGCCACCAACACTTTGGTGAAGGTTCTGGGGGCTGTGGATATGCCAAAAGGCAAACACTGGAACTGTAGGTGAAGTTCCCCTATCTTGAACCTTAGGAAAAACTGGAAGTCGTGAAGTATTGGTATATGCAGATACGCATCCTGAAGGTCTATAGAGACCATCCAGTCGCCTGGTTGCACAGTTAGGATGACCGTGTTTAGAGATTCCATCTTGAACCACTCGAGGCGGATAAACTTGTTCAACCGCTTCAGATCTAGAACTGGCCTCCATCCTCCCGCCTTTTTACGTACCAAGAAGACTGGGGAATAAAAGCCTAGGAATCTTTCCGACTCCGGCACTGGTACCACTGCCTGCTGATGAATTAGCGTCTGGACATATTGTAGCAGAACCCTGCGCTTCTCTTCGGAGTTTGGAATCCTGGTGGGTAGAAAAGAAGAACGGGGCGGTTGGCGCTTGAACCTCCAAAAATGCCCCTGAAGGATCGTGGAGGTGACCCAATGATCCAAGCAAGTTTCCCCCCAAACCTGAGAGAATGCCCTGAGATGGGCAACCACTGGGCCAGTTTGGGTGGGAAAGAAGTCAAAAAGACTTCTGGCCTTCCTGTGTCGAGGTAGCAGCCTTCTGTTTCCCCATCTCCTTCTTTAGATCAGCATTGATTCTTTGATCTAAGACATCTCTAAAGGAGACTGCGTCCTCTAAGGGTAAAGTTGTGTTCCTGGCCAATCTCATGACCGATGCATCCACTGACGGCATGCCATCAAATAGTTGGGCATCAGATTCCGCCAGAGGGTATAATTTACTAAAGCGGTTAAAGGCGATCGGTCTCCTATCCACCTTCCGCCATTCATCTGTCATCAGATCCCTTATCTCCTCCATAAGTGGGAAGGTAGGAGGTTTTTTTCTTGAGATGGGGAAAGTATTTCCTGGACTTGGCAAGGGGCTCTGGTGATTCTTCCCATTCAATTGCGTTCTTGACTGCTACCACGAAGGGACTGATCAACCCAAAATCAAAGGTAGACCCATCCTCCTCCACTGTGTCCCCTTCGTCCTCTGAGCTGGAGCCGGAACCTGCCATCTGGACTGGAGTCTCAAGGGATCCCCCACTTGTGGTCGGGGCCATCAACTCCTGGGACAAGTTCAGTTCTCAAATTGAGTCTTTAATCAGCTTCTTCATTGTATTGATGGACTCTTGCTTTTCTTTTTCCCGTTCCCCCGTGGCTTCTAAAAAGCATGTTTCGCAGACCAGTTTTCCCGGCAGAGCTTGTCCGCCACAGACCCAGCATGATTTGTCCCCAGGCCGGATGGAACTGTGTTGTCTGTCAGATCGATGGGGTGATCTGCGAGATTTGTGTGATGTGCGAGGGGTAGACGAGTGATACTGGTCATGTCTTGAGCGGCTGTGGCCTCTGGACCTCCTCGCCGGTGAGTCCCTGCGGGATGATCGGTGTTGCGGGCTGCAATGAAACATAGTAGATTTTGATGTTTCATACGCCCGATGCTCTTTTTTTTATTTTTTTTAAACTTACCTGAATGGTGCAGCCCCTTACCTAGCGGAATGTTGAGGATCTTTTTGTGCCACTGGACTACGGGAGATGGCTGGGATAAGAGAGACACAAAGGGTAAGAAGAAAAGAAAAAGTAAATGGAAAGGTCCCAACCTAATAGTCCTACCCTTTTTTATTATAAATAAATATATATTTCCAAGAAGAGGAGAGAAAAAAAAAAAAAGAAGCTGCAATACCTCTGGCTTCCATCGGGAGGCAGCAGCACAGGCAGACTTGAAAGCTTCTCCTCAGCAGCAAGAGAGATGTTATGCTTCTGACACCCGCCCTCAGAATTAGAGAGGCTGGCCATATAAATACATGTACTCCTATGGGAGTACCAAGATGGCCGCCGATGGCTTCATCTGCCTACTGGGCATGTGCAGGTGATGTCATAGGGCGGCGCCATCGACCCGCCCCCAGAACAGTAAAACAGAGGTTAGGCGGGGGGCGCGAAGTGCCCCAGGGGCTCCAGAGGGGCTTGCTAGCGATCCTGCACCCCAGCGCACCACATGATGACAGACTAAGTAGGACAGGCTAAATTTAATGCAGGAGACATCAATGTTACCGGGGCAGCCCCCAAACCAGAGGGGGGAGGAGCATGGCTGAACTAGACTCCTTACCTGGAAAAAGATCCACAGAAAAACAGGCTCCCAGCCTTGTTGGAGCTTTTAGCAGCCTAAGACCTGGGACTCCATCCTACAGGGGAGCATGACCCTGTAATGGCAACACCATGTGAAGGTGCAGTAAAGGCTGATCGTGCTCCTGCAGGCTTAAGGACAGAAAAAAGAATGGCGTAGGGGGGGGGCAGTTCTTACTTTAGAGTTAAGGAGGTCCTGTGGGTTGGTTGAGGGCGGAGCAACCACCATATGTATGCTGCCATGGAGGCACCAGGAAACACGTATCCTGACCATGATTCAATAGCTCGGCAGCCATGATAAATGTGGTCTGCTCTCGGGGGGGGGGGAGTCAGGACCAGGCAGGGTCAAACAGGTATTGTAGGACATGCAAAGCGGTATTTAAAAAATGAAAGCACTATGCTACAGCTTGCACTTTAAAGGGATAGGAGCATTTTTTTTTTCTGGGGGGTAACAACCACCTCCACTTGCCAACCAGACGCCATATTTTTACAGGGGCAGGTCAGGTCTGTCTCTCAAAACGAGGTTGCTTCATGGGACTGCTAGTGGGGGGCGCCCCCATGCGCCATTTGGCTACAGGGGGAGCTAATCAGCAGGCCTGGTGGTCACGATGTCCACCAGGCGCCTGCAATTGCTCCCAGTGGAGACAGAATGTCGGTTTGCCGCTGTAAACAGGGCAGAACGCTGTTCTGTCAGTAATGAACACAAGGATCCTGTGTTCCTCTTATTTAGGAACACAAGTCTCTGTGTTCATGCAGCAAGCCCATCCCCACACAGTTAGAAAGCACCCCCTAGGGACACATTTAACCCTTTGATCGCCCCTGATGTTAACCCCTTCCCTGCCAGTGTCATTAGTATAGTAACAGTGCATATGTTTAGCACTGATTACTGTAGTAATGTCACTGGTCCCTCCAAAAGTGTCAAAAATGTCAGTTAGGTGTCTGATCTGTCCGCTGCAATGTCGCAGCCCCGCTAAAAATTGCTGATCACCGCCATTACTAGTAAAAAAATAAATAAAAATGTCATAAATCTTTCCCCTAGATTGTTGACGCTATAACTTTTGCACAAACCAATCAATATACACGTATATTTTTTACCAAAATGTGTAGCAGATTACATATTGGCCTAAAATGATTAAAAAAAATTAGATTTTTTATTTTTTTTTTTTATTGGGAATGATGTATAGCAGAAAGTAATTCCACCAAATACCACCAAAAGAAAGCTCTATTTGTGGGAAAAAAGGACATCAATTTTATTTAGGTACAGTGTCACACGACCGTGCACTTGTCAGTTAAAGTAATGTAGTGCCGTATCGCCAAAAATGGCCTGGTCATTTAGGGGGGTAAAACCTTCCGGTCCAGAAGTGGTTAAGCACTTTTTTTCCCCATGCCAATGGCTGCTGATAAAGGATGCATGCATTGTACTGTCACCATTTGAGGAGGCAACAAGGATTGTGAGCCGTGACAATGCATGCATCAGTGACACAATCCGTGTTGTGTTCCTGCTGGAGCAGACTCTGCATGGCATTATGGACAGGGCACTCGAGGCAGAGGACTTTGTTTTCTCTCAAGGCCTGCTTTTGCCACAGAACACAAGAGGAGGAGGAGGATTCTGGTAGTTTTGTAGGCATTGAAGCAGAAGAAGACATACATCAAACCTTCAGAGATGGTTTTCCATCCCCAGAACCCTTGGAGGTAGTACGTGATTTGAAGGAGGGAGTTCCAGATACTGTAATCCTCAGTGACCCAGAGGTCTCTGCTACTCATGCCTCCACAGTGCAAGGGCTCCCTTATGCTTCAAAGCCTGTGAAAGGACCCGAGAATTCATGGCCTCAAGGAGAAGAATCCCTATTGGTTTTCAACCCTCCTTGATCACCATTACAAGGGCAAAGTCTCGGAACTCATCCCGCCCCCACAGAAGGAGCAGAGGATGAAATATCTTGAGGACACCTTAGAGGTGTTTAGATAATGCCTTTCAAGACTCTGCTGGGTTACAGTCTGATGGAAAAGCTAGTTTTGAGGCTTCTGTTTGTCAAGAGAGGAGCGGTGAAGAAGGGGGTCGCCTCAGTGATGCCTTTCAAAATGTTTTAGTTCTCAGCACCCAGGGCTGTCAGCTTCCACATCCCATTGGCAGTGTCTGCTTCATATGGTGTAAGATTATCTAGGGGTGAAAACAGACATGATGAGCTTTCCAGTTGACGATCCACTGGGTTACTGGGTCATGAGAATAGACCACTGGCCAGAACTTGTCCAGTATGCAGTTGAGCTGCTTAGCTTCCCTGCATCCAGCGTGCTTTCCAAATGGGCATTCAGTGCTGCCCGAGGTTTTGTGACGCAAAAAAAAAATACGCCTGTCCATAGACTCCTTTGACCAGCTGCCATTTTTCAAAATGATTCATTGCTGGATTAGCAGCAGCTATCAAGCTCCTGATGCCGATGTTGCCGATTTTAAGTGTTTTTGGGATGTGGAATCTGTGCAAGACTCTCTAGGCTGCCTAGCTATGGGGTTGTTGATTTTATTGGGAAGAAATGTTTTGGTATAGGTTTCATGGGCACAATTAACACCCAAGGACCGCATTTTCCACACCTGTTTTACAGGTGCATATCAGTTAAATTTTTAACACCAAGGCCATTTCTTGTTTTCATCAAGAGTACCTTTATTTTATTTATTTTTTTTATTTAAAATTTTCAAATTTAACAAAACATAGGACATGGATATGCATGTACATAACATATATTGAAACAACGAGATGTGGCGGGGGTAGGGGGCAGGTTGTCCACTGCTAGTGAATAAGGTAAGGGGGCACGGGGTAGGGGGTGGGACCAATCTCCAAAACATAGAGTCCACTAGGGGAGAATCATGTGGGGATTGCAATTGTGAGATTTTGACGGTTCGGAAAGATGAAAGAAGCAGGGGGAGAGTCCAATACGTTGGTGGCATATTTCGAAAAGACACTCCACTTGGCGTTAAAGGCATCGACCGCACGAGGGGCCGTAGAGTCCATGTTGAGGCGATCAATGGAATGAAGTGTGGTTAGCTCTGACCGAAGCATGGATACATGGGGGGGGGGGGGGAGGTGGCTATCCATTGTTTTAGTATCAGACGTCTTGCGATGAGCAGTGTGGTTAGGATCCAGAGACGAGGTGAATCAGCTGAGGTGCCGGACCATTTCTGTAGACGCTTGTCCTAGTAGCCAAAAAGCAATAACATAGGATCTTTCGGTACGATAACTGTGGCCACTGTGGTTATAAAGGTCATAACCTGGTCCCAGAATGCAGAGATCGGGGCAGAGTCCCAGAATTTGTGGGAGAGTGAGGGGCGCTCCCTGTGACACAGAGTGCATTTGTGGGCATCCTGGACAGTTTTGTCTGATAAGAAAGGAATGTGTGCTCTGTGGAATATCTTCAGCTGAGTCTCTTTCCACACTGAATTGGGGGTAAGAGCCAGGGTGGTCCGAAGACAGCTGATAATCTTGGGCAGTGTGTCCTCTCCTGGAAAGTCCTTGAGCCAGTTCGCTGCTGAAGAAGTGAAGGAAGCAGGTGGGCAGAGTTGGATAAGCGGTTTATAGATGTCAGAGATAGTATACTTGCCAGAGTCCAGTAGGGTATCAATAAGAGAGAGCTTGATCCTGTTATCAGGTTTGGTTTGCGAGTCACGGATGAAGTGACGGCATTGCGCCAGGTAGAAAGATTCTGAGGATGGCAGAGTGTACGTGTCCAACATGTCAGTGTCAGTCCGCAGTAATCCTGTTTGAGGGTCACAAAATTGATAGAAATTGACCAGTCCCTTTGATTCCCAATCTTTGTAGACCGCATGGTCCAGGCCGGGGGGAAAAGTGGGGTTCTCTCTAATGGGAAGGTGTTTGGAGAAGTACAGAGGTATCTTCAAGAGTTTCCTCACCTCCCTCCACGCAATAACCGTGTCCCGCAGGAGCAGGTTATGGCGCAGTGTGGGTGGAAGATGAGCCCATTTGGCGTGAAGAAGTGAGGTTAGTGAAAAAGGCCTAGACATCTGGGACTCTAGCTCAAAATTAGAGAATTGAGAAGACCGAGATATCCAGTCCAGTGCCACTCTCAACAGACAGGACAAATTATATAAACGAATACTAGGAAACTTTATACCCGCGTCTCGCCTGGGGAGGCATAGCTTATTCGAAGAGATGCGAGGTCTTTTGCGAGATGCGAGGTCTTTTCCCTCGCCAAAGAAATCTGGAGAACGCCTTGGAGAGGTCTTGTATATCCTTATGCTTAATCAATAAAGGAAGGGTCTGAAGAAAATACAGGATGCGGGCAAAACTGACCATTTTGATCAGGTGGCATCTCCCCAGAAGAGACAGCGGCAGGTATTTCCAGTTTTCCAGTTCCCCCTTCACTTTGGTAAACAATGGTGGGTAGTTGAGGGTATAGATAGATGCGGGGGTCCTACCGATTCTTATACCTAGGTAGGTGATGGAATGTTGTGCTATTTTGAAGGGGGAGTCTGATTCCCATCTTCGGGCCGTGTCCAACCCCAAGGGGAGAATCTCGCTCTTGGAATAATTTATTTTAAGGCCCGAACATTTCCTGAAGGCATTAAATCGTGGGGATGTCTGCAGAGGGGCATGAGGTGAATAGGAGGACGTCATCTGCAAATAAAGAGATCCTCAGGTCTGTGTGACCCAGACGGATCCCATGGAGGGGGGCTGGGCCAGAGAGGTATCTAGATAGAGGTTCCATGGCCAGATTAAAGAGTAGTGGGGACAGCGGGCAACCTTGGCGGGTACCTTTTAAACAGTTGAAAATCCCCGGTCATTGAACCACCTACACAGAGTCTGGCCGTCGGGGAAGCGTACATGGATGTGATCAGGCGAACGAACGAGCCCTGGAAGCCCATGGCATCCAAGACTTTACGCAGCCAGACAAAGTTAACATTGTCGAATGCCTTTTCGGCGTCTAGGGTCACAATGGCCAAGTCTTGCGAGGGGTATAAACGTGCTTGCTCCAGTACCAGCAGTACTTTCCGGATGTTCGCCGAAGCCGACCGTCCCTTAGTAAAGCCGGACTGCGCTGGGTGGATCAGGTGTGGCATAATGGCTGCCAAACGAGAGGCAACGATTTTTGACAGTATTTTCACATCAAGATTAAGTAATGAGATAGGGCGGTAGGATCCTGGCTCTAGGGGGTCTTTACCTTTTTTTGCAAGTAATTTAATAATGGCTTGGTTGTCTGTTGGGAGGTAAGGCCCGCCTTCCCAAATGCTGGCGTATACCGCCACCAAAGTGGGAACCAGGCTTGCCGTAATGGATTTATAAAATTCCCCTGTAAGGCCGTCTGGACCAGGCGATTTATTCGCAGTGAGGTGTTTAATAGTGTGTGTGACCTCTTCCGCCGAGATAGGTGAATTCAGCATGTCGAGCTGGGCAGGGGTGATGCGAGGGAGTCCTGTACCTGATAAAAACATCTCACCCGAGGCATCATCGACTTCCTCCGGGCCATAGAGCACAGAGTAGAAGTCTCTCATAATACGTTGTACGCCTTGGGGGGTGGAATCTACAATACCCGACGGATCTCGCAGGGATCCAATATGTGTGGGTGACGGTCGACCCTCGCACATCTTCGCCAACAGTTTGCCAGCCTTATTGCCGAAACTGTGAAAGGATGCTGCAAAATGTGCCGTGTGCAGACGTTCGACCTTATCGGCCCATTCATCAACGTTCTTTTTGGCCAAGACCCATTGTTCCCTGTTTGATTGGATATCATTTAGTAATAGATTACGATGTGCCTCGCGGAGACGATTACTCGCCGACTTATAACCGCTCTTCGCATGCCGTTTGAAGGCCGCCGCCTAGGAGATAATACGACCTCTCAGAAAGGCCTTACCCGCTTCCCAGAACAAATGGGGGGAGGAGACGTGTGATGCATTGGTGTCAACATATTCCTGCCATGCCTGCTCAAGATAACCTTTAAAGTCCTCGTTGTTAGCCAGAAAAGAGGGGAAGCGCCATATCAGGGGAACAGCGGGGGAGCCGGTGAGGTCAATGGATAGGGAGAGTGGGGAGTGGTCCGATATCGCTATTTCATGGATCACTGCGTCTTGAATTACTGGTAGTAGCGAGTCTGTACAAAAGAGGTAGTCAATTCTCGTGAAAATTTTGTGGGGGTGGGAATAAAAGGTATATTCTCTATCTGTCGGGTGGAAATGTCGCCAGACATCTGTCAGTGAGAGGGAGTCGGTAAGAGTGGCTAGAGGAGTGGGGGGGGCGCCCGGACTAGACCGCGTATCCGCAAGGGGTCGAGATCTGTCAAGAACCGGGTCCATGACAGCATTGAAGTCGCCCCCCATCAAATGGGGGATGGGAGGGAGGGCCAGAGTTCGGGTTGATAACATTGAATAGAAGGACTGATCAAAAACATTGGGAGCGTAGACGTTAGAAACAATAAGTTCCTTGCTGTTGATGCAGACGTGTGCCGAGACATATCGGCCTTCCGTGTCCCCATCCACCGCAATAACTTCTACCGAGAGCCGTTTATGAAACAGAATGAGGACACCTGCTTTGCCTACCCAAAGTTTTTCCATCCGAGCCATGTCAGCAGATGGAAGGTGCGATTCCTGAATAAGAGCGATATCGGCGCAGAGACGTTTAAGATGTCTCAAGACTTTCATTCTCTTAGCCGGGGATCGAAGACCTTTGACATTCCAGGAGATTAGCGTCATAATTCACCTAATGAGATTGGATATCTGTCACAGTCCGTACAGTGCCTAACCATTATCAGGGGGATAACTAGATTCATGCAAATAAATAAAGATCGCCATCTGGTAAGAACGAGTCGCCATGTATGTGTGCAGACCATAAGGAGTTTGACCCCTGGGGAAAAGGACTGGGGGAGGGGGGAACTGGAAAACCGGGTAGGAAGACACAAGAATAAAACAGGAACATAACATAGTCGCATAGACTTCTCTTTTTTCCGCATGCGTATGCGATGGAGCACAGCTCCCCAAGTGCGTCTCCAGACACTGCAGGGGACAAATGTAGCCCCGTCAAAGAGCGTGTCCGCAGAGACTTGGGTCGCGACCTACAACATAGTGTTTGGCAGCCATGGCATATAGCATCACGGATAAAAGGCTCAGGAAAAGAACATTAAACAGCAGAAAAATAACATTGGCTACCAAGCAGTGAAATACAGAATAGATCTCCAGTGAGAGAAAACTATCTTACGCTATCAGTCGTTGCCCGGCCAGAGCCACCCGGGAGCAGTGCCCAGAGGATAAACGTATCCTAGGCCCAATTAGAGGTAGAAAACCCAACAGGTCACACGGACGATTCAGCGGGGGGGGGGGCCTCCGCGGCCAGAGCTAACCACATCAGAGTAGCGTTGCCGTTTCGGGGATTCCTTCCTGGGGCTGTGAGGGATGTCCGGTCTGGAAAAGGAAAGGGATTTGGCTGAGTTGCCATGACCTGGTTCGCCATGGTGCAGTGAGCGGACAAATTTCTCTGCCTCCGCTGGATCTTGGAATGATAGCTGGTTGCCGTTCGGAGCCCGAAGGCGCAAAGTCGCCGGGTAGGCCAAGGTAAATTTAATGCGTTCCTGGTGTAGCTGGGAGCATACGGTTTGGAAAGTTTTGCGTTTCTTTGCGACTTCGACTGAGTAGTCTGCAAAGATGAGGATTTTCATGCCTTCGATCTGGAAATGTGGGTTTTGGCGGAACTTCTGAAGGATGGCAGATTTGTCTGCGTAGTTTAGGTATTTCGCGATGACTGGGCGAGGGGTCTTGCGTTCCTCCGAATAAAGTCCCATTCTGTGGGCCCGTTCAACCACACAGGTCCCTTGTATGCCCAGAGCCGCAGGGATTTTCCGTGCACAGATTTCTGGAATGGCCGAGGGTTGGACGGATTCTGGAATCCCAATAAATCTTAGGTTACTCCGCCGGGACCTGTTTTCCAAGTCCTCCAGCTTGTCCATAACAAGACGATTGATTTTATCTTGGGTTTGCTCTGTGCCCTGCATCTGGTAGATTTCATCCTCTACACTGGAAATCCGGGATTCGGCCTCATTGAGGCGGTGGGAGTGAGACTCCAGCTCCTTCCTTATCACCGCCATGCCAGCAGCCACAGCCTGCTCCACCGATGCCTGTATAGTGGGGGTGAGCAGCTCCACCACCGCCCTCGCAATCCTCTCAGTGGAGGGGTCGGGGGCCGAAGAGGACGTTGTGTTGGGTGGTCGGAGGTCACTTTCTGGCTGCTTACTAGTGTCCATGGCCGCCGATTCCGCTGCCGGACCGGAGTAGGCCGCGACCGCGGCCTCGATTTGCGCCGAGCCCGGCGGAGGCTTCGTGGCCGGTTTCTCCAGGTACCGTTCCATTCCAGAACGAAGGGCAAATATCGGCCGGGTCCGGGGGGTGTCCCGAGGTAGAGGAGGGTGCTGGTGGCAGGCTGGATGCGTCGGGTCTGATCAGTACATCACATTACCATTTGAGAGCCCAACCAAAGACCCCAAACTTTGTCAAATTTCTGTGGACAACCCCTGCCCATGTAGGTGAGCTTATATATTTGCAAGACAGAGTCAACCAAGGCCTTCCAACGTCAGACCCGGGGAGGGTCCGCCAACTTCAACCCCAGCAGTATCGTTTTCCTAGCATAGATAAAATACAAACAATTGCATATGAACCTGAAATCCCCATACCCTGAATCTGAGCCATCACCTCCTGCCAGAAGGACTGGACCACAGGGCAAGACCACACCATGTGAATAAAGGTGCCAATCTGGCCGCAGGCCCTGGGGCATACATCTGAGCTGCCGGGGTATATTCTGGCCACCCTCTGAGGAGTTTAGTATGCTCTGTGGAGGAGGAGTTGGATAAAATGGTCCCTGGCCGAGATCATCCTAGACACATAGCAACCCAACCCCTCCTCCCAGGTGTCTTCATCGAGGGAAGGAATATCCTCCCCCCCAGTGGGCAAAAAGTTGGGGGCAACCTCCCCAGACCTGCAGACTATCCGTAGATACTCCGAGGTGAGTATACGATCAGCATTTTTGGAGATCAGGAAGCGCTCCACAGAGTTGGGAGCCAGTGTGAGGGCCCGAGGGAACTGGGACTGCAACACATGCTTTAGCTGCAGGAAGCGGAACAGCATGAAGGAGGGGAGACCAAATTGAGAACGGAGAGTGGGGAAGGGGAGCAGGGCACTAGCCGGCATAACCTGCTGAAGCCTAGTGATGCCAAACCTATGCCACAACCCCGGGTCCGGTATGGAACAGAGGTGTGGCAGTTTGTGATTCCCCCAGAGCGAGGTATCGGGGGAGATCATGTCAGGATCGCCAACCGCAGCCGACATCAAACCTCAAACCTTGACCGTGGCCCACATCGGCACCGTTAACAGCTGATGAACCCCGGGTCTGCGGAACACCAGTGCCGCGTACGATCCCATTATCGCCGCCTCAAGGCTTACAGCCAGGTTGTCCACGGCTGGGCAAACCGCCAGCCCACCGTGACCAGTACCGCCGCCCAATAATAGTGGCAAAAGTTGGGCAGTGCCAGCCCCCATGAGACACAGGTAGCTGCAGGGTCGCCCTCGCTATCCTAGGTGTAGAGCCCTTAGGGCCCGGTCTAACTTGTGAAAAAAAGAGTTTGGGATATACACTGGGGCGTTACGAAAGACATATAAAAATTTGGGAAGAAAAATCGTCTTTATCAGATTGATCCTTCCCACCGGCGTCAAAGGCAAGGATTTCCAAGTCTGACAGTGGGCAACCAGTTGTTGTAGGACCGGGTAAACATTATCCTTTGGTAAGATCCCTCTGAACCTCAATTCCCAAGTACAGGAACTGCGTGACCCACTGCAAGGGGATAGAGGGGGATGTAGGAGGGGGGTCACCGATAGAGAGAATAGCAGTGACTTACCCCAGTTAAAGAGGAAGTAAACCCTCCTCGGGAAGTTGTACCTATAGGTAAGCCTATGATAAGGCTTACCTATAGGTACTGTAAATATCTCCTAAACATGTACCGTTTAGGAGATATTTACCTTCGATGCATCCAGTGACGTCACCGGCGCATGCGCTATGAAGGAACGGCCGCTCGTGCCGTTCCTTCAGAGCCCCGTGCCGTGACTGTCGGCTCCCGTGCGCGTGCGCGGGAGTGACGTCACCGCGGCTCCGGCCAATCAGATGGCCGGATGCCGCGATCCCGGAAGACGGGCGACTAGACATGTCGCCCGTCATAGAGGTGAGCGGACGGCACGGCGGGGGCTCGTTCTAAGGTAAGTATTTCATAATGAGCTAGTATGCGATGCATACTAGCTCATTATGTATTTCTCTTTCAGGTTGTAGAAAAAAAAAAATTTTTTTTACCGAGTTTACAACCTCTTTAATACGCACCCCGGAAAATGAACCAAACCTATCAAAAATCCGCAGCGCCAATTCCAGGGAACCCGCTGCATCGGGGAGGTACAAGAGTGCATCGTTGGCATATAGGGAGATACGTTCAATCAAGGGGCCCACCTGCCGCCCCCCCAAGGGAGGGGTAGATCTCAGCAAAATGGCCAAGGGTTCCACGACCAGGGCAAAAAGCCCCGGAGACAGCGGGTAGCACTGCTGAGTCCCCCGGTATACTGAGAGGCTTGACGATAGAGCGCAATTGGTGCGGACCCTAGCCACAGGGGCAGCATAAAGAAGCCGCAGTCAAGAGATAAATGGGGGCCCAAATTGTCACAACACCTCCCAGAGATAGCCCCACTCCACCGAGTCAAAGGCCTTCTCTGCATCCAGGGAGGCCACCACCCCCCCCCCCAGGAGTTGGATCCAGCCGCATAGGAGAGATGGGGAAAAAAGCCGGCGCACATTGATGTCTGTGCCCTTACCCGGCATGAAACCCGTCTGATCCCCATGTATCAGGGACAGAATAACAGAGTTGAGTCTCTTGGCCAGCACCTTTGCAAATATCTTAGCATCAACGTCAATGAGGGAAATCGGCCGATATGAGGCACAGAGCTTGGGTCCTTCCCGAGCTTTGGGATTACCATGATCACCGCCTCCGATCATAGACGGGGTAAACACCCCTCCTCCAAGGCCCCAGCCAGCAGAGCATGAAGGCACACAGTCGCCAACTCCATGTTGGTCTTGTAAAATTAAACCGGCAGTCCATCTGGACCCGGGGCCTTACCGGACTGAAGAGAGGTGATGGCCTTGGAAAGTTCCTCAATCGTAATAGGGCTATCCAACCTATCCCTACCCATGCCTGAGAGCTGCGGGAAGTATATGTCGGCAAGGTAGTCCGCTAAACTCCCCGAGGAGTAGGACACCCTGGAGGCATAGAGATTCTCGTAATAACGCGTAAATTGGGCATTAATAGCGGAGGGATCCGAGTGGCAACACCCCAACTCATCACGAATATTAGCAATCACCGTAGTCGCGGTCTGTTCCCTAGATAACCCGGCCAACATGTGACCTGCCCGCTCGCCCTGCTCAAAGATCCTCTGGGATTGAGACAGCAGGCGCTTCCTGCAAGCCGTGGCACGCAGGAGGGCAATCTCCCTATAAACCGCCTGCAACATATCATACGTGCCACGGTTCCCATCCTCACCATATCTCAGCTCCAGGTCCAGTGCCAAAACTCTACCCTCCGCACTATCCAACTCGAGAGCCGAGGCCTTCCTAGCCCGTCCAATCGCCCGCTGGTACGCCCCCCTGGCATAAGCCTTGAAGGCATCCCAAGCGATCGAGGGAAAGGCAGAGCCTTCATTGTGATGTCGTCCAGCAGCTCGGATGCGACAGCAGGGGCCACCCTCTCATCATCAACCCAAAACCAGGACAGTCTCCACAAACCAGCCCCCAGGGAAGCCCCAAGCCCAAGTGTGACAAGCACCGGGGCGTGGTCCGAGATCCCCCAAGGCAGGATGGTGGCCTCCTGAGTACAAGCCAGTAAAGGGTCAGAAAGGAAAACAAGATCAATTAGAGAATACGAGGCATAAGTTGCAGAATGGCAGGTATATTGTCGCCGCGCCGGGTGCTTCCACCGCCACACGTCCACCAGTCCCAGCGCCTCCGCCCAACGAGAGAGGGGGGAGTCAACTGGCCCCCCAGCCGAAAACTTGTCCAAAGACAGGCAAGGGGGCATGAAGTCCCCCTCCACCAGTAAGATGGCGGCCGGGTAGCGGGCCAACAGGGGAGTAAGACGATGTAGAAGCGCAAGCTGTCCCGGTGGGGGGATGTAAACCCCTGCAATGACCAACTCCAGCCCCTCACATAAAACATGCATGAGAACACACCTACCCTCGGGGTCCAGGTGGAGATCCAAGAGGCTAAAACGGACAGATTTATGTACCAAAATACTCACACCCTTAGAATAAGAGGATCAAGTGGAATGATAATTTAAACCCACCCATGCCTTTTTGAGGGCCAGGACCCTACTGCCCACCAAGTGGGTCTCCTGTAAAATACAAATATGGGGGAAGTAGCATTGTAGGAGCATGAAGACTAGAGACCGTTTAAATTTAGAGTTCATCCCCCTAACATTCCAGGAAACAACAGTAATAGGGCCCATGATCAACTATTACCAATACCTGAAAGCCTCCGGATCAACACCTTGGGCAACCGGGTCCCCCGCAGCAATACCATGCAAAAGTAGTAAGTGACATATAAGGACTCGAAAAATACATTCCCCCATGAGTAGCATAGCGTATACTGTGCCTAAACAAAAAAGAAAAACAGAGAAAAAAAACAGACAAAAACAAACCAGAACCCACCCCCCCCTCCCTCCACCCCGCACTCCCCCCCCCCCCCAACACGGGTGTCCTTGAAAACCCCGAAGACTACCAAGGCAACCCCCAATGGGGGTCGCATGTCAGTGGGCACCGGAGATGGAAATCTGTGCTGCAGCGCCACAGTCTCCAAACCAGGAAGAACGCTGCCAGTAGGTAAAACGGATATATGGTCTCTGCAGAACAGATTGCACACAGTACACAAGCAACTCTTAAGGATGTCCTGAGGGAGCAAGCGTGAACTTATTGCAAACATGGCCACCATCAGCCGGACGGGAGTGGAGCGGGCAGGCAGCAGGACAGGAGGCCAACAGGGCACACAACCACCCAGCCCATGGAACAAATGGCCAGCCCGGAGTGAGCCGCACGAGCAGCCAGGGGCCGCGCTCCCCCGGGGGGGGGGTGCACACATATCGCCCCAGGGACCCCCAAACAGGGGAATAAAGAGGGGAGGCTCATCACAACTGGGTGTACATCAGCAAGCAAGGGTTAGGTGCGGGAGCTAAGGGCGCGCCCGGGGAAGCGACTCCAACCACTGCATGGTGTCCTCAGGGGAGGTCTCTCCATCTTGCACCCGCAGCCGGGCTGGAAACAACATACTGTACTTGATGTTCCCAGTTGCGGAGCTGCAGCTTAACTTGGTCAAAGGACCTCCTCAGGTGCTGGGTGTCGATGGAGTAGTCAGGGAAAATCATCAGTCTGGCTGCTTCATGGCGGAGAGTGTCAACCTTCCTAGCCTCACGTAACACCAGGTCCCGATCCCTGAAATTCAGCAGGCGGAGGATGAAAGTGCGTGGAGGGGTGCCCGGCGGTCAGGGCCGGTGCTTCCACTAGGCAAACTAGGCAGCCGCCTATGGCACATTGCCACCTAGGGGCGCAGCCATGAGTCCACACTCTCTCTCCATCATGAATGATCTTGTGAGCTGAGGGGAGGGGTGGCCGTGGGGGAGGAAGAAGGGGCAGTGGAAGATGCCAGGTGTCTTAGGCAGTGCGGAACTACCAGGCCCTGGCTTTCCACCGCTGTTAGGGGGCTCAAAGAGGCAGGAAGGGAGTCTACCAGTGCGCTGCCTAAATAATGATCCTCTTCGGCTGGAGCTGAGCGGCCTAAACCCCGGGCAGGAAGTGACTCTCTGCACTGAGCTGATGGGCAGCCGTTCATTTCCCTGGGTTGGTATTAAGCAGGGAGCTGAGGAGAGCTGAACCTGAGCCAGAGCTCGGCACTGGAGGGCGGAACCTTTTCTTGAGAATAAGCGACGAGGCACCAGAAGGGTCTGAGGAGGTTGGGCGATGAAATAAGTGTGGAGCTCTCTGACTGCTGCTTTTCCCTCCACCAGGAGCCAGTTGGAGCTGTGGTGAGCACTGTGGTCCAGGAGAGGAGTGTCCTGGGAGAAGGAATCAGCAGGATCACAGTGAAGGAGGGCAGACTGCAGGCCACTATCTTCATACCGCCCAGTGAGTGTGCCCAGAACAGGGGATCGGGGTCCCTGGGTGTTACATGGAGAATCCCTGGTATGAAAGGGAATCGGGGGCATCAGGTGTGCCATGGGGAATCGGGTCACCAGGTGAGCCATGAGAAATTGGGGTCCCTGGGTGTGCCATGGGGGAATTGGGTCCCCAGATGTGACACAGAGAAACATTAGGGTCCCCAGGTGTGACATGGATGACCATCAGGGTCCCCAGGAGTGACATGGAGGAACATCAGGGTCTGACATAGAGGAACATTGGGGTCACTGGGTATGACAGCATGACATGGAGGAACACGGGGTCCCTGGGTGTGACATGGAAGAACATTGGGGTCAGTGGATATGACAGCATGACATGGAGGAATATTGGGGTAACTGGGTGTGAAATGGAAAAACATCAGGGTCCCTGGGTGTGACAAGGAGGAATATGGGGGTCACTAGGTATGAGAGCATAACATGGAGGAAGCATCAGATCAGGGTCACTGGGTATGACACAGAGGAGTTTTTAACCATTTCCATTTTTTTTCTTTTTTTTAGGGGGGCGCAAGTAGCTGGTCTTGCCTAGGGCGTAAAATAGTCTAGCACCGGCCCTGCCGGCGGTCCCCGAGTCGCCGGCATCCTATGCACGCGCTCCACAATGAAGAAGGGGGAATACTAAGCCTGAGGTGCAGAGAAGGCGCTCCGTGAACAGGACCGGGTCAGCGCCCTCCACCCCCTCGGGGAGGGCGACAATGCGCAGGTTGTTCCTCCGGTTCCTTTTCTCAGTGTCCTCGGCCCTCACCTCCAGGGTCTTCACTCTAGCAGAGAGTATGCGGAGGGTGTTCACATGAGCATGCAGGGTATCTTCCGCATCTCCCACCCGGCGCTCCACCTCCGTCAGTCTGGTACGAAATTTTTTCATATCCTTGCGGATTTAACTGATGTCCAGCTGTACCGAATCTATTTTACCTGTGAGGGTCATCTGACAGGTGGAGATGGCCTGCATCAGAGCCGTGAAGTTTGTGTGCTCCACCAAGGCCGGCTCCACATCCTCTGTCTGTGTCACCATATTAAGAGAAGTGGCGGGAAGCTGTCCCGCTCTGCCGAGGGAGGAAGGCCCGCTTTCGCAGGGGTACGGAGGGCGGACGAGTCCCTTCCCTTCGTCTTAGAGGGCATAGAGGAGCGGGTGTCACACCAGAGGTAAGTAGGGCGTTGATCTGCAGAGAGAAGCGGATAACATAGGCAGCGAGGTTCGGAGCATTAGCAAAGCACATCTGCTGCAGTGGCCATCTTGGACACGCCCTCTGATAAATCTTTAAACATGGAGATGCCTTTTAGTAGATTGGGAATAGTGATGATGGGATCAGTAAGGAATAGTAGGATATCATCAGCATACGCTGCTAGTTTGTGGGATTATCCCCCTATATTGATTCCTTTGATATCAAGATTCTGTCTGATTCATAGGTTCTAGGGTGAGAACAAAGATGAGGGGGGAGAGGGGGCATCCCTGGCATGTCCCATTTTGAAATGGAGAAGGCCCTCGACAGGCAGCCACCGACTCTGAATCTGGCGGTTGAGTTAGAATAAAATGCCATATAGAAATTTAGCATGTGCCTCTGAATGCCTAGTGTTTTGAGAGCTTCTATCATGTAGTCCCATGCCACTCTGTCGAACGCCTTCTCCGCGTCAAGAGATAGGAGGAAGCCAGGTTGGTCAGAAAAGGAGAGCCAGTAATGTATGCTGATCGCCCTCAGGGTGTTGTCTCTCGCCTCATGTCCCAGGATGAAACCCACCTGATCCAAAGATTATAGTTTGGAGAGCAAGGGGAGCATACGATTGGTGAGAATTTTTGCATAGACTTTAAGGTCCACGTTGAGAAGGGAGATTGGCCTATAGTTGGAGAAAATAGCAGGGTCTTTATGCGGTTTGGGTATGACAATTATGTGTGCCTTCAGAACATCCAGATTAGGAGAAGGTGTGGTGGATAGGGAGTTAAACGATTTGAGGAAATGTGGGAGCCGGGTGTCTTTGAAGGACTTGTAATATGCCAGTGTTAGCCTGTCTGGGCTTGTGCTTTTCCCTGGTTTAAGCTGTTTTAGAGCTTTAATAGTTTCTTCTAGCATTCCGGCTCTGAGCCTTGAGATGAGGAGATGGGTTTAGGGCTATACTGACGTAGAAATGCAGTCATCCATTAGTGTCTTTTTGTTAGTATCTATGTTAGGCGAGGAGAGGTTGTATAATTTAGAGTAATATTTGACAAATTGGTCAGTGATACCTTCTGTCATGTTGAGTGTCCTATCTGAGGGGTCTGCGACCGTATGTATCATCAATGCTACTTTTCTGGCCTGTATAACTGTGGCTAATAGTTTACCGGACTTGTTACCAAATTCATAGACTAGCCTGTTTGTGAGAACAAATTTGCGTTCGGTTACTTTACCTAGTTCTTCTAGTAACGCTTTTTTGATTTGTACTAGGCTTTGCAGAGTTTAAATATCCAATGATCGTTTGTGAGCTTTTTCCCAAAAATTAATACAATCAGAGAGAGCATTAGTCCGGGCTTGTTTATCTTTCGTCGTTTGGAGGCTATTGAGATGAATTCTCCCCTTATAACTCATTTATGTGTGGCTCATTGCGTCATTGGGGAGCATTCAGAGGAATAGTTCTCTAGGAAATATTGTTTCAAGCGTGTGTTTTATCTTTGCCAATGTAGTGGGGTCGGTTAAAAGTGAGTTGTCAAGGCGCCAGCTAGAGGGTTTTCTGGTCCTCTCTTGGAAAGAAAGGGTCATGGAGATTGGATTGTGATCTGAAAGGAGCATGGGGTCGATGGATGCATTGAGTAGAAGTGGGAGATCATTCTGAGTGATGAAGATATAGTCTATCCTTGCGTATCTGTTGTGTTGGGAAGAAAAAAAGGTAAAGTCTTTGGTGATGGGGTGTAATGTACACTACGCATCGTGAAGAAGTAGAGTTTTGAGTAGTTCTTTAATTGCTCATAGGGCCCTATGAGGCAAGGATGAGGATCCTGAGGAGGTGTCCTGAGAAGGGGGTGAAAGCCAAGTGGAATTCCCCCTCCTCAAATCAATCAGTATTCCAGCTTGGAAAGGTGTCAGTAGTTGTAATGTGGCGTGAAAGAAAGGTATTTGCTGTACATTTGGTGCATAAATATTAGCTAGAGTGATTGGTCTACCACAAAATTCCCCTTTGAGAAATAGGTATTGTACGTTTGCATCACTAAGAGTGTCGTTGATTTGTAGCGGGCAGTTTTTATAGTTTAGGATGGAGACTCCCTTGGACCTGGCAATGATATTGGAAGCATGGAAGACAGAGGGATAGTGCGTGTTATGAAGTTTGGGAGTGGTTCCAGATCTGAAATGTGTCCCTTGTAGGAAGATAAGCTACGTGTTGGTCGTGGACCGAGGTGTGTGCAATTCCCTCTGGGAACAGTATGAGGAATGTACTGGTATATAGCAGTGAGTAAAGAGCGGTCATTATGACTAATTAGGATCCACATGTGCTCTTTTATGTAAAAGGGCCATGTAAATGGGCATTTTAGAGCACCATATGTGGTTGGGTGTATGAGAATAATGACATATACCTTTACTATTGAGACCCCACAAGACTTTCTCCATGGGCCCAAGTATGCCAGTAGTAAAAAACATGTGGTTGGCTTAAAGATATATGCAGTAACAACAGGTAGGAGAAACATATATAGGTTGTCTTTGTGTGACATATGCACATCCTCGGTCAGGGCGGAGAGGACTGAGCCCTGATTTGTTCTGGGTATTGTATAAGAGTTAGTTGGTAGAAGGGTGGCATAGTAAGTCCCAGTGGAAAAAAAAAAGGGTAGTGATAATGGAGGGGAGGAAACATCAGTTAGCCGAATAGTAGTCCTATATGAGAGTTCTATATCTTTCATTTGGCCTGTTTGCAATTGTCATGGTGAATAATGGGGAGGAACACTCTGCTTCGGGGGGTAGATGACTGAACTGATTAGTGTAGCTCGGGTGGGGTATGAAGAGGATGGAAAATGACAGAATGGCCCATTGTTTAGAAGAAGGATGTAATCCATATGCTTAATGGTGCATAATGTATCTCACATGATCGAGAACTAGAGAGGATAATTTGGCGCACAAAAAGCAAGGTAAGGCTTAGCGAGTTCAACCAAACAGAGCTAACTTGTGGCACTTATCTGAACTATGGTATTGGCATAAAAGTCCTTCAGTTATCACAATGTGCTCTTCGGGATTGTGCTGGCTTAGTAGGACTTGCACCATGCTGTGTGTTTGGCTGATTGAGGTGAGATCTTGCACCGGATGGAGAACGGTGGTGACGGTATCTCTGGTCTTGAGCCTCCATTGGTTCTTCGCGTTGGGCATCAGGTCTCCCCGGTTTGCATCTAAATTCAGCATACCAGTTGGGTACATTGACCAGTGGGATACCCAGGGCATCGCAGAATAGCTGTAGATCTTCTGGTACTCCTAACAGGGCCATCTGACCCTGTGTGGACGCAGCTAGGCAGAAGGATAATGTATGCCTTTGGCATGTAGAACAACAAGCACTGGGCGGAGATGTTTTCAGTGCTGGAGCGTGATATTAGCGAGATCCTGGTAAATGTGAATAGAACCTCCCTTGTATATTATCTGTGTTCTGTTGCAAGCTTTCCTCAATATTTCTTATTTAAGTTTAAAGTCCACCAGGCAACATAATACATCTCTCGATGGGTCAGATTCTCTAGCCCTGGGTCTTAGGGCTTGGTGAATGCGCTCTATGTCTATGGGAGAAGAGCATGGTCTATCAAGGAGGTACGGTAAAGATGTCTGTTATTGTGGAGTGAATCAGGTCATGCTCTACCTATTCGGGCAGCCCACGGACCCGTAGATTGTGTCGTCTACCTCGGTTTTCAAGATCCTCGATATGACACTGGAGATCTCTGAGTTGAAGTGTATGAGCATCCGCTATATGGTTCAAGCATGGCGGTATCATGTTGTCTTGTTGATTCCTCTACTTCCTCCACTCTTCCAGCTAGGTCCTGGATGTCTAGGCGCAGGTCAGAAATGGCAGCTGTTAGGGTATCTTTAATGTTCGCTGCAATGGTGCGGAGATCATTGAGGCTGGAGTGTTTAGCAGACGTAGTGCTTTACTCGGTGAAGGGTGTCGTTCATACAGATGGTGCAGGTAGATGTGTGTGCTGTGTTTGTCCCTGCCTGGAGGTTGCATGTTGCTGGCCTGCAATCTGAAGAGCTCAGGTATGTTTTGGCTCGCGGAGCGAGCAAGAGCGGGTGGCTGAGGTATCGCGGTAAGCCATTCCCATGATTTTGTGTCGGTTTGTTGTTCATTACCTCCGGTAATAGCTGGTGAATATCTGCGGTGGCGGGAGCTCAGTCTCTAAGCGGCCTTCTACCACGAGGTCAAACCACGCCCCCAAATTTTTCATTTTTATTGTTTCACTTTAAGCATCAGTAAATCACTGCTCATTTAAAAATGATGTTATTTACAAACTTTTTCTTTCATTTTATACATGTTCCCTATGGCAGTACACAGACCCCCATACCCTTTGTGTGCCCAATAACGTGCATCTAAGCCCCCAAAATGGGCACATTTGATTTTTCCAGTTCGGGTCCTTTAGACTTCAATAGGGTTGGTTATTTAGCTCCGAACTTTGCGATGTTCGAGAGTTCTGGCACAAACCAAACAGGGGGTCTTTCAGCCCATCTCTAATTGTCAGCTGGCTCAGCCTATCAGCTTATGGCTGGGAACCAGAACCAGCAGCTCCCACCCCCTCTCCAGCTAGGTGCACCTGGAGGGGCAGAGCAGAGAGCGATGACTGACAGTTAACACTCTCTGCTCAAGGAACACACAGAACTCCAGCCAATTTGATAAAAGTATGAGCACATTCAGTCACAACTGTGTCATCAATGGTGTTAGTGGGATATCTGAATGGTGAGTATAATAATCAGCTGTAAAAAAACAGTGAATGGTTGGTTGGATAGGAATTGCAGTTGTCAGTCATAAAAATAATATATTTACCAATAATTGTTGTGATAGTTGCAAAACAATGTGCTAATTTATTAGGTCTTGTCTTTTACAGGTTTTAAACCCATTTTATGCTTTTCAAGCTTATTCTTTTATTGTATGGATTAGTACAACATACTTTGAATATGGCTCAGTTATTTTATTGATGACCCTCTTGTCAATTTCTGCAACTGTATATAATCTAAGAAAGGTATGTATGTTTTCAATTCATTTTTCAATGTTTTCTTTAATTATACAATAAAAATAACCATAGTTTTCATCCTATGTTTTTTTCTATAGCAATCTGTCAAACTACACAAAATGTCTGCATCCTATAACAGCATTATGGTTATGGTGCTTCACAAAAATGGAGGTAACAGTGATTGAGTGATAGACATATGTAAGGACATAATTAATAATACAAATAAAAAAATAAACACGTTTGTAAACTTATAAATATATATCCATAGGTTAAAGTTTAAAGTGTTTGTTACCCCAACATTTTATATTCCTGATATGTGCCTGCTGTAACATATCCTTGCTGTTCCTGCCAGTCCCTCTGCTTTTCTAAAAAAAAAAAACAACTGACCACACTAAGCAGAAGAACACAGTGTGGTCAGTTTTCTAGCTGTCCTGGGAACTCTGCCTGCTCTCCTAAAATGATCAGTCTTATCCCGACACACACCCCTTGCACAGCCTTTTACAGGATAGTTAAGTGTACGGTTGCTTCTCCTACCCTCTTCTCTTATGCAGCTGAGAACAGAGGTAATGTGATTACATATAAAAAAGAAGGAAAAAATGGTACCATACCTATATTTTTTTTTTATCTATACACAAATGTTTTGCCTTTCATTTCTATTTTTAATTGAATGGGTTATTTTACAGGGTAATTGTTTACAATCACTTTAACTTCAGCCAAACAGCTAAACACACCAATTAACCACTTGACCACTGCTCACTGTGCTGCTACTGCAGCAAAGTGGCTCGTTAAGGTCTGGCAACGTAGACCTACGTCACCAGACTCTCCCCTCTCTCGGCGGTGGGCGTGTGCCGCCGAAGGCTCGCTCCTGCTGTATTCAGACACAGCGGGAGTCGGGCCAGGGGAGGAGAGGCGGTGATCACCGCCGCTCTTCCTCAATCGTCGGGGATCAAGTGAGGAAGTCCGCCCGCTTGTGTAAACAAAGCGGGTGGATCTCCTCTGTGACAGACAGTGACAGATTACAGGATTCAGCATAGCTGAAGCTGCGATCTGTGTCTGTGTCACACAATCCCCTCCCCCCACACACGTCAGTAAGCATGAGGTATACATTTAATCCCTCGATCACCAATAAAGTTGACCCCTTCCCTGCCAGTGTCATTATAACAGTAACAGTGCATATTTTTAGCACTGATTACTGTAGTAATGTCACTGGTACCCCCAAAAGTGTAAAAAATGTCAGTCAAGGGTCCAAACTGTCCGCCCCAATGTCGCAGTCCCGCAAAATAAATCGCATATCACCGCCATTACTAGTAAAAAAAAAAATAAACAATAAAAATTACAAATCTTTCCCGTAGATAGTAAACGCAATAACTTTTGCACAAACCAATCAAAATACGCTTATTGGGATTTTTTTTTTACCAAAAATATGTAGCAGAAAACAAATTGGCCTAAAATGTTAAAACAATTTGATTCATAATTTTTTTGGGGGGAATGTTATATATCAGAATGTAAAAAATATTGTTTTCTTTTTTTTTTCAAAATTGTCGCTCTTTTTTTCAAAAATTAAAAATCGCACAGGTGATCAAATACCACCAAAAAAAGCTCTATTTGTGGGAAAAAAAGGACATAAATTTAATTTGAGTACATTGTCACACGACTGCGCAATTGTCCATTAAAATAACGCAGTGCCGAATCGCAAAATATAGCCTGGTCAGGAATGGGGTAAAATCTTCCAGTCTTAAAGCGGTTAAAAATACGCTCATTGGGAATTTTTTTTGTCAAAGACATGTAGCTAAATACATTTTGGCCTAAATATATGACAACAATTGAATATATTGGATATTTTTTAACTGTCAAAGTAGAAAATGACAATTTTTTCGAAAATTTTTTTCTCTTTTTTTATTAATATCGCAAAAAATGAAAAGCGCAGAGGTGATCAAATGCCACCACAAGAAAGCCCTGTTTGTGGGAAAAAAAGGATGTAAATTTTGTTTGGGTACGGCGTTGCATGACCGCTCAATTGTCAGTTAAATTCGCGCAGTGCCAAGTTGCAAAAAGTGGCCTGGACGTTAAGCAGGAAAATCCTCCTTTGGTAAAGTGGTTAAATGATGGATATGGGAAGCCGTTTACCCACCAAAAGAATTGAATTTCTGTATAACCAGCTGTATTTTTCACATCCCTAATAGAAAGTACTGCAGGCCTGGTGACCTGATATTTCTTTCCTGAAGCAATGTAACAAAACTAGGTCACCTCCTTACCTCTTGTCTCTGACTAGACAGTGAAGGAACCTCACCTTTTTAGTATTTTCCTTGTCAGCACATGTGCATGTAGGTGTCTGATTGGCCAGTACTGTCCTTTCCTCTCCAAGTCTGAATGCTGATGTTCAGTGGATGACAAGAGGCTGAAATTAGGTCAAATTCAGAAACCTGTACTATTTGCATGGATACATCTTCTATATGAATAGACATCTGCATGTATTAGTGTTTTAATATCTGCCTGGAGTTCAGATTGTAAATGTTTTTTTTTTTTTTTTTTTTTTATGAATAAGGACCTTCCACTGAATTGAAATTTTGATTTTTTTTTCAGAGGTTAAAGAAGTGCAGTCCCAGTCTTTGGTCCCTGGAGATGTTATTGTACTAGATAGAAACAAACTCTTTCTGCCATGTGATGCCATATTATTAAGTGGTGGATGCACTGTGAATGAAGCAATGTTAACCGGTAGGTAACTGTAGTATTTAGAAGCAGCGTCATTGAACAAGCTGTATTATGGCCTGTAGGCCTGATTTAAAAGAAAATCTAAAAATGAAATGCACAAGATCATGAGGAGATTTCTATAAACTGGAAAGCTTAGTTAAGATTCCAGCTAAATTGTACACTCTTGTTCCATGCAATCCTTGTTTGCAGTATGCAATGAATATTCAAATATGGCTGATTTTGAGGTTTATGTACAGATACTGTATGTTGCATTAAGAAAGTGTGTGCTAAATGTCAGCCTAAAAACACAAACTATAATATGAGTCTACTATATAAAAATTATTACATGTCACTAGTGTTGAGCGAACACGGACTGTATTATTCGTGTTCGTACCGAATAATTGGATTTTTTGTACCCGAACACGGACACGGACACTTTACTGTATGTTCGGGTAAAAATCCGTGTTCGGTCGTTTTATTTCCGGGTTTTGCATGCTTTGGCGCTCTTTTCATGGCGGGCTTTCAACAGCCAATCAACAATCGTTTAACTGGTGTGCCTTAAGCCATCCCAGCCATGCCTGCAAATGTCTCAGTAGCTGTGATTGGCCGTCTGAAGCATGTGACCAAGTCTTTATAAGTTCGAGGCAGCCGCAGCGGCGTCATTATGCTGCTTAGATTCAGGGACAGAGCACACATCAACGTGCTGGCTGCTGATTAGGGAAAGATAGGCAGGAAAAAACCATTTGTGTCCGGATAGAATTGAGGGACAGGTCGGAGTGTTTAGGCAGGGCGAGTTGTAGGCATTTTAGGGATAGAGTCTGCTGAATTATAGGGTCAGTGTCTTCTACAAACTACAATCGATATTGCTGTGTGGGGGGTGGGGTCTGCACTCAATCCTGATCTACGATCTCTTCTCAATCCTGTTAGGGACAGAGTCTGCTGAATTTTAGGGAAACTGTGTTCTACAAACTACAATCGATATTGCTGTGTGGTGTGGGATTGGAGATAGGCAGGTGTCAGTGATCCACATCCATTTTTCTGTGTGTGAGCTGCAGTGAACACAATCTTTTTGGGCTGCAGTGAACACAATCTTTTTGGGCTGCAGTGAACACAATCTTTTTGGGCTGCAGTGAACACAATCTTTTTGGGCTGCAGTGAACACAATCTTTTTGGGCTGCAGTGAACACAATCTTTTTGGGGTGCAGTGAACAAAATCTTTTTGGGGTGCAGTGAACACAATCCTTTTTGGTGTGCAGTGAACACAATCTTTGTGGGGTGCAGTGAACAAAATCCTTTGTGGGGTGCAGTGAACACAATCTTTTTGGGGTGCAGTGAACAAAATCCTTTTTGGGGTGCAGTGAACAACATCCTTTTTGGGGTGCAGTGAACACAATCTTTTTGGGGTGCAGTGAACAAAATCCTTTGTGGGGTGCAGTGAACACAATCTTTTTGGGGTGCAGTGAACACAATCTTTTTGGGGTGGAGTGAACAACATCCTTTTTGGGGTGCAGTGAACAACATCCTTTTTGGGGTGCAGTGAACAAAATCATTTTTGGGGTGCAGTGAACACAATCTTTTTGGGGTGCAGTGAACACAATCTTTGTGGGGTGCAGTGAACACAATCTTTTTGGGGTGGAGTGAACAACATCCTTTTTGGGGTGCAGTGAACAACATCCTTTTTGGGGTGCAGTGAACACAATCTTTTTGGGGTGCAGTGAACACAATCTTTGTGGGGTACAGTGAACAGAATCTTTGTGGGGTGCAGTGAACACAATCTTTGGGGGGTACAGTGAACACAATCTTTGTGAGGTGCAGTGAACACAATCTTTGTGGGGTGCAGTGAACACAATCATTGTGGGGTGCAGTGAACTCAATCTTTGTGGGGTACAGTGAACACAATCTCATACTTCTGAAGGTTTGAGGGTGCTGCCTGTTCCATACTCCCCCTACTCCTCATCTAGCCTTTTAGGGGTACAAACAATAGTAATTGGGGCCTAGTGTGGTTGTGTACGTGTGATATACATACACTTTTTTGGGATCATATTTTCTATTCCGCTATTTAATCAAAAACCTTTGGGGATCAGTTAAATTGGGGGATAGTCTGTGTTGGTACGTGTGAGAGAGATCCACCTTTCCAAGTTGTTGGGGTTCATCTCATACTTCTGAAGGTTTGAGGGTGCTGCCTGTTCCATACTCCCCCTACTCCTAGCCTTTTAGGGGTACAAACAATAGTAATTGGGGCCTAGTGTGGTTGTGTACGTGTGATATACATACACTTTTTTGGGATCATATTTTCTATTCCGCTATTTAATCAAAAACCTTTGGGGATCAGTTAAATTGGGGGATAGTCTGTGTTGGTACGTGTGAGAGAGATCCACCTTTCCAAGTTGTTGGGGTTCATCTCATACTTCTGAAGGTTTGAGGGTGCTGCCTGTTCCATACTCCCCCTACTCCTAGCCTTTTAGGGGTACAAACAATAGTAATTGGGGCCTAGTGTGGTTGTGTACGTGTGATATACATACACTTTTTTGGGATCATATTTTCTATTCCGCTATTTAATCAAAAACCTTTGGGGATCAGTTAAATTGGGGGATAGTCTGTGTTGGTACGTGTGAGAGAGATCCACCTTTCCAAGTTGTTGGGGTTCATCTCATACTTCTGAAGGTTTGAGGGTGCTGCCTGTTCCATACTCCCCCTACTCCTAGCCTTTTAGGGGTACAAACAATAGTAATTGGGGCCTAGTGTGGTTGTGTACGTGTGATATACATACACTTTTTTGGGATCATATTTTCTATTCCGCTATTTAATCAAAAACCTTTGGGGATCAGTTAAATTGGGGGATAGTCTGTGTTGGTACGTGTGAGAGAGATCCACCTTTCCAAGTTGTTGGGGTTCATCTCATACTTCTGAAGGTTTGAGGGTGCTGCCTGTTCCATACTCCCCCTACTCCTAGCCTTTTAGGGGTACAAACAATAGTAATTGGGGCCTAGTGTGGTTGTGTACGTGTGATATACATACACTTTTTTGGGATCATATTTTCTATTCCGCTATTTAATCAAAAACCTTTGGGGATCAGTTAAATTGGGGGATAGTCTGTGTTGGTACGTGTGAGAGAGATCCACCTTTCCAAGTTGTTGGGGTTCATCTCATACTTCTGAAGGTTTGAGGGTGCTGCCTGTTCCATACTCCCCCTACTCCTAGCCTTTTAGGGGTACAAACAATAGTAATTGGGGCCTAGTGTGGTTGTGTACGTGTGATATACATACACTTTTTTGGGATCATATTTTCTATTCCGCTATTTAATCAAAAACCTTTGGGGATCAGTTAAATTGGGGGATAGTCTGTGTTGGTACGTGTGAGAGAGATCCACCTTTCCAAGTTGTTGGGGTTCATCTCATACTTCTGAAGGTTTGAGGGTGCTGCCTGTTCCATACTCCCCCTACTCCTAGCCTTTTAGGGGTACAAACAATAGTAATTGGGGCCTAGTGTGGTTGTGTACGTGTGATATACATACACTTTTTTGGGATCATATTTTCTATTCCGCTATTTAATCAAAAACCTTTGGGGATCAGTTAAATTGGGGGATAGTCTGTGTTGGTACGTGTGAGAGAGATCCACCTTTCCAAGTTGTTGGGGTTCATCTCATACTTCTGAAGGTTTGAGGGTGCTGCCTGTTCCATACCCCCCCTACTCCTCATCTAGCCTTTTAGGGGTACAAACAATAGTAATTGGGGCCTAGTGTGGTTGTGTACGTGTGATATACATACACTTTTTTTGGATCATATTTTCTATTCCGCTATTTAATCAAAAACCTTTGGGGATCAGTTAAATTGGGGGATAGTCTGTGTCGGTACGTGTGAGAGAGATCCACCTTTCCAAGTTGTTGGGGTTCATCTCATACTTCTGAAGGTTTGAGGGTGCTGCCTGTTCCATACTCCCCCTACTCCTCATCTAGCCTTTTAGGGGTACAAACAATAGTAATTGGGGCCTAGTGTGGTTGTGTACGTGCGAGATACATACACTTTTTTTGATCATATTTCCTATTCCGCTATTCAATAAAAACCTTTGAGGATCAATTGAATTGCGGGATAGTCTGTGTCGGTACGTGTGAGAGAGATCCACCTTTCCAAGTTGTTGGGGTTCATCTCATACTTCTGAAAGTTTGAGGGTGCTGCCTGTTCCATACTCCCCCTACTCCTCATCTAGCCTTTTAGGGGTACAAACAATAGTAATTGGGGCCTAGTGTGGTTGTGTACGTGTGATATACATACACTTTTTTTGGATCATATTTTCTATTCCGCTATTTAATCAAAAACCTTTGGGGATCAGTTAAATTGGGGGATAGTCTGTGTTGGTACGTGTGAGAGAGATCCACCTTTCCAAGTTGTTGGGGTTCATCTCATACTTCTGAAGGTTTGAGGGTGCTGCCTGTTCCATACTCCCCCTACTCCTCATCTAGCCTTTTAGGGGTACAAACAATAGTAATTGGGGCCCAGTGTGGTTGTGTACGTGTGATATACATACACTTTTTTGGGATCATATTTTCTATTCCGCTATTTAATCAAAAACCTTTGGGGATCAGTTAAATTGGGGGATAGTCTGTGTTGGTACGTGTGAGAGAGATCCACCTTTCCAAGTTGTTGGGGTTCATCTCATACTTCTGAAGGTTTGAGGGTGCTGCCTGTTCCATACTCCCCCTACTCCTAGCCTTTTAGGGGTACAAACAATAGTAATTGGGGCCTAGTGTGGTTGTGTACGTGTGATATACATACACTTTTTTGGGATCATATTTTCTATTCCGCTATTTAATCAAAAACCTTTGGGGATCAGTTAAATTGGGGGATAGTCTGTGTTGGTACGTGTGAGAGAGATCCACCTTTCCAAGTTGTTGGGGTTCATCTCATACTTCTGAAGGTTTGAGGGTGCTGCCTGTTCCATACTCCCCCTACTCCTAGCCTTTTAGGGGTACAAACAATAGTAATTGGGGCCTAGTGTGGTTGTGTACGTGTGATATACATACACTTTTTTGGGATCATATTTTCTATTCCGCTATTTAATCAAAAACCTTTGGGGATCAGTTAAATTGGGGGATAGTCTGTGTTGGTACGTGTGAGAGAGATCCACCTTTCCAAGTTGTTGGGGTTCATCTCATACTTCTGAAGGTTTGAGGGTGCTGCCTGTTCCATACTCCCCCTACTCCTAGCCTTTTAGGGGTACAAACAATAGTAATTGGGGCCTAGTGTGGTTGTGTACGTGTGATATACATACACTTTTTTGGGATCATATTTTCTATTCCGCTATTTAATCAAAAACCTTTGGGGATCAGTTAAATTGGGGGATAGTCTGTGTTGGTACGTGTGAGAGAGATCCACCTTTCCAAGTTGTTGGGGTTCATCTCATACTTCTGAAGGTTTGAGGGTGCTGCCTGTTCCATACTCCCCCTACTCCTAGCCTTTTAGGGGTACAAACAATAGTAATTGGGGCCTAGTGTGGTTGTGTACGTGTGATATACATACACTTTTTTGGGATCATATTTTCTATTCCGCTATTTAATCAAAAACCTTTGGGGATCAGTTAAATTGGGGGATAGTCTGTGTTGGTACGTGTGAGAGAGATCCACCTTTCCAAGTTGTTGGGGTTCATCTCATACTTCTGAAGGTTTGAGGGTGCTGCCTGTTCCATACTCCCCCTACTCCTAGCCTTTTAGGGGTACAAACAATAGTAATTGGGGCCTAGTGTGGTTGTGTACGTGTGATATACATACACTTTTTTGGGATCATATTTTCTATTCCGCTATTTAATCAAAAACCTTTGGGGATCAGTTAAATTGGGGGATAGTCTGTGTTGGTACGTGTGAGAGAGATCCACCTTTCCAAGTTGTTGGGGTTCATCTCATACTTCTGAAGGTTTGAGGGTGCTGCCTGTTCCATACCCCCCCTACTCCTCATCTAGCCTTTTAGGGGTACAAACAATAGTAATTGGGGCCTAGTGTGGTTGTGTACGTGTGATATACATACACTTTTTTTGGATCATATTTTCTATTCCGCTATTTAATCAAAAACCTTTGGGGATCAGTTAAATTGGGGGATAGTCTGTGTCGGTACGTGTGAGAGAGATCCACCTTTCCAAGTTGTTGGGGTTCATCTCATACTTCTGAAGGTTTGAGGGTGCTGCCTGTTCCATACTCCCCCTACTCCTCATCTAGCCTTTTAGGGGTACAAACAATAGTAATTGGGGCCTAGTGTGGTTGTGTACGTGCGAGATACATACACTTTTTTTGATCATATTTCCTATTCCGCTATTCAATAAAAACCTTTGAGGATCAATTGAATTGCGGGATAGTCTGTGTTGGTACGTGTGAGAGAGATCCACCTTTCCAAGTTGTTGGGGTTCATCTCATACTTCTGAAGGTTTGAGGGTGCTGCCTGTTCCATACTCCCCCTACTCCTCATCTAGCCTTTTAGGGGTACAAACAATAGTAATTGGGGCCCAGTGTGGTTGTGTACGTGTGATATACATACACTTTTTTGGGATCATATTTTCTATTCCGCTATTTAATCAAAAACCTTTGGGGATCAGTTAAATTGGGGGATAGTCTGTGTCGGTACGTGTGAGAGAGATCCACCTTTCCAAGTTGTTGGGGTTCATCTCATACTTCTGAAGGTTTGAGGGTGCTGCCTGTTCCATACCCCCCCTACTCCTCATCTAGCCTTCTAGGGGTACAAACAATAGTAATTGGGGCCTAGTGTGGTTGTGTACGTGCGAGATACATACACTTTTTTTGATCATATTTCCTATTCCGCTATTCAATAAAAACCTTTGAGGATCAATTGAATTGCGGGATAGTCTGTGTCGGTACGTGTGAGAGAGATCCACCTTTCCAAGTTGTTGGGGTTCATCTCATACTTCTGAAGGTTTGAGGGTGCTGCCTGTTCCATACTCCCCCTACTCCTCATCTAGCCTTTTAGGGGTACAAACAATAGTAATTGGGGCCTAGTGTGGTTGTGTACGTGTGATATACATACACTTTTTTTGGATCATATTTTCTATTCCGCTATTTAATCAAAAACCTTTGGGGATCAGTTAAATTGGGGGATAGTCTGTGTTGGTACGTGTGAGAGAGATCCACCTTTCCAAGTTGTTGGGGTTCATCTCATACTTCTGAAGGTTTGAGGGTGCTGCCTGTTCCATACTCCCCCTACTCCTCATCTAGCCTTTTAGGGGTACAAACAATAGTAATTGGGGCCCAGTGTGGTTGTGTACGTGTGATATACATACACTTTTTTGGGATCATATTTTCTATTCCGCTATTTAATCAAAAACCTTTGGGGATCAGTTAAATTGGGGGATAGTCTGTGTCGGTACGTGTGAGAGAGATCCACCTTTCCAAGTTGTTGGGGTTCATCTCATACTTCTGAAGGTTTGAGGGTGCTGCCTGTTCCATACCCCCCCTACTCCTCATCTAGCCTTTTAGGGGTACAAACAATAGTAATTGGGGCCTAGTGTGGTTGTGTACGTGCGAGATACATACACTTTTTTTGATCATATTTCCTATTCCGCTATTCAATAAAAACCTTTGAGGATCAATTGAATTGCGGGATAGTCTGTGTCGGTACGTGTGAGAGAGATCCACCTTTCCAAGTTGTTGGGGTTCATCTCATACTTCTGAAGGTTTGAGGGTGCTGCCTGTTCCATACTCCCCCTACTCCTCATCTAGCCTTTTAGGGGTACAAACAATAGTAATTGGGGCCTAGTGTGGTTGTGTACGTGTGATATACATACACTTTTTTTGGATCATATTTTCTATTCCGCTATTTAATCAAAAACCTTTGGGGATCAGTTAAATTGGGGGATAGTCTGTGTTGGTACGTGTGAGAGAGATCCACCTTTCCAAGTTGTTGGGGTTCATCTCATACTTCTGAAGGTTTGAGGGTGCTGCCTGTTCCATACTCCCCCTACTCCTCATCTAGCCTTTTAGGGGTACAAACAATAGTAATTGGGGCCCAGTGTGGTTGTGTACGTGTGATATACATACACTTTTTTGGGATCATATTTTCTATTCCGCTATTTAATCAAAAACCTTTGGGGATCAGTTAAATTGGGGGATAGTCTGTGTCGGTACGTGTGAGAGAGATCCACCTTTCCAAGTTGTTGGGGTTCATCTCATACTTCTGAAGGTTTGAGGGTGCTGCCTGTTCCATACCCCCCCTACTCCTCATCTAGCCTTTTAGGGGTACAAACAATAGTAATTGGGGCCTAGTGTGGTTGTGTACGTGTGATATACATACACTTTTTTTGGATCATATTTTCTATTCCGCTATTTAATCAAAAACCTTTGGGGATCAGTTAAATTGGGGGATAGTCTGTGTCGGTACGTGTGAGAGAGATCCACCTTTCCAAGTTGTTGGGGTTCATCTCATACTTCTGAAGGTTTGAGGGTGCTGCCTGTTCCATACCCCCCCTACTCCTCATCTAGCCTTTTAGGGGTACAAACAATAGTAATTGGGGCCTAGTGTGGTTGTGTACGTGCGAGATACATACACTTTTTTTGATCATATTTCCTATTCCGCTATTCAATAAAAACCTTTGAGGATCAATTGAATTGCGGGATAGTCTGTGTCGGTACGTGTGAGAGAGATCCACCTTTCCAAGTTGTTGGGGTTCATCTCATACTTCTGAAGGTTTGAGGGTGCTGCCTGTTCCATACTCCCCCTACTCCTCATCTAGCCTTTTAGGGGTACAAACAATAGTAATTGGGGCCCAGTGTGGTTGTGTACGTGTGATATACATACACTTTTTTTGGATCATATTTTCTATTCCGCTATTTAATTTAACTGGGCCTCCATGCGAGACCTGTGTGCCTTGTTGCGCTGTTTTGAGTACTCCACCAACATGGCCAGTGGCAATGACGCCGTTCTCAGCTTAACTATCCCACTTCTATGCCTCCTTGAAAAAACAATTCGGGCGATGATGGAAGAGGATGTGGCACAGGATGAGGAGGAGGAGGAGGATGAAGAGGTAACATTTCCAAGGCTTTCAGGGCAGTCATTCGCAAGGGGCTCCGAGGGTGGGTTCCTGCACACGCAAACGCCAGGGACGCAATTGTCCAGCAGGGGCACAGTTCTGGAGGATGAGGAGGATGAGGAGGAGCTGGAGGAGGAGATGGAACCATGTTCACAGCAGGGTGGCACCCAGGCCAGCTCATGGCCATCACTGGTGCGTGGCTGGGGGGATACAGAGGACACGGACGATACACCTCCCACAGAGGACAGCCTTTCGTCGCCTCTGGGCAGCCTGGCACACATGAGCGATTACATGCTGCAGTGTCTCCACAACGACCGCCGAGTTGCCCACATTCTAACTTGTGCTGATTACTGGGTGGCCACGCTGCTGGATCCCCGTTACAAGGACAACGTACCGTCCTTAATTCACTCACTGGAGCGCGATCGCAAGATGCGCGAGTACAAGCGCACGCTGGTAGACGCCATGCTGCTGGCATTCCCATCTGACAGCGGGGCCACAGTGGAAGCACAAGGCAGAGGAGGAGGAGGAGGAGGTCGCCAACGCAACCAGGGCACCGCCAGCACCTCAGAAGGCAGGGTTAGCATGGCCGAAATGTGGAAAAGCTTTGTCAGCACGCCACAACAAACAGCAGCACCAGCAGCTCAGATGGAACGTCTTAGCAGGAGGCAGCATTTTACCAACATGGTGGAGCAGTATGTGTGCACACGCCTACATGTAGTGAATGACGGGTCTGCCCCCTTCAACTTCTGGGTCTCCAAATTGGGCACATGGCCTGAGCTTGCCCTTTACGCCTTGGAGGTGCTGGCGTGCCCTGCAGCCAGTGTATTATCTGAACGGGTATTTAGCACGGCTGGGGGCGTTATAACAGACAAGCGCAGCCGCCTGTCCAGAGACAATGTGGACAAGCTCACGTTCATTAAAATGAACCAGGCATGGATCCCACGGGACTTTTCCGTACCTTATGCAGAATAGCAATGGATACCGACCTTACCCACCCATTGTTCCATTTTTGCTCTTTCTCACTCTTTTGGGGTGTACCCTCATTTAAAATTTTTGAAAAGAAGCAGTGTTGGCTACCTCGTCCTCCTCCTCAGGGCCAGATTAATGTAGGGGCTATTGGAGCTGCAGCTCCAGGCCCCTACCTTTTATATAGGCCCCGGGTTGGCCATATTCACTGTTACCGCTCTTCTGTCACTTGTAAACACAGAAGTCTGGCTTCTATGCTCGCTTCCCCAGGCAGCACCCTCAGAACCTCCCCACACAGCGTGAAGGCCGGACAAGGAGGGACAGTTGGCGATGCATGGATGTGTTTATGGGCTTCAGAGACAGCATCCCATGTTGAATTAGGCATGCATGGCTGCACCCTTCCTCCTCTGGGTGCATGGCAAGGCACGGCCCTTAAGGCCCTTCAAAATCCTCAGCACCAAGCCCATGATGCTGTTAATCCGGCCCTGGTCCTCCTCCACCGCCGCTTCCACCTACACCGCCCATAGGTGTGCGCAGCCTATTGCATTAAGGTGTGCACCCCAAAGTTGAAATACACATGCATGTGTTTGCCAGCAGGGAGAGTAATGTATCGGGGCCATGTACCTGTAGGCAAGGAGAAATAGAGCAGAGCAGGTCCCAGGGAGATCTTTCCCATCTCCTCACTGGCAATGCTATGTGCCCTAGGTGATTAGGGTGTGCCCAGGCACACCCAGCACACCCTGTGCGCACGCCTATGTCACCGCCACATCCACCACCACCTCAACCTCCCTCCTACTCCATATGGGCCTCGTCCTTCAGAGATGAAGAAGAACATTGTTTTATTTTTCTGTTTTTTTTTTGTTGTTTTAAGTTATTTCCCTATCCACATTTGTTTGCAGAGCACTTGCCATGCTCTTAATTACGTTTTGCTGCCATTTGCAGCACTCTAGCCCTTTCCTTTGGTGTTTTAGAGCCATTTTAGTGCCTTAAAGTTCGGGTCCCCATTGACTTCAATGGGGTTCGGTGTCCGGGAAAAGTTTGGTAAAAGTCCGGGACACGGACCCGGACTTTTTTTTAAAGTTCGGCCGAACCCGTCGAACACGGACATCTAGGTGTTCGCTCAACCCTACATGTCACCTCCCCAGTATGAGCATTTATATGCGAAAATGGGGAGACAATCCTCCAACACTCTATAACTTTACCACAATGGGATTAAGTCTAGAAAACAGCAGCTACATCTTCCTAATGTGTGGTATGCAAAAAGAATATATGTACAGTATCTCACAAAGGTGAGTACACCCCTCACATTTTTGCTAAATATTTTATTATATCGTTTCATGTGACAACACTGAGGAAATGACGCTTTGCTACCATGTAAAGTAGTGAGTGTACAGCTAACAGTGTAAATGTCCTGTGACTGTCCCTTCAAAATAACTCAACACATCCATTAATGTCTAAACTGCTGGCAACAAAGGTGAGTACACTCCTAAGTTAAAAAAATGTCCAAATTGGTCAATATTTTGTGTGTCCACCATAATTTTCCAGCACTGCCTTAACCCTCTTGGGCATGGAGTTCACCACAGCTTCACAGGTTGCCACTGGATTCCTCTTCCACTCCTCTATGACGACATCATGGAGCTGGTGGATGTTAGAGATATTGTGCTCCTCCACCTTCTAGCTGAGGATGCCCCACAGATGCTCAATAGGGTTTAGGTCTGGAGACATGCTTGGCCGGTCCATCACCTTTACCCTCAGCTTCTTTAGCAAAGCAGTGGTTGTCTTGGAGGTGTATTTGGGGCCGTTATCATGTTAGAATCCTGCCCTGCGGCCCAGTCCCTGAAGGGAGGGGATCATGCTCTGCTTTAGTATGTCACAGTACATGTTGCCATTCATGGTTCCCTCAATGAACTGTAGCTCCCCACTGCTGGCAGCACTCATGTAGCCCCAGACAATGACACTCCCGCCACAATGCTTGACTGTAGGGAAGACACACTTGTCTTTGTACGCCTCACCTGGTTGCCGCCACACACGCTTTACACCATCTGAACCAAAAAAGTTTATCTTGGTTTTATCAGACCACAGGACATAGTTCCAGTAATCCATGTCCTTAGTCTGCTTGTCTTCAGCAAACTGTTTGCGGGCTTTCTTGTCTATCATCTTTAGAAGAGGCTTTCTTCTGGGATGACAGCCATGCAGACCAATTTGAAGCAGTGTGCGGCGTATGGTCTGAGCACTGACAGGCTGATCCCCCACGCCTTCAACCTCTGCAGCAATGCTGGCAGCACTCATACGTCTATTTCCCAAAGACAACCTCTGGATATGATGCTGAGCACGTGCACTCAACTTCTTTGGTCGACCATGGCGTAGTCTGTTCTGAGTGAAACCTGTCCTGTTAAACCGATGTATGGTTGTGGCCACCATGCTTCAGCTCAGTTTCAGGATCTTGGCAATCTTCTTATAGACTGGGCCATCTTTATGTAGAGCAACAATAATTTTTTTTCAGATCTTCAGCGAGTTCTTTGCCATGAGGTGCCATGTTGAACTACCAGTGACCAATATGAGAGAGTGAGAGCAATAACACCAAATTTAACACACCTGCTCCCCATTCACACCTGAGACCTTGTAACACTAACGAGTCACATGACACCAGGGATGCAAAATGGCTAATTGGGCCCAGTTTGGACATTTTCACTTAAGGTTGTACTCACTTTTGTTGCCAGCGGTTAAGACATTAATGGCTGTGTGTTATTTTGAGGGGACAGCAAATTTACACTGTTATACAAGCTGTACACTCACTACTTTACGTTGTAGCAAAGTGTCATTTCTTCAGTGTTGTCACATGAAACGATATAATAAAATATTTACAGAAATGTTAGGGGTGTACTTACTTTTGTGAGATACTGTGTATGTGTGTGCGTATATATGTATGTGTATATATATATATATATAAATATATATATATATATATATATATATATATATATATATATATATATATGTGTGTGTGTGTGTGTGTGTGTGTATGTGTGTGTGTGTGTATACAGTATCTCAAAAAAAGTGAGTACACCCCTCAAATTTTGGTCCAGAGCCCGGGCATAGTTTTGAGGGGGGATAGATCTGGTATGCCTCACAGAACCCCTGACATTTGGCGCACTGTCCACGCACCACAGAACCCCTAGTCTCCTCATCAGGAAAACCTTGACTGGCTGAACTGCCCCCAGTCCCACTCGGTCTCTTCCTCTGATTTCCATACATCAATCCCCTCCTCCTAGGATCCATAGCGATGTTGGAAAATGGGAGACCCCACATTGATGACCCCGGCCTCTTCCTCGCTACACACACACTTGCTGCCTTGGTCACCGCAGGCCATCTACTCCCCTCTGCCTTTATTGGAGCAGATCGGGTGTCTGCAACTGCAGTTTTCTGTACATCAGGTGGCTGCTCCCCGGCCCTCACTACCTGCATTCACACGGCTTTAGATGTTCAGTTTTGCTCATCTTGCACACTGTAGCACTTGAAGATGTCACAGAGCCCAGTTACATCAACACTCTGAGCATTCCTCTTCCTCTGCTCATAAAGAGTCCCGATTCCACAGCTGACAGGGCATGAGTGACCTCGGTCTCCCATGTCACATGTCTGGGCTGACCTTCACTCCTCTCTGCCCGCAGCAGCAGATTGCCACAGTGCCTGCACTGGCCCCAGACTTGCACTCCTGAGAGACTGCCTGAGGACGCTCGTTAAGCGAAATGCATTGTGGCCAATGCTAACCCGGAAGTAACACACAGAGGCATTCGGAACAGAGGCTGGGATACACATCCACCGCCGCAATACAAAGAAGGGGGAAAGGAGATACAGGGTGCTGCAGATCCCCGGAGAATATCTTCCTAAGACCCAAAAAAACGATTTTGTACTGCCGAATTGCCCAGTGCCAGGAGGGCACAACAAATAGTAAGAGGCTAATTGTCACCTTATAGTGTATGTTTTTTGGAGAGTAAAACAGTATTTCACTATTGGAGGCTATTTGTTCTTCTATATCTTTATGTGTATGGGGGGACTACATGGTCCAACTCGAGTAATATAGGAGCCAGAGATCCAAGCAATCGAGGTTTGATCCACCCAATAAAGGGATCACAGGCGTTGGGGGTCCTTGTGACCTGCTGCTAGCTGGTAAGAGGCCACGGTTGTCACATCCCAGCACCTGGAGCACTGTGAATGGATTAATAAGAATTCACCAAGCACAATTTTGATTGCATGCTATTGCTTGGACTTTTAAACACTACTCGGAGCACATTTATATATTTATACTTTTTTATATATTCTTATGTGATTTTTTTATATTTCCTTATGTGATTTTTGTATGGAATTCTTTATATATTTATTTATTGGTTCACTGATCCACACCTTTGTGGATTAATTTACTTTGAGAAGCACAAGCACTTCTTAATTGACGGTTGTCACATCCCAGCACCTGGAGCACTGTGAAGGGATTAATAAGAATTCACCAAGCACAATTTTGATTGCATGCTATTGCCTGGACTTTTAGACACTACTTGGAGCACATTTATATATTTATATTTTTATATATTCTTATGTGATTTTTGTATGGAATTCTTTATATATTTATTTATTGGTTCACTGATCCACACCTTTGTGGATTAATTTACTTTGAGAAGCACAAACACTTCTGAATTGAAATTGCACTGGTATGCACTTTTCTTTGCTAATTGCACCAATAGTAGATCATATATATATATTTGTAGCAATTTTTAATCACATATATTACACTTTAAATTACCTATTAATTTTTATAACACGTGATATATTAAGATTACCAGCGCCTTTTTACCTATGATATATACCTATTTATTGTTTTATTACAATTAAAAGGGCAGCAGGTTCAACAATCTTTTATTTAAAGGGCCAGGCGCCTTCTCTTTTCTTTTTATTAACATGAGGGATAGCCTCTGCGCTCCGGCTCACTCCGGCACTTGCCATCTTGCTCCTCCACACATGTGTTTCCCTCTCAGCTCCACCCAAAAGCGAAAGTTATTTATCGGCTCTCTTCCTCTTTCTGGATTGGCTGTGCATGAGCGGTGTCTCCGCCCACGACTCCAGATTAGCTGATTTTTTGGTGGTGGCTCCTCATGCTAGGCAGATCTCTCCAGCACGTGCTTTCCCGCGCGGTACAGTAAACTTTTCAATGCCGCTCCATCTCAGCTCAGCTAGCATGAAAGTTACTGTAAAATAGATTGTGCTCTTCAATCCACAGGCATCCGCCATCCTTGTCTGTACCAGGGCCTCAGCTGCATCTCCATCTCTCCAGGCCAGCTAACCCTCTTTGCTATTTAGTAGAATTGTTCCACTGTCAGACTTTGCACGGCCGACATTTCTCTTCAAAGCACTTGTACAGGCAGTAACCGCCATACTGTCTTGGAAAAGTGTCCCCCTGTCATTAGTTGCACGGTCAACTTTTTTCTCTACAGCATCCTCCTGGCCATTATCTTGGAAAAGTGTCCCGCGGTCATTTATTGCACGGTCAGCATATTTCTGTATAGTACTGGCACAAACATGGCCCCGGCACACCGATCCACGTGCCCTGGGCCAGTGTTAATTCCGTCGACTAAAACCGACTAAAACGTTTTCGTCGACTAAATTAACACAATTTTAGTCGACTAAAATACGACTAAAACTAAAACAATTCAGATGACTAAAATGCCATTTTAGTTTTAGTCGTATAAGACTAAAATATGACTAAAACTAAAATGGCATTTTAGTCATAAGACTATAACTAAAACTAAATAAAAAATTGACATCATCAAAATTAACCTCCTCTGCTGGCCATTTCTATATAGGCAACACAATTCCATCCAGAGCATGTAATAATAGCACATTAAAGTTTAAACATGTATTGCACCACCGCATACGCATAAGTAAGGAGAATCTACTAAGCTGCTGAAAACTAAACAATTAAGAAAAAGGCTTTTCTTATATTTTTCCCTAATATTTAATGTTGGTAATATATTCAGGTAATGTGTGCAATGACATTACAGCCAATGGAGTTTACAGCAGTGTTAATTTCATCAAGGAAAACGTTTTCGTCACCGGCATTTTTCAACTGACGAAAACGAGACGCAAAGTATAGAACATTTTCAAACATTCAAATGGCGACAACTATGACGAAAATCAAATCCGTTTTCGTTAACGAACGAAAACTAAACAAGAATGTGAGGCAGGGACGTTTACCCAACTTCTGGTTTTCACGGAGCTCCGCCTGTGTGGCGTCTGTCGTGGCGTGCCCCGTGACGTCCGACGTGAGGAGTGGACTACTACAAGAGAGTCGACTCGAGACCAGTCACCTGACCTCACCAGAGCATTGCAGCTGCAGCACTACAGCCAGACGCGCCAGGCCCGACTGCCCCATCACACGGCACTGGCACCCGGCCACCACCACATCCAGAGCAGAGCACCCACTGTGAGTTAACAGCCAGGCCAGCTATTACTGCCTCCCTGAGTCCCCTCAGACCACTCACCAGTCACCACTGGCATCCAATTCCGCCATCCATCCAGTACTGTGTGCGTGCATATAGGCCGCTGAGGCCCGCCTGGCCCATCCTGTTCAACAACTTCAGTTCAGAGTCAGACCAGAGACCACCCTTAAACCTGAGACCCCCATCCAGCACTCTGAGCAGCACTGTGTGCACTCACTGCACTGACTGCAGGCAGCAGCATTACAGGCATCCTCTCTGACCTGACCATGACCATTTAGATGACTAAAATTAGTTTTAGTCGACTAAAATGTAGGACGTTTTAGTCTACTAAAATGTAAGATGTTTTAGTCAACTAAAATGTACTGGAGTTTTAGTCGACTAAATACGACTAAAACTAAAACACTTGCAGAAGACTAAAATGGGACTAAAACTAAAATGCCATTTTAGTCCTAAGACTAAGACTAAAACTATATTGAAATTTGCTGCCAAAATTAATATTGCCCTGGGCCCTCATTTTCTCCGTCCACACTTGCACCATTTACTGTTAAGCAGACACAGTCCTTTTTCACAGCAAGATGCAACTCTTACTCCAACTCTCCTGCACATTTCTTGATAGAACAAATCACAGTCCCGACAAAAGTCCCTCTGTTGCTACTGGCAACCATTACTGAGAACTTGATTCTTCATCCCACTCTCCCTATCTCCTGTATAGCCGGCCTCACTCTCCTCTCTGGGCACTCCAGCACATTTCTTGAGGACTGCTGGATATTAAACTTTATGTATTTCCCTGGGTTACCCGTAGCAACTGTTTGCAGAAAACTTAACACTAAGTTCTTGGCTCAGTCAAAGCTCAGTCCAGGGGATGTTGTGTTTGTGATTTTATGTAAATTGAGATGGAAGAAGGGATGAGTGGGGTACTCTAACTGTTAAATATTCACAATGCTGGGGACTTCTAATCTGAGAATGCGGTAAGGCCGCTACTTCATCCTGCCACTTGAATGAAGATGAGGTAAGCATTCCTATAATATTTCTCTTCAGGGTACTCCCCTAGTACCCCCTTTCTCTCTGGGCTAGCTGACACCTGTCCACTGACTTTACACTCCAGAGTGGTCCCCTTCCTTGGCAGACGCCTGGGCAAGTTCCTCTGTACACACCAGACTGTTTTTCCAGATTGTTCAATGCCCCAACTCCTGTAGTCAGCTCTTCTGGACCTCTGGGTTCAGTCTCACACCACCGGTACACCAGGCTGACCGCCTGTGACTAGGGATAATCGAACTTTTGAAAAGTTCGGTTCGGCCAGAACATCCGAACTACCTGAAAGTTCGGCCCGGATTTCAGAACCCCATTGAAATCAATGGACCCGAACTTCGGTAATCGAAAAACACAATTTTAAAGCCCTAAAACCCAATACATGTCCCTAAAAAGTGTCTAGGGTTCTGGGTCATGCCCCAGGGACTATTAATCACACAAAAAAAAGTTCTTAAAAATTGTCATTTTTGATAAAAAAAACAATTATTGAAAAAAAAAAAAAAAAGATATTTTTTTTTATTTTGACATTGGAGTTAGTATCTGTGGGTCTAAAAAGTGTACCTGTGAAGTTTCAGCTCTGTAGCATGTCCAGAACCAAGAAAAGATCATTTTTCAGTAGAGCAGGGATGGTGGGACTCCACTTTTACACTTATATGATTTTTTGGGGGGTTCTGGACATGCTACAGAGCTGAAACTTCACAGGTACACCTTTTAGACCCCCCAGACACAAAATCACACAAAAAAAGTTCTTAAAAATTTTCATTTTTGATAGATTTTTGATAGAGAGACAATTATTGAAAAAAATAAATAAATAAATAAAATTCTTTGGATTTAGTATCTGGGGGGTCTAAAAAGTGTACCTGTGAAGTTTCAGCTCTGTAGCATGTCCAGAACCATAAAAAAAAGATTGTTTGTATTAGTGCAATTATAGATCTGGAATATGGCTTCTCGCTTTTCACACCTTGCCGGTTTAATAGCAGGCGTTTTTTTTTTTGGGGAATTTTTTGGGGTTCTTTGGAGTCAGGAAAAACATCTGAACTTGTGTATAGTGGTACTGTATACACAAGTTCAGATGTTTTGCCTGACTCCAAAAACCCCCAAAAAATGCCTGCAACAACACACCTGGGCGTTTTTTTTTTTTGGCGCTAGCGTTTTTTTGGGCAGTTTTTTGGGTTCTTTGGAGGCAGGCAAAACATCTGAACTTGTGTATAGTGGTATATATACCACTATACACAAGTTCAGATGTTTTTACTGCCTCAAAAGAACCCAAAAAAATGCCCAAAAAAATCGCCTGCTATTAAACCGGCAAGGTGTGAAAAGCGAGAAGCCAACCTCCTGTGCTGAAAGTGTTCTAATACAAACAATGTTTTTGTTATGGTTCTGGACATGCTACAGAGCTGAAACTTCACAGGTACACACTTTTTAGACCCCCCAGATACTAAATCCAAAGAAATTTTTTTTTTTTTTAATTTTTTTTTGTTTTTATTTTTTCAATAATTGTCTCTCTATCAAAAATCTATCAAAAATGACAATTTTTAAGAACTTTTTTGTGTGATTTAGTGTCTGGGGGGTCTAAAGGGTGTACCTGTGAAGTTTCAGCTCTGTAGCATGTCCAGAACCATAAAAAAGATCATATAGGTGTAAAAGTAGTGTCCCACCATCCCTGCTCTAATGAAAAATTATCTTTTTTTCTGGCTCTGGACATGCTACAGAGCTGAAACTTCACAGGTACACTATACACAAGTTCAGATGTTTTGCCTGCCTCCAAAAACCCCCAAAAAAATGCCTGCAACAACACACCTGGGCGTTTTTTTTTTTTTTTGACGCTAGCGTTTTTTGGGCATTTTTTTGGGTTCTTTGGAGGCAGGCAAAACATCTGAACTTGTGTATAGTGGTGTAAATACACACATGCTTATATGTATATACACACCTAGACATATATAGGTGGGATAGGAGCAGAAATATATTGGTGTTAATTATTTCATTAGCGCAAGTAGTTTTTTCTGCTCCTTTCACACCTATATATGTGCAGATGTATATATACAGACATGGGTGTGTATATATACCCCCTATACACATGTTCAGATGTCATGTCTGACTCCAAACATGTGCTCAAAAAAGCACTAGCAACGCCTGCAGCCAAAAATGCTGGCGGCGGCGAAGCCATATTACAGAAACGAAAGTGACTTCAGAGAAACTAGCTTTTCTCTATTGCGGTCACCCTGCTATGGAAGGGTTTGGTCACCCTGCCATAGCAGTCACTGTCAGTTCACCCTACACTACATTACGGTCACCCTGATATGGAAGGGTTCGGTCGCCCTGCCATAGCAGTCAGTTAACCCTACACTACATTACGGTCACCCTGACACTTCATACTTTCCCTACAGAAACTAAATTTTTGAAGCTAACTAAAGTGTAAAGGAGCACTCTAAGTACACTAGATATCCCTTTCCTCACACTAATAAATGCTAAATGACACTTTTAAAGTAAAATTAACAGAACTGCTTCCACTCTCTTCCATGTCCAGTATAACAATGCTAGGAATTTGGCGGGGGCTATCTTATATACTGGGGGGCGTATTCACTAATGATTGGTCTCGGGACCCCCTAGTCACTCCAATCACATTCCTAGCATTCTTCTGCCCCCTCAATTGGCTTTTGCTAATGGTTCTGGTCCAATCACAGGCTTTTAAAGCCCATTTCCTGAACCATTGCATTTTGGTCGGTTCTGGTTGCCGAATTCCAAACTGTTTGGGCAAAAAGTTCTAAATTCGGCCGAACCTCGAACACCCAATGTTCGGGCCGAACCGATGGTCGACCCGAACCGTTCGATCATCCCTACCTGTGACCACCACAAACTGCTGCAGAAGAGGAGGCAGCCGCCACCCTCCTTCTGGGACTCTGCTTCCCGCCAAAGACTTCTACCTCATGTGCCCATGGCTTTTTATATTCTGTCCCATAATGCACCACTCTGTGCCAACACCTGGGACAGTACAAAAAGCCTGTGTGTCATTGGTCAGGTTTCCTCCAGCATCCAACTTGCCTCCCCATTGGATCAACTGGGGACACTCCCTGAGACCAGATGAATCTCACACTGGGCACACTGAGTAGACCTATCTACAAATCCTGCTCTCTGATAAGCAGAGTGCACAAATGTTTTGCCTGCTGCTCTTCTGGTAAGCAGAGAGAGACAAAACTACACTCTCTTACCTAGCACCTGACTAGGAGGGTGCTACACTTATAAACCCAGAATATTTTCCTATACATTTCACAATTAGTAGCATTTAAAACTATGTAGACAATTTTATCATGCATGTATTTGTATCTACCCCATCATAACACCACGAAGCATGCACTATGGCTTTGTTTTTTGTACTCAGTACTAAGTGGTATTAGTGACATCAGTGTACAAAAAAAAAAAAAAACATTTTAGACAGCTCTCCCAAAAAGTAGAGAGAGTTCTGTTTTGATTACAGGTATTAATTAACATAGCCACTGTTGTGGAATCTTTCACTTCAGGTACAGATCCCTGACAACCTTAGTCAGTGATACCAAATTCAGAGGTAATATGTATCCACATAGAGACCAGGCAGAATCAAGAAGTTTGAATCAGTTGATCTGCTTTAAGTTTTGGGGCTTCAGATTAAATACAATGAATGACGTATGTAAAGATAGATTGTGTCAAAGGTTATCAGCGGTGTACCCCAAGGTTCGATGTTGGGACTCTTACTTTCTAATATCTTTATAAATGACATAGGGTCTGGGATTAAAAGTACCATTTCAGTGTTCACAGATGACACCAAGCTATGCAGTGGAATAACGTCCTTACAGGATGCCTCTAGCTTACAAGCCAAACTCAATGCACTGTTTCATTGGGCAACTATGTGGCAAATGAGTTTTAATGTTGATAAATGTAAATTTATGCACTTGGGGGTTAAGAATATGCATACATACTAGGGGAGTACAACTGGGGGAATCCATAGTGGAGAAGGTTCTGGGTGTTCTGGTAGATGATAAGCTTAATAATAGCACGCGATGCCAAGCTGCTGTTTCCAAAGCAAGCAAAGTCCTTTCTTGTATTAAGCGAGACATGGTCTGCAGAGAGAGAGATATCATTTTGCCCCTGTACAAATCATTAGTAAGACCTCATCTGCAATATGCAGTTCAGTTTTGGGCACCAGTTCTCAAAAAGGATATTGTGGAACTGGAGAACATGCATAGAAGGGCAACCAAACTGATAAGAGGAAAGGAGGAGCTAAGATATGAAGGAATATTACAGGAACTGAATGTATTATCTCTTGAGAAGAGGAGCTTGAGGGGGGGATATGATCAACATGTATAAATACATAAGGGGTCCATATAGTGAACTTGGTGTTGAATTATTCACTATAAGGTCTACACAGAGGACAAGGGGGCACTCTTTACGTCTAGAGGAAAAGAGATTTAGTTTCCAAATACGGAAAGGTTTCTTCACAGTAAGAGCTGTGAAAATGTGGAATATACTCCCTCCAGAGGTGGTTCTGATCATCTCAGTAGATTGCTTTAAAAAAAGGGTACTAATATTTATAGGTAAAGTTGATTCAGGAAATATCCGATAGCCTTTCGGGGGATCAGGAAGGAATTTTGCTGTAGCAAATTGGATCTTGCTTTGCTGGAGTTTTTCACTTTCCTCTGGATCAACTGTGGGTAAAGGATTGTGTATATGGGATTGTATGGTTGTTTTTTCTTTTTTCTTTTTTATTGGTTGGGCTAGATCAGGGGTGGGGAACCTTTTTTCTACCAAGGGCCATTTGGATTTTTGTAACATCACTCGGGGGCCGTACAAAATGTATGCATAAATGTAATAGGCATTGATTTGCGGCAAAAAAACGCTGTAAAAAATTGCGTGACTTTAAGGCCACAGCGCGCCCCCTTTCAATGCGGAGTGACCACAGCGTGCTCCCTTTCAATGCGGAGTGACCACAGCGTGCCCCCTTTCAATGCGGAGTGACCACAGCGTGCCCCCTTTCAATGCAGAGTGACCACAGCGTACCCCCTTTCAATGCGGAGTGACCACAGCGTGCCCCCTTTCAATGCAGAGTGACCACAGCGTGCCCCCTTTCAATGCAGAGTGACCACAGCGTGCCCCCCTTTCAATGCAGAGTGACCACAGCATGCCCCCCTTTCAATGCGGAGTGCCCACAGCGTGCCCCCTTTCAATGCAGAGTGATTGACCACAGCGTGCCCAATTTCAATGCGGAGTGATTGACCACAGCGTGCCCAATTTCAATGCGGAGTGATTGACCACAGCGTTCCCCATTTCAATGCGGAGTGCCCACAGCGTGCCCCCTTTCAATGCGGAGTGCCCACAGCGTGCCCCCTTTCAATGCGGAGTGCCCAGAGCATGCCCCCTTTTAATGCAAAGTGCCCAGAGCGTGCCCCCTTTCAATGCGGAGTGCCCAGAGCGTGCCCCCTTGTAATGCGGAGTGCCCAGAGCGTGCCCCATTTTAATGCGGAGTGCCCAAAGCGTGCCCCATTTTAATGCGGAGTGCCCAGAGCATGCCCCATTTTAATCCGGAGTGCCCAGAGCGTGCCCCATTTCAATGCGGAGTGCCCAGAGTGTGCCCCCTTTTAATGCGGAGTGCCCAGAGCGTGCCCCATTTCAATGCGGAGTGCCTAGAGCGTGCCCCCTTTCAATACGGAGTGCCCACAGCGTGCCCCCTTTCAATGCGGAGTGATTGGCCACAATGCAGAGTGAACAGCGTTCCAAGCCCCAGCGCACTTGACTTACCTGTTGTAGCGGCGGCTTCCTCTCTTCAGTCCCCGCGTCTCTTCGAGTCCTCCCGCGTCCCCCCTCCTCCTCGGCCAATGACTTTGGCCGAGGAGGAGGCGGATCCGTGAGACAGTAGCGAATTTTCATTCGCTATTGTCACACAAATGGGCGGGCTCGAGACGCACTGCTCTGCGCCTCGGGTCCACCCTTTTCGGAGATTCACAGTGTCAGAACGGAGCCATCGGCTCCTTCTGACACAGCGGCGTGGGGGGGGGGAGATCGCAAAGATTGTGCGGGCTGGACAGAAGGATCGTGCGGGCCGCATGCGGCTCGCAGGCTGGAGGTTCCCCACCCCTGGGCTACATGGACTTGTGTCTTTTTTCAACCTGACTAAGTATGTAACTATCTTATTGACCTTTAGCATGTTTCCTTTTTTAGGAGAAAGTGTTCCAGTGACAAAAACACCTCTTCCAAATATTGACAATTCCATTCCATGGATGGCATACAGTGGTGATGATTATAAGAGACATGTGCTGTTTTGTGGAACTGAAGTGATCCAGACTAAGGCAAATGAGCAAGATCGTGTAAAAGCTGTTGTCCTACAAACTGGTGTGCTATATATGAGTTATTCTTTTGTAATTCTTTGTATATACATGTTTTCGTTATAAAAACATTAGAGTGGATTTTGGGGATCTCCTAATTTTCTACTTAAACTTTGGAAAAGGGTGATTGACAGGGGCTTTAGAGTGCAAAAAGGAAGGCATGGCTTTCTTTCCTTAGAATGTATGTATAGACAAAACTGTTTTTTGTTAATTTTGTTTTTACCCAGAACAGGTGTCCTCATTGGAAGATTTCCCTTTTTCTCTTGTTTTGGGGACAACTCATTTTCTGTAACAACAGAGACTTGTACAAATAGAGTGGTAAATCTCCCCAAAAAGAGAACACAGCAAAATTATTTCATGTAATAAAATTGTTCACGACCAACAATTATATGCTGAAGGACATAATTATTGTTGGGCGAATGGTTCATCCCGAGTTCAGGCCCAACATTGGCTGTTCACCCCGTTCTAGGAAAAAACACATTTTCAGGGTGTTAGGTGGGTGTTTGCCCCGCTGAACGCCCTGCAATGCACTGGGTGCTGTGCAGTGCATTCTGCGCCCTGATTGGGCAAATCTCAGGGTGCAGTAAAAGCTGGTTGTTAAGAAACCGGGCTGGGAAGCTGGCCACTGCATCCTTAACAACGATGAGTCATCAGCTGTCAATGGGCTTCTCTGCTGACAGCTGAATACAAAAACAAAATTGCCAGTAAAAAAAATTGTAAAAGAAAAACAGCCTTGCCCCCCCCCCCCCAGTTCATACCAATCCCTTAGAGTCTGGTGTGGATTTTAATGGGAACTTAATGCCTAAATTAAAAAAAAAAAGGTGTAGGGTCCCTCCCAAAATCCATACCAGACCCTTATCTGAGCATGCAGCCTGGAGAGGAGTGAGTGCCCCCGCCTCCTGAACCACACCAGGCCACATGCCCTCAACATGGAGGGGTGGGTGCTCTGGCGCTTACCCCAAAGCACTGTGTCCCCATGTTAACGGAGACAAGGGTCTCTTCCCCACAGCCCTGGGTTGTGATTGTGGGGGCTTGCGGGCAGGGAGCTTTTCGGAATCCACCCCCCCCCCCATGTGAATGAGTATGGGCTACAATGTACCCCTACCAATTCACCAAAAAAGTGTCAAAAAGTAATAAAAATAGACAGTCATTCGGTGATCAGCCGTCAACGAGTAAGGAGCGTTTTTTTTTTTTTTTTCAGGTGCCAGCGTGATTGATGATGGATTTACATTGGGGGGACACTTTTTTATTTTTTAATAAAGGAATTGACAAAAACTGTCTGTTTTTATCATTTTTGACCCTTTTTTGGTGAATGGGTAGGAGTACTATGTACCCCATACTCATTCACATTGGGGGGGGGTGGGATCTGGCAGCCCTCTTCTTAAAGGGGGCTTACAAATTCAGATAAGCCACTTGCCCACAGATAAGCCACAGACCCCCTCAGCCACAGCCCAGGGTTGTGGGGAAGAGGCCCTTGTCCCCATCAACATGGGGACAAGGTGCTTTGGCTGCCAGGCTGCATGCTCAAATAATGGGTCTGGTACAGATTTTGTGGGGGACCCCACACCAGTTTTTTTTTTTATTTTGGCATGGGGGTCTCCTTAAAATAAAGAAAAAATGGCATGGAGTCCCCCCAGTCCATACTAGACTCTTCAGAAATGTTTTTTTTTTTAAGTATGGGGTGCTGGCAATTGCAACCATGAGTGAAATTAAATGTGATTTGACTTGTTTTTTTTGCTTTAGAAATTCAATTTTGGCTGCAGCATGTTCTATATATGCTACAGATGCGCCACTTTACAGGCAGACTAAGGCGACCCCCTAGGCACTGTATTTAAATTTTTTTTTTTTTTTTTTATCATTACACTTTGAGCATCCTTAAAATCACTGCTCCTAAAAACAATTGTTTTAAGCATTTTTTTGCATTGATACATGGCAGTACCCAGACCCTCATACTAGGGATAGACCGATATGTTTTTTTCAGGGCCGATACCCATACCGATATTTTGGTCACAACGCATCGTTGTCGGCCGATATGGGCCAATATTTTGTACATTTAAAGTTTTGAAAAATAAAGACAATTTTTGACACAAATCTTGTACTGAACATGTTAATTTTTGTTTAATGCTTAATAGCTGGCTTGCTGGCACCCTGTGGTGGGTGGCTGGCTGGCACCCTGTGGTGGGTGGCTGGCTGGCTGTCTGGCACCCTGTGGTGGGTGGCTGGCTGGCTGGCACCCTGTGGTGGATGGCTGGCTGGCTGGCACCCTGTGGTAGGTAGCTGGCTGGCTATCACCCTGTGGTGGATGGCTGGCTGGCTGGCACCCTGTGGTGGGTGGCTGGCTGGCACAGGGGCTGTGGGTGGCTGGCTGGTACAGGGCCTGTGGGCAGCTGGCTGGTACAGTGCCTGTGGCTGGATGGTACAGTGTCTGTGGGTGTCTCGCTGTCTGGCACCCTGTCTGTGGGTGGGTGGCTCTCTGGCACCCTGTGGTAGATGGCTGGCTGTCTGGCGCCCTGTGGTGGGTGGATGGCTGGCACAGGGGCTGTGGGTAGCTGGCTGGTACAGGGCCTGTGGGTGGCTGGCTGGTACAGGGCCTGTGGGTGGCTGGCTGGTACAGTACCTGAGGCTGGCAGGTACAGGGCCTGTGGGTGGCTGGCTGGCTCACTGGTACAGTGCCTGTAGCTGGCTGGCTGGCTGGTACAGGGTCTGTGGATGTGGGTGGCTGACTGGCACTGGGCTGCTGTGGGTGGGTTTATGGCTGTGAGACACTACTGTGAGACTAGTCCCGACTCTAGACCAGGCTATCCAAGGCGAGGGAGGCGGCCTAAGAAGGCAGAATGATGTCACAAAAATATCGGCAATATCAGCCAGTTCCGGGGCTGATACCGATATATTGGGGAAAGTGCATATCGGCCCCCGATATATCGGCCTTGCCGATAATCGGTCAATCCCTACCTCATACCCCTTTTATGGCCAGTTACTTGCATATAAGCCTTCAAAATGGGCACGTTTTGATTTTAGCCTCCCATAGACTTCAATTGAGCTCGCTGTTCGGGGCAGGATTTTCCCCTGTTTGGGGGTTCTGTTGAGAACCAAACAGGGGGGTGTTCGGCCCATCTCTAGATATTTTCCTACTGGTAATTTATTTTCCAAGTTCATTCACGTGCTAGAGTAGGACTGAACTTTGACAATACAGTAGTGTTTTCAACCTTGTTAGTCAAACAAGACTTTAATACAAAAGAGTGAGCATCTCATGCAAAATCATCATTTAAATTTTATTCATAAAATATTTCAAATACGTACTTTAAAAACAGTTTAACGCAGCATCCGTCCAGTTGTGGATCCCCATAAATCACCAGATGTAGTTGACTAAGTAAATGTAGATAAGGGTGATTGGATGTAACACAGTATATGTGCACAATGTGTTAATTATTAATAGTGTTAATTGGGTATTAGTCATTTGGACACACCCTTTACTCCAACTAACCCTTTTGCCTCCAGAGCCCTTTCTTTCTTCTTATGCACACATGTTTAACCACTTCAATTCAATACAGGGCACTTTCACCCCCTTCTGCCAAGCCCAATTTTCAGTTTTCAGAGCTGTCACACTTTGAATGGCAATTGCATAGTTATGCAATGCTATACCCAAATTACATTTATATCATTTTTTCTTCACACAAATAGCTTTCTTTTGGTGGTATTTAATCGCCACTGTTTTTTTATGTTTTACTAAAAAAAAAGAAAAAAGCCAGAACATTTAAAAAAAAAAAAACAAATGTTTTTTTTCATTTCCTTCAGTAGATTTTGTAAATAAGTAATTTTTCTCCTTCACTGACGTGTGATGATGAGGCGGCACTGATGGGCAATGATAGGCTGCACTGATGAGGTGGCGCTTACGGGCACTGATGAGGTGGCACTGATAGATGGCACTGATGGGCACTGACGGGCAGCACTGATGGGCTGGCACTGATGGGATCTGACTGGCATTACTAATGTGCACTGATTGAGGTCACCGGTGGGCACTGATTGGGGCGACTGATGGACATTGATTGGTATCATGATGCTGGTGTTTTTGCTTTACTGTAATCAGGGCACTGATGATCAGTGCCCTGATTACTTGTCCTGGACACCACTGTGAGGAGGAGCCGCTGATAAACGGTGTGAGGCAAGAAACGCAGATAAACAGCACTTCTATATTTTCATGTGACTGGCTGCGATTGGACACAGCCAATCATATGGGTAAAGAGCCACATTATTGGCTCTTTACCAAGTTCGGGGTCGCACGAGAGCGGCCGTTCTGGGGCGCCATCATATGACGTTCTCCCAGAACGAGAGCTGCACCGCCCCCGCCATCATTTGATGGTGGGTGGGCAACAAGCAGTTAAATGCACAATTTAGGCCTGAAGATTAGTTAAACCCTCAAGCATTTCATTATTATATAAATAATAAGCTAAAGTTTATTTTAGTGCAAACAAATGCTAAATATCATCCATTTTTATTTTAATGTGAAATATAAAAGATGAGGCAACACGGTATTTAGGAACCAAACATGTCAAGATTTAACATAGGTATGCACAGCCTAATGCATTGGGGTGTGCACCATATATACTGTGTATATATATATATATATATATATATATATATATATATATATATATATATATATATATATATATATATATATATATATATATATACACAGTATCTCACAAAAGTGAGTACACTCCTCACATTTTTGTAAATATTTTATTATATCTTTTTATGTGACAACACTGAAGAAATTACACTTTTCTACAATGTTAAGTAGTGAGTGTACAGCTTGTATAACAGTGTAAGTTTGCTGTTCCCTCAAAATAACAACACACAGCGAATAATGCCTAAATCACTGGCAACAAAAGTGAGTACACCAGTAGGTTGAAATGTCCAAATTGTGCCCAAAGTGTCAATATTTTGTGTGGTCACCATTATTTTCCAGCACTGCCCTAACCCTCTTGGGCATGCAGTTCACCAGAGCTTCACAGGTTGCCACTGGAGTCCTCTTCTACTCCTCCTTGACGACATCACAGAGCTGGTTGATGTTAGAGACCTTGCGCTCCTCCACCTTTCATTTGAGGATGCCCCACAGATGTTTAATAGGGTTTAGGTCTGGAGACATGCATGGCCAGTCCATCACCTTTACCCTCATCTTCTTTAGCAAGGCAGTGGTCATCTTGGAGGTGTGTTTGGGGTAATTATCATGTTGGAATCCTGCCCTGTGGCCCAGTCTCCGAAGGGAGGGGATCATGCTCTGCTTCAGTATGTCACAGTACATGTTGGCATTCATGGTTCGCTCAGTTAACCAGTAGCTCCCCAGTTCCGGCAGCACTCATGTAGCCCCAAGACCATGACACCCCCACCACCATGCTTGACTGTAGGCATCATCTGAACTAAATACGTTTATCTTGGTCTCATCAGACCACAGGACATGGTTCCAGTAGTCCATGTCCTTAGTTTGCTTGTCTTCAGCAGTACTCAGACCGTAAGCTGCACACTGCATCAAATTGGTCTGCATGGCTGTCATCCCAGAAGGAAGCCTCTTCTAAAGATGATGCACAAGAAAGCCGGCAAACAGTTTGCTGAAGTAAAGCAGACTAAGGACATGGATTCCTGGAACCATGTCCTGTGGTCTGATAAGACCAAGATGTACTTATTTGGTTCAGTTGGTGTCAACAGTCTGTGGGGGCAACCAGGTGAGGACGGAGTAAAAAGACAAGTGTGTCTTGCCTACAGTCAAGCATGGTGGTGGGAGTGTCATGGTCTGGGGCTGCATGAGTGCTGCCGGAACTGGGGAGCTACAGTTCATTGAGGGAACCATGAATTGCAACATGTACTGTGATATACTGAAGTAGAGCATGATCCCTTCCCTTTGGAGACTGGGCCGCAGGGCAGTATTCCAACATAACGACCCCAAACAAACCTCAAAGATGACCACTTCCGTGCTAAAGAAGCTGAGGGTAAAGGTGATGGACTGGCCAAGCATGTCTCCAGATCCTATTGAGCATCTGAGGGGCATCCTCAAATGGAAGGTGGAGGAGTGCAAGGTCTCTAACATTCACCAGCTCTGTGATGTCGTCTAGTTAACTCCATGCCCAAGAGGGTTAAGGCAGTGTTAGAAAATAATGGTGGCCACACAAAATATTGACACTTTGGGCCCAATTTGGAAGTTTCCACTTAGGGGTGTACTAGCGGTTTAGACATTAATTGCTGTGTTGAATTATTTTGAGGGGACAGCAAATTTACACTGTTATACAAGCTGTACACTCACTACTTTTTAAATTGTAGCAAAGTGTAATTTCTTCAGTGTTGTCCCATGAAAAGATATAATAAACTATTTACAAAAATGTGAGGGGTGTACTCACTTTTGTGAGATACTGTATGTACTGTATGTATGTATGTACTGTATGTGTATGTATGTGTATATATACAGGGCCGTCTTTAATATTGTTTGGACCCTGGGCAAGCATTTTCTTGGGCCCCCCTTCCTGATGCAATTTCGCTGTCTACCCCAAAAAACAACCACAAACTCTGTACCCACCTGTCCACAGCCACCTCTGTACCCCCCTGTCCACAGCCACCTCTGTATCACTCCCCTGTCCACAGCCACCTCTGTATCCCCCCTGTCCACAGACACCCCTGTACTCCCCCCTTGTCCACAGCCACCTCTGTACCCCCCTTATTCACAGCCACCACTGTATCCCCCCCATCCACTGCCACCTCTGTACCCCCCCATCCACAGCCACCTCTATACCCCCCCATCCACAGCCACCTCTTTACCCCCCATTCACAGCCACCTCTGTACCCCTCCTGTCCACAGCCACCACTGCCACCCCCCCCTTTCCACAGCCACCACTGTAACCCCCCCCTGTCCATAGCCACCTCTGTACCCCCCCCCCATCCACAGCCACCTCTGTACCCCCCCTGTCCACAGCCACCACTGTACCCCCTCATTTACAGCCACCTCTGTTCACCCCCCTGTCCACAGCCACCACTGCCACCCACTCCCCTTTCCACAGCCTTCACTGTACCCCCCGTCCAAAGCCACCACTGTACCCCCCCCCCCCCCCCCCGTCGACAGACACCTCTTTACCCCTCCCCTTCACAGCCACCTCTGTACACCTCCTGTCCACAGCCACCACTGTCACCCCCTTTCCACAGCCACCCCTGTATCCCCCCAGTCCACAGCCACCTCTGTACCCCCCCGTCCACAGCCACCTATATACTCCCCCTGTCCAAAGCCGCCTCTGCAACCCCCCCCTGGCCGCAGCTGACTCTGTACCCCCCCTGTCCACAGCCACCTCTGTACCCCCGTATTCACAGCCCCCTCTGTACCCCCATCACCTTTGTACCCCCCCTGTCAAAACCCACCTCTGCACCCCCCCATCCACAGCCACCTCTGCACCCCTCCTGTCCACAGCCACCTCTGTACCCCTCCATCCACAGCCACCTCTGTATCCCTTCCCCCCATGTCTACAGTCACCTCTGTACTCCCCCCCCGTCCAAAGCCACCTCTGCACCCCCCCCCCCCCTTTACAGTTCTCACCTCTTTTCACAAATTCACCCCTCTTCCACTCATAGTTCTCCTCCTCACAGTCAGTGATTCTGCCTGCACCGTTCTGTTACATGTGTGCGCACGCTCTTTTTCCGACACACACACACATAGTGCAGTCTCCGCCTATCAGACCTGTAGCATACAGCCAGAACACTTCACTCTGTTCTGTGCTATAGAAGTCTGAGAGGTGGGATGGGGGCGGAGGAACACGGAGAGCAGCTCAGCCTCACTCCCTGTCAGGACGAGCCAGCTCTTACACATAGAGCCCGCAACTGTCTTTCTCCTCTGTCAGTGTCCTCTCCTCTGTCTTGTGTTAACCTGGCTGCGACAGAAAACGGGGGAGGACGGGACAGCTGAATTGACCGCTACATCGGGAGAACTATTTAAGGCTCCAGGGGCACCTGCTTTTTGGGCCCCCAACAATGACAGGGCTCTGGGCAGCTGCCCCTTTTGCCCTGCGGTAAAGATGGCCCTGTATATATAAACACAGAAAGAAGAGAAGGGACACAATCAACAATGCAAAAGTTTACTGAATTATTTTTTTCATACAATACATAAAATAAGCAGCAACTATACAGTTTCGACCATGCTCTTCCTCAAGCTATGTGTGACTATATACATCAGATTCCTACCTATATACCCACACAGTGGGGTTTCACCCCATAGGTGCATCTCAAATCCCCAGTCCTATCTAAATTAACCACCTCAGTCTACTATGTGAAATAGATTTACAAAAATACTCATAATAATTCCATAATAAAACATTCAACTATCAGTTGTTTCCACTATACCGAAAATTTGTCACATTTCTATACAATGTTTCTTTCCAAATTATCTCCATAAATCATTCAATTTATTATCTTTTTTTTTTCCTTTTGTGTCTGTTCCCACCTACAAGAAAGCATAATGTTTATTCAAAATGTATCCTATTCACAAAATTAAATACAAATCACAATCTTTATCTCTATCCACCATACCTCTTTGTTTCAATTTTAAAATCCTGTCCCTACCCCTTCTGTCCCTGGGCCCTTCTTCCAAGATCATAAATCGCAGATGTGAATCCTTATGTCCTTGTTCAGAGAAATGTTTCGGTACAAGGTTGGTTGTTCCTAATGGAGCTGCGATGCTGAACGATTCCGTCTTTAAATTTTTGGGTGGTTTCTCCCACAGAGAAATGTTTTGGTACGCGGTTGGGTGGTTTCTCCCACATATATATACTTGAATTTGTACACTAAGATATGAATTACATATGCACACCTCCGGCTTCCTCATCCTAGACTACCAATGTCTCTTTATGTTTTATTCCTACGGAATGCTTTTAAAGGTACCTGTTGAAAAATGTCTATCTCTTGGTATGCACATTTTAGTAAGGGCCAATGCTGTCTAATGATTTTATAGATGTCTAACTATCAAATTGCATAGAAAAGGGCAATCACCTCACATATTTTTTTCTGTCTCCCCATAGTTGTATTTTTCTCAACATGATGTAATTTCCTGACTTGTCTGATTATGTTCTCGTCATTTTAATTTTTTGGCACATCTCTCCTATTCTCCTCTCACATCTGGCCTTGTCACTTGCAATATGTTTTACACTACAGAGCTGACTCCGTACAATATATCTAAATATGTGGGGTGGATGAAAACTGTCAAATAACATCAATTGGTTTCTATCTGTAGGTTTGGTAAATAGGTCCGATTCTGTCTTGTTGTTATCAATATCAATCCTGGTCTCTGGAAATGGAACAGATGCACCTCCCGCACACATATTGAACTGAATATGTGGGCAGTAAGCATTAAGCAATTCATCAAACATTCGTAAAGACTCTGTCACCCCGCCATATTGCAAAAACATCAATAAAGCACCACCAGGTGGCGCAATGTGTTTTAAATAATTAATTTTGATAGATGTATTTCTGATCAACATTTTTCATGAATGCACAAGCAAATGGTGGCGCCCATAACAACTCCATTAGGCTGCACAAAAAACTGATCCTGAAATAAAAAATAATTGTTAGACAAAATAACCTGAAATATTCTCTCAAACATTTGTATTTGTGATCCCGACAAACATTCACTGTCTCTGATCAATCCAATAGCCGCATCAATGGCAGCTTGATGCGGTATAGATGTACAGTCAAACCATAAATATTGGGACATCGACACAATTCTAATCATTTTGGCTCTATACGCCACCACAATGGATTTGAAATGAAACAAATATTTATGGACCTGAATGTATATAAGCTATTGACATCCCAGGTCATAAGTATTTCATCTCCCTGACATTGTGGTAAAAGCTTTAGTTTCTGCAAAAAATCATTAGTATCTTTGATATAAGACATTGTCTGCTTCACTAGAGGGGACTGAATTTTATCCAAAAACTGTTGGGAAAAAAAAAATGGAAAAAAACAAAACGAAAACTGTGCTGTAGGCATAAAAATTGAATCTCTCCCTGAGAGAATGGGACACCTAGGGGGAGAGTCACTGTCTTTCTGTATTTTAGGCAATGTACATAATACAGGAATCCATGTGTGAGTCGGTAATAAACATTCAAAAAGTTCCCGAGTAATAAGGCCTTCCCTCAATGCTGGTTTCAAAATGCTTTCTAGTAGGGATGATCGAACGTTTCGGGTCGACCATCGGTTCGCCCCGAACATTGGCTGTTCGAAATTCGGCCGAATTCCGAACTTTTTGCGCCACCAGAACCGCCCAAAATGCAATGGGACAGGAACTGGGCTTTAAAAGCCCATGATTGGCCCAGAAACATCAGTAAAATGTGATTGGAGTGACTACGGGGTCCAGAGCCCAATGAGGAGTGAATACGCCCCCCATACGCCCCCAGTATATAACATAGCCCCGCCAAAATTCTAGCACTGTAATACAGGGGCTGCGGAAGAGAATGGAAGCATTTGTGTTGCTCCAGTGTCATTTTGCAAATATTAGTGTGAGGAAAGGGATATGCAGTGTAGTTAGGGTACTATATACCACTATAGTTAGATTCAATAATCTAGTTTTTGTAGGGAAAGTTTTAGGTGTCAGGGTTACCGTAGTGTAGTTTAGGGTGAACTGACTCTGCTATGCCAGGGTGACCGAACTCTTTCATGTCAGGGTGACCCTAATGTAGTTTAGGGCGAACTGACTCTGCTATGCCAGGGTGACCGAACTCTTCCATGTCAGGGTTACTGTAATGTAGTTTAGGGTGAACTGACTCTGCTATGCCGGGGTAACCCCACTATGGAATAAAAAAACACCATTTTGAAGCCCTAAAACCCAATAAATGCCCCTAAAAAGAGCCTAGGGTTCTGGGTCATGCCCCAGGGATGATTAATCACACAAAAAAAAGTTCTTTAAAATTTTCATTTTTGATATATATATATATATATGTGTGTGTGTGTGTGTGTGTGTGTGTGTATATATATATATATATATATATATATATATATATATATATATATGGAATCAAAAAACACCATTTTGAAGCCCTAAAACCCAATAAATGCCCCTAAAAAGTGCCTAGGGTTCTGGGTCATGCCCCAGGGACTATTAATCACACAAAAAAAAAATCTTAAAAATTGTCGTTTTTGATAGAGAGCCAATTATTGAAGAAAATTGGGAGGGTTGAGCCCAGAACCCTGGTCCTGTCTGTGTTAAAAGGCCCAGATCCACCTGCACAATCAGTGTGCTGGCTATTCCTAACACCTGGTCCCAGGATTGGAGATATCCTGGGCGACACACCCTCACAGCTGACTGCACTGTCACATATATATATATATATATATATATATATGTGTGTATATATGTATATATACACACACACTTATATGTATTTATACACATACACACATATAGGTGTGATAGGAGTGTAGCCCTATGCCTGCTAATTATTTCCTTAGAGCAGGCATAGGGTTCTGCTACTTTCACACCTATATATGTGTATGTGTATAAATACATATATGTGTATGTGTATATATACCCCTATACAGAAGCTCAGATGTTATGCCTGCCTCCAAAGACGCCCAAAAAATGCTCAAAAAAACGCCTGGAACAAAAATGCCCAGGTGTGTTGTTGCAGCCATTTTTTTGGGCATTTTTTGGGAGCGTAGCCCTATGCCTGCAAATTATTTCATTAGCGCAGGCATAGGGTTCTGCTACTTTCACACCTATATATGTGTATGTGTATATATACATACATGTGCGTGTGTATATATATACCCCTACACAGAAGTTCAGATGTCATGCCTGCCTCCAAAGACGTTCACAAAAAAGCCCAATAAACGCCTGAAACAAAAACGGCCAGGTGTGATAGGAGCGAAGCCACTACCCTGCTCTACTGCAATTCTAATACAAACTATCTTTTTTCTATAGCGGTCACTCTGACATGGAAGGGTTTGGTCACCCTGCCATAGCAGTCAGAGTCAGTTCACCCTACACTACACTACGGTCACCCTGACACCTAACACTTTCCCTACAGAAACTAGATTTTTGAATCTAACTATAGTGGAAAATAGTACCCTAACTACACTAGACATCACTTTCCTCACACTAATAATTGCTAAATTAAATTTTTTTTGAAGCAGGAGTAACAGAACTGCTTCCACTCTCTTCCACGTCCCTGTATTACAATGCTAGAGATTTGACGGGGCTATGTTATATACTGGGGGGGCGTATTCACTACTGATTGGCCTCTGGACCCCCTAGTCACTCCAATCACATTCCTAGCATCCTCCTGCCCCCTTAATTGGTTTTTACTGATGGTTCTAGTCCAATCACGGGCTTTTAAAGCCCAGTTCCTGTCCCATTGCATTTTGGTCGGTTCTGGCTGCCGAATTCCGAACTTTTTCAGCAAAAAGTTTGGAATTCGGCCGAATTTCGAACAGTCAATGTTTGGGTCGAACCGGTGGTCGACCCGAACCGTTCAATCATCCCTACTGCTGGTCCTCGGCACACCGGATCCTCTCTGCAGCTCAGCTCTCTCTGTACTCTCAGGCAAGCCGCCTGAGACACCCGATCCTTCTGACAGGAGGAGAGACAGCCGTACTCTCCCTCCTGGGACTCTGATTCCCACCAAAAACACTGCGTCATGCGCTCCCCTCAAACTTATAACCACTCCCAGAATCCTCTGTGGCAGAATCTGCCTTCTGGGGTAGATACAGGCCTGAATGTGCCTCTGATTGAGTTTCCTCCACTGCCCAATGAGAATCCTCTCATGAAGCCAGCGGGGAGACTCCCCTCTCAGCAGCCACACCTGGGAGACATGGCAGCCCAGCTGAAAATCGTGGCCCTGCTGTTAGGCAGTCAAGGCCAATAATACTTTGCTTAGCGCCTACCTTGTAGGGTGCTATATATATATATATATATATATATATATATATATGTATATATATATATATATATATATATATATACACACACACACTCTCCCTCTCTCTCTCTCTTGTAAAAAAACATTTTAAAATGTATTAAAACATGGACTTTGTCAGTAGGGCAATGGAAAGTGTCAGTAGAGCTGTGGATGTATCATTAGGACAGTGGATGATGTCAGTCAGTGGAGCAGTATACGTGTCAGTAGGGCAGAGGATGGTGTCATTAGGACAGTGGATGGTGTCAGTTAGTAGAGCAGTGGATGGTTTTAGTAAGGCAGTAGACTTGGTCACAAAGTGGAAAGGGTCAGTAGTTTTTTATTTTTTTCAATATTTAATTTTTTTAAATTATACAACTTTTTTAAGAGCCCCGTTAGGTCTAAACAAACCCCTGATGTCTCATTTTTGAGACATAGAAAAGGACCAAGGACAGTGGGAATCTGTGCTACACAGGATGATTAGGGTGTGCCTAGGCACACCTGGCATACCCTGTGCACATAGAGTACAGATACAAATAACCTTGCTTCCAAAAGAGAAGACCAGGTAACAGCAGCTTGCACAAATTACAGGTAGGTAATAATAGAATAAGTGAATACAAATGCAGTGCTAAAATACTTAAAAAGTCCAATAATTACTTGTCCGGAGATAATGTCTTCCCCCTCAGAGTGCAAGATACAGTAAAAGTGACTTGACATCCGACACCACCACCATAAGTTCACACTGCCTCTTACTGCAATCTGGGGATCATTGTTCCACAATGATCATAAATGCAGTCAGTGATTTTAAAGAGGATCACACAGCCTCAAAATGCTCCCTCAGCCTCGGGTGTCAGACAAGCAGTGTGACCAATGCAGTGGATTGATATTTCACGTAAGAAACAAAAATCCAGAAATTTCAAAAGAGAATGCTCATAGTGTAAGATTTTTAAAACGGGCGTTTATTAAAAGTAAATTGCAATTACTTACACACCCTCTTCCCTGAAGATCCGCCCACTCCGCATAATTAATCTACGCCTACTTTTTATCAGATTATAGGGTCTACTTAATAAAGAGAGAATTACAGGAAATTTAAAAGGGAATTTCGAACTTAAGGCCAAAGTAGCAGAGTTGGAATACTTCTCCCATTCAGCTGCACTACTTCTGCCTACAGTTTAAAATTCTCACCACAATTCCCTGCAATTCTAAAGTGTGAAATGTGCTCAGGTGTGACCATACAAAAAATGTGATATGTAAATATAAAGTGCAAGGTGTAAAAAAGTACAATTATACTATCTGGTATAATTAGAATTTATCATACTTAGTTACACCTTGCACTTTATATTTACATATCACATTTTTTGTATGTTCACACCTGAGCACATTTCACACTTTATTCACATGTCATGTTACCAGATATTTTTGCACATAAGATTGTTGCTTTCATCCTACCTACCTTCATGTCTGTGATTGTGTCTTCACTCTCCAGGGGTCCTTCTCTGCTCTGCTGTGTCAGCCGGCGCTGGCAAGGAGTGCCTTTGATTTAAAAATAGCGCCAGGCGGTGCCATTACGTAACTGCGCATGTGCTCGCCCAGCCGAACTTGTACGAGCTTTCCCAAGCCCGGCAGGCATTGCATTTTAATTACGATGTCGGCCGCAACCATTTTTTTAACGGGCACCGGCTGCCCATATTGGGCATTTATGGGCAGCCTGATTAAGGTGTGCTTGCCGGAACAATGTAAATTACCCAGGACAGGCTCCTATTTGCCGGGACTGTCCCTGCAAAAATGGGACAGTTGGCAAGTATGAATCTCTAGGGATAATATTCTAGAGATAATGACCCTAGAATATTTGTTCTCATTGTGGCACGCACAATTATCTGTCCCCAATTTTTCTAGCCCAATTGACATTTAATATGTAGGTGCTCCAGAAGTCTACATTTATGTGTTTGCATACACAGTGGAGAAGGTTTTAATTTTTTGTGGTTTTTAATTTTTTTTACTTTTTTTTTTACACTTTACTTTATTGCTACCACATAGGCTGACAATTTTACTGTTACAGGTTCTCTTTACAAAGACTTCAGGGTTATTGGACACCCATGATGTCTCCCCTGCCATCCACTGAAGCTAATTGTACAGAGCATGCTCTATTTGCTTCTTACCCGGTCACAGAGTCTGGTGAAAGTGACAGCTAAAACCAGAAGTAACATAATACACATTGCTTCCAGGTTCTTGCTGGCTAGGGGAGATCAGTGAATCGACATACCATTCAATCTACCCGACCGTACTTGCCATGCCAGTCCCAGGGCTGCAGGTGGGGTAGCAGAGCCTAGTAAACATGGCAGAGGGAGGATTGTGTGGGAGTCAATTCTGGCAGTCAATGGATGCAATCCAGCATCTGTACAGCTACCGGATCACTTTCATCTGAATTGACGGCTTGTGAAACTTACATATACTGTATTCAAAACCCACTGATACTGTTGGAGTAAGGACTATGTCTCTGGCAGCCAAAGGGTTTAAGGAAATGGCCTTACTGATATTTCATAAATGGTAAAAAAGACTATTTACAGGAGTACTGCATGCAAGTTAGTCAGCGCCTCGAAACGCATCATTGCTATGATCAACTGGGATAGTGTCAGAGGGTTACAAAAAAGGGGGAGGAATAAATGGACTTTGAGGGCACCGTAATAAAAAACACAACACTTTATTTTGGATAAGTATTAAAACCACAAAAGTGTATATCGACCGATCAACATGGACAATTTCTTTGATCAGAGGATGCAAGTGATAGGTGAGTGGGGGGGACCTCACCACCTAGAACATACAGTGCAACAGACAATACAAGATTGCATTTGAATGATATACAAAGGAGAAGTAGGGCGCTATACGCTGCACACAGACCGCACCACGGTGCAGGCAACGCAGAGCGTCCTGTACAATATGATAACAACTTCCAAAAGGAAATAAAACAATATATCCAATTGCTCTACATGTTTCGCCTGGTGTTCAGACTTCATCCGGAGCGGTTTGGAATATAAATTCTGTGTGGTAGGATACAATGGGATTAGTATAATAACATACCATCAGGAAAAATGAACATTGATGTCGCAAATTGAGTATGTCCAACCAATTAGCACATGTCGCCAGTTAGAACACTAGCTGGCAAATTGCTAGAGTGTTCTCATAATTAACATCTAGAATAGTACAGCTGGCACAGAGGGGGGGGGGGGGGGGGAGGAGATGGTATACTCCCCTCCAGTCAAGGTCACACTGGGTGGGCTATGGATCACTGATTCAAGGGTCTCAGGAGTAAAGGGATCACTATGGGGAACAAGGGAGAAAGTAGCAAGACATAAAGGATCGTATAAGTCAGGTAACGATACCTACCCATAGGAAGATGTTGTTGGAGCCAACCAATAGGCACCAGAAGGATAATAGACCAATCTTGTAATAGGTAATCACGAGGGGTGACCTGTTGAGGTAGCTGGAGGAGCACGCACTGCTTATGGTCAGATTAAAAGGGAATCAGGTAGTCACAAAATAGGGTATGCCTGTGGTAAGGAGTAAGATGTCATAGGGCCAGTTAAAGTAGCGGATAATGGCATCCAAGAGATGTAACAAGGGGTAATTATAGCGACAAGTAGCAATATACCCAAGCCAGGAAATATCCCACGAAAATGGAGATGCAGAAAGCATAAATAGCAGCACTGACAAGAACCGGCACCCACAGGGTTAGTGAGCCCTAATCAGGAAAGTAGATTATATATATGGAACACCAGCACCTAAAGAGTAAAACCAAAAGGGAGGAAGTGTCAGATGTCTAAGGATAGAGGCCGTGAAGGGTGGCCAATGTCGGTATTAAAGCCAGTGTATACTCACCTGTCCCATACATAGCCGGACATAAGGCATATAGTAAAATAGCAGGCAGTTCCTCCAAAACGAAAAAAGCTAGCAACAGATAGACAATTAAGGACTAGACTGGAACTCTAAATAGACAGAGAGACGAAGTAAGGAGATAAGAATTACCATGGAGCGCGTCCTCCAAATGCTCCTCAAGAACCCAGATCAGTGACCCACGGATGGGGAATGACCTCCATAACGGAGGCTGAATATCTGCCTCCTTTATAGCTCAATTGTTCCCGGGTCATTGAGTCACCCGGAAGTGACGTCAGTCTGACCCCGGCCGTCCAGCCCACGCATGCGCCAAAAAGCCGTGCGTAAAAGGGTAGGAAACGCCGGACTGGCAGAGCGTGGGAGGGGAGGAGCCCACCAGAAGCCCGAGGGTCAAATGGGCTCATATGCCACATCTAAAGCCTCCATCAGGAAGCGTTGCAATGTGGCTCCCCGGCCGCACAGTGAAACCTAATAAACTCGAGCAGACCGTTGACAGCGAAACAGCACCACCCAGTGGAACCAAGACATAACAACATCCCCCAGTGGCAGCCGCACCTATAGAGAGAAAAAAAAAACGAAGACAGGAATATATAAATTGAATATCAGATCCATGAATAAATGATGTTAGATATAGAGAGGTAGACACATAAGGTTCCAGCCATGGCAAAAGCCCAACCATATGGGCGTCTGCAATGAGAAGGAACAACCTTCAAAATGGAAAAATATATATCGAACAGTGAGGGCGCAGGAAATGCGCACCGGGTCCAATGAACCATGTATGAATCACAGGGATAGTCCAAAGAAGGGAGAGGAGGGGGAGAGGTTTTAGGAAGGGGGAAAGGGGGGGAAATGGTAAAATTACAAAAAAGATTTGAAAGACTGTGCCTCATTCAACCCCGGGCGGCAGGTGGCATTGAGGCGTAGGATCCAGAGTGCCTCACGTTGTAGGACACGCCTGTTCCAATCGCCTCCACGGGGGTCTTGAGGAATCACCTCTAGAATAAAAAAGTGTGCACACCGGTTATTAAATCTGTGGTGCAGGTCTAAATGTCTGGTGACAGGGGTAAGCATCTTCCCTTTAGAAGAACAGTATACATGGTCGTTAATACGACGTCTGAGTGGGCGTACAGTCTTCCCTACATAGAAGACCCCACAGTCGCAGTACATTAAGTAGATCACCCCTTGGGTATTGCAATCCGCTCAAAATGTTGGAAATAAGGTCTCACCATTGGGTAACAAAAATTGGGTGCCTTCAGCAACCCAGGGGCAGAAAGCACACTGATGGCATCTGAAGGTGCCCCTGTTCCTGGGGGGGGGCACTCTGGACGGTTGATAGAAACTGCTTGTCAAGCGATCGCGCAAAGAGCGCGTGCGCCTGAAAGTCACCTGTGGGGTGGGATTAATGTGTTTGCGGACAATGGGGTCTTCACCGAGCATGTGCCAGTGTCTATTCAAAATGCTTCTAAGTAAGCCTTGGTGGCTCGAGAACTCAGTGATGAGTCTAACAGTGGGTTGCTGTGGGGCCACATTGGGTTTATAAAGAAGTTCGGCCCTGTTTTTAGAGCGGGCACGATTATAAGCTTTACGTAATATACTTTTACTGTACCCTCTCTGAAGGAGGCGGGTACGAAGGAGGCCTGCTTGATGGTTGAAATCAGTGGTGAGCTTGCAATTACGCCTCAGCCTGATATATTGAGCATAGGGGATGCTACGTAGTAATGTGGGTGGATGCGCACTGGAGGCATGGAGAATAGTATTGCCTGAGGTCGGCTTACGGAATAGGTTGGTCACAACCTGGCCCTCCGAGTCCTTCATGATGGTCAGATCTAAAAAGTTGACCTCGGTAGGATGGAAAGAAAAAGTAAATTTCAAGTTGAACTCATTGATGTTGAGGAGTTCAATGAACTTGGTCAGGGTATTGGGAGAGCCTAACCACACAATTAGAACATCGTCAATGTATCTAAGCCATAGTTGGATATGGCAGACATACTGAGTGTAAATTTCTTCAGAGAAGATGTAACGTTCCCACCCCCCCAGGTACAGGTTGGCGTAGGCAGGTGCACAGCAGGTGCCCATAGCCACCCCCTGTACCTGGAGGAAGTGGGAACCATTGAAGGAGAACCAATTGTGGGTAAGGACAAATGTTAGTAGTTTAAGAAGAAACCGGTTGAAGGGCCAGGTATGACGATCCTGTTCGGAGAGGAAGGTACCTATCATCCCGACGCCCTGCTCGTGAGGGATGCTCGAGTACAGAGCCTCCACATCCAAAGTCACGAGCAGGGCGTCAGGAGGAAGGACCATACCCTCCAGGGTCCTCAGCAAGTCCACAGTATCCTTGATATAAGAGGGGAGACCCACTACATGTGGGAGTAAAAAGAAGTCGATAAAACGACTGGCGTGTTCGGTGAGGTTACCTATACCCGACACAATAGGACGCCCGGGAGGGCAATGTAAATTTTTGTGCGTCTTAGGGAGGGCGTAAAACGTCGCCTCCCTAGGAAGACGCACATTTAAATAATTATATGTGTCTTGGTCGATAATGCCATTCTGAAATGCTTCGCCAATAAGGGTTTTGTATTCCTCACCGAACCTGACAGTCGTGGAGCAATTTATCCTCCTATACCACGAGGTGTTGTTAAGTATGTCATAACACATTTGTTCATAGCTTGCCTTCGTCATAAGGACTACGTTGCCCCCCTTGTCCGAGGCTTTAATCACTAAGTCTGGATGTCGTTGTAGGTTACGTAAAGCTTTATGTTGTTTCGATGTGAGATTACCACGGGAAGGTGGCAATTGACATCTATAGATATCACTGGCACAAGCTATCAGAAAGGCCCAAATCTTAGGGTTGGTGTTAAGGTCAGGGAAGGCGGTGGATTTAGGTTTAAACTTCCTGTGGGTAGATGGAGGGGTCACCTCCAAAGGAGGTGGAGCAGCTGAAAGTAGGCCCGATGGAGGAGAAGAGGGGGCGCGTTCATTTTCCTCCAAAAGGAGGATCAGATCACGTAGAGCCATAAATTCTTTAATAGTGAACTTTTTGATCTGTTCAGAGAGTTCGCGCTCTTTATTCTGGCGGACATGCTCCTGATCAAAGATAAACCTGTATGTCAGGTTGCGGCAAAACAGGTACAAATCCTTGATAGTGTTGTACCTATCTAATGGAGTAGTGGGGCAAAAAGTTAGGCCCAGTTCCAGCAGCTCCACCTCCTCGGGGGTAAGCACATACCCAGTCAGGTTGATGACAGAGAGGTTAGACTTTAGGTGGGAGGGATGGGGGGCTGACTCAGCTGAAAAAGGGAGGGTTGTGACCCTGGAAGATTGAAGTGGGAGTCCAGTGTAGTTTGTCTACTACCAGGCAGTAAACCCAACGAAGAAGATGGGTTAGAGACCCCTTGTTGGGGCAAAATGGGCCCCACCGCAGGGCTGGTGTTATTGCCCAGTTGGCCCGTATTGCTATCGGGGGGATTGCCACTGTCTGCCAGGGTGGGTTGGAGCATCTGCAGTGCCCGGGCCGCAATGTTGCCCAGGTAAGGATCAGGGGCAGGACCCGATGCATCCACAGGGCCCAAAGCACTAGAATGGCTGTTAGAGTGGGTAGACGGCTGTTTCTTGGCTGGTAGGCCAGACCGTTTGGCTGATTTGAATGGAGGATTGGGTGCAGCAGGTGGGCGATTGTGAAGACCATCGCGAGCCCTAGAACGGGTAAGCATGCGATTGGAAGTGCCGGACTGTTGTGAGGTATTGGAGAAGGACGAAGAATCGGATTCACCGTCCGTCTCTCTGTGGTCAGAAGCCCTGGAACTAGATGTGGCATTGTAGGGTTGTCTAGGTCGTCTGGAACGAGATGGACCTTGCCAATGGTAGGCATAGCCTTCAGTGAAGGCCAACTTGTCCTTTACAAATTTGAGTTGTTTCTTGTGAATGATGTCCTTATTTAGTTTAGTTGTGTATTCCTTGACTTCTGACCATCTTTTATCATAGTTAGCATGTTTCTTAATATTTTCATATTTGCCATATAAAGTGGCTAACTCTGAGTCAAGAACCGTCAAGTCCAACCTGTATTGGGTCACCAATAGTCTGCATAGCTCAAGGCTACAATGAGTCAAGGCATGCTCCCACTGTATCTTGAACTCAGCTGATGTGATCTCAAATGATGGGAACAGTTGTACTCTGAGACCCATCGGGCATATCCCGTCTTGAATATATTTACAGAAATATTCGATGTGCCAAAACAGGTTGGACTTACGTTTGAGTAGTTTCTTGACTGTGTTGATGTATTGGTTCAGGCTAATATCATCGCTGACTGGAGTGGCAACACTCTGTTGCAGCTCCGACATGTAGCCAGTCCATGCCTCACCCATAAACTCCATCCCGGTACCACTGGAGGGGTCCAATAACCAAGTATTCAGATCACAGCTAGACACTGTTGAAAATAAAGAGAAGGGGGGATGAAACACAAAAGGGAGGAGGAAGTAGGGAAGAAAGGTACACGGGGAACGAACAACAAGCACAAAAAACCTGGTCAGGGACTGGGGACAACCAGGTGTCGGCAGTCAGTGATCAGGAACAAGAATGATTCACAATAGGTATAATAGTTGAACATGAGTGGTATCATGGTAACCTTGAGGTAAAAAAGCTGCAAAAGCCAGTATGGTGACTGGCGGGTGCTTCCACCCAAAATTGTTTAACTAAATAGAATTCTACGCCTATCCCTGGTGCAGCAAAGAACAGGGGCGTAATAAAATAAAAAGACATGTGCCACGTCCTGAATGTCAGAAATACAAAAAAGGGGGAGGAATAAATGGACTTTGAGGGCACCGTAATAAAAAACACAACACTTTATTTTGGATAAGTATTAAAACCACAAAAGTGTATATCGACCGATCAACATGGACAATTTCTTTGATCAGAGGATGCAAGTGATAGGTGAGTGGGGGGGACCTCACCACCTAGAACATACAGTGCAACAGACAATACAAGATTGCATTTGAATGATATACAAAGGAGAAGTAGGGCGCTATACGCTGCACACAGACCGCACCACGGTGCAGGCAACGCAGAGCGTCCTGTACAATATGATAACAACTTCCAAAAGGAAATAAAACAATATATCCAATTGCTCTACATGTTTCGCCTGGTGTTCAGACTTCATCCGGAGCGGTTTGGAATATAAATTCTGTGTGGTAGGATACAATGGGATTAGTATAATAACATACCATCAGGAAAAATGAACATTGATGTCGCAAATTGAGTATGTCCAACCAATTAGCACATGTCGCCAGTTAGAACACTAGCTGGCAAATTGCTAGAGTGTTCTCATAATTAACATCTAGAATAGTACAGCTGGCACAGAGGGGGGGGGGGGGGGAGGAGATGGTATACTCCCCTCCAGTCAAGGTCACACTGGGTGGGCTATGGATCACTGATTCAAGGGTCTCAGGAGTAAATGGATCACTATGGGGAACAAGGGAGAAAGTAGCAAGACATAAAGGATCGTATAAGTCAGGTAACGATACCTACCCATAGGAAGATGTTGTTGGAGCCAACCAATAGGCACCAGAAGGATAATAGACCAATCTTGTAATAGGTAATCACGAGGGGTGACCTGTTGAGGTAGCTGGAGGAGCACGCACTGCTTATGGTCAGATTAAAAGGGAATCAGGTAGTCACAAAATAGGGTATGCCTGTGGTAAGGAGTAAGATGTCATAGGGCCAGTTAAAGTAGCGGATAATGGCATCCAAGAGATGTAACAAGGGGTAATTATAGCGACAAGTAGCAATATACCCAAGCCAGGAAATATCCCACGAAAATGGAGATGCAGAAAGCATAAATAGCAGCACTGACAAGAACCGGCACCCACAGGGTTAGTGAGCCCTAATCAGGAAAGTAGATTATATATATGGAACACCAGCACCTAAAGAGTAAAACCAAAAGGGAGGAAGTGTCAGATGTCTAAGGATAGAGGCCGTGAAGGGTGGCCAATGTCGGTATTAAAGCCAGTGTATACTCACCTGTCCCATACATAGCCGGACATAAGGCATATAGTAAAATAGCAGGCAGTTCCTCCAAAACGAAAAAAGCTAGCAACAGATAGACAATTAAGGACTAGACTGGAACTCTAAATAGGTGCGGCTGCCACTGGGGGATGTTGTTATGTCTTGGTTCCACTGGGTGGTGCTGTTTCGCTGTCAACGGTCTGCTCGAGTTTATTAGGTTTCACTGTGCGGCCGGGGAGCCACATTGCAACGCTTCCTGATGGAGGCTTTAGATGTGGCATATGAGCCCATTTGACCCTCGGGCTTCTGGTGGGCTCCTCCCCTCCCACGCTCTGCCAGTCCGGCGTTTCCTACCCTTTTACGCACGGCTTTTTGGCGCATGCGTGGGCTGGACGGCCGGGGTCAGACTGACGTCACTTCCGGGTGACTCAATGACCCGGGAACAATTGAGCTATAAAGGAGGCAGATATTCAGCCTCCGTTATGGCGGTCATTCCCCATCCGGGGGTCACTGATCTGGGTTCTTGAGGAGCATTTGGAGGACGCGCTCCATGGTAATTCTTATCTCCTTACTTCGTCTCTCTGTCTATTTAGAGTTCCAGTCTAGTCCTTAATTGTCTATCTGTTGCTAGCTTTTTTCGTTTTGGAGGAACTGCCTGCTATTTTACTATATGCCTTATGTCCGGCTATGTATGGGACAGGTGAGTATACACTGGCTTTAATACCGACATTGGCCACCCTTCACGGCCTCTATCCTTAGACATCTGACACTTCCTCCCTTTTGGTTTTACTCTTTAGGTGCTGGTGTTCCATATATATAATCTACTTTCCTGATTAGGGCTCACTAACCCTGTGGGTGCCGGTTCTTGTCAGTGCTGCTATTTATGCTTTCTGCATCTCCATTTTCGTGGGATATTTCCTGGCTTGGGTATATTGCTACTTGTCGCTATAATTACCCCTTGTTACATCTCTTGGATGCCATTATCCGCTACTTTAACTGGCCCTATGACATCTTACTCCTTACCACAGGCATACCCTATTTTGTGACTACCTGATTCCCTTTTAATCTGACCATAAGCAGTGCGTGCTCCTCCAGCTACCTCAACAGGTCACCCCTCGTGATTACCTATTACAAGATTGGTCTATTATCCTTCTGGTGCCTATTGGTTGGCTCCAACAACATCTTCCTATGGGTAGGTATCGTTACCTGACTTATACGATCCTTTATGTCTTGCTACTTTCTCCCTTGTTCCCCATAGTGATCCCTTTACTCCTGAGACCCTTGAATCAGTGATCCATAGCCCACCCAGTGTGACCTTGACTGGAGGGGAGTATACCATCTCCTCCCCCCCCCCCCCCCCCTCTGTGCCAGCTGTACTATTCTAGATGTTAATTATGAGAACACTCTAGCAATTTGCCAGCTAGTGTTCTAACTGGCGACATGTGCTAATTGGTTGGACATACTCAATTTGCGACATCAATGTTCATTTTTCCTGATGGTATGTTATTATACTAATCCCATTGTATCCTACCACACAGAATTTATATTCCAAACCGCTCCGGATGAAGTCTGAACACCAGGCGAAACATGTAGAGCAATTGGATATATTGTTTTATTTCCTTTTGGAAGTTGTTATCATATTGTACAGGACGCTCTGCGTTGCCTGCACCGTGGTGCGGTCTGTGTGCAGCGTATAGCGCCCTACTTCTCCTTTGTATATCATTCAAATGCAATCTTGTATTGTCTGTTGCACTGTATGTTCTAGGTGGTGAGGTCCCCCCCACTCACCTATCACTTGCATCCTCTGATCAAAGAAATTGTCCATGTTGATCGGTCGATATACACTTTTGTGGTTTTAATACTTATCCAAAATAAAGTGTTGTGTTTTTTATTACGGTGCCCTCAAAGTCCATTTATTCCTCCCCCTTTTTTGTATTTCTGACATTCAGGACGTGGCACATGTCTTTTTATTTTATTACGCCCCTGTTCTTTGCTGCACCAGGGATAGGCGTAGAATTCTATTTAGTTAAACAATTTTGGGTGGAAGCACCCGCCAGTCACCATACTGGCTTTTGCAGCTTTTTTACCTCAAGGTTACCATGATACCACTCATGTTCAACTATTATACCTATTGTGAATCATTCTTGTTCCTGATCACTGACTGCCGACACCTGGTTGTCCCCAGTCCCTGACCAGGTTTTTTGTGCATGTTGTTCGTTCCCCGTGTACCTTTCTTCCCTACTTCCTCCTCCCTTTTGTGTTTCATCCCCCCTTCTCTTTATTTTCAACAGTGTCTAGCTGTGATCTGAATACTTGGTTATTGGACCCCTCCAGTGGTACCGGGATGGAGTTTATGGGTGAGGCATGGACTGGCTACATGTCGGAGCTGCAACAGAGTGTTGCCACTCCAGTCAGCGATGATATTAGCCTGAACCAATACATCAACACAGTCAAGAAACTACTCAAACGTAAGTCCAACCTGTTTTGGCACATCGAATATTTCTGTAAATATATTCAAGACGGGATATGCCCGATGGGTCTCAGAGTACAACTGTTCCCATCATTTGAGATCACATCAGCTGAGTTCAAGATACAGTGGGAGCATGCCTTGACTCATTGTAGCCTTGAGCTATGCAGACTATTGGTGACCCAATACAGGTTGGACTTGACGGTTCTTGACTCAGAGTTAGCCACTTTATATGGCAAATATGAAAATATTAAGAAACATGCTAACTATGATAAAAGATGGTCAGAAGTCAAGGAATACACAACTAAACTAAATAAGGACATCATTCACAAGAAACAACTCAAATTTGTAAAGGACAAGTTGGCCTTCACTGAAGGCTATGCCTACCATTGGCAAGGTCCATCTCGTTCCAGACGACCTAGACAACCCTACAATGCCACATCTAGTTCCAGGGCTTCTGACCACAGAGAGACGGACGGTGAATCCGATTCATCGTCCTTCTCCAATACCTCACAACAGTCCGGCACTTCCAATCGCATGCTTACCCGTTCTAGGGCTCGCAATGGTCTTCACAATCGCCCACCTGCTGCACCCAATCCTCCATTCAAATCAGCCAAACGGTCTGGCCTACCAGCCAAGAAACAGCCGTCTACCCACTCTAACAGCCATTCTAGTGCTTTGGGCCCTGTGGATGCATCGGGTCCTGCCCCTGATCCTTACCTGGGCAACATTGCGGCCCGGGCACTGCAGATGCTCCAACCCACCCTGGCAGACAGTGGCAATCCCCCCGATAGCAATACGGGCCAACTGGGCAATAACACCAGCCCTGCGGTGGGGCCCATTTTGCCCCAACAAGGGGTCTCTAACCCATCTTCTTCGTTGGGTTTACTGCCTGGTAGTAGACAAACTACACTGGACTCCCACTTCAAACTTCCAGGGTCACAACCCTCCCTTTTTCAGCTGAGTCAGCCCCCCATCCCTCCCACCTAAAGTCTAACCTCTCTGTCATCAACCTGACTGGGTATGTGCTTACCCCCGAGGAGGTGGAGCTGCTGGAACTGGGCCTAACTTTTTGCCCCACTACTCCATTAGATAGGTACAACACTATCAAGGATTTGTACCTGTTTTGCCGCAACCTGACATACAGGTTTATCTTTGATCAGGAGCATGTCCGCCAGAATAAAGAGCGCGAACTCTCTGAACAGATCAAAAAGTTCACTATTAAAGAATTTATGGCTCTACGTGATCTGATCCTCCTTTTGGAGGAAAATGAACGCGCCCCCTCTTCTCCTCCATCGGGCCTACTTTCAGCTGCTCCACCTCCTTTGGAGGTGACCCCTCCATCTACCCACAGGAAGTTTAAACCTAAATCCACCGCCTTCCCTGACCTTAACACCAACCCTAAGATTTGGGCCTTTCTGATAGCTTGTGCCAGTGATATCTATAGATGTCAATTGCCACCTTCCCGTGGTAATCTCACATCGAAACAACATAAAGCTTTACGTAACCTACAACGACATCCAGACTTAGTGATTAAAGCCTCGGACAAGGGGGGCAACGTAGTCCTTATGACGAAGGCAAGCTATGAACAAATGTGTTATGACATACTTAACAACACCTCGTGGTATAGGAGGATAAATTGCTCCACGACTGTCAGGTTCGGTGAGGAATACAAAACCCTTACTGGCGAAGCATTTCAGAATGGCATTATCGACCAAGACACATATAATTATTTAAATGTGCGTCTTCCTAGGGAGGCGACGTTTTACGCCCTCCCTAAGACGCACAAAAATTTACATTGCCCTCCCGGGCGTCCTATTGTGTCGGGTATAGGTAACCTCACCGAACACGCCAGTCGTTTTATCGACTTCTTTTTACTCCCACATGTAGTGGGTCTCCCCTCTTATATCAAGGATACTGTGGACTTGCTGAGGACCCTGGAGGGTATGGTCCTTCCTCCTGACGCCCTGCTCGTGACTTTGGATGTGGAGGCTCTGTACTCGAGCATCCCTCACGAGCAGGGCGTCGGGATGATAGGTACCTTCCTCTCCGAACAGGATCGTCATACCTGGCCCTTCAACCGGTTTCTTCTTAAACTACTAACATTTGTCCTTACCCACAATTGGTTCTCCTTCAATGGTTCCCACTTCCTCCAGGTACAGGGGGTGGCTATGGGCACCTGCTGTGCACCTGCCTACGCCAACCTGTACCTGGGGGGGTGGGAACATTACATCTTCTCTGAAGAAATTTACACTCAGTATGTCTGCCATATCCAACTATGGCTTAGATACATTGACGATGTTCTAATTGTGTGGTTAGGCTCTCCCAATACCCTGACCAAGTTCATTGAACTCCTCAACATCAATGAGTTCAACTTGAAATTTACTTTTTCTTTCCATCCTACCGAGGTCAACTTTTTAGATCTGACCATCATGAAGGACTCGGAGGGCCAGGTTGTGACCAACCTATTCCGTAAGCCGACCTCAGGCAATACTATTCTCCATGCCTCCAGTGCGCATCCACCCACATTACTACGTAGCATCCCCTATGCTCAATATATCAGGCTGAGGCGTAATTGCAAGCTCACCACTGATTTCAACCATCAAGCAGGCCTCCTTCGTACCCGCCTCCTTCAGAGAGGGTACAGTAAAAGTATATTACGTAAAGCTTATAATCGTGCCCGCTCTAAAAACAGGGCCGAACTTCTTTATAAACCCAATGTGGCCCCACAGCAACCCACTGTTAGACTCATCACTGAGTTCTCGAGCCACCAAGGCTTACTTAGAAGCATTTTGAATAGACACTGGCACATGCTCGGTGAAGACCCCATTGTCCGCAAACACATTAATCCCACCCCACAGGTGACTTTCAGGCGCACGCGCTCTTTGCGCGATCGCTTGACAAGCAGTTTCTATCAACCGTCCAGAGTGCCCCCCCCCAGGAACAGGGGCACTTTCAGATGCCATCAGTGTGCTTTCTGCCCCTGGGTTGCTGAAGGCACCCAATTTTTGTTACCCAATGGTGAGACCTTATTTCCAACATTTTGAGCGGATTGCAATACCCAAGGGGTGATCTACTTAATGTACTGCGACTGTGGGGTCTTCTATGTAGGGAAGACTGTAAGCCCACTCAGACGTCGTATTAACGACCATGTATACTGTTCTTCTAAAGGGAAGATGCTTACCCCTGTCACCAGACATTTAGACCTGCACCACAGATTTAATAACCGGTGTGCACACTTTTTTATTCTAGAGGTGATTCCTCAAGACCCCCGTGGAGGCGATTGGAACAGGCGTGTCCTACAACGTGAGGCACTCTGGATCCTACGCCTCAATGCCACCTGCCGCCCGGGGTTGAATGAGGCACAGTCTTTCAAATCTTTTTTGTAATTTTACCATTTCCCCCCCTTTCCCCCTTCCTAAAACCTCTCCCCCTCCTCTCCCTTCTTTGGACTATCCCTGTGATTCATACATGGTTCATTGGACCCGGTGCGCATTTCCTGCGCCCTCACTGTTCGATATATATTTTTCCATTTTGAAGGTTGTTCCTTCTCATTGCAGACGCCCATATGGTTGGGCTTTTGCCATGGCTGGAACCTTATGTGTCTACCTCTCTATATCTAACATCATTTATTCATGGATCTGATATTCAATTTATATATTCCTGTCTTCGTTTTTTTTTTCTCTCTATAGGTGCGGCTGCCACTGGGGGATGTTGTTATGTCTTGGTTCCACTGGGTGGTGCTGTTTCGCTGTCAACGGTCTGCTCGAGTTTATTAGGTTTCACTGTGCGGCCGGGGAGCCACATTGCAACGCTTCCTGATGGAGGCTTTAGATGTGGCATATGAGCCCATTTGACCCTCGGGCTTCTGGTGGGCTCCTCCCCTCCCACGCTCTGCCAGTCCGGCGTTTCCTACCCTTTTACGCACGGCTTTTTGGCGCATGCGTGGGCTGGACGGCCGGGGTCAGACTGACGTCACTTCCGGGTGACTCAATGACCCGGGAACAATTGAGCTATAAAGGAGGCAGATATTCAGCCTCCGTTATGGCGGTCATTCCCCATCCGGGGGTCACTGATCTGGGTTCTTGAGGAGCATTTGGAGGATGCGCTCCATGGTAATTCTTATCTCCTTACTTCGTCTCTCTGTCTATTTAGAGTTCCAGTCTAGTCCTTAATTGTCTATCTGTTGCTAGCTTTTTTCGTTTTGGAGGAACTGCCTGCTATTTTACTATATGCCTTATGTCCTGCTATGTATGGGACAGGTGAGTATACACTGGCTTTAATACCGACATTGGCCACCCTTCACGGCCTCTATCCTTAGACATCTGACACTTCCTCCCTTTTGGTTTTACTCTTTAGGTGCTGGTGTTCCATATATATAATCTACTTTCCTGATTAGGGCTCACTAACCCTGTGGGTGCCGGTTCTTGTCAGTGCTGCTATTTATGCTTTCTGCATCTCCATTTTCGTGGGATATTTCCTGGCTTGGGTATATTGCTACTTGTCGCTATAATTACCCCTTGTTACATCTCTTGGATGCCATTATCCGCTACTTTAACTGGCCCTATGACATCTTACTCCTTACCACAGGCATACCCTATTTTGTGACTACCTGATTCCCTTTTAATCTGACCATAAGCAGTGCGTGCTCCTCCAGCTACCTCAACAGGTCACCCCTCGTGATTACCTATTACAAGATTGGTCTATTATCCTTCTGGTGCCTATTGGTTGGCTCCAACAACATCTTCCTATGGGTAGGTATCGTTACCTGACTTATACGATCCTTTATGTCTTGCTACTTTCTCCCTTGTTCCCCATAGTGATCCCTTTACTCCTGAGACCCTTGAATCAGTGATCCATAGCCCACCCAGTGTGACCTTGACTGGAGGGGAGTATACCATCTCCTCCCCCCCCCCCCTCTGTGCCAGCTGTACTATTCTAGATGTTAATTATGAGAACACTCTAGCAATTTGCCAGCTAGTGTTCTAACTGGCGACATGTGCTAATTGGTTGGACATACTCAATTTGCGACATCAATGTTCATTTTTCCTGATGGTATGTTATTATACTAATCCCATTGTATCCTACCACACAGAATTTATATTCCAAACCGCTCTGGATGAAGTCTGAACACCAGGCGAAACATGTAGAGCAATTGGATTGTAAGAATATTTAATAATAAATATCTCGCGCTCGTACTTATGTCAGAATATTTATACTGCTCTGAATATAGCAGTGTATTTATTTATGGTTAATAAGCAAAGATCTGTGAGAAAGGAGAGTCTCCACTTATGCCATAAATCAATGTCGTGAATTCTTTTTAATTGATTAATTTCTTTTTAAAAGCATATACCAATCTTAGTGAGTACAGTCTACAGCGTGGAATATATATAAAATATTTATTCTCAAGACATGCAAACACGATATATGATCAAACAAGAAGTGACACAAAAAGATAACTCTGCATAAAATATACTAACTTCAAATAATCAATGCAATGTGATGTTTAGCTCAATAACGAAAGTGAAACTGAAACAAAGTGAAACAAAACAAAGTGAAATGAAACAAAGTGAAAGTAAAACTAAGCAAGATTACCATTTCTTCCCAGGTATAGTATAAGCCATAAATTAATGTTCTATATAAACAGACTACAATGGTCTGCGAATCACACGGCCCAAAGTCATTCCACTGCAGAAGGAATGAGAATAAGCCATGCAAAACGGAAGACTTAAAATTGCAAATAATGCACTAAATCTGATATTAATAAAAATGTATAAAAACAAAAATCAGCTTTTTAGAGAAAAATATACCATGGCTTATACGGCTGGGATTGTAATCTCATTACCCTTAAATATGCAATATAAAACATATAAGGAAATAATAAACAATTGTTGAATAAAATCAAATAACATAGCAAGGCATATTTACCACACTTATGGCTGCTACCAGAGTCCTAAGATGGATGCCAGTGAGGGAGGAGTTTCCTCCAAGTTTCAGATGAATGATGTGGATCAGGGAGTATGTCTGCATGAGTCTATTGAAAAATGTAATAGCGTGTGTGGTGTAAGTGTGAGGTGTGTTGTCAGTAGTGTAAAGTGATGTGTGTCATCTCTCATCTGGGTTGGTCTTTTATATGGTAAGAACAAAGAGCTATAAAAATTACCATAAGTAAAACCCAGAGGGATGAAACATTATCCCAATTGGTTGGGATATTCTATACCTAAACTGGTGAGATCATAGACACCTCTTTTGATAATTAACCCCATACTTGGATCATAAAGTTAAGGATGATTCCTCTATATGTGAGATTAATCATATAACACAACATAAAACTTTCTCCAGACTCCCAGTACATACATAAATGTCCACCTGTATTTCCATTATTCATCTTGGCAAGTAATGCCATTTCAATAATTATATTATTTAACACAATATAATATTTTTATATTGGAATATCTCAAATTATCTCAAGACTGCACCTGGTATTTCGTCTCCAGAGGGCAGTATTGTACCGTTCATTAGATTTTGTATTTAATATAATTAAAACAATTTGTTATCTGATGACCTATTGACCTGTCGGCTAGTGAAAAGCAATTACTTATTTGACCATGCCAAAGGGCTGTCAGATATAGTCTAGGTTTGGGAATATTTACGACACCTTGAGCACTAAACCAGTCCAAAGCAATCCTTATATAAACACTCCTACCACATGCCTTAACATGAAGTAATTTGTTTTTAAGACGCACAAGTCCTTACACATCATAGAAAAGTATACTTATATATATATATATATTATATATCTAATATTATATAAGTATCAAGTTCACACTTCTATATTAATAAGAATACAATGTATTATCGTTAATATACATCTTACATATGATGATGTTTTCTATAAAAACTTATATGGTTCATCTTTAAATGTCTGCTAGAATATACTGGGGTATTGTCCATTGTTCTATACTTATAGACAGACTGAGATATCCCCCCTTAACATAGCGTCAGACTGACTAAGTTTTATCTGATCGAGATGTCAAAAGAAATCCTATTTATGACAAAAGAAAATAGAAATGTCTGCTGAAAGTATAGGACCCTATTGTTGAAATTCTATGCTCTCTTGTAAGCTTGTACGAGACATTTTGTTTAACAAGTATATATGAACTTTGTTTCACCTTAAAAACAAGATGGACGCCATCCTGTTCAGAATCTCTTATATGCATAATATGAAATATACATGGCTTTTAAAATCATTTTTCTTTTTACCTATTATTATTTTAATCAACCCCCAATAACCCCGACATATCCCCCCCATTTCTTCCCAGTAGACAAGTGAGCAACTTAGGCCTATCTGGAAAGAAAGCTTTTTAAGGAGTAGCAAAAGAAAAAAAAAAATGTCTTGTTCTCTTTTTTTTTAAGAGAATAGTTCATATTGGGAATTGTTCATAACTCTTAAGTACAGCGGTAAAAAAAAAATTTGAGAAAAAAAAAATCAGTTCAAAATGTCAGTTCGTAGCGACTTTGCAATGTTAGCTATGTCACCAACTGTTCCTTATTAGTCTCTTTGAATTCTGATCTTCTGGTAAAGAAACTCAAATGTTCCTTGAAATCTGCATCTCCAGTTTGCAAAGTTTTGATGGAGACAGAAATTAACTGCTGCAATGGCATTAGCAACTACCATTCAAAGCGCAGTAAAACAATGTTGGCAATCAGGAATCCGAGAAATCTGTTTGGATGTTCAACCTTGGATATTGGTTGGATAATGAATGGTTTCAGCATGGTCTAGAGTGTCATACACCTAGACTGAGGTTTTGCTCACATGTGCAATGCACCATTCTCACATCTCCTTCAATTGAAAACAGAAGGTAGTGCGATTTCTCTCAATGGATTTCCTCGGATCAAATGCACAAAGATCTGTTGAAACAAATCTTCCTCTCCGTCAACAAGAATCTGTGGCGTCTCGCAGCTTGATTCCTGAAGAGGGATCCGATTCAATGAGGGGTTCCGTCTTGAGCGGAGCTCTAAGGAGAAATGACCCATCCGATCGCTGTGTCTTTGGCAAACATCATCGTCTGTACCAATCAGTGACCTGGCATGGAAGGTTAATCTCTTCCTATTGGATGAAACATATAGTATGAATATACATTCTTATCAATTGACATTTCAATGCGATGTTGGTACCCTAAGCTTTCTCAGAGTTCTCCTTTACTCCACCGTGTGATCAGTCCTTTTATATGACACCAGGGAAGGTGAGACTATATATGCGACCTTTCCTAGGGCGACTGACTTCTGGGGCTTATTAACATGGGGATTGTATTTATCGCCATGGATACTACACATTGGACAATTATACAATGATACAATATTTTGTTAAAATTTACCTACTACTTAGGAAAAAAAATATGATATATATATCTCCCCCTATGGGGCATCAATGCAATTTATTGTAGGCAATAAAACTACCTGGCATTGAGGATTCCTTCTTGGTTACCGTATACAACCTTTAACTTCTTGACTGCATTACGTCATTAGGGTTTGATCCTCCTTGGTATCACCATCATAGGCGATTGTTTTGAAATGTGTCCGCTTTAAGCGACCTGTTTGAGTCAGAGGGATGAAGTGACCACTGAAAAATAGGAGGGTAGTTAGTATCTACAACCAAGATCCCCCCCCTGGCAGGGATTTCAGGATCCTCAATGCTGTGACCTGGAATAAAATGGTGTTAGCACCTCTGTATCCTATGCCTCTACTCAGTGTATCCCTTCTGATTCCTGCCATTTGGGCATTAAAGGATTTTGTGGCCCTTGGCTGGCCACAGGATTTGTTCCTGAAGAGGAATTATTTTAATTCTGGGCTGCAGTGCCCAAAGTGAACCAAGTGATCAGCCGATCCAACTTGGCTTCTACTCTGCTGAAAACTTTTACAGAATTGAATTATTGGCTCCGCCTCCTGCGGTGCCTATGTCTCTCGGGTTCAGACATATGGGACAGATCCCCATCAGAACCAGTTACTCGGTTCTGGCGTGAGGTCTGGGCCTTAATGGCTCTTGATTTTCCCGAGGATTTTGGGGAACCCTAGGATGGGGCAAATCCCTATTTATTTGCGGTTGTCCCCCCCCCTTGTTGATGGGATGTCCGGTGTCCTCCTTAAGGTATCCGGTGTCCCCTTTGGGGCCTAGGTGGCATATCTTGCTCCTTTTCCAAACTTTTTATTTTTATGTGCATGGGCAATGCATCAAAGCACAGGGATTTAAATTACAGGTGGTTGTACTCAGCTCCTTCATTGAAGGGTGTTAGGCACTTTTGAGTACAGTAATAAAAAAAAAATTCAATGGGGCTTTGGTGCTGTGTACATTTTAGATTGTAGATAACAGCTCTAGCAGCGGTGAAGTTTTTATATATGGGCTGGATTTTAAATGACATCCTGCAGGCACAACACAGAAAGTTGTTTTCATAGGCCTCAGGGTAATCAATAATGTCTAAGGACCCTTTATTAACAAAAATCAGGACAGTACTCTTTTTAAAACTTTTAAATTCTGGAGGTGCATGGTATCTTTTTAGGGGTGCTAGTCTTTTTGCAGTGACCTGATATGACTCATACCAATTTATGCATGGCTGCCCAATTTCTGCCCTCCTATATTAGGAATGTGGCTGGGGTAGGACATGGACACTTTGCCTGACTCCCCCCCCCTTGTCTGGGTCATAACCAACAGACTGGGAATCATATCTGGGTCTATGAATAATTATTTCATATTTAAAATGCAGGACTAATAAAGCATTACCCTTATTGCATGGACACCATGATCTTATGGAACTCTGCTATGTATTTACTAATGAGTTCCTGTCATTACATGAACTGTTACATTTTTTATTTATTTTTCAAAATTTTCCACTGCTGATTACTCGGCAACTTTTGCTAGAAAACATTTTTCCTTGCTCAAAACTTCCTAATTATTGCATTAACCATTTACATTTCTCTTTCACATGGTTACTTTCATTATAATTTTCCTTGATAAGACTTTTGCCACAATTCTACTTTATTTTGCAGTTTCACGCTACATTCTCTTAACTGATATGTCCCAATAGAGGTTACTTTCACCTGCTCAAGGAGGTTCCTAATCTCATTCTCTCATTTATTTGGAGTTGAGATTGAAACTTTACTAAATTCCTTTTTGCTGAGCCTTCTGGTGCAGTTCCTCATAAAGATACAGTAAGATTAGCCATGACTCAAAAAGTATGTGATCACACTTCCTGACGTCTTTTGGTGTTAGATAAGCTTATTGGTGAGTTCATACATACAGGTTGTCCTCTACCCATGTCAGATGCCCTTTATTGGCCCGACTTTTGAGGATTTTGATATATGACTCTAACCAGCATTTACATATTCCACCATTTCAGACTCAGAGAGGTGCTTCCACACATTTATGATCTGTGCCAAATCTACTAGGGTTGTGGCATTACCACTAGGGACTGACACCTTGCCAGAGTTGGCAGCATGAACATTACCTGCTGTGGACATTTTTAAGGCATTACTATCAACATTCATAATTATTAAAAAAAAAAAATTCCAAAAAAAAAATTTTTTTTTTTCAAAGTTATTGATTATGTCACATGATCAATATTTATGATTGGCATATGTAAGAAATCAATAATTATCTCGCTGGGGCCTCCATTATATGTAAGAATATTTAATAATAAATATCTCGCGCTCGTACTTATGTCAGAATATTTATACTGCTCTGAATATAGCAGTGTATTTATTTATGGTTAATAAGCAAAGATCTGTGAGAAAGGAGAGTCTCCACTTATGCCATAAATCAATGTCGTGAATTCTTTTTAATTGATTAATTTCTTTTTAAAAGCATATACCAATCTTAGTGAGTACAGTCTACAGCATGGAATATATATAAAATATTTATTCTCAAGACATGCAAACACGATATATGATCAAACAAGAAGTGACACAAAAAGATAACTCTGCATAAAATATACTAACTTCAAATAATCAATGCAATGTGATGTTTAGCTCAATAACGAAAGTGAAACTGAAACAAAGTGAAACAAAACAAAGTGAAATGAAACAAAGTGAAAGTAAAACTAAGCAAGATTACCATTTCTTCCCAGGTATAGTATAAGCCATAAATTAATGTTCTATATAAACAGACTACAATGGTCTGCGAATCACACGGCCCAAAGTCATTCCACTGCAGAAGGAATGAGAATAAGCCATGCAAAACGGAAGACTTAAAATTGCAAATAATGCACTAAATCTGATATTAATAAAAATGTATAAAAACAAAAATCAGCTTTTTAGAGAAAAATATACCATGGCTTATACGGCTGGGATTGTAATCTCATTACCCTTAAATATGCAATATAAAACATATAAGGAAATAATAAACAATTGTTGAATAAAATCAAATAACATAGCAAGGCATATTTACCACACTTATGGCTGCTACCAGAGTCCTAAGATGGATGCCAGTGAGGGAGGAGTTTCCTCCAAGTTTCAGATGAATGATGTGGATCAGGGAGTATGTCTGCATGAGTCTATTGAAAAATGTAATAGCGTGTGTGGTGTAAGTGTGAGGTGTGTTGTCAGTAGTGTAAAGTGATGTGTGTCATCTCTCATCTGGGTTGGTCTTTTATATGGTAAGAACAAAGAGCTATAAAAATTACCATAAGTAAAACCCAGAGGGATGAAACATTATCCCAATTGGTTGGGATATTCTATACCTAAACTGGTGAGATCATAGACACCTCTTTTGATAATTAACCCCATACTTGGATCATAAAGTTAAGGATGATTCCTCTATATGTGAGATTAATCATATAACACAACATAAAACTTTCTCCAGACTCCCAGTACATACATAAATGTCCACCTGTATTTCCATTATTCATCTTGGCAAGTAATGCCATTTCAATAATTATATTATTTAACACAATATAATATTTTTATATTGGAATATCTCAAATTATCTCAAGACTGCACCTGGTATTTCGTCTCCAGAGGGCAGTATTGTACCGTTCATTAGATTTTGTATTTAATATAATTAAAACAATTTGTTATCTGATGACCTATTGACCTGTCGGCTAGTGAAAAGCAATTACTTATTTGACCATGCCAAAGGGCTGTCAGATATAGTCTAGGTTTGGGAATATTTACGACACCTTGAGCACTAAACCAGTCCAAAGCAATCCTTATATAAACACTCCTACCACATGCCTTAACATGAAGTAATTTGTTTTTAAGACGCACAAGTCCTTACACATCATAGAAAAGTATACTTATATATATATATATATTATATATCTAATATTATATAAGTATCAAGTTCACACTTCTATATTAATAAGAATACAATGTATTATCGTTAATATACATCTTACATATGATGATGTTTTCTATAAAAACTTATATGGTTCATCTTTAAATGTCTGCTAGAATATACTGGGGTATTGTCCATTGTTCTATACTTATAGACAGACTGAGATATCCCCCCTTAACATAGCGTCAGACTGACTAAGTTTTATCTGATCGAGATGTCAAAAGAAATCCTATTTATGACAAAAGAAAATAGAAATGTCTGCTGAAAGTATAGGACCCTATTGTTGAAATTCTATGCTCTCTTGTAAGCTTGTACGAGACATTTTGTTTAACAAGTATATATGAACTTTGTTTCACCTTAAAAACAAGATGGACGCCATCCTGTTCAGAATCTCTTATATGCATAATATGAAATATACATGGCTTTTAAAATCATTTTTCTTTTTACCTATTATTATTTTAATCAACCCCCAATAACCCCGACAGGATATATTGTTTTATTTCCTTTTGGAAGTTGTTATCATATTGTACAGGACGCTCTGCGTTGCCTGCACCGTGGTGCGGTCTGTGTGCAGCGTATAGCGCCCTACTTCTCCTTTGTATATCATTCAAATGCAATCTTGTATTGTCTGTTGCACTGTATGTTCTAGGTGGTGAGGTCCCCCCCACTCACCTATCACTTGCATCCTCTGATCAAAGAAATTGTCCATGTTGATCGGTCGATATACACTTTTGTGGTTTTAATACTTATCCAAAATAAAGTGTTGTGTTTTTTATTACGGTGCCCTCAAAGTCCATTTATTCCTCCCCCTTTTTTGTATTTCTGACATTCAGGACGTGGCACATGTCTTTTTATTTTATTACGCCCCTGTTCTTTGCTGCACCAGGGATAGGCGTAGAATTCTATTTAGTGTCAGAGGGTTGCTTAATGAGTCCTATAATTGGTCATCTGCAGACGATTTAAGGAGATTGCACCTGAATGGATGTTATGTTTTATTCTATTTGCTGTTTTTAAGTATCCTTGTGACTATTTGAAGTAATTTATAACTATAACTATTTTTTATTGAGGATTTTGCATGATAAGACTGGTTCACTCTCTTTTTTTGTTTTATATCAATAAAGAATTAGACAAAGGGCCTAACCCTTCTCCACATCAAAGACCAAAAGACAGTTTTGCTAAAGGCCCGTACACACGTACCGATCGTCAGCGAGCGATCGGCCGTCTTTTGTCCCTGGGCTGTCGGTGTCTGTTGAAAAGTGCAAAGACAGCACAAGAATTTTGTCCGCCGACTACAGCCGACTGCAGAAGTGATGTCATGTAATGGTTAACTTTCCCTGTGTTTTTTCTTTTCTGAGCATGCCCAGTCTTGCAAATCTGCGGTCTGTCGTCCGAATTCTGTACTGACTGGCGAACAATCGGCCGCTCTGGTGTCGGCATACAAAAATTTTAATGCTTGCAAGACAGACTCTTGTCGGCAGAATGTGCGCTGACGGCTGTCGGAGGCACCATACTAACAAGTGTACAATCGGCAGATCTTTCGTCCGCCGACGTTTGTATGCCGACGATCGGTACGTGTGTACGGGCCTTTACTGATGCATTTTAATCTGGTCTAAGCAGCATCTGCCATTGTGTGGCCAGAATTGAACCTGACATCAAAAGAACTGTTATATTCCTGATTTTAATGAAAATGTTAATAGTGGAACTTCCCATGCCCTCTTTGAAGTCATTCCTGGTTTAAAACAAAGTCAAATTACAGAAAGACTATATTGGCTAATAAATCAATACAGGCAAGCAGGGAAAATATTAGCATTACACATGAGACATATACAGTGCTGGAAGAGCATGCAGAATGATGGTCGCATAGCAGACTGAGGGTTAGAACGGCAAACAAAGCATTGGTCTGGTCTGATACCCACTGATCAGTTAGATAAAACTAAAGGAAGCCAATATACACTGCTCAAACAAATGTAAGGAACACTTTGAAAACACATCAGATCTCAATGGGGAAAAATATCATGCTGGATATCTATACTGATATGGACTGGGTAATGTGTTAGGAATGAAAGAATGCTACATCGTTTGATGGAAATGAAAAAGATGAACCAACAGAGGGCTGAATTCAAAGACACCCTGAAAATCACAGTGAAAAAATTATGCAGCAGGCTAGTTTACTTTGCTGAAATGTAATTGCAGAAACTCAAAATGGTACTCAGTAGTTTATATGACCCCACATGTTTGGTATGCATGCCTGACAATGTTGGGGCATGCTCCCAATGAAACGATGGATGGTGTCCTGGGGTATTTCCTACCAGATCTGGACCAGGGCATCACTGAGCTAATGAACAAACTGAGGTGCAACCTCGTGGCATCGGATGGACCGAAACATAATGTCCTAGAGGCTTTCTATTGGATTTAGGTCAGGCGAGCGTGGCGGCCATTTAATGGTATCAATTCCTTCATTATCCAGGAATTTACTTCATACTCTAGGCAAATGAGGCTGGGCATTGTCGTGCACCAGGAGGAACTCAGGACCCACTGCACCAGCATAGGGTCTCACAATAGGTCCAAGGATTTCATCCCGATACCTAATGACAGTCAGGGTGCCATTGTCTAGATTGTAGAGGTCTTTGTGTCCCTCAATGGATATGCCTCCCAAGACCATCACTGACCCACCACCAAACAGGTTAAGCTGAATGATGTTACAGGTAGTTTAACATTCTCCACGGCTGCTCCAGACCCTTTCACGTCTGTCACCTGTGCTCAGGGTAAACCTGCTCTCATCTGTGAAAAGGATAGGGTGCCAGTGGCAGAACTACCAATTCTGGTGTTCAATAGCAAATGCCAATCAAGCTCCACTGTACCGAGCAGTGAGCACAGGGCCCACTAGAGGACGTAGGGCCCTCAGGCTACCCTCCATGAAGTCTGTTTCTGATTGTTTGGTCTGGAACATTCACACCAGTGGCCTGTTGGAGGTAATGTGTAAGGCTCTGGCAGTGCTCATGCTGTTCCTCCTTGCACAAAGGAGCAGATACCAGTCCTTCTGATATGTTAAGGAACTTCTACAGCCCTGTCCAGCTATGCTAGAGTAACTGACTGTCTCCTGGAATCTCCTCAATGCCCTTGAGACTGTGCTGGGAGACACCGCAAACCTGGCAATGACACGTGGCCTTCACCTGTAAAACCATTTCTGTTTTGAAGGTCGTCTCATTGTTGCCCATCTAGTGCACCTGTTACTTTTATTAACACCAAAGCAATTGAAACTAATTATTACCCCCCTCTGCTACTTAACTGACCAGATCAATATCCCCGAAGTTTAATTGACTCGATGCTATACTCTTAATAAAAAGCGTTCCTTTAATTATTTTTGAGCAGTGCACATAAACAAACTGGTTTGACTAAAGAAAATGAGGTAGAACAAATGGCTGTAAATAAGCAGGCCAGTAATGTGATTTAGACATTAGACATTTGTACATAGGCAATAAGGTATTGTGTGGTTTTCCTTCTAGTTGTTCTTCAAACAGATTCTCATGTGCAAATAGATGCTGGCATTTGCACAAATGTTGTAACATGTTTCTATTGGCATCGCTGGGATATCTGAATTAACAGCCCAGTTTTGCATATGTCTTAGAGTTCAGGTCCACTAACTGATAGTTCAAAGACTTTTACAATTACAGTAATTTCTTAAATATTCACAAAGTACTAATGGATTTTTTTTTAGGATTTAATACAGCAAAGGGAGGTCTTGTCAGGTATATCCTCTACAACAAGCCCATTATTATGAAGCTGCACAAGGAAGCAATCAGGTTTCTAATGGTACTGGTCTTTGTGGGTGTGTCTGCAGTCATCTATTCAGCAATTGTGCACAAAATGAATGGGGTAAGTACATTATGTATGTTTAGCTTTTTTAAAGCGGTTGTATACTGAAAAAAAAAAAAAAAAAAACCCCTGCAAGACAAAGCCATAATGAGCTAGTATGCATCGCATGCGCGCGGGAGTCATTTTCCGGCAAGTTCCGGACCTTCAGAGCGCATGCGCCGCTAGCGTCAGCGGCTGCATGCAGGGCAAATATCTCCTAAACCATTCAGGTTTAGGAGATATTAATTGTACCTACAGGTAAGCCTTATTATAGGCTTACCTGTAGGTAAAAGTCACAAAAATTTGTATACTACAGCTTTAAGTTGCGCTAAACTAATAAACATATTAAGTCCACAAGTGTAAAATGATCCTGATGAGTTTCACTATCATCCACCACCTTGAAGAGGGTGGAGCGACGTGTTGACGTCACTGTTACCCTCGAGTACTGGAAGGATGGGTTTTTTGTGTTTCCTGGCCTACGCATGCAATTGTAGGTGCTCTATTTACATCTACATTGTAAGTGCAACTTTATTTTTATTTGTGCAATAAAACTCTACAATTTTACACTATGTGGAGCCTTTTATATTTTGGGGAACTTCTATGACACCGCGTTGAGGAGAGTAGTCAATCAAGTTGGAAGACCCTTTGACGTTCAAAAGACCCTGGCTGGGAATGGAGCCATAAGTGCTTGTGACTAGAGTTGAGCGGACACCTGGATGTTCGGGTTCGACGGGTTCGGCCAAACTTCGCAAAAAAGTTTGAGTTCGGGACCCGAACTTAACCCGAACTTGACCCCGAACCCCATTGAAGTCAATGGGGGCCCGAACTTTTGAGCACTAAAATGGCTCTAAAAAAGTCATTAAAAGGGCTAGAGGGCTGCAAATGACAGCAACATGTTGTTAAGAACATGACAAGTTATCTGCAAACAAATGTGGATAGGGAAATAACTTAAAATAAAATAAAATACATAAAAATAAAAAATAATAATCTTGATCTAGGCGGACGAGGTCCATATGGAGTAGGAGGTGGCGGTGGATGTGGCAGTACAGGTGGAAGCGGCGGTGAAGGAGGACGAGGTAGCCAACACTGGTTTTTGTTTTTAATTTTATTTCTTTTTAAACTAGGGTACACCCCAAAAGAGTAAGAAAGATCAAAAATACAACAATGGCTGGGTAAGGCCGGTATACATGTCTATTCTGCACAAGGTACGGACAAGTCCTGTGAGATCCATGCCTGGTTCATTTTAATGAACGTGAGCTTGTCCACATTGGCTCTGGACAGGTGGCTGCGCTTGTCTGTGATAACGCCCCCTGCCATGCTAAATACACGTTCAGATAATACACTGGCTGCAGGGCAGGCCAGCACCTCTAAGGCGTAAAGGGCAAACTCAGGCCATGTGCTCAATTTGGAGACCCAGAAGTTGAAGGGGGCAGACCCGTCATTCAGTACGTCTAGGCATGTGCACACATACTGCTCCACCATGTTGGTGAAATGCTGCCTCCTGCTAAGATGTTCCATATCAGCTGGTGGTGCTGGTTGTTGTGCCGTGTTGACAAAGCTTTACCACATTTCGGCCATGTTAACCCTGCCTTCTGAGGTGCTGGCAGTGCCCTGGCTGCATTGGCTACCTCTTCCTCCTCCTCTGCCTTCACCTTGTGCTTCCACTGTGCCCCCGCTGTCAGGTGGGAATGCCACCAGCAGCGCGTCTACCAGCGTGCGCTTGTACTCACGTATATTACGATCACGCTCCAGTGAAGGAATTCAGGACAGTACATTGTCCTTGTGATGGGGATTCAGCAGCGTGGCCACCCAGTAATCAGCACAAGTTATAATGTGGGAAACTCGGCGGTCATTGCAGAGAAACTGCAGCATGTAATCGCTCATGTGTGCCAGGCTGCCCAGAGGCAACGAAAAGCTGTCCTCATGGGAGGTGTATCGTCTGTATCCTCTGTGTCCCCCCAGCCATGCACCAGTGATGGCCATGAGATGGTCTGGGTGCCACCCTGCTGTGAACATGGTTCCTCCTCCTCCTCATCCTCCACCTTGTAATACTCCATAACTGTGCCCTTGCTGGACAATTGTGTACCTGGCGTTTGTGGGTGCAGGAACCCACCCTCGGAGTCACTTGTGAATGACTGCCCTGAAAGCCTTGGAAATTATCCCTCTTCCTCCTCCTCCTCCTGTGCCACATCCTCTTCCATCATCGCCTGAATTGTTTTTTCAAGGAGGCATAGAAGTGTGATAGTAACGTTGAGAACGGCGTCATCGGCACTGGCCATGTCGAAACAGCGCAAGAAGGCTCACAGGTCTCGCATGGATGCCCAGTTATTGGTGGTGAAGTGGTGCTGTTCCGTAGAGCGACTCACGCGTGCGTGCTGCAGCTGAAACTCCACTATCACCTGCTGCTGCTCGCACAGTCTGGCCTGCATGTGCAAGGTGGAGTTCCACCTTGTGGACACGTTACATATGAGGCGGTGAGAGGGAAGGCCGAAGTTACGTTGCAGCACTGACAGGCGAGCAGCAGCAAGGTGAGAACGCCGAAAGTGCGCACAGATGGCCCGCACTTTCTGCAGCAGCTCTGACATATCGGGGTCATTTTTAAGGAACCTCTGCACCACCAAATTCAGCACATGCGCCAGGCAAGGGATGTACGTCAAACCGGCTAGGCCCAGAGCTGCTTCGAGATTCCGCCCATTATCGCACACCACCAGACCGGGCTTGAGGCTCACTGGCACCAACCACTCCTTGGCCTCTTGTTCTATGGCCCTCCACAACTCCTGCGCGGTGTGGGGTTTTTCCCCCAAAAAAGGCAAGTTTTAAAACTGCCTGCTGTCACTTACCCCTGGTTGTGCTGAAGTTGGTGTTGAAGGTGTTACGCTGAAGTATTTCAAGCTTGTTTTTATCACAGATGCACCAAGCCAGGGCTGTAAAATTGTGCCCAAAAAGGGTGTTTTTTTACTAACCCAATATGACAGCAGTATATAACGCTTGAATTCTACACGTACAGATGCAGCAAGGGCTATAAAATTGTGGATTTTAGCATAGAAAGGGTGTTTTTAAAAACCCAGAAAATTATAGCTATATAGCTTAAAATGCACACTGAATAATGCTGCAGAGGCCCCAGTTTGAGGGTATTGCCAAAATAGGGTGTCAAAAATTTGATAAAAGCACATATGGTGCACTGAGCTTGCATAAAATGGCCACATCCCGACCCATCCACCCCCCCCCCCCCATCGCCCACCTAGCAGATGGATAACAGTAATTTTTCTCTGTCATTGGGCTCAAGGCAGGGTAAAAAGACAACAAAATCTATGTAGATCGCAAGCTGAGTTCTGATTAAAGAATAAAGCATCCAGGTGTCCGCTCAACTCTAATTCTGTCCACTCCACTCCTATTCTCTTCCTCAAAGCAGCAGCCGCAGCCGCAACCTTTCCCTACACTAGATAGAGGAGAGTGACGTGTGGCGCTATGTGACTCCAACTTATATAGAGGCAGGGTCACATGCTGCACTGGCCAATCACAGCCATTCCATTAGCAGGCATGGCTGTGATGGCTTCTAATGGCTTTTATTAACGCGCCATTAAATTGCCGAACACCGAACTCGATACCGAACATACAGTAAAATGTTTGGGTTCGGGTCCGGGTACCAAAAACCCTAAAGTTCGGTACGAATCCGAACTTTACAGTTCGGGTTCGCTCAACCTTACTTGTGACCTTTTATAATGAGAGGTCCATGCAATCTGGTAAGCGAGTTTTTCAGCTATTTGGTAGTGGTGTTGACATACAGGATCACTCTTCAGGGTGGTGGATGATAGTAAAACTCACCAGGATCATCATTGTACACTTGTGGACTTTACATATCATCATTTTACCTTTGCGGACTTTATATGTTTATTAATTTAGCACAACTTAAAAAAACTATAATGAATTTAAACTGTGCCTGTATCTCACAGATAAGTTGCTGCTTGCACCATTTGTTTATATTATGTATAATGTGTTTTTTTTTTTTTCTGTTTTATTTACATTATGTATGTTTGTCTGAAAGAACTTATGAAGAAAATATGCCTAAAAAATCAAATCAGTTGCCAGAATATACTGGAGGGAATTTAATAATAAAATAAGGACAGTTTATCTAGTGCTATGACCCTTTAAATTGGCCTGCGCCATTTAAAAATCTCTACTGCCCCTTTCGGTAACTCTACTAACATGTGCACCAAATTCAAAAATAATTGCCTCCAGTTCATAGATTGAGTAAAGTGACCAGAGACAACCCCCAAACAAGTCCCTGGAAAAAATGGATAAATGGACTATCTCGGTACCCATGGACTACATGAAAAGACATCCTAGATACATATTTTAATGGTACAAAATAGATAATGTAACACCTTTCAGAGCAACGGAACATAGGCTGTACAATGCATTCAAGGGTAACTCCACTTTCGAGTGGGAAAAATTTAGCAAATAAAAAAATATATAGCGTATAAGTCATGTTGTAATTAAATATAATGAAAAATTACCTTTTCCTTTTTAAACTGGGGCAATGTAATTCTCTGTAAAATACAATGCAATATGGCTACCTGGAGGTGTCTTATACACTGTTGGTGTACAGAACGCCCCTCGGGTATGTCATTTTCTGCTTGTGTGTAGAAATGGGTGAACTGTTTGGGTCGCGCATTGGGAATTTGCGGTGCACTTGGTGGGATGTTCGCCCACTGAGCAGTAAATAGGTTTTTAAGGAGCGGGCAGGGAAGCCGGCTGCGGCATCCTTAACCACTTGCCGACCGCCGCACGACTATTTACGACGGCGGTCAGCCCCTCCTGGGCAAAGTGACGTAGGGGTACGTCACTCATCCCTGAGCCAATAGGGGGGAGCGCGCGCTGTGTTCCCCGTGCGAGTGACTGGTGGCTCGGATGTCCGCCGGCCACCAGTGATCGTCCGCTGCAGAGGGAGAAAGGCAGGCGACTGATGTAAACAAAGCCGCCTGTCATTCTCCCTGGTGTAACTGCAGAGATCATACGATCCTACTATGTAGGATCATATGTCTCTGTGGTTACATGAAAAGCCATATCCCTTTACAGTTAGAAGCATGCCCCTAGGGACACATTTAACCCCTGCCTCTCCAATAAAGTTAACCCCTTCCCTGCCAATGTCATTTTTACAGTAACAGTGCATATGTATAGCACTGATTACTGTAGTAATTTCACTGGTATCCCCAAAAGTGTCAAAAATGTCAGTCAAGGGTCCGATCTGTCCGCCGCAATGTCGCAGTTCCGCAAAAAAAATTGCAGATCGCCGCCATTACTCGTTAAAAAAAAAATACAATAAATATGACAAAAATCTTAACCTTAGTTATTAAACGCAATAACTTTTGCGCAAACCAATCAAAATACGCTTATTGCGATTTTTTTTTACCAAACATAAGTAGCAGAAAACAAATTGGCCTAAAATGTTAAAAAATTTTGATTTTTAAATTTTTTCGGGGGAATTTCATATAAAAAAATGTGAAAAATATTGTTATTTTTTTCAAAATTGTCGCTCTTTTTTTGTTTATAGCGCAAAAAGTAAAAATCACACAGGTGATCAAATACCACCAAAAGAAAGCTCTGTTTGTGGGAAAAAAGGACGTCAATTTAATTTGGGTACAGCGTCGCATGACCTCGCAATTGTCCGTTAAATTCACGCAGTGCCGAATCGCAAAATAGGGCCTGGTCAGGAAGGGGGTAAAATCTTCCGGGGCTTAAGTGGTTAACAACCTATGACTCATCAGCTGTCAGCGGGTTTCCCCTCTGACAGCTTTATGTACAAAAAAAAAATGCAGACAATTAAAATGAAAAAACAAACTGTGTGGGGTCGTCCCCCCCTGTCAGTTTTGCTGCAGCTGGTTCTATACATGGTATAGATGCACTTTACAGGCAGACTAAGGGTACTCCTCAGGCACTATATTTTTCATTTTTATTGTTGCACTTTAAGCATCATTAAAATCACTGCTCCTTAAAAAAACGATAGATTTTGAAAACATTTTTTTACATTGACACATGTCCCCCAGGGCAGTACCTGGGCCCCCATACCCTTTTTTTTGGCCAATAACTTGCATGTAAGCCTTCAAAATGGGGACTTTTTTGTTTTTTTCATGTTCGAGTCCCATAGAGGGCTCGGCTCTGAACTGTTTCCCTGTTCGGGAGTTCTGGCGTGAAGCGAACTGGGGGTGTTCAGTCAATCACTACTTGTGTGATTGGCTTACTGGCTTTCCCAAAATTCTTCACTAAGATACAAATTTGATTTCATGCATCCCCTGCAACAAAAATGTAATTTGTGGTGAGATACTCCCAAAGGAAATCTCGTCTAAAGGGATGCAGACCTTGCAATTTTCCTCATTAGAGCCCTGCAGAATCCCAAACAGACTCGATTAGCACATGGTCACAGAAACAACCCGCTATTTCTGCAGAAAAACAAAAGGTAGGACTCTGCAACAAAGTTTGTTACAATCCTTGCGCTTTACATAGATCACCCAGAGGAGAATGTTTTTTCTCAACAAAAGTGGAGTTACTCTTGAAGCTTCATAGTCAAAGTCATTTTTCTTCTACATGTTTTGCAGACAGTACTACTTCTTCAGGAGGATTATTTTCAGAACACTATCTTTAACAAAATATGTAACAAATAATACATGGTAAATGATAGTGACTATGATAACAACATTACATGGGGGGGGGGGGGGGGGCACATAGTTGCTTACCAATGAGCACCAAAGTCTAGGAGAGGCTGAGGCAGAAACGCCAACACATCTCCCCCACGGTGAGCATGGGGGCAAAAGGCAGGTGCACAGATGGTAGCCCCACCTGAAAAACTGAAAGATATCTATGAAAAAAGAGAAACTGACCAAAATAAGAAGTGGCAACAGCTAAAAGAAAAAGTGAGAAAGAAGAGGGAAAAAAAGAAGCGTGGGGGGGGGGGGGGTGTGTTGTGAGGGGAGAGTTAAATGTGAAGAAGGGAAGGATGACGGTGCTCTCTTTTTCTTCTTTTTTTTTTGTTTTGGTTACCTGTAGTTGAGGCCTTTCCCTTTAAACTCTAGTTCATACAGTAGATAATAGAAATAGCAGTGGCGGCTGGTGTATATGGGGCGCAGGGGCGCCGTCCCCCCTATCCATGCATCCATCCCCCTAATCTTCATGCCGGGTGCCAGACGCATGGAGTTCAATGGGGCTTTTTTTTTTAACCATGTGACTAGAGCCAGAGGCTCTCACAGGCTAATAAAAAGGGTGGGCTTGGGGCCCAGAGCACTGCGCCCCAAGCCCACCCAGTTGTGTGACAATAGCGAATGAAAATTTGTTATTGTCACACGGATCCTCCTCCTGGGTTTTGAGGCCCGTTTCCCGATTGGCTGAAAGGAGAAGCCATGCCATTGGGCATGGAGGAGGAGGGAGGAGACGCAGAAGACGGGGAAGAAGCTGAAGCCGCCGGGGTATGGGGGGGTATGGTGCGGTCCTTTCACATGGTGCGCCGTCCGACGAGGTCCATTCTGCTCAGCGGGGAATCAATCCGCCGATCCCCGCTGAGCAGGCGGATGACAGCTCCATCTCTGCTCTGTGTGCACAGATGGAGCTGTCAGATCCTCGCTGTCCTCTATGGAGAGATTGGATGAGAACGGACCGCCTGTCCATTCTGATCTGATCCCATCTGGTTCAATCCGCCAGACGGATGGAAAATAGGGTTTACATCCATCTGGATTTCACGGACAGGATCAAATCGGAGAGCAGTGGGTGTCAGCGGACATGTCTCCCCTGACATCCGCTGCCCCATAGGAATGCATGGAGCATCCGATCAGGTCCGCCTAAAAAACTGACAGGTGGATCAGATTACCCATGTGAAAGGACCCTAAATTGGAGAACAGACATAGGCAAAGGGCATACTCACAGCTGCTAAATACCCGCTAGGCTCTGCCACCCAGGTACAAAACTCCCCGCTGCTGCGCTGTCTGTATGTCAGGTTCAGTGGTGAGGAGGAAGCGCCGTTGTACTGAGGTCAGAGTGTTCGTATGAACACTCCACTCTCTGTACATCTCCACACTTGGTGCATGTGCTATATTCATGTACCTGTGTATAACAGACATTTGTCATGTGGAGGAGCACTGGGATTACAAAGAGTGTCTTAGACACTCTTTATGAATTCCAGTAACTGTACAGTCCTGTCCAGTACTGTCCAGTAATGCTTGTACATTTGTTTCGGAGATAACTTTGTTAGGAGTTTAAACCCTTTCTTAGGGTATTTGTAACAAAACATACTAGTTCACCTTTTCAGGCAGAATTTCACATTTCATAATACATAAAAGCCTTTTCTGCTGTCTTTTCTGCTCAAGCTATCCCAATGTGCCTATGCCTCACTTACCTCCTCCACATAATCTTTCAATCCAATCTTCAACTTTCTGTTTGAATTTTTTAAAAATTATTTCTGCTTCCATTATATCCTGCAGATCGTCTCCCATCATGCACTGCCTTAGTAGATCACAGAATAGGTGTCAGGATCCGGACTGGCGGTAGGTGAGGACACAAGGGGTGGATCATCTGTGTCAGTGAGGGAATGGCGTGGACCGTACCAGAGGACCGGTTCTAAGTTGCTACTGGTTTTCACCAGAGCCCGCCGCAAGGCGGGATGGTCTTGCTGCGGCGGTAGCAACCAGGTCGTGTCCTCCGTTAGCGGCTCAACCTCACTGACAGCTGAGACAGGCGTGGTACAGTAGGACAAGGCAAATGCAAGGTCAGACGTAGCAGAAGGTCAGGGCAGGCGGCAATGGTTCGTAGTCAGGGGCAACGGCAAAAGGTCAGATACACAGGCAGGGCAATACACAAAACACTTTCTTAGGGCTCTAAGGCAACAAGATCCGGCAAGGACAGGAAGGGGAAGTGGGTTTTTATATGATTTGGACTGATTGGACCAGGCACCAATTAGTGGTGCACTGGCCCTTTAAATCTTAATGCAGCGGCGCGTGCGCGCCGGGAGGAGGACAGGACGGGACCCGGCGGGTAAGTGACTTGGGATGCGGTCCGCGGACGGGAAAGTCCCGCCGCGTGGACCGCATCCCTGCCACATGCAGGGGGACAGCGCTCCCGGTCGGGGACGATGACCGGAGCGCTGCTGCCCGCAGAACGCCACGAGCGCCCCGGGGAAGCCGCGGGACCCAGGGCGCTCGGCGTGACAGTACCCCCCCCCCTTTGGTCTCCCCCTCTTTTTGGAGCCCAGGAACCTGTGGATGAGCTCCTTGTCGAAGATATTGGACTCGGGCTCCCATGACCTCTCTTCGGGACCACAATTCTCCCAGTCAACAAGAATTTTTTTTTTACCTCTGACGACCTTGGAGGCGAGGATCTCTTTCACCGAGAAGACGTCGGAGGACCCAGAGACAGGAGCAGGAACGGTGACCATGGGGGAAAATCGGTTAAGAATGAGGGGTTTGAGAAGGGATACATGAAAGGAGTTATGAATACGGAGAGAGGGAGGAAGATGGAGTTTGTAAGAAACAGCGTTAATTTGGCTTTTGATTCTAAAAGGCCCGAGGTAACGCGGACCCAGATTGTAGCTAGGGACCCGAAACCGGATGTATTTGGCAGAGAGCCACACTCTGTCACCAGGGGCAAAGACAGGAGGAGTTCTTCTTTTTTTATCTGCATGTCTCTTCATGCGAGAAGAGGCCAGGATGAGCGACTTTTGAGTTTCTTTCCAGATGGAGGTGAAGTCCAGGGTCAACTTATCAACGGCAGGAAGTCCAGAAGAAGTGGGAATGGTGAGGGGGGGTAGCGGGTGACGGCTGTACACCACAAAAAATGGAGATTTGGTGGATGACTCAGAGACTCTGAAGTTGTATGAGAATTCGGCCCAGGGCAACAGGTCGACCCAATCGTCCTGACGGGAGGAGATGAAGTGTCGCAGATAGTCACCAAGGATCTGGTTAACCCTCTCCACTTGCCCATTGGACTGAGGGTGGTAGGCGGAAGAAAATTTCAATTTGATCTTTAATTGGGTGCAGAGTGCTCTCCAAAATTTTGAGATGAACTGAACGCCTCTATCAGAGACGATATGTGTTGGAAGACCATGGAGACGGAATATGTGCAAAAAGAATTGCTTCGCCAACTGTGGCGCAGAGGGGAGACCAGGAAGCGGGACAAAATGTGCCATCTTGGAAAATCTGTCAACGACCACCCATATGACTGTGTTGCCATGGGATACGGGAAGGTCAGTGACGAAGTCCATCGCTATGTGGGACCAAGGCTGTTCGGGCACTGGCAGAGGGAGGAGAAGACCTGCAGGCCTCTGGTGAGGAGTTTTGTCACGTGCGCAGACAGTACAGGCCCGAACGAACTCAGTCGCATCTTCCTCAAAGGAAGGCCACCAATAGTGTCTGGCAATTAACTGAATAGTCTTTTTAATTCCAGCGTGACCCGCCAGGTGGGAGGAGTGGCCCCATTTGAGAGTCCGGAGGCGAAGACGTGGAGGAACATGTGTTTTTCCTGGAGGAACTGGTACCAGTGAAGCAGGGGCAGCTGAAATCAGACACTCAGGAGGTATGATGTGTTGAGGAACGGTTTCAGCTTCGGAGGCATCAGTGGAGCGTGATAGGACATCCGCCCTAATGTTCTTGTCAGCAGGACGAAAATGGATCTGGAAATTGAATCGGGCAAAGAACAATGACCACCTGGCCTGGCGAGGATTAAGGCGCTGGGCAGACTGAAGGTATGACAGATTTTTGTGGTCCGTGTAGATGGTGATAGGATGAAGGGATCCTTCCAGGAGATGTCTCCATTCCTCTAGTGCCAACTTAATGGCTAGTAGTTCACGGTCTCCAATAGCATAGTTCCTTTCTGGAGGAGAAAAAGTTTTAGAGAAGAAGCCGCAGGTGACGTTTTTTCCTTTAGCTCCGGCTCCAACTGAGGAGGCATCTACCTCCAGGAAGAACAGAGGATCGGGCCTAGTCAAGACTGAAGCGGAGGCGAAGGCGGTCTTAAGGCGAGTAAAGTCTTCTTCAGCTTGGGGAGGCCAGGATCTTGGATTCGCTTCTTTCTTGGTTAGTGCCACAATAGGCGCCACGATAGTGGAGAAGTGGGGGATGAACTGGCGGTAGTAATTGGCGAATCCGAGGAAGCGCTGGATAGAGCGAAGTCCCGAGGGGCGGGGCCAATCCAAGACCGCGGAGAGCTTGTCGAGGTCCATTTGAAGACCTTGTCCAGAAACTAGGTATCCCAGAAACGGAAGACAGCTACGTTCAAAGGGGCATTTTTCAATTTTGGCGTAGATTTGGTTAACCCAGAGACGCTGGAGCACTTGACAGACATGGAGACGGTGTTCCTCCAGAGTGGAGGAGAAGATTAGTATGTCGTCAAGATAGACCACTACGCAGGTATACAACAAGTCCCGGAAGATCTCATTGACAAAGTCTTGAAAGACTGCAGGGGTGTTGCAAAGACCAAAAGGCATGACACGGTATTCGAAGTGGCCATCTCTGGTGTTAAAAGCGGTTTTCCACTCATCTCCTTCAAGGATTCTGATGAGGTTATAAGCGCCCCTGAGGTCAAGCTTGGTAAAGATCTTTGCTCCGCGCAGACGGTCAAAGAGCTCCGAGATGAGAGGCAAAGGGTAGCGATTCTTTACAGTGATTTTGTTGAGGCCGCGGTAATCAATACAAGGGCGTAGTGACCCATCCTTCTTGGCAACAAAGAAGAATCCTGCTCCGGCAGGAGAAGAAGACTTCCTGATGAAACCTTTCTTGAGATTCTCCTGAACGTACTCCGACATGGCCTTGGTTTCAGGAGCGGAGAGAGGGTAAATCTTGCCACGGGGTGGTGAGGTACCAGGAAGCAAGTCAATGGGGCAGTCGTAGGGTCTATGTGGTGGTAAGACCTCTGCCTGTTTTTTGCAAAAGACGTCAGCAAAATCTTGATAGAAGGCCGAGCAATGGAGAAGAGATGGAGACTTGGCTAGTAGGTACCGACTTGAGGCAACGAGTGTGGCAGGTAGGGCCCCATGATTTAATGTCCCCAGAGGTCCAGTCGAGGGTAGGAAAGTGGCGCTGGAGCCAGGGCAAGCCAAGAAGGATGTCAGAAGTGCAGTTAGGCAGAACAAAAAATTCAATCGTCTCTTGGTGGAGAACCCCTATGGTCATGAGTACGGGTTCTGTGCCGTAACGCACGGTGCAGTTCAGATTCTCTCAGTTAACTGAAGAAATAAAGAAGGGCTTTATGAGACGGGTAACAGGGATGCAAAAGCGGTTGATGAAGGAGGCTTTAATGAAGTTTCCTGCAGAACCAGAGTCCAAGAAGGCCTCCGCAGGGAAGAAGACTTTAGCGGCTGGAGAAATCCGTACTGGAACAATCAGGCGTGGAGAGGAAGAATTTACACCCAGTGACGCCTCTCCCACGTTCACTAGGTGCGAGCGTTTCCCTGACGCTGAGGACGAAGAGGACAGTCCTTTAAGAAGTGTTCAGAGCTCGCACAGTATAAACATAAGTTCTCGTTCCTCCGGCGAGTCCTCTCTTGCTGGGTCAGACGAGACCGATCCACTTGCATGGCCTCCTCGGCGGAAGGCACAGTAACAGGCTGCTGGAAGAGTGGAGCCAGGCGTGGGTATCGCCTGATGCATACAAGATCTTTCTCCTGACGGAGCTCCTGACGTCTTTTAATGTAGCGTATATCCAGTGGCGGAGCCAGAGGGCTAGCTGGGGTGGCGATTGCCACCCCAGATGAAATCCTTGCCACCCCAGCCACTAACAGTACCTGCAACAATGTGCCGAGTGCGCTGCTGCACCCGGCACAAGCGTAGAACAGACCAGCTTTTAATTTCCCTTCCTCCCTGTCAGCGGAGATACTCACCCCTCCCCCTGACAGATGCTTCGTAGTTCTGGCCGGGCACTGCGTGACGTCACTCACAGAGAAGCCAGCTGGAGGCGGGATGGGAGGACTCGGAGGAGCAGAGGAGAGCTGCTTGAGCTGCAAGTAACCTAGAGGAACTGAGGAGGAACTAAGCACTGCATATACACAGACATCACACTGACAGGTATGTGGGAGGCTATATTATTGGCAGCCTCCTAACTGTCTGTCTGTCTGCAGCTGGCTCCAGGCTCGGGGGTGGGAAGCGCTGATTTTCCAGTGGGTATTTGTTCAGACGCGGCTCGCTCTCTCTCTCTCCGGGTTATTACCTCTCTCCCCCGGCGGCAGAACTGCAGGGGGATGGAGAGCTACGAGAGACTTCCTGGCAGAAGGGAGATCTGACCATGAAGACTTTACAGAGGTGACTGATTCCAAAAAAAAAAAAAAGTTCTATATTGTGTGAAGGGATGAATGGGCCACTGTTCTTCTATTATTGACTGCGATTAGGGATTTGCACACAAAGTATTGTAAAAATGCAAATGTATTAATCATACAAATTCATTAAAACCATCATAAAAAATCAGCAACTGATCAGCCACAGGACTATTCTATATTCAGAGACCACCTTCAGGTAACACGCACATGTGAGTAGATGAACCCCTCTACACAGCATCATGCATATACAGTATGAAATGCCTCATAGGGGTAAATGATTCAGTCCTGACCTTTGCACTCTATACATGAGTGTAATTATCAAGTGTGGTTATCAGGCATGGGTAGATGACTCAGCATGCACAACCTGGGAAGGGGGGCTCGGTTTGGCATGTTCGCCCTGGGCGCTGGATGACCTTGTCCCAGCACTGCTTATGCTTATAACATTACATAGATGAACCTGAACAAGAGAGCGCCTGTGTAGCTAGTTCTCTGTGACTGTGCTGAGCGCGGTGAGCTGAGCAGCAGTGGCGCCGTGAGCCGCTGCACAGCTAACCAATCATGCGTGACTGCACACCTGATTGGTTTGCTGTGCCGCTACTCACGTTGATAGGTTGGCAATCATGCTGGTCACTACATTGATAGGTTGGCAATCATGCTGGTCGCTACATTGATAGGTTGGCAATCATGCTGGTCACTACAATGATAGGTTGGCAATCACGCTGGTCACTACATTGATAGGTTGGCAATCACATTGGTCACTATATTGATAGGTTGGCAATCACGCTGGTCACTACATTGATAGGTTGGCATTCATGCTGGTCACTACATTGATAGGTTGGCAATCATGCTGGTCACTACATTGATAGGTTGGCATTCATGCTGGTCACTACATTGATAGGTTGGCAATCATGCTGGTTACTACATTGATAGGTTGGCAATCACGCTGGTCACTACATTGATAGGTTGGCAATCACGCTGGTCACTACATTGATAGGTTGGCAATCATGCTGGTCACTACATTGATACGTTGGCATTCATGCTTGTCACTACATTGATAGGTTGGCAATCATGCTGGTCACTACATTGATGGGTTGGTACGCTGGTGGTCACTACATTGAGGGGTTGGCAATCAAGCTGGTCACTACATTGATAGGTTGGCAATCATGCTGGTCACTACATTGATAGGTTGGCAATCATGCTGGTCACTACATTGATAGGTTGGCAATCATGCTGGTCACTACATTGATGGGTTGATACGCTGGTGGTCACTACATTGATGGGTTGGCAATCAAGCTGGTCACTACATTGATAGGTTGGCAATCATGCTGGTTACTACATTGATGGGTTGGTACGCTGGTGGTCACTACATTGATGGGTTGGTACGCTGGTGGTCAATACATTGATGGGTTGGTACGCTGGTCACTACATTGATGGGTTGGTACGCTGGTCACTACATTGATGGGTTGGTACGCTGGTTACTACATTGTCAATTGATGGGGGGGCATGCTGGTCACTACATTGATGGGGGGCAATATTGTGCAGCCCTACTCATAGGTATGTGTATGGGGTGTGCCTGGTGTGCCTAGGCACACCCTAATCACCCTCGTGCAGTGCTTCTGCCATGGCCGCCGTCGCTGTGTCTGCTGCTCTCTGCCCCTGGCTGCTCAGCTCCCGAACCCAATCCTGTCGGTGCGGAGACTGAGAGGGACTGTCTGGGGGAGGACCCTGGCCTGCTGTAAGGGGGGATCTATATAGGGGACCTCACCCTGGCCTGCTGTAAAGGAGGATCTATGGGGGACCTGCCCTAGCCTGCTCTAAAGGGGGATATATGGGGATCGCATGTATATTGACCCCCCAAAATAATACCTTGCCACCCCTTTGTCATTCCTGTTTTAAAAGTCTAGCTCCGCCACTGCGTATATCTATGCGAGTAGCCAACTGGATGAGTTCAGTCAGGGAGGCAGGTATCTCTCGTGCAGCCAGACAATCCTTGATATGGCTGGATAAACCTCTTTTAAAGGTCGCGCAGAGAGCCTCATTGTTCCAGGCCACTTCGGGGGCCAGAGTGCGAAACTGTATAGCATATTCGCCCACTGTAGAGTCTCCTTGGACGAGGTTTAGCAAGGCTGTTTCCGCGGACGAGGCACGGGCAGGTTCCTCGAAGACACTGCGGACTTCAGAAAAAAAGGACTGGACGGAGGCAGTGGCAGGATCATTGCGGTCCCAGAGCGGCGTGGCCCAGGCCAAGGCCTTCCCAGATAGTAAACTGACCACGAACGCCTCCTTAGACCGTTCTGTGGGAAACTGGTCTGCCAACATCTCCAGGTGCAGGGAACATTGGGACAAAAATCCCCGGCACATCTTAGAGTCCCCATCAAACTTGTCCGGGAGAGATAAGCGGACTTTAGCGGTAGCAGCGGCTGCTCAGAGAGGAGGAGATGCTGGAGCTGACTGTGGAGGCAGAAGCTGTTGAATCATGGCGGTCAACTGCGACAGCTGTTGTCCTTGTTAGGCAATCTGCTGGGACTGCTGGGCAACCACGGTAGTGAGGTCAGCGAGACTAGGCAGCGGCACCTCAGCGGGATCCATGGCCGGATCTACTGTCAGGATCCGGACTAGCGGTAGATGAGGACACAAGGGGTGGATCCTCTGTGTCAGTGAGGGAATGGCGTGGACTGTACCAGAGGACCGGTTCTAAGTTGCTACTGGTTTTCACCAGAGCCCGCCGCAAGCGGGGATGGTCTTGCTGCAGCGGTAGCAACCAGGTCGTGTCCTCCGGTAGCGGCTCAACCTCACTGACAGCTGAGACAGGCGTGGTACAGTAGGACAAGGCAAATGCAAGGTCAGATGTAGCAGAAGGTCAGGGCAGGCGGCAATGATTCGTAGTCAGGGGCAACGGCAAAAGGTCAGATACACAGGCAGGGCAATACACAAAACACTTTCTCAGGGCTCTAAGGCAACAAGATCCGGCAAGGACAGGAAGGGGAAGTGGGTTTTTATATGATTTGCACTGATTGGAGCAGGCACCAATTAGTGGTGCACTGGCCCTTTAAATCTTAATGCAGCGGCGCGCACGCGCCCTAGGGAGCGGGGCCGCGCGCGCCGGGAGGAGGACAGGACGGGACCCGGCAGGTAAGTGACTTGGGATGCGGTCCGCGGACGGGAACGTCCCGCCGTGCGGACCGCATCCCTGCCACATGCAGGGGGACAGCGCTCCCGGTCGGGGACGATGACCGGAGCGCTGCTGCCCGCAGAACGCCATGAGCGACCCGGGGAAGCCGCAGGACCCGGGGAGGCCGCGGGACCCGGGGCGCTCGGCGTGACAATAGGCACATATTACCACTCTGGACCACACCTCTCAATACTGTACCCCCTTAATAAGTAACTCCGCTTTTGTTGAGAAAAAAACATTACCCTCTGGGTGATCTATGTACATTACAAGGATGTTAACAAACTTTGTTGCAAATTCTTACCTTTTGTTGTTCTGAAGAAATCCCTGTGTGTTCCTTTGTGTCCATTGTGTCAGCATATTTGCAGAGTGTTTCCAAAATGTGTGGCAAAGTGCATATTTCTCTATCGTTCATTGACGGACGCAGTTCTCCGTTCCATACCAGTAGGGTTATACTGCCCCCTACAGGAGTAGGACACTAGGCAGAAAAAAAGTTCTGGCTACACCTATGGGCAGTCCCGGAGGGTACCCCCTCTCTCTTCCTGCATAGGATGTCAGTTTTAATCTGCCTAGTCAGGAGTAAGGACCTAGTTCCTTGCTGGGATCTTTGGTCCTGGCATAAAAGTATTTTTTTTTATGTAGATTTGTTTAGCTAGCTTTTTTCTCCGGAATTTTTTCTCGTGAGATCTTTAAGCAACTATGCCAGGCTGGGCGACCGGCTGAATATCTAGATCCAGTGGTCACCCCAGTCTGGCCAGCGAGTGCATGCAGGCCTTAGCTCCGCGCTGGGTCAGCCGCGACATAGTCCCACTGGACGGGGACTGGCCCCGCGAGTTAAATGTCTTGCCAGGACGCACACGACAGGGTCTAGGCCTATGTCGCAGTGTTTCTATTTGGCTGACAGCCCTCACACTTCGGTGGGGAGGGGTCCTGTCTAGGGATGATCGAACTTTTGAAAAGTTCGGTTCGACCAGAACACCCGAACTTCCCGAAAGTTCGGTTCGGATTTCAGAACCCCATTGAAATCAATGGGACCCAAACTTCTGGAATCAAAAAACACAATTTTGAAGCCCTAAAACCCAATAAATGCCCCTAAAAAGTGCCTAGGGTTCTGGGTCATGCCCCAGGGACTATTAATCACACAAAAAAAGTTCTTAAAAATTGTCGTTTTTGATAGAGAGCCAATTATTGAAAAAAATTAAAAAAAAAAAAAAAGAGAGAGATGTCTTTGGATTTAGTGTCTGGGGGGTCTAAAATGTGTACCTGTGAAGTTTCAGCTCTGTAGCATGTCCAGGACCAGAATTACAGCATACCAAACCTTCAAAAATGACTTTTTTGCTTAACCGCACCTTTCTTTTGCTCCAAATCAACGGCTCAGCCAATGTGTATGATGGGGACATAATGCAGTGCACTGGGAACAAGATTAGAGTTTTTTTTGGAAAAAGGTGCTGTCTCTTTAAATGTGCATATAATTAACGGGTGTATTTCCACAATGGGGCTATTATTACCAAATGTTTCAAGAAGTCCAAAGATGTATGTAATTGCACTTTATTTCATGTAAAATGGTGTTTGGTGCACTTTAACTTGAATTCTCACAAGAAACAGACATATATGCACGGATACATTGAGGGTTAGGGGTAGGGGTAGGGGCCACAATGTAGTGCACAGTGAACAAGATTAGAGATGTTTTGGATGAATACTGTTGTCTCTTGACTTTGAATAGAAGTAAAGGATGCTTAAAAATTGGGCATTTGGTGGTGCGGACGATGCCTTGACACCATATCCCTATGAAAGTGCTGGTAATGAAGGCAATAATTGCCTTTGTAAGGAAAAAAATTACAATGATATGCATCTGTGTGACAGGTGCGCAAAAATTGTTGTTTGGGTGTTTGCGGAGCCATACCACTGTAAGCCCAAAGAGCTGGTGTTGAAGAAGGCGTAAAAATTATGAAGGTGTGCACATGTGGAACAGGTGCGCAAACATGGTAGTTTTGGTGTTGGCGGAGCCTCCCCACCATAACCCCAAAGAGCTGGTGTTGAAGGAGGCCCAAAAATTGTAAAGGTGTGCACCTGTGGAACAGGTTCGCAAACATGGTAGTTTTTGTTTAGCATAGCCTCCCCACCTTAACCCCAAAGAGCTGGTGTTGAAGGAGGCCCAAAAATTGTAAAGGTGTGCACCTGTGGAACAGGTGCACAAACATTGTAGTTTTTGTTTTAGCATAGTCTCCCCACCTTAACCCCAAAGAGCTGGTGTTGAAAGAGGCCCAAAAATTGTAAAGGTGTGCCCCTGTGGAACAGGTGCGCAAACATTGTAGTTTTTGTTTTAGCATAGCCTCCCCACCTTAACCCCAAAGAGCTGGTGTTGAAGGAGGCCCAAAAATTGTAAAGGTGTGCCCCTGTGGAACAGGTGCGCAAACATTGTAGTTTTTGTTTTAGCATAGCCTCCCCACCTTAACCCCAAAGAGCTGGTGTTGAAGGAGGCCCAAAAATTGTAAAGGTGTGCCCCTGTGGAACAGGTGCGCAAACATTGTAGTTTTTGTTTTAGCATAGCCTCCCCACCTTAACCCCAAAGAGCTGGTGTTGAAGGAGGCCCAAAAATTGTAAAGGTGTGCACCTGTGGAACAGGTGCGCAAACATTGTAGTTTTTGTTTTAGCATAGCCTCCCCACCTTAACCCCAAAGAGCTGGTGTTGAAGGAGGCCCAAAAATTGTAAAGGTGTGCACCTGTGGAACAGGTGCGCAAACATTGTAGTTTTTGTTTTAGCATAGCCTCCCCACCTTAACCCCAAAGAGCTGGTGTTGAAGGAGGCCCAAAAATTGTAAAGGTGTGCCCCTGTGGAACAGGTGCGCAAACATTGTAGTTTTTGTTTAGCATAGCCTCCCCACCTTAACCCCAAAGAGCTGGTGTTGAAGGAGGCCCAAAAATTGTAAAGGTGTGCACCTGTGGAACAGGTGCGCAAACATTGTAGTTTTTGTTATAACCAAAATGAGGTTCTGTGAACATAAAGAGAATGAGAGGAGGGTTTGAGGGTGGCACTATGGTCCAGGCTTAAACTGAGGCTCAACTGCCACATCACAATGATAGCCTAGTCTACAAGGTCTGCATCAGGTGCATCAAAGCTTGATATCCACGACTGATTCATCTTAATGAATGTCAAACGGTCGACTGAGTCGGTGGAGAGTCTCGTTCGATGGTCTGTGACGAATCCTCCTGCTGCGCTGAATGCCCGTTCCGATAGGACACTGGAAGCAGGGCAGGCCAACAACTCCATGGCATACTGGGCCAGTTCTGGCCAGTGGTCTAATCTTAAGACCCAGTATGCCAGTGGATCGGATTCGTCACATGAAAAGCCCTCTGTGTCACTTTGTGCCCTCACGTAATCGTCCACCATGTGATGCAGACGCTGTCGATGCGATGTGGCAGCTGAGAGGCCTGGGCGGTGAGGACTAAAAAAAGACCGAAAGGCATCTGTCAACCGCACGCCTTCTCCAACGCTCCTCTCGTGACCACCAGTAGAATCCATGGTAGGTTGTCCCCGCCCCTGCACCCTACGGGAGTCGGGGAACATGTTCACCAGATTCCTCTTGAGACTGTCCTCAAGGGATTTGATCCTGTGGACTCTCTGGGTGGATGGGAAAAGCTCCGAGACTTTACACTTGTACCGGGGGTCAAGTAGGGTGGCCAACCAATAGTGGTTAGTCTCTTTAATGGCCTTGATTCTGGGGTCCTTTCGCAGGCTCTGAAACATGATGTTTCCCATGCGTCGCAAATTAGCGAAGGCCTGAGAAGCTGACTCCTCGGGGTCACTCATAACGACATTATCTCCTCCTCCTCCCAGCCACGTACTACTCCAAAGTGTCCCGAGGGAGTCAAACTAGGCCTTGCAGATTGCCGCATGTCTTCCTCCTCCTCCTCCTCAAACCCTGCAAAAGTTCCCGCAGAATCGTCCTCCTCCTCCTCTTCCACCCCTGGATCCTGCTCGGGCCTCTGGGAGCTAGGCATAATGGGTCAGGATTCTCGGGATAAAGGGGGCCTTGAGAGGCAAGGAAGTCCTCCTCTTCCTCCTGCTGCTCTGCCTCCAGTGCCCTGTCCATAATGCCACGCAGAGTGTGCTCCAACAAAAACAGTACCGGTAGGGTGTCACTGATGCATGCGCTGTCCCGGCTGACCATCCTTGTGGCCTCCTCAAATGGCGAGAGGACAGCGCATGCATCCTTAATCAAAAGCCACTGCCGTGGTGAAAAGAAGCCCAGGCGCGCAGAGCCAGTGCTGGTGCCGTACTCGCATAGGTATTCATTGAGGGCCCTCTGCTGCGTGTACAGGCGCTGCAGCATAGCCAAGGTGGAGTTCCAGCGGGTGGGCATGTCACAGATGAGGCGGTGTACCGGCAGGTGAAACTCGCGCTGCACTTCGGCCAAACGTGCAGTGGCACTGTACGACCGCCTGAAGTGACTGCACACCCTTCTTGCCATCCTTAGCACATCCTGCATTCCCGGGTACGGTTCAAAAACCGCTGTACCACGAGATTCAGGACATGCGCCAGGCATGGCACATGGGTTAACTTTCCCTGAGGAAGGGCGGCCAGGAGGTTTGACCCATTATCAGTAACCACCATCCCTGGCTGCAGCTGGCGTGGTGTCAACCACCTCTGGGCCTGTGCCTGCAGAGCCCCAAGAATCTGAGGGGCAGTGTGCTGCCTGTCCCCTAGACACACAAGCTGCAGCACTGCGTGACACCTTTTGGCCTGAGACATAGAATAGCCCTTTGAACGTTTACGTGGTACCTCATCATATTCAAAGGACCATTCTGCAGAGGAGGGCATGGAGGAGGTAGAGGAGGAGGAGCAGGAGGGGGTAGAAGTGATCGATCTACCCAGATCAGCGACACCACCAGCTGTTTGCAGACGTGGGGGCAACACTGGCTGCAGCACCGAGCCCTGGCTACAATCCCTTCCGCTGGCAAGCAGTGTCACCCAGTGAGCAGTGACAGAAATGTACCGTCCCTGCCCATGTTTGCTTGACCAAGTGTCAGCCGTCAAGTGTATCTTACGGCTGACTGACTTGGCCAGGGACGACACTACATTGCCTTCCACATGTTGGTATAGGGATGGCAGGGCCTTACGGGAAAAGTAATGCCGACTTGGCACCTGCCACTGTGGAACTGCACATTTTGCGAAGTCACGGAAGGGAGCAGACTCTACCAGGTTAAATGGTAATAGTTGCAGAGCCAGTAGTTTAGCCAAACTACTGTTTAGACGCTGGGCATGTGGGTGGCGGGGAGTATACATTTTTTTTCGTTCCAGCATGTGTGGAATCGAAATTTGGCGTCTAGATGTTACAGCTGGTGGTGTGCTGGAGGTAGATGCGACACTGCCTGCTATATCATCATCCCTGCCAGTGGAGGCTGCCAACAGGTGACGAGTGACTATAGCAGGGTCAGGAACAGACTGATGTGCAGGTGGAGCAGATGGAGCATGAGGAGGAGCGCGAGGAGAACTAGGAGGCCGACTGACCGATCTTTGGCCCTTTTGTGGGTTCTTTAAATGCTCCTGCCAATGGGCCGAGTGGTGGGTTGTCAAATGCCTGTTTAGGCAGCTTGTACCCAGGTGGTTGACATTTTTGCCACGTTTTATACCCTTCTTACAAATTTTGCAGATCACAACTGTTTTGTCTGCATGGGATGTCTCAAAAAAGGCCCAGCAAGATGAGGTGTGTATAGTGGCCCGGGAGACAACAGGTGCGGCCTTAGATGGAGTAGGCCGTCTGCTCTCCCCTCTTGTTTGCTCTGCCTCCTCCTCAACCTCAGACCCAACATCTGATTCCATCAAAGACTGAGCATCAGGCCTGGCCTGGGAGACAACAGGTGCGGCCTTAGATGGAGCGGGCCATCTGCTCTCCCCTCTTGCTTGCTCTGCCTCCTCCTCAACCTCAGACCCAACATCTGACTCCATCAAAGACTGAGCATCAGGCCTGGCCCAGGAGACAACAGGTGCGGCCTTAGATGGAGCGGGCCGTCTGCTCTCCCCTCTTGTTTGCTCTGCCTTCTCCTCAACCTCAGACCCAACATCTGATTCCATCAAAGACTGAGCATCAGGCCTGGCCTGGGAGACAACAGGTGCGGCCTTAGATGGAGCGGGCCGTCTGCTCTCCCCTCTTGTTTGCTCTGCCTCCTCCTCAACCTCAGACCCAACATCTGACTCCATCAAAGACTGAGCATCAGGCCTGGCCCGGGAGACAACAGGTGCGGCCTTAGATGGAGCGGGCCGTCTGCTCTACCCTCTTGTTTGCTCTGCCTCCTCCTCAACCTCAGACCCAACATCTGATTCCATCAAAGACTGAGCATCAGGCCTGGCCTGGGAGACAACAGGTGCGGCCTTAGATGGAGCGGGCCATCTGCTCTCCCCTCTTGCTTGCTCTGCCTCCTCCTCAACCTCAGACCCAACATCTGATTCCATCAAAGACTGAGCATCAGGCCTGGCCTGGGAGACAACAGGTGCGGCCTTAGATGGAGTGGGCCGTCTGCTCTCCCCTCTTGTTTGCTCTGCCTCCTCCTCAAACTCAGACCCAACATCAGACTCCATAAAGGACTGAGCATCAGGCTGGAGTAGATGGCCGACACTGTGGTCAAACAGCTCAGCTGACTCCTCTGCCATGTCTGAAGTTGGGTCTAAGGGAGGACATGAGGTGGACATGGACTCATCTGTATTTGTTCTGACAACTGCAGAAGACTGACCACTTTTCTCTGCCTGGGTCACTGTAGTTGCAGATGATGCCGATGATGAGGGTTTGGTCATAAAGTCCACCACCTCCTGTACATACTGTGGACGTATAGCTTGGCCACTGCCGGAGAACAATCCAAATGGTGGCCTGGCTGAGGACTGACCACCACGTCCACCCCGGCCTCTAGACACCCTAGAAGCTGTGCCCCTTTCTGCAGCAGGGCCACGTATGCCTTTTCTTGGTCTACCAGGCATATTTCTCACTGATGCATTGGCAACTGTATGCGGTGAAAAACGCACACTGCTATGCGACCCACAGTTGTCGCTGGATACAGCACAGCAGATGTGTCACGCACAGTAGCAAAGCCTTTTGCACAGTGGACCTAACGCTTTGAACAACAGGTGTTAAGTTGTCACTGATGCGTTGGCAACTGTGTGCGGTGAAAAACGCACACTGCTATGCGACCCACAGTTGTCGCTGGATACAGCACAGCAGATGTGTCACGCACAGTAGCAAAGCCTTTTGCACAGTGGACCTAACGCTTTGAACAACAGGCGTTAGGTTGTCACTGATGCGTTGGCAACTGTGTGCGGTGAAAAACGCACACTGCTATGCGACCCACAGTTGTCGCTGGATACAGCACAGCAGTTGCGTGTCACGCATAGTTGCAAAGGCTTTTGTACAGTGGACCTAACGCTTTGAACAACAGGCGTTAAGTTGTCACTGTATTTTGCTGCCTAGCAAGCACGTACACCTGCTGTGATAGAGCAGCACTGTGCCACGTGCTCACTAAACAGGACCCTCACACTTTCCCTACAGAAACTCAATTTTCAAATCTAGCTAATGTAGTACAAAGTTCCCTAACTACACTAGATATCCCTTTCCACTAAATAGAAAGCTCCATACAGCAGAAGACTGACACTGTCCCTTAAGTTTTTTTTTTTTTTTTGTAACTCTAAGAACCAGCACAATCGCTGTATCTATCTACACTGGCTGTAAGCTAAATACAATTCTGCTATATGGAGCTTTAGAACCACTCAATATATAGGAAATGTAGTGTAGCAAGCAGGAGTCAGACAGAACTGCTTCAACTCTCTTCAACAGTTGGAGGAGCTTTTAAACTAGGAGACGGGGGGGGAGGGCTCAGAAGTAGAGTCAGTTAGGAGGGAGCAAAGGACTGAAGGCAGCTGTAGGGTCAGCAGCGACAGTAGGTCCACAACGTCTATTGGTAGGTCTGTGCGGGAGAACCGCAGACCAAACAGGAATAAACATAACCAATCACGTTTAACTTCCGTAAAACTAAGAGGGGTATATGCTAATGCCAGGAGCCTAGCTAATAAAATGGATGAGTTGGAAATGTTAGTACATGAGGAGGACATAGACCTAGTGGGAATAACGGAGACTTGGTTCGACCCCTCACATGACTGGCTGGCAAATATCCAAGGGTATTCAGTGTACCGGAAGGACAGGGTAGGAAAAAGAGGGGGAGGGGTATGTCTCTACGTCAAGAATAATGTAAGGGTGATAGAGAGGAGTGACATTACGGAAGGGATGAGTATGGAGTTAGAATCCGTGTGGGTAGAACTCCATAGGGAAGGAGAAAAGGGAAAAGTAATTGTGGGGGTTTGCTATAGGCCACCTAAACAAGGGGAGGAGGTAGAGCTGGAATTTTTAGCACTTTTGGGTAAAGTGGCAAAGCTAGTATCAGTCATCATATTGGGGGACTTCAATTATCCCGACATTGACTGGGGAGAGGGGACTACACACTCACATAAGGGCCGTCAATTCACGGAAACCTTACAGGATAATTACATGTCACAGTTGGTGGATTCCCCTACCAGAGAAAACACAATCCTGGATCTATTGATCACTAATGACCCAGACCTAATCTCGGAGGTAGGAGTCCAGGACAACCTGGGCTCTAGCGATCACAGGATGATCACATTTAGCGTAAATAACAATATAGCAAGGCAAGTGGGGAACATAAGAACCCTTAACTTCAGAAGGGCAAACTTTCCAAAATTGTACTTGTTGATGGAAAGGGTAAACTGGGACCAAACCCTGGGATCACTGACCACAGAGGAAAAATGGGAATGCTTTAGGAACATATTAAGCAAAGGCATCTTGCAGTGCATTCCTATGGGAAATAAATTTAGAAGGGACAAAGCCAAACCTGGCTGGCTAAACCGGAGTGTTAAAAAACTTATTAGGGGAAAAAAATTGGCCTTCAGGAAATATAAATCAGAGGGCACAGTATTGGCTTTCGACCAATACAAGGAGGCAAATAGGAAGTGTAAACACAAAATCAAGATGGCTAAAATAGACTTTGAGAGACAAATAGCGGAGGATAGCAAAAAAAACCCAAAGAAATTCTTTAAGTATATCAACAGCAAAAAAACTAGGGCAGAGCATATTGCACACATAATTAACAATGATGGGAGGATGGTTACAGAGGACACTGAAAAAGCAACCGTACTGAATGCCTTTTTCTCATCAGTCTTTACACAGGAATCGGAGGGGTACACTGACCATGACTGTATAGTTAGTAGTAATACACAGGACTTGCCACTATGGCTAACAGAGGGGGAAATCAGGGAAAGGCTGGATAAACTCAACACAAACAAATCACCAGGCCCGGATGGCGTACATCCGAGAGTACTCAAGGAACTCAGTAAGGTTATATCCAGACCACTGTTCCTGATCTTTGCGGACAGTATTAGGACAGGAGATGTACCAGGGGAGTGGAGGAAAGCTAACGTGATTCCGATATTCAAAAAGGGTCAGAGGCATATACCGGGAAACTATAGGCCTGTCAGTCTGACATCAGTAGTATGTAAACTTCTGGAGGGGATGATAAGGGACTATATCGTAGAGTTTGCTAAGAACAACAGCATCATCAGTAGTAACCAGCACGGGTTTACAAATGGGCGTTCTTGTCAAACCAATCTCTTAACATTCTACGAGGAGGTGAGCTGTGAGCTAGATAGGGGCAGACCAGTGGATGTGGTGTACCTAGATTTTGCTAAGGCGTTTGATACAGTTCCCCATAAGCGCTTAATTTATAAAATAAGGTCTGCAGGTATCGACAGCAGGGTTTGCTCTTGGATACGGAACTGGCTAAAAGGGCGTATCCAAAGGGTGGTAATAAACAGCACATACTCAGACTGGTCTGAGGTAGTAAGCGGGGTCCCCCAAGGCTCAGTCCTAGGACCAACCTTGTTCAATTTATTCATAAACAGCATTGAGGACGGGATCAGTAGTTCAATATCAGTTTTTGCAGATGACACAAAATTAGGCAGGACAATAACAGCACAGCATGAAGCAGATATCCTACAGAATGACCTGGACAAAATAACGGAGTGGGCAAAGACATGGCAAATGAGGTTTAACGTGGAGAAATGTAAGGTTTTACACTTGGGGACTAGAAACATAAAAGCACAATACACGTTAGGAGGGGAACCCTTGGGAGAATCAAAAATGGAGAAGGATCTGGGAGTCTTGGTTGATGATAGACTAGGCAACAGCATGCAATGTCAAGCGGCAGCTGCCAAGGCTAGCAGAATATTAGCATGCATAAAGAAAGGGATGTATTCCAGAGATAAAACTATAATCCTTCCACTTTATAAAACTCTGGTCCGACCTCATCTGGAGTATTCGGTCCAGTTCTGGTCACCAGTCCTCAGAAGGGATGTGTTGGAGCTGGAGAGAGTCCAGAGAAGGGCAACTAAACTAATTAGGGGATTGGAGGACCTTGATTATGAGGAGCGTCTGCAATCGCTTGATTTATTCTCCCTGGAGAAGAGACGCCTGAGGGGGGACATGATAGCAATTTTTAAATATCTAAATGGGGATCTAGGCTTAGAAAAAAAGCTGTTCAGTCGAAGGGATTGCATGAGAACTCGGGGGCATACAATGCGATTAGAGGAGAAGCGTTTTAACCTCAGGCAACGTGGGGGGTTCTTTACTGTTAGGGCTACAAGATTGTGGAATTCTCTACCACATGAGGTGGTTTCTGCGGGTAGTATGGTGGCTTTCAAAAGACTCTTAGACGTACATCTCAAGGATCAGAACATTCAGGGGTATGCAAGATGATTACAGCCACACACATCTACACAGGTTGAACTGGATGGACTTTTGTCTTTATTCAACCTCACCAACTATGTAACTATGTAACAGGATCTGGATAACTGTGCTAGGGGTTAGGCGGGGCCATCTTATATAGTGTGGGGCGTATTCACTCCTGATTGGCCTCTGGTCCCCGTAGTCACTCCAATCACATTCCTAGGAGACTCCTGCCCCCTCATTGGCTTTTGCAGACGTTTCTGGGCCAATCACGGGCTTTTAAAGCCCAGTTCCTTTCCCAGTGCATTTTGGGCGGTTCTGGTGGCCGAATACCGAACTTTTGCCGCAAAAAGTTCGGTATTCGGCCGAATATCGAACATCCAATGTTCGGGTCGAACCGATGGTCGACCCAAACCGTTCGATCATCCTTAGTCCTGTCAGGAGATGGAGCCTGCCTGTGTTCCTGCTACGGTGAGTAAATGTTCCCCCCCTCTTCCCTGGCGGATTTTGAGGTGGACGCGGGCCCTCCCTGAGATGGTCGGACCCTCACACTCCTGGGTTTCCCTCTGTCCTGTTGTGCCCCCCCCCCCGGGGGGGGGGCATCCGTGGCACTCGGTCGATCGTGCGGGGGGGGCTCGGTTGGTTCCTCCAGGGGCTGGATATTACATAGTTACATAGTAGGTGAGGTTGAATAAAGACAATAGTCCATCCAGTTTAACCTGTGTAGGTGTGTGTGGCTGTAATCATCTCACATAGCCCTTAATGTCCTGATCCTTGAGATGTACATGTAAGAGGCTTTTGAAAGCCACCATACTTCCCGCAGAAACCACATCTTGTGGTAGAGAATTCCACAGTCTTGTAGCCCTAACAGTAAAGAACCCCCACGTTGCCTGAGGTTAAAACGCTTCTCCTCTAATCGCATTGTATTCCCTCTTGTCCTCATGCAATCCCTTCGACTGAACAGCTTTTTTTCTAAGCTGAGATCCCCATTGAGATATTTATAAATTGCTATCATGTCCCCCCCTCAGGCGTCTCTTCTCCAGGGAGAATAAATCGAGCGATTGCAGCCGCTCTTCATAGTTAAGGTCCTCCAATCCCCTAATCAGTTTAGTTGACCTTCTCTGGACTCTCTCCAGCTCCAACACATCCCTCCTGAGGACTGGCGACCAGAACTGGACAGAATACTCCAGATGCAGTCGGACCAGAGTTTTATAAAGTGGAAGGATTATAGTCTTATCTCTGGAATACATCCCTTTCTTTGTGCATGCTAATATTCTGCTGGCTTTGGCAGCAGCTGCTTGACACTGCATGCTGTTGCCTAATCTATCAAAGGCTGGTCCCAGGATTGAGCCCTGGGGCACCCCGCTTACTACCTCAGACCAGTCTGTGTATGCGCTGTTTATTACCACCCTTTGGACACGCCCTTTTAGCCAGTTCCGTATCCAAGAGCAAACCCTGCTGTCGATACCTGCAGACCTTATTTTACAAATTAAGCGCTTGTGGGGAACTGTATCAAACGCCTTAGCGAAGTCCAAGTACACCACATCTACTGGTCTGCCCCTGTCTAGCTCACAGCTTACCTCCTTGTAGAATGTTAAGAGATTGGTTTGACAAGAACGCCCATTTGTAAACCCGTGCTGATTGCTGCAGGAGGATGGTGTAGGAGGATTGGAGGACTGGCGGGAGGTCTCCCTGTGGGTCCTGTTGCCACGTTGGCCACGCGGGGCCGCCCTTTTGTTGTAGCCTTGTCTGCTGTTATGGAGGCGGCCATCTTGGTACACCCGTTTTTGGCCATTTTGCGGTGGATTCTCTGCTGAGAATCTGGGTGGGAGTGCCTGGAGGCGTTTTCCCGAGGGGGGGGGGGTGTAGCCCCTCCCTTCACCCTGGGCAATTTCCATTGCTCACTCCCTTATGGGAGGGCTTGCTGGTTACACATGCTTTCCTGGGACTGCGTTTTGGGACAGTGGGTTCTGGGGGCCTCTCTCTCTCTGTTGGGGGACTGCGGGCATGCCTGACCTTCGGGGGGCGCTGTAGCACGGTAGGATTGTTTTTTTGCAAAAAAATAAATAAATTAATAAAACAAAAAAAAATGGACCCTGCAGACCATGTGACTCCCGGTTGAAGGTGGCCTTGAGAGGGCAACATACGTAGGTATATAATAATAAAGCCGCGCTTATCCTGAATTAGTTAATATCAATAATCAATAAATATAGGTGAATAAACAATTAATATTGTGCTAAATCAGTAATAGATAATTCATGTATTTAAAGTGTTCCTAGTGCCATCCAATGTGCAAAAATATATATTAACATAAATAATCCGTGAAGTGCAAACTGCTGTGACAAAGGTGCTAGGTGCAAACAAATTATATATAAATCCAGGGACATCAACACATATACACTCTTCGTCCCAGTGTGACGGCTAACTGTACCTCCAAAAAAAATTTATAGTGAATAAAGTGACAGGTGCACAACAGCTGCGTAACAGTAGGATGATAATATGATGTATAAAATGAATCAACAATGAAATCAAACACACATCCCATAAATCAAGTCCATTCAGTGATCTGTTGCAGCTTCAATCATCATATAGTGAAAGTGGCATGAAATCAGGTGGTGTAAAATCAGGTGAGTGATTCCAGGAACCAAACAGTGAACTGTGATAGGGAGATGTGCAAAGCTTCTGGGTGTGCTACACCCTTACCTTACTGCTGTAAGGTTAGAGCATTTAGATGGTGTCAATCCCGTGTTCCTGTGTGTATCCAAAGGGGATGCTGGGGGGGGGGGGGGGGGTGTTTGAATTGGATCCTATCCGACTTCCACCTTCCAGGTGCTTCCAAATGGGGGCAGACAAGCAGAAAAACTTCATACATACATACATACATACGCTGAAACGTTTCTCCACCTACCCCTGCCTCATCTGATGTCTCGGCGTCTGAGTCTGACTCAGCCGCAGATGGGGGCCTCCCTGCCGGGTCTGTTACCTCACTCCCGGTCTCCTCAGATAATGAGGATGACATTTCTACCTCCCCTGACGCATGTGTTACAGGCGCTGGTGGATGCACTGGTTTTTGGTGCATGACACCCTGCAATTTGGAGGACGCAGAAGCGGCTGTGCCTGGGGTGCAGGTTGCATCTGGCCAGTGGCGGGGCTAGACTTTTAAAACAGGGATGGCAAAGGGGTGGCAAGGTATTATTTTGGGGGGTCAATATACATGCGATCCCCATATATCCCCCTTTAGAGCAGGCTAGGGCAGGTCCCCCATAGATCCTCCTTTACAGCAGGCCAGGGTGAGGTCCCCTATATAGATCCCCCCTTACAGCAGGCCAGGGTCCTCCCCCAGACAGTCCCTCTCAGTCTCCGCACCGACAGGATTGGGTTCGGGAGCTGAGCAGCCAGGGGCAGAGAGCAGCAGACACAGCGACGGCGGCCATGGCAGAAGCACTGCACGAGGGTGATTAGGGTGTGCCTAGGCACACCAGGCACACCCCATGCACATACCTATGAGTAGGGCTGCACAATATTGCCCCCCATCAATGTAGTGACCAGCATGCCCCCCCATCAATTGACAATGTAGTAACCAGCATACCAACCCATCAATGTAGTGACCAGCATGATTGCCAACCTATCAATGTAGTGACCAGCTTGATTGCCAACCCCTCAATGTAGTGACCACCAGCGTACCAACCCATCAATGTAGTGACCAGCATGATTGCCAACCTATCAATGTAGTGACAAGCATGATTGCCAACGTATCAATGTAGTGACCAGCATGATTGCCAACCTATAAATGTAGTGACCAGCGTGATTGCCAACCTATCAATGTAGTGACCAGCGTGATTGCCAACCTATCAATGTAGTGACCAGCATGATTGCCAACCTATCAATGTAGTGACCAGCATGATTGCCAACCTATCAATGTAGTGACCAGCGTGATTGCCAACCTATCAATGACCAGCATGATTGCCAACCTATCAATGTAGCGACCAGCATGATTGCCAACCTATCAATGTAGTGACCAGCATGATTGCCAACCTATCAATGTAGTGACCAGCGTGCCGTGTCCCCTTCAATCATGCAGAGACCAGAGAGAGAGAGACTTGCCTTAGGTTACAGGTAGAAGAAGTGAACGAGAGGGCGCCTGTGCAGCTAGTTCTATGTGACTGTCTGTGACTGAGCGCGGTGAGCAGCAGCGGCCCCGTGAGCCGCTGCACAGCTAACCAATCACGCGTGCCTGCACACCTGATTGGTTCGCTGTGCCGCTACTCACCATGAGTAGCGGCACAGCAAACCAATCAGGTGTGCAGGCACGCATGATTGGTTAGCTGTGCAGCGGCTCACGGCGCCACTGCTGCTCAGCTCACCGCGCTCAGCACAGTCACAGAGAACTAGCTACACAGGCGCTCTCTTGTTCATGTTCATCTATGTAATGTTATAAGCATAAGCAGTGCTGGGACAAGGTCATCCAGCGACCAGGGCGAACATGCCAAACCGAGCCCCCCCTTCCCAGGTTGTGCATGCTGAGTCATCTACCCATGCCTGATAACCACACTTGATAATTACACCCATGTATAGAGTGCAAAGGTCAGGACTAAATCATTTACCCCTATGAGGCATTTCATACTGTATATGCATGATGCTGTGTAGAGGGGTTCATCTACTCACATGTGCGTGTTACCTGAAGGTGGTCTTTGAATATAGAATAGTCCTGTGGCTGATCAGTTGCTGATTTTATATGATGGTTTTAATGAATTTGTATGATTAATACATTTGCATTTTTACAATACTTTGTGTGTAAATCCCTAATTGCAGTCAATAATAGAAGAACAGTGGCCCATTCATCCCTTCACACAATATAGAACTTTTTTTTTTTTTTGGAATCAGTCACCTCTGGAAAGTCTTCATGGTCAGATCTCCCTTCTGCCAGGAAGTCTCTCGTAGCTCTCCATCCCCCTGCAGTTCTGCCGCCGGGGGAGAGAGGTAATAACCCGGAGAGAGAGAGAGCGAGCCACGTCTGAACAAATACCCACTGGAAAATCAGCGCTTTCCACCCCCGAGCCTGGAGCCAGCTGCAGACAGACAGACAGTTAGGGATGCGAGCTGGAGGCTGCCAATAATATAGCCTCCCACATACCTGTCAGTGTGATGTCTGTGTATATGCAGTGCTTAGTTCCTCCTCGGCTCCTCTAGGTTACTTGCAGCTCAAGCAGCTCTCCTCTGCTCCTCCGAGTCCTCCCATCCGCCTCCAGCTGGCTTCTCTGTGAGTGACGTCACGCAGTGCCCGGCCAGGACAACGAAGCATCTGTCAGGGGGAGGGAGGAGTATCTCCGCTGACAGGGAGGAAGGGAAATTAAAAGCTGGTCTGTTCTACGCTTGTGCCGGGTGCAGGAGCGCACTCGGCTCATTGTTGCAGGTACTGTTAGCGGCTGGGTTGGCAACAGGGGTGGCAAGTATTTCATCTGGGGTGGCAATTGCCACCCCAGCTAGCCCTCTGGCTCCGCCACTGTATCTGGCACACATGCCATCCAGAGCAGCCTGATTTGCTAGCATGCTCATAAAGACTGTGACCATCTGAGACATTCCCCTGGGGTGTTGAGCTGCTGCTAGACGTTACCCTTTTGCGCAGTCTATGGTAAGGGAGACTGTACCGCCTAAGGTGGACCTACGGTCTCTAGGCTGAATAGGACTACCATTGTTCCGGTGGAGGTATCCCCGTCCTGGATTTTTTGGGTCACCTGTCGGTTTCAGCGGTGGTTATCCGGTGTATCCTTGGCCGGAGTGTTGGTCTGAGTTTCTAATCAGGCCTTAATGGATCTCCCTTTTACGGGGGATCGCCTGTTTGGCGCTGCCCTGGATGACATTATATAAGGGTCTCACAGGAGGAAGAGTGCTTTTCTTCCACAGGCTAACAAGGGTAAGGGCCTTCGTCGTGGGCGGGGTCCCTCCCTTTTGGCTCACGAACAGTTTCTTTGTCCCTCAAGGACAGTCGATATGGCGCAGTCCTTCAAGACTTCCTCAGGTGGTTCCACACGACCCTGATCGTTTTTTTCCAGACCGGCGCACATGGCCTACCCGGCCTGAAGGTGCGTCCTCACCCATATCCGTATATCTGGGGGGGTGTCCTTGCCGGTTCTCGGAGGTCATGCGGTCCAGTTGCACTATCAAGATTTCAATCCGTTTTTTCCGGTTAGGTTTTCCCTTCCAATGTACGGCTTTCCCCAGATCACTTGCAGGCGCTCTATGGGGCAGTTCAGGATCTAGTTCAACAAGGCTGGACCTACTGTCCCTTAATGGTTCCTTGCGGATCAAAAATTGTAGATGGTATCGGTTCGCACGATAGTGGCTTCCCTACATCAGGGGGATTCCTGGCCTCCATAGACATCAAGGATGCCTACCTTTACATCCCATTATGTGCAGGACACCAAAGGGTTCTCCGTTTTTACAGTGGGGGAGAATCTCTATCGGTTTGTGGCATTACCCCTATGCCTTGCTTCGTTCCTCGGGTCTTCACAAAGGTGTTGGCTCCGGTCCTGGTGCTGTTGCAGCAGCGGGTGTATTGGTCCTGGGTTCCTGGCCGATCTGCTTCTCTGTGGGGAGTCCCCTATGGTGCTGACGATGAATGGAATTCACCATAAGAACTCTGGAGGAGTTTGGGTGGGTCCTGAACCTTCAGAAGTCATCCATGGTCCCTTCCATGAGACTGGTCTATCTGGGCCTGACTTTGGACTCGTCCTCAGTCAGGGTGTTTCTCCCTCCGGGGAAACAACTCTTGGAACTTCAGACTGCATTTCAACTGTTACTGTCCAGCACATGGTCATCCCTTCAGTCCTGCATGCAAGTTCTGAGACTGATGGTGTCGTCTTTCGAGACGGTCCCCTTAGCTCAATCCCTCTCGCGGACTCCCCAAAAGGTGATCCTTCTCAAATGAGACTTGAATCCTACCTCTCTTGTCATTCGGATCTGGCTGAGCCAGGTGACCAGGGATTTTTGATCTGGAATCCTTCCTTCCCGTTTTACTGGACAATTGTCGCCGTGGATGCAAGCCTGTCCCGGTGGGGAGGAGTCCTTGGCAGGTTCTCTGCTTAGGGAGTATGGTCCCTGTAGGATCCAGGTTACCGATCAATGTCATGGAGCTGAGAGCGGTCCGGCTTTGCCTAGTTCACTGGACTGGGCACCTGCAGCTGTCCAGTGTACATTCCATCGGACTATGCCACGATCGTGGCTTGTGTCATTCACCAAGGGGGCACCAAGGGTGTCCTTGCGATCTTAGAAGTGACAGACATTCTTCGTTGGGTGGAGCGCCTTGTTCCAGCTCTCTCCGCTGTTGCCTTTCCAGGTGTGGAAAATTGGCAGGCAGATTGCCTTAGTCACCAGGCCGTGGATGCAGGGGAATGGTTCCTTTATTTGGAGGTGTTCCAGTGGTTGTGCCTTCGTTGGGGCACTCCAGATGTGGATCTGTTGGCGTTGCATATACAGTATAGTGCAGAGGTTTGTGGCCCGCTTCTGGGATCCTTTGGCAGATGCACTGGTGGCACCATGGTTTCTGTTGTAGCCAAGACCATATGCTAAGTTCAACACGAACATTGCTGAGAAGTTTAGCATGGTAATCTGCGCGAGGCTGATGCCGGCATAGTCATGTTTGTGCGTTCATGGATGGGCCAAGGTCAGTATCAGCTGATGTCTGCCTTCCCTCCTATCAAGTTGCTGCCAAGACTTCTTCGCAGGATCAAGGCAGAAGGGATTTTGGTCATTCTTGTGGCTCCAGACTGGCCTGATCGGGCTTGGTACGCCGACCTGGTCAGGCTAGCCGCAGACGCTCCTTGGAGGCTTCCTCTCTAGGAGGATTTATTGTCGCCAGGGCCCATCTTCCATCCTTCTTTACAGTCGCTGGCTTGTCGGCTGTTGAAAGCCAGGTGCGGAAGGTCAAGGGATTGTCTGCTTCAGTGCTTCCCACCCTGCTTAAAGCGTGGGAAGCGACTTCTAGGATGATTTATCATCATGCGAGAGAGTCGTATATTGCGTGGTGTGAGTCTCTTTGGGCTCCCCCTTGCTCCTGCTCGGTGACCCGGATCTTGGCTCTCCATCATCGGGGAGTTGATCTAACGTTGTATAGAAGTACAAGGGCCTATGCGCTACCAATGGGGCATACGTGAAAGAAATATGTAGATGTATGTGTATAACAAATGGAACACCGAAATCAGCAGCCAATTTAGTAGTGTCACCACATAATCAGTAGACTGATAGAAAAGGGAAAAATCAGCGCTAGATTTCTTAAACGGTGGACCAGGATGGATGGAGTTGATGATAATCACTCAGTAACAAGTATAAGATATAAAGTGGTATGAAAAATGTGGTGAGAAAAAATTGATAAATGTGTGATATAATCAATAATCAGTATAAAAATCTTTAATCATCCCAAAAATAAATGGAGAAAAGACAAACGTCCGATATATAAGTAAAAAAAATTATATATATATATATATTTATATATATATATATATAAATGATGATCTACACAAATGTAGAAATGGCAACAAATCAGTGATAATTATTTGTGGATGTGCCAATCTCACCAAGGTGTTTGTAATAATATATAAATAAATAAATATAATTCATGCAAGCATAATAACATATGCAATAAAACTGCTATAGTGCGTGATACAAAAAGTTAGAATACATTGAAATAAATGTCCATGTGAAAACAAGATGTGCAACAAGCAATGTGCTACAATGAAAACAAGAGGTGATTCTCGTGACCTTTCCTCAATACTCCAGTGACTCTTGTGGTTCTGCCATAAGTGGGGGCAATGTGCTGCCGACGTGAACTAATCCTTAATTTGGTGTAATGGCTGCTCACCTCCATTAACACTCAGTTGCAGCTCGATCCCCTCATTTTCTGCAACAAGAAATAGCCTCCATTGCGTAGTATAGCTTGTACACGGTAAAAAACAGGTGTAGTGTCCACTCACATGTAAGGAGTTCACTATCAGGCATGCAGGGTCCGTCGGGCTGTTCCGCTTCCGCGTTCCACCAGCCTGAACCACCGCTACCGGAAGTGACGTAATGACGTAGTAAGCCACGCCCTACGCGTTTTCGTCAGTACGACGTCATCTGGACGCTCCACAATAGCAGAACAAGAAGTGCGGTAAGCAATTGCACCCAGTGGAGATCCACGGGATGTTTATCTTTTCCCATTGTATAGAGCACTGTGTACTGGGTAATTGATATATCGGCTCACAAAGCACTAAAGCACTACCCAAGTGGTGACACTATATGATTCTAATATATGCACATATGCACCTTATGATGATATTATCAGTGCTTGCACCGCATTGTTTTTACCATAAGTTGGTTTTAAAAAACGCACGGCATATGTTTTAAAAAACGCACGGCATATGGTTTTATTGCACAGCACATGTTTCATATAACAACGCACAACACATTCTTATGTGCACAGTTTAAAAAACGCACAGCACTATTTTTTGGTGATAGCGCCTAGCACCAACACCTTGCACTTTCCCATGCAGTGGAGTAGACACTTCAAAAACCAAGAAAGGTCTCTGGTTCCTCCTGCTTCCTCTTCTGCTGCAGTCTCGGCCTCTTCATCCACCTCTGTAGTGACAGTGGCACCTGCCACCCCACAAACAGAGGGTCAGCCAGCAACACCACCACCTGGGTCACCAACCATCTCCACAATGTCCCATGGAAGCGTTAAGCTCTCTATCTCCCAAACACTGGAGCAGAAGAGGAAGTACCCCCCTACCCACCCACGATCCCTGGCCCTGAATGCCAGCATTTCAAAATTCCTGGCCTTTGAAATGCTGTCATTCCGCCTGGTGGAGACGCAGAGTTTTAAAAGCTTTATGGCGGTGGCTGTCACACAGTACGTCGTGCCCAGCCGCCACTACTTTTCCAGGCGAGCCATCCCTTCCCTGCACAACCAAGTAGGGGACAAAATCAAGTGTGCACTGCGCAACGCCATCTGTGGCAAAGTCCACCAAACTACGAATACGTGGACCAGTAAGCATGGTCAGGAACATTATATCTCCCTAACAGCACGCTGGGTAAATGCAGTGGCGGCTGGGCCTGAGGCGGATAGCAGTTTGGCGTATGTCCTTCCACCACCGAGGATTGCAGGGCGCTTCAGTTTGCCTCCTGTTTCTAACTCCTCCTACTCTGCTTCCTCATCCTCTACCACCTCCTCACCCGGTCAGCGTAACACCTTCACCACCAACTTCAGCACAGCCAGGGGTAAACGACAGCAGTCAGTTTTAAAACTTGCCTGTTTGGAAGAAAAACCCCACACCATGCAGGAGTTGTGGAGGGGCATTGAAAACAGACCAATGAGTGGTTGGTACCAGTGAGCCTCAAGCCCGGCCTGGTGGTGTGCGATAATGGGCAAAATCTCGTAGCAGCTCTGGGCATAACCAGTTTGACTAGCAGCCCATGCCTGGCGCATGTGCTGAATTTGGTGGTGCAGAGGTTCCTTAAAAAATACCCCAATATGTCAGAGCTGCTGCAGAAAGTGTGGGCGGTCTGTGCGCACTTTCAGCATTCTCACCCTGCTGCTGCTCGCCTGTCAGCACTGCAGCGTAACTTCGGCCTTCCCGCTCACCGCCTCATATGTGACGTGCCCACAAGGTGTAACTCCACCTTGCACATGCTGGCCAGACTGTGCAAATAGCAGCAGGCGATAGTGGACTTTCAGCTGCAGCACACATTCGTGAGTCACTCTGCGGAACAGCATCACTTCACCACCAATAACTGGGCCTCCATGCGAGACCTGTATGCCTTGTTTTGCTGTTTCGAGTACTCCACCGACATGGCCAGTGCCGATGACGCCGTTCTCAGCGTTACTATCCCACTTCTATGCCTCCTTGAAAAAACGATTCGGGCGATGATGGAAGAGGATGTGGCACTGTAGGAGGAGGAGGAGGAGGAAGAGGGATCATTTCCAAGGCTTTCAGGGCAGTCATTCCCAAGTGGCTCCAAGGGTGGGTTCCTGCACCCACAAACGCCAGGTACACAATTGTCCAGCAAGGGCACAGTTCTGGAGGATGCCGAGGTGGAGGATGAGGAGGAGGACAAGAAGGAGGAGGAACCATGTTCACAGCAGGGTAGCACCCAAACAAGCTCATGGCCATCACTGGAGAGTGGCTGGGGGGATACAGAGGACACAGACGATGGACAGTTTTCCGTTGCCTCTGGGGAGCCTGGCACACATGAGCGATTACATGCTGCAGTGTCTCCGCAACGACCGCCGAGTTTCCCACATTATAACTTGTTCTGATTACTGGGTGGCCACGCTGCTGAATCCCCATTACAAGGACAACGTACCATCCTTAATTCCCTCACTGGAGCATGATCATAAGATGCGTGAGTACAAGCGCACGCTGGTAGACACGCTGCTGCTGGCATTCCCACCTGACAGCGGGGGCACAGTGGAAGCACAAGGCGAAGGCAGAGGAGGAGGAAGAGGTAGCCAATGCAGCCAGGGCACCGCCAGCACCTCAGAAGGCAGGGTTAGCATTGCCGAAATGTGGTAAAGCTTTGTCAACACGCCGAAACAACCAGCACCACCAGCTGATATGGAACGTCTTAGCAGGAGGCAGCATTTCACCAACATGGTGGAGCAGTATGTGTGCACACGCCTAGACAAACTGAATGATGGGTCTGCTCCCTTCAACTTCTGGGTCTCCAAGTTGGGCACATGGCCTGAGCTTGCCCTTCACGCCTTGGAGGTGCTGGCCTGCCCTGTAGCCAGTGTATTATCTGAACGTGTATTTAGCACGGCAGGGGGCGTTATCACAGACAAGCGCAGCCGCCTGTCCAGAGCCAATGTGGACAAGCTCACGTTCATTAAAATGAAACAGGCATGGATACCACAGGAGTTGTCCGTACCTTGTGCAGAATAGACATGTATACCAGCCTTACCCAGCCATTGTTGTATTTTTGATCTTTCTCACTCTTTTGGGGTGTACCTTAATTAAAAACAAATAAAATTAAAAACAAAAACCAGTGTTGGCTACCTCGTCCTCCTCCACCGCCGCCACATCCTCTGCCACCTCAACCTCCTACTTCATATGGACCTACATCAAGATTATTATTTTTTATTTTTATGTATTTTATGTTATTTTAAGTTATTTCCCTATCCACATTTGTTTGCAGAACACTTACCATGCTCTTAACAACATTTTGCTGCCATATGCAGCCCTCTAGCCCTTTCCATTACTTTTTTAGAGCCATTTTAGTGCACAAAAGTTCGGGTTTCCATTGACTTCAATGGGGTTCGGGTTCGGGGTCAAGTGCGGATTAAGTTCGGGTGCCGAACTCAAATTTTTTTGCGAACTTCGGCCGAACGCGTCAAACCCGAACATCCAGGTGTCCGCTCAACTCTAATCCTGAATAAACCTCTTGCAAAAAAAAAAAAAAAAAAATGAAGGTCAGAATCAGAATTCAAACCCTTGGGCTGCAATGTACTCAATCAATCTATCAAATATACTGTGCCTTGCAAAAGTATTCACCCCCCTTGACTTTTTACCTATTGTGTTACATTACAGACTTAAGTTCAATGTTTTGTTAATCTGAATTTTATGTGATGGATCAGAACACAATAGTCTAAGTTGGTGAAGTGAAATGAGAAAAATATATACATAAAACTATTTTTTAGAAATAGAAAACAGAAAATTGGCATGTGCGTATGTATTCACCCCTTTTGTTATGAACCCCATAAAAAGCTCTGGTGCAATCAATTACCTTCAGAAGTCACATAATTAGTGAAATGATGTCCATCTGTGTGCAATCTAAGTGTCACATGATCTGTCATTACATATGCACACCTTTTTTGAAAGGCCCCAGAGGCTGCAACACCTATGCAAGAGTCACCACTAACCAAACACTGCCATGAAGACCAAGGAACTCTCCAAACAAGTAAGGGACAATGTTGTTAAGTACAAGTCAGGGTTAGGTTATAAAAAAATATCCAAATCTTTGATGATCCCCAGGAGCACCATCAAATCTATCATAACCAAATGGAAAGAACATGGCACAACAGCAAACCTGACAAGAGACGGCTGCCCAAAAAAATTCACGGACCAGGCAAGGAGGGCATTAATCAGAGAGGCAGCACAGAGACCTAAGGTAACCCTGGAGGAGCTGCAGAGTTCGACAACAGAGACTGGAGTATCTGTACATAAGATAAAAATAAGCCCTACGCTCCTTACGGTTTGGCTTTATGGCAGAGTGACCAGAGGAAAGCCATTACTTTCAGCAAAAAAAAACAAAATAGCACATTTTGAGTTTGCAAAAATGTATGGAGGAAGGTATGAATTGTATGGAGGAAGGTGCTCTGGTCTGATGATACTAAAATTTAACTTTTTGGCCATCAAAGAAAACGCTATGTCTGGCGCAAACCCAACACATCACATCATCCAAAGAACACCATCCCCACAGTGAAACATGGTGGTGGCAGCATCATGCTGTGGGGATGTTTCTCTATTGCCCATTGACAGACACAGCCTCATCTTCATGAGCTGTGTGGTTATGCTGCCACCTACAGGAGTAGTCTTGGCAGTACGTTAGTACAAAGTTTTAGCATATACACGCCCACGGGGCTGTCCCTCCAGACATAACCCTCACAGACACAGCCCAGCACATCAGTTTGTTTCTGCCTAGAGAAGAAGTAGGACCTAGGCGGACACTGGTACACTGTGACAGATGTTTTGTGCATTGGTACAAATATTTATGGGACACTGGTACACGGTGACAGATGTTTTGTGCACTGGTATAGATGTTTATTGGTTATGGGACAGGGACAGCGGTGCTTGGTGTACTGTGTGGGAATGGCTGCAGTCTGTATGATCTATGACAGCTCTCTGTGTAAAATCATCAGTTAAACAGAGAGCTGTAAGCACAGGCTGCACCATCTCCTGACCCCCCCCCCCCCCACACTCACACACACACACACACACACTGAGCTCAGCGGGGATTGCCAACACAGAGACAAGCGTCTCTGTTTACACTGTGAAGGCTGTGATTGGACTCAGCCAACGGTCCGTTCCCATCCAATTCCCCCATAGAGATGTATGGGGAACTGACAGCTGTTCTCCGCACACAGTGCGGAGAACAGCTGTCATTCTCCTGCTCAGCGGGGAATCGGCGGATCGATCCCCCGCTGAGATAAACAGAGATAAAAAGATTATGGAATTGGAATCTTTTGCTTGAGGGATATACACATATATATATTTTAAAAAAAAATTTGTTACATATTTTTAATTTTTACACATTTGGATAGATTTTTATTTTGCGCAACACTAATTATATATTTAATGAGGAGATATGCACTCAGACCCAATCATGCCCATCATGTTTATGAAATAGGGGGAGGACATTGGGGTGATACTGTGGAGTTGTTAGGGTTGGTTAACCCATCCACATGAAATCAGTAAGTAAAAGGCTAGTTACAACCAACTGTGCCTCTGACTATGTCCAGCCAGCACTGTACCCTTCAAGTTCAGGTCTAAATGTGGTTCATGTTTTACATTACATCACAGCAAATGGCCAGAGGGTCTTATGGAAAAACACAGAAGAGGAGAAAGAGAAATAAATGGGTAAAGGAGAATGAAGGAAGAAGTGCACCCTGTCCAGGCGAGAGATACTATATTAGTACATCTCACGAGGCTTCCAAAAGCGAATTTTATCCAAGGGTGCCAAATATTGTCAAAGAAAGCAAGTTTATCATTCAAGACTGCTGTAAGGCATTTATTGACCATGATTCAAGAAAGTTTTAACTTTAATAAATTGAACTGGATTGCATGAGCTGGTGATAGAAATTCTAGCTGCCACAAAAATGAATGCTATGAACCTCCTTGTGTGTCCCGGTGTCCCCTCCACCAGATGCTCCAGTAATGCCTATATTATGTATAGTAATATATAGTGATTTGATGAGTTTCACCTGAGTAAGCAAGTAAATAAAATTATAAGTACAAATCCAAAATCTCCCTAATTTTGGGCAGGTCTACCAGTTGAGGAACATCATGCTCTCCAGGCCACAGCCTCTAAAGTACAGAGGGGAGGACCCCGGGACACAAGATGCCACTCTTATTGGCACCATGTACCACCTCAAAAAGACTTTAAAGTTTGCTTTAATCAGTGAAGTGTTAACAAATGTTTTAAACGTGTACTGTGCCATTTTACACCAATCCTCCACTTCCAATGTCTCACTGATTGTATCCTTTTTTATAGGTGATCACGTACCCTCTATTCTCAGCTGCATAGGAGCTTGGGGAGGAGAAACAGCAGCACACTTAACTTCCCGGTGAAAGGCTATGCGGGGGGGGGGGGGGGGTGTCAGGTCAAGTCGATCATTCGAGGAGAACACCCCGAGTACCCAACATTGCCAGAAAACTGAGCACGCTTTGCTCTTCTGTTTAGTGTGGTCAGTGTGGTCAGTTTGTAATAAGAAATTAGAAGGACTGGCAGGAACACCAGGGATTTTACACAAAGGAAGTAATGCAAAGGAAACGGGATACTTTTTCATACAAATACAAAGTACAGCAGACTCATATCAGGAAGTGTTGGGTTTACATACTCTTTAAAGTGATTGTAAACCCTCACCTTGTAACACAACCCATTTATTTTAAAATAGAGACGAAAGGCAAAACATATAAAAAAAAACATTCTAAATACCTTTTTTCCCTTTTTTATTAGTTATCACACACCCTCTGTCCTCAGCTCCATAAGAGCTGGGGAAGGAGAAACAACAGAACACTGATCTTCCCAGTAAAAGGCTGTGCAGGAGAGGTGTGTCAGGACAAATCTGATCATTGGAGGAGAGCAGGCTGAGCTCCCATTATAGCTAGAAAACTGACCATGGAGTGTTCTCGTGTTTAGTGTGGTCAGTATTTAATAGAAAAGCAGAGGGACTGGCAGGAACACTATGGATTGCACACAAAGGAAGCCATACAAGGAGAACAGAATACTTTTTCATACAAGTACATGGTACAGCAGGCACATATCAGGAATATGAAATGTCGGTTTTACATATTCTTTGACCTTTACGCTGCTAGGTACGTATGGCATACAGAGCTACAGCACTGCTTCCAGCCTGCCAGGCCTATGCGCGGTACGGACCTGACATTACTCCCATTCCTCCTCCTGCTAGAAGTCAGTGACCATGAGCTTATAGTAAAACTGTTCAGAAGACACTGCTGAGCTAACAGATAGCTCTGATTAGTGGCTAACAAGCCACTGATCAGAGCTATTCACCTCAAATGTGAGCCCCCCACCAATGCCACCGCTTCCCTGCCTCCCACCTCTCCCCCTTGTGCTGCTCCTCTTCTTCTAAAATGTCCCCCACTCTGTCTTCCCTTTCCCCTGCATTCACCTTACCCCCCTCAGTACCAATCCCCCCCCCCCCATATACACACTGATTCCCCTTCCCCGCAAACCCGATTTCCTGCAGCTACCCTGCAGTTGCTTGATTCCCTCCCCTTCCTCTCCCCGCCTTTGGGGCTTACAAGGCACCAAAATATGTCCCCCCACCACTATGACCCCGCCCCCAATGGCCCCTGCTTCACAGATCCCCCACTGATGGCCAGCATTTCCTCCTTCCCCTTCAGCCACCTGCAGCTACTGTCAGGATGGAGGGATGGAGAGCGGGGAATGGGGGGGAAAGGTCTTGGTAAACGTGTTTTGCAGCCCCCTCCCTTTTCTACAGTGGACATAGTCAATGGTCACTACTGATCGCTCATGTGTCCCATGATAATTAAGCATAGTAAACTGTGTTTTCTGTGTCAGTTTATGACTGAATAAGAGTCAATATACAGACTTGTTGTTCATTCATGTAATATGCAGCTCAGGCTGCAGAGAAAAGAAATGTCTTCAATCCTTTCTCTGTCTCAAAAAATAGACATCAAGGGCCTGTTTAGACCTCTATCTCACCAAATACCCCCACCCCCCAGCCCAAAAAACAAAATTGTAAAAAAAAAAAAACAAAGAACAAACAAAGTAAGGCCTTGTTCACATAGGACATATACAGCATACATCCCTGTAAGGGATGTAGCAACTGTACATACACAGCCATTGCTCCCAACTTGACATCCTTATGGGTCCAGGGGGATGACCTCACACTGTCTGTGTTTGGGGTCATGCACCCACACCCACACGGATGTCAGTTTGGGAGCAGTGGCTATGCCCATGCAGCCATTGCCAATTGACATAAATGGGACTGCCTGCACAGGGATACATGGAACACCTGTGCATCCCCGCCCAGCTAAACACAGCCCTCCATGGGCATACGCTTTAGTACACCCCAAGTGAACGAGGCTTTAGTAGCAATTTAGCAGGAATTTTGTTAGTTATGTTATGTTTATGTGCATTAATAATGATTTTAGTGTATTTTTTGTGAAAACAGCGATTCAATGAATATTTGCACAATTACTGCAAATATTTTACAGGTCATGTACTTTCACAAAACATATGTATGTATCCAGGGCTGACGATAAGGGGGTACCACTGGGCCTCCTGTAGGGGGCCCAGGCCTCATCACTTAACGGTGGGCCAGCACTTTCCAAAAGCCAGGGCCAGTAGGGGGCCTCATGAGAGTCTCTGTCACTGCACCTCTATTTTTTGCGGGGGCACCGATCATACTTTCCTGCAGAGCGGTCTCTGTTCACTGTGCTCTCATCAGCAGTCCAATTTGCTATCAGTCCAGTTTCTTAGATCAGTGACATATGATCGGTCCCCCCATCCTCTTTCTTACACCCCCTCTCTCTCGCCCCTCTCTCTCTCTCTCCCACCCCTCTCTCTCTCTCACCCCTCTCTCTATTACTCCCATCTTTCTCCCCCCTCTCTCTCCCTCACCCCCTCTCTCACCCCTCTGTCTCTCATCTCCCCCTACTCCCCTCCCTCACCCCCCTCTCTCCCTCACCCCGCTCTCTCTCTCTCTCTCCCCTCTCTCTCAACACCCTCTTTCTCTCTCCCCCCTCTGTCACCCCCCTCTCTCTCTTATAACCCCTCTCTCACCCACTCTCTCTCCCCGACTCCCTATCTATCAGCTCTACCTCTCTCTCTCACACCCCCTCTCTCTCCCTCTAACCCCCTCACTCTTCTGTCTCTCACCCCCTACTCCCCTCTCTCTCCCCCATCTCCTTCTCTCTCTCACCCCTTTCTCTCCCCCCCTTTCTCTCACCTCCCCCCCCCCTTTCTCTCACATCCCTACTCTCACCTCCTCCTCTCATTTTTCCCTTTTTTAACTCCATTTCCCTCCTCCCACCTCTTTCCCCCCTGAGGGAGTGGAGTTAGGGGCAGAGTTGAGGGCCTGCCAGCGAAAGGCTTATTTTTTTTCCACAGTCTTATAGAGATTTGTTTACATTGTACAGTATAACTGCCCTTTTTTTCTATTGTGTCTGATTTGTGGAGAGATCACATCTAATCACAGTAAAGGTTTTACTGCTTGTTGAAATAATTCCAGAACACTTTAAAAAGTTGAGATATCATATGTAATATGTTATAATGTGAATAGATTAGGTATACTGTCCTCTCCATCCTATTATTTAGCGCTATAAGTTACAGTTACATTTTGCTACTCTTCCCATACTTTAGCTTGAACATTAAAATGGATATATTACCTTGGGGTCCATTAAGTAATGTTTCCTCCAAGATTCACACACTTTCCCCAAAATTCCCCTAACACTAGAATAAATTGAAAAATGGATGAATCTTGGGTGAAAGTTGTGTGAATCCTAGGTAAAAAGAATGATAAAAGACCCTCTTGTGTTCTTCAATGGCTACCAATGCTTTTTCTTTACCACCTAAAATTTAGAGTAACTTGTTTCTGTAAGGTAGCATTTATGAAAAACAAAGCGCAATGTAGTTAAGCAGCTTTTTTCCTTGTTCTTCTTCCAAACAGACTAGTGTACGTGATATAGCACTGATGTCATTATTGATGCTAACAACAGCTGTGAATCCTGCCCTTCCAGCCACCGTTACACTTGGTCTTCTTTATGGACAAACAAGATTGAAGAAACTCGGTATATTCTGCATCAGTCCTCAAAGGATTAATTTAGCTGGGCAATTAAACATTGTATGTTTTGACAAAGTAAGTTTTATGAATGGTTTGCATTTCATGAATATTTTCCATGATCATAGTAAAGTGAAAAGAAAATACAAAGTAAAGCATTGCACTTGCAAGCTATTTGAAGCCATGACTACCAACATAATTGTAACTGGCTGATGTGGGATATGCTTCACTATTTCAAGGACAGTGTTAGTTTGGATTGAATGATAGGAATAAATCACAGGAGAACACATTTTTTTTTTTTTTTCTAAAAACACATTTTTATTTAGTAAATGTAAAACCATGATTCTTGTACATTATCACTTATCCATTCTCATGATTTTTGAAAAACAGTGAAAATCTGTGTCAATTCTCCAAAGCACTCTAAATGGTTAACTCTTATTATACCTCTTCTAGTTGTACTTTGTGTGACATTCACTGCTCAATAGATCCAAGCCTTTTCTATATCTTTAACAGTCAAATCCTTTTCCAATCAGTATGGTTTCTCCTGTTATGCGACATGATACAGCTAACATCTAGAATACACCACCATGGGTGATCAAAGTACCTGCTTAAAAGACAGGGCACTTTCACCCCCTTCCTGCCCAGGCCAATTTTCGGCTTTTAGCGCTGTTGCATTTTGAATGACAATTGCGCGGTCATGCAGCACTGTACCTAAACCAAATTTATATGTCATTTCCCCCCCCACAAATAGAGCTTTCTTTTGGTGGTATTTGATAACCACAAGGTTTTTTCTTTTTTGGCTAAACAAATAAAAAAAGACCAAAAAGTTTGAAAAAAAAAATGGTGAGGGCACTGGGGGGCTCCCTGAGCCCTGATTGCCATCCCTGGTGGCCATGGTGGGCATCCCTGAGGTCATGGGTGGGCAATGATCTGATTACCAGTGCAGACCCCCCCTGTCAGGGGAGCTGCAGATTGGCACTCCTTTACTCGTGCCTGTCAGGCACGTACTGAGGAAAAGCCGATCAACGGCTCTTCCTGTGTACTATGTGACCAGCCGTGATTGGACACGGCTAGTCACATGGTAAAGAGCCTACGTCAGTAGGAGATGCGGGGAGTCAGACTGACACGCCGCATCACCGATCGCCGCTCTGCGTGCCCCCCCCCCCCGGGGGCGCGCAGAGCGCATTATCCTGCCGCCGTCATATGACGTCCGGTCAGGATAATGCAACCACATTCCCGCCTTCAATCTCTTATAGGGCGGGCAGGAAGTGGTTAAATTAATATTTTTTTTTCTATACCTTTTAAAGTGGTTGTAAAGGCTTAAGGTTTTCCATTTTCTACAAAAAACCTTTTATGTGCAGCTCCCCCCCAGTCCCATAAATACTTACCTGCATCCGATCTTGATCCAACACTGTGCCTGATAGCAGCGGTAGCATTTAACTCTTGTTGCTGTCAATCAAATAGAGTGATGAGGGAGTGGAGGATGAGGCCCCATACATTAAGCCCACACGTGTGCCACTATAGAATGTGGCTTCCTATGGAGCCTCATGGAGAAGAGGAGAAGCCGAGAGTGCCAGCAGAGGGCCTCAGAAGAGGATCAGGGCTGCTCAGTGCAAAACCAGAGCCTTTACAATCACTTTTTATATATTTTTTTTATTAAATATACTTTTATCTGAATGATTGGCTTAGCCATGTGACCAACACTTCCTTTATCATTTCTACTTCACCTTTATATGGCCTGCACTTCTGCAAAGGTGCCCTAAAAGGCAAAAGGGGCCCAGGAATTGGCACATGGGTCATAACAACAGAAACTCAAAGCAATAATAATATAACATTATGCAAAGTAAATTGTATACTGTTCCCAAAGTGATAAACCTTTGGATGCGGCTAAATAATCTTTATTATCATAACCTCATTCGTTTTCATGCAAAGTGTTGAGGAGCTAACTGCCCAGAATTTAGAGGGAAAATTAAAAAAGATGTAGATGTTACAGGCTTTCCCCAGGTTAATTCATGCAGAACAAAAAATATCTGCTTCTATTCCTTTTGAAAACAAAGATGTTGCAAAATAAAATCTTTCAAAGGGCTATACAAGCTGATGTGGCACTCCTATCCTTTTGAAACATTAGTAAACTCCTCCAGGGATCCAGAAGGACCCCACATTTGCTGATTAGCAGCATCTAGGACTGAAAACCACCCATCAGGTTAGAACGTATATCCATAGGGTTCAGGGCGCCTATTTTACAAAGATCTTCATGTAAACAAGGAACAGTTTTGAAGCTGGTACTTGAAGACAAAGGAGAGTTTTAGTTTAGATTAGGGATGAGCTTCGAGTGCGAGTCGAACGTAAGTTCGACTCGAACATTAGCTGTTCGCTCGTTCGTCAAATGACGAACAAATGTGCTTCTTTGCGGGAAATTTGAGTGCCCACATCCATAATGTACTGCGCGCATGGCTGCCTTTAGCCAATCATGGCTCAGGGGCTAAGTACACGCCTCGCAGTACACAGCAGCGGCATGTAGTGTGTGACTGCGAGATAGGAAGTAGTTGAGGCAGGGAGAGGATCGTGATTGAGGCAGGGAGAGTAAAGTGATTTGCAAACAGTGCAGTGTAGTCTTATTAAGACATTGCTAGTAGCAGTCAGTTAGCTAGGGAGAGGATCGTGATTGAGGTAGGGAGATAAAAGTGATTTGCAGACAGTGCAGTGTAGTCTAATTAAGACATTGCTAGTAGCAGTTAGTTAGGCAGGGAGAGAGATTTGTGCTTTTTACAATTTAAGAGAACAGATAGTGAAGTGTATTCAGCAGTGCAGTATATAAAATAGACCATATACCATAGTATAGACCAGGGATCTTCGAACTATGGCCCTCCAGTTGTTCGAGAACTACAATTCCCATCATGCCTAGTCAGGTCTGTGAATGTTGGAGTTTTACAATGCCTCATGGGACGTGTAGTTCTGCAACAGCTGGAGGGCCGTAGTTTGAGGATTCCTGGTATAGACCATACATTGATATCTATATATAGATATAGGGCAATTGAGGATATATTAGGCCATTGAGTATCTATCGGTCAGTTCAGTATAGACCATACATTGATATCTATATGTAGCACCCACCTAGATAGGTGCTAAGTAGGAAGAATAGTTTTGCTCTGCCTGCTTATCAGGAGAGTAGCAGGCAAAATAAAGTTGCTCTCTCTGCTTATCAGGGGAGCATGATTAATAGTTAGGCCTGCTCTATGTGCTCAATGTGCGATTCATGTGGGCTGAGGGAGTGTCCCCATTGTATCCAATGAGGAGGCTTGTTGGACAGTGGAGGAAACATGGCCAATGATGCACAGGCTTTTTAACTATCCCAGTGGATTGGCACAGTGAGAGGTGCATCATGGGATAGGGTAAAAAAGCCAAGAGCACATGAGGCAGGAGGTCTTTGGGTGGGAAGCCAAGTCCCAGAAGGAGGGTGACGGCTGTCTCCTCGTCTGAAGCTGTGGAAGGTGGTCACAGGCAGTCGGCCTGGTGAACCAAAAAGTGTGGCTGAACCCAGAAGTCCAGTGGAGTTTGGAGGCAACGGTGACTCTGGAAAAACAGTGTATGTGAGTACAGTGGAACTTGCCCAGGGGTCAGCCAGGAAGGGGACCACTCCAGAGGTTAGAGTCAGTCAACGGGTGTCAGCACACAGGCAGTGAGAGTAGAGGGGGTGCCAAGTTTAGAACCCTGAAGAGAATATCAGAGTAGGAACATTAAAAGCAACTTCACTTTACTGTCAGAGTGAAGCAGCGGCCTTGCTGCCTTCTACAGTTAGCTGTCCTCAAGACTGTGAATAATTAACAGTTAAATTATCACACTCATCCCTTCTCCTATTCCAAGTTCTCAATAAAACCACAAAACAACATTCCTTGGACTAATGATTGACTGAGCCAAGAACTTTCATTGCTGTTTATCTGCTGTCAGTTGCTAAGGGTAACCCAGGGGAGTCCCTAAAGTGTAATTCTCAGCAGTCCTCTAAGGGGCAGTGCTATATATATATATATATATATATATATATATATATATAAACAGGTCAAGGCTATGTTACAGTGGAAGTGGTTCATTTAAAAGGACACAAAGTGTGCACATTGGCTCTGTGCAGGACTACACAGATGTGCAGTGGAGAAAAGGAGAAAACTGCTTTTGCAGCTTTCTCCAGGTTTGGTATAACTGGATGGGGCTCTGTAGTTTGGAGATTTCATAGTGTCTTGGGAGGGATGGAATCTCCAACTCTGTGTTCATGTTTTGTGGAGGACCAGCAGGGTGTGTGCTCAGGTGCACATAACCCTTATAATGAAGGTCTAGGAAGACCTCAGAGCTCCCAGTTGGAGAGAGACAGGAGGTCTCTAGGAGTCAGAGGCTGCAGGTGGCAGCCAGAGCACATGTGTGTCTGCAAGAGACAGGTGACGGCCGGAGGAATAAGGACAGAGTGAAGCTGCCAGCTTCGTGGAGTTAATGATCTGGGGACCAGCGAAAAGAGCTGAGGTACTGTTACTGAAAAACTGAGTAAAAACAAGAGAGCCAGGTGGGCTAGCATTTTCAGTTCATTATATAGTGACTGGAGAAGAACCAATGCGTGGGAAACCTATGTTATGGACTGATGCGGTTTTAATAAAAATGGGAGGTCATGCCCTAAAACCACAGCCCTGACTACAGTAAATCATTGAAAAAACGCATCTGCCACTGAGCTAACGGCTCCCGTATTACTGTATATATATATATTTTGTATGACATTTGATTATATATTAGGCCATTGAGTATTTATCGGTCACTTCAGTATAGACCATATATTGATATCTACATATATATAGGACACTTGAGTATAGATCAGGCCATTCAGTATCTATCAGTCAGTTCTGTATAGACCATACATTGATATCTCTATAGATATATAGGCCACTAGAGTATATATATCAGGCCATTCAGTATCTATTGGTAGTTTCAGTGTGGACCATACTTTGATATCTATATAGATATATAGGCCACTTGAGTATATATGAGGCCACTCAGTATCTATCGGTCAGTTCAGTACATATCAGCAGTGCATTATATATATTATATATATATATATATATATATATACTGTATATATTGATCAACCAGTAATAAACCCCCCCCCCCCAAAAAAAAATCCACATCATGTTCGAAATGCCGACAAGGAGAGGCAGACGCTCACAGGCCACAAAAAGAGGGCAAGCAGCCTCTGTGTCAACAGTGAAAAGTGGTGGTCACAGTCGACATGGTGCATCCTCTGCAGGCGGGGAACACCCGTCCATTTTTTTCTGGTGCTGGCTGTGTTATTCAGCCACAACATGTAGAAGAGTTGGTGGAATGGATAAATAAGCCGTCCTCATCCTCCTCGTCCCCTGAAACCCAGGCTCATATTAGTTTGCCTTTCACCGCAGCTGCCAAAGCGGCCAGTTCCACAGGCTCCTTCTCCACAGCTACTCCTTCTGTCACCCGCCATCATGCATGGAGGAGTCACCTGAAATATTTGAGACATGCTGCTGGAGGATGCGCAGCAATTTGAATGTTGTGATTTTGGTTCCCAGGTTGATGAAGGAAATAATGGGAGCCTAGAGAGAGGGGGTGACAATGACGGACAATAAACTAGCAGTCATATTCCCACAGCTGCAGCATACTGCCAAGTTTGCTCCAGTGATGAGGAGGGAGGGGATGATGAGGTCACTGACTGTACTTGGATGCCTGACAAGATAGAGGAGGAAAGTGAGGGGAGGAGGAGGAGGCTCAACTCCAACGAGGCAGGATGTGCTCCAGGGGCCACCATTGGAGTAGCTAACCTATTGCATCACAGCACAGAGCTCCACAGGTGTAGGGTGCTGCAAACTCCCCATGGACTTACAAAAGTACATTAGTGTGGGCTTTTTTCAGCACATGTGCAGTAGACCACAGCTTTACTATTTGCAACATCTGTCTGAAGCGAATCAAGCAGGGCGTGCTTCCTTTTGGGAATTTGTGGAATGTGCTGTACCACAGTGGCAGGTTCCAAAAAGACATTTCTTTTCACGAAAGGCCATTTCGGCTCTCTACCGTCATGTGGAAGGTAGTGTTATGGCCTCGTTGGACAGAGCAGTCAGCAGGAAGGTCCAGCAGGCATGGACAAGGACGTTGCATATCCTTCACGGTGCACTGGGTAACTCTGCTGGCAACTGGGAAGGATGCAGGACAGGGTTCAGTGTTGCAGCTTGTTTTTCCACCATGCCTCCAAAAAGCTGGTTCTGGTTCTGCCACATCTCGCTACTCCACCTCCTCCTTCTCTTCTTCTTCCTCCCTGTCCTCTTCTGCTGAATTGTCCTCTGAAGCAGCACTGCTCCCTAAGCATTGAAGGAGCTACCCAAGCAGTCAAGCTAAAAGATGCCATGCAGTGCTTCAGTTGGTTTGTCTAGGGGATAGGAGTCAAGCCGGGGCAGAGATTCTGTCAGCTCTGCAGTGGTAGGCTCAGAGATGGTTGACGCCACGACAGCTTGAGCCAGGAATGGTTGTATGCAACAATGGCACCAACCTTCTCTCCGTCCTCCGACAGGGACACTTGACACATGTTCCAAGGTGGGCACATGTCCTGAATCTGGTGGTGCAGCCTTTCTTAAACAGATACCCAGGCCTACAAGATCTCCTGAGGCAGGCCAGGAAAGTCTGTAGCCATTTCCGGCATTCATACAATGCTAGTGCTCAACTATCTGACATTCAACAGGAATTCAACCTGCCCCCCAACCACCTCATTTGTGACATGCTCACCAGGTGAGACTCAACTTTGGCAATGCTGCAGTGGCTGCACAGGCAGCAGAGGGCCATTAATGAGTACATGTGTGAGTATGGCACAAGGACAGGCTCAGGGGAGCTTGGCTATTTTTCGCCACGCCAGTGGCTTTTGATAAAGGATACATGCACCATCCTGTCACCATTTGAGGAGGCCACAAGGATGGTGAGCCGGAACGATGCATGCATCAGTATAAAAGCAAATGGTAGTGTGCTATTCAGATGTGTGATGAAGCTAAAATAATAATATGATAAACCAAGAAGTGTTATAGAAAATAAACAATATGATAAAGCTTCAAAATATATAAATAAAAACCTAGCAAGTAGTCGGGGGGCGTGGCGACCGTGACCGAGGATGGCCGCGTTTTAGAGAGCTCCGCCAGGCCCCGAGTGTATCCGCCACCATCCGACCCAACAGCCACCCCATCCAGCCACTAAACCTCTCCGTCCACCACTGGGACCCTCCGGGAGATGCCCAAGTCTAATTGGGGCAGCCAGCACCGGGGAATTTCAAGGATTACTTTAAGCCTGTAGGCCACGATCCTCTCCAAGATGGCAGCGGCTGCGAGCCACGGCCTGTGACTCCACCACTGCATCCCTGGGTCTCATCTCCTGCTCTAGCTCTCCCTCAATGCACCAGTTTATATCACAGCAATACAGACTCCTCAGGATCAGAATCCCTATACACCAGGAGCCCAACAAAGTCTAAGCTGCGCATATCTTCTCCGGAGCGGCCACCATCTGTCACCATCATGGAGGTGAGTGCTGCAGGGGGGCACACAGGCCGCTGCCTCACAAGTTCAGCAGGACCCCTTCCTAGCATTCCCCACACAGGGGCAACCAGTGTCTGACACCACATTGAAGGAGATGTTGCCAAACCGGGGAAAAGACCCTAATACACCAGCTAACTTCTGTCCCATATCATTGCTTAATTCTGATATTAAAATATATGCCAAGCTGTTAGTCGCTCGCCTGGCTACGGTCCTTCCTTCTCTCATTAACAGGGACCAGACCGGGTTTGTACCGGGACAAAAGACTTCCGACGCCACCAGGAGAGCAATTAACCTGATACATTACGCAAGGCACACTTGGACGCCTTCTCTGCTATTAGCCATTGACACAGAGAAGGCGTTCGACCGGGTGAACTGGCTCTATATGAAGCTGGCGCTTCAGAAGTTTGGTCTCCAAGGTTCCATACTTAAAGCAATCTAGGCCCTCTACACATATCCCACAGCCATAGTCAACTCCTCAGGCTTTCTCTCCCGACCCTTCACAATCTCCAATGGCACCCATCAGGGTTACCCATTATCCCCGACCATCTTTAACTTGTCAATAGAACCCCTGGCGGAAGCGGTGAGAATGAACCCGGACATATCTGGAATTACTGTACGGCACATCCAACACGAGATTAACCTATTCGCCGATGATATCATTTTATTCCTCACAAAACCAGACTTATCCCTCCCTGCAGCATACCAAACTCGAACTCATTTTGGGACCATATCCTACTATAAAATTAACGCTGCCAAATCCCTGATTGTTAACTTGGGTACGGACAGACTGACCAGACGCTCTCTCCAAAAAGTTTCTCATTCTCCTGGCAGGATGAGGGAATACCTTAACTGGGGAACAAGCTCACTTCCTCAATAACCTCCATGACCCATACCAACTACAAATCCCTCCATGATAAACTGTCCACGGAATTGGCGCGACTGGCAAAACATGAAATCTCGTGGTTTGGCAGGATTGCGGCCTTCAAAATTTTCACAGTCCTTCAAATCCTTTATCTGTATAGATCTCTACCTGTCCCTGTACCGGCAACTCGCATATCGGCTCTAGCCCACACTATATAAATGTATATTTGAAAAAGGCAAAAAAGCCCACTTCGCCTGTCGCATTCTATCACAGCATAGCTCTGTTGGAGGAGCTGGCCTGCCTGACCTCTCCAACTATTACTGGGCGGCTATGATGGAGCAAACCAGACACTGGTTTTCCATCAGCGACCCTCCCGGCTGGGTTACTTTGAAAACCTCTTTGACGCCTGGAGAAAACCTCCCCACACTCCTACTGGCGCACTTTTGGAAACCTTGACCCCTCAAAAATATACCCCCCACAATACAAACGTCACTTCTGGCCTGGCAATGCTTCTCCTCCCTTTACTTCCCCTCTAGTCCCCTCGGTAACCATTGGACATTTTCCGCCATCTTATCCCTAACCTTCATACAGGTGTACTGCGTGCTTCGGGAATAACTAATTTAGACGACTTTCAAGACGGGGAACGCATATTCTTGCTTGAGGAACTGACAAACAGATACAACCTCTCACTAATGGGCAGCACCAGATTATCCAATCGATGAGTGGATGAACTTTTCACAGACTTTTTTCTTGAACTTTCCTTTTTGGACTTTCAGTATTATATATATATATATATATTTTATCTCTGGACTTTCATTCTTCAATTTGTTTTTTTGCACGTTTAGAAATTCACTACAATTAAGAAGATTTTTTTTTTATATATATATTTGTGCGTTATATTTATTCCGCATTTGATTTTTACTTGCTTGTTATTTATTTATATATTTTGAAGGTTTATTATATTGTTTTTTTCTATTACACTTCTTGGTTTATCATATTATTATTTTAGCTTCATCACAGATCTGAATAGCGCACTACCCTTTGCTTTTATATTTCTTTTTGCAAGCTCTTGAGTACTTGTGTTGGTGAGTGCTGCAGTTCATTTATAGGTGTGGATAGTAGCCATCCAAGCAGTGCACCTGTTCTCACACTTTATTCGTGCATCAGTGACACTATACCTCTAGTTTACCTACTGGAGCACACGCTTCGTGGAATCATGGAGAGGGCACATGAGGCAGAACAGCAGGTGGAAGAGGAGGACTTTCTTTCCTCACAAGGCCCCCTTTATGCAGATATCATGCATGCAGGGACACAAAACACACAGGAGGAAGAGGAGGAGGAGGATTGCGGCAGTATGGATGTAGAGGATAGCATACTGCAGTCTTCAAGGGATGGTTTTGATTCCCCAGAAACCCCAGGAGTTGTAGGCGGTTGGGGAGAGGTTGCTCCTGACAATGTCATCCTTAGTGACCCAGAGGACTCAGAAGCTCATGCCTCCTCAAACTTATGGGCTCCCTGATTCTGCAAAGCCTGCGAAAGGACCTGAGGATTTGTGCTATCAAGGAGAGGGATAATTACTGGTTGGCAACCCTTCTTGATACACTTTACAGAGCTCATCCTGCCTTCACAGAAGGAGCAGAGGATGAAACGTCTTGAGGAGGTCTTGAAAAAAATGTGTACCACCTTTCCAGACACTGGGAGGTTAAAATTCTCTGGACGTGTTTCTGAGGCATCGTTCAGCCAAAGGAGGAGCGGTGGAAAAGGCGGCCGGCTGACCGACGCCTTTAAACAGTTCTTTAATCCTCAGCAGCACCCAGGGCTGTTAGGTTTAAGCAACAATCAGTAGTGTTTTCATCATATGGTGAATGATTATCTAGGAGCAAGAGCAAACTTGAAGACCTTTCCAAGTGAGCATCCACTGGATTACTGGGTCTTGAGGATGGACCACTTCCCAGAACTTGCTTAATATGCAATGGAGCTACTGGCCTGTCCTGCTTCCAGTGTGCTTTACGAACGGACGTTCAGTGCTGCTGGAGGTTTTGTGACTCTGTTGATCAGCTGACTTTTATCAAAATGAATCAGTCCTGGATCAACCACAGCTATTAAGCCCCTGATGCTGATGTAACTGATTGAATTTGCTAGGGGTCTGCCATCCCTTGAAGACTGCATATGCTGCCTATCCTATTCCTCAACCTTGATTCTGCTAGCTTTCAACAATGTTTTTGGTTTAGGTCACCACCAACACCCAAGGCCTAATTTTTCTGCACTTGTATGACAGGTGCATACAATTTAACCACTTTACCACCGGAGGATTTTGCTGTCTTCCGTCCAGGCCACTTTTTGCGGTTCGGCGCTGTGCGACTTCAACTGACAATTGCGCGGTCGTGCGACGCCGTACCCAAACGAAATTTACGTCATTTTTTTCCCACAAACAGAGCTTTCTTTTGGTGGTATTTGATCACCTGTGCGATTTTTACTTTTTGCGCTATAAACAAAAAAAGAGCGTTTATTTTGAAAAAATAACAATATTTTTAACATTTTTTTATATGAAATTCCCCCCAAAAAAGATGTAAAAACCAATTTTTTTAAAAATTTTTGGCCAATTTGTTTTATGCTACATATGTTTGGTAAAAAAAATCGCAATAAGCGTATTTTGATTGGTTTGCGCAAAAGTTATTGCGTTTACTAACAAAGGGAAAGATTTCTGTCATTTTTGGTGTTTTTTTTTTAACGCGTAATGGCGGCGATCTGCGATTTTTTTTGCGGGACTGCGACATTGCGGCGGACAGATTGGACCCTTGACTGACATTTTTGACACTTTTGGGGGTACCAGTGACATTACTGCAGTAATCAGTGCTATAAATATGCACTGTTACTGTAAAAATGACACTGGCAGGGAAGGGGTTAATTTTATTGGAGAGGGAGGGGTTAATGTATGCCTGGTGCTTACTGACGTGTAGGGGGGGAGGTGACTGTGTGAGTCATGGACAGATCGGATGTCCAGCTATGCTGAACAGTCCGATCTGTCACTCCCTGTCACTATGGAGATCCGCCCGCTGTGTTTACACACAGCGGGCGGATCTCCAGACTCGATCCCCGACTGCTCCTCCCCTGGCCCGACTCCCGCTGTGAATGAAAACAGCGGGAGCGAGCCTCCGGCGGCGCGCAAGCGCCGCCCAGAAGGGGGAGTGTCCAACGACGTTAATACTACGTCGCTGGACGATAACGAACCACTCTGCCGCAGTAGTATTACTGTGAGCGGTTGTAGAGTGGTTAAATTCTGTATGTAATTTTTACAGCAGGCCCTGTCCCTGTGCCCTTCACCCAGCAAGAGTAACTGTGAGGGGTTACGGTGTTTAGGCACCACCAACACCAAAGGCTCACTTTTTTGCACCTGTACATGCAATTTTAAATTTGTATGGAATTCTTACCAGCAGGTTTGGTTCCTGCGCCAAGCAAGAGTAACTGCGAGGGGTTATGGTGTTCAGACACCACCAACACCAAAGGCCCAATTTCAGTTTCAGTTCCTACTGATACTAACCTTCCAGGTCCCCATCACTCAAGCAGGTTTGCATAGCCGACACCCAACCTTGGCCAGGTCAGATGACAGCACAGTGCCCCCACTAGATCACTGATAAAAACACATACAACACATGATCTTTGCCAATTCCAAATTCATATGGAATTTTTACCAGCAGGGCCCATTCCTAGGCCTAGCAAGAGTAACTGCGAGGAGTTGTGGTGTTCAGGCACCACCAACACCCAAGGCCCAATTTTTCTGCTCCTCTGACAAGTACATGTGATTTCAAATTTGTATGGAATTTTTACCAGCAGAGCCCGTTCTGCGCCCAGCAAGAGTAACTGTGAGGGGTTACGGTGTTCAGGCACGACCAACAGCTAAGGCCCCATTTTTCTGCACCTGTATGACAAGTACATGCGATTTGAAATTTGTATATATATTTGTATGTATATTTGTATGTGACATTTTTTCCCTTAGAAATGTCAGTATTGCGGCAGCAGGCTACATACATCGTTCAGATGCGCTACTTTACAGGCACATTAAGGGGACCCCCCAGGCACGATATTTGAAGGAATTTTTCATTTTTATAGTTTCACTTTAAGCCTCATTAAAATCAGTAAATCACTGATCCTTTAAAAACAATAGTTTTTTTAAAAAAAATATGCATCGGTACATGTTCGCCAGCTCAGTACCCGGACCCCCCATGCACTTTTTAGCATTTAAGCATTCAAAATGAGGACTTTTGATTTTTGACGTTCGAGTCCCATAGACTTCAATAGAGTTTGTTTGTTTGAACAAACTTTTCCCCTGTTTGCGGTGTTCTGGTGCGAACAGAACAGGGGGGTGTTCGGCTCATCACTAGTTTAGATAAACAAATCAGGAACCAACTTTGCAGTGTGGATTCTCCCAGCCTATTGCCTTTTAGTTAGCATGTCATGTAGAACAAACAGAATATACCCTGCCGTTTGCACATTCATTTAAGTACAGTCTCATATACCTTGAAGCAATCAAAGTGACAGATATCTAATTAGATCCTGCACATCTATCAAGTATAACCTATATTAGAGATATTTGTATACATAATTAATTACATATGACATTGGAGATATTACATACACCTCATATTGTAGTGATACTAAAAATAATCTGTTTATTATTCTTTATCCTAGACAGGCACTTTAACAGAAGATATCTTAGATTTATATGGCATACTTCCTTGCACTGATAGTAGGTAAGTTTGAGTTAGTCAGTGAGGCAATATTACCCAATTCCAACATACTAAATATATTTAATATAACAATTCTAGATTTTAATTTTTTAATACTGATTGATAAGCTCCCTGGTAAGCAGCATATATAGCACTGTTTGCACTACTTGATTACATGCAAATTCATTATAAAGTGATCTCAGATGTTCTTGGGATTTCCTCTAAGCTCTCATTTAATTTTTTTAACAAGAAAGAGCTAATCAAGCTCTGCCCTTTCTCCTCCTGCAGCAACAGATCAATGCAATAGAGCTTTATTTATTGCCAATAATAACCAGTAATTTACTTTTTAAAAGGAATCTATTGCTACAGAGGTGTTTTAGGGCTTTATTTTATTCCTTCTAATCAGATCCAACCCCTCACAGTAAAAGTAAGGGAGAGGGTCACTATCTTAGAACACAGAGAGATGCCCCTGCGGTGGTTGAAAGCTGTTGGAGGATGAGACAATGATCATTAGGTTTGTTGCATAGGTCTCATGATGTGGTATTCCTGTTGTGTTAAAGTAGAGGTTATTGATGTTTTCTTGGATGTCAAAATAGCAACTTCATTGAAGGCCTGCCATTTGGAATGGAAGCATTTGAGAGAAGTGTGGGGTTGCACATCCAGATCTAACAATTCTCACAGCAGTCATTTGTGGAGATACAGGGGAAATCCATTGTTTCAGGATCACTCATCTTACTATTAACACTGACTGGCTAGTATCCAGAACACTTTCACCTGAGGTACTGAGGAGTAAGGTACTGAGGCGTGGGTCCGATGTGGAGTTGAGAGTCAGGTGTTGTTGCCAAAAAGTGATAAGAGCATCCTTGTGGATGTTGTATCCAGTGACTGCATGGATGAATGTAGTAATTTGGTCCCAGAAGGTAGAAATGAATGGGAAGGTCCAGAAGTGATGAAAAGGGGTGGGGGGGGGGCAAGAAATGTGGCATAGAAGACAGGAGTCACCTTGGATGGATATCCTGGAGGACACAAAACGGACACATGCTCTATGCGTGATATCAAGTTTCATCTCTCGCCATATTTTGGCAGTGACTAGAGAGTGAGTTTTGTTGTAACCTAGTAAAATATTATCAACAATGTCCACTGTATGAAAGTATTTACCCCAAGACTGAACAGAGAACAACTGAAGTAACTTAGTAAGATGAAAGTTCAAGGGGCAATACTCGTCAGATATCTTGAACTGCTGTTGTTGAAAGAGCGTAAAAATTAAACAAATATTGTTTATATAGTTCTCAAATGGTTGAATGTGGAAAAAGTGATGTGAGTGCAAGTGGTGAACCATGGCCAAAGTTGCAAACAGGGCAAGAGTACCTGAATAGGTGTCCTACAATGAAGCAGTGCAGGTCAGACCCAAGGCTTGCCATTTGTGGAATGCTAAGGTAAGGTAATGTAAGGTATGTGGGAACATTGGGCTCCCGTGGATAGTAAGATAGCTGGAGATGTGTGGCAATAGACCCAGTTTTGTGTCAACTTATAGAATTCAGGAGTGTAGCCATCAGGTCTGGAGCTTTGCTGTTAGCTAAGGAAGAAATTGCCAAAGCAATCTCTTGCATGGAGATAGGAGCATTGAGTGATTGTACAAGTTTTGTTTCTATTTCGAGTAAGTCTATCTTATCTAGGAAGCTAGTTGCTATTGGAAATTCTAGAGTGTCTGGTGTGTATAGGATGGTACAGAATCTCTCTAATATTTTGATTTAAATTGTAAAAATATCAGGGAGAATGGGGTTTCCTTGTAACTGCAGATGAATGGAAATTCAGCTGAGTTATCAGCATAGCATCTCCTGGGAGACCTAAAAAACTATAAGGCTCCATGCACACAGGGCGTCATAAAAACGTGCTCCAAAGCTGTTTACATAACGCCAGCAGCTGTAAAAACGTGCTTTCAGTAGCTTTTTCTACTAACGTTATTGCACGTTTGGCCACAGTAGCTGTTAGCAGCGTTTTTTCTGCCTCCATTCAAAATCAATGGTTCACTATGGGAGCCTATTGATTTGAATGGAAGTCACACCGCAGGTCGGATCAGGGTGATCCGACTTGCATCTGTGACACACAAGGGGGCGTGGTCTCCCGATGACGTCATCTGGCGGCCACGCCCCTAATGGCTATATAATAAGCTGCAGAGACCAGAGGCCGGCATAATCGCTGGAGACGTCGTCGGAGGAGGACCGGAGGAAGAAGGACAGCCAACAGCAAAAGAGCAGAAGACCAGAGAGGAGAAGACAAGAAGATTGGACAGCAGAAGGGCGGACAGCAGAAGACCCTCGGAGAGGAGAAGACAGCAGAATACCCCCGGAGAGGAAAAGACAAGAAGGGCGGACAGCAAAAGAGCAGAAGATCCTCGGAGAGAAGACAGCAGAAGACCCCCGGAGAGGAGAAGACAAGAAGGGCGGACAGCAAAAGAGCAGAAGACCCTCGGAGAGGAGAAGACAGCAGAAGACCCCCGGAGAGGACAAGAGCCGGATGAAGATTTTTAATAAATTTCCCAAAACGTCTCCTGTCGTTATTTCCATACACTGCATTTTATGGGGTGAATGAGTAGGGGTACAGTGTACCCCATACCCATTCACATAGGGAGGGGGTCCGGGATCTGGGGGGGCCCCCTTGTTAAAGGGGGCTTCCAGATTCCGATGAGCCCCCTGCCCGCAGACCCCCACAACCACCGGCCAGGGTTGTGGGGATGAGGCCCTTGTCCTCATCAACATGGGGGCAAGGTGCTTTGAGGTGCGGGGTGCAGAGCCCCCCCCTGCCCCAAAGCACCCACACCCCCCCCATGTTGAGGGCGTGTGGCCTGGTATGATCCAGGGGGGGTGGGGCCGCTCGCTCGTCCCCTCCCCTTTCCTGGCATGCCGGACTGCATGCTCGGATAAGGGTCTGGTATGGATTTTGGGGGGGACCCGAAGGGCCTGGTTTGGAACCCTGGGGGGGAACCCCACGCCGTTTTTTTTTTCCCCATTTTGGCGTGGAGTTCCCCCTCAAGATTCTCACAGTGCAGGTCGCACCGCAAGTCGGATCACCCTGATCCGACCTGCGGTGTGATTTCCATTCAAATCAATAGGCTCCAGTAGGGAGCCATTGATTTTGAATGGAAGAAAAAAAACGTATAACGTGGCTTAACGCACGTTAAGCAACATTATGGAGCCTTTAGCAGCGTCAGACGTTTTTTGCAGCTTGACGCTGGAGCTCCTGAACCCACAGTTCCTGGGTTTTTTTTGGAGCTGTAAAACGCCTATGCCACTTGGAGCTCCTAAAAGCTCTATGTGTGCATGAGGCCATAGAATAACATGGATGGGCGTTCTGCAGCTGCAAAAAAAAACATCTGACGCTGCTAACAGCAGCTGTAAAAACATCCAGTGTGCATGAGGCCTTAGGGGATTTCATTTACTGGCATTTAAAAAAAAAAACAAAACAAAAAAAAACAAATATTGGCTTTATGTGTTTTGAACATTTTAAAGTATTTGATAGTGTTAATTTGGTACAAGGTTATTATTTATATGTGTTCTACAGCTAGCTATGTCTTAGATTTATGCTTATTTTAACTCTTTTAGATATGTTCTCTTATATTTTCTGTACATCTTTGCAGATTCCAGGATATGAATTTGCTTAATAGCTCTAATAATTTGTCCTGGGGCCTAGTACTTCAGGCTATGGCTAGCTGTCATTCCTTAATCAAGATGGATGGGAGATTAAATGGAGATCCACTGGACTTGAAAATGTTTGAGGGGACAGGATGGGTACATTGTTTTCCTATATTACACTACTGCAAAAGGTTGATTTTTAATACTGAATTAAGAGTTGTAATCCAAATAAGGCATTTACTAAAATTGTGTTATCTACTTACTAGAATGATGTACTTCTACATGACATTATTCACCACTAGGGATGGGCGATTGGTTCGGCCCGAGCATGAGTTTGGGCCAAACATTTGCCTGTTCGGCTGTTTGCTAAACATCCGAATTTGCAGGGTGTTCGTCCCAACTAACACCCTGCAATGCACTGAGCGCTGTACAGTGCATTATGTGCCCTGACTGGGCAAAGCTTTGCCCATCAGGGTGCAGTGTAAGCTGGTTGTTATGGAGGGTGGCGTTCATAACAACCGATGAGTCATCAGCTGTCAATTGGTTTCCCCGCTGACAGCTGAATTTAAAAAAAAAGTACCGGTAAGAAAATAAAGAAAAAACGGTGTGGCCCCCCCCCCCCCCCAGTCATGCCAAAATTATTTTAAAAATGGCTGGTGGTCCCCCCTAAGATCCATAACTGACCCTTCTCCTGGCATGCAGCCTGGCAAGTCAGGATAGGAGGCGGGATGAGCAAACGCCCCCCCTCCTGATCCATACCAGGCCACATGCCCTCAACATGGAGGGGTGGGTGCTTTATATTTGGGGCAGGCCCTCCCCACCACCCCAAAGCACCTTGTACCCATGGGGAGAGCGTTTAGTAATTTTTTTTTTTTTGGGGGGTCCGGCAGGTGGCATGATTGACAATGAATTTACATCGAGAGACACTATTTTTTTTATTTTGTAATAAAGAATTTGTCAAAAACTGTCTCTTGTGTGTGTTACTTTTGTGAATGGATAGAGGTACGATCTGGCGGTCCACTTGTTTAAGGGGGCTTTCAGATCCCGATAAGCCCCCTGTCAGCAGAGCCCGACAAACACAGCCCAGGGTTGTCAGGAAGAGGCCCTTGTCCCCATGTTGATGCTTTAGGGGTGGGGGGGCAGCACCCCCCCCCTTGTTGAGAGCAGGTGGCCTGGTATAGTTCCGGAGGGGGAACTCTCGCTCGCCCCACCCCTTATCTGTCCTGCCAGACTGCATGACCTCACGCTGTTTTTTTTTTTTATTTTGGCATTGGGTTCCCTTAAAAATCACCCTGGGGGGGGGGACCCCATGTCATTTTTTTCTTTTTTTAAAAGCTGAGTGCCAGCAATTGTAACTGCGAGTCATTTTCTATGGGACTTGACTCATTTTCTTTTCTTTACAAAATATCAGTTTTGCTGTAGCATGTTTTATGCATGCTACAGATGCGCCACTTTAAGGCACATTAAGGGGACCCCCCCCCCAGGCACTTTATTTAAAGGAATTTTTCATTTTTATTGTTGCACTTTAGGCATAATTAAAATCACTGTTCCTAAAACATTTTTGATACATGTCCCCCAGGGCAGTACCCAGATTCCCATACCCCTTTATGGCCAAATATGTGCATATAAGCCTTCAATATGGGCACTTTTGTATTTTTGTTGATGGGCTTACAACATTTCCCCGTTTCAGGAGTTCTGCTACGAACCAAACAGGAGGGTTTTTGGCACGTCCCTGCTCACCACTATACTCTTATCTGTAATCCCTTTTAAAGTATTATAAAATCAGTGCATCATATGAGTATAAAGAAATGCAGGTTATGATTTCAGTATAATTTATTCACGGTAATATTTCACTGTTTGAAATCTGAAACAGGAACTTCAAGAATATCAAGCTAAAATTGTAGAAGACGGGCCACTGATTACTTGCACAATAATAAAACCTGGGTCTACAGCAGGAAAGGCAAGTTAATATTTTTCATACCCTTCTGTCTAGAAAATCCAAGATAAAAGAAACTTCTACAATGTAGCAAAGTGGCAAGGCTGCATTTGTTTTTTAAGAAATGTAATCGATTTCAGTACCAGGCCTAAATTAGCCAGTGCAGTTTCCCTGACATAAAGCAACCAGGCTTTAAATATGCATTTTTTTCTGAGAAAAGAAGAAACAGTCATTTCATTGTGCATGCAACACATATAATGTTATATGTTTTGGACGAGACAGTAGTGCCCATTACTTTTTGGCAGTTAAAAAATGGTCCTAGACCAGATCCACACAATACACATTTTGAAAGATCAAACAAATATAATGTTGCATACATTACGTGTGTGTGTGTGTAGAAAAGAGTGTTTACATAGAGCCAAAAAAGTATCTGTGAGGTCAGATATTGATGTTGAATGAGAATACCTGGCTAGTAATTGGCATTTTAGTCCATCCCAATGTTGAGGTGAAGACTCTGTACAAACTCCCCCAGGTTGTTCCATCCGAAATTCTTTAAACCATGCCTTTATTGATCTGGCTTTGTGTACATGCTGAAACTGAAAAAGGCCTTCAACGAACTACTGCCACGGGGTTAGAAGAGCATAATTGTCTAAAAGGTCTTTGTATGCTGAAATATTAGGAGTACCAATCACTGGAACTACATGCATTTAATAAATGAGAGGGGTTTACACATGCTTTTGATCATAAAGTAGGTATGATGGTCAGGTGTCCAGAAACTTTCTGAAACCTAACGTACATTTGCTTAACTTTTAAAAGTTACTTTAGATATAAGGTTCAGCTTTTTAATATTGATATAAAGGCTTTCACATATCTATATTAAAATACTGCTTTTCTATAGAAACACATAGTACTATTTGTTTTTCTTTGGTAAGATATTTTTTTGAAATGTTGATATGTGAAATCCTACATATTAATAGGCATCCTGTTTTTTTCCTTTCTTTTTACAAGGTGACTTGGTCATAACCAGGGCTGCTGTTAGAAAACACAGGGCCCCATACAGCCTACCTGACAGGGCCCCCTCCCCCATCTGTAAGTGACTGAGGATATAGATTTATCAGTCCCTTTATCTGTAGCCTTCGCTGCACAGATGAATGAATAGAAAACTCTCTGAGACTTCTTGCTCATTCACAAACTGAAGCATGGTAAACACAGTTTACTATGGTTTAGTGATGAATGAACACAGGCGTGATTGGTACCCAACACTTACTGTGTTCATTCAGGAAAGGAAGGGGCCAGTAAATTACATATTTACCAGCCCCTTTCCCAACTCACCATCTTGAAACATCCCTTGTGTGCTCGCAGCAGCTTCCGTCGGGAAAGGAAAGGAGGGAAGCTGGCAGCACTGCGGGAGAAAGGGGCAAACAGGGGGGCCCAGACAGCAAATCAAAGGTGCACATGTGCTAGGACCAACCTCCCTGCAGTGCAGCCAGAGGGGGAAAAGAGAAGAAAAGCTGACAGCGCTGCAGGAGGAGACAGAAGAGGATCTCTGTCTGCAGTAAGACAGTACAGCCTTACCTGCCCAACAGGTGCCCGGGCCCCCCTTTTGAACTGATGGGGCCCGGGCCCAGTACAGGAGGGCTGACTGTACTGCCTTATCAGTGGCCCTTGTCATAACACACATCCTGTTTTAGGATGTAAAGGAAAAACCTTTGGACAGCAGCATTGTCTGGAGAGGGTAGTGTAAGATGATGAACTAGAAGATTTAGATGGACTTGGCTGACAAAATAAAACTAAACTCCAGCAACAGTTTTCTCCTTTTTTGGGATAAAGGTTTTACAAAAAACAAATAAAATCTGACCATTGTATACATCCATGTCAGTGGTAAATTAATTGTCTCTAACTGCCACTTTTGCTGGCTTGGTCTGTTAAGGCAGTTGAAAAATAACTTACTGGCAGGATCACCATGTGAAAATAAAGGAAAAACCTAACAAAAGAAAAATAATGCAGTCTCCATATCTAAGGACTAGTAAGATACAATATTTTACAATTTTTTGGCCGACGTAATAATGCTTTAATCATTCTAAACCTTCTAAATTTATAACAAAAGGCCATTTATAATTTGGTGAAGGAAAATGGTAAGGTGCACAATATTATATATTTTTAATTCATTTAATATACAAGTGCCCTGTGCTAAAAGCCCATTTATATCTGCTTGTATTTTCTTTAGGTACATTTAACCTACACTTTAAGCTCTTAGAGAGTGCAGAGCAATTGTTTGAGATTATATGTGTTTTTATATGATTTTTTTATTTATTTTACAACCGCTGCAAAATGCCATTTGACCCCCTTATGACTCCGTAGTCCAAGAGGTGGCTTTCAACCTGCCAGTGTGTTTGGTAGGAAAAAACAAAATACATACTATTGTTTCTTGGCCCTACTATGGGCACAAATAATAAATTACACACACATATGTGGTATTGTAAAAAATAATTAAAAAACCACACTAGTGTCATTGGTACCTTTTTAAATATATATAAATAACAGCAGCGACTAAAACATTTGATATGACCACAGTCCAAAATCCATTATAGCAAAAAAAAAAAAAAAGCCACACTCATTAAAAATAAAGTGCACAGTGAACAGACCTCAATATACATTGACCAAACAACAATACGAATACCGTTATAAGATACTGTATAAATAAAATAAAATGTAAAAAGTCCACATGAAAAAGTAGTAGTGTAGAAATTCTTCAAAGTATTATTAATTAAGGATACCAACACCAAAATCTGTAGAAACTGCTTCAGTGACACCCACCACCTCAGTTAAGAGGGGCGCTTACCAGATCCTGTAGAACTTTATTAACTTTATTTAACTTTATTTTTAACAAGCGCTGCTTTTTTTTGCTATAACATATGTGGTATTGTAACGATTGTCAGAAGTAGGAAAAATTTATTTTGCTAATTTTTTTGGTGGTGGGTCATGGTAATGGCATTAAAATATACAGCAAAATTTAAAAAAAAATCACTATTTTGGGCCAGTTTTACTTTGATAATAAAAAATAAATCAGGCTATATTCATTATAATTTCCCACCAAACAAAAGCCCAATCTGTCCTGAAAAAGTGGTATAATCCACCTGGACACACAAAGTAATTGTGATGATATGCACAGTTATATGAACACATGTTAAAGTTGAAAAATTGGGCTGGTTTCTTTTAACCTTGATCAAGAAGGAGTAAAATTGCATCTTTCATAGGAAAGGTATTGTATACAAAAGACATGTTGTAATGCACAATAAATATATGGAGATGCACAGTGCACAGTTACCTATGGAGAATACAAATTAAACAGTAAATTTGGATTATAATTATAGGATTAAGGAAATTAAGGATTATAATTTTTGTATTTACTTTTTCCTAAGTATATAAAAAACTACAAAAATAAGTTTTTGTGTTGATCTTTTGCTTAATTAAATGCTTATTTTTTTCCTTTCTTCATGCTTAACTGTGTATTATGTAAATATTCAATAAGCACTAATAAATAGTAAAAATAGTAAGTAACAGTGTGAATGATATCATTTAGGTACCCGTGGAAGGAATCATCATTCTACATCAGTTTCCCTTCTCCTCCACTGTGCAGCGTATGTCAGTGATCACTCAGATTATCGGAGAGAGTGACCTTACAGTGTTTATGAAAGGAGCTCCGGAAATGGTTATCCGTTACTGCAAACCAGACACAGGTTAAAATTAGATAGCATTGGGTAAAAGTTTGGTAAAAATAAGTAAAAAAAAAAAAAAGGACCAGTCATTTCAAATGTGGTATTTTAGTTATAGGGTGTGTTGAGTCACTTGCTGGCTTTTTACATCTGTTAAGGACTGCTTTGTAATGTACTGCTCCTCTTTACTACATATGGTATTTGCTTTACTGCTTCGCTTTAGTGGATCCTTCTTTTACTACTTCTGCTACTTTGTTTACTTTGTCTGTGTTCTGTACCACCATATTGCTGCTTCTTTGTTTTACTGTTCCTCTTTACTGCACCTCTGCATTACTACTAGTCTTTACTGCACATCTGCTTTACTCATTCCCTTTGCTGCACCCTGCAATATTGCACATCTTTATTGTACCTCTTCATTACTGCTCCTCTTTACTTCACATCTGCATTTTTGCTTCTTCTTACTGCACCTTTCTTTTACTACTCCTTTCTTTTACTGCTCTTCTTTTTTTTTGCCTCGCTGAATTACTGCTCTCTTTTCTCAGTTCACTGTAAGGATAAGTGAGCGTATTGTTGTAGTCATTAAAGGCTAAGTTCACCTTTGTAAAAAAAATGATAAATTTACATCCTTTTGCAGGTAAAAAATTGTCATTTTTTATTATTTTTTACTATAAGCCTCCAAAGCATCTGCTGATCGTGGCTGCAATGCAGGGTTCTTGCAGTCTTTGTAAGCTGTCTGCTTGTATTTCATATGGGCAGGCAGTCACACTATGATAGGAAGACTCAATGAACTACCTAGAGTGCTCAACAGTACCCTGGTAGTTACTTGAGAACTATAAGCCGGCACTTGTAGTTTTCACATTCACAGAACACAGTAAATGAGCCAATCAGACAGAGTCCCACACAGCCATATATATATTTTTTAAATTGTGACAATCCCCAGCTCTCTGATAAAATGGGGGATCGGGAGCATATGGAGGCTGGTGCATTTGTAACATGTTACATGTTACACCCTAAAAATGGGTGTAACATGTAACATGCTACAAAAGGTGAGTTTATCCTTTAAGCCAATTGCATTCACATACACAGAGTGCCTGTGATCCTTCTATATAGGATCACAGGTCTCTATGGTCATTTCACAAGCCCCTCCCCTCACTGTTAGTAAACATGCCCCTAGGCTTACATTTAACCCTTTGATCACCCACTAAGTTAACCCCTTCCCTGCCAGTGTCATTATTACAGTAACAGTGCATGTTTTAAGCACTGATTACTGTAGTAATGTCACTGGTCCCTCCAAAAGTGTCACAAAATGTCAGTTAGGGGTCTGATTTGTCCGCCACAATGTCGCAGTCCCGCTAAAAATTGCAGATCGCCACCATTGCTAGTTAAAAAAAAAAAGACATAAATCGTTCCCCTAGTTTGTAGACACGATAATCAAATCAAAATTTGCTTATTGCAATTTTTTGTTTACCAAAAATATGTAGCAGAATACAAATTGGCCTAAAAGGATGAAAAAATCAGATTTTTCAATAATTTTTTTGGGAATGTTATATAGCAGAATGTGAAAAATTTTGTTTTCAAATCCTTCTGGTCCGGAACTGGTTAAAATAACCAAAATTATGTACTTACTGAAACTTCACAGCAGATGCCCTTTAAATCAGTTCCAACATCTACATTCGTATGCATGATAAAATTGAAACCTTAACTGCTTCAATTCAGGGCACTTTCACCCCCTTCCTGCCCAGGCCAATTTTCAGCTTTTAGCGCTGTTGCATTTTGAATGACAATTGCGCAGTCATGCAACACTGTACCTAAACCAAATTTATGTTATTTTTTTCCCACAAATAGAGCTTTCTTTTGGTGGTATTGGATCACCGCAAGGTTTTTTCTTTTTTGCTAAACAAATAAAAAAAGACTGAAAAGTTTGAAAAAAAAAAGTTTTTTGTTTGTTATACAATTTTGTAAATAGATACGTTTTTTCCTGCACTGATGAGGCTGCACTGACAGGCACTGATGAGGAGGCACTGATGGGGTGGCACTGATGGGGTGCACTAATGTGCGGCACTGATAGGCAGCACTGATGGGCAGCTCTGATGGGCACTGATAGGTAGAACTGATATGAAGCATTGGTGGGCTCTGCTAGGTGGCATTGATGGGCACTGATAGGTGGCACTGATGGGCACTCCGTGAATAAGTCGGAAATGAAGAAACGCATGGGGGCGTGGCTATACGGCGTCCACTAGAATCTGTTTGTTGATGGGGAAGGAGCTTCTGGCGTTCGGTGTGTGCAGTGAGACCACGGACCGCACTATCAGCGCTACCAGACCCTGAACCAGTCACTGTTTTGCTTTTAATGATCTTCCAACAAGTGAGTGTGATATGTATTGTTGTGTGAAAATAAATTTATGCCAAACGGTATCACGCTATGGAAGTGCCTTTTGTTTTGTCACCCATGCAATATATGTGAGAGGAGGAGTGCTTGCAGCGGCCGACATTACCGGGAGGAAGTTGTTTGATTTATCTATGCCTTTTCAGCCTATTCCATGAGAGTGGTTAGGCATGGCTTTTCGGTGAGTGCGTTTTTTGGCCATATTCCCAGCACTGGTGGTGGTGATATCTTGTGGTGATCCTTATATCAGCACGAACAAGACCCTCTTCAGATTGTGGTTTATAACAAAAGACTTATTACATTTTATCAGTTTGATGCTAATCAAAGGACATTTAGCACTCTATGCACTTTATGATAGGAAGGTTCTACCATCCTTGCGCTACTGAAGTTCTATAGAAATTGCTTTTGGATGAATTTCTGTGATGAATTTTGCCTGTAACTGATGGGCACTGATAGGTGGCTCTGATGGGCAATGATAGGCAGCACTGATCGGCACTGATGGGCGGCACTGGTGGGCACTAATGGGCACTGATAGGTGGCGCTGGTGGGCAATAATGGGCAGCACTGATGGGGAGGCCCCTGGCGGGCAGCACTGATGGGTAGAGCACTGGTGGACTCCCTGAGCCCTGATTGCCATCCCGGGTGGCCATGGTGGGCATCCCTGGGGTCATGGGTGGGCATCCCTGGTGGTTCTAGTGGCACCCCCCCAAGGTTCTGCACTGGTAGTCAATACTCTGATTACCAGTGCAGACCCCCCCATCCTGTCAGGAGAGCCGCAGATCGGCTCTCCTCTACTCATGCCTGTCAGGCATGAACTGAGGAAAGCCGATCAACTGCACTTCCTATTCACTATGTGACCAGCTGTGACCAAACATGCTTGACACAATCTAAATCAATAAGTTTACCTTGGTCTTATCAGACCATAGAACATGGTTCCAGTAATCCATATCCTTATGATTCGTACACACGCAACAATTATCGGCCGACTGATCGTCCGACTTTTGTCCAAGTTGTGTTTTGTTGGTTGGAATGTGCCCAGACTGCACACAAATTTTCTTGGCCAACAAAAATCTACTTCAGAAGTGATGTCATGTGCTGGTTTACTTTCCGTGTGTTTTTTCTTCTCTGAGCATGCCCAGTCTTGCTCATCAGATTTTTGTCTGCCGAAAATCTGTATAGACTGACGGAAAATCGGCCGTTGTTGTGGTGGCCAACAAAAATTTTATAACCTGCACACCAGATTTTTTTCGGACGAAAATTCTGAGTCGGTTGTCGGAAGCATCATACTAACAAGCCGAAAATCGGCCAATCGGACGTTGGCCGAAAATTTACGGCCAATAATCGATGCGTGTGTATGAGGCTTAAGTCGGCTTGTCTTCAGCAAACTGTTTGTGGGCTTTCTTGTGTATCATCTTTAGAAGAGGCTTCCTTCTATGACAGCCATGCAGACCAATGTAATGCAGTGTGCAGCGTATGGGCTGAGCACTGACACACTTTCAACCTCTGAAGCAATGCTGGCAGCACTCATATGTCTATTTTCCAAAGATATGATGCTGAGCACGTTCACTCAACTTCTTTGGTCGACCATGGCGAGGCCTGTTCTGAGTGGAACCTGTCCTGGTAAACCGCTGTATGGTCTTGGCCACCATGCTGTAGCTCAGTTTCAGGGTCCTGGCAATCTTCTTATATAGATATTACTAGCAGCACAATACCTCAATAGGTATATAGGAAGTTACCACCCCTAACACCTTTCTAGGTGGTGGGGCAGGGATGTAATACGTTATATGCTAAGTGCATAAAATAACATATGTGTATTGTATTGAAACAAGTTAGGATGTGTAGAACATCATCTTATAGTGCATCTATAATGAATATATATCAGCCTAAAGTGCATCAATATTAAATTAATAATAATCATATGGTATCCATATATCATAAAACAATATTGCAAGTGCCCATATGAAGTGTGACCCCACCTCGAACCACACACCAGAAAGCTCTGTGCAGCGGCGGGCTGTGTTCGGCTGTGAGAGCCGGTTCCCCAATACTCCCTGGCGGTGTGTTTTATTGCGGTTTTTTTTTTCCTTTGCATTCTTCCACTGTACCACCATTTTTATCATGTGATTATTTTAATAAACTTTGGAAATGTTTATATTTACTGCACCATGAGGAGTCCGTTTTTTGTGTCATCACACACCTATCCTTAGGACTATCCAGGACCACCCCGCCATGGATGGATGAGACAAAAATCTGGATTATTGTCCCAAGCCTTTCTTGACCTCCTTTGCCGTAGGGTAGTAGGGATCAACACCTTCTGGTGAGTGTGTATTTCTATCATATTCCATGAGCACGGAGGGTGTCACCACCTTTGTTCTGAATTGCACTCCATAGTGACTGGAAGATGGATAAGGATCAGTCCACTATAGCACTTTGAAGAGACTTTTGTACATACCAGCAATTTATTTACATGCACCGTATATGGACACTGAATGCACTTTTTTATTGCTGATTGCACTGCATAAGAATATCAATAGCACTTACCTTTGCACTCTCTATCATTACTTTGATGCACTTCATATGGGCACTTGCAATATTGTTTTATGATATATGGATACCATATGATTATTATTAATTTAATATTGATGCACTTTAAGCTGATATTTATTCATTATTGATGCACTTTAAGTTGAGTTTCACACCGATCTACTTATAGCCTAGGCCATCTTTATGTAAACCAACAATTCTTTTTTTCAGATCCTCAGAGAGTTCTTTGCCATGAGGTGCCATGTTAAACTTCCAGTGACCAGTATGGGAGAGTGATAACACCAAATTTAGCACGCATGCTCCCCATTCGCACCTGAGACCTTGTAACACTAACGAGTCACATGACACTGGGGAGTGAAAATGGCTAATTGGGCTCAATTTGGACATTGTCACTTAGGGGTGTACTCACTTTTGTTGCCAGCAGTTTGGACTTTAATGGCTGTGTGTTGAGTTATTTTAAGGGGACAGCAAATTTACACTGTTATACAAGCTGTACACTCACTACTTTACATTGTAGCTAAATGTCATTTCTTCAGTGTTGTCACATGAAAAGATATAATAAAAAATTTACAAAAATGTGAGGGGTGCACTCACTTTTGTGAGATACTGTATGTGGTTTAGCTGCGATCGTCAGGAGCAGGATAATTTAATTTAGATTGTTCTTTGGTGGAAGGTTATGGCAGTAGCAAGAAAATTACAGCTAAATTTAAAATAAATATTTGTTTTTACTATTTTGGGCTAGTTTTCCTTTAATAAAAGAAATAAAAGAAAAAAGAATCATCAGATATATTACCATTTACTATCAAATGAAAGCCCAATTTGTCCTGAAAAAAAGAAAAAAAAAGTGTAAAAATAAAGAAATGCATAAAATAAACAATAAAAAAAGAATTAAAGTGCCCCCATCCCCTCGGGCTCGCACACAGAAGCGACCACATACAAAGGTCATGCCTGCATATGTAAATGGTGTTCAAACCCCACATGTGAAGTATGACTGCGATTGTTAGAGCAAGAGCAATATTACTAGTAACCTGTAAAAATTTTTAAAGCGTTGCCTATAGTGATTTTTAAGTACTGTGTTTTGGCGCCATTCCACGTGTGTGTGCAATTATAAAGTGTGACATGTTTGGTATCTGCAGTATTTACTTGGCATAACATTATCCTTTATATTGTACCAAAACATTGGGCTATCTATTGTGTTTTCTTGCATTAAAATTAACCTTCCTAGTGGTATTCCCGAGCGTGACTCGGGGTTAGATTTTAGAGCCAAAAGCGGTAACCCCGAGCCACACTCGGGGTACCGCTAGGAAGATCGCTGGATCCTGGTAGAGGTTTTACTTACCTTTTCTCCGGGATCCAGCGAAGAATGCAGGCGGTATGCAGCGGCGGAGCTTCCTCCCGATCGTCTGCAAGCCCCGGCTTCTGTCTCCGGCGACGTGACGTCCGCCGGGGGGTGGAACCGGCGGCAAATTCAAATGTAAAACACACCAAACACACTGATACCATTCAAAATAAAATAAAATCACATTACATTGCCCTCCAGTGCCCTTTCCTGCAGTTTTACTGTACTTTTTATGTAAATATATGTATATATGTATATGTGTTCTGACAGGGGGACGATCCTCCCCCCAGAACACTCCAATCAGTCATCTCTGCTGTTGGCTGAAAGCACTGATCAGGAGTCAGTCAGCTGGTTTTCCACCATGCTTGCCTGACAGAAGCTGGCTTCTGTTGGGCAGGGTGCCACACACACGGATTGAATGTCTCACGAAATTCTGCCTGTGTGTATGGGTCCTTAGGCACAAATCGGTTAAAATGGTCAGCTTGTATTCATTTAAGTAAAACCAGGGCTTTTTTTCTCAGAGAATAGGTGCAGGAACTCCCCCCTTCTGAGTCACTTCTTGTCTCTGCCACCCTACCCACCTCCAAGCACCATCCTGTGGTTCCAACCTCTACCCATCTCCCAGTATTGCCCCTTTTAGAGAATACAGGACCAAGTATCATTTTGTGTTGCTTTCCAGCAACAGTGGATTCCCCCAACAATAGACCCCCAGCAGCAACAGCAGATTTTCCAGCAGCCAGCTCAGCTTTAATAGACTCTCCAGCAGCCAGTAACAATAGACCCCTCCTTAAACAGTAGATCTCTTCCGGCAACAATAAATTGCCCATCAGCAACAATAGACCTCCCCAGTAAAAATAGATGCCCTCCAGCAACAATCGATCCCCAGCAGCCATTAACAATAGACACCTCCTTAACAGTAGATCTCTTCCAGCAACAATTTACCCCCCCCCCCCCAGCAAAATAAGCTCTCTTCCCCCATCAACAATAGGTTCCACACCGGTAACAATATTAGACCTCCTCAGCACTAATAGACCACCATGGGAATATAAATCTTCTTCAGGAACAATAGATCCCCCAGCAGGCAGCATCAATGGATCCTTCAGCACACCCCAGCACCCCTTGCCATTACATACATTCAGTCCTGGAGGTGTCGGAACTGCGTTCCCCCACGTTCCCGCTGTAAAAAACCCCTGAGTAAAACCATTATCCCAAAAGAAGAAAAAAACTGGTGCTAGAACTGCTAAAAAGTTGTTAGCTGGTGTTCAGCTTTATTTTGTTAGTCATCTCCATCTGCAGCCATCTTATTATTGGTAAGCTCCAGTATATTATATTTTTGTGATTGGGTTTAGATACACTTTAAATTAGATGACTCAGTTTAAGAAGCTTTGTAGTAAAGCTGACTAAGGCTAACCTTACACAGACAGTTTTCTCATTCAGCCAGCCACAAATGAGGTATATGGTGAAATTCTCCCACTGTGATGTTGCATTCTGATGGCTGCACCTACCACTGTTAGAATACACTGATCAGTGCCTGTCACTTATTGGCTGCAGCCGCAGATTTCTTGAAAAATATCTGACATGTCCCTTTGACAGGAGTCCAAAAAGGAATTAACTGTCAAGCATGGAATGCCACAAACTGATCGAAAATTGGTTGGTCCCTGCAGGACCATCTGAATTTTGTTCAGAGTTTGGCCAGCTTTAGATACCACAAAAGACACATTGTAATATCAATGTGCAAAATTGTTTGGATATTGCCACCTACTTCAAAAACTGTGCTTTAGCACATGAAAAATAAGAAAATTCTTGTAAAAGGTGTCATTAATATGGAAAATTCAGACTAAGGGCATGATTAAACACTGCCTAATGTAGAAAGTAGAAATAAAGGCATTTTTTATGTTGGATAACGTAGGAGAGGAATATAACCTTGATGTTTTTTTTTTGTGACATCTACCTTCCTTTGGGGAGGTTTTCTTCTACTTCCTGTACTATAATCAAAAAAGGAAGTTAGTGTAAATCCTTTAAAGTGAGGGAATCCCTTCCCTACTTGTCACCAGGCTCTATCCAAAACTAAAAAAAAAAAAAGTTTTTCCTTTAGTTATGCTTTAATTAGTTCACAACTAGTTCAGTTCTTTCAACGTACTACATTCATCCAAAGAGTGCCCCCTAAAGTGGTTGTTACTCTAAAAAAAAAAAATATATATATAATGCTCCTGTTTCTTTAAAGCATAATCAGTAGCATAGTGCTGTTGCATTGTCATTTGTCCCTTTTTTAAATGTAAAATGTTGATCCTGCCAGTTCCTTTGTCCCCTTTTGTGCTGACCACGGTAATCATGGCTGCTGAGCCCTGACCATCATGGTCGGCCTACGTGCCTCCATCATCCACTGTGTTCTGAGTGTCTCTTCCTCTCCCCTCTCCCCCTTCCTCTTTGCCTGTTAGCTCCAGTCTGTTTCTGCAGAGCCGATCTCCTCCGAGCCCCTCCTTTCTTCTACTGCCTGAATTCCAATACATTACATAACACAATAACTTTTATCGTCTCTGTTTTAGCAAGATATTCACTGCAGTATGTCATTTTTTTTAAAATGATAATCCAAAATACCTTTTTGCACAACTCCTCTGTGAGGGCAAATGATCTGCCTCTGCTGGCTGGGTGATATTACTGGGGAATCTTAGCCCCTCCCACTGCTATTCTTAGATCGAGGAAGCAGAGCAGAGGGAGATCATGTGACTGCACGGAGAAGCTGTGAACAAATGTATTTAGGATTATAATTTAAAAGAAACCAACACACTGCACTTTATATCTTCCAAAAACAGGGATAATACAAATAATTGTGACTTTACAACCTCTTTAAGCACAGGGTGATGGCTGCAGTACAAGCCATCAGCCTGTGCCTGCTTTGTTCAGCTGGCTCCCAGCTTGAAAGTGAAAGTAATCAGGCAGTTGTATAGCTGCTCATCACTTTCACAGTGCAGGTAGGGCTTCCCCCCCCCCCCCAGTCACTTCTGGTTGTAGATCATCCATTTTCTGGCTGGTATAGCCAGGGGACACATCCAACCAAGCAGTTACTTGCTGTGCTCAGTTACTTGCTGTGAAGGACAGGAGAGACATTGGGGTCTTTTTGACCCCTTTTGTTTCCATAAAGAGTATGTGTACACTGTCTCCAGCAATTAGGCGAGGCCTCAGGATATATAGAGGTGATCCTAGTGGGCATATAAGGATCTTTTGTACAGTTTCCCAGTGATTGATACATTTTGAGTAGATGAGCAGATTAGTGATAACACGTTGCCAATGTGTTAGCTCTGGGGAAATGTGAAGAGTTTTCTCCCCATGTGCTATTGATGATAGCTTCTGTGCTTCATGAGGTTGTGTAAGCAGCTTATAGAAGCAGGGGAGGTCTTTCGACGTATGTCCATCAGCTTCAACAAGGCGCAAGGTTTCTAGTGTGAGGGCAGACTTTGACCAGGTGAAAGAAGCAGCTATATGACAAATCCGTAAGTATTTGTAAAAGTCCTTGTGTTTGATTTGGAAGGCATGGCAGAGAGTTTGGAAGGAGGATAAATGGGGGGCCTTCGTATAAAGTCCCAGTAGTCCTTATTCCCGCCGAGGTCCATTTATTGATTGATAGATCCTCACTCAGAAGCTCCAAAGTGGATAGGGGCTTTAGCTTTAAGGCCAACTTGGAAATTCCTTTGTTTTGATGAGAGATTGATCTCCATGTTCTTATAGCAACATTGACTGTTAGAAGAAATGATCACGGGGGCTGAAGACAAAGCCATATGGCACTAAGGAATTGCTGAATTGGGTGTGTTATCACGGTCTGCTCAACTTGCATCTATGAGGGTAGGGATTTAGAGGTTGTAGAGGACCACCACTGTTTGGTTTGATTGAGAAATGTTGCCTTATAGTAAAGTCTTATGTCTGGTGGGCCCATTCCAGCAAGGCGGGTTTGTGTACATATAGTAATTTGCCTTATACGGGGGTGTTTTTTCGCTCCCATATGAGTTGATTATCTGTTGTAATTTATGTAAATGGTTTGGTAGAATAACTACTAGGATTGTGCGGAAAGTATAGAGGATGTGTGGCAGAAAGGGACATTTTTGCGGAAGGCGGAATCTGCCAGCCCTGGAAGCCCTTACTGATCGTAGTTGTGAGGACAGGTCTTGTACTTTTTTGATGTGATTCGTTAGGTTTAGTTATAGGAGAGTAGAAGATGTGGTCACCAGCTGGATCCCAAGGTACGTTAATGTAGAGGCTGGTGCCCATGGGAAAGGAGACAAAGCCGAGATTGCAAGCTTGGTACTAGGTTTGAGGCATATGGGGATCATAGAGGATTTGGAGCAGTTGACCTTATATAAGGAGACCACTCTAAATGGATCTAATAATGATTGGAGAGCAGTCAACGATTGGATTGGGTTGGCTTAGAGATTGCTATTATTACGTCTTCTGCGAATAGCCCAATTTTATGAGTGATGTTCCCAACCGAAAGGCTAACAAATTGCGGATGCGCCCTTATAGCTTCTGCTAGAGGTTCCATAATCAGTGCAAAGATAAGTGGGGAAAGAGGACAGCCCTACCGGGTACCATTAGGGATCTAAATGGGTTCCAATAACATTCCCTGAGGTCCACACTCTAACAGAAGTAGTAGAGTATAAGTAGTAGAGTAGTAGTAGTAGAGTATAAGCCTAAAATAGCCAATAATATAGTAACCATTAGACCAGTGGTCAGTGGTCAGTGTTCATTTGAAAATAAGTCATAATCTCGGATTTGATCTGTTCTTGGTAGCGTGGTGTAATGTTCCGGTACCTTTGGTACCCTAAATTACACTTTCCACAAGTGTATGCGCCCTACCATTTACTTTTGGAAAGGTGCGCATACACCTTTAAGACTGGAGCTGTCATCACTCAGCGCCGGACTAGATGGCTATTTAAGGCGTCGGTTCTCACTCACATGTGTTCGTTCAAACACCCTTATCTGGATGCTAACCTTGCTTGAAGCTTCCATGCTTGCAAGCTTACTTCGCTGACGGAACCTCGCTGCGCTGATCCCTGTATCCCGCTACTGGATCATCCGCCTCTCCTGAACCACCTTTCGGCTGTATCGCTAATAGTGCTAAGTACCCCGCAGGGGAATTCTCTATAAACTTATACTAAGCTTACACTATCTAGCTCTGCATAGTAGAGACTGTTTATCACATCTGCATAAACTAGATTGCTAGCTCTTGAGACTACTGCTACTTTTCTGCACTGGGTTGATCTCTTTTGTATGTCCACCTGCTATTCTATCATCTGCTATCATACAACATTGCTAAACCTTCCTGCATCCATCTGCTACTGTCTCACCTTCAAGTGTCTATCACCTACCACCTCCACTCAACCTATCCCTCAACCTTCATCATTGTGTTACCACATGCATAAAGTCACTCTAAGAACCAGCTTGCTAATTGTGTGTATTTACTGGCTGAAATAAGACCTTCCACACATGATGAGTCATTGAGGTTGGGAATGGTATCTCAGCATATCTCTTACATGACTACTGACGTGGAACTATTTCTGACGCTGAAAATCCACACCATATAAAAACGCAGGAGCGTTACACGTGGGTGATTTAAGGAGGTATTTAAGCGCCATAAAGTGGTGGGTTTCAAGGTAGGGTTAGTAGATAGCGTAATGATCACTGGGGAGTGATCTGACCATAATAATAATGCCAATGTTGAGTTGTAGAATAGATTTGTAGGCCAAGAACATATCAATTCTGGAATAGGACTTTTGTGCATTTGAGAGGAAGGTGTAGTCCTTCTCTGAACCATGCAGGCACCGCCATGGGTGATATAGTTCTTCAGTTTTCTGTTCGCGCTAGAAGAGTCTAGTTTGGGAACTGCAGTATTGTTAAAATCACTGCAAATAATTATGCGGTCTTTGGGGAAGTTACATAAATACGGATCTGTAGAACTGCTTTTAAAGTGTGTTGGGGGCATATATATTGGCTATCACCAGTGGGATGTCATTAAAGGTTGCTGATAGGATTAGGTATCTACCTACTGGATCAACCTCAACCTGGTGGATTTGGAGGGCTATTGAATCCTTTACAGCTATCATCACTCCTTTTGTTTTTTGATCAGCATTAGCAAAAATAGATGCGAAAAAACCTTTTGTGATAGCACTTAGGCATTTTATGTTGTTCAAAATGGGTCTCCTGCACGCATAGGATATCCTACTTTTGGGGAATTGCTTCTTTCCATAGCCTAGATCTTTTAAATGGGCTGTTAAGCCCCTTAGTGTTAATGGTTGAGATGACTAGAGCCATAGTAGGTCACAGTTGGTAGCGTGAGCAGTGGCTGGAGAAGGACTATTGCCTACAATAGAATAGTTTTAGGTCCACGGACTGAATACTCACACTTAAAGTATCAGTGATAATAACAAGAACAATAAGTAACAGATACACACTGTTTTTAACCTGAAAGCAGCAAAAAACAATAAGAACATTCAGTGAGCCACACTCCTTGGGTGTCTTTAACAACTGAAGAAGAAAAAAAAGATATTATATCCTTACTACTTTAGTGCAGATAAACTGATTGTGGGTGGAGGTCTTGTGTGATATTCTATATGCCTGCAATGTTCCGCGGCTCTGAGATGTGCGGTGGCAGTTTAGATCTAGCAGGAGCAGACAGAGGGGTTGCAATAAGTCCCCAATTGTGTAATCGCTTCATACCTTCCTTCGGAGAAGTGATAGGGACCTTTTAGTTTTGAAAGGTTACAAGTAATTTGGTTGGAAACTCCCAGGTGTATGGAATGTTGTGATCTCTAAAGACTGATGTGATCAGAGCAAATTCATTGCGCCTCTGAGAGGTTGCTGCTGACAAATCAAAGAGTGAGAGAGAAGCGTATGGTCCCGGAAGCGTGTGCGCCTCTCTAACTGCTTTGAAGAGTCTGTTCTTAATATGAAAAAAATGTATGCGAGCCAATAAATCCTGGGGGACTGTGTCAGGCAAGTGTGAGATAGGTGTGAGAAGGTGTGAGATAGAGGAGTGTAGTTCTTTTTGTAGCCCTGATTTGTAAGGAAAGGAGTGCCTCGCGTTTGTCAGTGTCCCTGTCTGTCAGCGGTCGTAAGATGGCGACTACATGTAGTTTTTTAACTGAGGGAGGCTTATTGCGAGACTGGATAGGAGACAGTGCAGCCCTCTTAGCTCTTTCAGCCACTTGTCCTATTGTGGATGGGGACTCAGAGGAAGATTCCTTCATGTCTGACAACTGTTCCTGTGCCTCCGCTGCTTGAGGCTCCAGCTGGGTGTGTGGGTGGGAGTCCTCTCGGGCATCATGCCAAGCTGCTGTGCTTGTTGGCGGCATGAAGAACTCCCTTAAACGGCGTGGACCCTGTGACATTTGCTTCCTCCGGGTCATCGGCAGTAGGTTCCTGTGGCTTTTCCCCTCTGCCAGGAGGTGCTGTTGGTGGGTATAGCTGCTGATGGCCACTGTAGACACCCAAGAGATTGAGGAGGAGAGAAATAAAGTGGCCATCTCGCTCAGCAGCCCCCCACTGTAAAGGCTTTTAAAGCATCCCCTATGAAGATTTTCAGGTACCATAGTTTTTTTTTTTGTGATATCATGGGTGCAAATGTTTTAAGACTTGACATGTTGTGTATCTATTTTACCAAAACATGGAAAATATATTGTGTGTATTTGCACAATTCATTTTATTATATTTTTTCTGAAAATTTGCATTTGATAAACAGTTGCACAAATATCATGCAACATACAAAACTGTAATTTTCCTAATTTTATTCTACAGGGCCTCTGCTTTCAGGAAAATATATAATGTTCTGGGGGTTCTGCAGAAAAAAATAAAAGTCATCATCTACAAAATACTGTAGCTGCTGACTTTCAATATTGGGACTCTTACCTGTCCTGGAATCCAGAGGTGTCTTTACCCCAGCCAGTTTTTCTTTCGGCTCTCTGGTGCTGCTGCTGCGATTGCTTGTAGGGGAAACCGGCAGTGAAGCCTTGCGGCTTCACAGCCGGTTTCCTACTGCACTGATCCCCCTTCCCCCCGTAAGGTGCCAAACGTGGCACCGGATGGGAGGAGGTGGCAGATAAGCGGAGCTTCCCCTTTTGGGTAGCGCAAGTGTCAAAACCAGATATCTGTCCTAAAGTGTCAAACCTTCAGTCAATACAGATACAAATGTTCAAAATATGCATAAATGCAAACTTTAATTACAAACATCACCCAATCTAGCCTTCTGAGAGCCAGTTCACACTGGGGCGACTTGTCAGGCGACCTGGTCGCCTGACAAGTCACCATGGGTCGCCTGCCATAGATTAGCACAGGACCCGTTCTAATAGGAGCGACACAAGTCGCTCCGACTTAGAAAAAGGGTCCTGTACTACTTTGGGGCGACCTGGAGCGACCTGCATTGACTTCAATGATATGAAGTCCGTGCATGTCGCTCCAAGGTCGCGGTGCACGCTGCGCACCGCGACTTCACAGGTCGCCCCCCGGCAAGTCGGGTCGCCCCTATGTGAACCGGCTCTGAGACTCCCCATTGATCCTTTAATGTAAATAACATCCCTGTTCAACTGTAGAGAGCCTTGCATCCTAATATACAAGGTTTGCTTCATAAATGGTGACCCAGCCATCATCTAAAATAATGAATTGGACAACAAAGCCATGTGAATTCTGTTCATAGGCATTCAACATCTACACATTCCATGGTGATTGAGTCAAGGTATCAGTGCTACCTGTGTGCATAAATATGCTGGGATATCGTCATGCCCTTCATTGGAACTCAAAAGTGGCTTGGAGAAGCTAGCAAACGTCTTTGATAACCCAGAACAAGTCCAGTTGAATGTGACTACCTACTACTAGCTAAAACATAACCCATTTAGAAAAAAAAAAAACTTGGAAGATAAAGTGATAGGACCCGAAGACAGCCAAGCCACTGCTGGGAGGGGGTATAAAGGGGGACATAAAGTTCCAGTGCATCTGCTGTGAACTATTAAGAAGATATAATCCCCAGTGAGAACAGCTATGGAGGTCAGTGATGACTTTAAAGGACTTTTACTGAACATTTTTTTAAAAGCTTGAATGTCCATAGTCTGGCCAAGTGGCCATAGGATCACAAAATCAGGAAAAGGGAAACCATGCCCTAGTAATACATTAAAATTAGTTTAAGTGGTGCACACAGAAGATAGTTCTGTGGCTAACAAAGGTTATAAAAGATTCTTTGAGATTTCTGCTCTACATATTCACTAAATAATCACTTTTCAGGACCCCTAAAATGTATGTTTTTAGGGTATGCATTTTGTATGTTTAGCAATGCTTGTGAAATAATAATGAGGGAACAAAATTGGGGCTTAACCTGCTTACAACTAGCAAGTTTTTTTTTTTGGCTATACAATGTATATTATCTTTTCCCTAAACATTTGTGACCACAGAGATGTTTTGTTTGTTAACTAGTTCCAGACAATTTTTCTAAGCAACTGGACCTCTACACAAAGCAAGGCTTTCGAGTAATAGGACTGGCATATCGATCTCTACAAAAGGAGGGACTGCCACTTACCTCGGATTTAGAAAGGTGACTACAATTTTAAAATATTCTTATCTTTTAAAATGAATATGTCTTATATTGCATATATAGGTATATATATATATAAAAAAAAATCTGCAGCTTCCATCCAAACCTTCCAATCAAGCCCAAACCCCAAATTATTCTGGTAGGCTAAGCTTCCACATTTCATGGCAGTTTAAGAAATTGTAACTAAGCCCCATCCCCGCACATTCCTATTCGTTCAATCCCAAAAATGGGAAGCTTGATTGACAAACAGGAATGTGCAAGCGTTAGAAAGAGTAGGCAAGTTTAGGCACTATCTGTAAAGGTTGCCTGTCATTATGGCCTAGATTGTGGATAAAACAGGAAAGTTTAGGAGGATTATACAGGGGCGACTGAATTTTAACCACTTGCCGACTGCCAGCAATTCATATACTGCGGCAGGTCGGCTCTGTCCTGCGGAACAACGTAACTGTACTTCGCTTCGCGGGGGCCGTGAGCAGGGTCACGCTCCTGCTGCTGGAGGCATGTGCACACACCCATTCACCACAGGGAAAGCTGATCTGCAGGTCTGGCCACCTGCGATTGCCAGCACATCGCACATCGCTACCCATGGAGACAGAACAGCGGTCTGCCATTGTAAACATGCCAGACCACTGTTCTGTCAGCAATGAACACAGGGCTCCTGTGTTCATCCTATTTAGGAACACAGGTCCCTGTGTCTATTTCATAAGTACATCCCCCACACAGTTATAAAGCACCCCCTAGGGACACATTTAACCCTTTGCTCACCCCTGGTGTTAACCCGTTCCCTGCCAGTGTCACTAGTACAGTAACTGTGCATATTTTTAGCACTGATTACTGTAGTAATATCACTGGTCCCCCCAAAAGTTTCAAAAATGTCAGTTAGGGGTCTCATCTGTCCACCACAATGTTGCAGTCCCGCTAAAAATTGCTGATCACTGCCATTACTAGTAAAAATAAATAAATAAATAAAAAATACATAAATCTTTCCCCTAGTTTGTAGACGTGATAACTTTTGCGCAAAGCAATTAATATACTCTTATTGGGATTTTCTTTTACCAAAAATATGTAGCAGAATACATATTGGCCTAAAATGAAGAAAAAATTTGATTTTTACATTTTTTTTTAATTGGGAATGTTATATAGCAGAAAGTATAAATATTTTTTTTTTTTTTTTCAGAATTGTTACGGTTTTGTTTATAGCACAAAAAATAAAAATCACAGAGGGGATCAAATAGCACCAAAAGAAAGCTCTATTTGTGGGAAAAAAGGACATCAATTTTATTTGGGTACATCGCAGTGCTGAATCACAAAAAATGTCCCGGTCATTAAGGGTAAAAATCTTCCTGTCCAGAAGTTGTTAAAGACATATTCTCAGTTAAATAAAAAAAGATAAAGGGAAAGTATGCAAATAGTATTTGTGAACTGATGCTTTCAATTTTTAAATAAATAGGGAAAAAAACACAAATACAAAAGCACAAAGAACACTTTGCAAAGTAACATGGAAAAGGTGCCTTACTGGTAACATTTTTCAAGTAAACTTCACTAAATTAATCTACGTGATAACATTTAACGACATCAATAATATTGTACCAAAATCAATTTTGCTAAAAATCATTGTGCTCATTTCTAATTTGCACTATTTTAGTATAGAAATCAATCCCTCAATTTCTTTCTGATTATTGTATTTTACTAAACAGTAAATTATTATACATTCCTCAACACCATCCCTGCAGGTGAACTACATATATTGCAAGAATTTTACCAAATTTATTTCTCGGTTCTGAAGACATAGGTTTGCCAAAGTATGTTATTTTTCACATTAACTACAGAAATGAGAGTCTTCTTTCATTGTCAACACCTAAGCAAGCACAATGTTTTAGTATGAAAAGAACCATTAACTGCATTACTTTTGCTATGAAGAGCTTTAGGAAGAATCTCTAAAACATTAATTTAACATAGCCATAGCTGTGCAGACCTCTAAAAAAAAGATGTGATCGGCATTCACATGCAGGAAATTAAAAATCTGGGGGGCATTCTGTACATAAACAATTTACCTACCAATAACTTGAGTGTTAGTTAATTTGTAGAATTTGAACAAACCTTCATTGCCATCTTTTTGAAAAATTGGAATGGGTGAAGAGGGAAAACAGGATACCCAAGACACATTGTTAACTATGTAAGCCAGACTTCTGAACCTTTTCAACATTTCGATGTGTACTCACTAGTGGTCCTACATAGGTTAACTTCCCTAAGAAATGTGGGTATCTCTTTATCCCAGATTTTGCCTGTAAAAACAAATAGATATATAAGATATATAATGTGTATGTTTATATATATATATATATATATATATATATATATATATATAAAATAATCATAAATATGTACAACCCAACAGATTTGTCAGAAAACCTTTTTTATGGGACACTATACTACAGGATACTCCCACAAATGCGGGCCATTGATTACAACCAAGAATTGTTAATTTGCAAACACAAAAAAGTATTTTTCCTAACAAATGAATACACCCCAATTAAAGTCTTAGGAGAAAAGCTAAATTTTAGACAACAAAATTCTAATTAACAAGAATTCAACTACAGATAAGTCTAATTACTCATTAAACAGGTGTCCAGCAGACAGTTTATTATAAAAATGTGTTCTTTAACCACTTTAGGACCGGAGGATTTTCCTGCCACTTTTTGCAACTTGGCACTGTGCAAATTTAACTGACAATTGTGCGGTCTTGCAACGCCGTACCCAAAGGAAATTTACGTCCTTTTTTTCCCACAAACAGAGCTTTCTTTTGGTGGTATTTGATCACCTCTGCGCTTTTCATTTTTTGCGATATTAATAAAAAAAGAGCGACAATTTTGAAAAAAGAACAATATTTTTCTTCTTTGACAGTTAAAAAATATCCAATATATTCAATTTCTGTCATATATTTAGGCCAAAATGTATTTAGCTACATGTCTTTGACAAAAAAATCCTCAATGAGCGTATTTTTAACCGCTTTAAGATCAGAAGATTTTACCCCATTCCTGACCAGGATATATTTTGCGATTCGGCACTGCGTTATTTTAACAAAAAATTGCATGGACGTGCGACGCTGTACCCAAATTAAATTTATGTTCTTTTTCCCCCACAAATAGAGCATTCTTTTGGTGGTATTTGATCACCTGTGCGATTTTTACTTTTTGCGCTATAAACAAAAAAAGAGCGACACTTTTGATAAAATAACAATATTTTTCAAATTTTTTATATGAAAAGGGGTTAAATGTATGCCTGGTGCTTACTGACGGGTTTGGGGGGAGGGGACTGTGTGACACAGGCACAGATCACAGGTTCAGCTTTGCTGAATCCTGTAATCTGTCCCTGCCTGTCATATAGGAGATCCGCCCGCTTTGTTTACACAAGCGGGCGGATTTCCTCACTCGATCCCCGATGATCGGGGAAGAGCGAGGGTGATCACCGCCTCTCCTCCCCTGGCCCGACTCCCGCTGTGGAAATGGAAGGATTGGGAAACAAGGATTTCGGGCACACTGATTATATAAAATCACTTTTTATTGGAGATATCAATTAAAATCATAAAGTATTACAGGCAGATAAATTTGTGTTGAAGATAAGACTCGTGAATGGTCTACATTGTAAGATACATTAGTTCATGAAATGGTGGACCTTAGTTTACATACAATTAGGTGTACAGAAAAATTACAATTGAACAATGATCAAAAACAGTATACTTCGCTTCAGGAGGTTCCTGCCGAAGGATACCCGGAAAGTCAAGGTGCTGGTCAACAGGGTCAACTGAAATCGTGACTTGTTTTCACCATACAATACTTTGCGTTTTGCTCAACATGTTTCGCTTTGCTACGAAAAGCTTCATCTGGAGCATATCATTTAATTTATCTGTACATTGTATAATGAGACATGCATCTCAAATTCCTTGATACTTAACGAGGAGGACTATTGTGCGTTTACAGAAAGCTCATATATTGGTAGGTAGACATTCACATAAAAGTGAGGGTAGTCACTTTATGTTCAGTATCATGCATCAAGTATGTTCATCGTTCTATAGCAAGGAACCTATTGTGGTAATCACAACTCCTAGAGTCAGATATATTGAATGCCCATGATGAGCTTCTGTTTGTAAACACAATGTCCTCCCCGGATGGGGAACCGCCATGGGAGCGAGCCTACGGCGGTGCACACGCGCCGCCCACAAGTGGAGGAGTCCAGCGACGTGGGTCTACATCGCTTGACAGAATCAAGCCACTTTGCCGCAGTACGCTCCATGTGAGCAGTCGGCAAGTGGTTAAAAAAGAAAACCCCTTCCCATTTCATTCTGTCAGTAATGGCACCAAATGGAATAGAAATGGCACAAGGCCTGAGAAAAAAAATAAGTGCTTTACACAAGGAAGGTGAAGGCTACAAGAAGGTCAGCAAAGATTTACTTATTAGTCAGAATTCTGTAGCAAAACTGATACAAAAATTTAACATAGATGGTACTGCAACCATCTCACAGAGACGTCCAGGCCATCCATGGTAGTTAACACCTCGACAGAAGTGTCTTCTTATGAGAAGGGTTGAAGAAAATCATCATGCAAGTTCACTGCAGTTAGTTAAAGAAGTAGAAAGCCAAACTGGGGTGATTGTTTCCCGTGACACAATATGGCTTACACTGCAGAGGAGTGGCATGCATGGGTGTCCTCCACGAAGGAAGCCTCTCCTAAAGCCCATGCACAAAAAAGCCTGCCTAGGAATTGCCAGGGCCTATTCTGAAAAAGAAGACTACTGGGACTCTGTACTCTGAAGTGATGAGACCAAGATAAATGTTTTGGAACTGATGGCTTCAAAACTGTATGGCACACATGTCAAACACAAGGCCCACGGGCCGAATCTGGCCCTCCAGGCCTTGTCAAGTGGCCCTCGCACCCAGTTCTGAAGCCAGAACATGGTGAAACTCCATTCCACCACCTCCAGCTCTGGCCCTCCACTCCCTCTGTCACTTGCAAACACAGCGGCTCCTGGAAGTAACAGATCCCTGCACACAATAACAGCAGGGACAGATCTCCAGAATCTGAGAGAGAGAATGACCTCTTTGCAAGGTGAGGCAGAGCCACCTACACAGGTAGGTAGCAGAGCCAGGCCAAATAGGAGAGAGAGATGCAAGAAGGCTTTGGGGGGGTTGGGTTGCACACTATGCATTGTGCACCCCTAAACCCTACACTCTGTACCTAATCCACTCCTGAACTCTGCACTCTGTAGTGCACCCCAGATACAACTGGCACTTTGAGGGCAATCATACTGTGGCCCTTTGATTAAATTGAGTTTGACACCCCTGCTGTATGGAAAGATGATGAGTACAAAGAAAAATGCATGATGCCTACAGTGACCTTCTGTGGGGCTGCATAAGTGCTGCTAGTGCCGGGGAGCTGCATTTCATTGATGGTATCATGAATTCATATGAATTATATTGAATATTAATATATAGAAAGAACATGCAACCATTACTCCGTGTCCTTGGTTGTAATGTAGTTTTCCAACAAGAAAATGATCTAAAACAGACTAAGGTCACTGTTGCATTTCTGAAGAAGAACACGGTGAAAGTGATCAAGTGGTCGAGTATGCCACTTGATCTGAACCCAATCAAACACCTTTGGGGGGAATTCTGAAGAGACAAGTTGAGAATCACTCTCCATCCAGCATCCGGGCTCTAGAAGAGGTTGTTCTTGAAGAATGGAAAAAGATAGATGTTGCAATCTGTTGCCAACTTGTTCATTTCATGCCTAGAAGACTTTGTGCTGTCCTTACAAATTATGGAGGTCATGCAAAATACTAAATGTAGTAGTTTTTGTTGTGGGGTGTATTCCATTTTTGCATCAACTAATCTGATTATAACTGAAGTTTGTGTAACCTAAGTTATATTATTAATCTTACTTTCATGTAATGAGTTAAACAAATGTTCTATAAAATGTCAAAGTTTCTGAAATAGTTTTTGCATTCATGTTGATATTGATTAAAATCTTACTTTTCAAAAGGGATGTACTAATTAATGCTGAGCACTGTGTGTGTGTGTGTGTGATGTATGTATGTATGTATGTATGTATATATATATATATATATATATATATATATATATATATATATCTCACAGTACGAAATAGCAAAAAAATGGCCTGTTAATGAAGGGATAGTTCTTCTGGAGCTGAAGTGGATACTGTATATCAGAACTATTTTATAGCAAACAGTTTTTTCCTTTAAAGCTTTCTATATAGATAGCGTTCTTCATCTAAAATATTTAAGTCCAACATTTTTTGTCTTGCAAGCATGATTGTATATTCTCACTTTAAAAAACTTCAGTTAAAACTTCTATTTAAAATTTTTTTTCAAAGGGAAGTGGTAGAGTGCAACCTTATATTTCTTGGGTTACTGATTCTCGAAAATCGTCTAAAACCAGAGACAAGTTCTATAATAAAGGAACTAATTGAAGCCAACATAAGAACAGTTATGGTTACAGGTATGTGTTTTTTACACACATTTACAAGATTTAAAAGGTATCTAATTATGCTAAAATATGCTTAAAGTGGTATTAGACCCAAAACATAATATATTGCAGCTTACCAATCAATAGATGCTTATTATTTTAGTTTTCTTTTTTAGGCTTTCTTCCCTCTATTTAGCCAACAACGTAGCCAGTTACACACTTTATGTATTAGAGTGCCTTTACTCTGGATGAACGAGGACAGGGACACCTTTGGAGAGCAGCATTTTATGGGGGAGTGGAGTTTTAGATGTACTAGCACGTTTTGATACACAAACAAATTAAAGCCAAACTCCAGCTCACATTTTGTAAGCAACAACAATTTTGTTTCTTTTGGGATTTAGATTTTAAATAAATAAAAAAAATTAAAACTGACCATTTTCAGCACCCCTGCCAGTGTTGCTTGAAAATCAACAGACTTCCTGGCCAGATCACAGGTGAAAATTAAAGAGAGCCTAAAGAACAAAAACCAATGCAGCCATCACATCACATTTACCAGAATTGGTAAGCTGCAATATAATAAATGTTTTCTTTTGGTTTTAATACCGCTTTAAAGGATGTGCTTGTAACCATATTGCAAGATTGATAGTTTATGTGTGAAAAATTTATTTTTTTCTGTTTCAATTATCATGAAATTACATTTGTAGAGATGAGAAAATTAAGTTAGTACAGTTTGATGCAAGCATGATCATGGAAATGCCAGTCAAGTTGATGGCTTTTTTTCTGAGGGAAGGGGGTTGTAGATACAAAACATTATGAAGTACATACTGACATCCTTTAAGGTGACTATAAAAACATATAGATTGTGTGGGGGGGGTATCACAATGGACATTTGCTAATGCAAACGTGTACACAATTTCATGCACTGCTGCCTGGAACAGGGGAACCAATAATTAATTTATACATATAATACATATTCTACATTTTTGCTCCAACAAACCCACAAATGTTTTTGACCTACTGATTTGCTTTAAGTATGTGCTTTTCAATGATTATCAAGCGTGCTATTGTCTATTCTCTTTTCTAATAGCATTTAGAAGAACATAGCTCTCAGGAAAATAAATGTGAAATTTTCTTGAGATCTGGTTCAGAAATAACATAATATACAAAGAGACTTAGCAATGATACTGTTTTTTTTTAATCTATTTTTTAACATTTTTTTCCTAATTATTTAGCCTTCAGCATTAGTCATTGTTGTAAATCATACCCAAATAACTAACCTATACATCTTAAGGATAATAAGACCCCTAAAATTGTTTCCAGAATAGTATAAATAATAACGTACAATTTATGAAATGTTAAACAAATAATTGAAAAAAAAAACTTGAACTGCTTAGTGTAAAACTGAACTTTTAAGAATAAATAAAAGCAAAGTGATAAGTGTATGCCATTAATGCAAACAAAGATACAAAAAATATCCCCCCGGTGGTGTTGTTTTGTTTTACACACACACACACACACACACACACACACACACACATATATATTTTTTTCTTAAACAGGTGATAACCTTCAGACAGCTGTGACAGTTGGGAAAAATTCTGGGATGATACCTGACAACATCATCCTGCTAGAAGCCTGTGAACCTGAAAAAGATTTACCTGCATCCCTTACCTGGAAATCCATGGCTGAGGAACAAGTTGGTGACAACCCATCAAAATCAAAAGTATGTTATGTGCTTTTTTTTCATGTAACTTTTTATTGAGATGTTCAAAATAAAGTACATTAACAGTAACAACATTGAATAAAAAAGGTGAATAGCAACATAACTAATATAAGAATATAGATCATTAACCTTACTGAAATGGTAAAAAAAAAAAAAAAATAATAATTACATTCAGGATGGCGTTACCAAAATCATTGGATGAAAACACCGACATTTAAAACGTTGTTCCGTTTAAAGCATCATAAAAACAAGACTTGCAGCTTTAAAGAAGAGAAACAGAAAACGACTGTTGTAGAATATCAAGAAAAATAAAATAATACTTGTATTTGAATTTAACATGGAACATCTTCAAGGTTTTCAATAGACCTATAAGACCAATGGCAGTATGTTTGGATTTTTTTTTATGTATATTAGCGTTTAGAAAGGAACGTTTCCCAGATGGACCAGTTTGCATGAAATGTAATCTGACTACCCTCTTTGTAAGCCACCAGTTGTTTGTATTCATGTATTTCCTCAACCAACTGCAACACTTCTCCCACATTGGGGGCTGAAGTTCATTCTCATTTCTGTACTATTAGTAGACGCGCTGTAAAAAGTATGTGAATAGCCACCATTCTGGGGAAAGCTGGATATGAGTCTAAATTAATACTGAGTAAAGCCTGTTCTACTTTGAGTTTATTCAGGAACTAGTCTAGCTATAGGTTTAGCTTGAATGGTTAGACAATAACAAAACATGTGCGCTAAGGTGCCCACCTGCCCACAGTTTCTCCAGCATGCATTTGATATTCCTTTGGGAAATCTAGCTATTGTGTATGGAGTAGTGTACCTTCAAAGGTGACATTTTTTTAGCTAATTCTCTAAAATTTGAACATTTATTGTGCCATGTGTTATAGGTGATAGCTTTTGTCCACTGTCTGTAAAAGAGAGGTTTAGTTCAGAATCCCATTGGTTTTGTTGTTTAGATTTATACAATGTTAGCTTAGCTTGTAATGAGTTATAAAATAGTGCTATGCCTTTTTTGGTTGGTGAGACAGCGGTCCAAAAAAGACCACACAGCCTCTGGTATGGATAAGTATTATATCTTTATTCCCTGTAAGCATGGTGCATAGGTCAAACATTCTCTATCTGGCAAAGAGTTGCGATTACACAGATCTTTAAAGGGAAAATTGCCCATTATTTACAATGTCTGCTATATTAGACATGCCGTTCAATTTCCAAGATTTTAAATGTAGATCTGATATGAGAAAATAAAGTGAATCAAGCAGTAAGGGGATAGAGGAATTATTTGCTGCTTTATCTCCTTGTACTTTATAATGTTCCCACACCTGTAAGGTGGCTGATATGGCAGGGAAATCTCAAGTGTGGGAAAATTGGAGGTAAATGGCGCTGTCAAACATACAAATTAGGGAATATAAATATGTCAATGGGTACACTGATGACGTGAAATAAATAAGTAAAAGTGTCGGATCATAGATTAGAACGTGATATAATGAATCATTTATAAAGTGTAAAATGTATATGTAAGACTAAATTATTATATGTTTAAAAAGTTAATAAAGGTCTATCGTGAATAAATAATAAATATTAGTGCAAATATAAGTGATAAAATGGATTCGGTATGTGACAATAAAAAATTATATAAATCTGATCCAATTCTGAAACACATTAATAAAATCAGTACATAAAGTGGTATAGTGCATAAATACAGTAGCTCGAGTAATTAGATAAATATTAAACAATTAAGGTGCTAATAATCAAGTGCATCAGTGTGCTGGTAAGCCAAAAGATATAAGCAATATGTGAACGATCAATTCATAAACAGTGTCCCAGCAAATTATATACAGTGTCCATAGAAATAACCATAAAAGTAACCATAAAGATTCTGGTGCCACAAATATAAATAAGTCCCAAGATGTAGAGTGAGAAGAGATTATCAGGAGAAGGTGGATTCCAGAGGTTCCAAAAATGGTGGGGGTGCTCAGTAAAGGAATAAGTGCTCCCCTCCTATTGCTCCCGCACTCACCAGATGATGGTACCCCCACAGGGGTAAACAGCATTTGGGGTGACTCTCAAGGGTCCCTCCGAAGGCTGGTTAATAATCCACTTAATCCCGACCTCTTATAGTGTATTCTTCTCCAGGGAAAATTGATAGGTAATGACTCCTCATAAATACTCCGATATAAATGAGAGAGATCCGGATGGAGGAAGAGAACAAGGGGACTCCAATAGTGAAGTATTGTAATACAAAGGTGCTTTATTATACATAAATTGCAATACTCACATTTAATATAGAAGAAAAAGTGCATGTATGTCCTAGGGACCGCAACACCCTCGTGTAGCGGTTGTTCAGGTATGCGGTGCGTTCCACTGGCCGGATGTGCGTCTCAGTCAACAGGAAGCGGAACTGACGTGACCACGCTCTACGCGTTTCGTCATCAATGACGTCATCAGGAGCAGCGTATGGTCACGTCAGGTCCGCCTATTGTTATACTTCCTGGTTGCCGGGCAACGACAATAGTAACCTCCATGGCCGCCAATAGGAAAATTTCCCGCGGCGCGTCATGAGTTGCCGGGCAAACACATGCTTAATACTTATAAAGAGACAAACGAACATAAATACGATTGGTTAAAAAGTAGAGCGTCATCTGTTACTAAGTGGAATTGAGATGTTTAACACTAAGGAAAAGACTACGATATGTAAAGGCTGTTATACTTTTAAATAAATAGTGAGAATTGAACGGTGAATAAATCCTAGGGACTCAAGCTGGTAAATCCAGCGTGTTTCATTCTGTGAGATTTTGCGAGTTTTATTTTCTCCCCTCCAGTGTTCCTTAATAGTGTCAATAGCATAAAAAACAAGACCTTTTGGATTTTTATTATGTACGTCACGGAAATGTCTTGATAGGCTATGTTTCGGGAAACCTCTTTTTATGTTCCCTATGTGTTCTCTGATTCGTACTAGCAGAGGCCTAGTAGTTCTACCCACATACTGCAGTTTACACGGACATTCGATCACATAGGTAACGTGTGTGGTCTGGCACGTGATTACATCTCTTATCTGAAAAGTTCTTCTGTTTACCGTAGATTTAAAGTGTGTAGTCTTTCTTTTTTGTGCAGGATTGTTTTTGCATGCTAGACATTTCCGGCATCGGACAAATCCTTTCAATTCAGGGAATATTCTGACTTGTTTGGGTGGGTCTACCACGTTATGTACAAGTTTGTTTCTTAGGGTAGGTGCTTTTCGGTAAATGAACCTTGGTTTTCTTGGTAAAATCTTCGCTAAAATTTTATCAGATTTTAAAATAGGCCAGTATTTCTTAAAAATCTTCTCCACTGACCTATATTGTTTGTTAAAACCGGTGATAAAAGCACAATTAAAAACATCTTCATTATTCTTGTCCTTTTTTCTTAATAAATTCTCCCTTGGTAAATCTCTGATCTTATTTTTAGTTGCTTCCAATACTGATCTTTTATATCCTTTTTCCTCAAATCTTTTAGTAAGCTTTTCTGCTTGTATCTCGTAATCTTCCAATTCAGTACAATTCCGTCTGATCCTCATGTATTGGCCTTTCGGTATATTCTGGATCCATTTAGGGTGATGACAGCTGGCTGTAGGAATGTATCCATTCTTGTCTGTTGGCTTAAAAAAAGTCTTTGTATGTACATCATCCCTAACTTTAAAAATCTCCAAATCTAAAAACTCAATTCTTTCTGTATTAAAATTTGCAGTAAAATTAATTCCATAAGGGTTGCCATTTAATTGGTGTATAAACATTTCCAAAGTTTCCAGTGGTCCATCCCATACCATAATCAAATCATCGATATAGCGACGGTAGAATAGCAGTTCTGGTGGGTTCTTCTCATATATCATTCTCTCCTCTAACATATTCATGAAGATATTAGCGACACTGGGGGCATATCTTGCCCCCATAGCAATGCCTTTTGTTTGTACGTAGAAAGTTTTGTCGTACCAAAAATAATTTTTTGCCATAGCTAGTTGTAGGCCTTCTAAAATATAATTTATTTGGACATGTTTCAGGTCAGTCTCTTCATGTAGCGCCTTCTTAACACTGTCCAGGCCATCCTTTTGGTCTATGCTGGTATATAGTGAGTTTGCATCAATTGTCGCTAGAATACATGACTCCCCAATTTTTACTTGCTGTAAATCTGTTAATAGCTGGGTGCTGTCTTTTAGATAAGATTTTCCTTTGCATACCAAAGGTTGCAGGAATTTATCTAGGTTTTCTCCTAGTCTGGAGAAGAGAGATCCAATTCCGCTAATAATAGGTCTTCCTGGGGGTTTTTCTACCCTTTTATGTATCTTTGGGAGATGGTAAATTACTGGAGTTTTTGCTGATTTTGGTAACAAGTACTTGGCTTCCTTCTCAGTAAGTATTCCTAGGTCTTGGCCCTTCTTAATATACGTCTCAAGTTTCTTACGATATTCTTTCCTGGGATTTTTCTTCAACCGTTTATATGTATCTGGAACACTTAAAAGATTTTTCATTTCATCTTCATAATCACGTTTATTTAAAATTACTAAACCTCCACCCTTGTCAGCTGGGCGTATCACAACTTCTTTTTTCTTTTCAATGCTCTCAATGGTTTCCCATATCTTGTTTTCTTTGTTATTACGTATTTTCAGGTTTTTCAAATCATATTCTACCATCTTTTTAAAGGCATGTATACATTCGTTGTTGGGTGTGTTAGGATTAAAAATAGATTTGTTTCTCAATTCCGTATGTTTAAAATGGGTATTTTTAGTAGATTTGGAATGTCCTTTTAAATTAAAAAATTTCTTTACGTTCAATTTCCTTAAAAACTTTTGAAGGTCTATATATGCCTCAAACTTATCTAGATTTTTATTGGGGGCATACTTCAATCCTAAATCTAAAATCGCTAGTTCTTCCGATGTAAAATCAATTCCACTTAGGTTAAAAATTCCAGTGTTTAAAACTCTCTCCTTCTTTTTCTTCCTCCGGCCCCGTTTACCTCTCCTCCGTTTCCTTCGTCCCATTGGTTGTTCCATGTGTATGGCCTCATAGGGGTTCCTCCAGTTCCTCTGATAGGTGGTATTCTGATCGTAATCTGTGGGTCTTGGGAAATTCCTTGGTCTTGGGGGTCCTCCCCATCCTCCCCCTCTCGGGGGGTTGAACCATCTTACTTGTCTGGGGGGTCTCCCTCGGTTCATCCCCTGAAAAAAACTGTTGTTCCTATGGTCTTGAAACCTGTCATTCCTTCTAAATTCTCGTGGGGGATAGGCCCTCCTATTATCCATTAAAGGAGAAAAACGATTTGAGGTATTGATTGGATATCTGGGGGATTCGTATCTTGGAGGTGGTGGTCTTCTAGGTCTGATGTTACGGGGACTTCTTGGAGGGAGCTCATAGGTGTCCGTTCTCCTTGGTGTCTCTTCTTCCATATGTATATTTTCTCTTGTGGGTCTGAATGAGAAATTCCTAGCTAAACTAGGGGTAGGAGTTTCCGGTTCTTCCTCTTGTTCATCTTCGTCCGGTGTGGTCTCTCTTGATGTATGTATTGGAGTATTGGGTTCTGGTATTTCCATAGCTTCATCTCTTATGGAATCCTGCCATTTGTATACTTTATCATTTTTGTAATCAAGAATATCCCTATTAAATTTCTTTTGTTTCTTTAATTGTAAATCCTTGTCATATTTAGAAATGACTAGGGATAATTCTCTTTCTTTTTCTTTATACTCATTGGTAGTTGAGAAAGGGGTAAGGAGTGTTTTTAAACGAGTGATATTGGTTTCAACCTCCTTCAGTTTGTGCTTTCTCCTCCCGATAATTTGTCTAAGTAGTTCTGATTCGCATCTATTGAACAGTTTGAACCAGTCTTCCATGAGTCCTTGATCAGTTATGCCATCATTAGGATGTAGTTCCCATCTTAGTTTACGTGGGGTCATTTTTTCTTTAATGTACATCTCTAACGTGGAAATATCCCACCATGCTCTTAATTGTTTTTCAAGGTCATGTCTAAGTTGTCTAAATAGACTATTAAGATCATGATTGGTGGTGGCCCTCTCTTGGTTGAATACTTCTTCAATATTAATTTCTCTATTCCCTATATAACTGAAAATCTCCATAGCAGCAGAAAAAACACCTTTTGAGGGGTGTCAGTAACTAAATGAGGAAAGGTTTCCGCGCTGATGGAGGAATTTAAGAAAATGACTACAGCCTACCTCAAAAATATAGCAAGCTATATTTTAGTAAATGTGGGAATATTGGAGGTAAATGTCGCTGGATTCCAGAGGTTCCAAAAATGGTGGGGGTGCTCAGTAAAGGAATAAGTGCTCCCCTCCTATTGCTCCCGCACTCACCAGATGATGGTACCCCCACAGGGGTAAACAGCGTTTGGGGTGACTCTCAAGGGTCCCTCCGAAGGCTGGTTAATAATCCACTTAATCCCGACCTCTTATAGTGTATTCTTCTCCAGGGAAAATTGATAGGTAATGACTCCTCATAAATACTCCGATATAAATGAGAGAGATCCGGATGGAGGAAGAAAACAAGGGGACTCCAATAGTGAAGTATTGTAATACAAAGGTGCTTTATTATACATAAATTACAATACTCACATTTAATATAGAAGAAAAAGTGCATGTATGTCCTAGGGACCGCAACACCCTCGTGTAGCGGTTGTTCCGGGACGCAGTGCGTTCCACCGGCCGGATGTGCGTCTCAGTCAACAGGAAGCGGAACTGATGTGACCACGCTCTACGCATTTCGTCATCAATGACGTCATCAGGAGCAGCGTATGGTCACGTCAGGTCCGCCTATTGTTATACTTCCTGGTTGCCGGGCAACGACAATAGTAACCTCCATGGCCGCCAATAGGAAAATTTCCCGCGGCGCGTCATGAGTTGCCGGGCAAACACATGCTTAATACTTATAAAGAGACAAACGAACATAAATACGATTGGTTAAAAAGAAATTTTTAATTTAAAAGGACATTCCAAATCTACTAAAAATACCCATTTTAAACATACGGAATTGAGAAACAAATCTATTTTTAATCCTAACACACCCAACAACGAATGTATACATGCCTTTAAAAAGATGGTAGAATATGATTTGAAAAACCTGAAAATACGTAATAACAAAGAAAACAAGATATGGGAAACCATTGAGAGCATTGAAAAGAAAAAAGAAGTTGTGATACGCCCAGCTGACAAGGGTGGAGGTTTAGTAATTTTAAATAAACGTGATTATGAAGATGAAATGAAAAATCTTTTAAGTGTTCCAGATACATATAAACGGTTGAAGAAAAATCCCAGGAAAGAATATCGTAAGAAACTTGAGACGTATATTAAGAAGGGCCAAGACCTAGGAATACTTACTGAGAAGGAAGCCAAGTACTTGTTACCAAAATCAGCAAAAACTCCAGTAATTTACCATCTCCCAAAGATACATAAAAGGGTAGAAAAACCCCCAGGAAGACCTATTATTAGCGGAATTGGATCTCTCTTCTCCAGACTAGGAGAATACCTAGATAAATTCCTGCAACCTTTGGTATGCAAAGGAAAATCTTATCTAAAAGACAGCACCCAGCTATTAACAGATTTACAGCAAGTAAAAATTGGGGAGTCATGTATTCTAGCGACAATTGATGCAAACTCACTATATACCAGTATAGACCAAAAGGATGGCCTGGACAGTGTTAAGAAGGCGCTACATGAAGAGACTGACCTGAAACATGTCCAAATAAATTATATTTTAGAAGGCCTACAACTAGCTATGGCAAAAAATTATTTTTGGTACGACAAAACTTTCTACGTACAAACAAAAGGCATTGCTATGGGGGCAAGATATGCCCCCAGTGTCGCTAATATCTTCATGAATATGTTAGAGGAGAGAATGATATATGAGAAGAACCCACCAGAACTGCTATTCTACCGTCGCTATATCGATGATTTGATTATGGTATGGGATGGACCACTGGAAACTTTGGAAATGTTTATACACCAATTAAATGGCAACCCTTATGGAATTAATTTTACTGCAAATTTTAATACAGAAAGAATTGAGTTTTTAGATTTGGAGATTTTTAAAGTTAGGGATGATGTACATACAAAGACTTTTTTTAAGCCAACAGACAAGAATGGATACATTCCTACAGCCAGCTGTCATCACCCTAAATGGATCCAGAATATACCGAAAGGCCAATACATGAGGATCAGACGGAATTGTACTGAATTGGAAGATTACGAGATACAAGCAGAAAAGCTTACTAAAAGATTTGAGGAAAAAGGATATAAAAGATCAGTATTGGAAGCAACTAAAAATAAGATCAGAGATTTACCAAGGGAGAATTTATTAAGAAAAAAGGACAAGAATAATGAAGATGTTTTTAATTGTGCTTTTATCACCGGTTTTAACAAACAATATAGGTCAGTGGAGAAGATTTTTAAGAAATACTGGCCTATTTTAAAATCTGATAAAATTTTAGCGAAGATTTTACCAAGAAAACCAAGGTTCATTTACCGAAAAGCACCTACCCTAAGAAACAAACTTGTACATAACGTGGTAGACCCACCCAAACAAGTCAGAATATTCCCTGAATTGAAAGGATTTGTCCGATGCCGGAAATGTCTAGCATGCAAAAACAATCCTGCACAAAAAAGAAAGACTACACACTTTAAATCTACGGTAAACAGAAGAACTTTTCAGATAAGAGATTTAATCACGTGCCAGACCACACACGTTACCTATGTGATCGAATGTCCGTGTAAACTGCAGTATGTGGGTAGAACTACTAGGCCTCTGCTAGTACGAATCAGAGAACACATAGGGAACATAAAAAGAGGTTTCCCGAAACATAGCCTATCAAGACATTTCCGTGACGTACATAATAAAAATTCAAAAGGTCTTGTTTTTTATGCTATTGACACTATTAAGGAACACTGGAGGGGAGAAAATAAAACTCGCAAAATCTCACAGAATGAAACACGCTGGATTTACCAGCTTGAGTCCCTCCAGCCGGGGGGACTCAACTTGGATATAGACCTAAACTGCTTTATATCAGATACATAATCCACAGCGAGACCCCTCCAAACCATGGTTCTCATTGCTCCCTAGATACAATTTACATATAAGATACATATATGCACCTTTTACCTACCCTCAAATCTATAGAGCATCCATTTTTAGACAACACCTACTCCATATTGATCCTTTTACATGTATACTTAATGCTAATTTTTAAAAACATTTTTTAAAACATGATTATTATCTTATACACTAGTCTGAATATAAAGTTATGAAATGCGAATGTGGACACCTACATTGAGGAAATCTGATAGACTGACAGGGATTTATTATATAAAAAATCACCCCTCGTACACTAGTTATTTTCAAAATATTAATATTATTTATGTAGGGGGCCTATATTACAATAATTTCTGTAGATGGTCCACATTTATATGTAAATACTTAAATACATCTTTTTCATAGATATGATGAAAATGCATCTTTCAAAAAACACCTCCAAACACACTATTTATGGTCTTTCTAATCAAAAATCTCCTTATTAATTTTATATATTTTAATTTAAAATTCTTTTTAATAATAATTTTAAAATTTCTCTTCATATGCCATTAGTGTAATATAAAGTGCACATATACACTTTTATGGACCCAACTCTAATTATATTTATATAAACATCCACTAATTTACTGCTAAGAGGTCCCAGACTTAATAAAGCTGTTTTTAAATTTCCTCTATATAAGCTTTTAACTTTAAAATAATAGGATTTATTCACCGTTCAATTCTCACTATTTATTTAAAAGTATAACAGCCTTTACATATCGTAGTCTTTTCCTTAGTGTTAAACATCTCAATTCCACTTAGTAACAGATGACGCTCTACTTTTTAACCAATCGTATTTATGTTCGTTTGTCTCTTTATAAGTATTAAGAATGTGTTTGCCCGGCAACTCATGACGCGCTGCGGGAAATTTTCCTATTGGCGGCCATGGAGGTTACTATTGTCGTTGCCCGGCAACCAGGAAGTATAACAATAGGCGGACCTGACGTGACCATACGCTGCTCCTGATGACGTCATTGATGACGAAACGCGTAGAGCGTGGTCACGTCAGTTCCGCTTCCTGTTGACTGAGACGCACATCCGGCCGGTGGAACGCACCGCGTCCCGGAACAACCGCTACACGAGGGTGTTGCGGTCCCTAGGACATACATGCACTTTTTCTTCTATATTAAATGTGAGTATTGTAATTTATGTATAATAAAGCACCTTTGTATTACAATACTTGGAGTCCCCTTGTTTTCTTCCTCCATCCGGATCTCTCTCATTTATATCGGAGTATTTATGAGGAGTCATTACCTATCAATTTTCCCTGGAGAAGAATACCTATAAGAGGTCGGGATTAAGTGGATTATTAACCAGCCTTCGGAGGGACCCTTGAGAGTCACCCCAAACGCTGTTTACCCCTGTGGGGGTACCATCATCTGGTGAGTGCGGGAGCAATAGGAGGGGAGCACTTATTCCTTTACTGAGCACCCCCACCATTTTTGGAACCTCTGGAATCCACCTTCTCCTGATAATCTCTTCTCACTCTACATCTTGGGACTTATTTATATTTGTGGCACCAGAATCTTTATGGTTACTTTTATGGTTATTTCTATGGACACTGTATATAATTTGCTGGGACACTGTTTGTGAATTGATCGTTCACATATTGCTTATATCTTTTGGCTTACCAGCACACTGATGCACTTGATTATTAGCACCTTAATTGTTTAATATTTATCTAATTACTCGAGCTACTGTATTTACGCACTATACCACTTTATGTACTGATTTTATTAATGTGTTTCAGAATTGGATCAGATTTATATAATTTTTTATTGTCACATACCGAATCCATTTTATCACTTATATTTGCACTAATATTTATTATTTATTCACGATAGACCTTTATTAACTTTTTAAACATATAATAATTTAGTCTTACATATACATTTTACACTTTATAAATGATTCATTATATCACGTTCTAATCTATGATCCGACACTTTTACTTATTTATTTCACGTCATCAGTGTACCCATTGATATATTTATATTCCCTAATTTGTATGTTTGACAGCGCCATTTACCTCCAATTTTCCCACATTTACTAAAATATAGCTTGCTATATTTTTGAGGTAGGCTGCAGTCATTTTCTTAAATTCCTCCATCAGCGCGGAAACCTTTCCTCATTTAGGGAAATCTCAAGAATGCAGTTTGTCTAAGTTGGTCTAGAATGGCTGCTAAATGATAATTAGGTCAGGCACCCCAATCCCTCCTATCTTCTTATGTTTTATTTAGGAGACTTTGAGGGCATTTAGCTTTACCTAAACCAGAGAAACTTAGATAGCATAAACTGTATGGTTAAGAAGAAGACTAATGGGATATTGATGAGCAATGTCCTAAAAAAATAATGAGTTTTAGGTAGTATGAGCATTTTGTAAACCTTTTTGTTCCAATCTTCCTGACCAAGAAAGGTAATACAGTGGGGAAAAAAAATATTTGATCCCCTGCAGATTTTGTAAGTTTGCCCACTTACAAAGAAATGAAGGGTCTAGAATTTTTATCATAGGTGTTTTTTAAATGATAGGGACAGAATATTAACCAGAAATGCATAAAAAGCACATGATACAAATGTTATAAATTTGGTTGCAGTTCATGGAGTAAAATGAGTATTTTATCCCCTATCAACCAATAATAATTCTGGCTCCCACAGACAGTATGTGCTCATGTGGTACACAGATTAGTCCTGTCAAAGGAAGGAAGGTGCTGCTAATGACAACTCTTTATGTGTATAAAAGACACCTGTCCACAGAATCCTTCTTCCATCCAAACCTCACTGTCATGGGCAAGACTAAACAGCTTTCTCAGGGACAAGATTGTCGACCTGCACAAGGCTGGAATGGGCTACAAGACCATCAGCAAGAAGCTTGGTGAGATGGAGATAACTGTTGGAATGATTATTCACAAATGGAAGAAATACAAAATAACTAGCAATCGCCCTCTCATCTTACCTCTGAGCTTGCCATCAGGGGTTTATGCAACAAGCACTAAGTCCTGTTTTGCACGTGGATAAAATACTTATTTTACTCACTGAACTGCAACTCAATTTATAACATTTGTATCATGAATTTTTTCTGGATTTTTTTTCTGTCTCTATCATTTGAAATTAGCTATGTTAAGAGGGCATCCCTGTCTTGTGCCATTGGTAATAGGGAACTGCTCTGATAACATACCCTTTTTAAATACATGTGCTGAGGGGGGTCATGTAGAGTGTAGATATTGCTGTATGAATTTGTCCCCAAAGGCCATTATTATACAGGATTTATATTGCACCAACAGTTTATGCAGCACTTTATAATACAATGACAGATAGTGTTGAGCGAACACGGACTGTATTATTCGTGTTCGTACCGAATAATTGGATTTTTGTTACCCGAACACGGACCCGAAAACTTTACTGTATGTTCGGGTAAAAATCCGTGTTCGGTCAATTTATTTCCGGGTTTGTATGTATTGGCGCGTTTTTAATGGCGGGCTTTCAACAGCCAATCAACAAGCGTTTAACTGGTGTGCCATAAGCCATCCCAGCCATGCCTGCAAATGTATTAGTAGCTGTGATTGGCCATCTGAAGCATGTGACCAAGTCTTTATAAGTTCGAGACGGAGCGCCACTGCGTCATTATGCTGTAGTTCAGGGACAGAGCACACATCATACGTGCTGGCTGCTGATTAGGGACAGATAGGCAAAAATCATATTGTGTCCAAAAAGAATTGAGGGACAGGTCGGAGTGCTTTAGGCAGGGCGAGTTGTTAGGGCATTTTAGGGAGAGGCTGCTGATATTTAGGGTCAGTGTTCTACAATCGATTTTGCCATGTGGGGGGGGGGGTTTGCAGTGCCGGCAGTGACCGATCTTATCGATCCTTTTAGGGAGAGGCTGGATATAGGCAGGGTCAGTGTTCTACAATTTATTTTGCTGTGTGGGGGGGTTTGCAGTGCCGGCAGTGACCAATCTTATCGATCCTTTTAGGGAGAGTCTGGAGATAGGCAGGGTAAGTGGTCCACATCGATTTTGCTGTGTGTGGGGTGGTGTGAACACAATCTTTTTGCCCGCTGAGGAGGAGGGAGAAAAAAGTCTTTTTTATCAGTCACTTGTGTGCAGCGTTTTTTTCCTTCAGTGCTGCTGTGCTGACTGTGATAATACACTGCTGTGTTCACATGTGCTATTATTGAGTGATTTCAAAAGTTATACACTTTTTTCTATTCCACTATTCAATATACACCCTTGGGTTAAAAAAATTAAATTGTGGCATAGTCTGTACTAATCTAGTTAAAAATTACAAACTTAAAAGGGGAATTTTCTTTTTTTTTTTTCCCTCCATAGCCTGCAGCAGAGCTGACTGATATAAGACACTGCTGTTCACATGTGCTATTGATAAATCACCAATTTTATATCATATTTTCTATTCCGCTATTCAATCTACACCTTTGGGTAAAAACAATTAAATTGTGGGATAGTCTGTATCGGTACGTGTGAGATACACCTTTCCTCATACTGCCGAGGATTTGAGGGTGCTTCAGTGTGCCTCCTGCCTGTTTCGAACTCCTACTCCTCATCCTGCCTTTGGGGGTACAAAAAATAGTAATTTGGGCCTAGTCTGGTTCTGTACGTGTGAGATACATACACCTTTTGATAATATTTTATATTCCGCTATTTAATCTACACCTATGGGGTAAAAACAATTAAATTGTGGGATAGTCTGTATCGGTACGTGTGAGATACACCTTTCCAATTTTTGGGGCGCATCTCATACTGCCGAGGATTTGAGGGTGCTTCAGTGTGTCTCCTGCCTGTTTCGAACTCCTCCTACTCCTCATCCTGCCTTTGGGGGTACAAAAAATAGTAATTTGGGCCTAGCCTGTTCTGTACGTGTGAGATACATACACCTTTTGATAATATTTTATATTCCGCTATTCGATCTACACCTTTGGGGTAAAAACAATTAAATTGCGGGATAGTCTGTATCGGTACGTGTGAGATACACCTTTCCAATTTTTGGGGCGCATCTCATACTGTCGAGGATTTGAGGGTGCTTCAGAGTGCCTCCTGCCTGTTCCGAACTCCTCCTACTCCTCATCCTGCCTTTGGGGGTACAAAAAATAGTAATTTGGGCCTAGTCTGGTTCTGTACATGTGAGATACATACACCTTTTGATAATATTTTATATTCCGCTATTTAATCTACACCTTTGGGGTAAAAACAATTAAATTGCGGGATAGTCTGTATCGGTACATGTGAGATACACCTTTCCAATTTTTGGGGCGCATCTCATACTGCCGAGGATTTGAGGGTGCTTCAGTGTGCCTCCTGCCTGTTCCGAACTCCTCCTACTCCTCATCCTGCCTTTGGGGGTACAAAAAATAGTAATTTGGGCCTAGTCTGGTTCTGTACGTGTGAGATACATACACCTTTTGATAATATTTTATATTCCGCTATTCAATCTACACCTTTGGGGTAAAAACAATTAAATTGTGGGATAGTCTGTATCGGTACGTGTGAGATACACCTTTCCAATTTTTGGGGCACATCTCATACTGCCGAGGATTTGAGGGTGCTTCAGAGTGCCTCCTGCCTGTTCCGAACTCCTCCTACTCCTCATCCTGCCTTTGGGGGTACAAAAAATAGTAATTTGGGCCTAGCCTGTTCTGTACGTGTGAGATACATACACCTTTTGATAATATTTTATATTCCGCTATTCAATCTACACCTTTGGGGTAAAAACAATTAAATTGCGGGATAGTCTGTATCGGTACGTGTGAGATACACCTTTCCAATTTTTGGGGCGCATCTCATACTGTCGAGGATTTGAGGGTGCTTCAGAGTGCCTCCTGCCTGTTCCGAACTCCTCCTACTCCTCATCCTGCCTTTGGGGGTACAAAAAATAGTAATTTGGGCCTAGTCTGGTTCTGTACATGTGAGATACATACACCTTTTGATAATATTTTATATTCCGCTATTTAATCTACACCTTTGGGGTAAAAACAATTAAATTGCGGGATAGTCTGTATCGGTACATGTGAGATACACCTTTCCAATTTTTGGGGCGCATCTCATACTGCCGAGGATTTGAGGGTGCTTCAGTGTGCCTCCTGCCTGTTCCGAACTCCTCCTACTCCTCATCCTGCCTTTGGGGGTACAAAAAATAGTAATTTGGGCCTAGTCTGGTTCTGTACGTGTGAGATACATACACCTTTTGATAATATTTTATATTCCGCTATTCAATCTACACCTTTGGGGTAAAAACAATTAAATTGTGGGATAGTCTGTATCGGTACGTGTGAGATACACCTTTCCAATTTTTGGGGCACATCTCATACTGCCGAGGATTTGAGGGTGCTTCAGAGTGCCTCCTGCCTGTTCCGAACTCCTCCTACTCCTCATCCTGCCTTTGGGGGTACAAAAAATAGTAATTTGGGCCTAGTCTGCTTCTGTACGTGTGAGATACATACACCTTTTGATAATATTTTATATTCTGCTATTTAATCTACACCTTTGGGGTAAAAACAATTAAATTGCGGGATAGTCTGTATCGGTACGTGTGAGATACACCTTTCCAATTTTTGGGGCGCATCTCATACTGCAGAGGATTTGAGGGTGCTTCAGTGTGCCTCCTGCCTGTTCCGAACTCCTCCTACTCCTCATCCTGCCTTTGGGGGTACAAAAAATAGTAATTTGGGCCTAGTCTGGTTCTGTACGTGTGAAATACATACACCTTTTGATAATATTTTATATTCCGCTATTTAATCTACACCTTTGGGGTAAAAACAATTAAATTGCGGGATAGTCTGTGTCGGTACGTGTGAGATACACCTTTCCAATTTTTGGAGCGCATCTCATACTGCTGAGGATTTGAGGGTGCTTCAGTGTGCCTCCTGCCTGTTCCGAACACCTCCTACTCCTCATCCTGCCTTTGGGGGTACAAAAAATAGTAATTTGGGCCTAGTCTGTTTCTGTACGTGTGAGATACATACACCTTTTGATAATATTTTCTATTCCGCTATTTAATCTACACCTTTGGGGTAAAAACTATTAAATTGCGGGATAGTCTGTGTCGGTACGTGTGAGATACATACACCTTATGATATCATATTTTCTATTCCACTATTCAATCTACACCTTTGGGTAAAAACAATTAAATTGCGGGATAGTCTGTATCGGTACGTGTGAGATACACCTTTCCAATTTTTGGGGCGCATCTCATACCACTGAGGATTGCAGGGTGCTTCAGTCTGCCTCCTGCCTGTTCCGAACTCCTCCTACTCCTCATCCTGCCTTTGGGGGTACAAAAAATAGTAATCGGGGCCTAGTCTGGTTCTGTACGTGTGAGATATATACAACTTTTGATAATATTTTATATTCCGCTATTTAATCTACACCTTTGGGGTAAAAACTATTAAATTGCGGGATAGTCTGTGTCGGTACGTGTGAGATACATACACCTTTTGATATCATATTTTCTATTCCGCTATTCAATCTATACCTTTGGGTAAAAACAATTAAATTGCGGGATAGTCTGTATCGGTACGTGTGAGATACACCTTTCCAATTTTTGGGGCGCATCTCATACCGCCGAGGATTGCAGGGTGCTTCAGTCTGCCTCCTGCCTGTTCCGAACTCCTCCTACTCCTCATCCTGCCTTTGGGGCTACAAAAAATAGTAATCGGGGCCTAGTCTGGTTCTGTAGGTGTGAGATACATACACCTTTTGATAATATTTTATATTCCGCTATTTAATCTACACCTTTGGGGTAAAAACTATTAAATTGCGGGATAGTCTGTGTAGGTACGTGTGAGATACATACACCTTTTGATATCATATTTTCTATTCCGTTATTCAATCTACACCTTTGGGTAAAAACAATTAAATTGCGGGATAGTCGGTATCGGTACGTGTGAGATACACCTTGCCAATTTTTGGGGCGCATCTCATACCGCAGAGGATTGCAGGGTGCTTCAGTCTGCCTCCTGCCTGTTCCGAACTCCTCCTACTCCTCATCCTGCCTTTGGGGCTACAAAAAATAGTAATCGGGGCCTAGTCTGGTTCTGTACGTGTGAGATACACCACCGTTTTGTAAAATTTTTCCTATTCCGCTATTCAATATACACCCTGTTTGAGTGTAATAAATTAAATTACGGCATAGTCTGTATCGGTACGTGTGAGATACACCTTTTAAATTTGTTTGGCACATCTCCTTCCACCGCCAAGGATTGCAGGGCGCTTCAGTTTGCCTTCTGTTCCGAACTCCTCCTACTCCTCGGGGCCTAGTCTGAGATACACCGTTTTTTTATCATTTTTTCTATTCTGCTATTCAATATACACCCTTTTGGGGTATAAAAAATTAAATTTCGGCATAGTTTGCATATTTCACTGTGAGATACACCCATGCTACACTGTTGTTGTTTTGTTCCGCTATTCAATAAACACCTTTCTAGGGCAAGATCATAAATTACAGAAATATGAGGAGACCGTCAAATAGGGGCCGTGGCCTGGGTCGTGGTGCTGCTGGTAGAGCTCCTGTTGCAAGGAGAGGACGTGGTCGATCTGTGCCAGCTACACACACAAGTGAAACACCTTCCTCAAGTGTGAGTAGGCGACAGAACCTGCAGCAGTATTTGGTAGGGCATCGTGCGCCTCTAGAAGTGATGAGGCCAGAACAAGTAGAGGTGATAGTAGATTGGTTTGCTGCTGACAGTGCCTCCAGTTCCTTCACATTGTCTCCCACCCAGTCTACTGCAGAAAGGTCAGAGTTGGCACCTGCAGCCAATGTCCAACCGTCTTTAACCTCACCCCTTGCAAATCAGGCAAGCAGTCTGAGCCCCAAGTCATGCAGCAGTCTCTTCTTCTTTTTGATGACTCTGTCAGCAGGGTTTCCCAGGGCCATCCACCTAGCCCTGCCCCAGAAGTGGAAGAGATTGAGTGCAGCGATGCCCAACCACTTATTTCTCAAGATGAGTACATGGAAGGACCATCGCAGCACGTCTCCGAGGATGACGAAACGCAGCTGCCAACTGCTGCGGCACTCAGAATTGTGGAGACCGACAAGGAGGGCAGGTGTGAAGACTGGATGGAAGATGATGTGGAGGACGATGAGGTCCTTGACCCCGCATGGAATGAAAGTCATGCAGGTGACCTGAGTAGTTTGGAGGAAGAGGCGGTGGTCGCACAGAGCCACCAGCACAGCAGAAGAGGGAGCAGGGTGCAGAAGCGGAGCGGCCGTGCCCTAGACACTACGCCTGCTACTGCCCAACGCAGCAAGGCAACGAGCGCGCCAAAGCCAGCTCAAAGGAGTTCTCTACCGTGGAAGTTCTTCAGAATATGTGCTGATGACAGGACAAGAGTGGTTTGCACCCTGTGCAATCAGAGCCTGAAGCGAGGCATAAACCTTCTCAACCTGAGCACAACCTGCATGATCAGGCATCTAAGTGCAAAGCACGAGCTGCAGTGGAGTAGATACCTTCAAAACCAAGAAATGTCTCTGGCTCCTCCTGCTTCCTCTTCTGCTGCAATCTCGGCCTCTCCATCCACATCTGTAGTGATACCGGCACCTGCCACCCCGCAAACAGAGGATCTGTCAGCAACACCACCACCTGGGTCACCAACCATCTCCACAATGTCCCGTGGAAGCGTTCAGCTTTCCATCTCCCAAACACTTGAGAGGAAGAGGAAGTACCCCCCTACCCACCCGCGATCCCTGGCCCTGAATGCCAGCATTTCAAAATTCTTGGCCTTTGAAATGCTGTCATTCCGTCTGGTGGAGACGCACAGTTTTAAAAGCCTTATGTCGGTGGCTGTCCCACAGTACGTCATGCCCAGCCGCCACTACTTTTCCAGGCAAGCCATCCCTTCCCTGCACAACCAAGTGGGGGAAAAAATCAGGTGTGCACTGCGCAACGCCATCTGTGCCAAGGTCCACCTAACTACCGATACGTGGACCAGTAAGCAAGGTCAGGGGCGTTATATCTCCCTAACGGCACACTGGGTAAATGCAGTGGCGGATGGGCCTGAGGCGGATAGCAATTTGGCGCATGTCCTTCCACCACCAAGGATTGCAGGGCGCTTCAGTTTGCCTCCTGTTCCTAACTCCTCCTACTCCGCTTCCTCATCCTCTACCGCCTCCTCATCTGGTCAGCGTAACACCTTCACCACCAACTTCAGCGTGGCCAGGGGTAAATGACAGCAGGCAGTTTTAAAACTTGCCTGTTTAGGGGAAAAACCACACACCGCGCAGGAGTTGTGGAGGAGCATGGAACAGCAGACAAATGAGTGGTTGCTGCCAGCGAGCCTCAAGCCCGGCCTGGTGGTGTGCGATAATGGACGAAATCTCATAGCAGCTCTGGGCCTAGCCGGTTTGACGCACATCCCTTGCCTGGCGCATGTGCTGAATTTGGTGGTGCAGAGGTTCCTTAAAAATTACCCCGGTATGTCAGAGCTGCTGCAGAAAGTGCGGGCCGTCTGTGCGCACTTTCGGCGTTCTCACCCTGCTGCTGCTCGCCTGTCAGCGCTGCAGCGTAACTTCGGCCTTCCCGCTCACCGCCTCATATGTGACGTGCCCACAAGGTGGAACTCCACCTTGCACATGCTGGAAAGACTGTGCAAGCAGCAGCAGGCCATAGTGAAGTTTCAGCTGCAGCACGCACACGTGAGTCGCTCTGCGGAACAGCACCACTTCACCACCAATAACTGGGCCTCCATGCGAGACCTGTGTGCCTTGTTGCGCTGTTTTGAGTACTCCACCAACATGGCCAGTGCCGATGACGCAGTTGTCAGCTTAACTATCCCACTTCTATGCCTTTTTCAAAAAACAATTCGGGCGATGATGGAAGAGGATGTGACACAGGATGAGGAGGAGGAGGAGGAGGATGAAGAGGTAACATTTCCAAGGCTTTCAGGGCAGTCATTCGCAAGGGGCTCCGAGGGTGGGTTCCTGCACACACAAACGCCAGGGACACAATTGTCCAGCAGGGGCACAGTTCTGGAGGATGAGGACGATGAGGAGGAGGAGATGGAGGAGGAGATGGAACCATGTTCACAGCAGGGTGGCACCCAGGCCAGCTCATGGCCATCACTGGTCCGTGGCTGGGGGGATACAGAGGATGCAGACGATACACCTCCCACAGAGGACAGCCTTTCGTTGCCTCTGGGCAGCCTGGCACACATGAGCGATTACATGCTGCAGTGTCTCCACAACGACCGCTGAGTTGCCCACATTCTAACTTGTGCTGATTACTGGGTGGCCACGCTGCTGGATCACCGTTACAAGGACAACGTACCGTCCTTAATTCACTCACTGGAGCGCGATCGCAAGATGCGCGAGTACAAGCGCACGCTGGTAGACGCGATGCTGCTGGCAATCCCACCTGACAGCGGGGCCACAGTGGAAGCACAAGGCCAAGGCAGAGGAGGAGGAGGAAGAGGTCGCCAATGCAACCAGGGCACCGCCAGCACCTCAGAAGGCAGGGTTAGCATGGCCGAAATATGGAAAAGCTTTGTCAGCACGCCACAACAAACAGCAGCACCAGCAGCTCATATGGAACGTCTTAGCAGGAGGCAGCATTTCACCAACATGGTGGAGCAGTATGTGTGCACACGCCTAGACGTACTGAATGACGGGTCTGCCCCCTTCAACTTCTGGGTCTCCAAGTTGGGCACATGGCCTGAGCTTGCCCTTTACGCCTTGGAGGTGCTGGCGTGCCCAGTAGCCAGTGTATTATCTGAACGTGTATTTAGCACGGCTGGGGGCAGTAATCACAGACAAGCGCAGCCGCCTGTCCAGAGACAATGTGGACAAGCTCACGTTCATTAAAATGAACCAGGCATGGATCCCACGGGACTTTTCCGTACCTTGTGCAGAATAGAGATGGATTCCGACCTTACCCAGCCATTGTTCTATTTTTGCTCTTTCTCACTCTTTTGGGGTGTACCCTCATTTAAAATGACTGAAAAAAAGCAGTGTTGGCTACCTCGTCCTCCTCCACCGCCGCTTTCACCTACACCGCCCATAGGTGTGCGCAGCCTATTGCATTAGGGTGTGCACCCCAAAGTTTAAATACACATGCATGTGTTTGCCTACATGTACATGGCCCCGATACATTACTCTCCCTGCTGGCAAAGTGAAATAGAAGTGTATGGCACTTCCCTTTTGGCAGAGCAGGTCCGAGGGAGATCTTTCCCATCTCCTCACAGGCAAACAGAGCGATAATGCTAATGTGCCCTAGGTGATTAGGGTGTGCCCAGGCACACCCGGCACACCCTGTGCGCACGCCTATGACACCGCCACATCCACCACCACCTCAACCTCCCTCCTACTCCATATGGGCCTCGTCCTTCAGAGATGAAGAACATTGTTTTATTTTTCAGTTTTTTTTTTGTTGTTTTAAGTTATTTCCCTATCCACATTTGTTTGCAGAGCACTCGCCATGCTCTTAATTACGTTTTTCTGCCATTTGCAGAACTCTAGCCCTTTCCATTGGTGTTTTAGAGCCATTTTAGTGCCTGTAAGTTCGGGTCCCTATTGACTTTAATGGGGTTCGGTGTCCGGGTAAAGTTCGGAAAAAGTCCGGGACACGGACCCGGACTTTTTTTTAAAGTTCGGCCGAACCCGCCGAACACGGACATCCAGGTGTCCGCTCAACTCTAATGACAGACAGTACAATTAAAATACAATTTGTTACAGTAGGATTTAGAGGGCCCTGCTCATTAGAGCTTACAATCTAAGAGGAAGGTTCAAGAGATACAAAAGGTAATAACCGTAGAGGATTAGCTGATGGAGAAAAATAAAAGTACAGTTGTTAGGTGGGGGCAGGGTAAGCCTCTCTGAAGAGAAGGTTTTTCAAGGATCGTCTCAAACTGGAAAGACTAATAGATAGTCAGATTGGGGTAGGAGGTTTCAAAAGATGAAAGAGGCTCAGGAGAAGTCTTTGAGGCGAGCATGGGACGAGGTGACAAGGGAGCTAGAGAGCAGGAGGTCTTGGGAAGAATGAAGAGAGGTTGGTATTTTGAGACTAGGTTAGTGATGAAGCAGGGGCAGAGTACGCGACTTTTTAAGTTGTTGTTAGTATTTTGAATTGAATTTGTGTGAGCAGAAGCCAGTGGAGAGATTGGAAGAGATGGGCAGCAGACACTGAGCGGTTAGTATGGTGAATGAGTCTGGCAGCGTCATTTATGGTGAACTGAAGGGAGGATAGCCTATGTAAATGTAAACCAATAAAGAGGGAGTTTCAGTAGTTGAACTTTGGGATGTCAATGGTTAGCAAGGGGTTTATTTTGGAGATGTTGCATATGCTGAGGGGGAAAACTTTGGACATTGATTGGATTTGGGGTCGAAGGGATAGCTCAGAGTCCAGGATTAGATCTAGCGGGGACGGGTTAAAAGTTCAGCCATTTATATTGACAGAGAAGTCAGGGTAAGGAACACTTGGGGGAGTAAATAGTATGGGCTTGGCTTTGGATAGATTGAGTTTGAGGAAGTGGTGTGACATCCAGTCTGATATGTCTGTTAGTAAATTAGTGATGCGTGTGGAGGCTGATGGAGTGAGCTGCAGGGGGGGCAGAGAGATTTGCATGTCTTCAGCGTAGAGATGGTATGGGAAGCCATTGGAAGCTAGTAACTGACCCTGAGAGGAATTGTAGATCAAAAATAGGGGAGGTCCAAGAACAGAACCTTGGGGGACCCCAACAGAGAATGGAAGAGAAGAAGAAGAAGTACAGTGCGGTAGGATAGGTAGGATGAGAACCAACAAAGAATATAGTCACAAAGACCAACGGAGTAGAGTTTTTTTTAAGGAGGAGAGAGTGTTCCAATGTGTCAAAGGCAGCAAATAGGTTTAGGAGTAAAAGTATAGAATAGAGTCTATACGTTTTAGTTATTAGTAGTTTGTTTGTGAGTTTTAGGAGAGCAGTTTCTGTGTTGAAGGTAAAATCCTGACTGAAAGGGATCAAGAAGGTTGTTCTCAGTAAGATGGTTGCACAGTTAGTTGTAGACTAGACTTTCAAGAAGTTTAGAGGAAACGGGGAAGCAAGGAGATGGGGCATAGGTTGTTAAGATCGGTGCTGTCCAGTGAGAGCTGTTTAAGTATGGGGGTGACTAGTGCATGTTTTTCAGAGTTGGGGAAGATGCCAGAAAATAGGGAGAGATTGAAGATGTGAGTTAGAGAGTGTAGGATATAGTCAGAGGGTGACCATAGGGTCCAGGGGGCAGGTGGTTAAGTGGGTGTTAGAAAAAAGTTTACCAACCTTGTCTATGGTATTGGGGTTGAATAAGGAAAGTAATGATTGTACCTGTGGACATGGAGTGTAAAGTTGGGTAGGTATCTGCACAGAGGAGATCTAGTCACAAATAGTATCAGTCTTATTTTTTAAGGCCCCTTTCACACAGGCACCTTTCCATTTTTTTGGCGGATCTAAACGGATGGCCCATGCATCTCTATGGGGCATCGGATGTCAGCGGACACATGTCCGCTGACATCCATTCTGATCTGTCAAATCTGGATGGATGGAAACCTTATATTTCATCCGTCCAGCGGAAGGCCCGTTCTCATCCGATTCCCCCATAGAGAACAGTGGGGACCTGATGGCTCTGTCTCCGCACACATTCACATTGGCGGGGGCAGGATCTTTGTTAACTGGGTTTTCCAGATCCTGATAAGCCCCCGCCTGCAGACCCCCACAGCCCAGGGTTGAGGAGAAGAGACCCTTGCATGCTTGGAAAAGGGTCCGCGTGGATTGTGGGGAGACCCAACGCTTTTGTTTTTTACATTTTGGTGTGGGGTTTCCCTAAAATCCATACCAGACCCAAAGGCTGTTTTTTTCTTTAAATAGATGGGTACCGGCAACTGCAAGTCAATTTAAATGTTATTTGACTTTTGTTTTCTTTAGAAATATAATTTTTGCTGCAGCATGTTCTATACACAGTACAGATGTACCACTTTACAGGTAGACTAAGGGGATCCCCTAGAACTATATGTAAAGGAATTTTTCATTTTTATTGTTGCACTTTAAGTTTCATTAAAATCACTGCTCCTGAAAAAACGATTGTTTTTAAAAACAAAAATTTGCATTGATACATGTCCTCCAGTGCAGTACCTGGACCCCCATACCACTTTGATGGGCAAATACTTGCATATAAGCCTTCAAAATTGACACATTTGATTTCTCATGTTCAGCTCCTATAGACTTCAATGGAGTTTGCGGTTCTGTGTTTGTCCCATCTCTAGTGTGTGATGCAAACATCATGGTGTGATGGAGGTAAATATAGACCTGGAAGCGGTGATTAGAAAAATAATATATATTTTTTTAACTAGCCAAATTACAATTAGTTTACTTAGTGTGGACCTTTGTTTGCATCAAATATCCAAATCCTAAATGTGCATGCCAGTGGATGAATGATTTTAGTATGCACAGGTTTGTGGACTAAGTAAAAATATTACTGTTTGCACATAATGTGTTTGATACTTTCCCATTACATGTGATTGGTTGTATTTTATTTTTTTAATCATCTTTTTGTTTAATGCGAAATCATGTTATTTAATTAGGCTGAAATTCAGTTTTAATGTAAAAACATAAAACATTTGTCACTATAGTAATGAACACATTCTAATTACTAACAGAAATATATGTTTTAGGAGTCAAAAATAAACATTGATGGTGGATGGATTAATAACCCCACTGCTCATGGAAATTTTCACTTTGTGTTGACTGGAAGGTCCTACCAGGTTATCAGTCAGTATTTTTACCACTTGCTGCCAAAAGTAAGTATGTTGTCTGCAGTATTATATATAAATACCTTCTGAATAAGGCTGTACAAATTCAAACAAAGAAAGGCTCACCACTTAAAAGAGAATTGCTAGTATGATGTTTCAAAATAAAAAGAGAATTAGTGCAGCCGAGAAGGGGGAAAGGGGAGGTGCTATCTATATTAGGAGATAAAAGGAACCCAGCATAACAATTGTTTTAATTTTCCAGTCACCCTACAGTATTTCAGATCTGATTACTACAAAAAAAAAAAAAAAAAAAAAAAAAACTTAATACAATTGCATACAGTATTATTAATAAAATGTGGTATTTACAGTATACTTAATATTGGGACGTCCCGAAAATAGTGACTGACACAAGGTTAAATAAAATAATAGAAATTGTGGATTTTACTTTCCTACTTATTTATACAAATATTATAAATGGTTACATAGGGACTACCATAATGGTGTATTATATATATTTTAATGTTTTAAAGATATTACTGAATGGAACCATTTTTGCAAGAATGATGCCAAAACAAAAGTCCAACCTTATTGAAGAACTTCAAAAATTAGAGTAAGTACAGACCTTTAAAACCTTAAAATATTGGAATACTTTCATTTTGTTTTAAGTTTTTTTTTCTGGATCGCCAACTTAGGCCTTTGCCAAAGGGATGGATACAGCCACCCACACAACCTGTTCCTGACTGGGTCTATAAACCAACTATCTGATTGTGTTGAGAGTTTGCCTTGTGTGGCTATGTTGCCTTGTATTGAGATTCTGGAGAGAGAGTCAACTCGGGTAGGAAGAGTCCAGCCCAAGACAGCTGAACTGGTTGTAGGCAGTGTAAATCTACCCTTGATAATTTTTTCCTGGTTAACCAGCTAATATGATAAAGTACAGACATGAAAGTGGGGGGTGTCATGGCGCTCTTCTAATATCCCAAGGTGGTACAAGGAATGTGGGTGGATGGGAGGGGGGGGGGGGGGTTATGGGGCTGCGTGGGGGGGAACAAAGTTTGGTACTGTAGGGAAGCTATAGTCCGCGGCAGCCGGCTGAAGCGTGGAGAAGCCCTGAGAGATGCAAGAAAGGAGAGAGCGGCGCCAGCTTAGTATAGTACAAGTTTATTTAACACTGTTAAAATTGGTGACTCACTGTCCGAGGTTGGGTGAGACCGGTACACAAAGACTGTTAGGGTCATCCATCTTCCTCTTCCAGGATAGTGGTCATAGGAGAAGGTGGTGAGGTTCCAGAGGTATAGCCGAGCCACTGTGGGGCTGCTAGTTGTCACTGGCCGCGGCGGAGCATGCACAACAGGGCTCCGGCTGCCGACTTCTGATCCCTGATGACATCACTTCCTGGCAGGAGAAAAATAGGGGTTGCACACGTTCAGAGCATCCGTGCTCCTTCGTCAGGCGATCGCCTGACGAAGGAGCACGGATGCTCTGAACGTGTGCAACCCCTATTTTTCTCCTGCCAGGAAGTGATGTCATCAGGGATCAGAAGTCGGCAGCCGGAGCCCTGTTGTGCATGCTCCGCCGCGGCCAGTGACAACTAGCAGCCCCACAGTGGCTCGGCTATACCTCTGGAACCTCACCACCTTCTCCTATGACCACTATCCTGGAAGAGGAAGATGGATGACCCTAACAGTCTTTGTGTACCGGTCTCACCCAACCTCGGACAGTGAGTCACCAATTTTAACAGTGTTAAATAAATATGATAAAGTAAACAGTAGACCCCCGGGAAGACGTCCAAAGAGCATGCTAGCACTTTATTTGTTCATGAAATGTGATGATTTACAAGGTGTAATTAGTGAATGTTAGCATTGATCTTTGTACAACTGTATGTTAGCATTTTATTTGTTTACGAAACGTGATGGTTTTTTCATGTTTATCTCTTTATAAGTTTTGTGCACCATTAGACTCCAAATAGGAACACCTGTTTATTTCACAGCGCTGTTACCCTACAGATATTAAGATTTAGATTAAGTTCCTCTTAATAGTACAACAGCTGTGGAATAGCATAATATAGTACCTTGGCTCGGTTCCATCTCCTTAAAAGTAAACAGTAACTATTTTTAAAGTAACTTTTTTTGTATGCCATACACTTACACATTATTAAATTTTGCATCAAACGTGTCTCTAAAAAAACTGTACCTGTTTGTGATGTGTCTCTCTAAAAAAAAAAAAAAAAAAAATAACTTGATGCCCACACGCACTGAAAGATAATACAGTAGTGATTTGCAAAGCTCTAAAGATTTGGTCTTTTGATGATTAGCTGAATTCAGTCCTAATTGTTCTTTATTGTTAATCACCAACTTTAAAGGGACTATTTAAAGAAGTCTATTGTCCCATCCTTTATATTTGGCAAACATCTCTAGGCCAATGGGATTAGTAGGGACACTTTCACTGGTTCCGAGCTGCTAAGGGGACTAAAGTATTTCTTTCCAATTCTTCAACTGGATTATGTTTTTTAACAGGTTGATGAAAATTGAGTTATGCAAACCAATCAATGCACTGCTTCCAGGGATAATTTTCTAGTCGTTTTAAAATATGTTTATTGTTAAGGGTTGCTGGCAGTTGTGTTTTATCATTGCTCTTTGCACTACCACATTAAAAAAGCATTCAGGATCCCAAATACTAGTAAATACTAGTAATATTTACTTTGTCAATAATATATATTTTACTGTCACTATTTCAGTTACTTTGTTGGAATGTGTGGAGATGGAGCAAATGACTGTGGGGTAAGCATACTGTATATTTGCTAATACTGTGAAAACATCTATAAGCCCACTTAAAACTGCACCAGTATAAGGCAATACAAATACAAACCTAGTTTCATACCTATAAAAGAAGTATACCTAAATCCTATTGTTATACTTACAAACACTAAACTTGCTCTATGGACTGCAATCAAGCTGATTCTTCATGTTATGATTGCAGGTGCTCTGTTGCAGTCCATAGAGCAGGTTGAACATTTGAAAATATGTTGATGTTGCTTATACTTTAAATACCCAATCATGTGTTAGTAAAAACAAATCCAAAAAAACAAACAGGCTTTTTATTTGCATGTGATTGGATGATAAATGAAATGCAGATTTACCTTATTCACTAAGCCTAGTGAACAATTACTCTGGAAAGTAAACATTAACTGTGGTAATTGAACAGTCTAGTTCCTTTAGTAAATCAACCCCATAGAGTGCTAGACTCCTCCACCTGTACATTTCTGAAAAGCCCACTATGAATGTGGCGAGTGTTTCTTTAAACTGTAAAGTGTGTTTTATAACAGCTCGCCAAATCTGACATTAAAGTTGAAGATAATTTTTTTTTTTTTGATACAGCCATTTTCCATTACGTGCAGGCTGTTGCTTCAGCTAAGATACTATCCTGAAAGACTGTTTTGTGGCGCTGGCAGAGTTAAATGCAGCCACTGCTAAAGAGAAAAGTTGTGTCACTTGCTGGTCCTCATTTGCCCTTTCCGCCATTTACAGAATTTGTATTACTATACTTCCACAGTGCATCTCATTACCTCTGTAAGTGGGTGGTGGAATCCCGTAATTCAACTGTTCGAACTTTTCTCTGCAGTGAGGGATGCAGTTAACTCTTACAGTACTGTAAGACAGCTGCTCAGGATAGTATCTGGCAAGTATGAAGGAGAATTTTTAGGAGAAGCAGTAGTCTGCAGATAATGGGATACATACATTTATACATAAACAATGTGTATGGTGCTGTATCCCCCCCATAGAATATATACTAAATGTCAGCTTTAAGTAAAATGAGGAGAAGCTAATTACGACATAAAGTTTTATGAGTAATTTCAGGCTAAAACAAAAGTAACAAAACTATTACAAACATTACAAACATTTTGTGTAGTACCCCAGTGTTTTTTCTATTTTTCACTAATAGAATTATTTCCCCTTTATCCACTCTCTACAGGCACTTAAAATATCCCATGCTGGAATTGCTTTGTCCGAATTAGAAGCATCTGTTGCTTCACCTTTCACTTCCAAAATTCCAAATATTCAATGTGTTCCAATGCTCATCAAGTACGCTTTTTGCATATTTACAATCTTCATAGGTTTGGCTATAAGAAACGTTATTAATGTTTCAATGTCCATTATAACAAGCTTTGTGCATAAAAGGGAAAATGGCTTGTGCAATGTGAATGTTGATATAAGTGGTGTTCATTTTAAATAGCCAATCACTTTCAGGAGAATAAAAAAAAAACAGGATTTTTGCTATAACTTGAATAAAGTGAACTTCTAAACTTTATAAGTTTAGAAAACATTTGAGCTGATTTATTAACAGAGTTTCAGTTGTGTCAGTCCCGTTCACATTTGTGCGATGCGGGAACGCTGCGAATATGCAGCGTGATCCCGCATCGCATCCGCACCCCTGGCAGTTCACACTGCCATATGCGATACACAGGGGGTGTCAATTAAAAGTTAACGACACCGCAGTGTGATCTGCAAGTTCGCACAGAATCGGATCGCACTAGTGTGAACCACTATGTGATCCTATTCTGCTGCGGATAAAAAAAAGGGTCAGGTGCGTGTTTAGTGCGGATGCAGTGCGAATTCAGCCATACAAAGTGTATGGTTGAAATTTGCACCGCACATGAGATCGCATGTAATTTAGGAGCAGTGCGCTTGGAATTACATGCGATCTCCGTGATTGCACTAATGTGAACCGGGGCTCAAAGTTCACTTCAATTACCCAATCCTGTGAAAAGAAAATTCATCTAAGTACCTCATCATGTGCAGATAAAATAGGTGAATGAGAATTCACTTTTCACATAACTGAATAATGGAAGTGAGTATTTAGCCAATTTATTGTGCGAAGATTTTAACGTCTTTAGTGAATCAGCCCCGATCTCTTAGAAATGTGAAAATAGACTATTCCTTTAAAACTTGTACAGCGGAATTGAGAACAGTGCTATTGATAATTTTATGGCAGTAGTCCCCTTAAAAATGATCTGTTTATAAATCAGGCAAGCATCTGCATCAGTGTTGGTAACATTACTAAAATGTACAGCAAATTCAGGTAGTTCTTACTACCGCCACTTTAAAAATATGTCGTTTTGGCATCTACAAATTCTTTAATGACTACTGCCAGCTCTCAGATTAGGAAACTGGCAGGAATTAGGACCAACTGTTAGCTGGTGTAAAGAGATATGCCAGTAAACAGATCAGGCAGTTGCATGTGCTGGGAAGCTGTATGTGGCAGCTTCCTGCATAGAGCTGTATGCCCTGACACAAGTCAAAGAAGCAAAGGGATTTCCATTCACTACTTACCAACCAGCAACCAACCGAATAAACGTGTCTAACAGTATGCGTTAAAAACAGGGGTTTAGTTGCACACATTTGCAAATACATGCGTAAGCTACAGGCCTCTGCAAGGCACCTTGATATCTGCAGACCCTAAAGCACCGTACACACGTACCGATCGTCGGCCGACCGATCGTCCGTCTTTTGTCCAGGGCTGTCGGTGTCTGTTGAAAAGTGCAAAAGACTGCACACGAATTTTGTCGGCCAACAACAGCCGACTGCAGAAGTGATGTCATGTGATGGTTAACTTTCCCTGTGTTTTTTCTTTTCTGAGCATGCCCAGTCTTGCAAATCTGCTGTCTGTCGGCCGAATTCTGTACTGACTGGCGAACAGTCGGCCGTTCTGGTGTCGGCATACAAAAATTTTAATGAATTTTAATTGTAATGTTTGGTACTGTGCCCTGACAGAGTTCTAAAGGGTGTCTACGACATCCTATATAAATTCCCCTGGTAGTGTTTTAAAGGATAAGTTCCCCTTTCATAACATGTTACACCCATATTCAGGGTGTAACATGCAACATGGTATGAAAGGACAGACCCCCCGTTCCCCCCCAATCTCCTGCTCTGACAGCTTGCAGGGATCTTCTCCTCCATGCAAGCTGTCAAAATTTAAAAAGAAATGTGGCTGTGTGGGGCTCTGCCCACCCAGCCACGTTCCTACTGTCTGTCTTAGAGGCTGTTAGCTTGTAGTTTTCGATAAACTACCACAGCACTGTAAGCGCTGTGGTAATTATTTAATTCTTCCCATCAGAATGTATCACAAGCTATGAGCAAGCAAATACACTGACAGGTCTGCAGGAGTCCTGCATGGCATCAGCGCTCTGCTGATCGCTAGTGCAATGCTTTACAGGCACATTTTGTTACATGCAAAAAAAAAAAATGTGCATTTATTATTTTTAGTAAAAAGGTGACTTTATCTTTTAACCCCTTCATGCCTAAGCCCTCTGACATTTGCTGCTTACAAGTTAAAATCTGTATTTTTTGCTAGAAAATTACTTAGAACCCCCAAACACTATATATATATATATATATATATATATATATATATATATATATATATATAGTTTTTTTTTTTTTTTTTTTACATATGGCTGCGGCAGAGGGAGCCTGTTCATTGCCTTGAGGCAAGAGGGAGGCTCTGGCAGAGAGGGCCTGGAGGCATAAGCAAAGGGATTGAGTTCTGAGACAGAGTACGAGAGGTTATTCTTCCACAAGTTGGGGACTGTGGAGAGGCTAGAAAAGCAAGGGGGATTTATCCAAAGAAACCCTGCATGGTACCATGAGTTTTTGGCTGCTATTGGAGACATTGGCTGCTACATAGATGCAGAGCATTGGGTGTAGGCCTAAGACCCTTGTTTGCTGTCTACCTGGCTGTTTTTTTTTTTTTTTTGAGTCTGCTTATCTGTATGTCTACTGCCCCAAGGGTGTCCTGTGCCCTGACCCTCTCTCCCTGCATTTTTGTTGTTTTGAGTAATAAAATCACCTTGTTCATTTTTAAAAGTGACAGGCACTCATCTTTTCTGCAACTATACACACCCACCATGCCTAAGAACCAGCATCCTGAGGTGAAATGTCAGCCCTTGCTGATGCCGGTGGTCAGAGGGGTGCTACGCCTACATTCAAATTCACTGTCCTGTCAAATAATTCCACCTTCTGTACTAGCAATTTTCAAATGAAAAGAGTCCATTAACTGTTTTTTTTTTCCATCATGTGCAGAGTAGGGAGTGGGAAAATGATGAATTTGTGTGATAGATCAACCTATATATTAACAATATTTTCTCATAATGTTTGCATGTGTGTTGTAAAAAAAAAAAAAAAAAGGCTTTTTTAAGAGTCTGTCACCATAAACATTAGTTTTAAATAATAATAGACTGCTCTAATTGCACTATTGTTACCACGCCTGAGCAATTATTTTATTACCTAACTGCAGCGTTATGAGAGTTAGTACTTGACTTATCAATTCTGTGTGTAAGTAAATACTATAATTAACAATCTGTAAGTTAAATTCAATTTTCCCTCTTCTGTCTTTTGATTTTTGTGAATCTTTTTTATCATATTGATGTGTGTTTCGTTAGTAAAATGTCTTAGTAAAAATAAAAACGTCTTACGAACAAATAAAAAATATAGATATAAAATAAATATTCATATATTTATTATACATCCAGAGCCAGATTGTCAATTGTGATCAGTAAAACCAAATGGAATAAAATGGTCCATACTGTGTTTTAATAAAATCACCTCTACTTCTATTTTGAGAAAACTTGTTACACTGCCTAAAATACTTACAGCACTATGTTCTACGGTGTAACAAGACAATGTTCTTTTCTTACACAGGGAAGGAAGGAATACTCTGGTTACAACATTCTCTATTTTTAAGTTCACGACCATGGTCATCCTTGTTGAACTAACTTCCCTAACATATCTATTCTGGGTAAGGTTGCCTTACTTTAAACTTTTTCCTACTTTGAAGATGTTTTGAAGTGATTGCTTTCTGGATTATTTTTTTACAATTGATTTTTAGATTTTCTAGGTAATCTTTAAATGTCTATATAACATTGTCGCACTGTATTTAAGTGTTACTACTGTATGTTCCAGATAGGCTACATATATCGATAAAAAGTAATTTAGTGATTATTCTTACCTTACTAAAGCAAAGGATTTAGCCTTTTCTTACCATGAACACCAGCTCTGGATTTCTCCAAGAGAGGACAAATCTTGTTTTAGGCAGTTGTCACTAGAACAGGTGTCACCCTTGGGAAATTTACCTTTTCCTCTTAATAAAAAAAGTAACTGTAACATTTTTGCCATCTCTTTTTTTCCCAGTGGCAATGGTCCTCAGGACCTATAGAGCCAGCAAATCTCCCCAATGGGGACACAGACATCAAATAATATCTGAGAATGGTTTTAATTTTAGCTCCATTAAAAAAAATAAAAATAAATAGGTAACGTTAGATATAATTTAAATTGTAGACTCACTGCTGGAAACACAGCTCTGTACAGGCCGTTCCAGAATTACAAACATCTGATTTACATACAACTCATACTTACAAATGGAGGGAGACAACAGGAAGTGAGAGGAAATCTACCCCTAGAAAGGGAAATTCACTCTTGTAAGAGTTCTCATGGAAAAAAGGTGTCTCCACTGAAGCTTTATTATCGATCCTTATTTCCACAGCAACCCAACATTTTCAAAATCCAATTGTTACAGGGATAGAAAGTGAGGTGAAATCTTCCGAACACAGGCACAGACAGCAAAACAAATTTTACAGGGGTGTTAACCCTTCCCTATGCTATCCAAAAAAAACTTAAAAATTATTTCAACTTACATACAAATTCAACGTAAGAACAAACCTATAGAACCTATCTTGTTTTTAACCCATGGACTGCCTGTATAAATATTTTGCAAAGTATGAAATTATTAGTTTTTGCCTTACACAAAATTATTTTGTCTTAGAAACAAACCCTTCTTGCAAATTATCATTACCTACTTCAAGATTTGGCTATCAGTAGTGCAGTGGCCTTAACTTGTAAGTATCTATTATTTTAGTATTATAATGCTGACTTCTTCAATAATACACTGTATGACACAACATTCTTTTTTATTTAGTAAGTTTGAATGGTCCAGCATCAAAGCTCGCTCCATACAGACCCCCAGGACAGCTTCTTTCTCCTCCATTATTATTGTCCATTGCTATGCACTTCATCTTCACTTTGATTGTACAGACAACTGCTTACTTCCTGCTTCTGCAACAGCCATGGTACAATGAAACAGATGTCTTCAGGTAAATGATTACCACATGGTTTCTATATCTAACCATTCTTTAGCCACAATTTTAAAAATGCAGTTTAATAAGGACAGTGGAAGTCATTTTATTTGAAACTCATATTGTCAATATTATTTTCCTTCACATGAAGCTTTATAAAAAGGCAGCTGTAATCTAAAGCAGGGATTGGCAAACCATGACACATGCACCTAGGCAAGCTCATGCCTTTTGCACTGAGGCCAATTTCACACATGTGCGGCCGCGGTTCGCAGCCTGGGGTCCAGTGTGTTTCTGTTCATCTGTTCATATGCGATTCAGGTTCCAATTTTTGCCTGAATTTACACCTAACCCGAACTCAAAAATGCACAGATCCCTTTTGGAAACCACACCGTGGCCACCCCGGACATGTGTCAACCAGCTTCATTGAGAGCTGGTCACATTCACATGTCACTGTCACATGCTCACCGTATCCAATTCGCACAAATGTGAGCCTGGCCTGACAGTCAATGACTGCCAGACTGTGAGCCATAGTTGACAGTCAATTACAAGGCCTGACCTGCCCATGACCTTTAAACTCCCTGATATCATTAATGTGAGGATGTTAGCGTGTGAAAGATCAATTATCTATTATGTATTAGTGCAACGCAACTAAAAAAATAAAACAAAAAAACAAACATCCAGTTGCTGCTAACACCACAAAGTGTTTTCACTACACTTCCTAAAAATGAGCTCAAAATCTGGTGCAGCGCCATCTCAAATTATTTAGTGTGTAACTGTGTAACACAGACTATTTTTTTTAAATAAAGTGCAATGGTGTATAAAACACAATGTGGAAAAAAGTGCAGCGCTAATAAATAAGCAATATAAACGTGTATATATATAAACCAAGAAAGGTAAATACAAATAAATTGCAAAATGAATAAAAGTGAACATCAAATCAACAGTCCCATATGTGAAGTGAAAAAAAAACAGTCCACAACGGTGATAATTGAAGTGCTCACTGGATCCCAACACCAACAAGATATAGAGATATAATGTGCTCACCAGAACGATAGGACTCAAAATGCCATATAGCATATGAGTCAAATCAGCTTGTTGTACAATGGATGGATAATCCGAAGGGATGACTAAGGTCACTGATGTTGAGGTGAAGAGGTAATAGCAGATATGAACCGTCACACCAGAGCGGCTCTCACTCCGTCTGATGGCCAGAAAGGAACCAAAAAACAAGGGAGCACAAAATAGTGTAACACTGCTAAAATTTTAATTAAATAAAAATACACCAAATTGCACTTACAAACATCTCGTGGTAAAGAGGGTATACAGATGCAAAGGTAGGCTGTCAGCAGCGTGGCCTTGACGCGTTTCAGCATAAATGCTTTTTTCAAAAGATAGTGCCAGCCAAACACCCACAAAAGCCACTTATTTATAATCTAAGTAGTAATAAGTCACCCAATGAGAAGATGCCTACTGTGCAGACACACCAAGCCCAAAATGGGGTCGGCTTGCACTCCAAGCCTCGTTTTCAATGTGGCTATGGATGCCTATTGTGCAGACAAACCGATCCCAAAATGGAGTCGGCATGTGTTCCAAGCCTCATTTTCATGTTTTGTATAAAACACAAAACATATACAAATGATGAATATGATATGAAGTGAAAAAAATTACAAATGCAAATCATGTTCCCTTTAGTGATATGCCAATATACTATAATCCAACCGATTATGAGTAATAAAGTGCAAAGTGTCCATAAATTCATAAATCTCAATAAAAATTGTTTTTTTTTTTATCTTAACCACTTCAATACTGGGAACTTTTACCCCCTTCCTGCCCAGGACAATTTTCAGCTTGCAGCACTGTTGCACTTTGAATGACAATTGCGTGGTCATGCAACACTGTACCTAAACTAATTTTTTTTATCGTTCTTTGAGGCAGATAAAGCTTTCTTTTGCTGATATTTAATCACCACTGGAGTTTTTATTTTTTTGCTAAACAAAGGAAAAAAACGAACATATTGAAAAAAAAAGTTTCCTGACAGACTCCATGGCAGCACACGTATTTGGTTTAGTCCCGCCTCCAAACCTACCCTATAGGACATCCACTCCCATAAATCCTTGCACCTGTTCAGCACACTTGTTCCTTTTTTGTCCTCCTAATGATTACCTGCATCCTACCTAATGGATTCCAGGAGATGGATGACTCTGCCAAACGGGTATCGAGTGTGTTTTCTCCTATAAGCCCTAGCTGTTGCAGGGTATGGAGTGGGGCTAATATTTATGTGCAGCCTATGGCCGGAGAACCCAGCTGCTGCGGGTGGCCTGTTCCCCAAATACCCATTCCGGTGTGTCTCTATCCATCCCTGGTGGCTAATGGCTCGATTGGTGTCAGTGAGTATTTTTGTCCAAATGCTTCATGGCAGCTATTGTTTTATTTTCAGGGCTTTGTATCTCTTTTACCTTCTTTTTCTTCTTTATCCCTGGTGGCTAATGCTCCGTGGCCAGTCCACACTTGCTTCCTGACCGGCCGCCGGTTTCTGGCTACTGCGCATGCGCAAGCACCTCGGGATCGAGGCTTGGTTTTGCGCATGCACGGTAGCGGGGCAGCGCATGAACAGTATGGTTTTCGGCGCCGCCGATGTCATCCAGCGGGCACCATATTTAAGAAGGAGCACAATGTCAGCAGAGAACCTCCTCCCTTGGTGGACACTGCGGCGATGAGGCTGGTCAAACATGTGACCCTCCCGCTAGAGGACACAGTCTCTTTTAAGGATCCTCTGGATAGAAGAATGGACTCTGACCTCAAGAGTATCTACTTGACAGCGGGAATGGCTTGTAAGCTGGCCTTGGCCGCAATGTCCAAAGCCATGGAACTATGGTCTGACTCGGTGGATGAGTCCTTTCGGAGTGTGTCTGAGGAGGTTGCCAGAAGTTCCCCGATTCAGGAACTTAGGATGGCCTCCTCTTTTCTGGGGGAGGCTTCTATTGACCTTATCCATCTTCTGGCCAGGGTTATGTTGTCCTCAGTGACAGCCAAGCGGGCTCTTTGGCTCCGCCCCTGGATGACCAACCCAGCATCCAAGCAGGTTTGGTGCCGTATTTCCTTTGAGGGCTCCTCCCTCTTTGGGAATAAACTAGATGCTATAACCTGGGCTATGGGCGGCAAGTCTGGTTTTCACCCTCAGAATTGACACCTTCTCAATCCGAAGAAGGGACAGCCCAGGAGGTATGTTCCAGATCGTGCCAGAGAAGCACGCACCTACAGGCCTGGCAGAGAGTTTGGTCGCAATTGGAGGTCAAGACAATCCTCCTCTCGGAAGCCATCGAAGAGTGTCCCTTTTGGCGACCGTGAAGCATCAAAGTCCTTTTGAGATTGGGCCCGCTCAGGCATGACGGTTGGGGGCTCGGTTCCTACACTTCCAACATGTCTGGGCGGCCTCAATCCGGGACCCCTGCACTGTCAGAACAGTCTCATCCGGGCACAAGTGGGCTTTCGACGAAGCACCAAGACCAAGATTCCTGCCTACCTCCCTGCCACCCTCAGGAGAGAAGCGCCAGGTACTACTTTCCTACGTAGAGTCTCTGGTGTCTCAAGGGGCTGTCATTTCCATGCCAGAGCTCGAGTGTGGCCAGGGAATTTATTCCCCTCTTTTACTGGTCCAGAAGAAAAACGGCTCATGGAGACCCGTCATCGATCTGACCTTTCTAAATGAATATATCATAAAGGAAAGATTCAAGATGGAGACACTTCTATCTATTCAACAGGCGGACCAACCAGTAGACTGGATGGTGTCCATAGATTTAAAGGGCGCATATTTTCATGTCACTGTTGCAGAGGATTTTCAAAAATACCTCCGGTTTGCCGTCGGTCACTCTCCCCTTCGGGCTTTCCACATCACCACGGACCTTTTCAAAAGTCTTGTTGGCTGTGGTAGCCCTGTTGAGGACAAGAGGCATCCGTCTTCATCATTACTTAGACAACCTTCTCCTTTTATCTCAGGACAGCGATCAGTTGTTGGAGCCCCTGGATCAAGTTGTGTCCACCCTTTAGATATTCGGATGGCTGCTGAATCTGGAGAATAGCCATTTAATTCCTACCCAGTCCCTCGTCTATCTCGGGCCTTGTTCAACACAGTAAGAGCTACAGTGTCTCTTCTGGAAGAGAAAGTGCCTTTACCGGCATCTTGTGGGCCAGTCATACCCTGGTGCGGCAGTTTTTCAAAAGGGCAGTAAGACTTAGGCCCCTGAAGAAGCCGAGATTCTCCAAATGGGATCTTCCAATAGTTCTGGATTTCCTGTCACAACGCATCTGTGATACAGCTGAGCCTCTTACTAGTAAGGAGCTTATGTGGGTGACCGCTTTCCTGGTGGCTATATTACCTCTGCAAAGAGAGTCTCTGAGATTGGGGCCTTAGGGGCGCAAGAGCCCTTCCTAACATTTTTTCCGGGCAGGGTAGTCTTAACCCCTATGTTGGAAGCAAGACCAAAAGTGACCTCTGTCTTTCACGAGAACTCGTAAATAGTTTTGCCTACCTTTAGGCAGGATGAGGGCTCATCTATCCATCCACTGGATGTGGGGAATTGCCTCAAGCAATATCTAGAAGCTACGGTTCCCTTTAGGCAGTCAGAATATCTGTTCATCACCTTCAGTGGGAAGAATAAGGGATTACGGGCTTCCTCAAGATCTATTTCTTCTTGGATCATCCAGGCCATTAAATGGGCTTACAGGGCTAAGGGCTTGACTCCAGTGGCGGTTACGGCTCACTCGACTCGGAGTGTTTCCACGTTTCCACTTCCTGGGCAGTCTCCAGACATGTCGCTCCTGAAGTGATTTGTAGAGCAGCATCCTGGTCTTCTATGAACACCTTTTTGTCTCATTATTGTGTTGAGCCGGCAGCTCTTTCTTCTGTTAGTTTTGGTTTACAAGTCCTGTCGGTTGACAGAGTTAATTAAACTTTTGTTCAGCATCTGCCCACTTTGATTGTGTACAGCGAGTTATTTCCCGATACATATGCTGCCATGGAGTCTGTCAGGAAAACAGAAAATTGTTATCAAATACTTACCGTAATTTTCCTTTCCTGATGGACTCCATGGCAGCAGGTGTTCCCTCCCAGTTTCTAAGGAGGCTAGTTATAGAACAAGTGTGCTGAACAGGTGCAAAGATTTAAAAGATTTATGGGAGTGGATGTCCTATAGGGTAGGTTTGGAGGCGGGACTAAACCCGATACATATGCTGCCATGGAGTCCATCAGGAAAGGAAAATTACGGTAAGTATTTGATAACAATTTTCAGTTTTTCCTAGTTTCTGTTATAACATTTTGCAAATAAATATGTTTTTGCCTTCACTGATGTGTGCTGATGAGGCTGCATTGATGGGCACTGATAAGGTGGCATTGATTGGCACTGGTGAGGAGGCACTTACAGTATATGCAGCACTGATGGACACTGATAGGTGGCACTGATATGCAGGACTGATGGGCACTGATTGGTGGCATTGATGGGTACTGATATGTAGCACTGATGGGAAACCTTTATGGGCACTGGTGGGTGGCAATAATGGGAACTGATAGGTGGCACTGATGAGAAGACACTGACCAGCATCACTGACTGGCACTGAAAGGCATCATTATTGGGCACTGATTGGCATTACTGATGGGTAATGATTGCCACCACTGGTGGGCATCACAGGTGGGCACTGGTGGGCATCACTTATGGGGCTGCACTGATTAGCAGTGCAAATCCGCCCTGTCAGGAGAGCCGGCTCTCCTCTATTCACGCACTGTCAACACAAATAATGGAATGCTTCCTAGTTACAGTGTGGTCAGCTGTGGTCATAGGCTCTTTACCAAGATCTGAGATGCGGTGTGTCAGAGTGACACACTGTATGACTGATTGCCGCTCTGGATGATCCTGGGGCCACGCACTAGAGGCGAATCCTGAAGGACGTCATATGACACATGATCAAGATAACTGCTCCACTCCCCGGCTGTCATTTTGCTATTGGCCAGATGGGATCTGGTTAAATAAAATATTTAATTCAAGGTACTATTCCACCACAATGTAAGGAAAATAAATCTGGAAATTGTTCATGCTCTCCTTCACTTTTATGCTCTGGCCGGTCACCTCACATTAGGACCCCTGTTTTACCAGTGACTCATAATCAGTTGTTCCCTTCTGTGTATAATAGCATGTTGTCCCTCTATATCTCCTTATTTCATTTTCCAGCTCCCAGAACCTCAGGTATACTCAGGGAATAGCAATGTATAAAAAATGGGAACAAAGCACAGAATCTAGTGCTCTCCATTTATCAAAAGTTTAATTCTTAAAAGGTAAAAAAAGTACACTCACAAATGAGGGACTTTAGCAGTGCTGGCTTTCAAACACATACCACTTGAATCCTCACATAATGAGATGGGGGGCACACCTACTGAGGAAGTCCATGCCCAGGGACATAACACATATGGGGGTGGAACCTGCTAATCTGACATCATCCTGCGGCCATCTTATTATGTGAGGATTCAAATGATGTGTTGGAAACCAGCACTGCTAAATGGCCTTGTTTGTGAGTGAGGAGAGGTAAGGGCCAAAGCAAGCATTGTAAGAAACCAGCTAGTTTTCAAAGAGAGGCAAACACTTGCTAAGCACCCTGTACAGCAATAGTTATTGAGGATTTACTCAAACCTCCTTACAACAGCTGTCCAAGTCTACTCAGGGGCAACTATAACTCTGTAACCTTTATTAACCTCCCTGGCGGTATGATTATTTCAGATTTTAGGTGCTGAAAGCGGTACCATTATTTTTGCATGTAATTCTTAATGACAAGCAGCCCAAACCAACTATTTACATATGATTTGTTTTCTACTGTGCGCTCTTCTTTATAACATCTCGGATATGATACAGTTTGAAACACAAAATCATAAATTATAATATTATAAATAGCTATAAATAAGTTAAAGTATATATATATATATATATATATATATATATATAGTACAGTAAAACTGCAGGCAAGGGCACTGGGGGGCAAACTAAGGTCAATTTATTTAGTAATGTAATCCAATAGGATTACAATATATCTGTCAGGATCTGTGTCATTACATGGGTCACCTGCTGGTGGCACTGTTGTTCCTGGAACTGAGGGGCGCAGTTCCAGGGCCCACCAGCGGGTGTCTCCCAGCAGCTGGACTGTTCTTTTAATTAAGCTGCACCTGAGGAGGACTGCTGAGGGAATATAAGCCCGCCCTTCACTGAGGCTCAGTGCTTCAGTATTTTCTCTGCTAGCCGTGTCCCTGTCTGAACCTGTATCCTGAAACCTGTATCCTGAAACCTGTATCCTGATCCTGAGTCCTGTTCCCTGCATCCTGCTTCCTGTACCTGGCTCCCTGCTTTCCTTGTCTCCTGTCCCTGTCCTGTCCTGCTATTGTTTGCTCCATCCCTTTGTATATAGTTTGTTAGGTTCTATTGGGGTTTTGTACTGTTATCATTTACATTTTGTTTACTTGTTTATGGTCACTGGTGTTGGTATTGGAGTGTGTCATTTTGCTTAATAAACTTATTTACATCTTTATCCATCTGGGTCCTGATTCCTTGGTGCAGCCAACTGATCTGATCACCCTTGCTGGATGCCTGCATGTGGTATCCCTGACAATATCAGTGTGTTTGTGTGTTTTACTTTTTGAATTTGCTGCCGGTTCCACCCCCCCCCCCCCCTGCAATGCGACACTCGCAGGGAATGGAAGCCGGGGCACACAGCATCAGACGGAAGATCCGGCCACCGTATACTGCCAGAATACATTGCGGGATCCCGGGGACAAGGTAAGTAACCTCTTCCAGGATCCAGCGATTTCTCCCTGGCAGTACCCCGAGTGTGGCTCTGGGTTACCGCTAATGGCACTGAAATTCCACCCCGAGCCACACTCGGGAATACTGCCAGGGAGGTTAAACTGTCAGCACTACTTTCTTGTACAAAGAGAGTGTGAGTGATAAAGAAGTTTTAGGGTCAGGAGCTAAAGTGCAAACAAGTCAGTTCTAATGGTTTAAGGCAGCGCGTTTACTCTTTTTTTTAATGTACAAACACCAGCTTTATTATTTAAGATTCTCTTGCACATAAATAGATGTGTGTCTTGATATCTCTTTAATATCTTCACATCAATGGACTTAAACTGAGTTTTTAGCAAGACAGGTAAATCAGTTAAAGGCAGGAAGATAGTTTATTCGTTTTCCTTTCTGCTGCTTTTTTTTCTAAGAAAATGTTTCAGCTGTAGAAGGAATATTCTGCAAGGTGATAGAAATGGTTTACTTCAATACATTTTTCTCTTATCTACTTTTCCTATGTTTTCATTTCAACACCACAGATTTTCATTTTATTCCTTTAGAAACATTGAGTCCTCGTTCAAATGGAAGCGATATGATTTGGCAAGCCGCAGCCTATTGCCGACAATGGCACAGTTCCAATCGGTGCAACGCTGACTTTGCGGCGCCGCGCTGATTTGCTAAAGTAGTTCCTGCACTACTTTTTGCTACTTTAGGTGCAACTTCAATAGACATCTAAGCATTAAGCCGCACAGAGATCTTTCATGTTGAACCTGAAGTTGCACTGAAATGCGGCTTTGAAATCGTGCAATTTCAGATGAAGTTGCACAATTTCAAAGCCGCGTTCAATGTGAATGAGGGCCTAAATTATTCAACCTGTAGCAAATATAAAATAATACATGTATACAGTATATAGTTAAGTAAACTTGACACTGTTTGACTTTTGTTTATTTCTAAATGGCAGTGCCTGTCTACCATTAAACCATAACATGGAAAATGTTACCATAAGAGAACATCGGTTTTCGGAGAACTTCATCGTCACAACAATATTCCCTATAATAGGATTTAACCTTATTATTCTAGAGTTTGTCTTCTCTAAAGGACAGCCATTCAGACAGCGTTTGTATACAAACTGTGAGTTGCAATTTCATGTATGCATGTAAAAGATAAAGTATGTACATACCTGTAACGGATCAACCTGCACCCCGACTGGGTACCTCCGTTGATGGATGCTCCTAGTGCTTACCGAGGGCTCCAAGCACTCCACCAGACACCATAACCACCGCAGACCCCACAAACTGCCGCAGCTTGGTTGGGGTCTCACCGTCTCCTATCCACCCTGGACCGACGACAAGGCTCCAGGTTCCAGTGGGTGAACCTGTCTTTCCCCAGAGAGTGAAGGAGGAACAAGAACAAGCTCTTACAAGAGCTTAGTGATTATTCAAGAGAGTATGAAGAGCATAGCAATCCCTTGTAGCAGATTCCCCCAATAAGAGACAAGACTCTAGATTGAGGGTGAAGTAGAACTCAACGTTTAATGGTACAGCTGCTCTTTTATACAGTTTTCCCCACAAGATTACTGCCCAGGTGGACCTTGTGGGGAACAGGACATGAAATTCACAATCCAATAAAAAACAAGACGGGCACACAGTCACTCCCATACACTCAGTCACTCCCATACAGTGTAAACAATCCCTCCCCTCTGCCTGATTGCATTCGCATATGCAGATGAAATTGTATACAGAAACAGAATTAACCTGAACTAATTATCTAGCCATCTTGACAGAACAATGTGAGGTCATTAACATTTAACAATGGGACAGGCAGACTTAACACAATACACATTATCTCAATACACAAACAATAGGTCTCTGACATTGAAGGACATGGAACAGAAGCCAATGTGAATAGCTCTTTCAGTGAACATGTTCAGAATCAAACAGGAACAGTCCTCACGTATCTCTCGAGATACATGGCTGACAAACATCACTGTCCCACTTGAAGCAACCCAATTCATCAAGTATCTGTTCCTCACTCCCAGCGACGGTGAGCACCGTCACAATACCTTTTACCTCTACCCTCCTGCTGACACTATTGTTGTGTATATGATAGACATCAGTGCAGCTTTTGTGTCTCTGCCCCTGGCTACACTTGGTCTACATGTGGCCAGTCACAAAACACAATTTGTGTTGATGCTTTGGCTGTGTGTTTTGTGATGGCCAAGATTAGTTGGTGTACTATATAGTGGAACTAATAGATGTAAAACTCTAAAAATGCTCCTGCAACTTTTGGCTAACTTAGTATCTATCTATCTATCTATCTATCTATCTATCTATCTGTCTGTCTGTCTGTCTGTCTGTCTGTCTGTCTGTCTGTCTGTCTATCTATCTATCTGTTGGATGAACACTATAAATAATAATCAATAAAATGCATATTTTTCTTTTTAGATCCACTTACCTGTTTGATGATTGTGCAAGTGACATTTTATGTTTTTTTGTTGTTTGCTGACATTGAAGATATGTACACTGCTCTGGAGGTATAGTATTTTGTAAAAAAAAACTCTTAATTATTCTAAAAGACCACCCAGCATAACATCAGCATAACTTTTAATTGATAGCTTTATGAGCAACCTTAGGTCATTTTTAATTTATTTTATTTTTAAAGTTACGTTTCTGTTGTTAGAATTTACAATATATACTGTGTGTACACACACACACACACACATGTATGTGTATATATATATATATATATATATATATATATATATATAGGACTCCTATCTTCTGATACAGCCAGGCTGTTATTTCACCCTTTGGATGAATTTGGATTGAGTCTCTTTTCATAAGATGACTCAGTGAACAAACAATTATCTTCAGGACATTCTCCCCAGTATCCTCTTTTTCTTCCTCTGCTGACAACCGTCCACTGACTATCCTACGAACAGGGGTGAGGGGGCGTGTAAACGGCATACTGACTGCAGGAATGTCTCTAAAGCTGTTGCCGGTGAATTAAATGTTAATTTCTCTACCACGAGCCATCTCGAAAGGCGTTTCAGAGAATTTGGCAGTACATCCAACCGGCCTCACAACCGCAGACCATGTGTAACCACACCAGCCCAGGACCTCCACATCCAGCATCTTCACCTCCAAGATCATTTGAGACCAACCACCCGGACAGCTGCTGCAACAATTGGTTTGCATAACTAAAGAATTTCTGCCAAAACTGTCATAAACCGTCTCAGGGAAGCTCATCTGCATGCTCGTCGTCCTCATCGGGTTTCGACCTGACTGTAGTTCATCATCACTTGAGTGGGTAAAAGCTCACATTTGATGTCATTTGGCACTTTGGAGAGGTGTTCTCTTCAAGGATGAATCTCAGTTTTCACTGTACAGGGCAGATTGCAGACAGCGTGTATGGCGTCATGTGGGATGTGGGTAAGCAATTTGCTGATGTCAAATTGTGGATCGAGTGGCGCATGGTGGCGGTGGGGTTTGGGCAGGCGTATGTTATGGACAACAAACACAGGTACATTTTATTGATGGCATTTTGAAAGCACAGAGATACCGTGATGAGATCCTGAGGCCCATTGTTTGGCCATTCAATCCACGACCATCACCTCCTGTTGCTGCATGATAATGCACAGCCCCATGTTGCAAGGATCTGTACACAATTTCTGGAAGCTGAAAACATCCCAGTTCTTGCATGGCAAGCATACTTACGGGACATGTCACCCATTGAGCATGTTTGGGATGCTCTGTATTGGCGTATACGACAGCATGTTCCAGGTCCTGCCAATATTCAACAAGTTCACACAGCAATTTTAGAGGAGTGGACCAACATTTCACAGGCCACAATCAACAACCTGATCAACTCTATGCGAAGGAGATGTGTTGCACTCTGTGAGGCAAATGGTGGTCATACTGACTGGTTTTCGGACGCCCCTGGACCCCCCCCCCAATACAGTAAAACTGCACATTTTAGAGTAGCCTTTATTGTGGCCAGCCTAAAGCACAGCTGTGCAATAATCATACTGTCTAATCAGCATCTTGAAAAGCTACACCTTTGAGGTGGATGGATTATCTCGGTAAAGGAGAAGTGCTCACTAACACAGATTTATACAGATTTGCGAATAATATTTGAGAGAAATAGGCCTTTTGTGTACATATAAAAAGTATTAAAAAGTATTAGATCTTTGAGTTCAGCTCATGAAAAATGGGGGCAAAAACAAGTGTTGCGTTTGATAATTTTGTTCAGTGTGTGTGTGTGTGTGTATATATATATATATATATATATATATATATATATATACATTAAGGTATTATAACAGTATATATAGATATACAGTATGTATGCATAGAACTCCAACCTCTCCTTTCAGCCCTGCATTGAATCACTCTCCCTATTTTGCCATTTTGACTCTCTTGTTACCCTTGGCTCGACTACTGCAACTCCCTACTCGTTGGCCTACCTCTACACAGGTAATCCTCCTGTGAAAAGGTATTCAGTCTGTCATGATTGCTGCTGCCAGAACCATCTTATCAGTTGCTCAGTATCTACCACCCCTCTTTTCCAATCCCTCCTCGGGTTTCTGATCATTCAACAAATACATTTTTAAATATTAACAACAACTTACAAAGCCATATAAAACTCTGTCCCCAGCATTATTAACAACTCCATCTCAAAATATAAACAAAATTATCCTCCTCACTTTTCCCAAGACCTACTGCTTTCTAGCTCCTTCATCACCTACTCAGATCACCTTTTAGGTGATCAATCATCACTTCAGGCAAGCCTATCCTTTTTCAGTCAGCTCATCCCCACATAGATACTACCTTTTGTTCCACTTCACTTCCCATTTAGATTGTAAGCTCTCACGAACAGGGCATTCTTAACCCTCTTTTCTTAAATTGTATTGTGACTGTACTGTCTCCATTTATTTTGTAAAGCACTTTGTTTAACTGTTCACAAAAACCAAGAAAGTATTCTGGGGGGGACATTTTTTGCTGCTGTAGTTCCACCTCCAAAAGGAGCTGCTGGATGTTTTTGGATGTTTTCTATACAATCTTTTCCAACATCAACTTGAATTAATTGGTAGGGTGACCAGAGATCCAAAACCCAAGGTAGGTAGGCTGACAAATCGAAAGTGCAGCCTCACAACATCTAACGAGGATATAGTATGCAACGGGACAAAATTACAATGTTTGTATGCCAATGCAAGAAGTCTGGCCAACAAGATGGAGGGAACTGGAGCTGCTAATGTATGATGAGGATTTTGAATTTGTGGGAATTTCGGAGACTTGGTTCGACAACTCTCATGATTGGCTGGCAACCATTCAGGGGTGTTCCCTTTATCGCAGAGATACAGAGGGTAAAAAAGGGGGAGGGGTATGTCTGTATATCAAGAACAATGTAAAAATGCATATTAAAACTAAAGAAAAGGCCTTCAAATAAGGGGTCATTGGCAGCATTCCAACTTTACCAAGAATGCAATAGGAAATTTAGGAGCGCAATCAAGGCGACTAAAAAAAGACACGAAAGGCACATAGTGGAAGAGAGTAAATAAAACCCCAAGGAATTCTTTAAGTATATAAATAGTAAGAAAGTGAGACCAGAAAACATTGGCCCCATAAAAACGACAACAAAGGGAATCTGGCTTCAAAGGACAAAGAGAAGGTGAAGGTGCTAAATAAATTCTTCTCAGTCTTCACAAAAGGATTGAGGTGATACAGTAACCTAGACTGTAATGTTAAAGTTAATAACACATCACAGGAAGCACCCTCAGGGTTAACAGAAGACAGACTCAGAACTAGACTTGAAAAACTTAACATAAATAAGTCACCGGGACCAGATGGCTTACACCTGAGGGTACTTAGAGAATATCCAGACCATTGTTCCTAATTTTTATGGATAGTCTACTGACGGGAATGGTACCAGCTGATTGGAGCCAACGTGGTACAAAATATTTAAAAAAGGGCTGAGATATATCCCTGGGAACTACTGGCCGGCTAGCCTAACATCATTAGTCTGTAAGATATTGGTGGGGATAATCAGGGGCTATATATATATATATATATATATATATATATATATATATATATATATAATATATATATATATATATATATATATATATATATATATATATATATATATATATATATATATATATATATAAGACTTAAGTAATGAAAATGGTACCCTTAGTAGTAATCAGCACAGATTCATGAAAAATCGCTCTTGCCAGACCAATCTATTAACCTTCTATAAAGAAGTGAGCTGCATTTAGATAAAGGAAGGCCTATGGCTGTGGGATATCTGGATCTTGCAAAGGCATTTGATATAGATCCCCACAAACGTTTACTGTACAAACTAAGGTACATAGGTATGGACCATAGAGTGGGTACCAGGATTAAAAGCTGGCTTCAGGGCCCAGGGCAAGTCCAAAGGGTGGTGATAAATAGTGATGGACGAACATCGGCCGGGCGGTTCACAAACGTTATCCGCAAACTTTCTCAAATGTTCGCGAACCGCAAGTTCACAGCGGGCCCCATTGACTTTAAAGGCAGGCGAACTTTAAAAACCTTCAGGTCTTATTTGCAGCCACAAAATACTTGCTAGCTGTAAATGTAAATGTCGGCCAGTACAGGCCCCAAAAATTAGCCCACATGCGTTTACCTGACAGCAAAGAACGTTGTATTCTGTGACTGGAAGTACATTAGGCATTCGCAGGATACAGAAGTAAGTGTCGCCCATTCCAGGCCCCAAAAATTAGCCCACAAATGCATTTACCTGACAGCAAAGAACGTTGTATTCTGTGGCTGGAGGTACATTAGGCATTGACAGGATAAATAATTGTCGGCCATGAAAGACCCCAAAAATTAGGCATTCAATGGACATAAAATGCCTTTTATGCCGCTGTATTTACTGAAGACAAGGACCGTGAATTGTTATGGGTGGATGGCGGTCTGGCGGATATTTGTGGCCTGTCATGAGGAATTTTAATCAAACATGGTCTACTGGTCACATGTGTTGAATTCCTCTGAGATCCATATCTCATTCATTTTTATAAATGTAAGGTAGTCAACACTGTTATGAGCTAGGTGAGTGCGCTTATCAGTCACGATCCCCCCTGCTGCGCTGAACGTCCTTTCGGACAGGACACTGCATGGGGGGCAAGCCAACAGTTCTATTGCAAATTGTGCAAGCTCTGGCCTGAGGCCAAGCCTGCCCACCCAGTAGTCGAGGGGTTCATCACTCCTCAGAGAGTCCACATTGGCCGTTAACCCGATGTAGTCAGACACCTGTCGGCCTAGGCGTTCCCTGATGCTGGATCTGCAGCACAGCTGTTGATGGGTCGGCTGAAAGAATGCTCTCCTATCAAAAGTGACCAGCACATCTTCAAAACGCCCTCTTCTTGCAGGCGCTGTTGGATTGCTACCCACAACTGTTTCTCTGTGAGTCGAAATTCCTCTGCCAGCGCAAAAGCAGAATGCAGCATTTCTCGAAGCAAGGCCTGGAAGTGCTGCATTCTGACGCCCTCTGTGATGGTGGTAACATTTCCGCCATTTTTGTTTGTACCGGGAGTCTAAGTACGTTGCCACCCAGTACTGGTCCTTGCCCTTCATGCTTTTTATACGGGGGCCCCCCTTAAAACACTGGAGCATGAAGTCCCCCATTTGCACTAAAATGGAAGCGGTGTAGTGGCCAGGCTTCAGCTCATTATCCAGGATAATGTCATCCTCGTTCTCCTCCCCCCATCCACGGATAACACCAGGGATCCCAGAAAGGTTTAAAGCATGCTCTTCTTGCTCCTCCTCTGACTCCTCTTCAGACTCCTGTTGTTGACTTGTCTCAGATGGAGTAGCACCCCCTGGAAATTCATCCAACATTTCAACTTCCTCATCTTCCTGCTCCTGCTCCTCGACGCCTTGATCAATGACACGACACAATGCACGCTCCAGAAAGAAGGCGTAAGGTACAATGTCACTGATGGCGCCCTGGCCGCGACTGCCAAGTTTGGTGATCTCATTAAATAGCCTCAGAAGTCTGCATGCGTCACGCATGAGCAGCCACTTGCGCAGTGAAAAAAAAACAAGCTCCCCAGAACCTGTCCTGCCGCAGAGTTCATACAGGTCGTCGTTAACTGCACGTTTCTGCTGGAGCAGCCTATCAAGCATATACAAGGTTGAGTTCCATTGCGTCCGGCAGTCACAAATAAGATGCCTGACGGGCAGGTTGTGTAAGATCTTCTGAAATGGTCCGAGATTTTTTTGGCCTGCTGCAAGACGTCCTGGACCCCAGGGTATTTGGCAACGAATCACTGCACTACCAAGTTCAGGACGTGTGACATGCATGGCACGTGTGTAATTTTGCCTTGTTTCAGTGCGATCAGCAGATTGGCACCGTTGTCGCACACCACTTTACCAACTGTCAAATTGAGCGGTGTTAGCCACTGATCTGCCTGTGAAAGCAAAGCTGAAAGGAGTGCAGGACCAGTGTGGCTCTTGGCTTCCAGGCACAACAGATGCAGCACAGCATGGCCAAGTCTCACCTGGCATGTGGAATAGGTTCTGGGGATTTTGGGCGGCGCAGCAGAAGAGACGGTAGCAGTGGAAAAGGAGGAGTCAGCCGAGGAGGAGAGGGAGGATGGAGTAGGAGGAGGAGAAGAAGAGGCAGGCCTGCATGCAATCCATGGCGGTAAAACCAAATCTACACGGGTGCCATGGGTTACATGCTTGACAGCCGTCAGAGGGTTCACCCAGTGGGCAGTAAAGGTTATATACCTTCCCTGCCAGTGTTTGCTAGACCACGTGTCTGTGGTCAGATGTATCTTGGCACCGACACTGTGTACCAGGGATTCATTCACTTGCCACTGAACATGGCCTTATAGCTCTGGAATGCCCTTCTGCGAGAAATATTTCCTTCCTGGGACTCTCCATTGTGGTGTTCCAATGGCCACAAATTTCCGAAAGGCCTCCGAGTCCACCAGTTTATATGGCAGTAGTTGGCGGGCTATCAGTTCCGACAAGCCAGCAGTCAACCGTTGGGCAAGAGGGTTATCCGGCGTCATCATTTTTTTTTTTTACGCTCCAACATTTGGGCCACAGAAGCCTGCCTCTTTCCAGAACAATGTGAGGATGGCATGATGGAAGGTGGAGTGGAGGACAATTGTGACAGCTGGTGGTGCTGCTGCTTGTTGTGGCGTGCTGACAAAGCTTTTCCACATTTCGGCCATGCTAACCCTGCCTTCTGAGGTGCTGGCGGTGCTCTGACTGCATTGGTGACCTCTTCCTTCTCCTCTGCCTTGGACTTTTGCTTCCACTATGCCCCCGCTGTCAGGTGGGAATGCCACCAGCAGAACTTCTACCAGCGTGTGCTTGTACCCGCGCATCTTCTGATAACGCTCCAGTGAGGGAATTAAGGACGGTACGTTGTCCTTGTAATGGGGATCCAGCAGGGTGGCCACCCAGTAATCAGCACAAGTTACAATGTGGGAAACTCAGCGGTCGTTGCAGAGACACTGCAGCATGTAATCGCTCATGTGTGCAAGGCTGCCCAGAGGCAACAAAAAGCTGTCCTCTGTGGGCGGTGTATCCTCTGTGTCCTCCGTATCCCCCCAGACACGCACCAGTGATGGCCATGAGCTGGCCTGGGTGGCACCCTGCTGTAAACATAGTTCCATATCCTCCTCCATCTCCTCCACCTCCAGAACTGTGCCCCTGCTGGACAATTGTGTCCCTGGCGTTTGTGGGTACAGGAAGGCAACCTCGGAGCCACTTGCGAATGACTGCCCTGAAAGCCTTGGAAATTATACCTCTTCATCCTCCTCCTCCTCATCCTGTGCGACATCCTCTTCCATCATCGCCCGAAGTGTTTTTTCAAGAAGGCATAGAAGTGGGATAGTTAAGCTGAGAACGGCGTCATCGGCACTGGCCATATTGGTGGAGTACTCAAAAAACAGCGCAACAAGGCACACAGGTCTCGCATGGTGGCCCAGTTATTGGTGGTGAAGTGGTGCTGTTCCACAGAGCGACACAAGCGTGTGTGCTGCAGCTGAAACTCCACTATGGCCTGCTGCTGCTCGCACAGTCTGTCCAGCATGTGCAAGGTGGAGTTCCACCTTGTGGGCACGTCACATATGAGGTGGTGAGCGGGAAGGCCGAAGTTGCGCTGCAGCGCTGACAGGCGAGCAGCAGCAGGGTGAGAACGCCGGAAGTGCGCACAGACGGCCCGCACTTTCTGCAGCAGCTCTGACATATCAGGGTAATTTCTAAGGAACCTCTGCACCACCAAATTCAGCACATGCTCCAGGCAAGGGATGTGTGTCAAACTGGCGAGGCCCAGAGCTGCTACGAGATTTTGCCCGTTATCGCACACCGCCAGGCCAGACTTGAGGCTCACTGGCAGCAACCACTCATCGGTCTGCTGTTCAATTCCCCTCCACAACTCCTGCGCGGTGTGTGGTTTTTCCCACAAACAGGCAAGTTTTAAAACTGCCTGCTGTCGTTTACCCCTGGCTGTGCTGAAGTTGGTGGTGAAGGTATTACGCTGACCGGAAGAGGAGGCGGTAGAGGATGAGAAAGCGGAGTAGGAGGAGTTATGAATAGGAGGCAAACTGAAGCGCCCTGCAATCCTCGGTGGTGGAAGGACATGCGCCAAACTGCTATCCGCCTCAGGCCCAGCCGCCACTGCACTTACCCAGTGTGCTGTTAGGGAGATATAACGTCCCTAACCGTGCTTACTGGTCCACGTATATCCGTAGTTAGGTGGACCTTGCCACAGATGGCTTTGCACAGTGCACACCGGATTTTTCCCCCACTTGGTTGTGCAGGGAAGGTATGGCTTGCCTGGAAAAGTAGTGGCGGCTGGGCACGATGTACTGTGGGACAGCTACCACCATAAGGCTTTTAAAACTCTGCGTCTCCACCAGCCGGAATGACAGCATTTCAAAGGCCAGGAATTTTGAAATGCTGGCATTCAGGGCCAGGGATCATGGGTGGGTAGGGGGGTATTTCCTCTTCTGCTCCAGTGTTTGGGAGATAGAAAGCTGAACACTTCCACGGGACATTGTGGAGATGGTTATTGGTGACCCAGTTGGTGGTGTTGCTTGTGGATCCTCTGTTTGCAGGGTGGCAGGTGCCACTGTCACTACAGAGGTGGATGAAGAGGCCGAGACTGCAGCAGCAGAAGAGGAAGCAGGAGGAGCCAGAGACCTTTCTTGGTTTTTGAGGTGTGCACTCCACTGCAGCTCGTGCTTTGCACTTAGATGCCTGGTCATGCAGGTTGTGCTCAGGTTGAGAAGGTTTATGCCTTGCTTCAGGCTCTGATTGCACAGCGTATAAACCATTTGTGTCCTGTCATCATCACATTGTCTGAAGAACTGCCACACTAGGGAACTCCTTTGAGCTGGCTTTGGTGTGCTTGGTCCCTTGCTGCGTTTGGCAGTAGCAGGTGTAGTGTCTAGGGCACGGCCGCTCCACTTTTGCACCCTGTCCCCTCATCTGCTGTGCTGGTATCTCTGTGTGACCACCGCCTCTTCCTCCAAACTACTCAGGTCACCTGCATAACGTTCATTCCATGTGGGTCGAGGACCTCATCGTCCTCCACATCGTCTTCACCCCTGCCCTCCTTGTCGGTCTCCACAATTCGGAATTCCGCAGCAGTTGGCACATGTGTTTCATCATCATCCGAGACGTGCTGCGATGGTCCTCACATGTACGCATCTTGAGACATAAGTGGTTGGGCATCGGTGCACTCAATGTCTTCCACTTCTGGGGCAGGGCTAGGTGGATGGCCCTGGGAAACCATGCTAAAAGAGTCATCAAAAAGAAGAAGAGAATGCTGCATGACTTGGGGCTCAGACTGCTTGCCTGATTTGCAAGGGTGTGAGGTGAAAGATTGATGGACATCGGCTGCAGGTGCCAACTCTGACCATTCAGCAGAAGACTGGGTGGGAGACAATGTGAAGGAACTGGAGGCACTGTCAGCAACCCAATCTACTATCGCCTGTACTTGTTCTGGCCTCAACATTTGTGGAGGCGCATTAGGCCCTGCCAAATACTGCTGCAGGTTCTGTCGCATACTCGCAGCTGAGAATGGTGTTTCACCTGTGCGTGTAGCTGGCACAGATCGACCACGTCCTCTCCTTGCAACATGAGCTCCACCAGCAACACCATGACCCAGGCAACATCCCTTATTTGACCTTCCCTCATAGTTATCAAATTTTGGATCTTCCCCTAAATGGGTTTTTATTGATAAGCGGAATACAACAGCAGTATCCAAAGTGTGTATCTCACTGTAACATAAGCAGACTAGGCCGCAATTAAATTTTTTTCCCCTAAATGGGTTTTTATTGCAAAGCGCAATACAACAACAGTATGCAAAGGGTGTATCTCACTGTAACATATGCAGACTAGGCCGCAATTCCACTTTTTTCCCCTAAATGGGTCTTTATTGCAAAGCGGAATACAACAACAGTATGCAAAGGGTGTATCTCACTGTAACGTATGAATGAAAATCTGAAAAATAATTGTCCCCTTAATTAGTGCTTGTTGAATAGCAGATTTGAAATGCAGTGTCTAAACGCTGTAAGTCACAGTAAAATATGAAGGGAAAAAGTTTTTTTTTCTTTTTTAAATGCAGATTAAGCAGACACATATGCACTGAGCTTGCATTACATGGCCGCTACACACCACTCACGCCTAACAGGTTGGATACTGTTGTTGTTCTATTCCGCTATTGAATAAAAAAAAAAAAACATTTGAATGAAAAACTGAAAAATATTTTTTTTTCCCTAAATACTGAAAATTAATTATTTTTCCCTTACATTGGTGCTTTTTGAAGAGCAGATTAGAAAAAGCTGTATTCAACCACTGTATGTCAAAGTAAAATATGAAGGAAAAACTTATTTTTCTTTTTTAAATGCAGATTAAGCAGACACATATGCACTGAGCTTGCATTAAATGGCTGTTACACACCGCACGCCGCTCACCTAACTGACTGATACTTTTTTTTTTCTCCTTTCTCCTCCTCACTGGGCTCAGGTCAGGGCATAAAGATTGTGCACTGCATCCCACACAACACAATCAATGTAGATCGCTGTCTGATTAAAGAAGATTCTTCCTATTCTTTCCCTCAAAGCAATCTCCAGCCTGCCCCTACAATAATCTCCTATCTCTTCCTCAGCAGCAGCATCAGGAACCTCTCCCTAGTATAGTTTGAGCAGAGTGACACGCAGCGCTATGTGACTCCAGCTTATATAGAGGCTGGGTCACATGCTGCACTGGCCAATTACAGCCATGCTATTAGTAGGCATGGCTGCAATGGCTTCTAAGGGCAGACTAGTTAAACGCTTGCTGATTGGCTGCCTTGCACCTGTTGAAACTGTGCCATTAAAACCGCGCCAAAACATACCAAACAACGGACAGTATCCTGAACATACAGTGCAATGTTCGGGTCCATGTCCGGGTACCGAATACCCAAAAGTCCGGTACGATCCCGAACAGTACATTCCGGGTTCGCTCAACCCTATCCCTTACGTATTTGAAGGTTAAACCGTTTTTCCTCTAGTTTTAGTGAGTGGCCACGTGTCTTATTGTATTCCCTTTCTCTAAAAAGTTTGTTCCTTATGCTAGGGTCGCCAGTACAGTATTTGTACATTGATATCATATCCCCCCTCAATCGCCTCTTCTCCAGAGAGAATACGTTCAGTGCTTGTAGTCTTTCCTCATAGTTGATGCTCTCCATTCCCCTAATTATTTTTGTTGCCCTTCTCTGGACTCTCTCCAGTTCCAGCACATCCTTCCTGAGGGCCGGTGCCCAGAACTGGACAGCATACTCCAGATGTGGCCGGACCAGAGTCTTGTAGAGTGGGAGAATAATCTCTTTATTTCTGGAGTGAATCCCCTTTTTTTATAAATACCAGTATTCTGTTGGCTTTGCTTGCAGCGGCTTGGCATTGCATGCCACTGCCAAGCCTGTTGTCCACGAGTACCCCCAGGTCCTTTTCCATCTTAGATTCACCCAGAGGTTTCCCTTCTAGTGAGTAGCTTGCTTTCGTGTTTCTGACACCCAAGTGCATTACTTTACATTTTTCAACATTAAACCTCAGCTGCCATGTAGTTGCCCACCCCATTTTTTTTGCTAAGATCCGCTTGTAAGGTTTTCACATCCTGCATAGAAGATATTGGCATGCTTAGTTTAGTATCATCTGCAAATACTAAGATTGTACTAGATATCCCCTCCTCTAGATCATTTATGAATAAATTAAACAGGATTGGTCCCAGGACAGAACCTTGGGGGACCCCACTTTCCACACCCGCCCAATCCGAGTACTCCCCATTAATCATGTGGAGCCAGTTCTCTATCCAGGTACTCACCCTATGGCCTATACCTACAGTACATTCCTTAGTTTGTACAGTAAGCGTTTGTGGGGAACGGTGTCAAAGGCCTTTGCAAAGTCCATATACACCACATCCACAGGCTTACCTTATCTAGGTGGCAGCTCACTTGATCGTAGAAGGTTAATAGATTGGTTTGGCAAGAACGATTTTTCATGAATCCATGCTGATTACTACTAATAATACCATTTTCATTACTAAAGTCTTGTATGTGGTCCCTTAACAACCCCTCCAAAATCTTGCAGACTACTGACGTTAGGCTGATCGGCCTATAGTTAACCGGGATAGATCTCAGCCCTTTTTTAAATATTGGTACCACGTTGGCTTTTTTCCAATCAGCTGGCACCATACCCATCTGTAGACTATCCTTAAAGATCAAGAATAAAGGTCTGGCAATCACCTGGCTGAGCTCTTTAAGAAACCTCGGGTGCAAGTCATCCGGTCCCGGTGATTTATTTATGTTAAGTTTCTCTAGTTTAGTTCTAAGTCTGTCTTCTGTTAGCCATGGCGGTACATCCTGAGGTGTATTATTTAGTTTAGCATTACAAGCTGGGTTAGTGTAGCCCCCCGATTCTTTTGTGAAGATTGAAGAGAAGAAATTATTTAACACTTTCGCCTTCTCTCTGTCCTCTGTGGCCAGATTTCCTCCACCGTCTTTTATGGGGCCAATGATTTCTGGCCTCGCTTTCTTACTGTTTATATACTTAAATAATTTCTTGGGATTCTTTTTACTCTCTTCCGCTATATGTCTCTCGTGTTCTATTTTAGCTGCTTTGATTTCACCTTTACATTTCTTATTACACTCCTTGTAATGCTTGAATGCTGTAAATGACCCCTTAGCCTTGTATTTTTTGAAGGCCTTTTCTTTAGTATTAATATGCATTTTTATGTTGGAGTTTATCCACCCAGGGTTTAGTTTTGCTCTTTTAAATTTGTTTCCCTTTGCAATGCACTGGCCAATCCCTTTGTTTAGTATGCTCTTGAAGCACTCCCATTTTTCCTCCATGTTCTTTGTTCCCAGGATCCTATCCCATTTGATATTTTCTAGCAAAGAGCGCAGTTTTGGGAAATTGGCTCTTTTGAAATTCAGTGTCCTTATATTACCCTTATGTTTCCTATTACTATAATTAATACTGAAACGAATTGACCTATGGTCACTGTTTCCTAAGTTGCCCCGTATTTCTATATCCGTGAGCAGGTCTGTATTGTTGGTAATCAGTAGGTCAAGTACCACATTGTTTCTTGTCGGTGCATTCACCATCTGACTCATAAAATTGTCCTGCAAAACATTTAGGAACTGCTGAGCCTTGGCTGAATGTGTGCTTCCTTCTGCCCAGTCTATATCTGGATAATTAAAGTCCCTCATTGTAATGACATTTCCCATCCTTGCTGCCAATCCTATCTGTAAAAGGAGGTCCGCCTCCCCCTCCTCTCTCTCGTTGGGGGGCCTATAGCATACACACCAACATTGCCTTCCCTTTTAAGTTCTACCCATAGGGATTCTGCCTCATCCATAGCTCTATTATTAATATCATCCCTCATATTTACCTGTACACTGTTCCTAATATACAGACATACCCCTCCCCCTTTTTTACCTTCTCTATCTCTTCGATAAAGGGAATACCCCTGAATGGTCACCATCCAATCACAAGAGTTGTCGAACCAAGAAAACCCCACAAAATCTAAGTCCTCCTCAAACATCAGCAGCTCCAGCTCTCCCATCTTTTGGCCAGGCTTCAGTATGAGAGAGTGAGAGACACTTGAGACCTTGTAACACTAACAAGTCACATGACACTGGGGAGGGAAAATCGCTAATTGGGTCCAATTTAGACATTTTCACTTAGGGGTGTACTCACTTTTGTTGCCAGCAGTTTAGGCATTAATGGCTGTTTGTTGAGTAATTTTGAGTGTACAGCAAATTTACACTGTTATACAAACTGTACACTCACTACTTTACATTGTAGCAAAGTGTAATTTCTTCAATGTTGTCACTTGAAAAGATATAATAAAATATTTACAAAAATGGCAGGGGTGTACTCACTTTTGTGAGATACTGTGTGTGTGTGTGTGTGTATATATATATATATATATATATATATATATATATATATATATATATATATATATATATATATATAAAATAATGTTTTCTATTTTTTTTTTGTCTTTGTTGTTCTCAGCTGGTGTGTACCCCGTATTACTGGAGAGTGAACACCTTTATCATGATGTTTGTTTTATTTATCGTGTCGTACCTTGGAGAGGTAATTTTAAATACATTATTTTCTTCAGTTATGCATAATTATTATAAACAGTACTGAGAACAGCAATCAGTGTTATGACATACAGTCAAAAGTCACAATACAAACAAGGTCATGAAACTTAATGTTCATATAATAAGTCCATTAAATATGCAATGAAATCCACCACCATGCGTTTAGATTCTCTGTGTGCTCCTAAAAAATCTTGCAGCTGTGCCACCACAAATTACCAGACTCTGTGTAAAATACACACTCACCATCAATCCAACAACCTTTATATTACTAAGGATCTAAAAGAGCCCAGGGTCTAAAAGAGCACAAGAGCACCTCCAAATTGATCACATCATACATCTGCAGATCTTCAAACTCCCCCAAATTCTTCAGTTTTGCTCCAGAGACACCACAACATCAAACCATAAAAGTAATCATAGTGGAGTATTTACTGGGCAAAGGTATATAAAAACACAAAATATTGCACTCACTTGTTTATGTGCCAATGTTTGGCACCAATGTAAACAGCTTGCTATGTTATCCAGCACCACCGCACCGCTTGGTGCCCACCATCTGTTACAAAAACCTCCTCTCAGGACAGGAGGTGATGGAAAAATCCTTTCAAAAGGAACACAAAATAAAGACAAAACACATTTTAGCAGTGAGCAAGGGTATAAAACATCTTTATATTCCTATTGCTGTTCTCTCCTTTATTTCCCAGCAACACTTGTACCTCCCATTCCTTGTATTGTCATCACAACTTGAGATGGGAATGAGGGACACTTATTAGCAAAAGTATGTAGGCATAGGACACATCCCCTAACACACTCCTTAAAGGAGAATTATTAAAAAAAAGTTTAGTTAAACCTATAAGTGCAATTTTTTACCACTACTATTCGTTTATACTGGCTTTTGAAATTGACAAATGCAGCAATTTAAAAATTGGATGAAAGGTTTAGCACTGGGAAACACTTTTTTAAAGATTAACAGTACATTTTATTTACAACTTTATATATCATACTAAAATGAGGGTCAAATGAGGAGGAAAGAGGGACAGAGGGACTTTGTTTCAAGTCAGGGACAGTCCCTTAAATCAGGGACAGTTGAGCGCTATGATTGCAATGGAGGTAGAAAAAAAAAAGCCTGACATAATTCTAAATCCAATCTACCCTAACATGACATAAACAAATTTACTGGAGTTGAGGTTTTAATTTTGTTACAGCTTCACAATCTTACTTTAAATGTGCACTGCCATCTGCACAGCAAAAAAATTGAGATACCAAGAGATGTGTACAGAGATCACAGCCTAATTTCTTAGTGCTTTCTCAGGCACCTATCCACCTCTTTATCCAAGATGTGGTACTCCCAAAATGTGCCTGCTTTGATTCTGGAATAGTCAAGGCTGCCTTTTTATCATGCAGAAATTTTGATGTAAAAACTTTAAATAAAAAGATGCGTGAGAGAGAGAGAATGTTTGCACTGCGGGCAGGTAAGCAGCCGATCAGACCGATCTGTGTCTGATTGGCTGCATTGGAAGCCAGAGGAGAGATTTGGGGTCTAATAGACTACAGATCTCCCCATAAAGAGGAACTGTCAACACCCATGATTTAACATGGGAGGTTGTTCACCACTTTTAAAATCAATAAAGCCGATCAAAAAAAAAAAAAAACAACTCAAGTCACAGTATAAAAATAAAAGTGTCAATAAATATTACAAATAACTGTAAAAAATTTAAAGTGCCATCTCCCTTCATGCTTATGCACAAACATGAACACATATGTAAGTCCTGCACGCATATGAAAACGGTGATTGCACCATACTTGTAAGGTATCGTCAAGAACATCAAAGCAAGAGCAATCATTTTAGCTTCAGACCTCCTGTGTAACTCTAAACTCATAACCTGTGTAGGTTTTTAAAGCATCACCTATGAAGATTATAAGGTAGTTTGGCGCCATTTCCTAAATATATGCAATTTTAAAGCATGACATGTTAGGAATCTATTTACTTGTAACATTATCTTTTATATTTTAACAAAAAAATTATGTATTATTTAGTGTTTGTTGCATTAAAAAAACGCTGCACAAATACCGTGTGACAAAAAAAGAAAAAAAGCAACGCCCTCTATTTTATTCTGTAGGGCCTCTCCTCAAAACATTTAAAAATGTATGAGGGTTCAAATTAATTTTCTAGCAAAAAAAAAAAATACAGTTTTTTTACATGTAGAAGAGAAATGTAAGAATTGGCCCTGTAGGGAAGTAGTTAAACGCAGTTGTGGTTGTTCAAAAATATCTTTCCCTTGAATGAGTTATGTTTGGTGCACACAACATGGGGTGCACTTTATGACACAGCATGTGTATTTCCCCTTTACAGCTGCCATTACAGCTTGGAGGAGTAGTCAAATTTGGAGGCAGTACAAATGCAGCTCAACCATCTTTTCTTACTGGCCCTAACCGCAAGTGTAAACTAAGCCTCAGTGTGAACTTTTTCACTTTAATGCAGCTGAAGAATTTGATGATGACTTTTTTTTTTTATTTAAATATTCCAAATTAAATGTTATGGCAATGTAGGTGGGAAGTAAACTGTAAACCATTTAGCTTTGATTTTGGTTTCTCTGGGTCTTTCTTTAGGAATGGTTCATTGAAAATCGAAAACTATGGCTCTGGATAAAGAGAAGATTTAACTACAAATCAAAAAGTCAGTATAGGAAACTGCAGAGGAAACTGCAGAAAGATTCTGAGTGGCCTCCAAAGAACAGAACAGATTATGCAATTCAGACTGTTCCTGTGAAGAGTAACTCACCACATGGGAAAGAAGTGATTTCAGAACACAAAATTGTAACAGCCATATGAGTGAATAAATTAGTGACATCTCCAATACCAGGAGGTTTTCTGTTTTGGTGTATACTGACTACACAAATATCCAGTGATTTATAGATACTCTCGTGTGAATGTTTTTTTTTTTTTTTTTCTTTCAGTCTGATTCCAACAACCTATTTCAAATTAAGTTGGGTCCACATTGCTTTGCTTCCTATTTGGGATGGGCGAGCAGTTTGAGCCAAGTATGAGTTCAGCCCTGAACATCGCTCGTTTGGGTGTTCGCCGAACACTCAAATTTTCACTGCGCTCAGTGGGATGTTTACCTATCGCCTCTAGGTCTGAATATTATTTCACAGGTTCCTAAGATCTCAAACATTTTGCCAAGGGTTTCTCTAAGGCAAAAAGGTTGTAAAACTTAGCTTTTAGTCTTTGGCTCTCTGGACATGCAGCCTCCTCAGCCTTACCCCTTTTCACCCAGTTTTGGTCCCCCAGGGGATCCGACCACACAGTCCACCACCGTCTGAGGCAGCAGAGTGTCTGGGGAGATATGGATCTACACAGTCTGCTACTGGTGGAACTTCCCAGGGAGGAGGGGGACACTGAGCTCAGTGACTGAAGCCTATCGGCCACCTTAATTAAAAGAGACACACCGAGAAGATTGAGGGCTGCAAATTCCTTGCCCAGAAACCAATGGTGGGGGAGACCGGGGATACATGGGGAGGAGAGGGGCAATATACAGGTGGGTCTTTGTGTGGTCGTGGCTTGAGTTTGGGCAGGAACACGGGGGGGGTGCATGATCTCCTATTGCGCAGGGGCTTCATATGTTGTCAGTCTGCCCCTGTCCCTGTGCATCATGTGATTGGCCTGAAGACATCTGAAAAATGTAAATAAAAAAAATATAGCAAATATAGGATGGAGGGACTCCAGAAAGGAGGGGAGCACTTGGAGTTGGGTGGCGTAAGTCTAAATTTGGGTCAAAAATATTATAGAAACTTTTCATTTTGTGTCTGTGCTGAATAGACTTCCTAGTTCACACTTCCTATTCTGCCAAAAAATCCACATCTGAGATGTATATACAGTATGTAAGTCTCGGGGACATGCACAGTTTTTATATTTGTGCTAGATCTCACTTCCAATTTTGTTCAGTTTTCACTTTCAATTTTAGATATGTAAATATCACAGATGTTCTTCACCTTTGTAGAACAGAGTATATGTTTGTAATCTGCATATTTAGATTCCTTTTATGTAAATCTTTTTATTTTATATTTGTCAGGAATTAAATCTACATTACCATTTATGTCACTTCTAGTGCGTTTGTCTTCCTGTTTTTTTTTTTTGGATTCAGCATTTTCAGCTTATATTCAATATATTTTGTGTAATGCTTATATTATATTAGGGCATATTTCCTGTTGTCATCCAATTGTTTGCCTACTGGTGATCATAATACTATATCTTTTTTAATCATTAAATACTCATGTGCCTGCATTTTGTTGTTTTCTATTCTTTTTAATATTTTCAGTGTGTTTTTAAACCATGATAGTTATAAACAACTTTGTGCATGTTAGGAGGTGCACATAACTGTGAGCAGGAAAGGGAGTACTCCTTATAAATGTTTATTACAGAGTGGGATCAGGGACCTACAGCTCTGGGTTTTCTAATGTAAGAGGCTACCAGTCATGTCAGTTCATGGTACTCTCGTCCACCTAATACTGGGTTGTATAAGTTGAAAACGTAAAAATATTTGTGACTGGGTTTCTACTGCACATCTATTAAGTCATAACTGGGATAAGTACAGTGTCATATGAATGGTTTGAAGAAAATGTACATTTTAATAAAAAACTGTGACTTTTTGGAAAACACTATGGATTATTTTCATATTTTTTCTAATCCTGACATCTTTAAAAGCCTGATTGTCAAGAGTCAATTGGATTGTTAACCTTAACCCTTTCAGGGAACAAATATTATTAGATCTATTAGAAATATTGGATTCACCATGAAAGAGTGGCTTCACACTAAGCCATTGCGTTTTGGCCGCAGTATTTATGGTTTTGGTACAGGTTAGTTGCTCTTTGCCATAGACTTCTATTCGGAAAGCACACTAAAAGTCCTGCATGCAGAAAATAAAACAAAACTTTGGGACCTAATAAAAGTCTAAGGCAAAGTGCAGCAAACCCGCACCAAAACTGTGGCTACACTACTTGCATCCATGCTGAGGCCAAAGCACAGTGGGGCAGTGTGAAGCCACCTTTTATGTAAGAGTCTAGCCACTGTGAACTGCAATTTACACAGTAGGATGTTCAACAAAAGAAGAATGTGGGTACACAGTGACTGGTGGATGGCATATAAAAAAGTTGCAGATACTAGTTTCACTGTGGATACTCTATATGAACTTTTGGTCACTGTGTTTTATAGTGTTACTTTGTGGATGTAATGTGAGGGTTTTGGATCACATGGTATACTTTGATATAGTAATTAATGTATGTACAAAGTAAATGCTATAAATTTAAATATAAATAAATATCAGAGACGATTAAATTTATATAGCAATGTGCAATAATTATGTGCAAATGGTGTAAAATGAATAAAAGTGATAAAATTAATATGCGAACCAATCAATAATGTGACATGAAAATAATAAATTCAGCAAGTGACAATAAAATGGGATCAACAAGTGACAATGAAAAGTCCTAATTGAATTTTCTTCAATGCAAAAAAAGTTCCTCCAGATGGGTTTATAAGTGAAGGTGCTCAGTGATAGATTTTTCTCCAACTTTGTGACTTTTAAAGTGCAGGTTCCTATTTTCAGTGGCATGTTAAAAGATGGGTGACTTACCAGATGTAATGGGTCTCATATATCGTATGATATTAAGACCAATCACGCTTGTAGGCCCTCAGGGCCAAGGTAGGTCCCCTTGTACTGCCTCCTGGATATGTGGATTAGGGTTTCCTCCTCACCATCCCTCGTATCAGCATACGGTAGGTGTATAAAAAATATAAATGCTCCAATAGTGTGATAAGGTTAACGGACTTTATTCCCCATAAATTGGGTATTGCAAATCAATAAAATCATATAGGTATTGCAGGGTAAAAGGGTAAGATTCCCATGACAGCTTTGTACAGTAATGCAGAGTGGAGAGCGGAGGTTTTTCCAGCTTGCGTTCCAATACTCTGTGCGTACGTCCCGTTGTGCGTTCCACGTCCTGACGCGTTTTGTCACTTCCTGTGATGTTTTCAAAGGTGTGGACGCACATCCGTTCAGTGTTATTTATACAGCAGACGCCGCCCCAACTCCGCCTATTGATTAGCGAAGCCGGAAGGAGCCGCAAGCATTTCTGCAGCAACACTACACACAGTTGCAAACTCCCTGGCCAATTATTTGTAGAACTGGTGTGATAGACCAGTGGCCCCCAATAACACATATTGAAGTGGGGTGTTATCAGAGTATTCTTTTACAAGTATATTTGTGTCCTGCAACAATATTGCCTCTTTTGCTGTGTGAAGTCTGATACACACAGTGCCAAACTCACTGGCAAATTTTTTTCAACAACTGGTGTGATAGACCAGTGGCCCCCCAATAGCACATATTGAAGCGGGGTGTTATTTAACCGTATACTTTTCTAAGAGTGTATTTTAGTCCTGCAAAAATTTGGCCTCTCTTGCTGTGTTGACTGTGGTACACACAGTGACAACAGTTACAGGCCAATTATTTGTAGAACTGGTGTGATAGACCAGTGGCCCCCCAATAGCACATATTGAAGTGGGGTGTTATCAGAATATACTTTTACAAGTGTATTTGTGTCCTGCAACAATATTGCCTCTTTTGCTGTGTGAATTCTGATACACACAGTGCCAAACTCACTGGCCAATTTTTTCAACAACTGGTGTGATAGACCAGTGGCCCCCCAATAGCATATATTGAAGCGGGGTGTTATTTAACAGTATACTTTTCTAAGAGTGTATTTTAGTCCTGCAAAAATCTGGCCTCTCTTGCTGTGTTGACTGTGCTACACACAGTGACAACAGATACTGGCCAATTATTTGTAGAACTGGTGTGATAAAGGTGTGGCCCCCCAATATCACAGATTGAAGCGGGGTGTTATCTACCCTTTTCCAGATATACTGCGATTCTCTAGAGACTGTTGTCATAGGGTAATTAAAAAACATGACAGGCAGAGGAAGAGGCAGAGACATACGCAGGGGTGGTAGGGGTAAAGCAGGAGCGGTAGGCCGGAGCCTAACTGTGAAGTTTCAAAAGCCGCGTGCAATTACGACAAAGGATGCACCAGACTTGGTTGAGTGGGTCACTCAGCCTTCCTCTTCTGCACCCTCCTCATCCTCTCTGTCTGCACCCTCTTCACGCTCTGCTGTGTGCACCCCCAAAGACACCACCACCACCACATACCCTCCGCTTGAGTCACTGGAAATATTTTCCGATCCATCACAAGACGTTTGCGATGAGCAGCCATTGTTGGCATCGGATCAGGAAGAGGAGGTAGCAACAGCCGCCACTCAGCAGTCTTACGACAGTACCCAGATCAGCCCAAGGAGGTTGGTCCCGCTGTTGCTGCCTACTCTGAGATCTCGAATGTTAGTGGTGGGGAAGGTGACGTGGATGATGATGAGTCTATGGACGTCACGTGGGTGGCCACAAGAGAGGAAGAGGAAGGGAGTTCAGAGGGAGAGACGGACCGGCAGATAGGGAGGAGAGGCAGGCAGAACTTGCATTGCACAAGAGGTAGAAAGCAGACTGCAAATGTATCAGGAGCGAGCCATCAACCATGTACAGTCACTTCTGGCGCTCCCAGGATGCCTGCACATGGCTCCGCAGTGTGGGCTTTTTTTAATGTGTCTGTTGCTGACAACAGTGTTGTGCAGCCTTTGCAGTCAACGCATAAGTCGCGGTAAGCCTAACACTCACCTAGGGACAACCGCCTTAAGAAGGCACCTGAACTCCCATCACAGAACCCAGTGGGACCAGCACCGTCAGAACCCACAAAGCCACAATCCAGGCTCTCACTGTCCAGCCCCATCTCCTTCTCCTCTCTCCTCACATTTACCTTCCAACAAGACAATGACCCTAAGCACACAGCTAAAATAACGAAGGAGTGGCTTCACAACAACTCCGTGACTGTTCTTGAATGGCCCAGCCAGAGCCCTGACTTAAACCCAATTGAGCATCTCTGGAGAGACCTAAAAATGGCTGTCCACCAACGTTTACCATCCAACCTGACAGAACTGGAGAGGATCTGCAAGGAGGAATGGCAGAGGATTCCCAAATCCAGGTGTGAAAGACTTGTTGCATCTTTCCCAAAAAGACTCCTGGCTGTATTAGAGCAAAAGGGGGCTTCTACTAAATACTGAGCAAAGGGTCTGAATACTTAGGACCATGTGATATTTCAGTTTTTCTTTCTTAATAAATTTGCAACTATGTCAACAATTCTGTGTTTTTCTGTCAGTATGGGGTGCTATGTGTACATTCATGAGGAAGAAGAATGAACCTAAATGATTTTAGCAAATGGCTGCAATATAACAAAGAATGAAAAATTTAAGGGGGTCTGAATACTTTCCGTACCCACTGTATCTCTGGCACACAGTGTTGGTGCCAAGATACATCTGACCACAGACACATGGTCTAGCAAACACGGGCAGGGAAGGTATATGACTTTTACTGCCCACTGGGTGAACCCTCTGACGGCTGTTAAGCATGTAACCCATGGCAGACGTGTAGATTTTGTTTTACCACCACAGATTGCAAGCAGGTCTGCCTCTTCTTCTCCTCCTCCTCCTCCATCCTCCCTCTCCACCTCGGCTGACTCCTCCTCTTCCGCTGCTACCCTCTCTTCTCCTGCGCCGCCCAAGATCCCCAGAACCTATTCCACATGCCAGGTGAGACGTTGCCATGCTGTGCTGCATCTGTTGTGCCTGGAAGCCAAGAGCCACACTGGTCCTGCACTCCTTTCAGCTTTGCGTTCACAGGCAGATCAGTGGCTGACACCATTGAATTGGAAAGTTGGTAACGTGGTGTGCGACAACGGTGCCAATCTGCTGAGTGCGCTGAAACAGGGCAAAATAACACATGTGCCATGCATGGCACACATCCTGAACTTGGTGGTGCAGTGATTCGTTGGCAAATACCCTGGGGTTCAGGACGTCTTGGGGCAGGCCAGGAAAATCTCGGGCCATTTCCAAAGATCTTACACAGCCATGGCTCGCCTTACTGACATTCATCGGCGACACAACCTGCCCCTCAGGCGTCTTATTTGTGACTGCTCAATGCGATGGAACTCAACGTTGCATATGCTCGATAGACTGCTCCAGCAGAGACGTGCAATTAATGACTACCTGAACTCGGCGGTAGGACAGGTTCTGGGGAGCTTGGGTTTTTTTCACCTCGCCAGTGGCTGCTCATGCCGGATGCATGCAGACTTCTGCGGCCATTCAATGAGATCACCAAACTGGTCAGTCACGGCCAGGGCGCCAAAAGTGACATCATACCTTACGCCTTCTTTCTGGAGCGTACATTGCATTGATCAAGCCGTCAAGGAGCAGGAGCAGGAAGATGAGGAAGTTGCAATGTTGGATGAATTCCCAGGGCGTGCTACTCCATCTGAAACAAACCAACAGCAGGAGTCTGAAGAGGAGTCAGAGGAGGATGGTGCTGGGGGGGATGAGGAGGAGCAAGAAGAGCATGCTTTAAACCTTTCTGGGATCCCTGGTGTTATCCGTGGATGGGGGGAGGAGAACGAGGACGACATTATCCTAGATGATGAGCTGGAAGCAGGCCACTACACCGCTTCCAGTTCAGTGCGAATGGGGGCCTTCATGCTCCAGTGATTTAAGGGGGACCCCCGTATAAAACGCATAAAGCCCAAGGAGAAGTACTGGGTGGCAACGTACTTAGACCCCCGGTACAAACACAAAATGGCAGAAATGTTACCACAATCACAGAGGGCGGTCAGAATGCAGGGCTTCCAGGCCTTGCTGCGGGATATGCTGCATTCTGCTTTTGCGTGCGCTGCCAGAGGAATGTCCAGTCACAGAGAGACAGTTGCGGGTAGCAATCCAACAGCGCCTGCAAGAAGAGGGCAGTTGGAAGATGTCTTGGTCACTTTAGATATGAGATCCTTCTTTCAGCCGAACCATCGACAGCTGTACTCCGGATCCAGCAACAAGGAACGCCTAGACCGACAGGAGTCCGACTACATCGGGTTAACGGCCGATGTGGACACTCTGAGGAGTGATGAACTCCTGGACTACTGGGTGGGCAGGCTTGACCTCTGGCCAGAGCTTGCACAATTTGCAATGGAAATGTTGGCTTCCCCCCGTCCAGTGTCCTGTCCGAAAGGACGTTCAGCGCAGAAGGGGGGATCGTGACCGATAAGCGCACTCGCCTACCTCATGACAGTGTAGACTACCTCACATTTATAAAAATGAATGAGGCATGGATCTCTGAGGAATTCAACACATGTGACCAGTAGACCATGTTTCATCGAAATTCCTCATGCCAGGCCACAAATATCCGCCAGACCGCCATCCACCCACAGCAATTCCTGGTCCTTGGCTTCGCTACATACAGTGGCATAAAAGGAATTTCATGTCCATTGAATGGCAAATTTTTGGGGCCTTTCAGGGCCGACAATTATCTTTTCTGTGAATGCCTAATGTACCTCCAGCCACCAAATACTACATTTTTTGCTGTCAGTTCAACCCATGTAAGCTAATTTTTGGGGCCTATACAGGTAGACACTTCTGTATCCTGTGAATGCCTACTGTACCTCCAGCCATCAAATAATACGTTCTTTGCTGGCAGTTCAAGCCATGTGAGCTTATTTTTGCAGCCTATACAGGCCGACACTTCTGTATCCTGTGAACGCCTACTGTACCTCCAGCCATCAAATACACTACGTTCTTTGCTGTCAGTTAAACCCATGTGGGCTAATTTTTGGGGCCTATACAGACCGACACTTCTGTATCCTGTGAACGCCTACTACTGTACCTCCAGCCTTCAAATACTACGTTCTTTGCTGGCAGTTCAACCCATGTGAGCTTATTTTTGCAGCCTATACAGGCTGACACTTCTGTATCCTGTGAACGCCTACTGTACCTCCAGCCATCAAATACACTACGTTCTTTGCTGTCAGTTAAACCCATGTGGGCTAATTTTTGGGGCCTATACAGGCCGACACTTCTGTGTGAAGGCCTAATGTACCTTCAGCCACAGAATACTATGTACTAAGCTGTCAGTTAACCACTTAAGCCCCGGAAGATTTTACCCCCTTCCTGACCAGGGCCTATTTTGCGATCCGGCACTGCATGACTTTAATGGACAATTGCGCGGTCGTGCAATGCTGTTCCTAAACAAATTTTACGTCCTTTTTTCCCACAAACAGAGCTTTCTTTTGGTGGTATTTGATCACCTGTGCGATTCTTTGATCATACGCTATAAACAAAAAAAGTGGGGCGTGGCTTGGCGCGCAACGTGGATGGCTGCCTGAGAGCAAAGCTCCGGACCTGAAGCGGCTCCTTCTGCACATTCTGCAGCCTCACGAGCATCGATTCTTGCCGAATATGGGCAGAATCAGTAAACCAAACTCCCAAGGCAAGATTTTGAGGAACTCCAGGACCTCAAACGGCAAGGTGATTGCCGAAATCTTCAGGACACAGGCACAACTGAAAAAGCACATTACAGGATCCAAGATGGCGAGGAGACTGTCACAAGAGATGGAGGAGGACTTTGAAACTGAGTCACTGGCAGCTTCGGAGGACACAGTAAGTGAGACACCTTCTGCTGATAGACAATTGACATTTAACGATATGACTGCTATAGCCGCTGACATAAAGGGATCGTTTGCTGCTGCGATCACCGATCTTAAGGCAGACATAGTCAGCCTCAAAGAACAGATGGCAGGGGTGGAGAAGGCGGGCAGGCAAAGAGACAAGGCTATAGACAGACTAGAGGCCATCACGAGCACCCATTCAAACCATTTGATTGAAATGAATAGACATCTGGAAGATCTTGATAATCGTGGTAGAAGGAATAACATCAGAGTGAGAGGTCTTCCGGAGTCTGTAGATGGAAATAGTATTCGTTCTGCCCTAACCTCAATATTCAATAATTTATTGGAGAGACCGCAGGAATCCCCAATAGAGATGGACAGAGCCCACAGAGCCTTAAGACAGAAACCTGCCGATTCTATGCCACCCAGGGATGTGATCTGCTGCCTAACAAGTCACATGTTGAAGGAAGAAATACTCACAAAATCTAGACAAAGTGATCAAATCCTGTTTAATGAGGCACAAGTTTTATTATTTCAAGATTTGTCACCAATCACTCTGAAGAACAGGAGGGCAGTGAGACCAATTCTTGAAGCGCTGAAAGATAAAAATATTCCATATAGGTGGAAATACCCCTTCGCTGTTCAAGCTACTTTCCGCGGCAAACAATTTTATCTGCGTACCCCAGAGGATCTTCCCTCTTTTTGTACCAATCTCCAGCTGGGCCCCATTGACCTCCCAGACTGGTATGCAGAATTCTTGTTGCCAGCCTCACCAAACAACCTCTTGGCTCGGGAGGGACCGTCCTCTAGTTACAGATCACCCTCCACTAAAGAAGGGAGAAAGACCAAAACTAAAAGTCCTCACATTCAGTCTTCATCGCCCCCTAAAACTCCGAGATCCAGGAACTACAAATAAGCGTTGATGTGCCTTGATCAGGAATATTGTCACCATTTGAGTTTTAACTTTGACTGTGGGACTTTTTTCTCAGGACACCTTTTGACTTTCCCCAGTAGATGGCAGTCTTGGATTTCTTTAACACATGTATTTCATTGAAGATGCTTTCCTACAGCAAATACCAGTTTTTCAGCATATTTTCTAGTCAATGATCAGAGGAAGTTTATATTTACCTATAGTTGTCTTGTTTAATAGATCCTTGGCTGATAAATTATCACAGGGAAACTGCTGCCGGATCACCTATGACTAATACCTACACAAATCTGATGGCTCTCGATTTGATCCAGATTTACTAACATTGTCTATCACCAACCTCACTGCCCATGATATTGGAACTTCCCTGAGGGCCACTGATGTGACTGAAACTTGCAGATTGGCTATGGTTGGGTATTAGAACACACGCTTGTTCCTTTGGTGCATAGACACGGTCACCTGAGGGAGGGAACCCTGCTGCCTGCTAACTCCTTGTCTCCATGCACTTCCACAACCTCGGAGAGGTGATCTGCGAAGTTATCATATACTCTTACATCTCTAACAAGCTTTTGTCGTTTTTCTTTTTTTTTGTTTTTTTTCTTTCTCTCCTTTTTTTGTTGTGGTGTTTCTGATACTCAAGAGGTACACTTGCAGAGCCCTCCCTCAGAAACATATTGTGTTTGGACAATCCGGGAGAGGTAAGCAGGATATGGACGTGTCGCTATAGGAAGATCTCAGTTACCTCATCAGCAATGGCCACCTCAAGGTACTGTCTATTAATCTACAGTTGCTAGAGTAGACGTGTTAAGTCTACCCTGCCCATGTTGTAGAGACTCTGGCAGATCTACGTGCTAGACACTTTATTATGATCTTCCATCACGAGCATCACTAAAGCATAAGCTCATATGTTAATAACATGGTATATTACTGATAGTACATGACGTTCAATGACTGCCGCCTATGTTTTCCTTCCCCTTTTTTTGTGTGCCTGGGACCTCCCCTTCAAGGTTTTAATTCTGTGGTGAACACGGACTATAATTGCTTTGGTTTATATTTCTTGTTTTTTTTTATTTTCTATTTTCCACTGCTGCAGAACACAATTAATAGAGTTGATTCAGCTATTATATAAGGAGCCGTCTTCCCCTCGGTTCGGGACATGTATCGTGATTCATTAGATCTCGGATACTGTTGGTGACATCCACCTTCGCTCCTTCCACACTACCCGAAAGGCTGTAGTCACAGTTGATATTTATAATATCTTATCTGACTATAAAGCCTATTGTTATAGTTGACAGGGAGTTTCTCTAGTCAACAGGTCTTGACTTGTGTCTTTCTTCTTTCCTATTTTCTTTACTTTACTTTTCTGTTTTCTATCTTACCCCTTCCCTCCCACCCCTCTCCCCATTGTCGTACACGAAATACTCTGGTGAAAATGGCTTTCTCACACCTTGGGAAACAACCCACGGTAATCTCATTTAACGCAAACGGACTCAACATTCCCGAAAAAAGGAGGAAGTTACTAAACGAACTTAGAAAAAGTAGAGCTCAATTTGTTTTCGTGCAGGAAACTCATTTTCATGGGAACAAAATACCAAAATTAACGGACAAACATTTCCCCACGATTTACACCGCGTCAAATCCACTTGCAAAAACAAAAGGAGTCGCCATTTTAATCAGTAAGAATGCCCCCTTTAATATAGATAAGCATTACGCGGATCCTGAGGGTAGATATATCTTCCTGGCAGGGACCCTAAAAGGACGTCCGATAACTTTAGCTAACGCCTATTTCCCAAATAAGGCCCATGTGTCCTTTTGCACTAGGCTCATTGAGGATCTGAAGAGTTTTGCAGTGGGATGCATAGTGCTGGGGGGAGATTTCAATATACCAATGGACCCGCTTCAGGACTCTTCTACTGGTAAATCCAGTGTGACCTTCAAAAAGATCAAAAAAATTAGGACCTTACTAAGATCATTGACCTTAGTAGACACTTGGCGCTCGCTACACCCTACAGACAGGGATTTTACACACTTCTCCGCACCACACAACAAATACGCCAGGATTGATCTTCTTTTTATTTCTCAGAGAGATATACCAGAACTAACAGAAGCTGAGATTGGGGTAACGGCGTTATCTGATCATGCTCCTGTTTCAATAACAATTGCTACAGATAAAGTCAGTAATCCAATATTTAACTGGAGATTAAATCCCTCCCTGCTAACTGACCCTACAGTCAAAGAGAAAATCTCAGACTCCATAATAAATTATTTCAATGAAAACTCCACGGCGGACGTTTCCCCAATAATTACCTGGGAAGCCCATAAAACCGTAATAAGGGGTGAGTTTATCAAGTATGGAGCAAGGAAAAAAAGAGAGAAGGAAAAACAAATAAATGACCTTATTGCCAAAATCACACGACTAGAGACCCAACACAAACTCTCACTTGCTACATCTCTCAGGCGGGAGCTGACGGATGCTAGAAAAGAGTTGGCAAATATTCTCAACAATAAAACTAAAAGAGCCCTTTATTTCAATAGGGCGATTTACTATGAGCATGGGGATAAGGGAGGCAAATATCTTGCTAGAGCCCTCAAGGATCTCCAATCTGCCTCTACCATCTCCTGCCTGAGAGACAAACAAAATAATAAGATACACGATTCCAGGTTCATTGCAGAATCCTTCCGCTCATTTTACGAGAATTTATATAATTTGCCACAGCAAACGCGCCCTGCAGATCTTAAAGGTTCGAGATCCTCCCTCATTTACCAATATATCCAACAAAGCGGTCTCCCTAATTTACCCGAGTCGGATATTGCCAATCTTGAAAAGAACATCTCTACTGACGAGGTTCATCAAGCTATCAGTTCCATGAAAAGTGGCAAAAGCCCTGGACCTGATGGACTGACCTCCCAATACTTTAAAATGTTTGAATCTGCCTTAACTACCCCCTTAACTAAAGCTTTGAACGTCCTCGCCAAAAACGGTAAACCATCCCCTGAATTTCTAACTGCACACATAACAGTGATCCCCAAAAAGGATAAAGACCCAACTTTATGTGCCAATTACAGGCCCATCTCTCTTCTCAATCTGGATGTCAAGCTGCTGGCAAAAATTTTAGCAAATAGACTTAGACCCCTGCTACACCTCATCATTGGGCCAGAACAGGTGGGCTTTATGCCGGGCCGGGAAGCCAGAGACAACATCATAAAAACACTGAATCTGATACATGAAGCACGCAAAAACAATTTAGAAGGGCTACTTCTGTCAACAGATGCCGAAAAGGCTTTTGACAGAGTGGCCTGGGATTATCTCCAGGCCACATGTCGCCATTTAGGCCTTGGCTCCAATATGATGGGCTGGATAGGAGCACTATATGCAGACCCCATTGCCAAAGTGAAGGTTAATAACACTTTCTCCACGCCCTTACATTTGAAAAATGGAACAAGGCAAGGGTGCCCCCTATCACCAATACTCTTTATTTTGGCCTTAGAACCTCTAATAAGACATGTCAACGCAGAACCGGCAATTCATGGCTTCCGGATTGGGTCCAGAGATTATAAAGTTTCTGCATACGCAGACGACCTACTTTTCTATATTACACAGCCACACATTTCGATACCAAACCTTAATTTGAAATTCCAAACATTCAGATTTTTATCTAATTTTAAAATAAATCACTCCAAATCAGAGGCCCTAGATGTATCATTGCCCACAGATCTAAAGTCACTAACCCAACGCAATTGCCCCTATAAATGGGAAACTAAGTCCCTCACTTACCTAGGCATCCAGCTCACCCCTAAAATAGAATCTCTCTTTGAAGCAAATTTTATTCCACTCTTGAGAAACATAAAGAAAGATCTACGTAGCTGGAACACTAAGAATTTCTCTTGGTTCGGAAGAGCGGCCATCTTGAAAATGGTTATTCTACCAAGGTTACTTTATTTGTTTCACGCTCTCCCGATTAAAATCCCGAACGCTTTCTTCCGCAACCTTCTATCCATACAAAGACAATTTATCTGGGCCCTTAGAAAACCCAGAATCAAGCTGAAATTCTTACAGCTACCTAAGATCAAGGGTGGAATAGGCCTACCCGACTTCATCAAATATCACCAAGCTTCCCACATAACTAGGGTGGTTGATTGGCACTGCCATTCCCATCACAAAGATTGGGTAGATCTAGAGATAGGCTTAGCGAGGTACCCAGCCCATCAATTAATATGGACAGATCCCTCGAACTATCCAGCTGAGGTCAAGAAACATCCCCTAGTCTCTACCACCTTGTCAATTTTCAATAAAATAGCCCCAGGACATCAATTGGTTACTAACCCTGGCCCTATGACCCCAATCACCGGAAACCCAGACTTTCCCCCCGGTTTGGAGTTTAAAGCACATTTAACAAATACACAACAGACCAGCACCACGTTGAGGGTGAAAGATTGCATGACGAACTCGAGATTGCTATCCCTGCAGGAGTTCAATGAGATCAAACCTAAGGGTTACACAATTTCACATTGGAACTACATACAACTACATAATTTTATTCAGAATAACAGGCGCAGGTCCCTTTTTTCAAAACCGGCAACTGCTTTTGAGAAAATCTGCGGGGAAAAGAGACTCTGCTTTAAAACCACATCTCAAGCTTATAAATGGATCGCTCATGCCCCTGATTCAGATCTGGAGGGCTATAAGAAACTATGGGAGAGAGATTTAAACTGCTCTTTCACTGAAAAGATTTGGGAGAAAGCATGTGTATTTACGCATAGGTGTTCCCTTAGCACCAAGATTCAAGAAACTTCGTTCAAAATAATGACTCAATGGTATTTGACACCTGTGAAATTAAACACGTGGTCCCCGCAGAGCTCTGATGGGTGTTGGAGGTGCCTAAAGGAAAAAGGGACCTTTGCCCATATCTGGTGGTCATGCACTAAAATCCAAACATATTGGAAACAGATCATTCACCTGATTAAAACTATAACAAACACTTCTATGCTGCTGGATGCAGCGACTTGTTTATTACATGTGAACACCCTTTCATACAAGATGTACAAAAACTCTCTGGTCAGACACCTGCTGAATGCTGCTAAGGCCATTATTCCTCTTTACTGGAATTCTCAATCCATCCCTTCAATTAAGGAATGGGTAGACAAAGTTAAACTGATACTTGAAATGGAAGAAATTGTTGCTATCAAAAAAGAAAACTGCACAGCTTTTCATGAAATTTGGAGACCATGGGTAGTATTTACGCTATCCGCCGACTATACAAAGATTACTACTCATTAGTTGATTGATTTGAGGTTATACTCCACCCACTGACAAGATTTGAGCTCACTCATTTCCTTTGTGTACTCCCCCCCAATTCCCCCTCCTTACTCTCCCATCCCCCTCCTTTCTTACTCTCTCCTTTCTCCTCCTCCTTTCTTTCTTTTATATTATATCTCTCTTTACCTTGGGCTTTGGCCCCTTGGTGTGGGCCCTGGGTCTACACCCCAAATGTTTTTTCAGATTGCTTTGATGTACATCTAGGTTTATACAAGCTGCACTTTTATGTACATTCCTGTACCACGTTCATTAGATGTATATCATTTCACTAATGTTTATGGCGCTTTACTTGATATGTTATTTTACTGTTATTTTTGTACTTTTTCATTTGAATTCAATAAAGCACCTTATTGGAAAAAAAAAAAAAAAAAAAAGTGCGTCAATTTTGCAAAAATAACAATATTTTTCACATTTTTTTATATGAAATTCCCCCCCAAAAAAAGTAAAAATCAAAAATTTTTAACATTTTAGGCCAATTTTTTTTTCTATCATATGTTTGGTAAAAAAAATTTTAAAAAGCATATTTTGATTGGTTTGCGCAAAAGTTATTGCGTTTACTAACAAAGGGAAAGATTTTTGTCATTTTTGTTTTTTTTTTTAACACGTAATGGCGGCGATCTGCAATTTTTTTTGCGGGACTGCAACATTGGGGCGGACAGATCAGACCCTTAACTGACATTTTTGACACTTTTGGGGTTACCAGTGACATTACTACAGTAATCAGTGCTATACATATACACTGTTACTGTAAAAATGACACTGGCAGTGAAGGGGTTAACTTTTCTTTAGAGGGAGGGGTTAAGTGTGTCCCTAGGGGCGTGTTTCTAACTGTGATTGGCTGTGGCTTGATGTGTAAGAACAGTGATCAACGGTCCTATGATCACCATTCTTACACAGGGGAGAATGACAGGCGGCTTTGTTTTCATTAGCCGCCTGCCTTTCTCCCGATGTAACAAACGATCACAAGTGCCCGGCGGACATCGGGTCCGCCGGGCACACGCGCGGGAAAGCCCGTAACCGCGCGGGAGCGCGCCTCCGGCGGCGCACACTCGCTCCCTAGAGCCTCACAGGCTAGCGACGTAGCCCTGCGTCGCTTTGCCTGTGAGGGGCTGACCGCCGCCGTAAATAGTCGTGCGGCGGTCGGCAAGTGGTTAAACCCACGTGGGCTAATTTTTGGGGCCTATACTGGCTGACACTTCTGTATCCTGTGAACGCCTACCTTACCTCCAGCCGTCAAATACACTTCGTTCTTTGCTGTCAGTTAAATCCATGTAGGCTAATTTTTGGGGCCTATACAGGCCTACACTTCTGTATACTGTGAATGCCTACTGTACCTCCAGCCACAGAATACTATGTACTTAGCTGTCAAGTAAACCCATGTGGGCTAATTTTTGGGGCCTATACAGGCCGACACTTCTGTATCCTGTGAACGCTTACTGTACCTCCAGCCGTCAAATACACTACGTTCTTTGCTGTCAGGTAAACCCATGTGGGCTAATTTTTGGGGCCTATACAGGCCGACACTTCTGTATCCTGTGAACGCCTACTGTACCTCCAGCCGTCAAATACACTACGTTCTTTGCTGTCAGTTAAACCCATGTGGGCTAATTTTTGGGGCCTATACAGGCTGACACTTCTGTATACTGTGAATGCCTACTGTACCTCCAGCCATCAAATTCTCTATGTTCTTTGCTGTCAGTTAAACCCATGTGGGCTAATTTTTGGGGCCTATACAGGCCGACACTTACTTCTGTATACTGTGAATGCCTACTGTACCTCCATCCACAGAATAATACGTACTTAGCGGTCAGTTAAAGCCATATGGGCTAATTTTTGGGGCCTATACAGGCCGACACTTCTGTATCCTGTGAACTCCTGGACTACTGGGTGGGCAGGCTTGACCTCTGGCCAGAGCTTGCACAATTTGCAATGGAAATGTTGGCTTCCCCCCGTCCAGTGTCCTGTCCGAAAGGACGTTCAGCGCAGAAGGGGGGATCGTGACCGATAAGCGCACTCGCCTACCTCATGACAGTGTAGACTACCTCACATTTATAAAAATGAATGAGGCATGGATCTCTGAGGAACTCAACACATGTGACCAGTAGACCATGTTTCATCAAAATTCCTCATGCCAGGCCACAAATATCCGCCAGACCGCCATCCACCCACAGCAATTCCTGGTCCTTGGCTTCGCTACATACAGTGGCATAAAAGGCATTTCATGTCCATTGAATGGCAAATTTTCAGGGGCCTTTCAGGGCCGACAATTATTTTTTCTGTGAATGCCTAATGTACCTCCAGCCACCAAATACTAAATTTTTTGCTGTCAGTTCAACCCATGTAAGCTAATTTTTGGGGCCTATACAGGTAGACACTTCCGTATCCTGTGAATGCCTACTGTACCTCCAGCCATCAAATAATACGTTCTTTGCTGGCAGTTCAAGCCATGTGAGCTTATTTTTGCAGCCTATACAGGCCGACACTTCTGTATCCTGTGAACGCCTACTGTACCTCCAGCCATCAAATACACTACTTTCTTTGCTGTCAGTTAAACCCATGTGGGCTAATTTTTGGGGCCTATACAGGCCGACACTTCTGTATCCTGTGAACGCCTACTGTACCTCCAGCCGTCAAATACACTATGTTCTTTGCTGTCAGTTAAACCCATGTGGGCTAATATTTGTGGCCTATACAGACCGATACTTCTGTATCCTGTGAACGCCTACTACTGTACCTCCAGCCTTCAAATACTACGTTCTTTGCTGGCAGTTCAACCCATGTGAGCTTATTTTTGCAGCCTAAACAGGCTGACACTTCTGTATCCTGTGAACGCCTACTGTACCTCCAGCCATCAAATACACTACGTTCTTTGCTGTCAGTTAAACCCATGTGGGCTAATTTTTGGGGCCTATACAGGCCGACACTTCTGTATCCTGTGAACGCCTACTGTACCTCCAGCCGTCAAATACACTATGTTCTTTGCTGTCAGTTAAACCCATGTGGGCTAATATTTGGGGGCCTATACAGACCGACACTTCTGTATCCTGTGAACGCCTACTGTACCTCCAGCCTTCAAATACTACGTTCTTTGCTGGCAGTTCAACCCATGTGAGCTTATTTTTGCAGCCTAAACAGGCTGACACTTCTGTATCCTGTGAACGCCTGCTGTACCTCCAGCCATCAAATACACTACGTTCTTTGCTGTCAGTTAAACCCATGTGGGCTAATTTTTGGGGCCTATACAGGCCGACACTTCTGTATCCTGTGAACGCCTACTGTACCTCCAGCCGTCAAATACACTATGTTCTTTGCTGTCAGTTAAACCCATGTGGGCTAATATTTGGGGGCCTATACAGACCGACACTTCTGTATCCTGTGAACGCCTACTGTACCTCCAGCCTTCAAATACTATGTTCTTTGCTGGCAGTTCAACCCATGTGGGCTAATTTTTGGGGCCTCTGCAGGCCGACATTTACTTCTGTATACTGTGTGAAGGCCTAATGTACCTTCAGCCACAGAATACTACGTACTAAGCTGTCAGTTAACCACTTAAGCCCCGGAAGATTTTACCCCCTTCCTGACCAGGGCCTATTTTGCGATCCGGCACTGCATGACTTTAATGGACAATTGCGCGGTCGTGCAATGCTGTACCTAAACAAATTTTACGTCCTTTTTTCCCACAAATAGAGCTTTCTTTTGGTGGTATTTGATCACCTGTGCGATTCTTTGATCATACGCTATAAACAAAAAAAGTGCGTCAATTTTGCAAAAATAACAATATTTTTCACATTTTTTTATATGAAATTCCCCCCAAAAAAAAGTAAAAATCAAAAATTTTTAACATTTTAGGCCAATTTTTTTTTCTATCATATGTTTGGTAAAAAAAATTTTAAAAAGCATATTTTGATTGGTTTGCGCAAAAGTTATTGCGTTTACTAACAAAGGGAAAGATTTTTGTCATTTTTGTTTTTTTTTTTTTAACACGTAATGGCGGCGATCTGCAATTTTTTTTTGCGGGACTGCAACATTGGGGCGGACAGATCAGACCCTTAACTGACATTTTTGACACTTTTGGGGTTACCAGTGACATTACTACAGTAATTAGTGCTATACATATGCACTGTTACTGTAAAAATGACACTGGCAGTGAAGGGGTTAACTTTTTTTAGAGGGAGGGGTTAAGTGTGTCCCTAGGGGCGTGTTTCTAACTGTGATTGGCTGTGGCTTGATGTGTAAGAACAGTGATCAAAGGTCCTACATAGCAGAACCGTATGATCACCATTCTTACACAGGGGAGAATGACAGGCGGCTTTGTTTACATTAGCCGCCTGCCTTTCTCCCGATGTAACAAACGATCGCAAGTGCCCGGCGGACATCGGGTCCGCCGGGCACACGCGCGGGAAAGTCCGTGACACTTACTTCTGTATACTGTGAATGCCTACTGTACCTCCAGCCACAGAATACTATGTACTTAGCTGTCAGGTAAACCTATGTGGGCTAATTTTTGTGGCCTATACAGGCCGACACTTCTGTATCCTGTGAACGCTTACTGTACCTCCAGCCTTCAAATACACTACGTTCTTTGCTGTCAGGTAAACCCATGTGGGCTAATTTTTTGGGCCTATACAGGCCGACACTTCTGTTACCTGTGAACGCCTACTGTACCTTCAGCCGTCAAATACACTACGTTCTTTGCTGTCAGTTAAACCCATGTGGGCTAATTTTTGGGGCCTATACAGGCCGACACTTCTGTATTCTGTGAATGCCTACTGTACCTCCAGCCGTCAAATACACAACGTTCTTTGCTGTCAGTTAAACCCATGTGGGCTAATTTCTGGGGCCTATTCAGGCCGACACTTCTGTATCCTGTGAATGCCTACTGTACCTCCAGCCATCAAATACACTACGTTCTTTGCTGGCAGTTAAACCCATGTGGGCTAATTTTTGGGGCCTATACAGGCCGACACTTACTGCTGTATACTGTGTCAATGCCTAATGTACCTTTAGCCACAGAATACTACGTACTTAGCTGTCAGGTAAACCCATGTGGGCTAATTTTTGGGGTCTATACTGGCCGACACTTCTGTATCCTGTGAACGCCTACTGTACCACCAGTCGTCAAATACACTACGTTCTTTGCTGTCAGTTAAACCCATGTGGGCTAATTTTTAGGGCCTATACAGGCCGACACTTCTGTATACTGTGAATGCCTACTGTACCTCCAGCCATCAAATACACTACATTCTTTGCTGTCAGTTAAACCCATGTGGGCTAATTTTTGGGGCCTATACAGGCCGACACTTCTGTATACTGTGAATGCCTACTGTACCTCCAGCCACAGAATACTATGTACTTAGCTGTCAGGTAAACCCATGTGGGCTAATTTTTGTGGCCTATACAGACCGACACTTCTGTATCCTGTGAACGCTTACTGTACCTCCAGCCGTCAAATACACTACGTTCTTTGTTGTCAGGTAAACCCATGTGGGCTAATTTTTGGGGCCTATACAGGCCGACACTTACTTCTGTATCCTGTGAATGCCTAATGTACCTTCAGCCGCAGAATACTACGTTCTTAGCTGTCAGTTAAACCCATGTGGGCTAAGAACGTAGTATTCTGGGGCTGAAGGTACAGAATACTACGTTCTTAGTTGTCAGGTAAACCCATGTGGGCTAATTTTTGGGGCCAATACTGGCTGACACTTACTTCTGTATCTAGTGAATGCCGAATTTTTCAAACTGGAATTGAAAATCAATGGGTCTGTAAAGGTTCCACCAAATTGTGGAATGGATGCGGACCAATTTTACAGATGTGTGAATGGACCCTATATGTAGAGATGTCCCGAACTAATCGCCGGTGAACAGTTCAACATCGCTTGTTCGCGTCCGCCGCTGCGTGCGAACATATGCAATGTTCAGCCCACCCCCTATACTTCATCATTGAGGCAAACTTTGACCCTGTACCTCACATTTAGCAGACACATTCCAGCCAATCAGCATACCCTCCCTCACACACCCTCCCACCTCCTATAAAAAAGCAAGGGCAGCATCCATCTTAGATCATTCTGAAGCAGTGTGTTAGTGAGAGCAGGGAGAGTGCTGCTTCTGCTGCTGTTAATAGGGACAGTTGTTAGATAGTGTTCTCGGTCCACTCCTGCTGTAAGGACAGCATCCTGACAGCACCCCAAAAAGCCCTTTTTAGGGCTGGTATTTCAGTAATTTTTTCTGATATATATATATATATATCTATTGTGCAGTTGCCTGCCCGCCGTGTGTGAGAGGCCACAGACCCATCAGAGACTGTACTGTGTGCACACCACACTCATATCGGGTGGCACAGTACCTTGCAGTTTAAAATTTTTTTTTTCCTCTGTCATAATTGCAGTTGCCTGCCGGCTGCCAGTGAATGTCAGGTCCACAGAGTGTACTGTGCCCACTGCAGTGCCCACCACTGATGTATATGGTGGCACAGCACCTTGCAAAATAAAAAAAAATGTATTTTTTATAATTGCAGTTGTCTGGCCTGCCAGTGAGTGTCAGGTCCACAGAGTGTACTGTGCCCACTGCAGTGCCCACCACTCATATATACGGTGGCACAGCACCTTGCAAATTAAAAAAAAAATATATTTTTTATAATTGCAGTTGCCTGGCCTGCCAGTGAGTGTCAGGTCCACAGACTGTACTGTGCCCACTGCAGTGCCCACCACTCATATATATGGTGGCACAGCACCTTGCAAATTAAAAAAAATATATTTTTTATAATTGCAGTTGCCTGGCCTGCCAGTGAGTGTCAGGTCCACAGAGTGTACTGTGCCCACTGCAGTGCCCACCACTCATATATACGGTGGCACAGCACGTTGCAAATTTTAAAAAAATATATTTTTTATAGTTGCCTGCCAGTGAGTGTCAGGTCCACAGACTGTAGTGTACCCACTGCAAATGGACTGTTTGCGGTTGTTTGCGGTGCGTTAAACGGGGAGTTTGGTCTGTCAGAGTTTGGTCTGTCACTGTGAAGCGGGCGTAACCCTTACACTACCTGATTGATACAACATCATACCTGATCGTATACACACACTGGACGTTTTAAAGCACGTTATTCCAAACAATTTAGGAATGTTAGGTGATTTATGCCCTTTATGGATTAAAACCCGACTCTGCGTCAACTACGTAATTTTCCATGGGAGTTTTGCCATGAATCCCCCTCCGGCATGCCACAGTCCAGGTGTTAGTCCCCTTGAAACAACTTTTCCATCACTATTGTGACCAGAAAGAGTCCCTGTGGGTTTTAAATTTCTCCTGCCTATTGAAGTCTATGGCGGTTCGCCCGGTTCGCCCGTTTGCGAACATCTGCGGAGGTTCGCGTTCACCGTTCGCGAATGGAAAATTTTAGGTTTGCGACATCTCTACCTATATGTATTAGACATGTATTTACCGGCTGCTGTCAGTTCTGGCTGATTTATGAAAAAAAAAATTTTTTTTGCTGTAAAAAAAAATTTTGGCAACTTTTCCAATTGCAATACTTCTGTTATGAATTTGTCCATGTGCTGGGACTATTTGTGCTCAGCTAGTACGTCTTTTGTGGCTGCAAATATGACCTAAGGGTTTTTAAAGTTTGCCTCCCATTAAAGTCAATGGGGCCCGCCGCGAACTCGCGGTTCACGGACTGTTGAGAAAATTTGCGGCTGACGTTCGCGAACCGCCCCGGCCGATGTTCATCCATCACTAATCCCCACCAAGCGAGTTTGTTTGGTGGGGGGTGCATCATCTTCATGCACCTAAAACTGTTTGTATGTTTGTACAGCAGAGTAATGTATAGCTATATTTTTCCACATAATTTATTTGTACATTCGTTCTTTCCCTTTTGCCCCTTTCCAGGTTTGTGGGATATTTCTGAGTTTTTGGCTGCAATTTTTGATAGGAGGCGGCTGCCTCTGAGTCAATGGGGACATTACTCAGTTTGCTGTGGGGTGGATGTAGCACCCTACAAGGTAGGTGCTAGGTAAAGTATAGTGGGCCTTGTCTGCTTAACAGCAGGGTCATGATTTTCAGCTGCGCTGTCATGTCTCCCAGGTGTGGCTGTTGAGACTGGGGAGTCTCCCCCACTGTAATTAATGAGATGGTTCTCATTGGGCTGTGGAGGAATCCCAGCCAATGGTTCACTCAGGCCTGTATCTACCCCAGAAAGTTAGATTCTGCCGCACAGAATTCTGGGAGTGTGTATAAGTTTGAGGGGAGCCCATGACGCAGGGTCCCAGAAGGGAGAGTACGGCTGTCTCTCCTCCTGTCAGAGGAATCGGGTGTCCCAGGTGGCTTTCCTGAGGGGACAGAAGGCTGACCTGAGCTGCAGAGAGGATCCGGTGTGCCGAGGACCAGAGGAGCTGAGAAGGGTCGAGCTTCAGGAAAGCATTCCCAGTTCATGAGTACTGCAAACTACCCCTGGGGGTCTGCCAAGTGAGAGGGGACCACCCTGGAGAAGGTCAGAGGGACCCGGGAGCTAGCTAGCCAGTGCAGGAAGCAAGTGTACAAGGGGGTGCCAGTGTTGACCCTGAAGTGTAACGGGGGTGCCAAAGTTTGGGCCCTGAAGTGTACAAGTGGGTGCCAGTGTGTGGACCCTGAAGAGTAAAGGGGGTGCCAGTGTGTGGACCCTAAAGTTTAAAGGGGGTGCCAGCAGTTGGGCCCTGAAGTGTTCAGTGTACAGTGTGCAGTGTACAGTGTTGAGAGTTGCAGAAGCAGTTTACAGAAGCTACCTCAGTCAGGAACGACTGGAGGGAGCAGTGTTCAGGACTTTTGAGCTAATCAGGGTGTCAGAAGTCCAGTTTCAAGTACAGTACAGCAAGTCTGTGTTTTTAAAGTGCTAGCAAGCGTTGGTCGGCACCCAGCCGGCATCAAGACAGCGCTGAAAGGCATTTTTCTTCAAGTGTCCCATTTTGTACCTAGTTGAGCCAGAGGAGTATCCCACTCATTCCCTTCTCCCATCCCCAATATAAAATAAACAAAACAAACCAAAGATGCCGGACTGGTCTTTGATTCAGATCTCACACTTGGTTATTAAGCTTAAATGGGCTGAAGGTGTTACCGGTGGCCATGGCAGACCCACATCAGGCCCAATGCCTGGAAAATATGCTGCATTATATATAATATACCGTATATGTGGTTGTGCAGCACTATTGGAGTTAACAAAAGCAGCACTGATGGTAAATATACATAAAAAAAAAAAAGACAATTGTTTATTTATACACAGTGCTTTAGCAAAATAACTGTCACTCAGTTTGAGTTTACATCAACTTTAAGGGCCGGTTCACACTTGTGCGATGCGGGAAGGCTGCGAACACATCGCATCCGCACAAGAGGCAGTTCACACTGCCATATGCGATACGCAGGGGGTGTCAATTAAATGTTTATGACACTCCCAATTTGATCGCATATCGCAGTGCGATCTGACAGTTCGCACAGGATCGGATCGGATCGGATGCGGCTGAAAAAATGTCTCCTGTGCATCTTTGGTGCGGGTGCAGTGCGAATTTCAGTCATAAAAGTGTATGGCTGAATTCGCATCCGTACAGGAGATCGCATGTAATGAAGGAGCAGTGCGCTCCGATATTACATGCGATCTCTGCAGCCGCACATATGTGAACCGGCACTAAGTAAAACTGGT